>NC_090296.1:52535000-53785000 GCF_039906515.1 Pseudorca crassidens | reverse complement strand
GAAGAGATTATAGTCAAAAACTTCCCTAACATGGGAAAGGAAATAGCCACCCAAGTCCAGGAAGCACAGAGAGTCCCATACAGGATAAACCCTGGGAGAAACACACCAAGATACATATTAATCAAACTAACAAAAATGAAATTCAAAGAAAAATTATAAAAATCAGCAATGGAAAAGCAACAAATAACATACAATGGAATCCCCATAAGGTTATCAGCTGATTTCTCAGCAGAAACTCTGCAAGCCAAAAGGGAGTGGCAGGATATATTTAAACTCATGAAGGGGAAAAACCTACAACCAAGATTACTCTACCCAAAAAGGATCTCATTCAGATTCAATGGAGAAATCAAAACCTTCTCAGACAAGCAAAAGCTAAGAGAATTTAGCACCACAAGACCAGCTTTACAAAAAATGCTAAAGGAACTTCTCTAAGTGGGAAACACAAGAGAAGAAAAAGACCCGCAAAAACAAATCCAAATCAATTAAGAAAATGGTAATAGGAATATGCATATCGATAATCACCTTGAATGTAAGTGAATTAAATGCTCCAACCAAAAGACACAGACTGGCTGAATGGATACAAAAATAAGACCCATATATATGCTGCCTACAAGATACCCATTTCAGACCTAGGGACACATACAGACTGAAAGTGAGGGGATGGAAAATGATATTCTATGCAAATGGAAAACACAAGAAAGCTGGAGTAGCAATACTCATATCAGATAAAATAGACTTTAAAGACTGTTACAAGAGTTAAGGAAGGATACTACATAATGATCAAGGGATCAATCCAAGAAGAAATCATAACAATTGTAAATATTTATGCACCCAACATAGGAGCACCTCAATACATAAGGCAGATGCTAACAGCCATAAAAGGAAAAATAGGCAGTAACACAATAAAAGTGGGGGACTTTAACACTCCACTTACACCAATAGACAGATCATCCAGATAGAAAATAAATAAGGAAACACAAGCTTTAAATGACACAATAGACCAGATAGACTTAATTGATATCTATAGGACTTTCCACCTGAAAGTGGAAGAATACACTTTCTTCTTCAGTGTACACAGAACGTTCTCCAGAATAGGTCACAAATCAAACCTTGGAAAATTTAAGGAAATTGAAATCATATCAAGCATCTTTTCCAACCACAATGCTATGAGATTAGAAATAAATTACAGGAATAAAACTGTAAAAAAGATAAATACATGGAGGCTAAATAGTGCATTGCTAAGTAACCAAGAGATCATTGAAGATACCAAAGAATAAATTTAAAAATACCTAGAAACAAAAGACAATGAAAACACGATGATCCAAAACCTCTGGGACACAGCAAAAGCAGTTCTAAGAGGGAAGTTTATAGCAATTCAAGCTCACATCAAGAAACAAGAAAAATCTCAAACAATCTAACCTTACACCTAAAGCAACTAGAAAAAGAAGAACAAAGAAAACCCAAAGTTAGTAGAAGGAAAGAAATCATAAAGATCAGAGCAGAAATAAATAGAAATAGAATCAAAGAAAACAATAACAAAGATCAATAAAACTAAAAGTTGGTTCTTTGAGAAGATAAACAAAATTGATAAGCCTTTAATCAGACTCATCAAGAAAAAAAGGGAGAGGACTCAAATTAATAAAATTAGAAATAAAAAAGGAGAGATTACAAATGACACCACAGAAATTCAAAGGATCATAAGAGACTACTCCAAGCAACTATATGCCAATAAAATGGACAACCTGGAAGAAATGGACAAATTCATGGAAAGGTACAACTTTCCAAGACTGGAAAAGGAAGAATTAGAAAATATAAACAGACCAATCACAAGTAATGAAATGGAAACTATAATTAAAAATCTTCCAGCAAGTAAAAGTCCAGGATCAGATGGCCTCACAGGCGAATTCTATCAAACATTTAGCAAAGATTTAATACCTACCCTTCTCAAATTCTTCCAAAAGATTACAGAGGAAGGAACACTCCCAAACTCGTTCTACAAGGGCACCATCACACTGATACCAAAACCAGACAAAGATATCACAAGAAAAGAAAATTACAGACCAATATCACTGATGAACATAGACGCAAAAATCCTCAACAAAATACTAGCAAACAGGGCCTTCCCTGTTGGTGCAGTGGTTGAGAGTCTGCCTGCCAATGCAGGGGACACGGGTTCGTGCCCCAGTCCGGAAAGATCCCACATGCCGCGGAGTGGCTGGGCCTGTGAGCCATGACCACTGAGCCTGCATGTCCGGAGCCTGTGCTCTGCAATGGGAGAGGCCACAACAGTGAGAGGCCTGCGTACCACACACACACACACACACAAATACTAGCAAACAGAATCCAACAACACATTGTAAAGATCATACAATGTGATCAGGTGGGATTTATCCCAGAGATGCAAGGATTCTTCAATATACGCAAATCAATGTGATACACCATATTAACAAATTAAAGAATAAAAACAATACGATCATCTCAATAGATGCAGAAAGAGCTTTTGACAAAATTCAACACCATTTATGATAAAAACTCTTCAGAAAGTGGGCATAGAGGGAACCTACCTCAACATAATAAAGGCCATATACAACAAACCCACAGCAAACATCATTCTCAATGGTAAGAAACTGAAAGCATTTCCTGTAAGATCAGGAACAAGACAAGCATGTCCACTCTTGCCACTATTATTCAACATAGTGTTGGAAGTCCTAGCCATGGCAATCAGAGAAGGAAAAGAAATAAAAGGAATAAAATTGGAAAAGAAGACGTAAAAGTGTCACTGTTTGCAGATGACATGATACTATACAGAGAAAATCCTAAAGATGCCACCAGAAAACTACTAAAACTAATCAATGAATTTGGTAAGGTTGCAGATATGAAATTAATGCACAGAAATCTCTTGCATTCCTATACACTAACAACACAAAAACAGGAAGAGAAATTAAGGAAAGACTCCTATTTACCATCACAACAAAAAGAATAAAATACCTAGGAATTAACCTACCTAAGGAGGCAAAAGATCTGTACTCAGAAAACTATAAAACACTGATGAAAGAAATCAGAGATGACACAAACAGATGGAGAAATATACCATGCTCCTTGGAAGAATCAATATTGTGAAAATGACTATACTACCCAAAGCAAACTACAGGTTCAGTGCAACACCTATCAAATTGCCAATGTCATTTTTCACAGAATTAGAACAAAAAATTATACAATTTGTCTGGAAGCACAAAAGACTCCGAATGGCCAAAGCATCTTGAGAAAGAAAAACAGAGCTGGAGGAATCAGGCTCCCCAACTTCAGACTATACTACAAAGCTACAGTAATCAAGACAGTATGATACTGGCACAAAAACAGAAATATAGATCAATGGTACAGGATAGAAAGGCCAGAGGTAAACCCACGTATCTGTGGTCACCTAATCTATGACAAAGGAGGTAAGAATATACAATGGAGACAAGACAGCATCTTCAATAAATGGTCCTGGGAAAACTGGACAACTACATGTAAAAGAATGAAATTAGAACACTACCTAATGCTGTACACAAAAATAAACTCAAAATGGATTAAAGACCTAAATTTAAGACCGGACACTATAAAATTCTTAGAGGAAAACATATGAAAAACACTCTATTACATAAATCACAGCAAGATCTTTTATGACCCACCTCCTAGAGTATTGAAAATAAAAACAAAATAAGAGTATGGGACCTAATTAAACTTAAAAGTTTTGCAAAACAAAGAAAACCATAAACAAGATATAAAAACAACCCACAGAATAGGAGATAATATTTGCAAATGAAGTAATGAACAAAGGATTAATCTCCAAAATATGCAAACAGTTCATGTAGCTCAATATCAAAAACCAAACAACCCAATTAAAAAATGGGCAGAAGGCCTAAATAGACATTTCTCCAAAGAAGATATACAGATTGCCAACAAAAACATGAAAGGATGCTCAACATCACTAAAAAGGAGGCAAGAATATACAATGGGGAAAAGACAGCCTCTTCAATAAGTGGTGCTGGGAAAACTGGACAGCTACATGTAAAAGAATGAAATTAGAACACTCCCTAACACCATACACATAAATAAACTCAAAATGGATTAAATATAAGGCCACACACTATCAAACTCTTAGAAGAAAACATAGGCAGAACACTCTATGACATAAATCACAGCAAGATCCTTTTTGACCCACCTCCTAAAGAAGTGGAAATAAAACCAAAAATAAACAAATGGGACCTAATGAAACTTAAAAGCTTTTGCACAGCAAAGGAAACCATAAACAAGATGAAAAGACAACCCACAGAATGAGAGAAAATATTTGTAAATGAAGCAACTGACAAAGGATTAATCTCCAAATTTACAAGCAGCTCATGCAGCTCAATATCAAAAAAACAAACAACCCAATCCAAAACTGGGCAGAAGACCTAAATAGACATTTCAGCAAGGAAGGCACACAGATGGCCAAGAGGCACATGAAAAGATGATCAACAGCACTAATTATTGGAGAAATTCAAATCAAAACTACAATGAGGTATCACCTCACACTGGTCAGAACAGCCATCATCAGAAACTCTACAAACAATAAATGCTGGAGAGGGTGCAGAGAAAAGGGAACCCTCTTGCACTGTTGGTGGGAATGTAAATTGATGCAGCCACTGTGGAGAACAGTATGGAGGTTCCTTAAAAAACTAAAAATAGGACTACCATATGACCCAGCAATCACACCACAGTGCATATACCCTGAGAAAACCAGAATTCAGAGACACATGTTCCCCAATGTTCATTGCAGCACTATTTACAGTAGCTAGGACATGGAAACAACCAAAATGTCCATCAACAGATGAATGGATAAAGAAGATATGGTACATATATATAATGGAATATTACTCAGTCATAAAAAGAAACAAAATTGAGTTATTTGTAGAGAGGTGGGTGGACTTAGATTCTGTCATACAGAGTGAAGTAAGTCAGAAAGAGAAAAATAAATATCGTTTATTAATGCATATATGTGGAATCTAGAAAAATGGTACAGATGAACCTAATTGCAGGGCAGGAATAGAAAGGCAGATGTAGAGAATGGACATGTGGACAGAGAGGGGGAAAGGGAGAGTAGGATGAATTGGGAGATTAGGTTTGACACAAATATACTACTATGTGTAAAATAGATAGCTAGTGGGAACCTGCTGTATAGCACAGGGAGCTCAGCTCGGTGCTCTGTGATGGCCTAGATGGGTGGGATGGGGCTGGGAGGGAGGTCCAAGAGGGAAGGAATATATGTATACATATAGCTGATTCACTTCACTGTACAGCAGAAACTAACACAACATTGTAAAGCAATTATACTCCAATTAAAAAAAAATCTAGGTTGAATGTCTCATCTAAATATCATCTAAATCAGATACAGATGAGACTCTAGTTGTGAACCTATGAAATAAAACATGTCATGTGCTTCCAAAACATAATGGTGGGACAGGCATAGGATAGATATTTTCATTCCAAAAGGGATAAATAGAAAAGAAAAAAGGAGTAACAGGTCCAAGGTATGTTCAACAACTTATGGGGCAAACAGCACTAAACCCCAAGGGTTGAGAACAGTCTTTATTAGCTGTATGTCCCATCTTCCAGACCCACCCATCTGCATTCACACCTTCTGGACACACTGATGCAAGGGTTGGGCCCCCAAAGCTCTAGGTGCCCCACCTGCATGGCTTTGCTGGGCACAGCCCATGCTTCGTCTTCCCAGCTAGAATTGCATTCTGTTGCATTCAGGTGGGACTACCTGTATGGGTTGCAGGAAAGGCCCCGCTCCCACGGTTCTGCTGGATATTGCCCTGGTGAGAACTCTATGGTGGCCGCCCCTGGAGTGGTCTTCTGCCCAGGTTGCATGCCCATGGCTCCAGGTTGCCCCATCCTTCAAAATCCAGGTGGAGGCAGCTAGGCTGCTGGTGCTTTGCTGGATGCCACAGAAGCTTCACCAGAGCCCACTGGGATGGTCCAGGAGCCCGGCACTGGAATTCGGATTGGAGCCCACAGAGTGAGGTGGCCAGGCTCTGTAGGCCCTTGCACTCTCTGCCTGTGATGGGAAGGGCAGCTCTGAAGGTCTCCAGAATGCCTTTGGGGTCATTTTTCCATTTGCTTGATGAATAGCTCCTAGCTTCTTGTTGAAATGGCTAATCCATACAAATATTCCTATCAGATTTGGCCGCACTCTTCACGTTCTCTCCCAAACAAGCTTTTTCATTTCTTTCAATATGGGTAGTAGGAGAATTTTTCAAAATTTAAAGTTCTGCTTCCTTTTTAATTAATAATTCTGTCTTTATTTCTCTCTTCTCAAATCTTACTATAACATCAGGAGGAAGGAAGGAAGGAGGAAATGGGCTGCCCCTTCAACACTTTGCTTAGATATTTCCTCAGCCAGATATCCAATTTCATTGTTCAGAAGTTCTTTCTACAAAATGCTTGAATGTGAACACAGTGCAGTCAAGCTCTTTGCCACTTTATACCAAGAATCGCCTTTCCTCCCATTTCCAACAATATAATTCCCATTTCTGTCTGAGACTTCATCAGAATGGCCTTTACCCTCCACATTTCTACCAACATTCTGTTCACAACAACTTAGGTATTCTCTAAGATTAAGGCTTTCACTACAGCTCTCCTCTTCTCCTTCTGAGCCTACAACAAAATGCTTTTAATGATCTGTTCACAGCATGTAGGCTGTTTTCTAGCATGCACCGCCAAATTCTTCCAACCTCTACCTATTACCCAGTTCCCAAACTGCTTTCACATTTTTATTTGTTACTGCAGCACCAATTTTCTCTCTTAGTCGATTTGCGCTGCTATACCAAAATACCTCGGACTAGGTGGCGTAAAAACAGAAATTTAGGGCTTCCCTGGTGGCGCAGTGGTTGAGAGTCCGCCTGCCGATGCAGGGGACACAGGTTTGTGCCCCGGTCCGGGAAGATCATATAGGAATGTTAGTATAAGGAAAAGCCAAAAGATGAAAATGGAATCTGATCTTAGTCTCTTTATTATAGTCTGAAAATATAAAACAGTGGTTCTCAAAGTGTGGCCCCAAACCAACATCACACAGGAAGTTGCTAAAAATACAAATTCCTGGGCCACACCCCAGACCCACTATACCAGACTCTGGGGGTCGGTCACAGCAACTGTTTTAACAAGCCCTATGGATGATTCTGATGCTCACTCAAATTTGAGAACCACTGATATAAGACAAAGAAAACTGTGCTGTTTATTAATTGATACAGTACATAAATAGATTATAAATCCATATACAAATTTGTACTCAAACAAGCAACTTGCATGGTGTTAAAGCCTAAAAAAAGAAAATGACTGTTAATCCCAACTCCATTTTTCATTTCAAGGTTTGATCATTTTTTTCCTGAAAAGTAGCTGAAAGAGTGACTATTTTCCGCCTTCCCTGATGATGCAGTGGTTAAGAGTCCGCCTGCCGATGCAGGGTACATGGGTTCGTGCCCCAGTCTGGGAAGATCCCACATGCCGCAGAGCGGCTGGGCCCGTGAGCCATGGCCGCTGAGCCTGCGTGTCCAGAGCCTGTGCTCCGCAACGGGAGAGGCCACAACAGTGAGAGGCCCGCGTACCGCAAAAAAAAACAAAAAAACAAAAAAAAAACACAGAAATTTATTTCTTATAGTCTGGAGGCTGGAAGTCTAAGATCCAGGTGCCAGTATGGTCAGATGACAGCCCTCTTCCCAGCTGCATATTTGTTCGTACCCTCACATGGTAGAAAGGAGGAGCTAGCTCTCTGGGGTCTCTTTTATAAGGGTACAATCCCATTCATTCTGTATGAACTAATGATCTCCCATTGGCCCTACTTCCTAATGCCATCATTAGGTGTTTAGCCTTAAGTTTTCCAAATAATTGTGGGGCACACAAACATTCAGAACAGAGCAGGACTTGTCGTATCTTGCCCTTGAAGAAAATAATACAAGTTTCAAATCAGCCAAAATGGTCACAAATTGATAAAAGCAGATGGTAACATAACCTGGAACATTCTAATATTTTTTAAAAAGTGACCTTACGTAATTCAACCATTCTATATATTATTGTGCATCCACATATACCACCAAAAGGAGGAAAAGAGTGAGTGAAAGCAGAAATGGTACCTGCCCTCACAGGTCATACAACCTGTTCTATGAATGAACCAAAGATGGTCACTGCGTTTTGGCCCTTAATTTGTTTATTTCTTCAAAGCAGGCTGATGCCCATTAGCTCAAAAGTCCACTGACTCCAAATGCATATTTTTACACATTAAAGTAAAACTGTTTCTCTACACACACAACACATCTGGCACCAAATGTGTGTGAGTTTTTTTCATACTAACAACCAATTCTCCAAGTTTCCTGACACCAAATGGGTATCCTACAATTTAATTCTGACAGTAATTACCCAGAGTTAACACCAACCCCACAGGTTAAGGGCTTAGTTGGACAAGCTTGCTCCCACTTCAGATGCAAGTTACAAGTCTCAGGTTGTCATCTGTATTTCTGACCAACCAGTTATGAATTGAGAGTTTCCATATTCCATTCCTCAGGCTCAATAATTTGTTATAACAGCTCACAGAACTCAGGGAAACACATCCCTTTTGTTTACTGGTTTATTGTAGCGGATATTATAAAGAATACAAATTAACAGCTAGGTGAAGAGGTACATAAGGCAAGGTCCAGAAGGGTCTCAATTTCTGTAGCTTCTGTCCCCATGGAGTTTGGGTATGCGCCCTCCTCATATTGTATTTCTGCTGAACATGTGTGTTAGTTTTATAAATGCATTAAAACTTAAAAGTGCCATATTTGCATGGTATGAGAAGTTGTAGTTTAAGAAGTGTCCATGGGGATTGTACACATTTTCTCTTATCACTACAAGTTAACGCCCTATCTGGCATCTACTAAATGATTCTTATTTAGCATAGATCAAATTGAATACAGAATAGAAATTATATTTTCATTCCTTTAGGAAATAAAACCACTTTCAGTTTCAAATGTCACTCTTTTCTAGGATGTCAGCCAAAATCATCAAAAAACACTGTTAGTATTGTATTTATATCCCTTAGGATTTTATTACCATCTATCTAACCAGTGTAGAAAAGACTAATGGATTTTCTGAGATTTATATACAGAGTCAACTACTTTAAGAGCTACAGTACAATTTTAACTATTTTTATGCTACAGTGTCTCTTTTGAATACGTGTCACGTCTCTTGGGGAAAAAAAGACTTCAAATGTAAGTATTCACATAAAATAAGATTATTGATTCATTCAGCAGCCAATGTACTACCTCATAATTGCATTACATGAAAACCATTGTGTTAAATATTTTAACATGTTCATGCTGATCTAAAACTATCAAAATGCACCTTGAAAAAATGACCAATCTGGAATCAATGGCAGGAATTGAAAACTTTGTTATATTTGTAATACTTTTGGAAAGCCCTGATCATTTCAATTGCTACATGAGGATGAAGAGGTTCAATAATTATCTAAATAATCCTACACAATAAAAGTTTGCTCAGGAAAATACAGAAAATTTAGGTGGATTTAAATGTACATGATTTTCCCCTTTAAATTGGAGTTAGGTCCCCCTATTTTGTGTGCAAAGAAACAAAATCATGTCAGATACATATCAGTTATTAATCTGTTAGAAACTCCTGCTTTCAGCATTCCTGCTCTTTGCAAGCCTGTATGGGCCTTTGCAATGAATGAGCTACTTTATCATTCTGATTCCCTACATTTTTAAAAACTGGTAGTAATTATGTTTAAATATAACCACTATCTCAAATATTTTCCTTCATACAACAGAAACAATTCCAGACAGCACCATGTTATTTCAAGTCCCAATGAAAAATTTCCTTCAACTTTGCTATACACCTGGGTTCCAAATCAGTTCTGAAACCAATAGATTAGACTCGGGTACAGATAAGAAAATATAGGGGACAGTGGTGATAACTTACTTACCATTGTGTTATTTCTAGATATTCTTTGGATGACATATTTTTACTAAATAACTTGATGGGTGCTAATTGATAAAAACCATTAAGAATTGGAGATCTACAGGAATAAAGACACAGACCTACTGGAGAACGGACTTGAGGATATGGGGAGGGGGAGGCTGAGCTGTGACAAAGCGAGAGAGAGGCATGGACATATATACACTACCAAACGTAAGGTAGATAGCTAGTGGGAAGCAGCCGCATAGCACAGGGAGATAAGTACGGTGCTTTGTGACCGCCTGAAGGGTTGGGATAGGAAGAGTGGGAGGGAGGAAGATGCAAGAGGGAAGAGATATGGGAACCTATGTATATGTATAACTGATTCACTTTGTTATAAAGCAGAAACTAACACATTATTGTAAAGCAATTATACCCCAATAAAGATGTTAAAAAAAAAAATTGGAGATCTGTCAATGTTATCCACTAATGCATTCATAAATACACAAATAATAAATGAAACAAACATAATTTCTTTTTTAAATAGATCTTTACTGGAGTATAATTGCTTCACAATACTGTGTTAGTTTCTCTTGTACAGCAAAGTGAATCAGCCATATGCATATATATATCCCCATATTCCCTCCCTCTTGAGCTTCCCTCCCACCCTCCCTAGCCCACCTCTCTAGGTCATCGCAAAGCACTGAGCTGATCTCCCTGTGCTATGCTGCTGCTTCCCACTAGCTATTTTACATTCAGTAGTGTATATATGTTGATGCTACTCTCACTTCGCCCCAGCTTCCCCCTCCCCACTCCATGTCTTCAAGTCCATTCTCTATGTCTTTGTCTTTATTCCTATGCTGCCACTAGGTTCATCACTACTTTTTTTAAATTTAGATTTCATATATACGTGCTAGCATATGGTATTTGTTTTTCTCTTTCTGACTTATTTCACTCTGTATGACAGATTCTAGGTCCATCCACTCACTACAAATAACTCAATTTTGTTTCTTTTTATGGCTGAGTAATATTCCATTGTATATATGTGCCACATCTTCTTTATCCATTCACCTGTCGATGGACATTTAGGTCGGTTCCATGTCCTGGCTACTGTAAATAGTGCTGTAATGAACACTGGGGTACATATGTCTTTTTGAATTATGGTTTTCTCAGGGTATATGCTGAGTAGTGGGATTGCTGGGTCATATGGTAGTTATATTTTTAGTTTTTTAAGGAACCTCCATACTGTTCTCCATAGTGGTTGTATCAGTTTACACTCCCACCAACAGTGCAGGAGGGTTCCTTTTCACCACACCCTTTCCAGCATTTGTTGTTTCTAGATTTTTTGATAATGGCCATTCTGACCCGTGTGAGGTGATACCTCATTGTAGTTTTGATTTGCATTTCTCTAATAATTAGTGATGTTGAGCATCTTTTCATGTGCCTCTTGGCCATCTGTATGTCTTCTTTGGTGAAATGTCTTTTTTAATTGAATTTTTGGGTTTTTGATATTGAGCTCCATGAGCTGTTTGTATATTTTGGAGTGGCAGGCTATACTTAAAGTGATGAAAGAGAAAAACCTACAACCAAGATTACTCTACACAGCAAGGATCTCATTCAGATTCAATGGAGAAATCAAAAGCTTTTCAGACAAGCAAAAGGTAAGAGAACTCAGCACCACCAAACCAGCTTTACAACAAATGCTAAAGAAACTTCTCTAGGTGGGAAACACAAGAGAAGAAAAAGACCCACAAAGACAAACCCAAAACAGTTAAGAAAATGGTAATAAGAACATACATATCGATGATCACCTTGAATGTAAATGGATTAAATGCTCCAACCAAAAGACACAGACTGGCCGAATGGATACAAAAACAAAACCCAGATATCTGCTGTCCACAAGAGACCCACTTCAGACCTAGGGACACATACAGACTGGAAGTGAAGGGATGGAAGAAGATATTCCATGCAATTGGAAATCAAAAGAAAGCTGGAGTAGCGATACTCATATCAGGTAAAATAGACTTTAAAATAAAGACTGTTACAAGAAATAAGGAAGGACACTACATAATGATCAAGGGATCAATCCAAGAAGAAAACATAACAATTATAAATATTTATGCACCCAGCATAGGAGGACCTCAGTAGATAAGGCAAATGCTAACAACCATAAAAGGGGAAATTTACAGTAACATAATAATAGTAGGGGACTTTAACACCTCACTTACACTAGTGGACAGATCATCCAAACAGAAAATAAGTAAGGAAACACAAGCTTTAAATGACACAGTAGACCAGATAGATTTAATTGATATTTATAAAACATAATTTCTTAAAACATTTTTTCCTAACATACAAAAATTACTGAAAGAAATATGCTAATATTTTATATATGTGTTACTTATCCAAACTGAATCTACACGTTCACTTCAAAACACTTGGGGGAAAAGAAAGGTCAAGTTATCTGAAGAGTCAGTATCAAGCAACATTAAAACCTATTTATTGGTTTGACCAGTTTTTATACTCAGAGCCAGACTTCCAAATTCTTTAAGAGTTCAAACCAATGAGAAGGTCTTTGAATCACACTGCAATAGCTTTTCAAAACAAAACACAACTAAGTAAATACAGCACCTCATCTTTTTCTCAACTCCCTTAAAAAAAAAATACTTATTCAAACTCCAAAAATATTTCAGTTTCTTTGTATCAAATTCAAACAAGGCTGAAATGCATAAAAAGAAAAATGAAAAAAATGCCACTTAATTCTGCTTTCAGGTGAACCAGTATTACATTATTTGCTAGCGAACTTTTAGGACCTAATCTAAATATTCTAAATTAAGTCCATTGAGATATCTAACTGCAACCTCACAGCCCCAATTTGAGATACTTGGGAGTAGAAATATTAATGGATATTAATCAATGAGATCTGAGTTCTCATAGTAACTTTAAGATTAAAAAGTTGTAAAATATTGTACTTTAATTGTCTTAAGATACTTATGGCCTTGAACCAGGTGATCTTTAAATTCTCCTTCAAATCTAAACTATTGATTCCATAGTAATTCCACAGTAATCCTTATTTCTATAGGGATTACACTGAATCTATAAATCACTTTGGATAATATGGATATTTTAAAATATTTTTTCCAATCTCTGAACACAGAATATCTTTGATTTTTGTGTGTCTTCAATTTCTTTCATCAATATCATATAGTTTTCAGTGTACAGATTTTCCATCTTCTTGGTTAAATTTATTCCTAAGTATTTTATTCTTTTTTTTTTTTTTTTATGGTACGCGGGCCTCTCACTGCTGTGGCCCCTCCCGTTGCGGAGCAACAGGCCCCGGACACACAGGCTCAGCATCCATGGCTCACGGGCCCAGCTGCTCTGCAGCATATGGGATCCTCCCAGACTGGGGCACGAACCCATGTCCTCTGCATCGGCAGGCGGACTCCCAACCACTGCGCCACCAGGGAAGCCCTATTTTATTCTTTTTAATGATATTGTAAATGGGATTGTTCTTTTAATTTCTCTTTCTCATAGTTCATTGTTAGTATATAGAAATGCAACTACATTTTCTACATTGATTTTATATCTTACAACTTTTCTGAATTTGTTGATTAGTTCTAACATTTTTTTGGTGGAGTATTGAGGGTTTTCAATATATAAGATTAGGTCATCTGCAAATAGAGAAAATTTTACTGCCTCCTTTCTGATATGTATGCTTTTTATTTCTTTTTCTTGCCTAATTCTTGCCTAATTTCTTGCTCCTGATCTTAGAAGAAAAGATTCAGCTTTTTGCTTTTAAGTATGATGTTAGCTGTGGGCTTGTCATATATTATCTTTATTATGTTGAGGTACATTCTCTCTATACCTAATTTTCCTAATGAAAGGATGTTGAATTTTGTCAAATGCTTTTTCTGTATTTGCTGAAATGATCATATGATTTTTATATTGATACTTTATTCTGTTAATGTTGTATATCACATTTATTGATTTGCGTATGTTGAACCATTCTTGCTTCTCAACAATAAATCCCACTTGATCATGGTTGTTAGATCCTGTTAATGTATTGAATTCAGTTTGCAAATATTGTGTTGAAATTTGCATCTATTTTCATCAAGCACATTGGTCTATAATTTTCTTTTCTTACAGATGATCATTACTTCATGAATGACACTTTGATTACAATTAGGAAGATAGAAAAGCATTGAGACATTATTCCTTCCCTCTAAGATTTTATAACATGTAGGTAAACCAAAATATGCTATTAGTAAAATATCATTAAAAATTATGTATTCTGATACAATATCACTTTCATAAATAACACAGAGTATTAGCTCAATTAATTCACAAAAAGCACTTGAAAAAATCTCACACCGATTCATGATAAAAATTCTTAGTAAACGAGCCTGCCGCAGGCTCGTCCTGCATTCTGTACCCCTCCCTCCCCCTGGCCTGAGTGAGCCAGAGCCCCCGTATCAGCTGCTACTTTAACCCTGTCTTGTCTGAGCAAAGAACAGTCACCCTCAGGTGACCTACACGCAGAGTCAGGGCCAAATCCAAAGCTGAACCCCAGAAGCTGTACAAACAAAGAAGAGAAAGGAAATTTCTCCCAGCAGCCTCAGGAGCAGCGGATTAAATCTCCACAATCAACTTGATGTACCCTACATCTCTGGAATACCTGAATAGACAACGAATCATCCCAACATTGAGGCAGTGGACTTTGGGAGCAACTGTAGACTTGGGGTTTGCTTTCTGCATCTAATTTGTTTCTGGTTTTATGTTTATCTTAGTTTAGTATTTAGAGTTTAATTGGTAGATTTGTTTATTGATTTGGTTGCTCTCTTTTATTTTTTTTCTCTTTTGTATATATATAGATGTTTTCCTTTTTCTCTTTTTGTGAGTGTGCATGTGTATGCTTCTCTGTGAGACTTTGTCCGTATAGCTTTGCTTTTACCATTTGTCCTAGGGTTGTGTCTGTCCCCTTTTTTTTTGTTAGTATAGTTTTTAGTGCAAATTATCATTGGTGGATATGTTTTATGGTTTGGTTGATCTTTCTTTCTTTCCTTCTTTTTTTATTATTAATTTTTTTATTTTTAATAATTAAAAAAATTATTTTAATAACTTTATTTTTTTTTTCTTTTTTTCTCCCTTTTCTTCTGAGCCATGTGGTTGACATGGTCTTGGTGCTCTGGCCGGGTGTCAGGCTTGTGCCTCTGAGGTGGGAGAGCCAAGCTCAGGACATTGGTCTACAGAGACCTCCTGGCTCCTCATAATGTCAAACGGAAAAAGATCTCTCAGAGAGCTAGATCTCAAGGCTAAGGCACAGCTCCATTCAACAACCACCAAGCTACAGTGCTGGATACCCTAGATCAAACAACTAGAAAGACAGGAAGGCAAACCCACCCATTAGCAGAGAGGCTGCCTAAAATCATAATAAGGTCACAGACACCTAAAAACACACTGGACATGGTCCTGCCCACCAGAAAGACAAGATCCAGCCTCATCCACCAGAACAAAGGAACAAGTCCCCTCCACCAGGAAGCTGACACAACCCACTGCACTAATATTAACCACTGGGAGCAGACACCAGAAACAATGGAAACTACGAACCTGCAACCTGCAAAAAGGGGACCCCCAAACACAGTACGTTAAGCAAAATGAGAAGACAGACAAACACACAGTGGATGAAGGAGCAAGGTAAAAAACCCACCACACCAAACAAGTGAAGAGGAAATAGGTAGTCTACCTGAAAAAGAATTCAGTGTAATGATAGTAAAGGTGTTCCAAAATCTTAGAAATAGAATGAAGAAAATACAAGAAACGTTTAACAAGGACCTAGAAGAACTAAAGAGCAAACAAACAATCATGAACATCAAAATAAATGAAATTAAAAATTCTCTAGAAGGAATCAATAGCAGAATAACTGAGGCAGAAAAATGGATAAGTGACCTGAAAGGTAAAATCATAGAAATAATTACCACAGAGCAGAATAAAGAAAAATGAATGAAAAGAATTGAAGACAGTCTCGGAGATCTCTGGGACCACTTTAAACGCCCCAACATTCGAATTATAGGGGTCCCAGGAGAAGAAGAGAAAAAGAAAGGGACTGAGAAAATATTTGAAGAGATTATAGTTGAAAACTTCCTTAACATGGGAAAGGAAATAGTCAATCAAGTACAGGAAGTACACAGAGTCCCATACAGGATAAATCCAGGGAGAAACACACCAAGACATATTAATCAAAGTATCAAAAATTAAATACAAAGAAAACATATTAAAAGCAGAAAGGGAAAAACAACAAATGACATACAAGGGAATCCCCATAAGGTTAACAGCTGAGAAGGGAAGCCAGAAGGGAGTGGCAGGACTTATTTAAAGTGATGAAAGGGAAAAACCTACAACCAAGATTACTCTACCAAGCAAGGATCTCATTCAGATTGGATGGAGAATTAAAACCTTTACAGACAAGCAAAAGCTAGGAGAATTCAGCACAACCAAGCCAGCTTTACAACAAATTCTAAAGGAACTTATCTAGGCAGGAAACACAAAAGAAGGAAAAGACCTACAATAACAAACTCAAAATAATTAAGAAAATGGTAACAGGAAAATACATATCGATAATTACCTTAAAAGTAAATGGATTAAATGCTCCAACTAAAATACATAGACGGGCTGAATGGATACGGAAAGAAGACCTGTATATAAGCTGTCTACAAGAGACCCACTTCAGACCTAGCTACACATACAGACTGAAAGTGGGGAGAGATGGAAAAAGATATTCCATGCAAATGGAAATCAAAAGAAAGCTGGAGTAGCAATTCTCATATCATACAAAATAGACTTTAAAATAAAGACTATTACAAGAGACAATGAAGGACACTACATAATGATCAAGGGATCTATCCAAGAAGAACATATAACAATTGTAAATATTTACGCACTCAACGTAGGAGCACCTCAATACATAAGGCAAATGCTAACAGCCATAAAAGGGGAAATCGACAGTAACACAATCATAGTAGGGGACGTTATCACCCCACTTTCACTAATGCACAGATCATCCAAAATGAAAATAAATAAGGAAACACGAGCTTTAAATGGTACATTAAACAAGATGGACTTAATTGAAATTTATAAGACACTCCATCCAAAAACAATAGAATACAATTTCTTCTCAAGTGCTCATGGAACATTCTCCAGGATAGAGCATATCTTGGGTCACAAATCAAGCCTTGGTAAGTTTAAGAAAATTGAAATCATATCAAGTATCTTTTTGGACCACAATGCTATGAGACTCGATATCAATTACAAGAAAAAAATCTGTAAAAAATACAAATACATGGATACTAAACAATACACTAAACAATACACTACTTAATAACCAAGAGATCACCGAAGAAATCAAAGAGGAAATCAAAAAATACATAGAAACAAATGACAATGAAACCAGGACGGCCCAAAACCTATGGGATGCAGCAAAAGCAGTTCTATATAGCAATACAATCCTACCTTAAGAAACAAGAAACTTCTCAAACAACCTAACCTGACACTTAAAGCAATTAGAGAACGAAGTATAAAAAAAAACCCTAGAGTTAGGAGAAGGAAAGAAATCATGAAGATCAGATCAGAAATAAATGAAAAACAAATGAAGGAAACAATAGCAAAAGTCAATAAAACTAAAAGCTGGTTCTTTGAGAAGATAAACAAAATTGATAAACCATTCGCCAGACTCATCAAGAAAAAAAGGGAGGAGACTCAATAGAATTAAAAATGAGAAAGGAGAAGTAACAACTGACATTGGAGAAACATAGGGGATCATGAGAGATTACTATAAGCAACTATATGCCAATAAAATGGACAAGCTGGAAGAAATGGACAAATTCTTAGAAAAGCACAACCTTCCAACACTGAACCAGGAAGAAATAGAAAATATTAATAGACCAATCACAAGCACTGAAGTTGAAACTGTGATTAAAAATCTTCCAACAACAATAAAAAAAAAAAAATCTTCCAACAAACAAAAGCCCAGGACCAGATGGCTTCACAGGCGAATTCTATCAAACATTTAGATAAGAGTTAATGCCTATTCTTCTCAAACTCTTCCAAAATATAGCAGAGGGAGGAACACTCCCAAACTCATTCTACAAGGCCATCATCATCCTGATACCAAAACCAGACAAAGATGTCACAAAGAACAAAAACTACAGGCCAATATCACTGATGAACATAGAGGCAAACATCCTCAACAAAATACTAGCCAACAGAATCCAACAGCACATTAAAAGGATCATACACCATGATCAAGTGGGGTTTATCCCAGGAATGCAAGGATTCCTCAATATACGCAAATCAATCAATGTGATACACCATATTAACAAATTGAAGGAGAAAAACCATATGATCATCTCAATAGATGCAGAGAAAGCTTTTGACAAAATTCAACACCGATTTATGATAAAAACCCTCCAGAAAGCAGGCATAGAGGGAACTTACCTCAATATAATAAAGGCCATATATGACAAACCCACAGCCAACACCGTTCTCAGCAGTGAAAACTGAAATCATTTCCTCTAAGATCAGGAACAAGACAAGGTTGTCCTCTCTCACCACCACTATTCAACATAGTTTTGGAAGTTTCAGCCACAGCAATCAGAGAAGAAAAAAAAATAAAAGGAATCCAAATCAGAAAAGAAGAAGTAAAGCTGTCACTGTTTGCAGATGACATGATACTATACATAGAGACTCCTAAAGACTGTTCCAGAAAACTACTAGAGTTAATCAATGAATTTGGTAAAGTAGCAGGATACAAACTTAATGCACAGAACTCTCTTGCATACCTGTACACTAATGATGAAAATTCTGAAAGAGAAATTAAGGAAACACTTCCACTTACCATTGCATCAAAAAGAATAAAATACCTAGGAATGAATCTACTTAAGGAGCAAAAGACCTGTATGCAGAAAGCTATAAGATACTTATGAAAGAAATTAAAGATGACACAAACAGATGGAGAGATATACCATGTTCTTGGATTGGAAGAATCATCATTGTGAAAATGACTATACTACACAAAGCAATGTACTGATTCAGTGCAATCCCTATCAAACTACCAATGGCTTTTTTCTCCAAACTAGAAAAAATTTCACAATTTGTATGGAAACACAAAAGATCCTGAATAGCCAAAGCAATCTTAAGAAAGAAAAATGGAGCTGGAGGAATCAGGCTCCTGGACTTGTACTACAAAGCTACAGCAATCAAGACAGTATGGTACTGGCACAAAAACATAATTATAAATCAATGGAACAGGATAGAAAGCCCAGAGATAAACCCACGCACATATGGTCACCTTATCTTTGATAAAAGAGGCAAGAATATACAATGGAGAAAAGATAGCCTCTTCAATAAGTGGTGCTGGGAAAACTGGACAGCTATATGTAAAAGAATGAAATTAGAACACTCCCTAACACCATACACAAGAATAAACTCAAAATGGATTAAAGACCTAAATGTAAGGCCAGACACTATCAAACTCTTAGAGGAAAACATAGGCAGAACACTCTATGACATAAATCACAGCAAGATCCTTCTTGATCCATCTCCTAGAGAAATGGAAATAAAAACAAAAATAAACAAATGGGAGCTAATGAAACTTAAAAGCTTTTGCACAACAAAGGAAACCATAAAGAAGACCAAAATACAACCCTCAGAATGGGAGAAAATATTTGCAAATGGAGCAACTGACAAAGGATTAATCTCTAAAATATACAAGCAGCTTATGAAGCTCAATATCAAAAAAACAAACAACTCAATCAAAAAATGGTCAGAAGACCTTAATAGATATTTCTCCAAAGAACATATACAGATATCCAACAAACACATGAAAGGATGCTCAATATCACTAATCATTAGAGGAATGCAAGTCAAAACTACAATGAGGTATCATCTCACACCAATCAGAATGGCCATCATCAAAAAATCTACAAACAATAAATGCTGGAGAGGGTGTGGAGAAAAGGGAACCCTCTTTTACTGTTGGTGGGAATGTAAACTGATACAGCCACTATAGAGAACAGTATGGAGGTTCCTTAAAATATCAATAATAGGACTACCATATGACCCAGCAATCCCACTACTGGGCATATACCCTGAGAAAACCGTAATTCAAAAAGAGTCATGTACAACAGTGCTCATTGCAGCTCTATTTACAGTAGCCAGGACATGGAAGCCACCAAAGTGTCCATCAACAGATGAATGGATAAAGAAGATGTGGCACATATATACAATGGAATATTACTCAGCTGTATAAAGTAATGAAATTGAGTTATTTTGTAGTGAGGTGGCTTGACCTCACTATCTATCTATCATTCAGAGTGAAGTAAGTCAGAAACAGAAAATCAAATACCGTATGCTAAAACATATGTATGGAATCTAAAAAAAAAAAAGGTTCTGAAAAACCTAGGGGTAGTACAGGAATAAAGATGCAGACGTAGATAATGGACTGAGGACACAGGGAGGGGGAAGGGTATGCTGGGAGGAGGTGAGAGTGTGGCATGGACATATATACATTACCAATGTAAAATAGATAGCTAGTGTGGAGCAGCCGCATAACACAAGGAGATAAGTTCGGTGCTTTGTGACCACCTAGAGGGGTGAGATAGCAAGGGTGGGAGGGAGACGCAAGAGGGAGGTAATATGGGGATATATGTATAGCTGATTCACTTTGTTAGAAAGCAGAAACTAACACACCAGTGTAAAGCAATTATACTCCAATAAAGATGTTTAAGAAAAAGAATTAAGAAATAATATATATTGTCAAAATAGCAATTCTCCCCCAATTTATCTCTACATTCTTGAAATTCCTATAAAAATTCTAGCAGAAATTAAAAATGGATAATAAGCCCTAAATGCAATAGCTAAAATATAAGATTTCCTGAAGAAAACATAGGAGGAAGTCTCCATTACTTTGGGTTAGGAAAAGAGTTCTTACATACGACAAAAAAAGCACAACCCATAAGAGAGAAAAAATTACAAATTGGACTTCACCAGTTTTCAAATTGCACTTGAAAATTTAAATTGCATTACGAAAATACTTGAGAGAATTTTTTTGCAAATTATGTGAGGACAAACAACCATTAAAATGTAGGCAAATATCAGAAAATATATTCCACCAAAGAAGACGTGTGAATGGCTAATAAGCCTGTATAAAGATACTTAACACTAAGGAAATACAAATTAAAATCTCAATAAGATACCACTATACATCCAGTAAAATTATTATAATCAAAACAGCAGGAATACCAAGTGATGGCAAGAACATGTAGAAACTGGAACTGTCATATGTTGCTGAGGGATGTAAAATGTTACAGCCACTTTAAAATAATTGTCAGATTCTTATGAAGTTAAGCATAAATAGAGCATACAATTCAGCAGTTCCACTCCTGGGAATGTACCTGAGAGAAATAAAAACACATTTCCATACAAAGAGATGTATGTGGATTTCATAGACACATTATTCATAATAGCCAAATGTTCACAACTGGCAAATGGATAAAGAAAATGTGGTATGTCCATAAAATGGAACACTATTCAGCATGGTGTTTCCTTTGTTTCCCACTTCTGGGAACCCTATCATTGGATAGCTGGCCTCCTAGATGGGTCTCTAATTGCCTTTTCTTTTCAATGTTTAATTTTTTGTATTTTTTTTTAAATTTTATTTTGGAAGAAATTTTATTGACTTTCTCTTACCTTTCTATGGTCTGTTTTCTGACTTTTATGCATTTAACTCTCAAAGGCTGATTCCTAGTCTTTGAATGTTTTCTTTTCTCATAGCAGGCATTATTTTATCTCCCTAAAAATACTGATGATAGTATTGAGATTTTTGTCTGCTTCTTTCATTGTTATTTGTCTCTTCTCATTTTCTTTAAGCTGTCTTCTGTATTGGTGCTTTCTTTTAATATCTGTATATTACTTGACTTTCATATTTAGAGTGAGATTCTTAAAAAGATCAAAATAGATGAGTGTGTGTGTGAGAGTGTCTGTGTGTGTGTGTGTGTGTGTGAGAGAGAGAGAGAGAGAGAGAGAGAGAGGATGTCAACATTCAGTATATATTGCCTTTCATTTGCTACAATTATTTGCAGCAAAGTACCTCAACATCTCATGCTGCTGAGTCTCAGCCTCAATTTCTCCTGTAGACGTGGGAGATTGGTGGTTTCCCTCTGCCCAGAGCTGCAGACAAACTGGAAGTTTAACTGTTTCTTATAATGTCTTAAACCATCATCCATTTTTAGGTCCATGCTCACACCCACTTACTTTCACTCCTTATGCAACAATTTCTGAGTCAAAGTTTCTATGGGATGAGGCAGCTGGCTATTCATTGGCTTCTTCTCTGTAAGAGAAGCTGGCTATTCATTGACCCTTCACTGTTCTTTTGCTCTGCTGTGTCAATCGTTATGTCTTCCCGCTGCTTTCCATTTTCCAAAAAATATGTTAAAATCTCTTGTTCTTGTCTACTATTCTGTTCTCTTTGTGGTTGTAGATTAATAACTTTAAAAGAAATTATCCTTTTGCTGTTCCTGTAATGATTTTTAGAAGGAACAGAGATATGCCCGTGGATTTAAATCTATTAAGATAACTGTAACAGAAGACTGCTAGTGAGACCAATGACTAAAATTCAAGGAACATACTCCACAGCTTGTAAGAAGAATTATAATATTAGCATTATCATAAAGACACTAATCTTTCAGTGTTAAATTTGAAAAATACTGCAGCACTTTATTAACTTTAAAAATAAGAAACAAATATCTGGAAATGCAATAAAATGTCCAATGTGATGAACAAGTATCCTGTCCACCAACAGCAATCTCTGTGGTGGTTTTACATGTTCTGTTTGCATCCTTATTTAAAAAAAATAGTGAACCAACATTTGAAAATAATAATATTACAAAGAAATACATTGTTTCTGCTCTCTTGAAATATCAAAAGATCTGGCAAATTCCTGTTAATGGTTAGCTGAGTCTGAGAATTACTTGCCCCTCTTATTTGCTCTTCCATCATAACGCATGTGTTGATACCAGCAAGCTGAAACAGAGCAACCCCAGAGCGTAGGTCAGTGAGGATATAAGGAACAATGTCTTGGCTCACAGGAACATGGTGGAAAATAATGTCCTTGCACTCATGCTTGGATAATAAGAGGGAAAGGGCAAGAAACTTTTAACTGAATATTTAATGAAAATTGACTAAATTATAAACTTCAAATTGCTGAGCTTACTTAAAGTCCAAAATTCAGTTTTCTTTCAATTGGCAGAAATAGGGCCTCATGAGTAAAGGGAGCTCAGTTATAGACAAATTAAGAAAGTTACACCTGCTCTCCTCAGATTTGTATTGTAAACTTTATACTCAATTATATACAATTATATTATACTCATATTTGCTTCACTTATAAAGACTTTTCAAAGTAGCATTGTTTGCTTGCTTTCCTTTTATTTATTTCAGTCTTTATTTTTCAAATTAGTTTGCCCGTATGGGCTCAACTTCATATTCTGAAATCCTGTTTGAAAAAAAGCCAGCTTGGACAATAAGATTTCAGTAAAAATGCTTTTCCCCCATATAACAGTGAATACATTTTAGGACAAAGAGTACTGTGTTAGTGGTTTTGTATCCTAGATCTACTAGGTTACAGATAGATTAGGCAAGTTACTTTAAGTGTGTTGATGCCTCTCTGTCCCCATACATAGATTTTGTAGTGACTATTCCAACTTTTATAAATGTATAGTGATGCACACAGGTTATAATTATGTAAAGTCACTTTAAAATGATAAAGTAACATATAAGATATTATGATACAAATAATTATTGTTATTTTGAAATAATCCCCAAAAGTTTTCAACAAGACTAACTCCTTAAATTCATTCTTTCAAGACTTTGTCATTGAAGATAGTGAGGTTATTTGAAATTAGAATGCAAGATATAACTAGTGCTTATTTTCTTACTATTGAATTAGTCCATAGATATATAGATATAGACATAGACATAGATATTGCTATACATTGTTATATAAATTGGCTTACTCAATATTCCATTCTAGAGTGGAGACCCTGTTAGCTGGATAACTAAAAAATTACATTTCCTCCATGCCCTTTTACAGTTGCGGTCCTAGCCTGAAAATTAGGTGCATCTGTGAGAGATTTTGATATAGAACTGAGTCAGATGGGGGAAAAAAGTAGATTATAGGGCAAATTTCCAAGTGAGGTGGTGATGTTCTGGAACCAGAGGCTATGGCAATGATTTCCTTTTCAGCAATTAGCTTCCCATTCATCAGCTTTTGTAACTTCCTCAATTGTGGCAGAGGCAAAGTGGTTCTTACTGCTGGTAGTGATTCTTGGGGGCTTAGTCTAGAGACTTCTCCAGGTCTTTAAACGATGGTTTAAGCACCTATTTTTCCATACTACATACTTTTTGATAAAACTAGCTAGACTGGATTTGTTGATTTTGTTGACTTGTTAAAAATTCAAAGGTCCTGTTGTATTTTGATATCTTTTTCCCATTGTTTAAGTTTTCAGGAGAGGCCCATGTTATCCCAAATTTCTCTCATAGGAAAATGACTTGAGGCTTTATATCAATGCACAATAGAGTGACATTTTTCATCTCACAAAAAGACAGAAATGAAACATTGGATAGGTTATTTCAGGCCCTCCAAGGAAATTTGACTGTATTTGATGGCTATTCTCTTTTAAATACTATATATGTATTTTTATTTATTTATTTATTTATTTATTTTGCGGTATGCGGGCCTCTCACTGTTGTGGCCTCTCGCGTCGCGGAGCACAGGCTCCGGACACGCAGGCTCAGCGGCCATGGCTCACGGGCCTAGCCGCTTTGCGGCATGTGGGATCCTCCCGGACCGGGGCACGAACCTGCGTCCCCTGCATCGGCAGGCGGACTCCCAACCACTGCGCCACCAGGGAAGCCCTGTTTTAATTTTTTAAAGACTATATGTGTTTTTAAATGCTATATGTGTTTTCCATAGAGCTTTACAACTATTTTTAGATATAGTGAATAAGAATATTAAACATCATCCTTAAAGATCTAGGATTAATACTGAGTAGTATTCTCTGAATATAACTGAGAATTCATGGTCATGATTGCAGGTAGACAAAAAATCTAAATAAAAATTATTTACTTTTAAAAATATAATATTTTGTTGGCAAACAAGAAGCAAGTTATGTAGAAACCATCTCCACTATTAATAAATAAAATCAAAGAGAAAAAGACTAAAGAATGCTCCCCAAAATGTTTGAGTGACATATGAAAATATGAAATTATTTTAAAAATCAGTTTCACATGAAAAGTTTGGGTAACTGAATCTAATAAGAAAAAAAAGAGTTCTATACTCTGATTTTTATATAATAATAAATATTATTTTCTAAATATTACTGATTTTATAAATATTTTATAAATATTACTGATGTTCTATTTTATAAATTGTTCTATTTTATAAATATTACTGATTTGGTTAGTACATGACCCCCATGACCACCACCTCCTGGCATTTACACCCTAGGATAATCCTCTCCTCTTAAGTGTAGGTAGAACTCAAGTCTGACAATTTGCAAGTTACTAAAGACTGCAAATAAACACATGAATAAGGAAACAGATTCTTCTCTAGTCAAGCATCAGATGATACTGTGGCCCAGGCTGACATCTTTGACTTCAATCTTCCAGACAAACCAACTAAACAGGGCCCAGAAATTGTGAACTAACAAATATGTGTTGTTTTAAACCATGACGTTTATGGTTATATTGTTACACATCAACAGATAACTAATCCAGTTATTTTGATATAATTATAATCATACTGTACCCATAGAACTGAACCCTTTTTTGTATTCTGTTAATAATTAGAGAATGAAACATGGCATACAAACCACATAAGTAATGAATAAAAATTGTTTTCATCCTGTAACACTTAACACTATATTGTTGTAAACAACTGCTTCTAACCAATCCAAAATTACATTCAAAAATAATTTGTTAGAAAGTTTATTATACAATAATACTGGTTTCTAAGATGCAGTTTCCTACAGATAATCTCCCGAAGAGAAATTCCATTTGACCAATAATGTTGAATAAGTATATATTAAATATGCATTTACTCCTGAATGACTTTCGTTGTTTGTTTGTTAATGGGATGTATGACACAGAGTCACAATTCTTGTGTGAGTTCATCAAATTTTAACCACATGGTGTTATTTGTTCATATGAAGCCATTAATTAATTCACATTAAAATTATTTTAAAAATTAAACATATAACAAAGAAAAATAATAACAATAAATTCCATGAACAAATCACCTAGCTTCAGCAATTAACTCATGACAGTCTGATTTATTGCATATCCTGATCTATTTCCTCAGACTTCATACCATTGCACCTGTAACTATTTTAATATGTATTTCTAAATTCTAAAAAAATGACATAATTTTAATAACTTTCTCACAGCTGCCAAGGTTAATAATTTCATCAAATATCCTGCTAGTGTTCAAATTTCCAAATATCTCACAAATGTCATCTTATTTACAGTGTGCTCATTTGAATCTTGATCAATATAAAGCACACAGAATCTTTCTTTTATCTATAATTTCCCGCATCTCTTTCTTTTTTTCTTGCAAATTATTTGATAACGAAACCCAGTTTTTGTCCAGGGTCTTTTTCACAGTGTGTATTCTGTTGATTGCATCCCCTGTGGCATTATTCAATAGATTTCCCTGTCTCTATATTTTCTATAAATTGGTGTTTTGGCAAGATTACTTCACAGGCAGTGTTTGTGCTCTTCTATCAAGTAGCACATGATGTCATGTTGAATCAAATTTGTGTTTTTACTTGAATAAAGTGAAAAATGTAATTAATATTCAGTTATTTGAAAGCTTCCTAACTTTGGGGAATGGAGGATGAGTTATTTTCCACATCTTTAATTGTCTAAGAAACCTTGCAAAGGCTACCTTTTCAAAGGAATTGTCATTCCTTTAAGCACAGTGGCATGAGAACAACAAACAGCATGTTGCATTTATGTAAACTAATTTCAATTTGTAGTTTCAAGCAAAATTACAGTCAGTAACTCTCTTTTCAAGTGTACTGAAATTATGTAGTATTTTATTTCAGAATACTCAGTGTATTATAAATGAGCCCATAGAATTTTACAGAGATGCACACATGAGAATAGTGTTTCATTACAACTAGATTTTTAATGCCAATTTTCATTAGCAGAACTCCAAAGGAGTAAAACTTCATGCAAAAATTTGAATGCCTCTTCAAGTTTTATTTTTAATTACCTTTAATAACTAAAACCACAAACACAGAAGGAAAAAAATGCACTATTGTTACAGAGTTTCTAAAATGCTGGACAAATAGTGGAATGTTTTTAATAATATATATTTCCTTTAAAATTACCACTTGAGCTTGCTAAGTAGTTTAATGTATGTAATGGAGCATGATGCATTTGCTAGTAGTACTCCCTATTGCTCAGTTTGAAAAGGGGAATTCATAACAGATTTCTTCGTAGAATGTTACCGTGAACACATTTTAAACGAAAAACAGATTTCCACTGATATTTCTGTAACGGAGTTTCACAGAAAACAAGTTTTCACTGAAACAGGGAAAAAAATACTTGTTCTATAAATTTTGTATCTTAAAATAGATGGGAAAGTTTTGGAGTTTTTATTATAATTACACCATTTTTATAGCATATTATCCATAGTTATATATTTGTTTTGTCCATCTGTAAATCTTAGAGAATTTAAAAGGTATTGCACTGCAGAGTTTGAAAGAAAAAAACAAACTTGATAAGTGTTGTCACATCATACAACGTTTATTAGACAGAAACACATCTGTCTCCCACTTAAACACCAAGAGATAACAAAGACCCAGACAGGTAGATTAACAAACAGAACTGCTACTTGGTAAATGTATCCTATAATGTACTTCCTTCACGTTTTGCTAGAAAATTATTCTTAGTACTTCCCTCACCTTTGCAACTTAAAATTGCAACCCTACCACCGTTCCATCTCCCATCAGAATTCTTTATTCTTCTTATTCTTTTTTTTTTTTTTTTCTGGAGAGCTTATAACCGTATAAGCTACTATATAATTTATTTATTTAACATCTTTAATCTCCATCTTCTCCCACTAAAGTGTCAGCTCCTGTGGACAGGGAATTTTTCCTTTTTTTTTTTTTTTTTTTTTTTTGCGGTACATGGGCCTCTCACTGTTGCGGCCTCTCCCGTTGCGGAGCACAGGCTCCAGACGTGCAGGCTCAGCGGCCATGGCTCACGGGCCTAGCCGCTCCGCGGCATGTGGGATCTTCCCGGACCGGGGCACGAACCCGTGTCCCCTGCATCATCAGGCGGACTCTCAACCACTGTGCTACCAGGGAAGCCCGAAAAGGTACTTTTAATAATTGGAATTTTACATAATTTTCTTTTTGTACTTGAACTTGTATTTCAATTTCATTTCCCCATAGTACTTTACTTAAATATATTTTTATGCCTAAATGTCTTTAACTGTTTATTTTATTACATATCTCTGCCATAAATTTTGAAAAAAATTATTCTTATGACGGTATGGCTCTAGGAGTCACCGATTTTTTTTCTGGATTATTTTAGCATTGCAGTTACATAAATAATGATCCAAATAACATAAGCATATTAAATTGTTTGAAAAATAATTATTAAACATAAAAAAGTACAATGTTACTTGAAATGCATGTTTTAATAAAATGAATTAGACTGTTTTTTTCTCAAATAATTCATTATGTTGACCTAATATTACTTGTTGCTAGTACCATTATTAGAAATTTCTCAAGACTTGTAACTGAGCAAAACAGATTACCAGGTGTAATTTCAGTGGAAATCCACAGATCATCTGATTCTATAGTGGTGGGCAGATTTGCAGAGCTTTCTATTAACTAGGCTATTTTATAACTAACTTGTAGTGTCAAAAGTAAAAATTATAGAAGACATTGCAATCCAAACAATTCCCATTCATAGCAATAAAAAACACTTTTATCTGGTAATGAATGTAAATCTTAAGTCAAATTCTCACATGAACTGTGTTACCGAGGTCCTCATTAATTAGTGAGTTAGAAAAATCCTTGACAGGTCTTCATTTTGTATTTGAGAGTCATGATTTTATGTTTTAAAAATTGTAATTGAGCAAATGAGAAAACATCATCAATTGTATTTATTTTTATAGATGTAAGAACTGAGAAAAACACATTAACAGTAGAAAAAGATTTGTTTTAACAGTTTCTGTTTTTAACTCTTTCAGCGTTGTCAAATATCGCATGTAAACTATTATATCAACCTATTATTATGCTCATAAAATTAATAAATTTCATTTATTATTAAATTATTAATAGTGGTTGATTTGCCAACAATATTGGTTACTCAATATTGCTAAAAGCAAAGATTGAGCAACTACCACACTTGAAAAAAGATCTGTCACCCAATCATTTCGCCACCTCAGAGGTTTCTACACCTGGAGGGAATTTGCCACAGTAAGAATAAGAATAATGTGGGCTATTTCTTCTTTTGCCTTGCCCTTACTTTGTAGACATCTAAATCCAGAAAATGGGACTTATCTAATCTATTTGTAAACTAATTCCCTTTCTCTCATTAAGAAAATCTTCTTACAAATTTAGTTATCAACATGTATCATTTTTTTTTTTTGCAATCTTATGTTCAAGGTATAAGGCCCCTACAAGGACAATTCAAAGATCTACCATTTAACCTTTTTCTTTTGTCTATTTTGTATATTGACTTTTGCTATAGGAAATATACAGTTTACTTTTATGCTTTAGAATTATTTTGAGACAAATAGCATATTTTTAAACATTCATGATTAAACAAAATTCTGCAAATGTTATTGAAACTTGTCCCTAGAATGGCCACAGATAATGTATACATAAAGCATAGTTTTTGTTTTTAGCACTGATTCTGATTTCTAATTTACTCACCCAAAGAAGTATGAGGACAATTAGAGCAAGTACTCAACATGCAGGGTTTTAAATAGAAGCTCTTTTATAGGAACAAAGCTATCCATAACAGGACGTGGTCCTAGTGGTGTTTTGCAGTCAATCTTATAAAAAAAAAAATTGATTTTTAACTCGGACTATTTTGTAAGGAATGGTTTTTATAATATATAGCATTTTTTACTTAATAATTCCATCTTTTATTCAGGATGAATTTAAAAGAGTGACTTTAACAGATGTAGTGTTTTGGGGGAACTGAAAGTTGCTAACACACAGGAGTAGTGAAGTTTCTTTCGTTATGCATGCTTCTATAAGGAAGTGACTTGTGGGGTGACCAAGAATGTCTTAGAATTGCTATAAATGTATATGGGGACCTTTGCAGTAAAACTGCTTATAACTTGAAAAAAAAACATCCATAAGTGCATATATGATTGGAGCACAAAACTGACCCATTTGAAACTGCCCTCATTTCTGATGTCCTGGGCAGAAGAAAGATTGACAATATCTTCCATGTACTTAGTGCTTAATAGATATTTGCTAACTTGAATTGAATTGTATCTAGATGATATCTCAGTATTATTTTCTCATAATAACTTTACTCAAGATAATTAGCCCTTTCTAATTCTAGTTTCAGTTCCTTAGTGTCTATAGACACGTCAGTTATTCCCTGACTGAGCATTCTGTATTGTTTGTTTAGATATTCCTTTAAAGCACTTCAATTGTTCACTATGTATACCTCCTCACTTTGTCTTACATGCTTTCAATGTGTCATATTCTAACTGATTTTCATCACTTTGCTAATGCCTTCCACATTCTGAAAATCGGCTGTTTCATAAATCAAATTTTATGCAGCTTCAGTTCTTGTATTTATTTGTTTCACTGATTATTCTAATTGCTTTACAGCAAAATTTAACATTTAGAAAAAATCATGATTGATATTTTCCTATATTTGCAAGTGAATAAACAAAAGTTCTTTTTTAAAAAAATATTCATGCATTTCCTGTGGGAGTTTTGTTCAACGGCTGAGATTTTTCTGCATTTTTTCTTTAGTTTTTAAAAATATTGTAGGTATTTTCATCAGGGTCCATAAATTTATTTTTCTCACCTTGCTAATGTTAGCTTGCAATTACCTTGCTAATCACTGGAAATTAAATGTAGTAAAACAGTGAGTATCAGTGCTGAGTAATCTACATACATTATTTTATTACAATGTCAAAAGAACTCTATAAAATTGGTATCATGATACCCACCTTTCAGTTGAAACTGAGGATTATATATTTTAATAAATTTCCCAGGCTGGTGTTTTAGCCAATGGAAGACCTTAATTTTAAATCCTGATTCTTTAACTCCATATTTTGTGATCTTCAACCATTCATTCATGCAATTTACATTATCGTTCAATTAATAACTGATGGTATCCATTTTGTTCTGGTACTAATGATGCCTTTTATCAGCTCACCTAAAGGAAGAGTTATCTCATCTAGAGAGCAGACCTGCAGGACAAGTGACATGGCTCTTCAAGTGCTTTCTTTCAGTGCACATTTGTAGAATTATATCTTAACAGGTGTCTTTATTTGAGAAAAAGGCCACAGTTTGTTTGTTCATCTATTTGTTATTTATGTTTTATGACACTTTTATGGGTATTTTAATGAGAAATAGAGAGAAGCAATCACAAGCAGGGGGACTCAGCTAACAACTTGTGGAAGCCCTGGCTTGTGTTCATTGATGTAAACATAATATTTGGACATCAAAGAAACCTTTGTTTTTGTTTTTGTTTTTTTCGGTACGCGGGCCTCTCACTGTTGTGGCCTCTCCCGTTGCGGAGCACAGGCTCCGGATGCGCAGGCCTAGCGGCCATGGCTCACGGGCCCAGCCACTCCGCGGCATGTGGGATCCTCCCGGACCGGTACACAAACCCGTGTCCCCTGCATCGGCAGGCGGACTCTGAACCACTGCGCCACCAGGGAAGCCCCAAAGAAACCTTTAAAGCCAGCATTTTCTCACCCAGATATTAATTTAAGAAATATTTTCTTTTCCTGCCTGTTTCTTGGACTATTTCGTTTCAGGTAAATACATTCTATTACTCTAGATACATGTATACATGTCAAAACATAAGATAAATATACAATATTATTCTGATGTTTCAATGAGAAAGAATCATATACAAACACTTCACAAAGTAAAGAATTTAATAGAAACAATTGCATCAACATGAATAATGCAATTCAATTAAAAAGTAACATGCCACCTTTATAATCATCTTGAATTTTTTTTAAAGAAACTGGATTTAATTTAAACTTGAAAATTTATTCACAGATATTACCATCTCTCTGAATAATAAGTGCTATGAGATTCAAAGCCCTTAGCCCTTAGTTAATGAAATATTATTCCTGTTCTCAAAAGCTCATTCTGTATTTCAAATAATAAGAAAAAAATAACTTCTTGTTCTCAGATCATTTTTAGCAAACTGTTTCTCATTCCCTTCTAACTATGTGTATCAGACATTTTATTTTTCTTCTTTTATCTGTCCTCAGAGATTTTTCACACACACACACAAATCTCTACTTTGTTCCCAACAGGGAACCCTGGGCTTTCTAACTCCTATCCTTCCAGCCGTCAGCCAGGCTGTTTTCCCCACTATCTCTTTTTTCTTCTTGCCTGATACCCACATTCTTAGCTACTTTCCATTTCTTTATACATGCAACTACCTATTTTCAACCCCTCGGGGTTTTTCCTTCATCCCCAAAAGTCTGATAAGAGGGCTTCCCTGGTGGCGCAGTGGTTGGGAGTCCGCCTGCCGATGCGGGGGACGCAGGTTCGTGCCCCGGTCGGGGACGATCCCACGTGCCGCGAAGCAGCTAGGCCCGTGGCCCGTGGCCCATGGCCGCTGGGCCTGCGCGTCCGGAGCCTGTGCTCCGCAGCGGGAGGGGCCACAGCACTGAGAGGCCCGCGAAAAGTCTGATAAGAATACTCAGGTTCTGAGCTTCACCCTCTGCTATTCCAGACCAACTTCATCCTTTGTTGTTGTACCCCTGCTAATGTTTCTTTTCATAAAATGCCACCTCCTGTCTTTTGCCTATCCCATTTTTGTAGATTCAATTAAGCTCTATCTTTTGCATGAAATCGTGCCTGAAAATACAAATGCTGACTATCCTCTGATTTCCAAGCTCCTTATAATTAATGCAAAAGGATAAGTCCTTATATCTTTCTATATTGTTTATGCTGAAATTTCAAAATTTCAGTTGTTCTAACTACAATCTTTGCTCCCACAGAAGTTTTCCATGATGACAGTAGAGTTACATTATGAGAACTCATATTAGAAAAAGTTAAGAGGAAGGTATTTGACCACGCTACTGTTCTCCATCTTGGTTTGGCTCACTCTTCTGGTTTGATTTTGCTACAGAGTAGGTACAGATAAATCACCCTATGAAACTTGCTAGGTCACCAATCAGCCAACATAGCATTCACCTGCAGCCAGCAATTCTGTCAACCATAAACTTGACTAAAAAGAGCAATCACTTTTTCCTGTGAAATATTTTGAGCTTTCCCTTAATAAAATTCACCTTGCTTTTATTTAGAGTTACAACCTTGGAGAAGGATGTCCCCCCTTATGTATATGAGTTGATACAGTATAATTTTCAAAAAGATAAAAGCATGACTCTAAAAATGAATGCATTTCAAATATTTTGTTTCCTTAATTATTGAGGGAACCATATGAATTCAAATTAAAATTTGACATATATATGTCACATATATACCTATATATATGTATTCTCTACTGGACATGATATGTCTGCATTATTATATGCAATAAGCTTTTGCATTGCCGTCACTTTCCTACAACCTAAGTTGTTTTACCCCCCAGAAATGAAATACACTAGTCAAAAATAATGAAAGAATATAATACTGTATGTCAATTACACTTCAATTTTAAAAAGTGAAAGATTCACAGTCTTATTGTCAGATAATCACCAGAAAGGTCTGCAATACAACACCTAACACTCCATTGTCAGAAGACCAGGCCATCGCCTTTGCCCGTTTTCTGACAGAGTAAGTTGAGTCTTCAGCCTTTTAATAGTTTCTGAGCTACTCTTTGATAGTTATTAAGCATGTATCAAGTTCTAGTAGCAACAGGTACTGAAGTTGCAAAGATTTTTTAAAAAGAGAGAGAAGGAGGTAAAGTTCTGGTTCATAAGCAGCTCACAGTCAGATAGAGTAGAATGAGACACAAGGCAGTATGACAAGTAAAAGATAAATGTGTGAGTAAGTAAAAAAAAACTGTTCAACTTTTCATTGGGGGTCTTATTTTAAAATGTTTAAGAAATAGATTCACTGAAGTTAAAAAAAAGAATGAGTCTATTTCAAGAGAAACATCAAGCATCATGTAACAAAAGTAGGGAAGGCAGTACTCAGACAACTGAAATTTCAGAAAACCTGCAAGGAGCAAAAACAAATATGAAATCCATGTTTCAATACACAGCAAGTGACTCTCAGACTTATGATTGCCTTCCTCAAGTCTTCCTGCTTCTAGACTATAAATTCTGTGCCCATTTGAGGTCTCTGGCTTCTGCACCTGTTTTGTACCTTTTACGATCTTTCACTAGAGCATGTTTGTGGGTATCTTAAAGCCTTGGCACCATTTCTTCCTCGGTTTCTTGTGTGTTTCCTGCATCATCCCTTTTCCTTCTTTATTGTTTTTACAAAATTATTATTCTTTAATCTGTGTTTGCTGATCTGTGGGGGAAAAGGTTATGCTTATTCTAGGAATTTGCCCTAATATAAGTAAAATTCTTACATAGGTACTTTTGTTTGTTTTTTAGCTTCAAGAAGAGCAATCAAGCAATTTAAAATATTTTATCTTTTCAGGGCCCAGCATTTTCTCTAGCTTGCTTTCTTCACTTCTTCAAGTCAGAAACAAAACAAAAACAAAAGAAAAGAATAGCTTCAGGTTTTATGTCTTTTGCTCTGTGTAAAATTTATACAAGCCTCTAATATTACCTTTTTCTTCTGTAATATTAATTTACATTATCACAATCACTTGTAGTCATTTTTTCCAGTCTCTTACTCTGTTTTTATTTTCAATATATTTGTTATTAAAACAGGAGATTTAATTTAGAAGAGGATTATAGGAAAGAATGAAGTTTCTTTGCAAGTGCAAAGGCTTAACCTGAACTATCTTTGATGAAAAAACATTAAGGAGATAATTTATTGGTATGCATAAGAGCATTAAGGGAAATACATTGGAGAGCATGACTTCCGATTAAAATGCATTCAGGGATCTCTCTCCAGCTCTTGTTTCTACATTCTCTGTATTCTGGCTCTATTCTCTCTAACTGTATTTCTCAAAATAACTAGCATTTACTTTTCTAACTCTAGGATCATGTACTCACAACTTTATGATCAGTGATAAAAGATCTCTTTTCTCCCAGACACCACTGAACAAAAACCATGGAAATAAGCTTCTTTCTCTGGCTTTAGTTACAAGTTTGTATTCTGGACTACTTTGTTTATTCAAATGATCTTATGAGTTTATTCCTTTATTCTATTAATGTGGTGAATAGAATTAATTGATTTCCAAATGTTAAACCAACATACGTTCCTGGAATAAACCACATTAGGTTAGTTTTCCAGTTATATATTGCATAGCCAACTGTCCTAAACTTAGGGTTGCTGTAATAGCAAAAATTATTTATTTGTATTTGACAGTGCAGGTGGATGTTTTTTGCTCACAGCCTTTCATAGGGTTGCAGTCGAGCTGGAGTCCCCTCAGTCTTCCTCATCAACATGTAATGTGGTTGATGCTAGCTTTAGGGTGTGACTTTACCAGAGGCTGCAAACTGGAATACCTACTGGAAATTTCTGCATGTGGTCTGGGCTTCCCCACTCTAATGACTGGATTCCAAGGACACTAGTCTTGAGAGAACTGGACAGGAGCTGCTTTGCTCTTTATAACCTGGGAGTCTAGAAAAATGGTACAGATGAACCTATTTGCAATGCAGAAATAGAGGCACAGAGGTAGAGAACAGAAGTATGGACACCACGGGGGGAAGAGGGGGTGGGGTGAATTGGGAGATTGGGATTGACATATATCCACTACTATGCATAAAACAGATAACTAATGAGAACCTACTGTATAGCACAGGGAACTCTACGCCGTGCTCTGTGGTGACCTAAATGGGAAGGAAATCCAAAAAAGAGGGGATATGTGTATACATATAGCTAATTCACTTTGATGAACAGCAGAAACTAACACAACATTGTAAAGCAACTCTACCCCAAGGAAAAAAAAAAATCTGGCATGAAGCATCAACTGTACTGCCTGCCTCCTATACATTAAAAGCAAGTAACTAAGTCAGCCCATATTCAAGGGAAAAGTAAGTAGGCTTGTTGTGAGACAGTGAAAATATTTGTGGATATGTTTAAAAACCATCACAGTCATGATTATCCTTTTTATTGAATCTAAAACTAGAGGCAATTTGCTAATATTTTGTTTAGGATTTTTGTATCTGTGGTTGTGAAAAATACTGCTTAGTAATTTTATTTCTTGTAATTTCTTTGTGTGGGGTTGGACAGTGTTCCCTCTTCTTTTATTCTGTGCAAGAGTATGTGTGAGTTTGGTATTATTTCTTGATAATGTTTGGTAAGATTTAGCAATGGAGACTTCTGTGCTTGGGGTTTAGTTTCTGAGAAAGTTTTTAATCATAAAATCCTTTTCTTTTTTCTTTTCGGTACGCTGGCCTCTCACTGTTGTGGCCTCTCCCGTTGCGGAGCACAGGCTCCGGACACACAGGCTCAGCGGCCATGGCTCACGGGCCCAGCCGCTCCGTGGCATGTGGGATCTTCCCGGACCGGGGCACAAACCCATGTCCCCTGCATCGGCAGGCGGACTCTCAACCACTTCGCCACCAGGGGAGCCCCATAAAATCCTTTTTTTAAAACAAAATGCTGTTCAGATTTTTCTACCTTTTGTCTGCTTTGTTATCTTTTTCTTTCTAGATATGTTTACATCTCATATAACTTGTCAAATTTATTGACATAGACTTTCATTGACTTGTTAGTTTTCTAATGTTCATAAAATGTGCAGACGTGTCCTCTCATTTCTGATTTAGTAAGAGTGTTTTCTCTCTTTTTTCCATGATCTGAATTTTTCAATTTTATTTAACTCTTCAAAAATTCAACTTTGTTTCAGTTCTCTAGTTTCTTTTTTCTATTCCTTTGATTTATTCACACATGTATATTATTCTATTCCTTCTACTTATTTTGGGGTGTTTTTTTTCTTCTTTTTCTAGAGTCTTAGGATTTGGTTTATTAGTTATAACTATTTTTTGAAAATATTGTTTTAATAACCACAATATGTATCATTAATATCTCATAACCCCCCTTGAATTAATATAACACTTTAAATATAATGTAAGAACTTTACAGTAATATACTTCCTTTTACCCCCTCTTACACTTTGTGCTATTATTGTAACATTTTTTCTCTGTGTTATAAACTAAATAAGATATTGTTAAGATTTTGCTTTAAACCATCATTTGTAAAAATTATCAAGCAAGAAAAATCCTATTGGCTCTACCTTCAAAATAGAATCTTGAGAGATGGATGTATGGATACCTGTGTGCTTAAGCACATATGATAAAATGTTACTGATAGAATATGGATAGTAAGTATACAGGTGGTTACTGTATAATTCTTTCAATTTTGTCCCACATTTGAAAATTTTTTTAAACAATGTTTTTAAGAAAAGTCTTTTTTATTTAAATTTATTTATTCGTTTATTTTTGGCTTCGTTGGGTCTTTGTTGCTGCGTGTGGGCTTCCTCTACTTGTAGTGAGCGGAGGCTACTCTTTGTTGTGGTGAGCGGGCTTCTCACTGAGGTGGCTTCTCTTGTTGCGGAGCATGGGCTCTAGGCACATGGGCTTCAGTAGTTGTGGCACATCGGCTTAATAGTTGTGGGTCGCGGGCTCTAGAGTGCAGGCTCAGTAGTTGTGGCGCTCGGGCTTAGCTGCTCCGCAGCATGTGGGATCTTCCTGGACCAGGGCTCGAACCCATGTCCCCTGCATTGGCAGGTGGATTCTTAACCACTGCACCACCAGGGAAGCCCAAGAAAAGTCTTTTTAAGTAAACAAATATTGAGAGAATTTACCACAAGTAGATCTACACTATAAGAAAAGTTAAAGGAATTTTCTTGGGTGATGGATTTTGCATGGCCCTAGGATTATGAGTTTTCTGCCTCTCTTCCAGTGGCTTATATTTTGCTTCATGGGAGAGAAGGCTCTGGGAAACCATGTGGAGTCCCTCTTCTGACTCTTGCTTTGCTCCTGGTCTTTCTTAAAAACACCTGGTGATGACCAATGGAAGAGATCTGGACAGTCTATATGAAATACAGTTTCAGGGGACTCACAGTCATCTAAACTGTCTTGCTATCTTCTATTTACTCTTTAAGAATGTTTTAAAATTTTAGCTGGTTTTTTTCTTACCTGCTTTTATGATATCCACTTTTTCTTCTAGTGCTTTGTTCAAAGTAAAACAGTTCCTGTGTTTCATCTCTTCCCAGGGAAACTTGTCACTCTTTGGAATTCAGAATACTTATTGCTGTGTGACCTCATATCTCTAATGAACTTAAAATAGATAACACAATTTTGCATATTGTTCAGCTCTTTTCTCATTGTTAGTGAAGTAATGACATTTTCTTGGGGTTTTCAACATCCTAAACAGAAATGGAATAATCAGCTTCACTACTGATAGATATTTTTGCTGGATACAGAATTTTATGTTGAGAGATCTTTTTGTTTTCTCTTTCAACATCTGACAGATATCTTTTCTTATTTATCTGGATTTTATCATTGCTGATGATTAAAAAAAATTGAGTTTTTGTCCATTTTTATTTATGATGTCTCTTCTTTGGCTGATTTAAAGATTTTTTCCTTTATTTTGATTTTCAACATTTGAGTATTAAGTATCTAGGTGTAATTTTGGGGAGGTTTATCATGTTTGAAGTTTTCTGAGATCCTTGCATTTATGAGTTAAAAGTTTTGTAAAAATTTATATCAGTATATTATTTCTTCAAATATTTTTTCCACCTCAATTTTTATCTTCTTTAATGTTCTTCCCTTCCATTAAAGATCTCTTAGACTCTTTAATATAATCTCTTGTTTCCCTAAGCCTTGGTCCTATACATATTGTCAACTGAAAAAATATTGCACAACCTAAAAGTTGAGAATTATATTTTATCCAGCAGACATTCTGAGGACTTCAAGCTTGGGAGACAACCTCTCAGATAGCTCTAAGGGACTGCTCTGAAGAAGTAAGGGAGGAGCCAGGATATGTAGGAGTTTTTGCAGCAAACATCAGGAAGAACATCAAAAGATTACTGTTAATTAAAGAAAACCAGACATCTCAAGTTAACGAACTTAGCTCTTCTATGTAAGGGAAGATACAAAAATCTGGGCTCATTGAAAACATTCATTTGATATGTACCTCAGCTATCTGGGGCCAGTATTCTGTGTTTTCCCATCCTGAGTCTCCTCAGGGTGCACCTTTGGGGGATGGCTGCAGTGGCTGATGGCTTGATGGCAGGCCTCCTGCTTCCATCCTGAGTTCTCTCATGGCTAACCATTGGGGGTGGGGGGAGGAGCTGTAATGTGATGGTTTGGTGGCTGCAACATCCTTTATTTACTGATATGGCAGGCAACAGTTTTTGTTCTCATTGTATATGAGCAAACAATGAATCATGAAAAAAATAAATTAAACATGAAACCTAAGTAAGTTTAGGATAATTTAACATGACTAAGTAAATATCCACACACAGACTCTCTCTGTTTTAATTATGATATTTTTAACTTATCTTTTCTTCTGCAGTGCCTAATCTGTTTTTAAGCACATTCAATACATTTTTCATTTCATATATAGTATTTTTCATTGAATGATTTTCATTTTCTTCTTTTTTATATTCTTTCATTTTCCATCTTTTTACTTATTATATCCATTGTTTCCTTTATATCACTGACCTCATTTACAGTTGTGGTTTTAAATTCCTTGTCAACTAATTTCAAACTATATTATAACTCTGAATCTATTCTTTTGTTTCTTTTCTTTCTGTTTTCTCTTTTTTTTCTTTTTTGAGGAGGGGTTGGGAGGTTCTCTTGGTTATGGGTCACATTTTCCTGTATCTTCACATTTTCTGTGATTTTTAAATTATATGCTAGACATTGTCAATCCTATGTTGCTTAGGGTGTGGAATTAATTTCTTTCCTTTAAAGGATGCTAACTTTCTTTCTGGAAGGCTGTTAATAAAATGATAATTAGAATGACTGTCTCAAAACTCTGTTTCAGGCTTTCTAGGGACATTCAAGCCATTTTCCAGTGTTATAGTAGCCTTATTTCCAAAGTATAGTTTTAATTTGTAGTTACTTCAAGCTGAATCTTCTTTCAAAAACGCTTTTGTTTTTCTTTCTTTAGCTCTAACTTACTGCTAAGAGAAAAAATATTCCTTCATGGTTTGTTAAGACATGGTTGTCATAGAGTCAGCAGGTTTGGTCTGTGCTGAGTTCCATTTGTCCTATTGTGCATGAATGACAATTTGGATGGAAGGATAGTGAAGAACACTAATGTAGTGCTCACTTTCATCAGCACTTTCTCATGAGCAATACAGAGAGGACCACTTTACAAATCATTATTATTTTTGGAATAGCTCCCAGTATGGAAGAGAATAATTCCATCATTTCATCTTCTGAGAAATCATTGTTTTTTAGGTCATTTTCCTCAATTTTGTATTAAAATTAAATTTTTTACTTTCATAGCATCTAAATTTATGGGCTTCCCTGGTGGTGCAGTGGTTGAGAGTCCGCCTGCCGATGCAGGGGACACGGGTTCGTGCCCCAGTCCAGGAAGATCCCACATGCCGTGGAGCAGCTGGGCCCGTGAGCCATGGCCGCTGAGCCTGCGCATCCGGAGCCTGTGCTCCACAACGGAAGAGGCCACAGCAGTGAGAGGCCCGCGTACCGCAAAAAAAAAAAAAAAAAAAAAAATTATGACTTCAATTTATTCAAACGTGTGAAGTCAGCTAAATAAACCAGTGCTGACAGTTTTAATTCATTTCCACAGCAATCAATATGCTCCGAAAGGAAATAATTTATAAAAACAACTCGGAAAGCAATTCATAGGGATTAGTTAGTACTACATGACTGAAAGATATTTTGAGCTTGTCCTACACAAAGATAAAATCAACTTTGCTACTTGGAATTAATAAAAGAGAAACTAGAGGCTTGATCTTATAAATATAGGGACAGATGCATGTTTTTCTTTCTTTCTTTTTTTTTAAGTGGGGCTGGGCCTTATATTTGATGTGTCTAAAATAAAATATGAAAAAAATGATATTTTTCTTTTAGAATGTATGTTAGCAAATTACTGCTTGATTGAATGTTTTCACTAAAAATTAAAGCTTTGTTTGGTATACTTTACTAAAAATTCCAAATAAAATTATATACATATATCTATATGAGAAGTAAAGAAATATATATCTTATTATGTGACAACAAATTATGTTAATAGGCAAACATATGTTAACCATTTTTTAAATAATTTATTTATTTTTGGCTGTGTTGAGTCTTCGTTGGTGCGCGCAGGCCTTCCCTAGTTGCGGAGAGTGGGGGCTACTCTTTGTTGCAGTGCGCATGCTTATTGTGGTGGCTTCTCTTGTTGCAGAGCACGGGCTCTAGGCTCACGGGCTTCAGTAGTCGTGGCACACTGGCTTAGTTGCTCTGCGGCATGTGGGATCTTCCCGGACCAGGGCTTGAACCCATGTCTCCTGCATTGGCAGGCGGATTCTTAACCACTGCACCACCAGGAAAGCCCATGTTAACCATTTTTATTAGCAATAGGATTTATTTGGCTATTAAGACTGACCCATATATAATTGCTAAAACATTTACAAAATAAAATTTTGAAATTCAAGATACATTCTATGAAATAGTCGTCTGAGGATATCTACTTCTGGCCAACGATGACAGAATTTACCCTTTTTCTTCAAACGAGTGAAACATTGGCAGAATATAGGAAATAATGTTTCGCAAGACATTGGACATCAGGCAACCAAGGACAGTGATTCTTGGGAGATGGGAGTCAAATAAGGTGAACACTAGGGTAACCCTAGCTTACTACCTGTAGAAATATTTCAGGCCAAAGAGCAACTGGTGAGGCCAAGGGAAACATCAACAGACTAAATGAGTTGTCAAGATAGAGCTCTGTGTTCAGGAAGGTAAAGAAAGTAAAGTGCTTAGGGCAGAATAATAGAAAGAAGAGAGCTATTCATGGGATGAGCTCTGGTCATTTGCAGACAGTATCCCTCCAGATTTCAGCTAAGTAATAATTAGCATTTACATGTGAGGGAACTTGAGGCAAGGGAAGGAACTCTTGAAAGAATTAGAGGAACAATCCCCAGTACTCCCACAGGGTGAGTCTAAGTGCCTATTCCCACCAGCCATCATCAGCCCAGGGTGTTGAGTAAAGTGCTCAGAAGTATTTTGTCTCAGGAGTTGTGCAAATTGTCCCCGTAATTCCATTGCTCTGGTCCCATACAATACAGGTTAAAACTTAATCTGCAAGTTTCAAAATGTTTCCAAGTGTCTTAACTAAATCCAGGCAAAGAACAGAGGAAAATTCACAATACCTGGAGTTCAATAAGACATTACTAGGCATGAAAAGAAGCAAGAAAATACTACACATAATTAAGAAAAATATTGATCAAATGTACTGATTCTGAAATGGCAAATGAATAAAATGATGATCAATTGAATAGAAAAAGACACTAGCTTAAAGTCTCTCACTGTATCCCATATATTCAAGAATATAGAGGACGATTGAACATATTAAGTAGAAATATAGAGGAATCAAAAAGACAATTTAATTTCTAGAAATGAAACTACAATGTCTGAGATGAAATTACACTTGATAGGATCAATAGAAGATTAAATATTACAGAAAAAAAGAGTAATGAATTTAAAGGTATAGCGATAGAAGCTATCCAAAATAAAACATACAGAAAAAAAATGATAGGAAAACAAATGAACAAATTATCATTTAGCTAAGGGACAATTTCAAGCGCCAAATATGTATGTAATTGAAGTAATTGAAATTCCCAAAGGAGGAGTGATTTTAAAATATGCCCATAAATTCTTTGCTATTCCTCCTATAAGAGATGTAACCTAATCTCCATCCACTTGAACGTGGGATGGACTTGCTTCTAATGGATAGAATTAAATGGCAACAATGAAATGTCTCTGGAGATCAGTTCACAAAGGTCCTGTAGCTTCCTGTTCAGTCACTCTCTCAGGGAAGTTAACTGCTGCAAGAGAACTGCTGTGGAGAGAAACTAAAGCCTTCTGCCAACAAGAATCAAGAAACTGAGGCCTCCTGTCATCAGTCAGAGGAGTGAGTCATCCTTGAAGCAAATTCTTTAACCCAGCCAAGGTTTCAGGTGACAGCAGCCCTAGCCAGCAAATGACTATAATCACATGAAACATCCTGATTCAAAACAATAAGCATCGTCTGAATTCCTGTCCCACAGAAACTATAATATAATATTTATTGTTTTAAGCTACTTGATTTTAGTAGTAATATGGTATGACTAATACATATTTTGGTACCTGAAAGCGAGGAGCTAGCATAAAATAATCCTATAAGGTAGGAGTGGCTTTAAAACTGGGCAGTGGGAAGAAACTAGGAAAATTTGAGAGTGCTTGGAAAAGCTGGAAAAGCCTAGAAGAAGCTGTTTGTAGACGTACCATTTGAGGAGGCCATGGGTGAAGGCTTAAAGGAAAGAGAAAAATTCTATCGAAAATCAGAGGAAAGTGGATACTTGTAATTTAATGGGAAAGAACAATATGCAAATGGAAAATATACCTAATGATCTAGCTAAGGGTATTTCCAGCCTAAGTGATGCATGCAGCCTGGGTGATACCGTGCTGCTTAGAGTAAAATGTGAGAAGAAAGAGGGAAAATTCTGAAAATTCTGAAAATTCTCAGACTTTCCAAAAGACAATATATATGTATATATATATTTGGTTTTTTCTCATTTGATAAATATATTCCCAGAGAATGTTTTCCATTTTTTACACAGTACTTATATTAAGGCTGGAACATAGTAAATCTTCAATAAACACATTGAATAAAAATTATGATTTGCATTAATAGTAATACAACTATATTTAATGTAATTATATATGATTGACAATAATACAATTATAATAAAATTATTAATTTTTACACCATATTCTGTGGTGTTATGATCTGTTTTTTATCATAACACTTCTGAACCAAATATGTGGACTTCTTCCACACCTACAGCCAACTCTCCAACTCCTAGTCACCAAACTGGGTGTCCTACAATTCAATTCAATTCTGGCACCAACTACAAGAAGTTATTGTCCAGACTCTACAAGTTTAAGGATTCAGTCCCAAAAGACTATCCATAGAATTGAGTTCCAAGGCATATACTCTTTTGTCTAATTTGGCTGCAAGTTCCCACTCACAGTCCCCAACCCTTTTAGATTTGATAATTGGCTAGAATGGCTTCAGAACTCATGGAAACACTTTACTTACTATCACTGGTTTATTATAAAGAGTACAAATGAAGAGGTACATAGAGTGATAACTGGAAGAGTCCCAAACACAGGAGCTTCTGTCTCCATGGAGTTGGGGTGCACTACCCTTCCGGTGTATGGAAGCGTTCACTACCTCTGTAGTGCTCTGAACCCCTTTGGTTAGGGACTTTTTTATGGGGATTGCATTATGTAGGCATGATTGATTAAATCGATGAACACGGGTGATTGCCTCAATCTCTAGCCTTTTCCCCCCCGCCCTGGTGGTTGGGGATGAGACTGAACTTCCAAGCTTTTAATCAAGGCTTGATCTTTCTGATAAACAGGGTCCATCCTGAAACTGTCTAGGAGTTCCCCAGCCAAGAGTCATCTTATTAGCACACCAAAAACACTGTTGTCTTTCAAGAGATTACAGAGGTTTTGTGCCAGGGACAAAGATCAAACATGCATTTTTTATTGTACCTCAGGCATGGATAAAAAAATGTGGTTAAAGTTGTTTATTATATATGATAATTACTAGGAAAGAAGTTTTTATTATATTATAGTGTCATAAATCAGAAAAAGTTTGAATAATTTGCTTGTCTTTACAGATTGAAGTCCTATCAATTTTTGGAGGCAACAAAAAATCCAGTGTTTCCTAAAACAGAGCTGACTCAATTCCTCAAATGTGTGTTGACTATTTTATTCATACATATGGAACAGGTGAACTTCCAAAATTAATCTAAAGTGGTATTTTAAAATACATATGACTTTAGTTTGCTTAGTTTAACTTTTTTTTGCTAGTTTGAGTCTTTTGGAAGAGTTTCTTTTTTTCCATTTTCCAGATAACTAATAATTAATTAGATATTTATTATTAATAATAAAATTACTATTAGTAGTGAGATAATTTACATTTGCATATTGTTGTAAAGTGATAAGTGGTACGGACTGTTGCATACTTTGTTGTGATATTTTAAAGTTGCAAATGCTAGATTGTTAAAATATTCTTACGTGTCCTGTTTTCTCATTGGAAATCTGAAATGTTGAAATGTATCAGATAATTTAAGATTAGATAGTTCTAGCTTGGGAGATGTTAAAGGGACATCAGTTTTCAAGAAAGTTGTCTCATTCTTCAGTCACTGGGGAAAAGATAACAAACAACAAAACAAAACAAAACTTAGGTTCTAACTAGGCATCTGTGAAATTCCATTCTTCTTGTCTGCTATTTCAGAGGATTGAGAAGAAAACAGACAAAAGAAAATGACTTTACAAATGCCTAGTAATGATAGTATTTCTTTCCAAGCAAGGTGTTGAAATGTTAATAGCTTTTAAAAGAAAGGCATATCCAATTGACCCTTGAACATGGGTCTGAACTCTGTGGGTCCACTTATAAGCAGATTTTTTTCAATAAATATACTAGAAAAATTTTTGGAGATTTGTGACAGTTTGAAAAAACTCACAAACAGTGTAGCCTAGGAATATCAAAAAATTAAGAAAAGCCTAAGGATGTCATGAATGCATAAAATATATGTAGATTCTAGTCTATTTTATCATTTCCTACCATAAAATATGCACAAATCTATTATAAAAAGTTAAAATTTATCAAAACTTATGCACACACTTATAGACTGTACATGGCACCATTCACAGCTGTGAGAAATGTAAGCAAATATAGAGATGCTGTATGAAATCATAACTGCATAAAATTAACTGTAATACATACTGTACTACTGTAATAATTTTCAGCCACCTCCTGTTGCTATTGAAGTGAGCTCAAGGTGATACCTGTATCTGCTTAAAACATCATGTGATCATAATCATCTCTGTCTGAGCAGTTGGTCTAAATTGCATATTGCAGTAAAAATGATCTCTCATGGTTCTTGTGTATTGTTCATTGTGTTTAGTGCACACAAACACACATGAATAACACCAGAGGACCCTTACAAAGTGCCACTAGTGATGCTGGAAGTGCTTGCAAGAAGCCAAGTCGTGGCATTACAAGAAGAAGTTGAATTGCTTGATACGTACTGTAGATTGAGGTCTGCATAATATGATTTGAGAAAAAGCAAAGTTGTTATATAACAAATTAAAGCAAAAGGAAGGTGAAGGACCTAAAGCTAGAGAATTTAATGCCAGCAAATGATGGTTTGATAATTTTAGAAAGAGGTTTGGCTTAAAAAATGTCAAGATAACAGGAGAAGCAGCTTCTGCTGACTAAGAGGCAGCAGGTGAGTTCCCAGAGGCCATTAAGAAAATCATTAAGGAGAAAGGATATCTGCCTGAACAGGTTTTTAATGAAGATGAAAGTTCTGGAAGAAAATGCCACAAGGGAAGAGAAGCAAGCACCGGGATTTAAGGCAGGATGGAATACTAACTCTACTCTTTTGTGCAAATGTGGTTGGGTTTGTGATCAGGACTGCCCTTATGTAATATAAAGCTATTAACCCTTGAGACTTGAAAGAAAAAGATAGACACCCGCTGCCAGTCTTTTAGACAACAGAAATGCTTTGTCTGGATTAGTTCCATCAATGCTTTGTCCCTGAAGTCTGGAAGTACCTTGACAGTAAGGGACGGCCTTTTCAAGTTCTTTTGATATTGATGATGCCCCTGGCCACCCAGAACCCCATAAGTTCAATGCCAAAAGCTTTGGAGGGTCTACCTGCACCCAAACACAATGTCTCTAATTCAGCCTCTAGATCAGGGGGTCATGAAGGACCTGTAAGGCCCATTACATGCAGTACTTTATTGAAAGTGTTGTCAACTCTATTGAAGAGAACCCCATTAGAAAGAATATTATGCAAGTCTGGCACCCTTGAAGAAACCATTGTTATAGAAAGCTTCATGAAGCCATCAAGCCCAAAACAATAAATTCCTGCTGGAGAAAACTGTGTTCAGATGTTGTGCATGACTTGATAGGATTTACAACAAATTTAATTCAGGAAATCATGAAAGAGATTGTGAATATTGGCAAAAAAAAAAAAAAAAAGCTTGGGGGATGAAGGGTTTGAAGATATAGATCTTGGAGAAATTCAAGAGCTAATAGACATCACATCAGACGAATGAACAGAAGATGACTTGATGGCGATGAACACTTCCAAACCAGGGCCAGACGATGAGTAGGAAGACATAGATGAAGTAGTGCCAAAAACCGAATTGACTTTCAACAGTCTAGCAGAATAGTTCCCATTATTCAGGAATGCTTTTGACTTCTTTTGCAACGTGGACACTTCTATGATATGGGCACAGAAACTAAAGCAAAAGGTGGGAGGGTTTGTACTCTAGAAATGGTTTTACAAAAATGAAAAAGCAAAACATCAGACAGAAATTACAGTGTATTTCTATAAAGTTACACCAACTGTGCCTGCCTTCTTGCCTTCCACCTCTTCTGCCTCTGCCACCCTTAAAACATCACAGCTATCCCCCCACTTCCTCCTCCTACCCAGCCGACTCAATGTGAAGATGACGAAGGTGAAGACTTTTATGATGATCCACTTCCACTTAATGCATAGTAAATAATCATCATGTTGTACAGTTAATCAGCTTATCTGTTGTGTGTGTCTTGGTGTGAAAAATCTAATAACTACAGTAAGAACTGTATGGTATGAGACGTTTTTGTGTCATCATTATCATTATTACCTAAGCATTCATTGGGTAGAACATCGTATGCAAGACTTGTATAAGTGCATAGCCTATCATTACATAAGCATAAGGTGAGGATATTTAACATAAAATTAATGTGTTGGTTTTCTTACTGCTTTATAACACTGTTAGAAAACATTGAAGAATTACAATACCATACAGTAGGCCTCTCTCAAAATTGAAGAACTGGGGCTTCCCTGGGGCGCAGTGGTTGAGAGTCCGCCTGCCCATGCAAGGGACACGGGTTCGTGACCCGGTCCGGGAAGATTCCACATGCTGCGGAGCGGCTGGGCCCGTGAGCCATGGCCGCTGAGCCTGTGCGTCCGGAGCCTGTGCGTCTGGAGCCTGTGCTCCGCAATGGGAGAGGCCACAGCAGTGAGAGGCCCGTGTACCGCAAAAAAAAATAATAATAATAAACAGACAATGTAAACTTATGGTATTGATACACTGCAGTACTGTAAATGCATTTTCTCTTCCTTGTGATTTTCTTAATAACATTTTCTTTTCTCCAGCTTACCTTAGTGTAAGAATATAGTACATAATAAATATAACATACAAAATATGTGTTAATTATTTATGTTATTGGTAAGGTGGTCAACAGTAGTTACATTTATTACAATTTTTAGTTACATTTTGGGGGAGTCAAAAGTTATACATGGATTTTTGACTGCACAGGCGGTTGGCACCCCTAACCCTTATGTTGTTCAAGGGTCAATTGGGGAGCAGTTTACATTTCCAGTTTTCTATTGTTTAGTACATTCTGTAGTCCTTTCTAAAGAACTTGGTTTGATAACATTATCAAATATAATTTGAGATGGTTCAGAGTAGAAGATAGATTCTACTAGGATATAGTACAGTAGTTAAACATAATTAAAGGGTGTCCCTATCATGTTTAGTGGTCTGGAGGAAACGTCACAGTCACCGCTGTGCAGATAAAAATAGACACACAGAGAACAGTCGAGCCACTGTCATGCACATCTTTGAAGGCCTGCTGCCCAGATGCTTACCAAAGCCTTGGATCCAGAAAGAATTCTAGTCCCCAGCCACATAAAACTCCTCTTACATGGATGTGACATTCAGTGTCTCTCATACCCATGTGTGTCCTTAATAATAGTCTTCATTACCAGAAATATCCTATATGGGTCTTTATTTCCTGTGATCAACTTTATTTAGCAAAAACATAAGGAAGTTTCTTAGACTATGAAATGAAGTATTTATAAAATCTACTTCAAAAGAATTTTGGATCACACTTAATATATGATGAACTTATAAAACTATAACTGAGGAATATTCATGCAAGAGACTTTATTAAGTATATTCATTGATATTCATAAATTATAACCACATTTCAAAATAGATTTGCATAAAATAGCTAGTTGCAAGAATCTGTATCAATAATTCTAAGGATAAACTTATTTTCAGTTAGAAAGGCAAACTCAGTGGAGATTATATGTGGTGTTCTCTTTGAAGCCTGAGTTGAAATACGATATTAAAATAAACCAAGTTAATCCAAATGCTTTTAAATATTCAATGCATATACTATATACTCTTGCATTCTGTGTATCCTTACATAAGTTAACATTAGGTTTATAAGGTCAAATGTATTTTTTGCTTGTTAATTGAATGACCTTGAATGTTTAGCTCTCTATTCATGAGTGGCTTCTTTTTCTTTCTCTGTTTCTTTTGAGGAGCTTCACATTCCACTGTTTATCAATATAGTTCTACCTTGGAATCTTTATTTTTCTAAAAAGCCTGACTTCGTTGACTATAATTTGTCACATCAGACTTAATGAATTTAATATTCTAAAAATATGCCTTTTAAAATCTCTGATTTTTCAAGAAAATGCAATTCCCAAATTGCTTATGTTATATTTTTGTCTTTTTTTGTTTCTCAGCGATCATTTTTAACTCCCCTAATTCTGCTCTTCTTAAATATAAAGATGATCCAAATGGAAATAAAGTGACTGAGCGCATATCTTTGTGGCGTGCATTAGACCTTTCTGGCCACTTGAGTCTATTTAGTAAATTGCTACTCCAGTGCATTAAGTGGAACTCCAATAGCTTAAAATCATTAATGCACTTAATAATTTGGCATTGGTAATTGCCAGTGATGGTGGTACATTTGCTTTCAGATTCTCACAGTAATAATTATGACAAAAGAATTTGTGCCCAAAGTATTACATGGTTAGCTGTTAGAATTATATAGACCCTCTTAAATTTATGATAAACCCCTTTGTCATCCAATACTAAATAAAAGATATTTCACAAGATGTGACCAAAGATTTTGTTTCTTCTCAAAATGCAAAGTTTATTCCTCCCTGCAATAAGAAAAACCACATACATATACTCTAGTATTTCAGTGCTTTACTTTCATTCTCTTCTCATATTTAACCAAATTACCATTTTAAAAACATCCTGTAGTCTCCTCCAGCAATGGCACAGTAAAGAATTTAACAATTTTGGTTGGCAAGGGGCTAATGAGTTATTATTCAATCCACAATGTCCAAGTAGGTATCAAATTTTTTAATAGAAAAACAATAGTTTTTTACCTACACTGAAGGCATAATCACATAATTCTAATTTTCTATGTTGTACTAAATGAGTGCTCTATTATCATAGGCAACCACTGGTGCCAAGTAATTAGTTTCAGTCAATAGACTGGCTTTATGGCTCATTTGAGGCCACCCATTATCTCTCAATACAGTGTGACTCACCTTTGTCAATGTAACAATCCGAGAAAAAGCATCTTTAAGAAACACACTACTGGGCTTCCCTGGTGGCGCAGTGGTTGAGAGTCCGCCTGTCGATGCAGGGGACGCGGGTTCGTGCCCCGGTCTGGGAGGATCCCACATGCCGCGGAGCGGCTGGGCCCGTGAGCCATGGTCGCTGAGCCTGCGCGTCTGGAGCCTGTGCTCCGCAACGGGAGAGGCCACAACAGTGAGAGGCCCGCGTACCGCAAAGAAAAAAAAATCAGTAATACAAAACAGGTGAGAAGAACAAGTTGGTAGAATCTACTGACTGATTAGATTCTAGGAATACAATGAGGCAAAGAGTTGAAATTTATCCAAAATTTTGAATGTTTTACTTGGAGATATAGATTGGAGAAAAGTTTAAATATAAAGGCAAGATATATATATTTAGAAGTCAAATAATCAAAGTTATGACCCTTCTTTCTCACATCCTTGTAACTCTGAGAGAGAGGCAAGATTTAAAAAAAAAAAAAGAAACTGATCAAACTAAATAAATAATATGGTCTAATTTATATTTGAAGATGTCAATAAAATCTTCAAATGATGGCTTTTAAATCACAGTTCACAATCCAAATTTTAATGGAATGCTATTTCTTCTGTATAATAAAAATCAGACTCATGAGAGCAAGGGACTAAGAGAGCTGGAACTTTACACATTTACGAGGACGCAGGTAGAAGCCTTTGTTACCTATCAAATAAATTTGTAAGAATCTGGAATAGCCTTACCTGACTGCTCCAGCTAGGCATCTTTCAGGTATCAACAGAGAAGAGTTATACATTAAGAAATACAAAAGTCTTCAGAAGTTCACCTACGTTCCTAGGATGGACCCTATACATTTAGACCACTGTTTTTCCAGAGTTATTATATGTCATTTACTTTTGTGAACCAGAACTCAGTAAAGTCAAAATCAATAAAAATGATCAGGAAGATGAACTAAGAAGGAGTCTGAGCTGATTGTCAGGTTGTAAGTCTGTGGAAGAGAATGATGGAAAAGTGGAAATAGAGTTATGTGTTGCTGTTCTTTTATTTCTTTACTGCAGTCACACCCTTTGAAGGTAGGAAAGCCTGTCAGTAATGATGAGTCCTTGCTAATGGCTTCTTTTTGTATATGCCCTACCACAAACTAGCACCAAAAATGATATCAAAGAGAAGTAGCAAAAGAAAGTATATATTATACTAATGTCAAGCCAGTTCTAGGACTCAAGGTTCATTTCTAATTTATACAAATGAAAAAATATATAAGACTAATTCAATACATATAGTGCTCTTTTTAATTTGTTAATTTTTTCTATCAAAATATTACATCCTTGGGCTTCCCTGGTGGCGCAGTGGTTGCGAGTCCGCCTGCCGATGCAGGGGACACGGGTTCGTGCCCCAGTCCGGGAAGATCCCACATGCCGCGGAGCGGCTGGGCCCGTGAGCCATGGCCGCTGAGCCTGCGCGTCCGGAGCCTGTGCTCCGCAACGGGAGAGGCCACAACGGTGTGAGGCCTGTGTACGGCAAAAAAAAAAAAAAAAAAAATTACATCCTTAAATCCATTCTCTTAAAGGCATTTGCACAATAATGTAATAAAGGCAGAGATATCTAAAACTGATGAAGTTTCAAATAATCATTTCAAAATTTAAAAATCAAAAGTGAAAAAAATTCAAGTAAAATTACATTTTGAAATAGAGTTTTAACTTAGACAGAGATTCCTGATGATATACCCACACCTATGATTCTTTTTTTTCCTACATCTGAAGAAACTCAACTTTTCAGCCATCCAAGCTGTAATAGGTCACCTAGAATTTTGGAAAGATAGAAGATTTGAAGGTAAGAGACTTGATTTTGTGCTTTTGCTCAACTGATTTGTAGTTACACTATATTAGCTTCTTTAAGCTTTAGATCTTTATCTATGACACTACTACCATCATAGTAGTTAACAAAAACTAGGTGATAAGTATGTGAACACATTGTTCTGAGAAATGTACATGTCTTAATTCATTTAATTCTCATATTAGTCTGTGAGACACATACTATAATTATCCCCATTTTACAGATGGGGGAATTGAGGCATATAAAAGAGTAAATAAATAGAATCAATAGCTAGTAAATAGTGGAGCTAAGACTCATACCCAGGCTATTTGACCTTACTTAACATAACAAATTTATTTTAAATAGTGCATAGTAGTAATACTTAATTCATAGTGTTATCCTGCATATCAAATAAGGTAAAGTATGCAAAATATTCATTGCTTGCAAGATGTTCCTTTAATACATGTTCTTATTTATCAAAAATATTTGTTAAATTACCCTCTGCACAAAAGATTGTCCTGAATGAAGTCTAATTTTAAACATGATTACTATATTTAAAGGTTTATACATATTTGCATACAGATTGTAAAAAGTATCACATACTTAAATATATATTTCATTTCTACCCATATGCCAAATTGTGATATGTGTCCTGCTGAGTATAGGACAGTTTAAGGTCATTAGACACCCAGCTGTAACTTGGTATACAATACGTAGTTAAGGCAAATAATTGAGATATATTTGCAGGTAACCAATGCAGGTTTGTCACGATCCAGACATTCTAAATGTAAGCTAACGATATAAATATTAAATTCAATGTTTAAACTATTTTCATAAGTAAGCAGTAATTTGATTTTTATCTTTCAGATTTTCTTCTTTCTGAATGTATTTGACACATTGGAAGTTTTAGATGGCTTAAATGTAACTCTCAATTTTCTATGGCCAAAAAGCGAGAGTTTATCTAAAAATGGCCATTTTCATCTATCCTCTAAAAAAAAATTTGTGACATGGCAGAAGGAAGATAGGTACAATAATCATGGGTGCACATATGATTTTCAATATCAAGATTTTATATTTGAAATATGAATTTTAATATCAAGATTTTATATTTTCTATTTAATAAAAATACTAGCTTTAATCATTTGAGAGCTTTTTAGTTTCTAATAAGTTCTAGATAATGTGTAGTTCTTGGTTTTCATTATTTTCTGCCTCATCTCCCCATTATGGGTAAAAGAGAAAAGATGAATTTTCAGGTAATTTTTATTGTTTGGTAATTTGATAATGAATGCTTTTTTCTCTTTAGTGCTTTATCATGAATTGTTATCAATTTACTTCCTAAATTATTCTCCAACTTATTAAGGGCAAATAATATCACAACATCATACAATTCCAACACTTCTTTCTCTCATGCTGGTTTTTTTTTTTTCCATAGCACTGTCACTGTTTAACACATAATGCAATTTAATTATTTTATTGTTGTTATGTTCCTTGCTGTTTGTGTTGGCAGTGGTGATGCTTGTATTTCTACTTCCACTAGAATATAAGCTCTATAAGAGTAGGTATTTTTGTTTGTTTACATTGTTGTGTTATTAGTACATGGACCAGTGTCAAGCTCATAGGAATCACTCATTTGTGTTGTTAAGTGAATGGATGGATAGATGGGTAGATGGACAGATGCATGCATGCATCCATCAACTTAAATATGCCTCTCACATTAGTTGTAAATAGAAACATTTTATTACAAGTTAGTAATTGATTAAATAAATGTTAAACAACTTTGACTATAATGTCACTATGAGAGTTGTCACTCACAAAGTTATTGAATCTGACAGCACTTTTTACAGTTTGGGGACAGAATAAAGTTGAAGTAAAATATAGGTTGTCCTCCTAATCCCATGATTTTATTTCTAGGTTACTCTTCCTTTATAGTTACAGCTCAGTTCTGGAAGGTTTGATTGCAATAGCTAATCAGATAGTATCACTTTACTTAAGGATAAGGAAAGTCAGGCTAGTAATAGCTTCTTCAGAAACAGGCATATTTAACCGAAGACTCTTTCAATACAGCTTCTTTCTCAATTGACTGCACAGCATCATAGATTTCATTAAGCTCCTGGTAAGTATATTACTTTTTTCAAAAATAAATTTAAGTTGCAGTTCAGAGCTAACCTCACAAAAAGATAGTTTGCTTATGTTACATCTTCAGAATTTTTAATACATTTGTTTTATAAGTTTTACTAATAAATATGCAAAATATCAGGGCTAAGAGAAGACAGGACTTTTTGAGCAAGTGACCTTCACAGAGCCTCTCAGCATCCTTTCTTTAGATTTGTGATCTGAAGATTCCTTCCTTCCACTTGTGATCACCCCATTTTGGCTACTACAACAGCTTCACATGATAAAGCATGCTGGGTTAATGAGCTAAGTCCTCTGAGACTTTCTAAGAATGATCTGTGGAAATAGAGTGTTACCCTATTTTCAATACGATCCTTATAAGTTTTGTCATGCAAAACAAGAGTGGAATCAACATGAAGAAACACTAGGGTGGGGTATATTTAAAGCATATTTACTGAAGATTGAATAGAGTTTCTGCAAGGCATGCACATAAATCTTTTACTCAAGGTTTATTACTGTCTGTTTTCCACCCAGAAGATTGAGACTAGATTACCTTAAAAATAAAAAAGCAAAAGCCCATTTAAATTGATGATATTAATGAGAATAGGCAGTGTTTTCCATCTTATTCACAATGCATTCCTGGTTCTTAGCACCTTGCCTGGCTCATAATAGCATGTTACATAGATCTGTTAAAATAATGCATACTTGAAGGAATGAATCCAGAAGTGAAAAGGAAGCAGAAGAACAGTTATAAATTCAACGACATTGAGTTATAAAGCTTACACTCTACAATAGGCAATCCACCTGCCTTCCCCTCAACACTATAGACTGAATCAAATCACAATTATAAAGAAAATAAATTCAAAGGTTAAAAAAATTCTTAGACATTTGACAAACCAAATTGTACTATTCAAACTATTTTAAAAGACTGAAATGTTTCCCTTGTCAGCAAACAATTTTTAGAATAGAACTTTCGCTTCTAACTGAAGAGATTACATTTCATATAAAGCACTGATCTTATCCTATCAAGTTTCAAAATCAATACTTTTCTAATCTAAAAGATAGAAAATAAATTCATTTAAAGAAATAGTTGTAGCAATATTAGGAAATCTTTTATAAAGAAGCATGACATTCTTCATAGTCATTATAAATATAAACATTATAAACAATCTCCCCTACCTCATAAAACTTACCTCTATCAATTTCAACACATAATTCACATTGTAGAAATACCTTTTGATATTTATAGCCAGATGGAAGTAGTCATAGTACTTCTCAACAAAATCTTTTTTGGAGAAATTAGAAAAATAAATTTTCTTTCCAGCTAAATCATGCCATTGCTCTGGCAACATCAGTTCACTTGTATGCATTTAAACCTTAGTCACACCAGGCTCTCAGTATGAGTGTGTCAGAAAAAAATCTTTTGTATACTTTTTAGTATCAGAACATTTCATGTTACTGCCATGGCATTTTCAATTCTTCTTTTGAGCTTGCATTCAATGCTAAGGATGAATGAAGATGACTATTGAAGTTTAAACACCATATCTTCCTTGTATAATTTCCAAATGTGACTCTAGGTCCAAATTGCAAAGTGTCACAAAGAATCTGAAACTGGTTTATTCATGTGCAGGCAGCTGTATACAAACAACACTAGAATAATTGAACTGATTGCAGTTATATGAGCCTTATTTTATGCTGATATGCTACAGATAATTTCAAACTAAAATGAACATGATTATAGTTTGATGAGGATGTAAATCTTTCTCCATTTGTCTCCTTTGAGGTACTATATGATATAGGGATTAATGATTTATTATCAAGAGATGAGTATGGCCTCTGAGAGAGTCACTAAAACCCTTCTTCTAAAATCACAAAAAGGTTGAGAAAGATAATTATGTGACTAGAATTTTCAGTCAGATGTTATATATGTATACATGCTGATATACACATATATACACAACCAATTGTGTGTGCATGTATACATAACTGTGAATAACTGATACATTCTAATTATTGGCATTCTCTTTATATTAAAGTTTTTCCAATATTCCTATCATCTTTCAGAATGTCCAGCAGAATATATTCTACATATATTATAAACTTAAATAAAACAGAACTTAAACCATTACATTCCATTTAAATATTAATTCACTTTACTTCTGCAAACAAACCATACTGAGATTAGGAGAGAGTATGTTATGGTGACAAATGTCAAAAGACCCTGATTTTAGTTCTGGCTTTGTTATCAGTCATGCTACCTTAAGTAGATTAGTTATAAAATCCCTGTGCTATGGTTTCCTTGTCTATAGACTGAGCATGCTATTATTTGTTCTATCTCACAGAACGTTTGGGAACATCACATTAATGTTTTGTTAGAAAAATTGAAGACAATTAAATCCTATAAACATAAATAATATTATTAAATTCTGTAATAAAACAAATGATACAGAAGGAACAATAAATTATTATATACATTCTGATGTACAAATTTCAGTCATTTCTTGAATATTTTTTCTCTCTCTCTCTATATATATACATTTTTGTTAGTTTGTTTTCCTACATATTTAGTTTAATTCAACGAATATATATTAATTGAGCACTTAGTATATGCCAATTCGTGAAACTGGCATTGCAGGGAACATAAAATGAATAAAAAATAATTCCTGCTCTTAAGGAGCTTACAGTCTCTATTAAGGAAATAAGACAAGGGCCCAAAAGTTATAATATAAAGCAAAATATCTATTCCATGAAAGAGATGCCAAAAGATGTTATGAATTTCGAGAAGGGTATCAGGTAAAAAAGTAGCATTTGACATGAATGTCCAAGAATGGGTAGGACTTTCCCCTCCCCCCAACTTCCCACTCCCAACTCCCAAGACCATAAGCTAGAAGTCACTTCAGTCAAGTGGAATAGTAAGATAAAACTCAAAGAATTTAGAAAGGGTGAATATGTTCTAGGAAAGGTATGCTTTCTGGAAAAATTTCAGTGTATAGTGATCTGGCAAGATGTATCAGAAACATTGAAGAAAATTTGTGGGTATACACTTAGGCATTTGTACCTTAGTCAGTATATAAAAGGTAGACACTAAGAATTCCTGAGAAGGGGACCAATATGTTGAGACTCCACATTCTTGTAAAGCAGTGGGACTCTATTTAGGAAGACCAATTTGACACAGTTATGATGATGAATTTAGGAACAGGGGACATAAGGGCAATGACGTGAGTTAGGATGCTCTTACACTGTCTGGACAGTCATTTTTGGTGAAAAGCAGAATGGAATTTAAAAAGAGTTAAAGATGACAGAAATGAGGAAGCACTGCTGATTAAATTTAGGATACAAGGGAAATGGAGGCAAAGGTGATTCTACAGGTTTTGAGCATAGTTAAACATAGTTCACTGGAAAATGGTAGCATTTGACCACCAATGGTGGTCAAATTAATGAGACAGAGAATTCAGAAGAAGAATTTGAGAATTCAGGAGAAGAATTTGTTTTTTAGGGATCAAAATGCTTTTAGAGATTACTGATTTGGACTATAGAGAGTAGAATTCAGCATAAATCTTGAATCTATATAAAAGATGCAGGCCTGGAGAGTAAGGTCAATTTGAACATGATCCATTGAAGGGTTTTTCTGGTAGTGGGTGATGTGGGACCAACAAAAACAAATTTAGACCATTGGAAAATATTTACAGTTAAAGATGGAAGAAGGAATATGTGGCATGCAGGCAATAGATAGTATCCAAACCAATCAGGCAAAGCCAGCAAATACTATAACATATACCAATGTTGGTAATTTTAAAAAGTTGGTTATTTCAAAAAAGTGTGATGAACATTTATCAAAAATAATTTATCAAAAAGTAAATAAACAGAATGAATTAAGGGGTAAGTCTTTGGACTTGGCTTCTGGAAGATCAAAGTCACGGTGGGGGGGAAATATAGTCATTCATCATTGCTTTACAAAGTATTTGATATCCTATTCTGAATTTTAAAAAGGTGGTAAGCAAAATAAGCATGTTTCCTCTGGCTTCACAGAGCTCACAGTAAAGTAAGGGAATTCATAATAATACACAAATATTCAATTAAACATTTGAGAAATGTTTTAAGACAAGATAGTGAGAATATATAATAGAAGAAACTGATTTGGTCTAAACGATGAAGAAAGGATTCCCAGAAGAACTCTTGTATAAGCTGAGATGAAGAACAAACTGGGCAAAGGGGAAAGAGGGCTTAGAGTATCTGAAACATAGGAAAAGCAGGAAAAAGGCCCTGAGTATGGAAGCAGCATTGGTGAAACTGAAGAAAATCTGTGTCTTCAGCAACATGAGCAAGCATGAGAATGGTAGGTTAATCACTCATTCCTTCATCTTAATTTGATGAGTGCCAGTGATAGACTGCATAATATGATCGGTACTGGGAAGCACCAGTACCCAGTTTAAGATGAGGTTAGATTGGTGAAAAGAAGCCAGATCATGCAGGTTTTCTTACGCTGCTTTAAGGAATTCAGTTTTTATTTGGCAAAAAATGGGAATCCATTCAAAGGTTTCAAGAAGGAGAGTGAACTTATATTTGTATTATATTTTAAGATGTATATATACCTAAGCTACAAGGTGAAGAATGAGTGAGGGTGCCAGTGTAAGATGCAGAAATCTATGATGAGAGGCTAATGCAGTATCCTAGCGAGAGTTCATAGTAACTTTGTCTGGGGCAGAGACAGCAGAAATGGTGGCAAGAAGACAGATTCAAAATATATTTAGGAGGCAAAATCAAGACATGCTGATGGATTGGATATAGGGATGAAGAATAAGGAGGCATCAAGGATGATTCCCAGGTTTCTGGCTCACATTACAATGACTGTTAGTGCTATACTAGGCATGAGGAATACTGGAGAAGTGGTGGCTATTAATACACCAAGATAAAACAAGGTTTTGAAATTTTTATTCTATTGTGATAATGAAAACCATCAATTTAGCCACACAATCATAGTCCCATTTCTGACCAATAAAAAGTGCTGGTTTGACTGAGACTATCAGCGAGCATCCACAGAGTTCATCTATGCACAGCTAATTAGGATGGGGTTTTTGAATATACAGGACTGGCCTCATTAGCACATGCCCCAAACAACAGAGCTAACCAGGCCAGAAAGGTAAAAAGAAATGCCCTCTTTGTGACGAATATTACTTTCATGTACAGTGTACTATTTTCCAGAACAAATAAATACAGTTGAGAGACTATAACTGAGATCAACAAATAATTAGTGTACAGGAGGGAAGCGATAAAAGTAGAAAAATAGTCTTGAGGAACATGTATATTATATTCTAAAAGAGGAATTTGGCATATTTCTTCTGGCATGCAAACTCTTTATTGTTATTCATAATTAATGCACATTATTGTTTTCATTGACTTACAAACAAGATTTTCACTTTTTTTCAATTAACATTTCCCAATTTAAACTTTGAATTAAGTATGCTGCATTAAGCAGAGCATATTTTGACTCTACAATGTTACCCAATTTCCTCTGCCAGCGTGCAGCAACATTCAATGACATTTTGCCCTCGTAATTATTCTGTTTTCACTATGCCAGCACATCCCTAAGACCTCACTAGGTGGACATGGTGTTTCTCCTTACTGTCTTATGCCTCCATGTAGAATGCCTAAAGCTATATTTTCTAGGCCACCTAAATCTAGAAAAGATCCACTTTTGAACAAGGAAAATAAACCCCAAAATCTTTCCCTACACGGAGCCATTTTCTTCCTTTCCTCTCCCTAGGATTTTTTGTTATGTTTTTTGAGACTATAAAATTAACATACGTTTAATGTCCAAAAAATTAAGAATCCAGGAATGAAATAGAAAATCAAACTTTGCTAAACAAAACCTACCAGACAGGAAGAATGTTACGAGTTTGAGGCATATGTATTTTTATAAATATATCAGACTACACATAATGTTATGTATGTTTTTAACCCAACAATATATAGTAAACATATTTATGTGTTATATGAAGTTCAAGCCCATTTTTAAAAAGAGATGCCTGCTTCTCTCTCCTATAGATAATTGTCTTAGTTTGGTTGTCTCAGCAGCAGTCTTCAAGACAAGGTTTCAGTGCAATATTTTTTCTGGAAGATGATTCAAGGAAATTCTAATAGGGATATGAGGAAGTGATAAAGGGAAGGAAAGGCAACCAAAAAAAAAAATATCTCTTAATCCAAGGACCACCGTGGATAATGAACTTGGTCCCATGGGGAACTCTGGGAGTCTGCAGAATGGGCATTTTGGAGTTATTCTCCCTCAGGGCTAGAAAGCTAGGGCATTATGCATTGCGTGAGGACTGCTGGTGCTGAGTGATGCAAGGGCTGGTTGTGGTGATGTTAATTCCTGGCACTTTTGAACTATAGTGCACGTGTAGGCACTGAAGAAATCTCTCACAAAATTGGCAGTCTTCAGGCTGTACTGCTGTGTGAAAGCTGGAGTCCATATGGGAGTGCACAACCATGCTTTATTTAATCATTCCCTTACTGATGGACATTTATATTGTTTCTAGTTTTCTCACTATTATAAGTGGCCACAATACCTAATACATGATTATTTGCATGGCTGTCTGATTTTCATTACACGGTTTCTATGAGTGAAATTAAGGAAGAATTTGAAAAAAATAAAAGCAGTAATCTTTTGGTATGTTTTGAGATGAAGAGATGCAACTTTCTTCTCTTTATATGGTTGTATTATCATATCATATAACTTTAAATGTAACATTCAAAATTTTGATTTAATATCTAAAATACCTAAATTTGTTAACCTCATTTATTGCTCTGTTTAAACATCTTCCATCATTGCTATGAGAAAATATTATATATTTAAACTAAAATAAATGTAACTAACATTAAAACAGGACTTAAAATTTGTCCAGTTTTCCATCTTGGGATAAAGACACCATTGTTTTTAAAAGAACAACAGAGAGAAAATATTTAGTATCTAGGGCTAGGCAAAGAGTTCTTAGATGACACCACAAGCATAATACAGAAAAGGAAAAAATAAATTAGACCTCATCAAAACTAAAAACTTTTGCTCTGCAAAATACCATGTGAAGAGGATGACAAGACAAGGTATAAATTGGGAGGAACTACTTAAAAACCACATACCCACAAATGACTTACATGTAGAATATAAAAAGAGCTCTCAAAACTCAACAATTAAAATAAAATCTAATTAGAAAAAAGACAAAGGACATAGCTAAACATTTCACAGAAGAGGATATTCAGATGGCAAATGAAACGGTGTTCAACTTCATTAGCTGTTAAGAAAATGCAAAACCTCAATGTGATATCATGACACCCCCATCAGAATATTGAAGTAAAAAATGTGGTGACAACACCAAATTTGGTGAGAATGCATAGAAATCGGATTACTCATACATTACCAGTGGGAATGGAAAATGGTGCACCCACTCTGGAAAACAATTTGGTAGTTTCTTATAAAACTAAACATACAATTACCATACCAGCCAGCAGTTGCACTCCTGAACATTTTTCTTGGGAATGGAAACTTATGTTCACAAAACAATGTGTACATGAATGTTCATAGCAGCTTTATTTGTAATAACTGAACACTGGAAACAACCCAGATGCCCTTCAATGGGTAAATGGTTACACAAACTGGTACATTCATACTATGCAATACTACTCTGCAATATAAAGGCACAAGCTAATGATACATGCCACAACATGGATAATTCTCCAGGGAATTATGCTGAATGCAAAAAGCCAATCCTCCCAATTTATATAGTGTTTGATAGCATTTATATAACATTCTTGAAAGGACAAAATTGTAGAAATGAAGAACAGATTAGTTGTTGCCATGATTATGGGATGGGTTGGAGGAGGGGAGGCAGAAGGGAAGTGGATGTGGTTATAAAATGGCAACACTACAGGGGTTCCTGTGGTGACTGAACTGTGCACCTTGTATGTGGTGGTGAATACATGAACCTACAGATGTGATAAAAATACACAGAACTAGGGACTTCCCTGGTGGCGCAGTGGTTAAGAATCCGCCTGCCAATGCAGGGGACACAGGTTCGAGCCCTGATCCAGGAAGATCCTACATGCCACGGAGCAACTAAACCCATGTGCCACAACTACTGAACCTGAGCTCTAACAGCCCATGAGCCACAACTACTGAGCCCGTGTGCCACAGCTACTGCAGTCCGCGTGCCTACAGCCTGTGCTCCGCAACAAAGAGAAACCACCGCAATGAGAAGCCCGCGCACTGCAACGAAGCGTAGCCCTCGCTCGCCGCAACTAGAGAAAGCCTGCGCACAGCAATGAAGACCCAACACAGCCAAAAAATAAATAAATTAATTTTTAAAAATACACAGAACTAAATACACACACACACACACACACACACATACACATACATGATGTTATCACTCGGGAAACAGGATCTCTCTATATGATCTCTTACAACTACAATGAATCTATAATTATCTCAAAATAAAAGTTTATTTTAAAAATTGAGCAGCATTTCTGTCTAGAACATCAACACATGTAAATATCAATAGTAACTTTTGAAGAATGTCAAACTTGTTCTTATTTACTAACTGTCTACTTTTTCTAACAATTTTTTATATCCTAAAATAAGCATGATTATTCAAAAAACCATTTACATTATAAAGTAATGCCACAGGGCCTATGTCATTTGGAGGGCTAATATACTTCATGCCAGATAAATAAGAACATTCAAATACTATAGAAAATTTTTCCTTGTCTGTCTTCAAGATGTCCATCTTCAAGAAAACAAGGAAAAGGAAATAAGGATTAGCCATGAAAAGAAGTTTTAAAGAATTTATTTTGAAAGATCTTACTTTGTTAAGTCAATATCTAACAAAACAAAACAAAACACTTTTCTCTTTACCAAATACTTGAGATGCATTGCCTCATTTACTCATCATGGCATTGAGGCGAGTACTGTTATTACTATCCCAATTTTGCAGATGAGCAAGATATTATGTGGTGCTTGTTATAGACCAGCAATGTTCTACATGTTTTACACATATTAGCTCATTAATTAGATAACCCCACTCTATAGATAAGGGAACAGAGGGAGATTACATAATGAAGAACCTGGCAGTCTGACTCCAGACCGCTCTATGGTGTCTCCGAGAGCACTAAGGCTCAAGGCTTTTAAAACATCTGCTCAAGGTCACACAGCTACTAGTGGTAAAAATCAGGATTTGAACTTATGTTCTTTCCACTACACCAATCTTTATCAAATTGTGGCTCTTTTAATCACAAATGTCAGAATTATTTAAGTGGCTTGTTAAAAAACCCCTGTCTTCTCCCTCTAGCTCAAAACATCTGGTGCCAAGACTCTGGAATCTGTATTTTCAACAACCATTCTAGAAGCTTTTGATTCGCATTAAAGACAGAGTCCAACTGCATTATAATACACAAAGCAGGTTTCTGTAAGTTTCAAATGAAATATCTAGCACATTAAAAATGATGTCATATTTCATTAATCTTAAGATTCAATTTTTTCAGTTTGACATCTCTGAAATAGGACTGCCTGTTATAACTTATGGTGTCTTACAATCACAGTAAAAATGTGGTTCTTTTTCTTCTTAGTGGTACACAAAATAATGTTGTTTTAGATTTCATATAGTATGGAGGCTCCCTGGATAATAAAAAGCAAAAGACATTGCTTATTAAACACTCTTCTTTTCAGTCCTGGGTCACTGTGAACAGGTGCCCATATACATGCTGTGAGAGGCAAGGTGATGGAAAGAGGACAGGACGACATCCATCATACCTCAATTCACACCCACCACAGGGAAGTCACCAAACATTTTGGGTTAGAACAGATGAAACAATGTGTGTGAAAACACTTGGAAAATGATAAATCATATTAATGACATGTATGTATGAATGTGTGCATATGCATGGGCTCCAAGTAAGATTATTAGAGAGAGTGAAAACAATTTGAAAATGCTCATTTTCAAACTTGGCACATGTGGAAGGTAACAGATGTCATGATTCTCAACTTTCTCTTCTTCCTTCTCTAAGAATAGCATGCATATCAGTAAAAACTGTTCATTAATTCTTACTGTGTTCTAGGAAATTAAGTGTCTTATGTAGTTTATGTCATTTAAGCCTCCTTGCAATCCTATGAAATACTATATATTATTACCGATGATATTATCCCTATTTTACAGGGGAGGAAACCGAGTTGTTAGGGACATTGAATAAGTTAACTAAAACTAAAATTGTATAATGAAAAAGTGGTGCAGAAAGAGTATGAACAGAGGCAGTCTGAAACAGGAACTCGCCTGCTGAAGTACATCTCAGGAAAATTTACAGAGAAGTAACCTACGTACTGTGAGTCCACATAACCAGGAAGGAGAAAGTGGACAGAGAAGCCATGTTGTAACCATAGTCACTGCAAAGGAAAGAAGAGAAAGCAGGAGGAGCATGTGGTGAATATTTGTATATATATTTATTGTAGTTCCTTTTCAAACTTACTTGATCTAAACATTTTATTTTCATTTTTTAGATTATGACCCTCAACAGAATGCATCTAGTTATGTAATTTTCCTTTTCTCTCCTTTCTACTAGTGTGAACAATCTAGTTTGATCAGTTTCATTTTTAAATGCATCATCCACATCTATTCACACTGTCCCCTCTCTGTGACTTCATTGTTTATGTTTCTGTCCTAGAAGCTCTCTCACTCTGTTCTTTGAGCCTTTGCCTCTGTCTGACAGCCTGACATTCCTCTCATTCTATCTCTATTTTATATACTGGATATGTAATCTGGACCTGTCCTCAGGAAAACTGTGAAATGAATGTAGTCTTTGAAATCCTGTACCTCTCGTCTCTGCATGCATCTCCTTCGTGTTCCTTAGCCCCTTCCAGTAGGTCCAGGGTTTACTCAGTCCATTTTGCTAGATATTTGAAGACTGTGAGCTGATAAAATGTTACCCCCAAATATTAGGGACTAATATGTTTTCCTGATGGGAATATTTATAGTTTGAAAGAAGACTAAATGGAGAAAGCAACACCAGGCATGAAGGAATGGACTGCTGAGTGAGGAATCTCACTCCTGGTGTGGGATGTTGATTCAGAATGGATACCCTTCCAGTGCCCTCAGATACTCCTGCACTGTAAAGGCCTTTTGAGCACACATAAAATCCCACTTTTGTATATGATATTGTCAAAAACTAAATGAAAAATAAAAGATGCATGTTTGTTTCATTAAAAAATTATAAGTGTACTACTTATTTTTGTAAATTAATTATTGTCTATTTGCCACATACTAGCACTGTACCATCTTTTATTTTGGGCTCATTAGCCTGCTGAATTGTGTCAATTTTGGAAATTGAGACATATAATTCAAAGCTGAAACAAAATAAAATAATAAAATTATAGTCATCTCTGTTCAACACTGTTACCAATTTTGAAAATAAATTTCTTTCTCATTATTTTGTCCCATGTGTACAAGTCTAGTTTTTGCACCTAAAATATTACCCAGAACTAAATATCTTTTTTTATAATTGTGTTTTATAATTCAAATTATTATACAACCCGTTAAAATATTTGCATATTAAAATATACTTCGTTTCATGTTTAGTGGATGACTGGATCCCAAAACATATACACTACAACAAACTCTACAAAGGAGCTAAGACTGAATTTAGCTCATGTGATCTCCCTAATGTAAAATTAAGCATAATATTCTATAATTAATACATCTTGGTTAAAAGAAGAGATTCTATGTCATATTATTCTCACGTATAAGGATGGCATCTAACACAAAACAGAATGCAGAATTAGCCTCCTTTTCCTTAGTTTAACCATATAATGATTTTGTTTGCAGAAACATTAACAACATTTGCCCTTTTATTAAGAAATACAATCATTTTCTGTTAAACTAAGAAGTGCCAGAAAATTGTGTTGGAAATGCTTAAACTGATGTTTCATTTTCCTCGACTCATTTTTCTCAGCACATAGATGTTTTCTGTCCGTGAAATGTCATTGATTTTATAACTTAAAGGTGATATTACTGCTTATTTCCTACATTCACTGAATAAGTTCCATTCTAAATGCAGGTCTAAATCATGGATTAATTCAGTAATCATTAATTCAATAATCTCTATAGAAACTATGTAAGTTGGAAGCTCTTAAATTTGTGAAAAGACATAGTCCTTGCCATGGAGGAGGTTACAACTTCAGCTGGGAAGCAGATATGCAGACTACTAAATAATAATTTAATGGAATAGAAGTACTATAGGAATCAAATATGGACAAAGTCCTTAATTTGACTATTAAACAAAACAGCTTATGAAGAATAAACAGTACTTTAATATGCACTTAGGGAGCAGTTAGGGAGTTGATTTCTAAAGATGGTTACTAGGTCTGTTAATGTTAATTGCATCTGTATTTCCAAAATTTCATGGATATATTTAGAGATATAATAACAAAGATGAAGAAAAAACTAAGCTAAATAGGCAGTAGGGAAACAATAATAAGCAAGTTTTAGGATTCCATTTATACTTTGGTTCAGTCAAATCGTTGTCAAGCAGTATTATTTATTTCCCTCAGAAGGCCCACATTTAGCCTACAGTGCCGCTGTGAAATATGTGATTAAAACTTTCATCCTGGAAAACAGCAGTACTGTTAATCTGCAGTCAGTTATTCACATACCATACAGAAGCCCACATTACCAAATTGAACCATCATTCTTAAATCACAGTTCATTCAGAAAGATTTTAGTGCCTACTTGTTTAACACAATCTTATAAATGATCCCTCACAAAGGATGTGAAAACCAACACATATCTTTAACGGGCTAATTGTGCTCCACTGCAGTGTTAAGTCTATAAAAGCTTTTTAATAGTGAGAGAAATGATGGCATTTTCATCTTAATTTGAAAATATAATTGCTATTCTAAATATTTTTTTGTTTCTAACTTCAGTGCTTATTGACAGCAGAAATTTCCCCAAAACGCTAACAGAGTATTTAACATTATTTCATTTATTGAAAGAAAATCCAAGGGAAAATAACATACAGCTATCTGCAGAAGGAAAATATCAAAAGGAAAAGTAAGTTAAATCTAAACTTTGAGATCTAAAATGTAACTAATATTCGATATGAATTTAACACAATGTATATTTGATTAAATGTATACATTTAAATATACTGATGTCTCAAGAAATAAAAATGATATCCTGGAAATCCAGGACAACAATTAAAAGCCATACGAAAACAAACTGAAACTAATATGCTAATCCCCATTTCATAAAATTTCCCATAATTTTATTGAAAAATAAGAATACATTTTAGCTCATCTTATGGAAAATTAGTACAATTGAAATTAAATTCAATCAGCTGTAAATATTCCTTTAAGAAAACTATTTCAGTTTCTACCCAGAGTTTAACCCCTGCCCTATTCAAATTTTGAATTCCAATTCCTTAATTCCAATATACTCAGTGTAGGTTCATGGTAATGAAATCACCAATCATAATTTATTAAGCTTTATATTAATAATGTCAATAAAGTAGTCCATATACAAATATATGGAATATTTATCTCTCCCTAACTTTCACTTCTGTTTCCAAACAGACATAAACTTATGATAGATGGATTCTGAACTGGCATATTTCACATTAAAATGTCAAGTTTTTAAGTCTTACTTTTTCTATGTAATAACATATATATTTACTTATAAATATTATGGATACTCAGCAGAGAACTTTTTATACCGGATTTGAAAAGAAGTTCTGATCATTCTGTGGTAGCTTTTCTAAGTAGAAGTAGAAAATGTCAGAGACATTGCTTTTTAAAAATAAGCACTAAGAAAACTAAGTAAGCTAGTTAACCACAAAGGGAACATTGTCGGAAAGGAAATAGCTTGGGATTGAACCCTATGATTTTATTGTTTTCACAGAAAATGCAATAACTCCTCATTGACATCAACTACCCAGTTGCAAGAAGAGTATACCTTCTGCTTTGTTGAGATGCAGACGAAGCAATTAGTAAGAAGTCGTCATCACCCAAGAGGAAAATGAATTCGGAATAAAATTTTTCCAGTTTAAATGTCTGTTGAGAGGCTCTTATCTTTGAAAGGCACATTTAAAAAAAAGTTTTTTGATAAAGAACATGCATTCAATAGAATCCTTTGAAGGCATTCTATCAAACTCAGGTTATGTAGTCTATCAGTATCTCAAATCACTAATCAAAACAAACAAAAATAGATCATGAAAAACACCACAGCCAGTTTCATACAGTCTTAAGGATAGAACTAAATTAATTGTTCTTCAAATTACACATTTTGACAGATACGTTTATTATAAAGTCTTTAAAATAAAAATGCATGTTTGGTGAAAAGTTAGTATAGCTGTCATTCATATTTTGTCATATTTTAAAATATAAAAGTAAAGAATGGCATTATTTTTTACCATTTGTAACATGATGTAACTGACCAGCTGGTTTGTAATTCTCATTATTATAATTATCACAATTCATTGCTATGTCAAAGTTGATGCTGTGATGTAGGTGAAATGAAATACCAGTAGTTTAGCCTATTACATGACATTGTGATGCACCATGCATTTTTCAAATCTCTTAAAGAAAATTTAATGGCAGGCCAAACTTCTAACCAACTAAGTGCTGTGAATCACATAAAACCAGAAAACATTTTAATCCAGGGATACATGGCATACTGTAATTCATAACAGAACTAAAAAATAGGTAGCAGGAAAAAAAGAAAAAGAAAGAAAGCAGGGCTAGGTATGTATATAATGCATGTAAGAGAAGACTCAGATTTTTAAAAAGCACAAAATAAAAGTTATGTTATTTTTAAATAATGTGTATTCAATGGGTATTTAATATAATCCTACAAATACGAAGGGGCTATTATTACTACTGAAAAGTAATAACATTGGGCATGATTTGACACTTCTGGTAACATTGGTGAATTTCAGTACCTAAGATGCCATGTTTTTAGGATGCACTATTATTTTATATATCACTACACAGAAATGCTGCTAATTATAATTAAAATAGCCTGATTGCAGAGATGTTAAAATGTGGAGAAACAATCATCTCTGAACTGATGAAAAAAAGTAATGCTTCTAATTAATTAGGATCAACTACTGGCAGTAGGAGATTACACGATATAATCTTTCTCCCAGGAAATTAAAAGCTCCATTGCCTAATGCCTTCCTACGAAAGAACAACAACAACAAAATATTGCCATCAATTACACTTAAAATATGCTATCAAAAAGGAAAAGGAAGAATACATTGGAGATTTCAACTCATATACAAAAAAGTATTAGGAAATGGAAGGCAGTTGGTAAACATGTAAGCGCTTTAAAGTTGTCATTATTATAACTAATATTAAAGAAGGGAATACTTAATTTACATTTCCCATATGCTGACCGTTAAAAAATTTTTGCATTTTTATCCATTGCCTTTCAATTACAGCAACCAAACATTTGCTCTGGAGTGAAAAACATTGATTCTAAGTTTGTTCGTTTATATAAGTGATCCAGAACCCATTTAAGTTATATATTTTAACTTATTACCATATCAATAAAGTTGATTGCTTTGCAGTTCTTCTGATTTACCCCTTTGTTCTTGGTACTCATCTGCAATTTCTCAAACATTTAATCAAAATTACTTTTTGAAGTACCAGCCGGTTCTCATGAACTTCTGAAGCCTTGTGTATTCTTACTGTGTGAAAGGTTATGGAAAGACTTTAGTATTTTATGAATGTTTAGTAGTAGAACTGAATCTTTTGCTTACAGCAGTTTCTTTGTGCAGGGTTACTTAGGAGAAAAGACTTGATTATTTTCCTGGAAAGGACACATGTATATCCAAATATTCTGAATGTAGATTTTTTTTTTTGTTTTTTGCAAAAGCCTCACTCAAAGATCAGCGAAAGAAGGCGGCAATGAGTTAAGCCTCTCTTTTGATCTAGAACATTTTCATTGATATTATCAGAAATGAGTACGCAGAAAATCAGTTTCAAAATATGATCCGCTAATATGGGATAGTGGAGAGAAGTGGTTAGTTGCCACATAAAATGGAAGTCAAGGTGAAGGGAGATTTAGTAAATATTAAGCTAAGTGCCTTGAATATTTTTACTTTAATCTCTTTGGTTTGATAAAATAGATGGGTGACTATAATTTTGAAATTCTTTCAATATGCCTGATTTGTTCCAGTATGTTATAAAATTCATTTCTTTATTCTGCTTAATTTAAAGAACATGGCTTAGCTCAATTCTACCATTACCTGGATATTCAGACTGGTTCCCTCTTTAACTATGAAAATACACATTAAATTCCAAGTTCATATTTGTTTCATATTTCACTTTCAAAAGTTTGACTTTTTTTTACAACTATTACAAATAAGGGAGAGTGCATCAGAGATTTCCTATCAAAATTTCTTCCTGCAGACATTAAAGTATACGAAACACTGAAGATTTATCCCATGGAGACATAACCAATAAATTGTATAACTAGTCTCATTTTGGTGATAAGTGAACATCGTTCAACAAACACACATACTGCTTTTCATACCTTACCTGGAAAGAGGCTTTATTGAACATAGCTGTAAAATTATCTTTTAAGTTGGATTACTGAATTTGCACAAACATTTCTACAGAATTATTTTTTTAAAAAAATCAAGCTTTGTCATTTTTCCACTACATTTTGTTGTGCTTTTTATATTAATATTTGCAAATGTTATAATTTAATACTTATATCCCAATTACTTGCATAATCAGTTTTTTTTTAATCCTGGGGTGTTGAAAGAACATATAATAATAATAATAATAATATTCTTCTTTAGACAAAAGTCTCTTTAAATGAAGTTAAAAGCTGAGATAATTTAAGGAAAAAGATCTTCAAATTTTCATAACCAACAGGTTTAAGTGAAATTTACAATGCATTGGAAAACTGGCTGGTTAAAGGTATGATTTGTCCTCAGGTAGCTCAAAATCATTTTTACAGGTTTTTGTTTTTTTGTAAAAGTGTTTTTTAATCTTGGTAAAATAATAAAATAATATTTCACAATTTTCACAGAGTCTGACTAAAGGGCAGAGGCATATTACCCTCAGTGTCTAGAATAAAGCCAGATTTTTTCAGGCCCAGTTCCACTGTAGAGTTTGTATGTACTGCAATCACAAACATTTTCTTGTTCCCTCTAAAGCTAGGGCCAATTTCATTTCAAATGGAGGTTAGAGTAAAAAATCACTCCTGTTTTACCACCTTCTACGCTAAGTATTATCTTAACAACCTTTTGCTCTGGTTGACCCATTTAATAACCTGGAAGAAAAAAGTGTTGCTCCCATGTCTGGTCTCAATGGAAGTTATTTTCTAATGGACAATAAGCCGAAAGGCCATGGCTGTCTAGGAGGTCAAACAACAAATATCTTGTCTGCATGGGCTTACGCAGCAGCTTCGGTCCTTTCTTCTTCAGAAGCGGCTTTGTTGTCTTGCCTGTAATTTGCATTTAGGCTCCGTAGTTTGTTTATAAAACAGTTTTACACAAACCACTCTTAGCAGTGCAAACTTCTGAGTTGAAAATTATTCAGGCTTGTTTCATTGAAGGCACTTGGTTTCCATGGCAATTTATAAAAGATGATGGTTTGGTTTCTTCGTTGGAACAGATGACTTAGTTTGGGTGTTCAAGTGGCCGCGAGCAAACTCCGATAAGCCTGTGTAATATGTAAGCCCAGGTTTACCATCCTGGATAGTAGTGCATGCAAAAAGAGACAGCATACAGTTATCTAGCTTAGCCATGGGAGGAAAACAATAATAATAAAGGTGGGATGGGGATAAGGTGGGGAGGAAGAAGAATGTTGTAAATAATTCTGAGTTCAGGTTATTTTCAAGGAATGGTAACAACCAAAGGTAAAAGGGCCTACATTTATTTAATTCTCTATGCAAAACCTTCTCAAAAGGAAAATAAATGCCAGCTCTTCACGTACCCTGTTTACAGTGAGGTTTTTGTTGGCAGGCCATTAGGTTTCCATGGTAACAAGCAAACTATTCATTTGAAACAAAACCAGCCATGACTTTGTGCTTTGACAAGGATTTCTATAGCTTTTTTTTTTTTTTCCGAGTTCAACCAGATGACCAGATGACGCTGTAATCTTTTTAGCCACAAAAGCACCTGAAGGTCTCTTCTCTACTCAGGTCAAGATTTTCTTTTATTTGTAGTGCGGAATAAGTTATATTTCCATGATGTCTTTTTATCCCCAATGCTTAAAAAATTTGTTTTTATTATTTTATTTTGAGTCAGTAGTCAGTGGAGGAATCTTTGGTAGTTTGTTTTTTCAATGTCCATTTACAAAGACTCTTTCTTCATGCCAGTGCCTGGTGAATCTTTTATAGCCTCTGCCAGGGTAAGGTCACCTTCGAGGACTTAAGATAGAGATGAGGACGATAACCGGAAAAAGCCATATATGTACTAAAATTCCAACAGCACCATCAACGGAATCTAAAGACAAGGGAAGTAAATGCCAAGAAATCATTAAAAAGGAGAGTAAGTATTCCATGTAGCTACCAATACAACTTCGGTGAACAAATAAAACAATTTTAGTATATGGAAGATATTTTTGGAAAACACTTGTTTTTTGGTTTGTTTTATTTATCAGCTTCACTTCCAAGACAAGTGAAAAGGAAAATAACTTGAATATATGGTGAGGCATTTGATAAAATTAAAATATTTTCAGATTTTAAATTGATCTGCTATGCTACGAAAACCTGTTCAGAAGATATTTATGTGAGTCTATGGCTGAGCTCAACCTCAGAGTTCTGCTAGCCACATGAAGGCATGCACACATAGAAAATTCTCAAAAATCTAAAAGTTCAGCTTCATTTTTTTTTTCTTTAAGCTTTCAGAAATGTTTAAGCTTAAAGACCACTGAAAGAAAAACTACCCTTTATGAAAACCTGGTAGGGATTGTTATGGGTAGAGAAATTAACTACTGCAAACAGTGGGTTATACATATCAGGATCAGTCTATTATCTATAAATTGGGTAAATAATTTTCTCCTTAGTGTAATTTTTAAAAGTGCTATGAAGTCCATTCTAACTAAAAAATCTCTTTCACCAGTCTGCCTTGAGATTCCTACTGTAGCTGGTATTTCGAGTAAAATTCATGTACAGATGATACCTCTTAGAATGTATAGCTTACCTAGGAGGACTAACCTACCTTAAGTTACAAAATGGCTCTCACCTAGGAGTGAGCTGGGTTTTGAAAATAAGAGACAAACAATCTCAGCTTTTGATAGTGTGGCCATAGTACTACATTTACTACCGGAGAGGGGTTGGAAGCCTGAGCAGTTTAGGAAGAGGCCTTTGGCCTCCAAGCTGGTTTGTACTTAGAATTTAACATTAATTTAATATTCCACAAACACTATTCATCAAAATGAACTTAATAAGTTATAGTTAAAGAGATATAAATGTAGCAGAGTATTTTCTCATACCAAAGAAAATATTTTTGTTCAATTAGAATTGTTTCCTCTGATTTACAGAGGCTAAATAAAAATACCTCCAATAAGTATAGATATATCTTACTTGAAATAGTCACACTTTTTCCTGGATTTAGTAGTTTAAGAGAAGAAAACTGATTATGAAAATGTTCTATTGTATAACAATAAAGTGCCTATGGGTTTTCATAGTCATATTACTGTGGCTACATTTCTGCTTTCTCCTTTTTGGGGAGTAAATTATGTTCTCTTGCTTTCCTCATTTGGAAAGTTTAATTCTATTTATACTAATTTTCAGTGATTTAATTATCAAAATGTAAGATTTCTTTATCAGATGGTAACTATCTTCAGTTAATATAGTGTATGTTACTATCACTGATTCATGTTGTGAAATTCAAAAGAAATCCCTTTTTCCTCTGAGAAGAATGCTTGCTTTTCTGTGCATTTGACAAACCTACTTCATTTGGATATAGCTGCTTGTTTTCTAAAGAAAAATTAGCCAGACACAGGGAGAAACTTTTACTAAAATTGTTACTTGAAATGATAAGTGTAATGACAAGAAGGTGAAAACTATGAGCAAAATGGCTCATTGTTATGTACAATCTTAGTTTTTGTCTCCTAACAATGTTTAAAAATGTCAGTTCGTATGAGCAATCACTGGGTAGTTGTACAAATTTGACTTTCAACATCCAGACTGATATAATTTCTCACTAACTATACTCAATTAACAAAGACCCTGATTTGCTATAGACTTATACAAAGTGGATTTTCATGCTCTTTTTGTAAGTGATAAATAATTGAGTTATTTGTATGTATTTAGTTTGATTGATACCTCTTTAAATGACCACAAAATTAAAGATTCTAGGTGGCCCTATGAAAATCCTTCAACTAAGAGGAATTTTTCATAAGTATAATTTTAGATTTCTCACCTTCACATAAATAATACAATGAGGATTTTAAGAAACAGCCCAACACATAATTCTGATGCTTTTTTGCATTACTTATAATTTTTTATTTATAGCTCTTTTACTGAAAATGGATTTTTGGTGAAAAACATACAATTTGAAGATATCATTATACCATAATATTCAAACCAGAATAAAAAGTGAAACCAAATTACTAAACAAGATTGTGATGCAGGTATAAGGAGATTAATTATAACAGCAAAGAATTAGGCTGCTCCATTACTTAATATATATACTAAGACACTTCACAATATTGAATCTGTTAAAATGGTTGGCAAAAGTTAGACCTACAAAATACATTCATAAACTCGGAGGAATAAAAACAGCCATGGCTATATAAATGTGTGCTGAGTATATAGATTAGCCAAATATTTCAATAAAAGTGAAAAAAACCCTCTGAAATTAATAATATAAATTAAGAATATTTTAAAATCTTAATTAAAAACCAAAGTGTGCTTGCCTTACATAGACCTAAATCAAAATTACTTTTATTTTAGGTCAAATAGCTGAGTTCAAATGCCTACCATCAGATTTAATACTTTGATTTTAAAATATAATTAAAATTTTAGGGTCTCATGCATAGGAAATTTTTAAATAAACTAAAAATAAATTAGTTTTAACAATTAGACCTCATTAGTTTAATTGTCATTACGTTACTTTAACATCACACCAACTGATCCAAGAAGAGACACTTACTCTTAGTCGTTAAGTCTTGTTTTGCACATTCTCCTTCTGCAATTGATACATCATCAATGGCAATGTCACCTTCTATGCCAGGACCTCGAATACCTTCAAAAATGAGCTACAAATATGAATAAAACAAACCTAAATGCAGGGCTTTGATTTGCAGATGAATTTTTATTGAGAAATCGAGGAGACAAACCTAAAATTGACAACAATCCTGGCATCATTTATTATTGATGGTCTTCAGAATTCTTACTTGCAAAAAACATAAACTTTCTCAACAAAACCAATAGGATTTTCCTTGTATAGCATAGTTTTCCATATGACAAGCTCTGTGTCAATTTTAAAACAAAACTAAACTTAATTGAAAAACAGAATAAAAGCAGCTACTATTACAAATCGTATCACTTTTTGTTTTCAGAGGTAAAGAAAAGTTTTTCTCTGAAATATTTCTCTGAAATAGATTCCCTCCAATGTTTTCTAAGCATATCCCATAACACTGGTTTTCTAGAAATATTTTATGGATGAATGAGTTCCGGGTTCACTGCGACAGTATTATGTTTAATGAAGCACAGAGCAAGGGTTTACCATCTCTGTAAAACTGTTTGATCTCTTACAAATACAGTGAATAAATTCATCATATTCCCCATATGCTTTGTTTCTAAACCCTTGAAGATATTTATGGGTTTACTTATGTTGAGTGTTTAGCGGCAGACCTTTGAATTTCCAGTATCTACAACAGTGGTTGGCACTGAGGTAAGACATTAGTGTTGAAAGAATAGATGAATGAAATAAGTCTCCATTTATTACTAAATTCTAGATACAAGGTCAATATAAGGACAATTAGCAAGTTTTTTTTTTTTTTTTTAAAGAAGATGTTGGGGGTAGGAGTTTATTAATTAATTTATTTATTTTTGCTGTGTTGGGTCTTCGTTTCTGTGCGAGGGCTTTCTCTAGTTGTGGCAAGCGGGGGCCACTCTTCATCGCGGTGTGCGTGCCTCTCACTATCGCGGCCTCTCTTGTTGCAGAGCACAGGCTCCAGACGCGCAAGCTCAGTAGTTGTGGCTCACGGGCCTAGTTGCTCCGCGGCATGTGGGATCCTCCCAGACCAGGGCTCGAACCCGTGTCCCCTGCATTATCAGGCAGATTCTCAACCACTGCGCCACCAAGGAAGCCCCAATTAGCAAATTTTTATTTTTATTTCATTTTTATAGAAATAAGAGTCTTCTAAAATTTTGTCTTATCTCACAATTACTCCTTGCTTCCAGTAAAACCTTTTAATTCTTTTGATACTAAAAAATAACCTATGCATGTAGTGATTATATTCCCAGAAAAATTTCTACATACCAAAATGAAATACCTACTTTGTTTTTTCCGAAGAAAAATTAGCCTAATAACTGTTTTCAACATCAAACTAATGTGTGCATTTTAATACAATTTCTAGTCTATTTCATTGCAACAAATTGGAGTAAAAGTCTGTTTTTATCAATGCCAAAATTTTTGTTTTTCAAAGTATCTTAATATGACTCCTTAAAAGCAAATTTGTGATGAATTTAAGAGAACTTACACTACTTTTGTGAAGGCTACCATTGTTCTCTGATATGCTGTCATAATTTTATCAATAGAAATCTCTAAGTAGGAGAGTAGAGGCATTAGTTACCACCTTTTGTATTGAGTCCTTTCCTCCACTTAAATATGGTCTATAAGAATAATTTTCATGATAGGAAAAAATTTGATAAGAGAAAAAGATTTGGGAAGTTTTTATTATTATATTATTATTATATTTAATTTGTGTAGAGAGGGTTTCCTGCTTACCTATGTTGAGATAAGTATGTTAATAAAGAGTGTCCAAAAACATTTCTTTGAAAGGCATCCAATTTGTCTTGTCACTGAAGCCAAAATAAAATGGCAAACCAGAGTTAAAATATTTAGAACTAAATTGGCAGTATATGAATTCTCCATCCTCAGATGGAATCAGGAATGAAGCATTAATTTGGCTGCCTGGAAATGATAACTTGCATTTGACTTAGGGTGGTGTTTTGGAAGGTATCTGGGTAGTGGCTACACAGCCCTCAGAGGACTATTTAAATTGCAAGAGAGAAGATTAAAAAAAAAAAAATGAATGATATAAAAATTCAAGAGCACTGAATTTGGAAAAGAAGTCATTTTAATGGCTGCAGAATAGTCCATGTCATGGATGCAACAAAATTTATTTAACCAGCATGTATTGTTATTGTTAGACATTAAAATTATTTTCAGTTATTCTGAACAAGGCTGAGATGAACAAGGCTGAATTTCATATGATTATTACACACAATTATTATATGGTTCTTTAGGGTCATTATAAATTGCCTCTATCAGCAGTCTATCTGTGAGAAGGCATCGCCTTTTTCCTAACCATGGGTTTTTAAGTATTTGGGTATTATTTTCCTTTTTTTTGACATGTGCTGCTTACCTGGTAGAGAATCAATGTTAAGAGTAAATCAATAGTATTCCCACCCCCTTCTTAGTTTCAGTCATGTGATGCTGAGTCTTCTCCCCTGAAGATAACAACATGAACGGAATGTTATCTTGGAGAAAGTCAGAACTCAAAGATTCATGCTATAAGAGTCTGATTCCACAAAAGCAAATATTTCCCACCATGCCCCCAAGACTAATACTTTACTTAATGAAAGTGGAGGGCTGTCATCACAAATTTTTCTTTTATGCAGTTCTTTTAAAGGACTGAATGGAAGAAAATGTAGATTTCTCCCTCCCAGTCAAGTTTAATTCTGGAGGGAAGCAGGAATAAGAATGTATTAGTCAGAAACATTTGGTATGGTGAAGAGGAAACCTCTTCAAGCACCAAGAGTTTTAATTTTAAGAGGTGGAGTAGAAAGAGAAAGGGAGTAAACACTGCTTGTAGAACAGAATACAGGGTTTGTAATGTGGCCATGGCAAAGATAGAGGATTGCATTCCAGTATGATTTGTGTGCGAAGTGAGACGTTGGTGAAAAGGCTAATACGGGTAGGTTAGAATGTTCTGCACCTGCTCCCACTTGAAATCTAAAGAGATGAAGCTGAAGTCATAGTCCTTGCATTGGGAAGGATGCTGGAGGAACATGCTTGAGAGACATGGATTTTTCCATCTTAGGTATGTAGAGGTGAGTAGACAATAAAATTATCCACAGTTTTTCTTATTTAAGGTACACAATTATTTTCACTTAATAAGTTGCTGTTACCTGGAGATAAGTGTCAATATAAAATAAGGGCATTATTTTAAAAATCAAAATTAAAATGTCTAAATCATCAAAATCATTCCTGAACTTTTCAAAGCTTCTTTCCCTGGAATGATCTTGCTATTGCTCAAAGCATTTCAAAACTTCTGTTACTGACTTTAAAGTATTAAACATTCCTACTTTTCTTATTAATTTTCTTTTTCTTTCCTTCCTTCTGCCTCGCTGTGCAGCTTGATCAAAAACCCAAGGTTGAACCTAGGCTTGTGCTAAAAACAAAAGTCTTGAAGCAGCGAGGTTGTGAAGGATGCTGCCACCCTTCTTTTGTGGTCAGATTGAGAGGGAGTGTTGGGGAGACTTTGGTGGTAAACATCAGAGAGTAGATTGACTGATGGAATTTAATATGTGTGCTGCCTGCCTACTGGCAATATGTTGACCGCAAATGTGTAGTTGGCTGAACAGCAGAAATACAAATCAACAAAAGTTGAATTGTCTTATGTACAGAGGGCTGCCTCTATCTAGAACATTCTTTTATATGAATACTTCATCCCTCAGTGATCCTGATGAAGTGTTACAGTAATAAAAGCTGACTGATTTGTAAATTTATTATTTACACTTATCTGCACAACTATAGATAATACAGTTTGTCTCTGAATAAAGCAATTTGATTACTTTCCAAGCATAGCAGTGTTTTAGTTATTGTGTGGAAATAAATCAGAGAATTAGTAGTAGTTATTACTGGGATGACAAAAATAACTTTTGACAATCAAATTCTTGGCACAGTTATATAATTGGTACTTTTAATATATATTTGAAATCTTGTGATGATAGGGAATCCAATCCAATAGGCTAGAGAAATACCGTAGTCTTCCTCAGGGTCCTATTTGAACATGAAGAAAGAAAAAGGTACTGCGTAGTTGTTGGCTTGTTTCCTTTTAATTTCCACAGAAGCTTTGTTATTGGGAAGATATAGATTGTTTTTTAACTCATTTGACTCTTACAAAGAAATATTTATTGCATTATTCTGTTTATGCTCTGAACTCCAACTAGAATTATTATAACACGATTTTATAGATTCTAATAGACTTATAAACGGCTTTGAGATGAAAACCTAGAGGGATATTTTCTCCTTATATTGTTTTTGACTATGAGATAGATAACAGAAATAAAATGCATAGGTATTAAATTTAAATAATGTACCTTGGCCAAACTTTCAAGTGCTTTTAAAAATAAATCCTTGGTGACAAACATCTTTTTTCTCAAATACAAAGATGAGAAACTATAACAGTCCATTATAATATGAGGTATCTCAACTTGGAAGATGTGATCTGTATGCAATGAAAAAAGTCTGAATTACATTCACTCAGAGAAGAAATGCTCTCTAGTTTAATAGATTAAATATGTCATATTTTAATGAAGTACCATCATGATTCTGACTACTATTACATTACAAGGATAAGACTATGTTCTTTTCCTCTTCAATACTTCTGAAATGCATTTGGCTTAATTGCCTTGAAGACCGAATTAATGTCATCTAGATTCTCAGGGAGAAAATGTTGACGTTTAGGTATCCTAAAGAGTGTTCAAATTGTGCAAAACCTGTTCTTCACACATAATCACACTGATCTTATTTAAAATGGTTTCCCTTAACTAAAACAAGTTTAAAATTGTAACGTTTTCACAGTGTGTGCCTGCAATTCAGCAAATTTAATATGCAAGAAATACTGCATGATCAGAAAAGTAATTCCTGGTGAGTAAAGGCAAGTGGGAGTTTAAAAAATGTATGTGAATTTCTGTATTAGAATTACACTACACAAAATTATTTCATTTCATCAATTGACAGTTTCTTACATTTATTTATAATGCTTTAAAGCATGTAGATATAGACGTCAATATATAGGGAGATACAGATGATGCTGTAAAAGTTTATGTTCAAATATAATTTCTCAGAAAGGGAGGAAGAGCTACATGTAGCACTAATGAGTAAAAGTAAATGGGGAGTCAAAGACTACAACGCACTCCTGATGATGACTCAACATTAATAGTGCCTCTGCAAATGTTTTCTTTCTGACAAGAGACATCGCTTCTGATCATTACTGCTAAGGCAAAGCCAAAGTCTTGGAATGCAGTTTGAAAACTGACAGTGTACATCACTTGGAAAAACTTTAGGATGTGAATAAATTTGAAAATAGCTATTAACATTAATAATTTTACCTTTATTTTATTACTGGTTCAGCAAATAATTAAACTATCCTTTATTTTTATTTTTTCCCTCTTACCTGCAAAGAGCAGAACTATCCTTAACCAGTACAGAAGAGATTTGAAGAGAGGTAACATAATAAACCAGGTGAGTAGCCTAAGCTTTTTCTCTGGAGAAACTATATAAATATTAACACTGAGTTTAACTTCACAAGACTCTGCCAGTCCAACTTGCTGGATAAATGTCAGTTGGTTGTTAAAGCTTCTAATCTGAAATAATAACATGAGATTTTGACTGTTGGCAAAAACAAAAAGAACTAGATCTCATTGTGAATTGCAATTAGAAAATGTTTTCAATAGTTACTTCAGGAGCCATCATCATGTCTATAATTGCTCCGGAATTTGGCTTAGAATGTCAGATATGTATCTATGTGAGCATGTAATGGCTACTAAGGAGGATGATATTTTCTGGATTATTATTATTCATAGAAATATATAAAGGCAGCATGATGTAATGAGAGCATTATAATCTCTTTTCCAATCCATATTTAATGTTAAGGATCTGTGTGATTTAAGATAAATTGTCTCAAAACATACTTTCAAATCTTTAAATGAGGATATAAGAAGATCTCCAGAATTCTTTTCGCCTATACCTAAGAAAATGTAAAGACAGTATTATAATGTCTCTATACTTTTCCCTCACAAAACATTTGGAATGTACTGTGAAAGAAGTAAAGCATTTAAAAGGATAGTTAAATATTTTCCTTGGTGTAGGATATAAAATAAAAGTGACATTCTAAGACTAACACCATATTAATTTTACTTTTTTGGAAATTTTTTCCCTAATCCTTCTGAATCCAGCTAAATATATTTTCCTCACAAGTACCGATCATGCTAAATTAATTCTAGAAAAAGAGCCCCAAAAGAAATTTCAGTAGGAGAAAACTTCTATTTGCCTGAAAAATACTACACAATAATTTGATTTTCAGCTAAGCAAACTAATTGGACGCACTGAGACAAAGAACTTTGCAAGTGGTTGTTTTTTTAAAGTGTTTATGGATCAAACTAATTTGAAGGCATACAACTCCAAACAAAACATAAAATGTGTCAGTGTAACAGAGTCTCAAAATCACTTATATTTCATTTAAAATTCTGAGAGGTAAGAGATAACCTTTCCACTTGAATTAAAGACATCCTAGAATGCCACAAATCTACATTTGAATAACCTTAAAACTTCTCACAACTTAATCTGTACAGTAATATATTCCATACTTTTCTTTGCCATGCTTTTCTGGTAGGCATCATATACCAAAGCAAGATTTTTGAAAAGCTTGATAGTTTATAAATGACTTTTTTGTTTGTTGTTTTTTTTTTTTTTGCGGTACGCGGGCCTCTCACTGTTGTGGCCTCTCCCGTTGCGGAGCACAGGCTCCGGACGCGCAGGCTCAGCGGCCATGGCTCACGGGCCCACCCGCTCCACGGCATGTGGGATCCTCCCGGACCGGGGCACGAACCCGTGTCCCCTGCATCGGCAGGCGGACTCTCAACCACTGCGTCACCAGGGAAGCCCTATAAATGACTTTTGAAGAAAAATATACTTTGTCTGAAAAAAGTTGAAAACAATAAGAAACTTGAAAACAAAATTAAATTTAAAAAATGGGGTAGGATGGTGCAGTTGCATTTCCTTGAACAATCAAGATTTATGAAATGAAAGTCCTTAGCCAATGGACCTAGAACTATCTCAGAGAAATAAGGACCTAGAGATCCAATATAAAAATATGGTTTTATTTATCTTCATTTCCCATTGGTAATTTAAATAGTTTAGAAATTCATTGATTCAAAATCTTCATTTTTGGATTGGCTTCCAGCCAGGATAGAGTAACAGAAACCAGATTTATCTTCCCAACTGAAACAACCAAATAACCGGACAAAGTATATGAAAGAATGGTATTCAGGACACTAGCCATCAGGTAATGAAGAACAGTGAACCCCTGAGTGATAGAAATCAAACAAGGTTTATCTTATGACTGCCCTATACAGAATTTATAGACTATGGTGAAAGCAGAACAAAGGTAGAGCCTGGTAGAAAATCTGGGTTGAGGAGATAGAGCTGAGAGTCCAAGGAATCCAAGGCAGCTAGAGTATGCAGGGTAGAATACAGGCCAAGAAAGAATTGCAGAGAAAGAGACATCTGCAGAGGGTACCCCTCAAGTATTCAGCAAAGTCCTGATCAGGCCTTGAATGTGAGGAAACTGCCTAAGACCTGGGAAAGACCCAGGGGGATGCATTTAATGTAACAGTACCCAGCTAACACAGAACTTGGGAAACCTCGTAATTCATGAGGCATTGGGTAGAGTACTCAGAAGACTTTTGCCTCAGTATTGAGAAATAATCAGCCTGATATCAAACACTGTTCTAGTCTCATGTAACAAATCTTAAAAGCAGGAACAAAAATTATCAAGCTGTTCCCAAGTAACTAAACTACATCACAAATAAGCTCAAGAATAAAGAATCACAAAAATATCCAGCAACTATGAAGGTAAAATTTACAATGTCTGACACCCAGTCAGACTACCAGACATGTAAAGGAGCAGGAAAATAATGACTTGTAAAGATGAGAAAACATCAGTTAATCAAAACCAACCAAGAACTGGCACAGATGATATTGTTAGCAGACAATGACATTAGACAGTTATTATAATTGGATTTAATAGGTTCAAAACATTAACTTAAGACATGAAATGTATTTTTAAAAAAGACTCAAATTGAACTTACAGAGATGGAAAGTATAATGGCTGAGATGAAAAATACACTGAGTAGGACTGAAAGCACATTAGACATTGCAAAGGAAATGATTAGTGAATGTGAAGACAGTAGGTTATTCTATAAATTGTGAATAGTGAAATAATTTTAGATAAGATGGTGGTTTTCCCAATTTCCTTACTACCTTATGCAAATTTCTTAAGAGTGGGCACTCTGTAATGACCAGTCTACTGGACTTGACCTCCTTTCCAATTTGAGAATCACAGTCTTTAAATTCTGCGAGCACCAAACTTTCCTGGATCTCCTTCCTTATAACTCTAAAAAACACTACTTAGGATCAAGCTCCTCTTCCACAGTTCATGTTAATGATTGGTCAGTGTTCTGTGTGGTTCCACTGTCTTTAATCACTGTTCACATGTGTACACTTTCCCTTGGAAATATCAACCACTCCCAGAGTTTTAGGCAGCACATACAGCCTAATGACCTACAAAAATGTTTGTCCCCAAAGCTTCAGAAAAACATATGCCATAACCTTCTGCACACCTTTTTTTTTTTTTTTTTTTTTTGCGGTACGCGGGCCTCTCACCACTGTGGCCTCTCCCGCTGTGGAGCACAGGCCCCGGACGCGCAGGCCCAGCGGCCATGGCTCGCACGCGGGATCCTCCCAGACCGGGGCACAAACCCGCATCCCCTGCACCGGCAGGCGGACCCCCAACCACTGCGCCACCAGGGAGGCCCTACCTTCTGCACATCTTTAAGAGGATATTCCACAGGCATTTTATATTAACATGTCCAAAACAGAAGTAACCATAATCATCCCTGAAGCTTGTCTCTTTTCCTCGTTTTGTTATTTAAGGTAATGGATAAAGTAACAGACATTACTCAAGACACCCCAGTTAGAAGCTTCTTGGTCATTCATGGCTACTTCCCAAATTCCCAACATAAAGATGTTCTGCTAGTTTTTTTTTTTTTTTTTTTTTTTTGCGATACGCGGGCTTCCCACTGTCGTGGCCTCTCCCGTTGCGGAGCACAGGCTCCGGACGCACAGGCCCAGCGGCCATGGCTCACGGGCCCAGCCGCTCCGCGGCACGTGGGATCCTCCCGGACCGGGGCACGAACCCGCGCCCCCCGCATCGGCAGGCGGACTCCCAACCACTGCGCCACCAGGGAAGCCCTCTGCTAGTTTTTATACCTAAGTATATCTTGAAACCATCCTCTTTTCTTCATACCACTTCCCTAGTTTGTCCTTTCAATATCCTTTATGTGGATTTTACGACAGTGTTCTAATTGGTTTGCTGGCCCGATTTTATCTCCTTGAATCATCTTCCATACAACAACCTAAGTGATGCACCATGTCATCCCCTGAGTAAAATCTTTCCATAACTCCCCAGTGTCTATGCTCTTGAGGTTCGTTAACCTCATGTCACATCAGTCTTTGATTTATTTTTGTGTACCAAATTCCAGATAAATGTCTCTCTGTTTCTCTGACAAATCCTGTGATGTATGACCTCCATGTCTTGGTTTACTCTGAACTCTGCTGCAATATTAATATTAGATCTTTTTCTACTTTGCAATCCCTCTCTTCAGGTTTCACCCCATATAACAGGCTTCTCTTGACTCTCCTCCATACTCTTCTCGTTGATTAGGTGTGCTCATAGAAACTTGTGCATATTTCTATTACTGCAATTATTACAGTATGTGATGTATGTGTTTAGATGTGTATTTCCACCAATCTGAGGTAAACAATCACTATGAAATCTTCATGGCTAGCAATGTGCCTGGCACACAGTAGTAGCTCAATAAGTATTTATTGTACTGTTGTCTGTGACAATAAATGATTGTCTTGAAGGTACTCAATAAATATTTACTAAATTGATGTCTATGGCAATAAAGGATTATCCTGAAGGAAACATTAATATAACTAGTCCCTTAAATACTTACTTTACATGTATTTGATTTAATAGTTTTGTGTTGGTAAGGCAGTGACATAGGAAGCAAAAACGTCTAGAAGAACATCATTTTTTTAGAAAGAAAGGTTCTTTGATGCCTATAGAGGTATGTACATTTTAATATTAAGGTTACTTTTATCAGTAATGCTTTGGAGTTCTGTCGTCCCAGTTTAATTTGGTTTAATGATATGTTGCTTTACGTTCAACTTTTTTATTCTCTCTTCTTATTCTTTTTTATTCTCTATTCAACTTATTTTTGTTCATTTTTTACTCAACTATTTTATTCTTCATAGAAACAAAATAATTACTAGGATCTATGAATTGAGTTGCTTTTATGTGTTTGTAGATAATCAGCTAGGATTTACTCCATTATTCTTTACCAGAGTGAAAAACTGAGTGCATTTTTATCATTCTGGTTAGTTTTAGAAGTGTAATTTCTAAATCAGTCATTAGAATTTTATAGATTAAGTTACAAGAAGACAGCATTCCACCAATTGAAAATTGGCATAATTGAAGCTCTCTGAATTTCTATACCCTTACTAAATGCCATGAAATGCAATTAAGAAATCCCCAGTAGAAAAACATACTCAGCCTGAGTATATAAAATACATATATAAAGTTGCTAAAATCACTAAAACTACATTATTTTCTCCACTAAAATAGTTTATGAAAAATTTTTTCTAGCCATGATGACCATTGCTATAATCATTAAAATTTTTATTATATATTTGCAGCTAATTCTCTTAATCCTATCTAAGCCTGTCTTCTTTTCTATATAAAAACAAATAAGAGTAACTTGTTTAAAGTTCTCTAACTTTGATAATCAAAGTAATAAATTACTAAAATGACATTACCTCAAAGAGATTTTGCTAACGTATACAAAATTCCATCAAGTAAAATTCAAACAGATTATTTGAGAATTGATCATCCAGCTTCCTTTATTATAAGAATGTATGTTGTTTGTCTTCAAGGAAAAAAATACACACATATGATTTTATAGAAACAAATTACGTTTTCTCCAGGCAAATCACTTGAATTCGGATAGACAATTATTCAAACATATTACTTGATAGATGTTAATTAATAAGAGAAAAGGACATTTTCTCTTTATAAAACAACTTTTAGAACTAAAGGGAAACTTAATCATGTTATTTTTGTGATGCTCATGTCAGAATTTTTGCATACTCATTCTAATTTTGCTCAAGATCTGCCTTTAACATTATGCTCAAGTGCAAAAATATATCCGCAGACATGATTGTTCTTTTCTTACCTGAAATGAAGTAATTGGATATATATTAACATGTGCCTCATTCCACCGCTGTCCTTTATTCCCACTTGAAGACCACAGTGGATTCTCTATCGTTGTCTGCCCTTTCAAACGTAGATAAACATTTAAAACACCTAAAAATAACAATGAAATTTTATTTTGTATATTTGCTTTGGCTTCATGTTTGTTTCTTCTTGACTGAACACTTGTAAATTATTAAAAATGAAATTTCACAGAACACTCCAGTGTCTCCTCTTCTCTTCCCCTCTCATTTCCAACCTTGTTCTTAGGACGCTTGGCCTATGTGGCAGGTCTCCAGAAATGATCACATCTTAATCCCTAGAACTTGTGAATGTTATCTTATATGGCAAAAGAGACTTAACAGATGTGATTAAATTAAGAATTTTGAGATGGGAAGATTATTCCAAATAACCTGAGTGGGTGCTAAATATTATGGTTATCTCTGGTATATTCCAAGGAGTGGGATTGCTGGGTCATATGGTAGTTCTATTTTTAGATTCTTAAGGAACCTCCATACTGATTTCCATAGTGGCTATATCAAGTTACATTCCCACCAACAGTGCATGAGGGTTCCCTCGGAAGACTGAGGCAAAAGTCTTCTGAGTACTCAACCCTCAGAATGGGAGAAAGTATTTGCAAACGAAGCAACTGACAAAGGATTAATCTCCAAAATTTACAAGCAGCTCATGCAGCTCAATATCAAAAAAACAAACAGCCCAATCCAAAAATGGGCAGAAGATCTCCCATTCTGAGGGTTGTCTTTTCATCTCATTTATGGTTTCCTTTGCTGTGCAAAAGCTTTGAAGTTTCATTAGGTCCCATTTGTTTATTTTTGTTTTTATTTCCATTTCTCTAGGAGGTGAGTCAAAAAGGATCTTGCTGTGATTTATGTCATAGAGCATTCTGCCTATGTTTTCCTCTAAGAGTTTTATAGTGTTTGGCCTTACATTTAGGTCTTTAATCCATTTTGAGTTTATTTTTGTGTATGGTATTAGGGACTGTTCTAATTTCATTCTTTTACATGTAGCTGTCCAGTTTTCCCAGCACCACTTATCGAAGAGGCTGTCTTTTTGTATATTCTTGCCTCCTTTATTAAAAATAAGGTGACCATATGTATGTGGGTTTATCTCTGGGCTTTCTATCCTGTACCATTGATCTATATTTCTGTTTTTGTGCCAATGTCATACTATCTTGATTACTGTAGCTTTGTAGTATAGTATAAGGTCAGGGAGCCTGATTCCTCAAGCTTTATTTTTCTTTCTCAAGACTGCTTTGGCTATTTGGGGTCTTTTGTGTTTCCATACAAATTGTGAAATATTTTGTTCTAGTTCTGTGAAAAATGCCAGTGGTAGTTTGATAGGGATTGCATTGAATCTATAGATTGCTTTGGGTAGTAGAGTCATTTTCACAATATTGATTCTTCCAATCCAAGAACATGGTATATCTCTCCATCTATTTGTATCATCTTTAATTTCTTTCATCAGTATCTTATAGTTTTCTGTGTACAGGTCTTTTATCTCCTCTAGGTAGGTTTATTCCTAGATATTTTATTCGTTTTGTTGCAATGGTAAATGGGACTGTTTCCTTAATTTCTCTTTCTGATCTTTCATTGTTAGTATAGGAATGAAAGAGATTTTTGTGCATTAATTTCATATCCTGCAACCTTACCAAATTCACTGATTAGCTTTAGTAGTTTTCTGGTAGCATCTTTGGGATTCTCTATGTATAGTATCATGTCATCTGCAAACAGTGACAGTTTTACTTCTTCTTTTCCAATTTGGATTCCTTTTATTTCTTTTTCTTCTCTAATTGCCATGCCTAAGACTTCCAAAACTATACTGAATAATAGCGGCGAGAGGTGACACCCTTGTCTTCTTCCTGATCTTAGAGGAAATGCTTTCCGTTTTTCACCATTGAGAACGTTTGCTGTGCATTTGTCATTTATGTTTTTGTTTATGCGAATATTGCACATAAATACTGAAAAGCAGAAAAGACACTATCAAAATCATCATTAAATTGATCAATCAGAGGTAGCCTCCTTAGTATTTTGCTGTATGTTGCTTCAGTTTTTTTTTAAATGTATATCTACATATGTAATATTGTATGGTGTAGTTTATTCTTCAGATTTTTAGAGCAATTTTGTCTAATTCTTTATACATAAGACCACGTGTATTCATATTATACACAAATGTATAAATATGAATATCCAATTTTTAAACAACAAAAAAATCTGCATTCTTCACGTAATAGCTGTCACTTTCTAGCTGGATGACCTTGTCTTGATCTCTTAATCTCTCTGCCTCAATTTCCTCATCAGGTAAGTGATGATGATAATAGTAACTAGCATAAGTTTTTTGGGGAAAATTAAAATGAGTTAATGTATGTAAACCATAAATTATGTCTCAAACATTATCTTCACTATATTTTATTATCTATCAAGATTCAAATAATATTTCTCTATTTCTCTCTCAGTGCAATAGATTACATTAGTACATTTCATGATGTGGAACTATGACTATATTACAGGAATAATTTTACTTGGTATAGGACTATTATTTTCTTATTATGGTTGATTTAATTTGCTAGTATTATATTTAGAAATAATGCATATATATTGTATTTAGAAATAATGCATGTATATATAACTTTATCCTGCTTTGTTTTCTTATCTTTCCACTTTGCAAGATCACTTTTTGCTTCAGAATCTATTATCATCTATCTCTTTCCCCTTCAGTGTAAGACATAAAATCAGTACCTCCTTGGTACTGATTTATTTTCCATAGTGTAGATTCTGTTCTGTTTCTAATGTCATCTTTATCCAGCTGTATTGTTTATGATGTTACATTCTTCTCTGATCTCATCAAGCTCCCCTTTATTTTAGTCTTTTATCCAGTTCCTTCTTTTCTTGGTCCACTGGTTTAACATTCTTAACTTTTTTTGTCTCATAAAGTTCATATTCCAATTTTATTGAAAATCTAAAGCATATACTGTACAAATTTGCCTTCCCCTCAACTGTCAGTAATTCTTCTTCAACAATATGTGCTTTTTTACTGTGTGCATGTTAGCCTCTTTTTATACTGTGGAATCTTTAATCGAGCCTGATTTTCTCTCTCTCTCTCTCTTTTCTTTTCTTTCTCTTTATTCATCTTAAATAGTACTTAGTAATCTTGTGGCATTTTCCCCAAAACTACTAATGGGGCTTCTTTTATATTCACAGGATGGGTGTGGATTTTGTTAGCTCCTCCTCTAAGATCTAAATCTGGAGGCCAGGTGAATGTGAGGTTTCACTACTAGATAAAGATTTAACAATCTGAGAATAGTGGAAAAGTATTTGTACCTTGAGCCTTTTAAGAGTTGAACTTTCTGGGGTTTTGCCTCTGTGCTCAGTGAGCCATTGTGGCAGGGAGTAGCTTTCTGAATCCATCTTTCTATTTTCTATTTTGGACACTCAGAGGGGCTCAGTTTTTCTTGCTTGCTGGTGTTGGTCTCTTGTACTTCAGAAAGGAAATTTTGTGCCAGAAGGAAAAGTCACCACAGCACATATTTCTGTGTGATGTCATTACATTATATTTTAAAACATTAATCCACAGTAGGGAGGGGTCCCAAGGAAATCAAGCTCAAATAAAAATAAATTGTGAAGGCAGGGGGGAAGATGGCGGAAGAGTAAGATGCGCAGATCACCTTCCTCCCCACAGATACATCAGAAATACATCTACACGAGGAACAACTCCTATAGAACACCCACTGAACGCTGGCAGAAGACCTCAGACCTCCCAAAAGGCAAGAAACTCCCCACGTACCTGGGTAGGGCAAAAGAAAAAAGAAAAAACAGACACAAAAGAATAGGGATGGGACCTGCACCAGTGGGAGAGAGCTGTGAAGGAGGAAAGGTTTCCACACACTAGAAGCCCCTTCACGGGCAGAGAGTGCGGGTGGTGGAGGGGGAAGCTTCGGAGCTGCGGAGGAGAGCACAGCAACAGGGGTGCAGAGGGCAAAGCGGAGAGATTCCTGCACAGAGGATCGGTGCCGACCAGCACTCACCAGCCCGAGAGGCTTGTCTGCTCACCCGCTGGGGTAAGGGGGTGCTGGGAGCTGAGGCTCAGGCTTCTGTTGGATCGCAGGGAGAGGACTGGCAGCGTGAACACAGCCTGCAGGGGGTTAGTACACCACGGCTAGCCGGGAGGGAGTCCAGGAAAAGGTCTGGACTTGCCGAAGAGGCAAGAGACTTTTTCTTCCCTCTTTGTTTCCTGGTGTGCGAGGAGAGGGGATTAAGAGCCCTGCTTAAAGGAGCTCCAGAGACGGGCGCGAGGTGCTGCTAAAAGCGCAGACCCCAGAGCAGGGCATGAGACGCTAAGGCTGCTGCTGCCGCCACCAAGAATCCTGTGTGCGAGCACAGGTCACTATCCACATCGCCCCTCCCGGGAGCCCGTGCAGCCCGCCACTGCCAGGGTCCCGGGATACAGGGACAACTTCCCAGGGAGAACGCAAGGCGCGCTTCAGGCTGGTGCAACGCCCTGCTGGCTTCTGCCGCCGCAGGCTTGCCCCGCACTCCATGCCCCTCCCTCCCCCCAGCCTGAGTGAGCCAGAGTCCCTGAAGCAGCTGCTCCTTTAACCCCGTCCTGTCTGAGCGAAGAACAGATGCCCTCCGGCCACCTACACGCAGAGGCGGGGCCAAATCCAAAGCTGAACCCCAGGAGCTGTGCGAACAAAGAAGAGAAAGGGAAATCTCTCCCAGCAGCCTCAGGAGCAGCGGATTAAATCTCCACAATCAACTTGATGTACCCTGCATAGGTGGAATACCTAAATAGACAACGAATCATCCCAAATTGAGGAGGTGGACTTTGAGAGCAAGATATATTATTTTTTCCCCTTTTCCTCTTTTTGTAAGTGTGTATGTGTATGCTTCTGTGTGAGAATTTCTCTGTATAGCTTTGCTTTCACCATTTGTCCTCAGGTTCCGTCTGTCCATTTTTTTTTCTTAATAATTACTTTTTATTTTAATAACTTTATTTTATTTTATCTTACTTTATTTTATCTTCTTCCTTCCTTCCTCCCTCCCTTCCTTCCTTCCTTCCTTCCTCTTTTTTTTCCCTTTTATTCTGAGCCCTGTGTATGAAAGGCTCTTGGTGCTACAGCCAGGAGTCAGTGCTGTGCCTCTGACGTGGGAGAGCCAACTTCAGGACACTGGTCAACAAGAGACCTCCCAGCTCCACATAATAACAAATGGCGAAAATCTCCTAGAGATCTCCATCTGAACACCAACACCCAGCTTCACTCAATGACCTGCAAGCTACAGTGCTGGACACCCTATGGCAAACAACTAGCAAGACAGGAACAAAACCACACCCATTAGCAGAGAGGCTGCCTAAAATCATTATAAGGCCACAGACACCCCAAAACACACCACCAGACGTTGACCTGCCCACCAGAAAGACAAGATCCAACCTCATCCACCAGAACACAGGCACTAGTCCCCTCCACCAGGAAGCCTACACAAGCCGCTGAACCAACTTTAGCCACTGGGAACAGACACCCAAAACAACGGGAACTATGAACCTGCAGCCTGCAAAAAGGAGACCCCAAACACAGTAAGATAAGCAAAATGAGAAGACAGAAAAACACACAGCAGATGAAGGAGCAGAATAAAAACCCACCAGACCTAACAAATGAAGAGGAAATAGGCAGTCTACCTGAAAAAGAATTCAGAAAATGATAGTAAAGATGATCCAAAATCGTGGAAATAGAATAGAGAAAATGCAAGAAACATTTAACAAGGACCTAGAAGAACTAAAGAGGAAACAAGCAATGATGAACAACACAATAAATGAACTTAAAAATATTCTAGAAGGGATCAATAGCAGAATAACTGAGGCAGAAGAACAGATAAGTGACCTGGAAGATAAAATAGTGGAAATAACTACTGCAGAGCAGAATAAAGAAAAAAGAATGAAAAGAACTGAGGACAGTCTCAGAGACCTCTGGGACAACATTAAACATACCAACATTCGAATTATAGGGGTCCCAGAAGAAGAAGAGAAACAGAAAGGCACTGAGAAAATACTTGAAGAGATTATAGTTGAAAATTTCCCTAATATGGGAAAGGAAACACTTAAGCTAGTCCAGGAAGCACAGAGAGTCCCATACAGGATAAATCCAAGGAGAAACATGCCAAGACACATATTAATCAAACTATCAAAAATTAAATACAAAGAAAACATATTAAAAGCAGCAAGGGGAAAACAACAAATAACACACAAGGGAATCCCCATAAGGTTAACAGCTGATCTTTCAGCAGAAACTCTGCAAGCCAGAAGGCAGTGTCAGGACATATTTAAAGTGATGAAGGAGAAAAACCTACAAACAAGATTACTCTACCCAGCAGGGATCTCATTCAGATTTGATGGAGAAATTAAAACCTTTACAAACAAGGAAAAGCTGGGAGTTCAGCACCACCAAACCAGCTTTACAACAAATGCTAAAGGAACTTCTCTAGGCAAGAAACACAAGAGAAGGAAAAGACCTACAATAACAAACCCAAAACAATTAAGAAAATGGGAATAGGAACATACATATCGATAATTACCTTAAATGTAAATGGACTAAATGCTCCCACCAAAAGACACAGATTGGCTGAATGTATACAAAAACAAGACCCATATATATGCTGTTTACAAGAGACCCACTTCAGACCTAGGGACACATACAAACTGAAAGTGAGGGGATGGAAAAAGATATTCCATGCAAATGGAAATCAAAAGAAAGCTGGCATAGCAATTCTCATATCAGACAAAATAGACTTTAAAATAAACACTGTTAGAAGAGACAAAGAAGGACACTACATAATGATCAAGGGATAGATCCAAGAAGAAGATATAACAATTGTAAATATTTATGCACCCAACATAGGAGCACCTCAATACATAAGGCAAATACTAACAGCCATAAAAGGGGAAATCAACAGTAACACATTCATAGTAGGGGACTTTAACACCCCACTTTCACCAATGGACAGATCATCCAAAATGAAAGTAAATAAGGAAACACAAGTTTTAAATGATACATTAAACAAGATGGATTTAATTGATATTTATAGGACATTCCATCCAAAAACAACAGAATACACATATTTCTCAAGTGCTCATGGAACATTCTCCAGGGTAGATCATATCTTGGGTCACAAATCAAGCCTTGGTAAATTTAAGAAAATTGAAATTGTATCAAGTATCATTTCCGACAACAACGCTATGAGACTAGATATCAATTACAGGAAAAGAGCTGTAAAAATACAAACACATGGAGGCTAAACAATACACTACTTAATAACGAAGTGATCACTGAAGAAATCAAAGAGGAAATCAAAAAATACCTAGAAACAAATGACAATGAAAAAACGACAACCCAAAACCTATGGGATACAGCAAAAGCATTCCTAAGAGGGAAGTTTATAGCAATACAATCCTACCTTAAGAAACAGGAAACATCTCGAATAAACAACCTAATCGTGCACCTAAAGCAATTAGAGAAAGAAGAACAAAAACCCCCCAAAGCTAGCAGAAGGAAAGAAACCATAAAGATCAGATCAGAAATAAACGAAAAAGAAATGAAGGAAACGATAGCAAAGATCAATAAAACTAAAAGCTGGTTCTTTGAGAAGATAAACAAAATTGATAAACTATTAGCCAGACTCATCAAGAAAAAAAGGGAGAAGACTCAAATCAATAGAATGAGACATGAAAAAGGAGAAGTAACAACTGACACTGCAGAAATACAAAAGATCATGAGATATTACTACAAGCAACTCTATGCCAATAAAATAGACAACCTGGAAGAAATGGACAAATCCTTAGAAATGCACAACCTGCCAAGACTGAGTCAGGAAGAAATAGAAAATATGAACAGACGAATCACAAGCACTGAAATTGAAACTGTGATTAAAAATCTTCCAACAAACAAAAGCCCAGGACCAGATGGCTTCACAGGCAAATACTATCAAACATTTAGAGAAGAGTTAACACCAATACCTCTAAAACTCTTCCAAAATATAGCAGAGGGAGGAACACTCCCAAACTCATTCTATGAGGCCACCAACACCCTGATACCAAAACCAGACAAAGATACTACAAAAAAAGAAAATTACAGGCCAATATCACTGATGAACATAGATGCAAAAATCCTCAACAAAATACTAGCAAACAAAAACCAACAGCACATTAAAAGCGCCATACACCATGATCAAATGGGGTTTATTCCAGGAATGCAAGGATTCTTCAATATACGCAAATCAATCAACGTGATACACCATATTAACAAATTGAAGGAGAAAAACCATATGATCATCTCAATAGATGCAGAGAAAGCTTACAACAAAATTCACCACCCATTTATGATAAAAACCCTGCAGAAAGTAGGCACAGAGGGAACTTTCCTCAACGTAATAAAGGCCATATATGACAAACACACAGCAACATCATCCTCAATGGTGAAAAACTGAAAGCATTTCCACTAAGATCAGGAACAAGACAAGGTTGCCCACTATCCTCACTGTTATTCAACATAGTTTTGGAAGTTTTAGGCACAGCAATCAGAGAAGAAAAGGAAATAAAAGGAATCGAAATTGGAAAAGAAGAAGTAAAGCTGTCACTGTTTGCAGATGACATGATACTATACATAGAGAATCCTAAAGATGCTACCAGAAAACTACTAGAGCTAATCAATGAATTTGGTAAAGTTGCAGGATACAAAATTAATGCACAGAAATTTCTGGCATTCCTATATACTAATGATGAAAAATCTGAAAGTGAAATCAAGAAAACACTCCCATTTACCACTGCAACAAAAAGAATAAAATATCTAGGCATAAACCTACCTAAGGAGACAAAAGACCTGTATGCAGAAAATTATAAGACACTGATGAAAGAAATTAAAGATGATACAAATAGATGGAGAGATATACCATGTTCTTGGATTGGAAGAATCAACATTGTGAAAATGACTCTACTACCCAAAGCAATCTATAGATTCAATGCAATCCCTATCAAACTACCACTGGCATTTTTCACAGAACTAGAACAAAATATTTCACAATTTGTATGGAAACACAAAAGACCCCAAATAGCCAATGAAATCTTGAGAACAAAAAACGGAGCTGTAGGATCAGGCTCCCTGACTTCAGACTATACTATAAAGCTATAATAATCAAGATAGTATGGTACTGGCACAAAAACAGAAAGACAGATCAATAGAACAGGATAGAAAGCCCAGAGGTAAACCCATGCACATATGGTCACCTTATCTTTGATAAAGGAGGCAGGAATGTACAGTAGAGAAAGGACAGCCTCTTCAATAAGTGGTGCTGGGAAAACTGGACAGGTACACGTAAAAGTATGAGATTAGATCACTCCCTAACATCATACACAAAAAAAAGCTCAAAATGGATTAAAGACCTAAATGTAAGGCCAGAAAGTATCAAACTCTTAGAGGAAAACATAGGCAGAGCACTCTATGACATAAATCACAGCAAGATCCTTTTTGACCCACCTCCTAGAGAAATGGAAATAAAAACAAAAATAAACAAATGGGACCTAATGAAACTTCAAAGCTCTTGCACAGCAAAAGAAACCATAAACAAGACTAAAAGACAACCCTCTGAATGGGAGAAAATATTTTCTAAAGAAGCAACTGACAAAGGATTAATCTCCAAAATTTATAAGCAGCTCATGCAGCTCAATAACAAAAAACCAAACAACCCAATCCAAAAATGGGAAGAAGACCTAAATAGACATTTTTCCAAATAAGATATACAGACTGCCAACAAACACATGAAAGAATGCTCAACATCATTAATCATTAGAGAAATGCAAATCAAAACTACAATGAGATATCACCTCACACCAGTCAGAATGGCCATCATCAAAAAATCTAGAAACAATAAATGCTGGAGAGGGTGTGGAGAAAAGGGAACACTTTTGCACTGCTGGTGGGAATGTGAATTGGTACAGCCATTATGGAGAACAGTATGGAGGTTCCTTAAGAAACTAAAAATAGAACTACCATATGACTCAGCAATCCCACTACTGGGCATATACCCTGAGCAAACCATAATTCACAAAGAGTGATGTACCAAAATATTCATTGGAGCTCTATTTACAATAGCCAGGAGATGGAAGCAACCTAAGTATCCATCATCGGCTGAATGGATAATGAAGATGTGGCACATATATACAATGGAGTATTACTCAGCCATAAAAAGAAACGAAATTGAGTTATTTGTAGCGAGGTGGATGGACCTAGAGTCTCATACAGAGTGAAGTAAGTCAGAAAGAGAAAGACAAATACCATATGCTAACCCATATATATGGAATCTAAGAAAAAAAAAAAGTTATGAACCTAGGGGTAAGACGGGAATAAAGACAGAGATCTACTAGAGAATGGACTTGAGGATATGGGGAGGGGGAAGGGTAAGTGCTAAAGTGAGAGAGTGGCATGGACATATATACACTACAAAACGTAAAATAGATAGCTAGTGGGAAGCAGCCGCATAGTACAGGGAGATCAGCTCGGTGCTTTGTGACCACCTAGAGGGGTGGGACAGGGACGGTGGGAGGGAGGGAGACGCAAGAGGGAAGAGATATGGGAACATATGTATATGTATAACTGATTCACTTTGTTATAAAGCAGAAACTAACACACCATTGTAAAGCAATTATACTCCAATAAAGATGTAAAAAATATAAATAAATAATTAAATTGCATTAAACATTAAATAAAGTGATAGTACTTTTTTGAACCTGTTGTCATTGGATGAATAAAGCATTATGTAGCATATACCTTTCATAAATTATTTGAAGAAATAGCCTGTGTGCGAATTAATTAGGAAAGGACTGCTTGCCTATTCCATGGCCTACCTCTACTATAGCTTCTAGCTGTATCAATGGTAACTGATTGAATTGAGCTGTAATAATTTCTACTGATTTCTATTTAAACTGTATCGCTTTTTCAGAAAGGAAAGTAACAGTTATCTTTTAATTTTTATTTTACTTTATTTTTTGTATTTCTTAAATATATCCCCTTAACTTCTTAACCTAGTAGAAGTCCTTCAATAGCTTGCATGTAAAAAAATGAAGCCTGCTCCCTCTAAGCTACCAATGCAGTTCAAGTTGTTCCATACATTAAAAAATTATCAATGGATACTTAAGTAAATGTGAGGTGCTAATGTAAACAGATGGCAGTGAATGAATTACCATTTTATATGGAAGTCTTATTTCTCTTGGGTAGCATGGCCTGTTATTTTGATTAAAGTGACAGGAATCAATCCTGTCATCAAATCAGTACATGGAAATTTCTTTTAAATGTTAATAAAATGATTATACACTTTTTAGACTTATTCATTTTAATTAGGCTAACAAAGCAGTGTTTACTATATGTCTTTCAGAATTTACTTAAAGTAATAAATGCATACTTTTGAAATAAAACACATATTAATATATATGACTTACCATTACTATATCAATAATGATAGATTACTGTATCTATATTGAATGTATTTTATCTCAGAGAATATGCTTTGCTGTGATCATGTTTACTTTTTCTTAAATAACATTTTCTTTTTACATATATAATTTCAAAGTTGAATTATTACTATTTATATTTATTGAATGTGTACTCTGTGAAAAATATTTTTCTTAGGTCTAAAGAGGCCAGGTCTAAATTATCCCAGATTTTGAATTGGTTTTTGAATAGATTATATAGCTAGATTTTACTTAAAAAGGCAAGTATTACTTTTTTTATAACAAAAAGACACTAGAAATATAACTGAAATAAGTTCTTTCAAATATATTATAATTTAAGTGTCTTATTCTTATGTACATAATATTAATTATATTCCATTTTCCAAATCAATGAATACAAATTATTGATTCACTGGTCTATTTTAGAGCTGATGACAAAAATGCTATTAACAGACAACTGATTTTGGAACATTTTTTAAAGCATGTTTACAGCTTTTAAGGTATAAAAGAGAATTCAGTACCAAAATTTACTTAAACTTATGTCCAGGTCGTCTTGGTCAACAAAATTAGAACTTGCAAAACAGAATAAAGCTATTCAAGAGAAGTTAGATTCAGCAAAGCTGATTCAGCGCATTATTATATATAGTATTACAGTAAGAAAATTCCAAAGTGAATATGATGGATTGTGTTAATACCCTTTAAAAGTAACTTTAAATCCTCAGAGGCAGTGTATTTATGCTTTGGTAAGCACCAGATATCAATAGGTATGAATTTAATCATCCCCAAGGATTTTCAAATGTTATGTAGTGCCATGACACAAGTTTGAAGTTGGTAAGCAAAACTTAACTATCTGTTTCTTCTGGGTTTCCTAATTCTTATCTTTTGGTCACCAGTCTTTAAGAGTTAGGTGCCAGAGTTAGAGATAACTTTGTTCATCTCATGCTTAGGGATTACAGTCAGAAAGGCTAAATGAACTAAATGCCGTATTATCTCATGAGCAGTGACCTAAGGTTTGGGGTTATTCATGGTGTTATTCAATAACACACTTCTTATTTTAATATTATTTCATATAAATTGCAGTATAAAATATAAGTTGCTTAAATATTATTTATAATTACTGTTACCAAGTTCTCTTCTTTCTTTAATTCCTTAGCATAAACTTACTTTTAATTATTTTACTATAAATATGTGTTTTATATGTTTTAGATAAATAATTTAAATATATGTCCTAAAATGTGTATACTTCTTTTTTTAATAGATACTTGAAATTACCAAGTTCATATAAATTAATCTGTAATTTGCTTTACTCCAAAGCCTGGGGAATCACTTGAATATAAATCACATTTTTATTCTAATCATTAATACAGGCTCATTAATTTGAGTTTCAAGATGTGCCAAAATCACCTAGCTCCAGGGAAGAGCTATCTATTGATAGGTAATTGGTAACATCATTTGTATTATACACACAGACAAAATGGGAAATTATAAAATCATTATTTTCTGCTTGAATAGAAACAGCTGCAGCATTCATTGTTATTATTTTTTAAAATATATAATTGCAATGATATCTTAAATAAAAAGTGTCAATTCACTTTCTCCAGTCATTACCATGCCTTCTTGTATCCAGTTGAATCTCTACATTAGTGTCCAATAAATTTACTAAAACATAGCTTTCATCAGGCTTTCTATTTGTCTGATATATGCAGAGACCTTATATAGATCTTGTCATTATTTGTTTCTAAAGCCAAGCAGGACCCTGTGGGGCCCTCCCAGGTACAAATCCTTTCCAAGCCCTCCATTTCTTGTTTATAGGAACAAGGCTTCAGTTTCCTAGACCTTTCAGGACTACCAAAGGGCAAATTCAAACAGTTGCTAACCAGAAAAGTGAAGGAATGCAGAAACAAAGGAGGAACAGTCAAGAAACAATAGTGCAGTGATGGGGCAGGGTCCTGGTTCCTCCTGAAGAAGTATACATAACAACATCTTCGAATTCTTCTGCACGAACTAAGGCCCCCACCTAGGTGGAGGATGGTAACATATGGCTGAGCACAAGATTCCTGGAGCACTGCCCTGTTACCTCAGCACCAACCAATCAGAAGATAGTCTGATACCCTGCATCGCTCACCCCAAAGTTTGCTTATAAAAATGCTTCCCCAAAAACCATCAGGGAGTTTGGGCTTTGTAGCTTGACCTGTGTGTTCTCCTTGCTTGGCTTTTGCAATAAACCTTTCCCTGATACAAACTCTGACACTTGGGTTTGTTTGGCCTCACTGTGCATAGGACACGCTAACTTGCATTCATCAACACTTACCTCTTTTAGAGGATGGTTTACATTTCTTTTCTTCCTTAGAAACTTTATTTTAACTCTGCTGTTCTAGGTGTTCTCTCCTTGTTCACCCATGGCATGGGCCTATCATGCATTTTTGGTGTATATTACTTTTTGGCTTTTATTCAGTAATTTATTACCCTAAATAAATTATAAACTATTTGATGGATAAGAACCTTTTATCTTAATTCTCTTTTATCCTTTATAGTTCCCTAAACACCACTAGGCACATAGCATGTGCAATTCATCCTATTGAACAGAAATGAGTGAATCTAAGACATAAGGGTAAAAGTACTCATCATAATAAACCTACACTTCCAATGAAGTTAGTTTAAAAAGGTTGGTACACTGGATGAGAAACAAAAGCATTTAACTTATTTGCTTACCATTAATTTGATTGATGAAATAATACTGTTTATTAATTACACTGAAAATGAGATGTATATTTGAAACACAAGACTTTCTCAGTCACATTATTAATTTTGTTTAAACATCCTAGCTTCTACTATACCTTGTCTGAGGCAATGTAGGGGATCAGAATTTGCCACCCTAAAATATGTCTCTTTGGCATATTAATTGTTTTAAGCTTGTTATTTTCTGAGAAACAGCAGAAGTGGGAAAGACTCTGAAACCAAGTAGGAGTTGCCCCTTTGTAAGAAACATGTACATTTATAAGGGAAATCTCCATTTGTAAGTGTGTCTCCCTCTTATACCTGGACACATGTATACATGAGGACAACCAGGTCTCTAGAAACTCTTATCAATAGAGAAGACAATGACTTAAATCTGCATCACAATCACCCAGTTACTGCACTTTTCCTGGTAACCTCCCATAGCTGACTCTCCCTACCCTCAACATCCTCTTTTATCTTTAGCTGACGAGGGTAGTCAAGGTGAGGACTTTGGCCATTTTGACGAGTTACTCAGTTTTTCTGGGTCTCTCCCATGTATACACATTACTAAACTTTGTTTGATTTTCTCCTGTTAATTTATCTCATGTCAATTTAATTCTTAGACCACCCAGAACCCAGAAAAGTAGAGGAAAACTTCTTCCTCAACAGGACCATCATCAATGAATAATTAAATAGGAAGAAAATAAATTTAGGGACAGTTGGTGGTTCATAACCAGAGATTTAAAAGGTAAATGTACTACATATTACATATGGTCTTATTAGAGAGTCTGTGACAAGGATCTGTAATAATATTTTGATTATACGTGGTAATAAATCATGGTTGAAGTCTATCTACCACCCCCTTAAAAAATACATCTTAATTTAACAAAGCAGTTTACTGAATGAATGTCTTCTTTCTATTGCATTGTTTTCACACTGATGACATTGGCATTATCAGTATTAACTACAAACAAGACTTCACTGAAAGCATTATATAATTCTTAACAGAAAGAGTGGCTTAATATCAATTATTAACTAACAGCCCACTGTAGGTAGCTATTCTCTAATATTTAAATGTAGAATACTAAATAACTTTATCTATTCTCTCAGCCACCAGGGAATTGTCTTTTACAAGGACCTTAATTCTGAGAAATTATCAAGATGTAAGTATCTCAAAATTACATATTTATTTTGCTGAGATTCTTCTACAGTCAATGCAATTAAGACTCTAAAATAATGGCACCTTAATATTTTTTTTTTCAACTCAAATCGACTCTCACACGGTATTTAACGCCAAGGGGAAAAATATGTGAGTAGATTTTCTGTTTTACAAATATATCTGAGATATAAGCAAAAATGTTGATTTAAAAAAATACTAATCAGAAGAAATATGATCTTTGACTAAAATAAGAATAAAAATCAGACTCCTAAAATCATGCAAAAGATTGTCACCTTTGCTTTCTCTACACCTTGTATAAAAACATTTAAGTCCCCTTTTAAAAATCTTTGAATGTCAGCACTGAGAAAGCTTTAATCCAGCTCTTGCTAAAGGATAACCTGAGATATCTTATTAAGAGAAACTTAATTGAGGTTGATTTCAGATTCATTAAATTTTATTTCTACATTTTGTTAGATCATCATAAGGTAACATGGATCATAATATTTCAGCTGAAAACCCAAATTTTATTCTTTAATGTTATTATGGCCTTTCAGTATATACAATTTTTATTTGTACATGTTTCATGTTTTTTCTAAAAATACTACATGAAGATATTGCTAAGAGTATAGCAATATCTATATAGTATAGCAATATCTATATTGCTTATAGATACTGAGTACTTTTACAAAATACTAAGTACTTTCATAAAGATAAATTTCCCTTTAATTAATTAAGAAATATGTGACACTTTTGTTTTCCTCTACACTTTAGCTGCCAGATAACTTAAATTCAAATTCAAGTTAAGTCAGTGATTAACTTCTATTTTTTTTCCAACCTATCCTATAAGGTCTTGGTGAAACTACCTTCTGGTTTCAATCTAAACTCATACTTTCATTTCCCTCATGTTGTCATTCTTCTAGCACACTCAGAAACTAAAGTATCTATTTTTGGATGATTTTTTAAAAATCTATTGAGCATTTGTTTTTTCAGAGGATCAAATATAAATAAATCATGCTATTGCTCTCAAGGAGCTTACAGTCTAACAGGGGTCAGGGTGACAAACATTATGATAAAGATGTGCACCAGGTGTTAGGAGAACAGAAGGAGCAGGGAGGATGGGGAGGAATTTGAGCAGATGTCTTTGAGTTGGATTTTGAAGGAAGAATATGAGTAACCTAGATGATTAAAGAGGTGAAAAAGTACTACTTCTACCATATGTTTTAAAAAATATTAACAAATATTTATGGATGGTCAAATAAACATTTACATTTGCAGGGTACCATGTGATGAGAAGAATCATTGTTTCTACTCTTCCAAAGTATACAGTTCAAGTAGGACAAAAAACAGAGTCTGTAAAGAAGCCCCAGATACAACATAGATTGATTTGGAGAACTTCAGATATAACTGGAATAAACCACGGAGTTGCCCCAAGGAGATGCCGGAAAAGCATGTATCCTTGAGGTCCTTACGTTACTAGTTTTAGAGAATGATCTTTATACCCAGAAACTAGGGGCCAAAGAGACAGCAAGGAAGGCGGTTAGCAGACTAATTCAGTACAATACACAAGAAGGGATGGAGAGTCGAACTGAGCATTATATCCTAAAATACATTTCAAAACGCTGAGGATTGATGTCCTGATCGCCAACCTCTCCAGCTCTCTCTATATCCCTGATCAGTACCGATTTCCTTTTACCACTTTCCTAAAATGGTTTACTCTTTGAAAATGAAACCTTTGCATTTATTTTAAACAGAAAATAGAAACTGTTAAGAAGACAAATTTCACATCTGTTTGCTGTTCTTGCATCTAAGAATGAATCAAAAGCCACATTCTTAATTGTTTTCATCCCATCTCAGTAGAAGAGACATTAGTATCCTCTTCAAGGCTAATCCCCCACCAGACCTCTAAATTCTCATCTCTTCAAGAAACTTGCTTCCCTCTGATTTGTGTATCTCTAAACTTACCCTTTCTTTTATCTCTTTTTTCTCTTATTTAAGTCCTTTTACAATCCCACATCTCTCTACTTCATCACTTCTTCCTTACCCTCAAGATTCATGACAATAAATGTCATTAATGAACTCCTTTTCCTTGCTTCCCATTTGTTCCACAGTGAAATTAGCTTTCTAGAGGCACAACTGTATTTGAACCATTGTTATCAAGTTCAATGAATGTATTCATAAGTGTCTTTTGTATTTTTATATTTAATTTCCTGGTATGTTATGATGCTTATATTTCAAATTCTCATTTCTAGAAATAAATGAAGTACCTATTTTACTGACTTTTAATAAGCTCTTGTCATATCCAGTGACCTCATATGAGGTTCAATTTCTTTGTAAGAAAATTAGAAATTTAGCTGATTAATCAATCAAAATGCCTCCTAGTGGTCATAGGAGTGCTGAAATAGTCTTATATTATTGTCAATAGCCAGATCATGTACATTGTATTATATCATGTACATATAAATCAACAGTTAAAGGGTGACACATTAGAGCTTTCATTTATTTTTTATTAAGTCAATTTTGATGGAAACTTAACAAGAAATTGTACCACTGTGGCAGATAACCTCTAAGATGCTACCAATGATTTCAACCTCCTAGGATTAACACTCGTGTCATTTCCTCCCCCTGAATGTGAGTCGGAACAATCAATCAGTTATAATAAATAGAATAAGTTATGGGATATCACTCCAGTCATCAAGTTATTAAAAATTCTTGGGCATGTATTTGCTCTCTCTTCATAGATCGCTTGCTCTGGAGGAGGCCTGCTGCCATGAGACAGTCCTATAGAGACATCACATGGCAAAAAACTGAGAAAAGCCTCTGGCCAACAGCCAGCAAGAAATCAGTATCCTTAGTCCAACACCTGTGAGGGAGTGAGACCTGCCAAAAACCTGGTGAGTGCGCTTAGAAGGGTATTGTCCCCAAATGTGGTCTTCAAATTAGACAGCAGTCCTACCTGATAGCTTTTCTGCAACCTCATGAGAGACCTAGAACTACAGACACTCAGATAAGCCATACCCATACTCGTGACCCACAGAAAATATGAGATCATAAATGATTTAAAGTACAAAATGTTTTTAGTTTTAAAGTACAAAATGTGGGAGAAATTTATCATGCAGCAATAGATAAGTAATATATCATATCTGACTTTATTTCAAAGAGGAACCTCTTTTCTAAATAATGAATAACTGATCACCCTTTTTTGTATTATTAAAAAAATTGTGACTCTTCTCAGTGATATATTGTCCGTTAGTCCCAGTTAAAAGAGCAATGATTATTTATGGTTGACCAGGAAGTAATAACTGCAAGTAGGCTATTAGAAATCCAGGACAAATCATTTTTGAATCTGGATTTCCAAAAGAAGGAATAAAACTAAGACTGTAATTTGTAAAAACCAGTGACTATAAATGCATACCAGTTTAACAGATGAATGAGTGTCTTAGAATAATATTTGCAAAGAGGAAGGGTTTTAGATACAGGCAGCAACTCTCTAATGAGGTAGTTCACCTAGCCATCACTAATTAGTCATGTCTGGAACAGATATTCTTGCCTAGATTTTAGTAAGCAGCATGACTGTGCCCTGCTGAGAGGAGACCCAAGTGACAGACCTAATACCTGCAACCTTCAACCATCTGAGGAAGCAGAGAAATGGCACAGGTATCAAAGTGGTAAATATTTGAGAACATGGAAGAAATGGAGAACTGCCTTCTCTTTGAAATAAGCAGAACAAAACTAGCAGAACAAGTAGGCATTCACTGACAATAAAGAGCATAAGAATAACAACTGTGAAGTTAAAAGTATATTGAAATTATCTTGGGATTCAGCATAAATATGCAGAAAGTTTGAGAGGGAGCTCTAAGGTAGGCAGCCTCAAAAATAAGGTAAATACATAGTTTACTCATTAAAGTAATTCAATATATTGATCTTGGAATTATTTATTTAAAAACCATTTTAAATATGCCTGTTCCAAGGTAAATCAGGAGAAAAAAAAGTCCATGAAATATATTCGAAATAGAGAGTAAGTAAAATCATACCTCATCAACTAAAGGGAAGAATTAGAGTTGAGCTAATTCTGTTTGTAATGAGAGTAATCTCATAATAAGTAAGATGGTTTGGCAATTGTGTGGAGATTTATTTCCTTCATAGTTTAGGCCGTAGTGAACCCATGACTATTCTCACAGATATCTAATTGCTTTTCCAGTCCATATTCTGTTTCTCAATAATTTTACCCACACTTATAAGATTTATTTTTCCAAATCATATATCACACTATGCTTGTTGTCTGCACAAAATCCGTAATAATTCCGCCCTGACTACTAAATAGCTAAGCTTTCACAACATTGCAAAGGTCTCCCTGCAGAGTGGCGAAGCAGGCAAACTACGTGTCCAGCTTCCCAGGTTAGTATTTTGGCTTCACTACTTATCAGTTATGATATGATGGGCATGGTAATTAAAATTCTCTATATTTTAGTTTCCTTATCTATAAAAAACAGGATAAAAATTTTAATGAGTGCAAATATTTATTGTGAACATTAAGAGAAATAATCCATCACGTGTTAGGAATCGTGGCCTGGTCCATTATGATTACTTCATAAATATTAGCTATTACTTTATTATTGATAATATTGCTGCTCTTTGAAATTCAAAGTAACCTAAGATTATGCGTGTCTACCATCTGATAGAAGACTTTATATATGTTATCTCATTTAACTTGAACTACATATTTCTGAATTAGGAATTATTATTCCTATTTTACAGATGAGGAGAGCAAGATCTAGACATTTTAAGTGACTTATGTAAATGCTTACAGTGACTGACTGCTACAACCAAATTCCCACCCAGGTTTCCTAACTTCATGTTGAGGGCATTTTTTGCTGCATAAGAGTTTTCCTTTCTGGGCTTGTCACCTACTGCTCCACTGTGAAGAATATGGAGTAATAATGTTGGCTATGAATTTGAACACCAGCATAACCAGTTACTTGTAATTCATACAAACTCACTGAGGTTCAGTTTTCTCGACTGTGAAAGATGGATAATGATGCTCATTTTTATACATTTATTAAAAGGATTACTTCACTTAAATAAGTATAGTAGCTGGTATATATCATGTGCACAATTTTGTTACTTTATATGAAAATATTTACACTTTTATTTTGTTAAATTTATCTTAAGACCATATTATCCTCATATCTTGCATTTTACTTCCTCATTACCAGTGCTTTAATCTTCCCTATGCTTATCTCTGTCTATTGAAAATGTACACTTCTTTCATAGAGAAACGTTTCCCTTTGTCCCAAAGCATTGCCTTATCCTCCAAATAGACAGAGATCCACAATCCCTTGCCAATCTCTGTGGAGCTAGATATGCTTCACCATTCAGAATTTTGTTTTACTTTAGAAAGTTAAAAGAGGGTATGTCTTGTATATTATGTAACATCCCCAGGAAAGAACTGAAACAGAATCCCATAATTAAACATAGTAATATTTTTGCTGTAAATAGTAAATATGTTCACACTCATTTGGATAAATAAAGACTATACATATGTTCATATTAGTTCAGGCCAGATATTCTAACACATGTAGATCAGGTTAGCATGTGTTGGCAGATAATCACGTTTAAAACAATTTTGTGTTCAGTTGTTTTGATTTTAGAATTGCACATAAAGAATTGTAGATCTGCGTGAATTCCTTCCACCCACCGCCCTTACCAGGTTTGTTAGGTTCCTTCTCGAGGTTATGTGGTATTGTCTAGTATGATTGCGTATTTACTCATCTTAGCCTTTGTTATTCTTAAGGTCTCTAAGGGCAGGAAGTATGTCTTCATATTTGTATGTTTTTCAGGATCAAGGATGTTCTTAAATCCTACTAGGTGTGTTAGGCATACTTTATAAACAAGAAACTATCACCAATATTCCAAATGTGTAGATAGTGCTAAAAGCACTTGTCTTCCGAGTATGGCAATGCTTCTTTTCACTGTCATTAATATACACTGAGGCATTATTCAAGCAAATTTCTTTGGAAAGAAACAGAGTAAATTATACTGGTATTAATTTCCAAGAAGATCTCATAAAGAACTTAACCTATTGATGGTCTGCCTGAATTAAGATTCTAGAGGAGGTAGGTAATGCACCCAAATTTCAAATTTTAATATAAATTTGGGAAATTAGGACATGATGGGGGAACATTCTTAGCATCTTATTTTGCAATTTGCTGGTAAGCCGTTTAAAAGTCAATGATGATACTCTTTGACTAAAATTGATTTCATGCTAGGTGTTTGTGAACCTTTTTCTTCTAAGTTACGATTTACTTTTGAATAAACATAGTAATTCTTTCCATCTCACCTATATGTTGTCCATACATGTGATAAAAGAAGCTGAGACAATATGCAGTGTTCGTGGGTCCATAAGGGTTTTTGGGAGCTATGCTGAAAACAGGGCTGAGAAGTCGAGCCTTTTCTCCTTCCAATCTGGGTCTAGATGTCTCAATGTACATATAAAAACCTTAAAAAAGACAAAATAAAATGTTTAAGCAAATTATTATTAGGCAACATGAAATTTAAAATCACTGAGAAGTTTTAGAGTTTTCATACAAAGTAAAGATTGATAGGAGAGTCTGCATCTCATTTATAAAATGTATATATACAAACATAATATAAAGAATAAATAATCTATATAAAGATAAAATTGTTTAAAATGTATAAAAACTTGAGACAAAATTGGAATTTTAGACTTGAATTATCAAAAAAAAATTCCTAAACTCTATATATGTCAGTGAGTTCTGAGTGAAAATTAATGATTACAGACTTTGGAAATATCTGAATTATTTGTATGGTACATAAAAATTTCATGTTTTATTCCAAAATCTTCAAATCTATTGCTAAACATTATCTTGCATTTCATATTAACAGCATTTCTAAAAAGTCCAAGGCTGGAGTATGATTGTTATGAACACAACATTTCATACCCTCATACCTTCTTTGGAGCCACTACGATCAGCGTTAGGTCCAGTGTTTGGAGTATATTTTGTATTTCTTGTTGCAGTACTTTGCTTTGTCCAGTCAAAATTGTCTGTATCATCTTGGGTAAACAAACAAATGTTACCATCTTCAAATCCACAGTGAAATTCTCCTGTTGACAAATTTTAATTAAAATAATTAAGATAAATTAAATGAATACAAATATTGCAATATTCTTATAGGAAAAAATTTAAACATTATACAGCAATAATAATGCAAGATTGCAATAATGGCACCATAGCCAAAATAATGCACGAGATGATGACTAAACTTAAAACTATTTCAATTTTAATGAAAATGAAAAATAATCTTGATATGTAAAGCAGTCTCTTATTTAATAATTTAAACCCAAACCATTTTCCTCTGAAATATCCAGATAATTGAAATTAAAGAATACAATGCCTGCTTGTATTACGGCTGAAGAATTTCCCCAACTTTCATTGTTCAAGTATAGGTACAATCCAAACAAAACTGTCAATTAGAAAAAGATCTTTATTAATTTACCCAACAGCACTTTAAAGCTGTATACCTTGAGGTTACAATTTTTCACTCCATGTCTCGAGATGCTTTCACGTATACCCATTTGCACAAATGGAAGTTTACTTAGGGGAAGATAATGGCAAATTATTTTTAAAAGTAGTTATCTTTCATGCTTTATTTGAATGTAGATTTGCCAGGTGCTTGAAATTCACTAGAAATAAAGTAATGAAGAGAACTTTATGAAGACCCTGTGGAAAGACTGGGATTTCTTGGATGCCAGCCACATGCTGAGTTAAGGCCCAACAAGTTCACTGAGAGCTTTCCTTAAGTGTCCCTGAAATGAGGGTGGTAGTAATATTTCTAGGTATCAAAAGGTTTTCTTACTGGGATGGACCCTGCTTGAAACAGGGGGGTAAATAATGGAGTTTATAATCTCCACCAGATACAAAATTAAAATTATCCTTAACTGAAAAAAAAAACCCACGTAGTTTATATTATTTCATTCAAACTTATAAGAACTCTATGAAAATACAGAAATGCTAACTCATGAGGTTCATGTAGGAGAAAGCTTCGGCTAATTCCAGCTAGTAAATAATGAAGTCAAAACTGAGTACAGATTCCCTGCAATTCATAAAGATATAAACATCTAAATAATAAAAACTCCCATTTTTTTCCCCCTGCAATGGGTTACATTTATCAGATATTCCTGGGAGTGGAGCCCTTGAAGTTGGGATCATGCCTTTGAATTAATCTGTGTGTTTCTACACACTAACAATGAACTATCAGAAAGGGGAATTAAGAAAACGATCTCATTTTCAGTAGCATCAAAAAGAATGAAATACTTAGGAATAAACTTAGCTAAAGAGATGAGAGACTTGTACATTGAAAACTATGAAACATTGATGAAAGAAATTAAAGAAGACAAAAATAAATGGAAAGATGTCTCGTGTTCTTGGATTGGAAGAATTAATATTGTTAAAATTTCTATACTACCCAAAGTGATCTATATATTCAATGCAATCCCTATGACAATGCCAGTGGCGTGTTTTTTTTTTAATAGAAATACAAAATATTCCTAAAATTCTTATTGAGCCACAAAAGACCCCAAATTGCCAACACAATTAGGAGGAGAAGAACAATGCTGGAAACATCACACTTACTGATTTAAAAATATATTGTAAAGCTACAGTAATCAAAAGAGTATAGTAGTTTTATACTATTGGTGGCAATGTAAATTGGTACAGCTGTTATGGAAAACAGTATGAAGGTTCCTAAAAAAACCTAAATACAGAACTACCATATTATCCAGCAATACCTCTTAAGAATATATAACCAAAGGAAATGAAATGAGTACCTCAAAGAGATATGTACATTTACATGTTCACTGCAGTATTATTTGCAATATATGAGAAATAGAAACAACCTAAGTGTCCAATAATGGACTGTATTTACTTTTAATCTTCTCATGACAACTGTTTTTAAACATTTCTACTGGAAGTGCGGTCAGAGTACTTACCTTCAAAAGAATTATAATCAATATAGTAACTAATTAGCAATAGTACCCTGGGTAGAAGCCAGGGAGAACCTGATTTATGCCATTAATTCATCTTGAAACTGTCATGTATTTGTTCTTTTAGCAAATGATCATTGAACACCTGCTAAATATGAGATGCTGTGATAGACACAAAGATAGTGAGATGTAGAGAGAAATTAGAAACAGATTTAGTTCTTAAGTATCTTACAGTCTACTGGAGGATATGAGAAAATCAAAAATAGCTTCCACATAGATGAAGATAAATTGTTATGGAAAATCAAAACGAGGGAATAATTAATGGAGGAAGAAGTATTTGTGCTAAACATTATAAGAAAAATGAACCTCAAAGAGTTGGTAATAATATCCACATTAAAGGGTCATTGTGATGACTAAATGAACTTTTATGCACTGAAACAAGATGTGAACAATAAAGATCTATAAAAATATTCAGTATTAGTATTTTGATATGCAAAAGCGGAGTAAAAGAGGATCTTTGGTAAGAAATACAGCAAGAACAGGGGTTACAGAATTTGGTCTTTGTTATATAATCAGTTAAAGGCCATTGCAGAAAAGAGAATACAGTAAAATGAGAAAAAAGATTTGGACATTTTCTTCACTAAGTATAGGAAATTGAGAATGTTGAATGGATATGTGTAAGAGTATAAAGGTGGCTATTCTCTTTTGTTAGACAAGAACAATATATTGCTAGACACAAAATAGAAGACAAAAAATCAATTCTTAATTTTAAAATGAAATATTATCAAGAGGATGGTGCTCAGATTATCTTCTTCTTCATAGAAGATTGGGATATACAATAATGATCCATGAAAATTCTTGCTTAAACCATTCAAATACTAACTTTCTAAGTAAATATAATATTTCATGAGTGGAATGTAGAAATCAAAGAATGAAAATTAAAGAAACAAATAATAGCAATACAAATAATATGCAATGCCACAAAAGAAACAACAGTTTATTATTTGTAGTTTACACAAATAACATTTGTTAACTGTGTAAACTACAGTTACACAAATAACAAATGTTAAGCATGTTGGGGAAATGGCTCCATATTTAGGAAAAGTCAATTATCAACATTAAATTATTTGTCTTTACACCCATATCTTTTGAAATTTAAAATTTACAATTATGTCAGTTTTACTGTTTCCAAGCCATTCTATTTTAAACCAAATATGAACAGTTGCTAAATAAACTTTGTATGTTTATGCATTTTCTATTTTTCTTAATTGTCAAATACAGTGCCATTTTAAAAGTGAAAATATACTTACTCAAATGAGGATTAACAGGAGCTACAAGAAAAGCAAAAAATAATGTTAGCATGGCTTGAATGTCTTTTATAAATCAAAGTCTAATCAGTGTCTCATAGTGCCTAACCAAAACTTAATGATCTTGCCCACTGTGGCCATGGAGAATTATATCTGCAATCCATTTTGTTCTAGAGGATTGAATAGAATCTACTTTGTAGCTCAGCAGTAACAGCCTCAAAGTACCTAAAAGATCAATGCTAAATAGCTATGGGATTTGTTCATTTTCCAAGGAATGGAGTTGCTGATCTTTTATATCTTAACCAGTGCTAAACAAAACTGAGAAATCAAAACTAAGGCTGACAACCTATAATCTAGATGTTTAACAATGAATGCAATTATCCAACAGAGATTACACTTTAGTTTTTTCTTGCTGTTATCTACTTCTGGTGAAACTAAAGCAATCCTCATATCATGTCATTATGTGTGTCCCAAAACAAATAGCTACTATGATGCTGCTTTAATTACATTTACACACACACACACACACACACACACACACACACACATGCACACAACACACACAGTCTTCAAATGCTAAGCAATGCATTTGTATTTTTGTGTACCAGAATAAATACTTATCTCAAAAAACTAATTGTGTTTGCAATATAAGTGCCAATTGACTTCTACCTGAAGAGGAATGAATACTTTAAATATTACGGAAACAGCAACAAAAATATGTCTAACCTAAGAGACAAAATGGTAGCTGTATATATCGATTAGGCATTTAACACTCTGAGAGAAAATTCCATTCTGGATAAAAGAGAGCATTATTGCAGTCTCCCAAGATTACAATAGACAGTTAATCTAACCTCCAGAAGGTTGTCTACTTTGTTGTTAATTCCTAGTATTTGCCATTAACCACTTTTGTTAAACTTGGACATACTAGTAAAGTATGATAGTCAAAAATACACACACATGCATGAAATAAGTTCATATATAATTGTTAAATTTAGTACACTGAGATCAATTTTAACAAAGTGATTAGTTTCTCAATAAATTACTTTTTACTATTTCTACATTGAGAAGACAGACTATTCCCATTATTTTAGTTGTTCTAATTGTTCATTCCCCATTGTAAATTATGAAATGAATAACACAGAGAACGGACTATACATTTATTAGTTCCAAGGGGAGAAAAAAATTCCCTTTCTTGCAAAGTATCGGTATATTTTAATTTGAAAATTAATTGTTAAAAATTAAAATTATTTCATAATTAGAATAATATGAAGTTACAATTTTTATATATTGTCTTTGAAAGAAGTAAGCATCTTTAAATTATAATTTAGTTCTAAGAAATGTCACAGCTACATGTAACCTGTGACCAGACTGAATTTTGAGACTTCTCCTACAATATTTTAGTCACCAAATTCACTATAAATATCGCAATTAACCTTGTGAAAATTTGCCATTCGAAATTTGAAATATTGCAGTGAGTCTATTTTTCTTTTTTCAAACTAGCATGTCAAATTTCTTATAGACGCCTATATACATTATATGCTTATATACACTAAAGTATACTTTACCCAAGTCCATAGTATATAGAAGTTATTTTTAATTAAAATGTTTAAGATTTTAATAAGCATGCCTAAGATATAAAGATAATTAAAGAAAGTTGGAACTAAACATAATATCTATTTTCCAGATTTATTTTTCATTTCATTTGCTACCTCAGAGTTTTCAATAAGAACTACTGAGTTTATGAAGATTTTTTTCTATATCTCTGTAAGACAAGTTCTAATAATTTCTAAACTTAGCAAATAAGTAAAGATTTCTGTCATGGAGGAGTGAGGCCCAGTTTTAGTCAGAGTTAGTCATTTCATAGTTGTTTAACTCTACAGGACGAACTTTCTGGGTCTTAATATCTTCATCTTTTAAAGGAATGGATAGTAATGCATGGTTTCCAATGCCCCTCCATATTACATAGTTTACAGTTTTACAACTTAGGGGCAGGGAGCATAAATACTAGTTAGGAGGAGATAATTCATATTTTATAAAAACGTATGACACTAAAAATTTAGAAAAATATACTGGGATGTTATCTAGTTGTCTGCTCGATGGAATCATGAAGGTGATTACAGAATAACAATTGCTCTTCTGCAATAATAGTTATATCACTAACAAGAAAATACATTTTTAAAAGAATCATATTCAAGAAAATATACACAGTGATTCTAATGCTTTTACATTCCTTGATCTTGTATGAATATTCCACTATACATTATATATTTCAACTTTTTAATGAAAATTGAATATATAATGCCCAATGTGTACTCTGACTGATGAGAGTGAAGAAAAGTGACTTCACAACTCTAATGAGTTTTTAATAATTTCACTTTATTTTTTTACTTCTGACAGTATTCACTGTACCCTCTTAAGTAGGAAAAAATACTTAATGCTAAACAGAATGGAGAACCCAGCTGCAAAAAACCTTAACAATCAATAATAAAAAGAATAATATTACACTGAAGTAATGAAACACATATGAAATATTTTGCCAGTGACTTATTCAACCTTGAGAAATACATTGATGATTTTAGAGCTAGTCTTTGAATATTATAAATTTCAACCGAAAAGATGTACATAAATTTCAACTGATAAAATATTAATCTGTCAGGTATATGTTAAAAATAATATCATATCTAATCACCATGATTTCTATTTGAACTATTAGAAAGTTTTTGACCAACTTTGTTTCACAGGTTTATACTATTTTCTACTTTTAAGTAGGACATTTAAATAGTAAAGAAACATTAAATGCATATTGTTTATAAATGCAAACTATCACTAACATATACACATTAACATTAGTGATCTAAAAGAAAAAAATGACCAAAAAAAAATCAACTAAGCTGTCATTCAATAGGTGAATGGATAAACGAACTGTGGTACATCTACACAATGGGATATTATTCAACAATAGAAAGAAATGAGCTACCTAGCCACAAAAAGATATGGAAAAACTTTAAATGTGTATTGCTAAGTACAATAAACCAGTTTCTAAAGGTTATATGTTGTATGATTCCAAATACCCAGCGTTCTGGAAAAGGCAAAACTATAGATATAAGATCTGTGGTTGTCAGGGTTGGAGGAGGGATGGAAGGATAAATAGGTGGAGCACAGAGGAATTTTAGAGCAGTGAAAATATTCTGTATGATACTGTAATGGTGGATAAATAACATTACACAGTTGTTAAAATTCATATAAATGTACAACACAAATAATGACCCCAAATGTAAACTACTGACTTTAATAATGTATCAATATTTGTTAATCAGTTGTAAGAAATGTGCCACATTAATGTAGGATGTTAATAATACGGGAAACTGTGACGGGGGATAAGGCATATATGGGAACACCCTGCACTTCCTCCTCAATTTTCTGTAAACTTAAAACTGCTCTAAAAAATGAAAAAAACTTAAAATTCAATCACATTTCCTAATTTCTTAATGATATTAATTTTAAAATCATCAAGAATTTGAAAAAAAAGTATACATACTGCTTCACAACTATGCGATAGAAAATAAAAAGACATTGTGACATTAACAGCTAGGTTCAATGTTAATTAAACATTTTTCTATATCTCTATTTATAACCAAATATTACAATTTATGATGATTAAGTATTGTGGGATTTTTTTTTACTTGGCTAATGACCCAGAAAGTCAATATGTTAAGTTTTATTTTGTGGCTAAATTTGGTAGATAGTTACAACCTTCTAGAGAGTTTAGTATGCAAATAAATACTTTTAAATGAAAAGCTACTTACCACTATATTTGATGACACGAATTGTTGAATCTCCTTCTCCAAATTTGGTGAGAGGAGTCAGTCGGACTTCATAAGCCTCTGGTTTAATTAGCTCAGTCAAGTTATATGTAATTAATTCTCCCTTTTGAATATTCCCATTTATTTTAATCTCCTGTTCCCACCATCGCTGCTGTCCAGCCTGAAATTAAAAGAATTATATAATAATGTTCCTGGTATTTTTAACTGTGTGCTGGTCATGTGGCTAAAAATACTACTGCTGGGGATTCTTTGGGGCCTAGGACAAAGTTATATTCCGTTAGAGATGTACCTTTGTTTCTGATATGCTCCTAGGGGCATCAATAGTATGGTTCACTTTTACTTTGAATATGAAGCCCTTTGGTGTCACAGATTAAAGTGGAGATGATCCCTTGCTTTGGGCAGGCCTTGGGTTTTCAATCCTGTCTGCCTCACCACTGCCAAACTATAAGAAAGTTCAAGTTTGTCTGGGTTGGTTAATAGCTGAGGACAAAAGCAATTTGGGTGGGAAATCCCATTTATTACTTTGATTTTCCATTGTCCCTTAGATTTTTACCTAAGGGATGTGTGTGTGTGTGTGTGTGTGTGTGTGCGCGCGCGCGCCTGCACTATATATATATATATACATACATACATACACACACTATATATGTTAATGTGTATATATATATATATATATATATATACATAGTCATATATTTATATATTTGCTTGTTTTCTGAGGGTGGGTTAATCCTAATTATATAGCTTAGCCTGCCATATTTCTGGAAATGAAAATCTCAAGTATGTGCTATTAGCACAGCATTAGACAAATGACAAATAAAATAATGAAATGGAACAGAAAGCCCATATATAGATTTGTGGGGTTGTTCACATAGAAGACATGAAAATACAAACCACTCAATTGGTTATGTATATTAAAAAAACATAAATGTAATCCCTATCACATATAACGAAAAGAAAAAAAAAGAAAAGGCAGTCTCAGGAGGATCAAATACTTAAATTTAAAAGGCAAAAGTTAAATCATTTAGAAAAAACACACAGAAGAATGTCGTTATGACCTCAGGTAAGGTGTTACTTTCTTAGGATAGAAAAGCACAATTAGTAAAGGAAAAGATTGATAAATTAGCCAATCTTAAATTTGCAATTAATAATAAATTTAAAATTTTAGCATAAAAATTTCTTCTCATCAGTGCTCCTCATTAAACAGGTAAAATAAAGGCAGAGGCTTGAAAAAAGATATTTAGAACAAATACAGTTAATCAGAATATATTAAAAACTCCTATAACTAAATAAGAAAAAGAATTCAATAGCAAAATGAGCCTAATAGGAACAGGTATTTTGTAAATGAGCAAGCCCAAAAAACTAATTAGAGAAAAGTCTCAGCCTCACGGTGAATCAAGGAAGTGAAAATTAAAGCCACAATATTATTTCCCAGATAAAAGCTTATAAAGATAACAACATTAAGGTTTGTTGCAAATATAAAACAATGAGAATCTTTATACCTGTCAAGAACCTGGAGCAGCAGAGGGTGGATGGGTAAGATTTTAGTCTACTTACAAGCTAACAAGTTAGCCTGCAACAGTATCATGGGCACAAGCAGAAGAATCCAGCTACTGAGTCAGAGAAAAGGATTCATGACACAGCAGACAGTACAAGCTTTACTTTCAAACTGGTTCCCTTTGCCTCCCAATTCCCACAGGGTGATGCAGAAGTGTCCAATTGGATTTTGCACATGCCTTCTGTTTGTATCACATCTGTAGGACCCTGAGCTTAAGAGACCTTAGTGTTTTATAACTGACAGTACCCAAGCCTGTCTAACCATTGCCCAAGAAGGAGACATTATATTTATTATACTAGATATTAAATGGGCTTTACCTCTGTTCCAGGGGGAGGTCTCTATATTCTAAGGATGTTTGCTATGCAAATAACCTTGAAAAGATAGGCTGGAGTAAAAAAGACAGTGCCTCTGCACATATGTTATGCAAAAAAGCAAGAGACCTACAGAAAACTGTCTTCTAAAAATATAGTCTTTATGAGTATGTAAATTGGTGTAAGTATAGAGAGCATTTGGCAATAAAAACAATATTACGATGAGAACAGATAAACTCGTGTACACAGGAAACAGGAATATTCATGGCATAGAAAACACAGAAAATGATCTAAACATGAGTAAGAGATAGAATTATCAAATTGTATACTCTTCATAAAATATAATTTAAAATATAGCATAAAAAATGAACCTAAGCCAAAATACATCACCATGGATGGATTTCACAAAATATTGAGCGAAAATTAATTTTAAAGCAGACATATTATAAAATTTAAGTTCAAAATATGCATTTTGATAAGGGATGCATAGATATGTATTAAAGTATAAAGAAATGCAGAAAATAGTAAATGCTATGTTTAACATACTGGTCACATGGATTAGAAGAGCGTCAAGAGGAGAAGATGCAATTGTGAGGAGATAACAAAGGACTTAACTGGTGATTTTTAGTTTTTAGATTGGTAGCAGGTATATAAAAATACTTATATTATTTTTGGCTATGCCTAAAATATTTCTCTTTGTTTTTCAAAGAGAGAATTGAAGAATAAGAGACAGGCAACCGTGAGTTTTCTTAAAACTCGTTCTCCCTTGAATGTTAAGATTGCACTCTTGTATTGATTGCTTCCTCCATCTACATCTGTGGCAACTCATCTGCTTGCTGGGCTGCTTTTCCTTTTCCTGAGTTCTAAGTGTTGATAGTCTCTGGAGTTTTATATTTGGTGTTTTTAATACACTGTGTTAGTGGTTCTCACTTTTAGGCAAGAATGAAAGTCACAGGACAATCTTGTTAAAACCCAAAATTCCAAGTCTTAACCACCAGTATTTCTTCTTCAATGAAGTCTACAGATATAATTTTTCAGTGAGCTTAGAAATACATTTTTTTTTTTAAAAAACCACCTCCTCCTTTACAGGGTAATTTGGAAGCAGGTGACCCAGGGTCTGTATTTGTTGAGGCACAGCTCAACCTTGCTAGTTCCACAGCATTAATACTAGTGGTTTCTTCTATACCTCTACACTGATTACTCCTGCTACATCTATTAGTCCTTACTATGTGCCAGTCAGGCGCCATGTTAACTGTATTATATCTACTATATTTAATCTACCACAACCCTTAGTAGGTAGGAACTAATACTAGCCCTATTATACAAACTGAGGAAACTGAGGAAGAAGCAAGTTACTGTATCTCTCCTAAGGTTGTCTAGAGAGTAGCAGCTGCAAAATTTGGTTACACCCAAAATGACTCTATCTGGCATCATTTCCTCCTTTGCTTCCCCAGAATTAATTGCTCCCTTGTTTTAACCAGTGTCTTTATATATTTAGTTATAATACACTTAAAAGTACTTTTTTGGCACATAGATTATAAATCAGGAACAATTTCTTATTAATTTTTTTACCTATAGTGTCTGATCATTAACTAGGTAAAGATGTGACAAGATTAAATTCCAGCACACAGTGTATATTTAACTGACCCAATGAGTGCAGCAGAAAAATCTAACTTAGTGATAACTGCATACAGTCACTGAATTTACAAACACTAGTGAAAATGGACCTAAAACCTAAATTGACAGAAAGTACTTTACTCATGCATAGCTGATACCAGACACTACAAAGTTTCTATCCGTTTTGGAGACTAAAAATTCTATAAAATAATATAATACAAATGTCAACTCTTTCAATGTCCTTAGATTTTTAAATTATTATATATGAACTAAAGGCAAAGTACTGTTATTTCAGAAGACAAAAGTAGTTTAAACCCACAGGAATATATACATAATAATTTGACATTATACTATTATCTAAAGACATACAAGTTTAATCAAGGTATACTTTTCTGGATGTTAAATATAAGTTTAATACCACTCAATATTTATAGTACATCCCAAGGAGAGACTGGTATTCTGTTGTTATAATGAGATGCTTTACTCAAGTAATTTTAGTTGGCATGTACATTGATGTTGTTACTTATTACAAACTCTGGAGTAGATAACTTCATATGTGTATTAAAAAAGCAATAACTTTGATTCTAAATATTAAATTTAAAGCTATAATGAAAGTATATACTTCAGTAGTTGAGGAATAAGCAATTAAACACTTCATATTATATCTCAGTGAGCTGTGCAAATGTAAAAATGGAAAACTAAATGCAATGTTTGCAAATACACAAAAGAAAATACAATATTAGCCCACTGTTTGGAGGTAATACCACAAAACCCTCAGAGAAAGTGGACCTAAAACATAACTACAGATGATAGTTCCAGAACATACCTGGTAAGCATGGTGATATGAAAACAATGTGCAAAGTATTTCTTATCATCTCTATTTGTAAAAAATTTCCATGTAACTTTTTCTGTTCCTAGGAGATATGTTCCTTTCATATAATTTAGAAGACTATTTTCACTATTTGAAGAAGAAATGAGCCATAATTTTTCTGAATGATAAGATCTGTAACTTGAAACACAGTATCTGGAAATCCTGACTTCTAGAAAGTGAGGCTCAGAACAGTTTTACAGCATGACATGGAGGAGTATTAGAAAGCTATATTCAATAGCAATTGGAGAAAGTATGGATTTTATAAGCACCAATGTGCTTCTCTTAAAAATCGGATATTCTTTATTCTTCTAAAACTGAATTCTACTTACCCCATTTCTGCTGATGAAATACTAATTCTTGCCAATCTAGGTTAAACAGTACGTTTAAGATTTGAACTTGATAAAGTTAACCCAATCACTTTGTGTACTGGGTACCACTTAGGGAAGTACTTAGGTGGGGCAGGGGCAGAGGAAGCCCATTCCCCAGCCTAAGTGCTCCTGGGGATAACTGTTGCTTGGTTTATCCTGTCTCCTACTGATATTCTCTTGGATTTAGTCAACTTCATCGGGTATTTCTTGTCCTGTACTAGCATCTTTTGCATTGTTTTTGGAACTGCCTTGGCCAATGGTCAATATTTCTATTCAATCTGCATCTTTCTCAGGCAAATCACAGGTTCTTTTGGTCTAAAAGCTCCATCTCTGCCCTTTTTTAGAGGTTTGAAGAATCCTGTTTCTCCTGTAACACAGTGAAGCAAGACTTGCCAGGCCCCAGTCCCTGAAAATCAGACTCAATCTATGATATTGTGATACTCAAGGGCCCCCTCAGGCAGGACCCAGAGCTTCAAGGTAAGTTCTGTAGTCTTTCTGATCTACCGGTGGGGAAGTGGGCCATTTCTTTCCTACTCAAGTGGATGGTAGGTACCTTTCTCAAGGAATTTCTAGGACTTACTCTACTGTTCTTCTTTCACTTTTACTAAAATATCCCCTGATACCTGGGGACTCTGTGTATTTGCATTGGAATATCTTTCTATATTTTTATTCTGAAACTCAAAAGCTTTTCTCCCTTAACGACCTCCTGCCCACTTCTATGAACCTTTGTTTGATTTAAAGTCTAGGCTTTCAAGGCTATCGTTTGTCCTTAGGTTTTATAAAGTCTGTTCAAAGCTCATTTGTTATCTTTTTAATTCTGTACCAGTGTGTGTGGGTTTGTATTCATATTCTTGGACCATAAACCTCAGCTTCCTGTGTTGTGATTTTAAATAATGAGAAAGTAGCTGATAAAAGAGAATTACAAGGATAAAAATATGCATTTGTTAATATTTCAAATTCCCAACTGTCCTTTGTAATCAACATTTTAACTTACATAGTATATGAATGTCAATCTGCATTTAGTTTTGAATGTCTTGATTGTCATTCCCTACAGTTTTTCTAATTTATGTTCCTTATCATAATAGTTACCTGATTAAAAAACAAAACAAAAGAATACAACAACCCTCAGGTAAAGACAGCATCGAGTGGGTCCACAGATTCAGTGAATCTCTCAGTCTTTCATGCAGTTTTGATGTTTTCCATCCTTGCCTACCTTGGTGGGCCACTGCTGTCTGGAGGGATGAAAAGTGGATATGCAGGCAGAGTCTCTGGTAAACATCACTGGTATATAAATGAAAGACCTTGCAAATACATTTCAAGGATTTAAAAAGTGAGAACTAAACATTAGGCACATAGAACAGTCTTCAGTGACAACCAAATGAAATATGCTTGCTCAGTGATCACAGAAATGGAAGAAATACAAGAAGTAGAAGAAAATTAAGAGCATAAAACTTCCTAAATATATTGTGTGCGTGGCTTAAAGTTAAAAATGCAGTTCCAGAAAAACGAAGACAAATATTAGAACAGAACTTTGGATGAAACGAGGTCCTTTAGTACCCTAAAAAAATTAATGTTTCTGCAGTAGCTAAACATTTAGTAAAGACTAGCATTTTATATAGTCTTAAGTGTTTAGTTTGTATTTTTTAATGTGACTTAACTTTAAGTTCCCAATGGGATTGTTTAAAATATATTGGAAGAGTTACATGAGAATATTTTAAATAGTTTTATAGTTAATGTTTATTGAGTGACTACTATTGGGTTGACCAAAAAGTGCCTTCAGTTTTTAGTAAAAATAAAAGACACATTTTTCATTTTCACCTAGAACTTTACTGAACTATGCACTCACCCTTTTGTTCCACTACCTTCCTCGATTTTTCAGGCAACTTCATAATTCCATCTTCCTAAAACTTTTTATCTTTTTGAGCAAAGAACTGTTCCAGATGCCTTTTACAGTCTTCCAGGGAATTGAAATTTTTTCCATTAAGAGAATTTTGTAAAGACTGAAATAAATGGAAAGCCGAAGGTGCAATGTCTGGTGAATACAGTGGATGAATCAGAACTTCCCAGCCAAGCTGTAACAGTTTTTGCCTGGCCATCAAAGAAATGTGCGGTTTTGCGTTATCCTGATGGAAGATTATGTGTTTTCTGTTGACTAATTCTGGATACTTTTCGTCAAGTGCTGCTTTCAGTTGGCCTAATTGGGCCAACTGGTTGGAATTAATCATTTGGTTTTCCAGAAGAAGCTCATAATAGAGGTCTCTTCGAATCCCACCATATACTCAGTATCACCTTCTTTGAATGAACACTGGCCTTTGGTGTGGTTGGTGGTGGTTCATTTTGCTTGCCTCACTATCTCTTCCATTCCACATGATTGTACAGTACTCACTTTTCATCGCGATCACAATTTGTTTTAAAAATGGAACGTTTTTATTACATTTAAGTAGAGAATTGCAGGCGGAAATACGGTCAAGAAGGTTTTTTTCGCTTAACTTACGTGGGACCCAAACATCAAAGCAATTAACGTAACCAAGCTGGTGTGAAATGGAGCAGGACCCTATGGTCCTTCCCCACCATGTCCTCTGCCTGCCTTTTTTTTTTTTAACATCTTTATTGGAGTATAATTGCTTTACAGTGTTGTGTTAGTTTCTGCTTTATAACAAAGTGAATCAGTTATACATATACATATGTTCCCATATCTCTTCCCTCTTGCATCTCCCTCCCTCCCACCCTCCCTATCCCACCCATCCAGGTGGTCACAAAGCACCGAGCTGATCTCCCTATGCTATGCGGCTGCTTCCCACTAGCTATCTACCTTACGTTTGGTAGTGTATGTATGTCCATGCCACACTCTCACTTTCTCACAGCTTACCCTTCCCCCTCTCCCTGTCCTCAAGTCCATTCTCTAGTAGGTCTGTGTCTTTATTCCCATCTTGCCCCTAGGTTCTTCATGACCATTTTAAAAAATATATTCCATATATATGTGTTAGCATACAGTATTTGTTTTTCTCTTTCTGACTTACTTCACTCTGTATGACAGACTCTAGGTCCATCCACCTCACTACAAATAACTCAATTTTGTTTCTTTTTATGGCTGAGTAATATTCCATGGTATATATGTGCCACATCTTCTTTATCCATTCAGCTGTCGATGGACACTTAGGTTGCTTCCATGTCCTGGCTATTGTAAATAGAGCTGCAATGAACATTGTGGTACATGACTCTTTTTGAATTATGGTTTTCTCAGGGTATATGCTCAGTAGTGGGATTGCTGGGTCATATGGTAGTTCTATTTTTAGTTTTTTAAGGAACCTCCATACTGTTCTCCATAGTGGCTGTATCAATTTACATTCCCACCAACAGTGCAGGAGGGTTCCCTTTTCTCCACACCCTCTCCAGCATTTGTTTGTAGATTTTTTGATGATGGCCATTCTGACTGGTGTGAGATGATATCTCATTGTAGTTTTGATTTGTATTTCTCTAATGATTAATGACGTTGAGCATTCTTTCATGTGTTTGTTGGCAATCTGTATATCTTCTTTGGAGAAATGTCTATCTAGGTCTTCTGCCCATTTTTGGATTGGGTCGTTTGATTTTTTGATATCAAGCTGCATGAGCTGCTTGTAAATTTTGGAGATTAGTCCTTTGTCAGTTGCTTCATTTGCAAATATTTTCTCCCATTCTGAGGGTTGTATTTTCATCTCTGCCTGCCTTTTGTCTGTGGAAAAACTTTAGCCAAAGAATAAGTTTAATCAGAGAAGTGAGAATATGCAGACAGAAAGGAAAACAGTCAAAGGAGACCAAATAATAATAGTTTAGTCATTAAGCATAATCAAGGACCTTTAGTTCCTCCTCAAGGACTATAGATAATATTCTGAGCCTTATCCTGTGAGCTGTCCTACAGATACTGAAACCCCCACCACGTGGAAGAAGTTAACTACATGATTACCAGACTGTAGCCATGACATAAGCTGCCACAATTCCAAGAATTGGCCTCAAGGAAATGGGAATAAACTGACCCTGGAACTGAAGATTAACTGTACTTAAAACAATCAAGACGATGCTGGTCAGACCACGGATGACCAATTTCAAGATGACTGTCAGAGCTGACTGTGCTGTTTCTGCATGTAGCACCAACCCTCTGTCTATAAAAGCTCTTGCCCACTGACTGTCAGTGGGTGGAGTCAGCCTTTGGACAAGTATCCACCCTCCCCACTGATTGCCAGCATCCAAAATAAAACAAACTTTCCTTTCTACCACCCTGGCCTCTTTATTGGCTCTTGAATGGTGAGCAGCCGGATCCCACTTTTGGTTGCAGGTGCAAATGATTTTCAATGCTTGATTTGGATATTTTGAGTATGTCAGCTATCTCTTGTATGTAGGTATAACAATTGATTGTTCTCAATTAATGTCTTGATTTGATCGTTATCAACTTCAAGTGGTCTTGAAGACAATGCCGTGGAGCATTGTCCAGAGAGAAATCTCCAGCACGAAACTTCGCAAACCATTTTTGACACGTTTGACCAGTCACAGCACCTTCTCCATACACTGCACAAATCTTTTTTTGCGTTTCAGTTGCGTTTTAACCTTTCTTGAAATAATAAGGCATAATATGCTGAAAATGTTGCTTTTATCTTCCATCTTCAATATTAAAATGGCTACACAAAAATTCACCAATTTTTTTTTTTTTTTTGCAGTACGCGGGCCCCTCACTGCTGTGGCCTCTCCCGTTGCGGAGCACAGGCTCCGGACGCGCAGGCTCAGCGGCCATGGCTCACGGGCCCAGCTGCTCCGCGGCATGTGGGATCCTCCTGGACCGGGGCACGAACCCGTGTCCCCTGCATCGGCAGGCGGACCCTCAACCACTGCGCCACCAGGGAAGCCCCTCACCAATTTTTATAAGTCTTTTTTAAAATGCACTCTGATATGACAGCTGTCACAATACAGTCTAACAAAATTGTTAAGAATGAAGTTAAAGACAACTAAGAGCTACTAGAGCCATCTTTTAGAAAAAACTGAAGGACCTTTTTGGCCAATTCAATATATACTAGGATGTTCTAAGTATTTTAGTTATTATTTAATTTAAGCACAAACAATTCAATGTGGTAGAATAGGTGGTATTTCCACCTATTCTATTATAATGTGTACAATTGTTTCCAAAGATAAAAACATCTGATAAAAGTAAAATAATAAAAGTAAAGAGAAAAAGAGTAAATATGGTACCTCAGAAGACATACAGAACAAATTGAGCGTTCAAATGAATCTTGCTAATCTTCTTTTCCTGCCCCTTGCATGAACATTTTAGATCCTTTGTAACATACATGGCATTTGAAAGGTAGCTGCTAACACTTAGCTTACGGAATGCTCCAGGAAACTTTTTTTCTTTTAACTCTGTAGAACACGTTTATCTTGTTATATAAGTATGAGATTAATTTTTTTCCTGTTTTATGAAGTTACTTAATAATAACTTTAATGGTAATTGTAGGCATAATTGTAAACTATATTGAAAAATATAGTTTAAACTCAAAATTTGGTAGAATTTAAAAGATCTAGTATTTAGCAGAGCATAAGGAAATCTTTTGATTTGATACTAAAATGATATTTTGCTCAGTTTATAAAGAATAGTTTATTTTTGTCTAAAGGTTAGAATATAAAATTCTAATAACTACAATTCATCACCCCAAGCACTCTCTGATTATGGACATTTTTGATAACAATTCATTTCATACTATGATTATAATAAAACATTTTAAGATTTAAAAATAAAACAAAATTTGAACATATGAAAAAGCTCCTATCTAAACTTAAACATGTGTTAATGTGTAGTAGAAGTGAATATGGGTGGTTCTAGCTCAGAAAAACTGTCATTTTGGTCATGGTCAGGCTAACATATCTCTCTCTACCTGTGGGGATATGGTCCCATTATGAGAAACATGAATTCTAAAGATACAAATGACAACTCTGTTAAAAATGAAGTATAAGTTTCTTTTAAGGAATATAAAATAACACTCATTTTTAAATATAAAAATGTAGATAGAGTACATTCATATTTCAATACTACATTTAAATTTCTAGGAACAAATTTGACAACTCCAGTGTTCTTTACATAGGAATTAAGAAATTAATCAAAAAGACTGAGCTTACTGAAAGATTCTCTTTAAGTATATATTCTCTTTGAGCATAAATAGTAGTAAATCAGGATCCCTTCAATCCATTGTGACAGCAGGGAACAGGCTGCATAAATGATGACTCCTGTATAGTATGCCTTTTAATTCAACCACCAGACACAAGAAAGGCTGATCCTTGAAAAGTATGTTTGGCTCATCTTCCACAGTTTATGGAACTGCAGTTTGGGATGACAGCTGGTAATACTCAACTAAATTATTTAAGTATTTTTGTCTACTAAGAGAAGTAAAACATAATAGCTACCAACTTTTTGAGGTTGCCAAGCTTTGTACTAAGGATTTTATATACTATTTTTCATTTACTTTTTATAAAACTCCAATGAGGTTAGAATTATTATATTTATTTCCCCAGTCAAGGAACCTGAGACTTAAAGAACTGATAAACTTTTCTAGGTCACATGGTTGATAAGAAGCAAGAGATGATATAGGAACCCAATATTGTCCAATTTCAAGGCTACCCTCTTAATCACTATTATTTCCTATTATTTATATTAAATGTGTTGCCTTCACAAGTTTTTCAAACCTATGTGCACTTTATTCACATCCCCTTAGAAAAGTGATAAAGAATTTTTACACTAGGGAAGGCCTAATTATGTGGAACTGAATTACACAGCAATGGGTGATAGACTAAGCTAATGGATCTATCTTTTGGATGAGGGTCAGTCATACAAAAAGCTTTTGACTCCGTGAGTCCTGACAGTTTAAGAGAATTCAGATTCTGCTTTTGAAGTTTACTCTGGGACTCCAGTGAATGTATGCTCTGGTTGTGTTAAGTTCTGTGCTCATAACTGTTACATAAATCATTAAATGACATGGTATTTTATATTGCCTCAGGAAAGAACTCGCCTGTGTTACTGGTGTATCCCCTCAACCATGTATTTAGTACTCTCATCTGTTAAAACAACAACACTGAAACCATTCAAGAGACCATGTAAAACAGTAAAAATAATCATTCTTTAGCAGGTAGTGATAAATCACTATAGAAGAAAAACTGGTTTCCTATCAATTTTGGAAATAACAGTCTAATTATTTTCTTGCCATGCTTGGATCAGCAGGTGAAAAGACACCTCAGCCTAAAGATTAATTCATTACAGATTTCAACCTTAATAAACTGGAATTAAGCAGTTCAGGCTGCATCATTTTTCATAAGTTAGTTTTTTCAGGATGTTAAACAGATCAGTTTTTAGGGTTTTGATTTTGGCATTTCATCTTGGTATTTCTCTGATATAAAGGGGATCATAATCACATCTTTCCTTTTATGAACAACCCAGTGTACTGCTTTACATCTCTAAGATATTTTACTACAGCTATGTTCTGGATTTATTACTAATAGCTTTGTATTTTTATACTACAAATGCCACCTGACCCCTCCATGTCTCATCAATAACTTCCTCTAATCTTTTTTTTTTTTGTGGTACGCGGGCCTCTCACTGTTGTGGCCTCTCCCGTTGCGGAGCACAGGCTCCGGACGCGCAGGCTCACGGGCCCAGCCGCTCCGCGGCATGTGGGATCTTCCCGGACCGGGGCACGAACCGGTGTCCCCTGCATCGGCAGGTGGACTCTCAACTACTGTGCCACCAGGGAAGCCCTCCTCTAACCTTTTAATTGAACTCTTTACTACTAGTGAATTTTCATTCCTACCCAACTTATATATTGCCACCAAAGTAAGTTAATCTTATTTTCCTGCTCCAATTACCTGAGTGTAATGCTTTTGCAGTATTATTTATAATAATAGCTAACATTACTGAACACTCACTAGGTACTTTGATGAATTATTCAATTAAACTTAGTTGAAATCTACAATATCACCATGAATATTTTCTGTGTTTCATTAGAATATGTTGATACCACTTAAACAGTTATCCATTTGGGCAATCAATTTGACACTCATAGGGAGAAGCCTCAGGTTAATATATTTTCATAAACTTTATATAATAGAAACTAATTATATAACAATTTAAATGTATTGATATACTGATACTATCAATTATTGACAATGATAAAAAGTCTTAATCATCCAACTGCTTTCAAATTATAGGCTTAGAAGAAAAAACAACGCTTACCCAAATGTGTAGAGATTAGAATCTCTTACTGCATTTGGGGAAGAAAATCAACGATATTCTCTTTTCATAATAAACACTGTACAGAAACACTGACTGATACATTTATTCATTTATTGAAAAATCACCTAACTAGATTGGCATTAAAAAACAAAAAAAGGAGAAACCATGCAGAGTAAGCTCTTTTTACATCTGCTAAACTGAAAATGGAAGGGTGAGAGAACAAGATAATGGGAATGTTATATAAAACATATTCAAACACGTTTCAAAGATAATTTCAAGCTCTGTGTACATTTTTTTACAGTCTTAGGAAATTTAGATTTAAGTTTAGATTTAAGTTTCCTGAGACATAAAGCCTTTATTTTTTAGTGAGTTTACGGCCAATAAGATACAATAACTTTTCTTAGTAAATAAATAGAGCACTGCCACTAAAGCTACTGCTTCCTAACTCATTCCCAGTCCCCTTGCTCTTTAGCAAGAAAACCCAATTTTTAGCTGTGCTACATTTCTGAGTCTCCCTTTAAACAAGATGTGGTCATGTGATTTAATTCTGGCCAATGAGAGGTGAGTAGAGTTGCTGCATGGTGATTCTGGGAAGGCTGGGGCAGACAGTCTAATCAGCCAGTAAGGGTTTTTATTCGTTTTTCGTTTTTTAAGGATTTTATTTTTTTAATGCTTTGCCTTTACTTTTGATTCTGGCCTGTGATTAATTTGTGATGGCTCAAGTTCTAGCAGCTATCTTAGATCCTCAGGTAACCTGGGCATGAAAGACATGCCTACCGACAGTGAAAAAGAAAGCTATAACCTTTGGTCTCTGACGATACTATGGAGCACATGTCAACTCTGGATTGCTGATGTCTGAAGTGATTCTATGTGAAAGAGAAATAAATATCTATCTCATTTAAGCCCTTATTATTTTGCTCTTTTCAGTTATATGAAACTATACACAATCTTTTTTTTTTTTTTTTTTTTTTTTTGCGGTACGTGGGCCTCTCACTGCTGTAACCTCTCCCATTGCGGAGCATAGGCTCCGGACGCGCAGGCTCAGCGGCCATGGCTCACGGGCCTAGCCGCTCCGCGGCATGTGGGATCCTCCCGGATTGGGGCATGAACCCGTGTACCCTGCATCGGCAGGCGGACTCTCAACCACTGTGGCACCAGGGAAGCCCCCCACAATCCTAATTATTATAGATACTAATAATTTGTTTCTTTTCCTATATATCTTAAAAAAAACAGACTGTTGAGTTTACTCAATGTAAAATTGTAAAATAAATTTTTCCAGACATTTTTAACAGATCGGATTATGGTTGCATTAATGTTGTCTTCTATCAAAGACTCACTTTGCAAAATTGAAATATAAGATATCAAGGAAAAAATAATAGTATGCTTGTTTCATTTAGCTGTTGCATAACAATGCTGTTTTACAAATAACCAGAAAATCTTAATGGCATAAAACAATAAGCATCTGTTTCTTGCTTGTGCATCTGCAGGTTGGTTCAGTTTTGGCTTATTTAAGCTACACTTGATTCTACTTGTCACTAGTCATGGATCAAATTCAAGTCAATTCTATGTCTCTTATTCTTCTTGGACCACCAAGCTACCATTTGTCTCATTGATGAGGTCAGATGGTCCTTGAGGGTGAGCAGAAATCATGCAAGGCCTCTTAATGCCTAGGCTTACAACTAACATTTGTCTAACATTTCTGTACATACTCCATAATGACAAAAGGAAATCACTTGCCCAAGCTCAATATCTGTGGGTACAGGATACATTCTTTCCATGAAGATCAGAATTGGGGAGAAATAAATTTTAGATGAACAACAATCTAATATTCTATAATGTGGTATTAGAACTTTGAGTGCATCACACATTTCCAACAGCAAAGTTTTCTTATTAAAGGGAAAATTTTAAATATATAAGTTCTTAGAGCTTTAAGCTCCAAGATGTATCATACTGTCATATAATTGCATTTTCATAGTCCTTTTCATATATGACAATTAAAAGCAATATTTTTAGAAGCTAACATTTACCTTATCTAAAAAATGTCATCAACTATAGATGCTTAGCTAGTTATAGCTCTTTTCTATAACACGAAACTAATTCCAGTTTTAGGGAAGATGTAATTACTGAAATCATTCTACAAATTTTCATTAGTAAATACTGAAACAGTTATATATCAACAGGCTTTTGTTTAAAAAAATGATATATGTGAGTCCCTTCCCCCAAAATGGCAAAAAATAAATTGATAATTGAAGCAATCAATGTCTTATTATAGAATAACTAAATGTTTTTCAGAAAACTCATAATGTGATATCTATATATATCCATATGTGAAACCCATATTTAGGTCATTACTCTTTATTAATATATTTACATGTATTATTAAGCATATAATCTAACATCACTCTAATGAAGTATGTCTATGCTTAAATATTATTTTAACTTGATATTATCCTCATACCTATATCCTGTATTCCTGTCATTTTCGAGAAAAATGTCTTAATCATCCAAGTATTCTTAGAATATTGCTTTTGAAAATGATCAGAGAAGCAAGCAACGTTATGCAAAGGTATATACTACAGTCATTTGCATTTTCAATAACAAAAGTCAATTATACCTTATTTTAATGGAAAATGTTGCACAATATCATTGGTTGATTAATTCATTCAAAGCCATATACTGACAGCCTATTACTTAAACAAATTAAACAGAATCTTTGTTCTTCATAGAGCTTAAAAATCTAACCTAGTAACTGCCTCTGAGATACTGTGAGAATTAAAAGACTTAATACATGTAAAACACTCAAAACAATGTGTAACACAAAGCAAGCATTACATAAGTGTTAGCTAATATAACAATAATTACATCTGCTAGTCCTAAGACTAGTATTATTATTTCTGATAGGCAATTAGTATGTAAGTAAAAAGAGTGCAGTTAGAAAGAGATTAACTTAATTATCACTCATATATTATCACTCATATATTATCACTCATATCACTCATATCACTCATATATGATTATCACTCATATATCATATTATCATAAGCTGGGAATTATAACGTGATTAACATGGGGATCTGACCTAGTTTGGGGGATTATAATCATTTTTACCCATTTTCTTTAATTAGAAAATTTAGGACTTCCTTGGTGGTTCAGTGGTTAAGAATCTGCCTGCCAATGCAGGGGACACGGGTTTGAGCCCTGGTCCGGGAAGATGCCACAGAGCGACTAAGCCTGTGTGCCATAACTACTGAGCCTGCGAGCCACAACTACTGAGCCTGCATGCCACAACTACTGAAGCCCAAGTGCCTAGAGCCCATGCTCTGCAACAAAGAGAAGTCACCACAATGAGAAGACCACGCACTGCAATGAAGAGTAGCCCCCGCTCGCCCCAACTAGAAAAAAGCCCGTGCTCAGCAACGAAGGCCCAACGAAGCCAAAAAATAAATTAATTAATTTTTTAAAAAAGGAAAATTTATTGAAATAAATTACAGCTAGATTCTAATTTTAAAGTAAATAAATGAATCCATAAAATTTTTAGAAGTAAACGTTTGTGATTTTGTTTAGATCTTTGAGTGTGCTACGCTTTTCCAAGAAGACTTAAAATTCAGAAACTGTAAGATGGAAAAATTCAATTGTATAAAAATTTTAAAAAATATGCACAATAAAAATAACATAAATGAAGGATAAGTGCATGAAAGAATATTTGCAAACTTTATGACAGAATTCTTAATATATACAGAAGAGCTTGTATAATCAAAAATAAAAATATTAGCAATTAAAAATAAACTGGATAACTATGGAAAACAATTTGAAGGAGGCAAGAATATTCAGCATGAGGCTCTGGTAATTTCTCTGGCAAGAAATTGGATTTGGTGATGGTGGTAGAGATGGATAAATGTGAAAAGATTTGAGGATATTCAAGAAAAAAAACTGGCAGAAATTGGTGATGAACTGGAGAGGAGGAATGAACAGAAGTGTCAAGAATTATTTCCAGTTTATGTCTGGCTTGAACAATGGGATGGATGATAGGACTATTCAGTGTCATGGGGACACTGGAGGAAGACTGGGCTTGAAATAGAATAAGTTAGCAGTTAGACATGTTTACGTTTGAGAGGCAATGAGGCATCCAAGTACAGATTTATCAAGTGGGTAGGTCTAGGGAGGTAGCACTAAAACTTTGAGGACATAATTCATGGACATGGTCTTTGGTACTTGACAAATAATGTAAGTTAATGGCAATCACATATTGTTCAGTGGCTCCTTTAAAGAAAATGAAAGTTTGAAAAGAAAAGTTAAAAGCAAATACTTCAGGAAGGAAATAATATATTAAGGTCAGTCAAGTAATTAAGACAAAGGGTGTCCATCACTTTAATTAGACAGATAACATCAACAAAAATATTGGAAAACAATATAAATTTTAGCACAGATTAAGTGAAGGTAGTATATAATAGTCAGTGAAGTTCTCAATAAAAAGGAAATTAACAGGATTTTTGCTCCTCTCCAGACCTAACCCTGGAGACACCATGAAAGCAACAGGGAGATTAATGAACCTGGGGAGAGGGGTAAATTGCAACCCTAATGGGAAAAGGCCATGTCACAAAGAAGAGACAGGTTGGCACATAATTTTTTTCTCACCCGCCCCACATCATTGTTATGAGTTGATCTTTGCTCAGGCTTTTCCTGCTGAGAAGCCAAAATTTAATCATACCAGATAAAAGGCTGGGAAGTGGATATATTAGTTGTAGGCAGATTAATAACCTGAGTATTTTCTTTCCTCCTCACTCTTCTTTCCTGGAGAAAAGTGGGAGCAAAGAAATTTTTCCTGGAGGAAGTGACTACAAGACACAGCATTTCCAGCACAGGAGAAAAAGAAGTTTCCCTGAGAGGCAAATGAGTGCCTGTACAACTAGAGAATTCTCATTAAACTCTATGGAATATATGAATATCAATTTCTTGCTTTTGATAATATACTCTGTGTGGGATTTTGGCTTGGAAATGGGCTGGAGGAGGGGTTCATGGAACTTCCCTGTACAATTCTTTGTAACCTCTCATGAATCTATAATTATTTCAAAATAAAAGTTTTTAAAAAATTTTAAATGACTTCATAATGAAAAGTCATTTAAAGCACTAAAAGGTATACATAATGGTGAGGAAAAGACATACACACAAACACACTTTAACTTGTTATAGTAAAATTTAAGAATATATAAAAAAGAAAATATTGGAAGCTGGAAAATCAGATTGACAATATGCTTCTCAATAGCATCAGTGCATAAAAAAGACAATGGAGCAATATTTTCAAACTGTAAAGGAAAGAAAATCAAACCTAGTACTAATGTCCAGCTAAATTATCGCATGTATACTCATTCATTTATTCAGCAAATATTTACTGCACTGCAGCTATGTGCCAAACACAATGAATAACACAATGAATTAAACAGACCCAAATATCTTATTCCATGCCTCTATGCCATTGTAGATGTTGTTTCACCAACTTGTGATTGTCTCTAGTTTTCCCAACCAGTTTGGAAAGCCATGCTTACACCTTTCCTTTCCCTACTGTCCTAGGCTCATTGCTAGAGCTTAAAAATGGTGAGCCGAGCAGGTGGCCAAGGCTGGAGCTTTCTCTGGACCATTTTGGCATGGCAATCTTAACTAAAGAACTATGGCTAACCCTGGGAGTAAACCTAAAAAGAGATAACTGTGACTTGTGTTGGGAACTTAATCATTCACCACCATGGACAATGTTGCTTGGGCTTGTGGAGGAGTTTCAGCAGTAACTTCATAAGGCAAATATACAGATGTTACTATGGTCTAAATCCAGAGTCACTGATGAACCTTCTTCTTTCTACTTCCTCTCATTATGGGACACATAAGCACGACTTATTATTTGCTCTCACTTTTCCCTTCCTTGTTTTACAAGAAAGGGTTTTATGTAAACCATATACAAGTGTAGAAATAGTATGTCTTCAGTTAAATAAATATTTCTATTTTTTAAATTAGTTCATTTTTTCAACAGTGTAACCAAGATCTCGATCTTGAAAAAGTTTTAACATTTGAATTGTTCTTACTATTTTTGTACTTCTTATTATCCACATAAATGATAATTAGTAGATTTTTTTAATATACCATCATTAATATACCAAAAAAGATTTAATGAGTGCCTTCTATATGTCAGGCATTTAATCAGACTAAGAGATATACAGTATTCCATTATCTACATACTAGGAATTCATAGTAAAAAAAATTAACAACAATAATGATAATAATCATAATAAAAGAAAAATACCCAGCTTTCTCAAAACTAGCATTTCAGTTGTGGGAAACAACACTAAACAATAATAAAAATTAAATACATAATATGTCAGAGAGTAATAAGTGTGATGAGACAAATCAGGAAGGTTGGATAATGAACAAAGAATCTCACAAAAATTATGGTGAAAAGAAAAATTCCACATTATTAAAATACAATTCCTTAGGCCCTAATCTGGATTTTGCAATATTAGAGTATACTTATGACTCCATATGAACCTTCCCAGACTTGTGGGGCTATGAAGTGCTTTTTTATGGTTATTCTTCTATTTCAACTGGGATTTTATATTGTATTTGTCCTTTTATATCTTTATTTAAAAATGATAGCTATAATGTGGCTTGCGTATTACTAAAATTTTATTATAAAAACACAAGGACACTACCTAACAAGATTCATTAAACAGATTTAGAAGAGAAAAGGCATATAATTGAGTTGAAATGTCTTAAAAGCAAAAGGGTCCAGGATGATTAAGGATGGAATACGTAAGTCTGGTTACTTGGTTTTTATTTCTATTTTCATAACTATTAGCTGTTTATATTTGGGCCCATCAAGAAATCTGAGAGCTGCAGTTTCCTCAGTAGTAATATAAGGTGGTCTTTAAAATCTACTGTAGCACTGAAATTGATGAATATTTGAACATTATGTAATATCCAGTTCTGTAGATGAGATGCACTATTAACACTATATCATAATCCACTATTTTTCCTTTCTACTAATAAATAATAATGAGCTGGCTGATTATTTGCTATAAGTGCTTGAAGATTATTAGACTGTGTGACCAAAAAAACTAACCATCTGAACTATGGAAGCATTTTAATTTTAAAACAATTTTTTTTTTTTTTTGCGGTACGTGGGTCTCTCACTGTTGTGGCCTCTCCCGTTGCGGAGCACAGGCTCTGGACGCGTAGGCTCGGCGGCCATGGCTCACGGGCCCAGCCGCTCTGCCGCATGTGGGATCTTTCCCGGACTGAGGCACGAACCCGTGTCCCCTGCATCGGCAGGTGGACTCTCAACCACTGTGCAACCAGGAAAGCCCTTTAAAACAATTTTGAAGCTATGAAAAAGGTTAAAATGCAGAAACATACAGAGAATATATAAACAATTAACCATGTTGTATTTATTAATAAAATGAGCTCAATATTTTGCTTAGATGTCTTTTAAAAAGAGATAAAATTTTACAGATTAATGGAACCCCACAATCTACCTCTTTCCTGATACATTTCCTTTCCCCTCATCGCAGGGAGGGACTATACATAGGATGTGCTTTTTGATCTTTTCCTAAATATGGTTTCATACTTTTTCAACGAATATTTGAATACATAGAAGTTATGCTGCTTGAAAAAGAAAAAAACTGTCTTCTTCTAAAATACCAACTTTTTTGCTATGTTAAAAATAATTTTTATACAACTGAGTTTTTTTTTTTTTTCTCTAAGCAATTGCACCTAAGTGGGCCTGGCATCGTGTTGATGTAGAATGTGTATAATACAAGAATTACAACAAGAGTTTCTTCCCACTATTTGTCTATCTTTATTGCTTCATACATGGGCATAAATATCCTCATGCTATCATCTAATAATGACTAAGAATCTGCTTTATGTTGAAGGTAGCATTTTAAAGTGGAGAAAACACGCATATTCTGAAGATTTACACTATTATGTATGGCAATACTTCATTTGCTGCGTTCTCTAAGGCACTGAGAATCCACAGATTTAGTTAAATACAGAGATTAATCAGTGCTTCTCTTTTCAGTATAACCTAGTTTCCCATTTTTAATAGATTTCACCAGAAAATAAAATTATGTTTTTTTTTAATGTCAAGAAATATATTCATTTAATGTTAGTGTTAGGGGAGAGTTAGCCTAGTGTAGCATTTATAGATCAAATTGATGGTTCATTATGTGCTTTGACTTTTTACTATCTCAAAACAATAAATTTTATTTTGATGCTTCAAAAGTTTTATTTTCTAATCTTGACCAAAATGTCCAATTCTATAGTTGACTTGGGGGAACTTATATTATGTTTCCAGTCCAAGAAAGTATTTTCCTTCTTTGCTTCCATTATAGAGCCACTGTGTCAGATAGCCAATATAATTTACTTACTTTCCAAGGAGATCTAGTTGAACTTATTGTTAGTCTAATATATGTGCCTGTCACGTTATTTGTACTATATGGCATAATGAAATGCTCTTCCCACTCTACCACTAAAAGTTCCTACTCTATCTTGGGTTGTGGTTTTGCTAATTAAGCATTATTTAATTATTTATTATGATAGCTCGGTTTACAAGGAACAGTTTTTTGAAGTTGAAATGATATTAAATACCTTTGTATATAGCAATTTTTTGACTACTGTTGTTTTGCATTCATCTAATTAGAACTGTCAATCTAGAACACATTATAAAATAATTTTATATTAACTAAAAATAATAAGATTTTAGACGATTTTGAGTCAATTAGAATCACTTTGTAAACAAAGGTGGTTTCAAAATATACAATTGTTAAAAAAAGAAAAACTTATAAAAAGTTTCATAAAAAGAAAAATTTATAAGAGGTTTGAAATTTTCTTTGAAATATTTTGTTACATATCACAGCATTGCTATTATTAACACTGACAATAATAAAATTGATAATTTTAAACATTATAATCCATAAAATAATATACAGACATCCAGAGCATGTCAGTGAGGCAGACTAAGTACTTTTCTGAGCCTAATACAATTCTCAGATGAGCTACCCAAAATAGAATTATTACTTAGTGTTCAAACATATTAAGAATAGTTGAGAAAATTCATACCTGAGCTATTTATTTTTATCAAATCTTTTTTGATGTCTCTAATATGCAAGTTAATATGGTTCAGTGTTCACATTAGCAAGTTTTCTTTTAAAGAATTAGGGGTCCACAAATAATGAATAGCATATATCATTCTTAAAAAATCCATAAACTCATAAGATGAAACTTGACTAAAACCTGCACTCAAGTGAGTTCTCTTTCAATACATCCAACTTCAGGGTCTCAACATCCTTGCTTTTTAGACAATTCACACTTTGTTCTTGGAAGTCTATATCCTAGTCTCTTAAGTGGTACTACCAGGGTAGACTATGTAGGATCACTGCAAGTAAATGTGAATTTCTGCAGCTGCGAGAAGCCATGGAGAAGTCACAGCTCTTAATGGAACATGCGGGGACAACCCTATGCAAAACAGTTAATCAAAAAAATTTCAATCTCCCAGAAGACTCTTCTCTACGCCTAGATGATTATCTTTCATCTCATTTCATTCTCACAAGACCATTATCTATTAAGTTATTCTGCGATAAGTTGCTAACTAGATGAAAAGTCCAGGATTTCATCTTATCTGGAGTACTCACTTCACACAGGAAGACAAATAAAGACAGAAAAGATTTCAGATGTTCAAAGCAATTCCCAGTGGTGCAGTCTCAAGATTGGGAAAGCTATTTTTGAGCATGTGGGACTTCTTGAAATCTCTGTCAAAATACTAAGTAGTAACCTTTGCATGAACACATATAAAACCATGTCTCATTTTCTCACTTGGCAAAAGTACTCATTATCTTTCAAATTCCATTTTACACTTTTATTTATATTCTTTTGAGATTGCATGCAAACTATCTCATATGTAATTACTGATACCAGTTTGCGTCATTATGCATAGTCACACTAAACCACACACAAACTGGAAACAGAAGCAAATGTAAGGAAATCAAAGCAGAGGAGTGCACAATACTTCTGAAACATTAAAATTTATCAAGTTATTATCTGGTTATACAAAATGGTACTAAAATATAGTAAACTACAACTACTTTATTGCCAGTTGTTTTTTTCTAATTTATTTTATCCAAGTATAGTTGATTTACAGTGTTGTGTTAATTCTGCTGTAGAGCAAAGCGATTCAGTTATACATACACACATTATTTTTCATATTCTTTTCCATTATCGTTTATCACAGAATATTCTTTTAATTTTTTTTTAATTTTAAAAATTTTATATTGGAGTATAGTTGATTAACAATGTTGTGTTAATTTCAGGTGTATAGCAAAGCGATTCAGTTATACATATACATGTATCTATTCTTTCTCAAATTCTTTGCCCCTTAGGTTGTTACAGAATATTGAGCAGAGTTCCCTGTGCTACACAGTAGGTCCCTGTTGGTTATCTATTTTAAATATAGCAGCGTGTACATGTCAGCCAGTTGCTTTTAACAGCAATATGACTGATCAGCTAGTGACAGACAAAAATGAAGCACTCATAAGCATGAAGTTTGATTTATTGCTAGAACTCATTGCCCTTTATAACTGTCTGACAATGGGTTAATTTATCCTCTATAATGCAGCTCCACAAAGTGAAGGAATATTTTTTTGGGGGGGGGGGTCACTGTAACGTTCCCACAGTCTAGACTAGTATTTGTTGAATTGATGTATAAGCATTATTGAGTCAGTTACTCAGTAGAAAAATGTATCTTACTTTCAGGATCAGCAAGAAAGGCATTTTGCCCATCCTAACAAAATGTTGTGCCACTACTTACATTTACTGACAGAGAGCTAATAAAAAATCAAGGCCAACACCAAAATTAATTATCAACTGTCTCTCATTGAGCAATCACAATTAAAACAAAGTTTCATTCTTTGCTTGTCTTAATTTCTAGCAAATCAGCTGTGGACTCTGCATTTTCATCTCCCACATAATGAGTGTCCTATCAGTCCTCTCGTCCTAACACTATGAAAACATCTGCTAATCACATTTCTAATTAGCAAAATGCCTTATTCTCTTCTGCTGGCCTTTTTATTATTATAAAAATCAGATTCACACTAAAATTTTTTATTTGGACTTCCAATATTTCTTTCTTTTTTTCTTTAACATCTTTATTGGAGTGTAATTGCTTTACAATGGTGTGTTACTTTCTGCTTTATAACAAAGTGAATCAGATATACATATACATTTATCCCCATACCTCCTCCCTCTTGCATCTCCCTCCCACCTTCCCTATCCCACCCCTCTAGGTGGTCACAAAGCACAGAGCTGATCTCCCTGCGCTATATGGCTGCTTTCCACTAGCTATCTATTTTACATTTGGTAGTATATATAAGTCCATGTCACTCTCTCACTTCATCCCAGCTTACCCTTACCCCTCCCCGTGTCCTCAGGTCCATTGTCTGCATCTGTGTCTTTATTCCTGTCCTGCTCCTAGGTTCTTCAGAACAATGTCTTTTTTTAGATTCCATATATATGTGTTAGCATACGGTATTTGTTTTTCTCTTTCTGACTTACTTCATTCTGTACCAGAGACTCTAGGTCCATCCACCTCACTACAAATAACTCAATTTCATTTCTTTTTATGGCTGAGTAATATTCCATGGTATATATGTGCCACATCTTCTTTATCCATTCAGCTGTCGATGGACACTTAGGTTGCTTCCATGTCCTGGCTATTGTAAATAGAGCTGAAATGAACACTGTGGTACATGACTCTTTTTGAATTATGGTTTTCTCAGGGTATATGCCCAGTAGTGGGATTGCTGGATCGTATGGTAGTTCTGTTTTTAGTTTTTAAGGAACCTCCATACTGTTCTCCATAGTGGCTGTATCAATTTACATTCCCACCAACAGTGCAAGAGGGTTCCCTTTTCTCTACACCCTCTCCAGCATTTATTGCTTGTAGATTTTTTGATGATGGCCATTCTGACTGGTATGAGGTGATACCACATTGTAGTTTTGATTTGCATTTCTCTAATGATTAGTGATGCTGAGCATTCTTTCATGTGTTTGTTGGTTATCTGTATATCTTCTTTGGAAAAATGTCTATTTAGGTTTTCTGCCCATTTTTGGATTGGGTTGTTTGTTTTTTTTGTTATTGAGCTGCATGAGCTGCTTGTAAATTTTGGAGATTAATCCATTGTCAGTTGCTTCATTTGCACATATTTTCTCCCATTCTGAGGGTTGTCTTTTGGTCTTGTTTATGGTTTCCTTTGCTGTGCAAAAGCTTTTAAGTTTCATTAGGTCCCATTTGTTTATTTTTGTTTTTATTTCCATTTCTCTAGGAGATGGGTCAAAAAAGATCTTGCTGTGATTTATGTCAAAGAGTGTTCTTCCTATGTTTTCCTATAAGAGTTTTATAGTGCCTGGCCTTATATTTAAGTCTTTAATCCATTTTGAGTTTATTTTTGTGTATGGTGTTAGGGAGTGTTCTAATTTCATTCTTTTACATGTAGCTGTCCAGTTTCCCCAGCACCACTTATTGAAGAGGTTGTCTTTTCTCCATTCTATATTCTTGCCTCCTTTGTCAAAGATTAGGTGACCATATGTGCCTGGGTTTATCTCTGGGCTTTCTATCCTGTTCCATTGATTTACATTTCTGTTTTTGTGTAAGTACCATACTGCCTGTATTATTGTAGCTTTGTAATATAGTCCGAAGTCCAAAAGCTTGATTCCTCCAGCTCCGTTTTTCTTTCTCAAGATTGCTTTGGCTATTCAGGGTCTTTTGTATTTCCATACAAATTGTGAAATTTTTTGTTCTAGTTCTGTGAAAAATGCCATTGGTACTTTGATAGGGATTGCATTGAATCTGTAGATTGCTTTGAGTAGTATAGTCATTTTCACAGTGTTGATCCTTCCAATCCAAGAACATGGTATATCACTCCATCTGTATCATCTTTAATTTCTTTCATCAGTGTCATAGTTTTCTGCATACAGGTCTTTTGTCTCCTTAAGTAGGTTTATTCCTAGGCATTTTATTCTTTTTGTTGCAATGGTAAATGGGAGTGTTTCCTTAATTTCTCTTTCATATTTTTCATCATTAGTGTATAGGAATGCAAGAGATTTCTGTGCATTAGTTTTGTATCCTGCAACTTTACCAAATTCATTGATTAGCTTTAGTATTTTTCTGGTAGAGTCTTTACAATTCTCTCTGTATAGGATCATGTCATGTGCAAACAGTGACAGCTTTACTTCTTCTTTTCTGATTTGGATTCCTTTTCTTTCTTTTTCTTCTCTGATTGTTGGGGCTAAAACTTCCAAAATATGTTGATTAGTAGTGGTGAGAGTGGGCAACCTTGTCTTGTTCCTGATCTTAGTGGAAATGGTTTCAGTTTTTCACCATTGAGAACGATGGTGGCTGTGGGTTTGCGTATATGGCCTTTATTATGTTGAGGTAAGTTCCCTCTATGCCCACCTTCTGGAGGATTTTTATCATAAATGTGTGTTGAATTTTTTTTTTTTTTTTTTTTTTTTTTTTGTGGTATGTTGGCCTCTCACTGTTGTGGCCTTTCCCGTTGTGGAGCACAGGCTCCGGATGCGCAGGCTCAGTGGCTAAGGGTCATGGGCCCAGCTGCTCCGCGGCATGTGGGATCCTCCCGGACCGGGGCATGAACCCGTGTCCCCTGCATTGGCAGGCGGACTCTCAACCACTGCGCCACCAGGGAAGCCCAGGTGTTGAATTTTGTCAAAAGATTTTTCGGCATCTATTGAGATGATCATACGGTTTTTATCCTTCAGTTTGTTAATATGGTGTATCACATTGATTTATGTATATTGAAGAAACCTTGCAACCCTGGGATAAATCCCACTTGTTCATGGTGTATGATCCTTTTAATGTGCTGTTGGATTCTCTTTGCTAGTATTTTGTTGAGGACTTTTGCATCTATATTCATCAGGGATATTGGCCTGTAGTTTTCTTTCTTTGTGACATCTTTGTCTGGTTTTGGTATCAGGGTGATGATGGCCTTGTAGAATGAGTTTGGGAGTGTTCCTCCCTCTGCTATATTTTGGAAGAGTCTGAGAAGGATCGGTGTTAGCTCTTCTCTAAATGTTTGATAGAATTTGCCTGTGAAGCCATCTGGTTCTGGGCTTTTGTTTTTTGGAATATTTTTAATCACAGTTTCAATTTCAGTGCTTGTGATTGGTCTGTTTATATTTTCTATTTCTTCCTGGGTCAGTCTCGGAAAGTTGTGCTTTTCTAAGAATTTGTCCATTTCTTCCAAGTTGTCCATTTTATTGGCATATAGTTGCTTGTAGTAATCTCTCATGATACTTTGTGTTTCTGCAATGTCAGTTTTTACTTCTCCTTTTTCATTTCTAATTGCATTGATTTGAGTCTTCTCCTTTTCTTGATGAATCTGGCTAATGGTTTACCAATTTTTACCCAATTTTTACCAATTTTATCTTCTCAAAGATAAATCTCAATCTTCTCAAATAAATCTTCATTTTATTGATCTTTGCTGCTGTTTCCTTTCTTTCTTTTTCATTTATTTCTTATCTGGTCTTTATGATTTCTTTCCTTCTGCTAACTTTGGTTTTTTCTTTTTTTCTTTTTTCTCTAATTGCTTTAGCTATAAGGTTAGGTTGTTCATTTGAGATGTTTCATGTTTCTTGAGGTAGGAATGTATTGCTATAAACTTCCCTCTTAGAACTGCTTTTGCTGCATCCTATAGGTTTTGTGTCATCGTGTTTTCATTGTCATTTGTTTCTAGGTATTTTTTGATTTCCTCTTTGATTTCTTCAGTGATATCTTGGTCATTAAGTAGTGTATTGTTTAGCCTCCATGTGTTTGTATTTGTTACAGAATTTTTCCTGTAATTGATATGTAGTCTCAGAGCATTGTGGTTGGAAAGGATACTTGATATTTCAATTTTCTTAAGTTTACCAAAGCTTGATTTGTGACCCAAGATATGATCTATCCTGGAGAATGTTCCATGAGCACTTGAGAAGGAAGTGTATTCTGTTGTTTTTGGATGGAATGTCCTATAAATACCAATTAAGTCCATCTTGTTTAATGTATCATTTAAAGCTTGTGTTTCTTTATTTATGTTCATTTTGGATGATCTCTCCAATGGTGAAAGTGGGGTGTTAAAGTCCCCTACTATGATTGTGTTATTGTTGATTTTCTGTTTTATGGCTGTTAGCATTTGCCTTATGTATTGAGTCCACTATTTCTTGTAATAGAACAACTCTATTTTTCCAATAGACATTTGAATATATAATGCCTGCAAAACTAAATATAAAAAATATACAGTTTACATATGCATTTATTTTCCTCTGATATACATATCTGTTGCTTTTATCCCTATGCTCAATAATTTTCTGGCTCATATTTCTTTTTTTTTAATTAATTAATTAATTAATTAATTATTTTTGGCTGAGTTGGGTCTTTGTTGTGTGTGGGCTTTCTCTAGTTGCAGCAAGCAGGGGCTACTCTTCGTTTTTGTGTACGGGCTTCTAACTGAGGTGGCTCTTCTTGTTGCAGAGCACGGGCTCTAGGTGTGCAGGCTTCAGTAGGTGTGGCACACAGGCTCAGCAATTGTGGCTCGCAGGCTCTAGAGTGCAGGCTCAGTAGTTGTGGTGCATGGGTTTAGTTGCTCCACTGAATGTGGGATCTTCCCAGACCAGGGACTGAACCTGTGTCCCCTGCATTGGAAGATGGATTCTTAACCACTGCACCACCAGGGAAGCCCCTGGCTCATATTTCTTGACTTCATTCATGTTTCTACTCAACATCCACTCCTAAGAAAGGTGTCCCTGACCACACTATTTCATATAGCATCAATTTCATTCTTTACTCCATGATCTTGCTACATTTTATCCCCAAAACATAGTTTTACTATCCAAAATCATAATAGCTGTTTATTTGCAGACAGGATTTCTTCATAAATCAAAAGGAAAGTTTCATAAGGAAAGGAGTTTTTCCTGAGTATATTGTTAGGGATGTTTCTGTCTTCTCATTAGCTCAGAGTGGGAGGCACATCTCTGTCCTCAGCTGTGGTCCCAATTGAAAGGCAACAGGAAGAGCTTCAGACAACATCCTTGATATAATGTCCTACAAACAACCCCCACACATATCATCATACCACTGTTAGCAATAAAACCAGATACTAATAAAGCCACACATATCATCTAACCATTTATTGGTGATAAAACCAAAATGATCCTTGATTTCTATTCCTGGTGCTTATTATAAAATATAAGGTAAAAATTCAGAGTACATAAACCTCATCCAGAATTTCATAAACTAAAGATTACCAAAATATATTCCATTTGCCATGGATAGAGCTGTCTTGGAGGGGGTAATAGCTAAGATTCTAGTTCTTGATTTCTTGGTATCATGTGTGCTGCCTTCGGCAGCTCTTTCCTTCTCAATTTTACCTTTTGTCACCTGTCTCTTAGCATCTTGATACTCTAACCCTGGATCTTTTTTTTTTTTGGTGGCGGAGCTATTTAGGCTCATTTTATACCAATTAAATAACTGTGATTTTTGGAATACCAAATACAAACTAATTATTTAAAGAAGTAAGGAAATACAGTTATGATTAAAGCATTAGGAGTCTCAACCCTTTTGAAAGTAGGACTTCTTGTCCCCACAGTAATGCCTCTTATAACCTCATTATGTTCCTCTTAGTTGTCAATTTGTTCCTATGCAGGTGATCTGTCTTGCAAATTGTCAACGGGTTTTTACACACTGACCAGTCAAAATATGTTCTCTAAATATATAGATTTAAACTGTATTACAACTCAGATTCTCTTATTCCTGAACATAATTAAGGATTATGAATGTAGTCACTGAATTTTTGGGTCATTTACTTTATTTCATTTAGTTTTTAAGAATAACTAAAATGGCAACTGAATGCAGGAGAAGTTTATTATTTTTTTATTTTATTTAATGTACTTGATTATTCAAAATTTTATTCCTTCTTTCCCCCAGACTGAACTATAAGTCCACTTCTTATGAACATGGTTTGATAACTGTCTCAAAATGATGAACATGTGGAAAAAGTAGATAAGCCTCTGTTACTTCTCAAGTTTTCATGAGATTCTCTGAGCACAGAATGAATTTTAAAGATACCAGTTTTCCTTTATCTCTACTTTATGTGCTGCATAGCATTAATCATTTCTGATAATATTCTATTCATTTATTTTATTATTATTTTATCTTATTTTATTTTTATTTTTTGGTCTACTCTCTACCAGAATACAAGGTCCATGAGATCATGGCCTCTTTCTGTCTCGTTTACTTCATATTCCATGTACATATAACAGTATGTAACATTTAATTACAAAATAAGAATTAACATTAAGGCTTTGATGAATTACTTAAAGGAGCATGTGTCAGATTTTAGTGTTCTTTTACATAGATCGTATGTATGCAAGGGCATTTATTTCATTCTTTATTTATTGACTCAGGCACTCAAACCACACAAGCCCCTTTGAGTTCTTTACACTTTCATTGAAATAAATGGCACAACTTCATAAATAAATATTTACTTTTTTTTTTAGTATTTTTATAAGTAAACTTAAGAAGTAGATCTTTCTGAGGTTATATTTTCAGTATAAAATCAAATGGCATTATTAATATATTCAATCAAATACTGCTGGCCAGAAAGGCAGATCTGGGTGGTAATTTGAGCTCTTCATAAATGTTTGGTTCTTTTATTCCTTGCAGTACATAAGGATAACACTTGTTTGCCCTGTTTAACCTGAGATCATGTCATAGGGCTTACTTTGTACAAGGAAATATGAACAGAAGTGACATGTGCTCCTTCCAGGAGGAGGATTTTAAAAGCTGGTGCATGTTTCAACATGGTCCCTTCCAAAAGACAATTGATATTGTAACGATTGTTTTGTATCAATATACAGTAGTACTTAACCTAGTACACCAATATTTGTGGGACACTCGGACACTTAAGGAGAGGATAATACAAAAAATATAGAGGAGACAGTGTAAAGGAAAAAAAATTATATGTTAAGTGAAACTATTCTTACCAAAGATTCTTTTAGAGTTTGTTACATTTAGGACCTTTTATTGCAGCACCTTATAAAAAAATATATGTTCGAATTAGATTCTTAAGAAAAGAAGCTGCTAATTAAATATAAGAAGACTTCCTATGAATTTTTTATTGTGTCATTTTCTTAAGACATGGATCTTTGAGAATAAATTTCAGCTTAGTGTCTTAAGAACATTAAAAACTGTTGCATAGATATATTGATACATTAAAGGTACTTTACATTATAACATGAAGCTTCCTTCACATTTTATGTTTTAAAATTTCATCATTTTAGAAATACAGATAAATGGAACAGGATAGAAAGCCCAGAGATAAACCCACGCACATATGGTCACCTTATGTTTGATAAAGAAGGCAAGAATATACAGTGGAGAAAAGACAGCCTCTTCAATAAGTCGTGCTGGAAAAACTGGACAGGTACATGTAAAAGTATGAGATTACAACATTCCCTAACACCATACACAAAAATAAGCTCAAAATGGATTAAAGACCTAAATGTAAGGCCAGAAACTATCAAACTCTTAGAGGAAAACATAGGCAGAACACTCTATGACATAAATCACAGCAAGATCCTTTTTGACCCACCTCCTAGAGAAATGGAAATAAAAACAAAAATAAACAAATGGGACCTAATGAAACTTAAAAGCTTTTGCACAGCAAAGGAAACCATAAACAAGACCAAAAGACAACCCTCAGAATAGGAGAAAATATTTGCAAATGAAGCAACTGACAAAGGATTAATCTCCAAAATTTACAAGCAGCTCATGCAGCTCAATAACAAAAAAACAAACAACCCAATCCAAAAATGGGCAGAAGACCTAAATAGACATTTCTCCAAAGAAGACATACAGATTGCCAACAAACACATGAAAGAATGCTCAACATCATTAATCATTAGAGAAATGCAAGTCAAAACTACAATGAGATATCATCTCACACCAGTCAGAATGGCCATCATCAAAAAATCTAGAAACAATAAATGCTGGAGAGGGTGTGGAGAAAAGGGAACCCTCCTGCACTGTTGGTGGGAATGTAAATTGATACAGCCACTATGGAGAACAGTATGGAAGTTCCTTAAAAAACTAAAAATAAAACTACGGTATGACCCAGCAATCCCACTACTGGGCATATACCCTGAGAAAACCATAATTCAAAGAGTCATGTACCAAAATGTTCATTTCAGCTCTATTTACAATAGTCAGGACATGGAAGCAACCTAAGTGTCCATCAGCAGATGAATGGGTAAAGAAGATGTGACACATATATACAATGGAATATTACTCAGCCATAAAAAGAAACGAAATTGAGTTATTTGTAGTGAGGTAGATGGACCTAGAGTCTGTCATACAGAGTGAAGTAAGTCAGAAAGAGAAAAACAAATACTGTATGCTAACACATATATATGGAATCTAAGGAAAAAAAAAAAGGTCATGAAGAACCTAGGGGTAAGACGGGAATAAAGACACAGACCTACTAGAGAATGGACTTTAGGATATGGGGAGGGGGAAGGGTAAGCTGTGAGAAAGTGAGAGAGTGGCATGGACATATATACACTCCCAAACGTAAAATACATAGCTAGTGGGAAGCAGCCGCATAGCACAGGGAGATCAGCTCAGTGCTTTGTGACCACCTAGAGGGGTGGGATAGGGAGGGTGGGAGGGAGGGAGACGCAAGAGGGAAGAGATATGGGAACATATGTATATGTATAACTGATTCACTTTGTTATAAAGCAGAAACTAACACAATGTTGTAAAGCAATTATACTCCAATAAAGATGTTTTAAAAAAAAAGGCTGTAACAAGCAATGAACTAAAAAAAAAAAAAATTTCATCATTTTATATTTCTTTGAAAACATTCCATTATATATGTGCCTAATATTCATTTCAGTAACAATTCATTTTTCTCTCAATATAAACAATAACATTCAAGAATATTTTATTAACATAAAAATGAGAAAACCAATATTAACATTTTCGACATAACATCTTGTAAAGCCAACAAGCACTTAAGCAGTGAACAGTTTCTTCATCTCTGCTTTCTTGCTCCCTTTATTCCCCAACCTACACTTATCATCAAATCCTTCTGATTTTGCCACATAAATTTCTCTCCAATTACCAGTGTAGCAGCACTGATTCAGGTCATTATATTTCACTTGAAATAAAACAACAGCTTTTACTCTATGCTGTCCCTTATATTGTACCACGATAGTGATTATTTGACTCCTCTGTTTTGTCTCTTTATGTGTCTTCCCACTTCTCTCAAGGTAAAGTCCAATTTCTTTGGACTAGTTCACATGGCCCTTCATGATCTCAGTCCCTCGCATCTCCACTTTGATCTCTTCCTTCTCTCCTGAACTATGATTCAGGAGAGGTCCAGATATACTGCATTATTTTCAGTTCTCCAAATGTTATCAAGCTGGCTTTGTATCCAGGCACTTGTTAATTTCATCCAAGTCCCTTGATCTGGGTAACTTCTCTTCACCCCTCTGGTATCAGTTTGCTAGTACTTCTTCCATCAGCATTCCTCACTTCCCAAAGTCATCTTAGGTTCCCCTCCAATGTTTTTCCATAATACCTTATATCCACACTTATTATAATACTTATCAAACTATATTGTAGTTTGATATCTGCTTGGTTGCCTATCTCCTTGTTTGTTTTAAACTCTCTGAAGACAAGAACTATCCTCTCACCCTCCCATCCTCACTCCTTTGGCAACTCAAATGCCTGACAGAGCCTTTCATCTTTAATCTGAACTTTGTACATATTTTGTTGATTGCATGAAATAATTCTTCTTTCTTATTAATGACTTATTTATAAATTGACATGAAATATAGAATACAGATTTAAGTATTATTTTAAAATAAAGCCTAATCCCATTTTGTCTCATCTCATTTATTTAAGGCAAAGCAAATCCCTATTCTTGTGTTGGCATTTTTAATTTATAAACTTATTTTATTTGTCTGGAGAGGGAGCAGCAAGAGGTGAGTAGACATTACAGCCCTTCAGGATAGAGCCTTGTGCCGCCTATCCAATCTCATCTCCAAAATAACCCCACCTCTCTTTATATATTCTAATAATTCATAGAATTACATCTAGTTTTATAGCAGTAAAGTATAAAAGTTAAGAAAGGAGCTTTTAGAATTAAACAAAAAAGGTTAATAAGCTAGCTCCCCAGTGACCTCTCTCTGTAGAGCATGGTTATACAGCTTAAATTCTGTAAGATTATTTCTGCATCTAAACAACAGTGATAATACCAATTTTACAGAATTTTTGTTATTTAATATTATACTTGAATATTTTCCTAATTTAATTTTTTTGAAACCAATTATTTTATTTTTTCATTTATCATTAAATTTTTTTAAAGATATTAATATCATATCATAATTGAACAATTTATAAAATTTATAAAATTAAATTTTAAAGTTAAAAGTTTATAGAGATCTAAAATTTTAATTTTAATTTATAAAATTAAAAGTTGAGGAAAAGATATCCAGAAACAGAAAAGCCTTGTATAAAATATATACATGCATTGTTGGTGGAAAAGCAGATATATTCCCAAATATAGAAGAGATTAAAGGAATAAAAATATAATATTCAAATATGTTGACATAAGTTTATAAATATACAAGTGTATAATTTAATTAAATTATGAATGGCAACTGAAGTTAATACAAAAAGAGACAGAAAATTTCAACAGAAAATTACTACAAGAGAAATTAGGAAAAAAGGTAGAGTCTATCAGAAGAAGGAGGAGGAGGAGGAGGGGGAGAAAGAGGAAACAGAAGAAAAATATAAAGGCACATGGCTCAGATGGTATTCAGCTGAATTACACTTGCCAGACTCTAAGCAGGATGACTGAGTTCAAATCCAGCTTAGTCTTTCATTTAATTCTATGATCTTGGATGAGTTACTTAACCCCATGGTTTCTTTAGCCTTAAGATAGAAATAACAATAGTATCTACCTCACTGTGTTGTTTTAAGAGTTAAACATGATGATATATGTTAAGCACCTAGAATAGGGTAAGACTTTATGGTATTGAGATATATATATATACACACACACACACACATCAAGGACAGGTCAGCTATTAAAAATAGCTAACGCCTATGATATTCAAACTATTACCTTCAAATTTCTACTCAACTTCTTGCTTCCATCTTTTCAGAAATGGTTTCTTTAATTTGAAGTACACTAAAGCAACTTAAGCACTTTGTGATATTTCGCATTTCTTGTTTGAACTTTTTAAAACAGAATAGAAACTTGGAAAAGTCAGCAATCTATAATCAAGCTATCATACAGCACTAGTTATTGTATGTAACTTTATTAACATTTTATTGAAATCTGTTATGTTCAACATTTATTATTCAAAGGTATATATTGTTCCAGCTATTTTAGTTAAAATATTTTAACTGCTGAAAAATAGTCAGGTTTTTGGTATAGAAATAGTGTAAAAATAAGTATGACTCCATATTTTAAAACAACTTAAGAAACTTAAAGAAATACAACTGAAAATGATAAAGCTAAACAAATAGTAATTTATATTTAGAAATGAAAAGAAGTAATAGGAAATAGTTATCAATTCAAGACAACTCTGACATTCAGTCTTGAAATCTGAGGGAATGTTCACTGAGGAGTTGTGCTTTAAGGTAGTCATGCTCCTTTGAAAAGCATTGAATTAGCCACCAGAATTACCAAATGCAAGTTTTAGTTTACACATATCACAATTAAGTAACTTTTAATATCTCATTAATAGGTTTCTTATTAAAAAAAAAGCCCTTAGAAATATATACAAATGTAAGCCTAAGGAGCTGTGTATATCTTGCCCAGAAGAACTAAAGAAAATATTTGCAGTTGGGTTATTTCTCAGTCCATGGTATAAATCCTGAAACTCAACAGTGGACTGAGAACAATATTTTAATAATCACTCGTTTTGGAAATGCATCAATCCAGGCATAACTAGAGGATGCACCTCCAGTTGGAACTTAATGGTTACCTATTATAACACATAAATTTCAAATCCATTCATTCCACAAATGGTATTGAGCACCATATGCCAAGCTCTGTTCTTAAATCAGTATTTATAATACTGTTTTTCATATTGAGATCATATAGGAATGTTAGTACAAGGAAAAGCCAAAAGATGAAAATGGAATCTGATCTTAGTCTCTTTATTATAGTCTGAAAATATAAAACAGTGGTTCTCAAAGTGTGGCCCCAAACCAACACCACACAGGAAGTTGTTAAAAATACAAATTCTTGGGCCACACCCCAGACCCACTATACCAGACTCTGGGGGTCGGTCACAGCAACTGTTTTAACAAGCCCTATGGATGATTCTGATGCTCACTCAAATTTGAGAACCACTGATAGAAGACAAAGAAAACTGTGTTGTTTATTAATTGATACAGTACATAAATAGATTATAAATCCATATACAAATTTGTACTCAAACAAGCAACTTGCATGGTGTTAAAGCCTAAAAAAAGAAAATGACTGTTAATCCCAACTCCATTTTTCATTTCAAGCTTTGATCATTTTTTTCCTGAAAAGTAGCTGAAAGAGTGACTATTTTCGGGCTTCCCTGATGATGCAGTGGTTAAGAGTCCGCCTGCCGATGCAGGGGACATGGGTTCGTGCCCCAGTTTGGGAAGATCCCACATGCCGCGGAGCGGCTGGGCCCATGAGCCATGGCCGCTGAGCCTGCGCGTCCGGAGCCTGTGCTCCACAACGGGAGAGGCCACAACAGTGAGAGGCCAGCATACCGCAAAAAAAAACCCCAAAACAAAAAATTTGGGGGACTTCCCTGGTGGTGCAGTGGTTAAGAATCTGCCTGCCAACACAGGGGACACGGGTTCGAGCCCTGGTCTGGGAAGATCCCACATTCCATGGAGCAACTAAGCCTGTGCGCCACAACTACTGAGCCTGCGCTCTAGAGCCCGCGAGCCACAGCTACTGAAGCCTGCGCGCGTAAGGCCTGTGCTCCACATCACGAGAAGCCACTGCAATGAGAAGCCCGTGCACCGCAACGAAGAGTAGACCCCGCTCGCCGCAACTAGAGAAAGCCCACAGCAACGAAGACCCAACGCAGCCAAAAAACAAACAAACAAAATAAGTGACTGTTTGCCATTGAACTCTACACTCCCAGTCATTTAAGACACTGAATATATATATTGGTCTGTTGGGTAGTTTCTTTGACTGGATAAAGTCTTGGAATCCATAATAACCATGTATTTATAGGTTTATAGGTTGTAAAAGAAACAATTTAGACATTTAAAAATTGTTCTTTCATCCAAGGAAATATATCAGTCAGTCTTCTCTTCTTTATAAAATATTGATTCAAGTGGACAGCCAGGATAGGCTTAGGTAAATTTAATTAAATTTGTAATCAGTTGACCTTGGAATAATATTAAACCTATATACAATCTTTTTTTTCTTCCTATTTCCCTCTTAAAAAAGCAACACTGATTTGTCAGTATCTGGTATTTTAAAAATTTAGGGCTTTTTAATCTTTAAAAATTTTGTTTACAAGTACAAAAACCACCACACACACACACACACACACACACACACACTCACATATTCTTCCCTTAGTTTCCATGACATTGGCAGATTTTTCTACCTCTCCTTTCTTTTTCACTGGACCTTCTATCATTACTGTCTTCATACAGTACATTTACATCTACATTTCTGCTAGCTTTGGTTCTCATGTCTAATCCTTCTGACCTATGAATTTACACATTCAAGGGGAAGTGTTCACTCAAATTCTAGTAACATGTTTCTAACTATGGTAACTTTTGCTTGATGTTCCTCTATCAACTCAAATTTAACAAGACCAATTTGAAGACATGAGTATATTTGCAAACTTTGATTCAATATCTTATTTCTGGCAATAATTTAATACTTTTTCACTCCAAAAGTCTCTTTGAGGTTGCTCATTTTCCACTACATTCAGGGTCAATAAAAAGGAAAATTCTAATTAATTTTCCTTAGCAGTATTGCTACACAAAATGAAATCTGTACAAAAGGCCACAGACTCAGAAAAACTCCTCAGAAAGTACTTGGAATTTTCCAAGACAAAATACCCTTATTTCACAAAGCCTTCTATATCAAAGGTCTGTAGGTCATCCAGGTTTTTAAATTTACTGTGCTTATTCCTCCTAGCAGATACATTGTGATGTTAGTATTTATAGGAATAAAGGGAATATGTGCAGTGCCCTTCACTTGGAATATTGAGACAATGTCATTTTTTACCAACTGGCTTATGGCTTATTTCTTTTTTTTTTTTTTTTTGCAATACGCGGGCCTCTCACTGTTGTGGCCTCTCCTGTTGCGGAGCACAGGCTCCGGACGCGCAGGCTCAGCGGCCATGGCTCACGGGCCCAGCCGCTCCGCGGCATGTGGGATCTTCCCGAACCGGGACACGAACCCGTGTCCCCTGCATCGGCAGGCGGACTCTCAACCACTGTGCCACCAGGGAAGCCCCTGGCTTATTTCTTTTCTGGAGCCAAAAAGACCATTTACAAAATGGCTTCTCCACATTTCTCTATATCCCTTACTCTCTTCTTCATCTATATATTTGATAATTTCTTGAGCATTCACTAAAGAAATTGAAGTAAATAGCAAAGAACATAAGGTCACTATACTCTTAAAAACTGTTTCTCAAAATTAAATCAATATTCAAGTTCTGGCCATTTCAAAATTTTCTTAATTCATTTTTTCTTTCTCTCCCCCTTCACTACTCTAATTTAAATATTAAAACTTACTTCAAACATGCCTAACTGTGGCCTTGCCTCTATTGTAATATCATTCAATGTACTATGTATGATATCAGATTAATCTATCTATAGAAGATGTCATTTTACTCATGACTTAAGACTATAAAATGAATTCAGATGATCTGTCAATTCGCCACAGATTTCCCTGGACTTGGCATTAAATGCTCTTTGTCAAATGGTTCCACCAAACACCTCTCTCAATAAAATGTGTCCAATGGCCTTCAGTCAATTACGTACATTATTCTAATGTACATAATTCTAATATTATTGTTATATTCTAATATTATTATATTATCTAATAATATAATTATTATTCATAATAATAGAATATTCTATTCTATTCACTTCTATCTTATTCTACCATTTTCCTTCAGCATCTCTAGACTGTGCCCTAGAAACTAATACTTCATACAAGATGCTAAAGCATAAAAAGCCATCTCTTCAAATTTTTCTGCTTCTTCGATCAATGCATTAAATTAGGTATTAGCTGTATTAATAACCATAGTTACAATGCATATGGTCATCTATGTATACAATAAATTTATAAAATTTTAATTACTATGATCTATTAAAACATTAGCCCTTTAATAAACAATCATAAGCAATGAATTATTTAATAAAATAAAAAGTATGCTTTAAATGGAAGGAGAAATAAACTCTAGCTCAATCATTATAGTAGCACGTATGAAGACCAAAATAAAATTTATAATAAATTCATCCAGTAATCAATTTTACCAAAAAGTATATTTGTGATTAGTGATTTCTTAGTCATTATTAACAATAACTATTTATGAAGATAAACCTATAGAAACTAACAAGTCTCTACTTTGCTTGCTGATCATGTCACTTAACCACTATGTCACAGTACTAACTGCTCCCATTCATGTTACTATGGAATTTTGGACATGCTCCTATTATAGCACTTTTGTTAACAGGACATCGAAGACAATTCTTTTTTAAAATCCTGGTATTCACTAGATGATTAATTTACTAAAAGTTTTGTTGACTGACTGGGTAAGCATGTGGGTATGATAATTCTAAGCATTTTAATATATCAAGATTTAAGAAGACAGGAACACGGTGAATTAAAATATTTTATTCAATAAAATATCCCACTTTCCAAAGATGACAGTCAAAAAGTCACATTCATTGTGCATGTCTTAGGCGGAGTATAAAAAGGAAACTGTATAAAAGTCTAAAATCCTTTATTATCAGAACCTATAGTGTGTATGTTAAATGGAGTCAAATGATGTTTGTGTTGTTTGGTATCTTCAGATAATTTAGAAATAGTTTTGCTTGTTTCTTAATTCCTTAAATACTAAGGAAAGCAGACATTCAAATCACCTTTTTCTCTTTCCTGTTAAGCAACAAATGAAGCAAACAATTGGGAGGCTAGTAGCTGTCTAAGGAGATTAAACAATTGCTTAGCTGAGCCTAAAAAGTACAACTTAAGGACATTAAGATTTTGAGAAAACTTTTTTTCCACACTAATTTTTTAACTTCACATGAAATATTTAAGTTTTTTAAAGCATTGATTCCAGAATTCCAGTGTTTTTATAGATCGACTGCAGCAACTTTTAAGAAAAGTGTATAAGCCAATACTCAAATTCTGAGACAATTTTCCTCATTATATTTAAATAAAGACCCTACAGTTTAACCAAAAGGGTCAGCTAATTTTACCAGAAAGGTGGGGGAATGCTGGGTTCAGTTTACCAACCCCATCCAGCCAGGGATTTAATAATATACTAGTGATTTTATAATCTTACTTAATTTACGAGTAAGTAATAAAGTTTCTAACAGTTTGTGGATTAAAAACAAAGTCTGAGCTTCCCTGGTGGCGCAGTGATTGAGAGTCCGCCTGCCGATGCAGGGGACACGGGTTCGTGCCCCGGTCCGGGAAGATCCCACATGCCGCGGAGTGGCTGGGCCTGTGAGCCATGGCCGCTGAGCCTGCGCGTCCGGTGCCTGTGCTCCGCAACGGGAGAGGCCACAACAGTGAGAGGCCACAACAGTGAGAGGCCCGCGTATCGCAAAAAAACCCCACAAAACACCCCCCCCAAAAAAACACAAAGTGGGACGCTTTACAACTGAATTTGCCATGAGTCTTAAAGGATCAAATTTGCTTCTCAGACTTCATCGAATCAGAAGTGTGTTGTACACTTTAGGTCATGTTTGATATTAAAAGTGGAAGTACTTTTCATTAGATAATCTAGATAATTTATGGATAGAAGAAATTAGATATATAGGCTCAAAATAAAAATACAGGGTAAAATAACGATTTTAAAATCATAGAATATGTAACATAAATGATCATCAGATCAGAATTCAATAGTGATTATTTTAAATGCTGGTGTCTGATTGTGTGTTAAAACAATGTTGATAACCAAATGTACATACCTGAGGAAGAAGTAATCTAAATTTTCTAAGATAATATAACCTTATTTTACTTAATGACTTTGTGTCCTATTATTAAACAGGGGATATTCTTAAAGAATTATATCAATTTCATTGTATCTAAAATGCATCTGCCCTATCATCCTCAGTTTTGGTATGCAAGGGGATCTGCAAAAGAAATGATGTCTATTGAGGCCCTTTTGCATATTAAGATGTTTCATGTAAGGGTTAAGTGTAGAGAATATGGGAGTGGGGAAAAGAGTAGTGTTTATACGTGGTCTTTCTGTTCCTACACCATATCTACGAACATTTCCTTTCCATTCATATTGGCAGAACAGCAGAAGGCCATTACTCTTTATTGAGACACCCACAAAAGATATATTAAAGTTTCTCTTCCATGGCAAGATGTAGTATCTTAGTAAAATTATCAATAAATAGAGTATTACAAAAAAAGCACTCCAGGAAAAAATAATACTTGTTTCTAAATATAAAAGAAAATTCTAGTAAAATAAATAATGCTAAGGCAAGTAAAGAATTAGCTTCAGAAATTGTGTAAGAGAAAGGACTGTTTTCTGGACCATGGTTTATAACACTAGAAATATGTTTTCCTCTAGTGCATAGCATGAATCTCAGAAACTTGGGAAGAATAGTGTTAGCAGCAGACATTGATCTGATCAGGAAGGCTTTAAAATAAGACTCAAAGTGGAAGAGAAAAATGTGAATCAGTAAAATGGATATTATGGAGGACAGCAGGTTTGAAATAAAAATAAGACATAGTGAAAAAAAGTCTAGAAATTATTTTGTGAAAATCATGGCTTGGAATAATACTTAGGCCCAGGTTATACAGTGTACTAAATAAAACTGAAATAAAAATGGTAGATATGTTAAGCTCTTAAGATGCACTTAAAAAAACTGTTACACAACCCAGGCAGATGAGTGCAAGAATTGCCACAAATGTTTGTGCAGAGAGTGCCTTGCACAAGGGAACCTGGGCTGTGGGATAAATGGGGGATGTATTCCACTCCACACTTTGATTGCCTGACAGTTATCATTATCTTCAACTTCCCAAGTAGGAGCCTAGGTTTGGTATGTTCAGAAACCTGTTCAAGGTTATATAGCTAAAAATGATAAGGCTAGATTGGCTAGAATCAGAAGCCAGATGTGTCAGGAATTCATAATTTTCGCAAAACACAGTAAGGGGAAATTTATACACATATATGCATGCATATATAATGTATTGTAAAGTAGCAGAGTAGGGGGAAATTACCTAACTAATTTGTTCACAAGGATGAACACAGACCGGGAAATGTGTGTCACTGCATATCAGGGAGTTATATACTAGTTTTATGATCAGGAAACATAAAGACAGGAATTTAGTGGAGATGTTCATATCAGGAAAGGAAAATCTAAGAAGAGAAACTGTCATTGGAAAATAGCATAGCAATCCTAGCCAAAAAAATTATAGAAGGTAGTGTATTAATAACTAGTACAAGATATGGATGAGAAAGAAGGGCTTTAATTAGGTGGATCCCTCTTAGGAGGAAGTCTAATTCTCCTAAAATCGCTCCAGTTGAGAGGGAGGACAGAGATAGTAATCATTCTGTTAAACTTGACTCATGGAGAAGGTGACTTGCATACATAATGGAGACTTTGTGAACAAAGGTTTAGAAGACTGTTAGCATAAAAGAAAGGAATGATGAGTAGGGTTGGGTAAATTAATTCCGCAGATTAAAACAGGCAGCCCTTCAGCATACAGGAAGCAAAGGGCAGTTACCCAGACACTCCAAAAAAATATAGCTGAGGAAGAAGGTGAGAAACTAAAGATGAAATTCTGACTCTATTGTTGCAAAAAAACCTATAACCAGAAAAAAGGAAAAAACACCTTAATAAAATGACTCAATTTTACAAATAGCAATTTGGTATTAGGTTCTTAGTTTTTTGAAAACATAGGGTAATAAAAGATGAATGTGAATGACCAAATCATGTGGTAAGGACTTGGAAATGAATGTGAGGTGTCTAAAGTCAAGAATGTGCTAAGATGCTCCAAATATAAAAGATCTAAAAATATTAGCTGTGTTGAGAAAAGAAAAAGAAAGGGATAAGCCCATAAACCGAGGGAGACTGCTGCTCTTTCTTTTTTCTATCTTCTCTATCAAGAAAAATTATCATTAAATTAGAATGAGGACAACAAACAATTCTGATATGGATTTGGGATTTACTCAGATTTACTTAGGGACCAAAGTAAATGAGAGTAATAGAGAAAGTTTCCAAATGATCCACTCCTGTCTACCATGTCTGTGAACTGTGAATACTTAGACAAGAAGGATAAGAATGTTCAACTTACAATGTATCTTAATTTTAACGATGTACATAGTCTTTTATTATAACTTTGTTAACAAGATTTAAAAAAACATTGGTTTTATGATAGTAACACTGAGTGGATTGCTGATGGTCGACCAATCTTTCTCCAGGCAAATTCTGTCCTTTCTACTATCCAAACTCAAAATGCTATTGTGTGATTTAGTTAAGGAAGTGGAAAACACATTTTACAAATCTATGATAATACAAAGATGTGAAAGAGAGCTAATAGCTTATGTGGTAATCAAATAAATCTTCAAAAACATTTTGTTATGCTGAAATAGTCACTCCAGATAACCTACTATGTAATAGGAAATAATGTAAAGACCTATATTTAAATTTCAAAAATATCATTTATACCAACGAAGGATAACTGAGTTTAACAGTGGTTCATTTGAAAAAGCTATGATATTTTTACACAATCTATAATCTTCAGTTACCTTAGGAAAACATATTTCATTGTTTCTTCTCATTTTACCAAAACGTTTCTATTCTACAGACACATTAAATTAGCTTTTAAAAATCCTATATATAGTTTGAACCTCTTAGAATAAAAATATGTAGAATTTCTAGCTTAGGAAACAAGACAAAGAATTATGCAGTACAGGTAAGTGTGAGAACATCTTAGTTTCTTTCACAGAAATTATACCACGTAATTTCTATAGCACATGTAATGATGAAGGATTTCAGAAAGCTCACTTTAATATGTCTCCTGTCATAGTGAAAAATGCATAAATTAATTTCAAAGATTTGGAAATAAATAAATAATTTGGAACAGTTCTGGGTAAGGTAATATTATCTTTGATATAGAAAAATATATTCTGGAATTCATGCAAATTGATTAAAACTTTATAGCAACACATCATAGTAACAAGGTCTTCACAGAGGATCACACACACACAAAAGAAGACAATTAAATTCCTCACCTGCCTAATACCCAACCGGTATGCAACGATCCGATCTACTGCATCAGGATTCATTTGAGTCCACTGTAGACTATAGGAGTAAACACGGTGTCTGTTCTGCCACACAGGATTGTAGGTATCGTAATAGAATTCTGGAGCATAGGCCTTTCCTAAAAACAGAAAAAGTCCTTAAATTTAAATGACATGTTACAGTTAAACATACTTACTTATTCTTTATGCCCTTTTATTACTTTCTACTTCGTGTTCCATAAGTAATTCTTGTATTTAAAAAGTCATGTGATTAAAATCTAATCAATTTCTGGAGAATTTGAGAAGAGATGTAAGAAGATTTCCTGGTTGGTTGTATAAGCAGTGTAAGAGGAAGAGAAGAATCAAGGATGACTGCAAGTTTTTTGATCTAAGCAACCAGAAGAATGAAGTTTCCATCAACTGATATGTAAAGTTATGGGAGGATCAAATTTGGGGGGAGAAGATCAGGAAATTATTTTTGAACAATTTGAATGATCTAAATGGAGCCATTAAGTGGGATACACTTGACTAGAATTCAGGAGAGGCCAGGGCTGGAGACATAATCTTGCTAACCACAGGCATATAGATAAGAGTTTAAATTTAAGCCATGAGACTGATGAGATCACCAAGGGAGTGTGTGTAGATAAAGGCTAAGGTCTGACCACTGGGGCAATCCAAGGTTAAGAGATATGGGAGGAGATAACAAACCCCACAAAGGCCTGAGACAGAACAACCAGTGAACAGGAAGAAAATTTAAAATGTGGCATCCTAGAAATCAAAAGAAGTACATCAGTGAGATAGGGGTATGGGATTAAGAGACACAAACTACTATATAAAATAAGCAACAAGGATATACTGTACAGCACAGGGAAATATACCATCATTTTATACTAACTTTAAATGGAATATAATCTATAAAAATATTGAATCATTATGCTGTACACCTGAGGCTAATATAGTATTGTAAATCAACTATACTTCCAGAAAAAATAAATAAATAATAAAAAAGAAGTATGTCAGCAAGTAAATGATCAACTCTGTCAAAAAAAAAATCAGTGAAGATGACAATTTGTGTTTATATTATCCATGTCTTTGGTCACTAAACTGAAATTAACCAAACAAAAACTTAACAACACAAGAACTTTGGTCAATAACGAAAAAGGCTTTTATTTAGATTTTAAGGATATGTGAGGTATACATAGTATATGTAACATACAAAAACCATCTCAGTTTTTGTCTTTTAATTGCCAAATAGAAAAATTCACAGACCATGGGAATTATACGTCCAACTTTTAAAATAATTAATTAATTAATTTATTTATTTTTGGCTGCATTGGGTCTTCATGGTTGTGTGCGGGCTTTCTCTAGTTGAGGTGAGCAGGGGCTACTATTCATGGTGGTGTGGGGGCTTCTCATTGTGGTGGCCTCACTTGTTGCCGATCATAGGCTCTAGATGTGCAGGCTTCAGTAGCTGTGGTGCGTTGGCTCAGCAGTTGTGGCGCACGAGCTTAGTTGCTCCCAAGCATGTGGGATCTTCCTGGACCAGGAAATTGATCCTGTGTCCCCTGCACTGGCAGGCAGATTCTTAACCACTGTGCCACCAGGAAAGTATCCCAACTTTTTGATATTCTGAAATATAGATTTTTTTCACACTATCTACTTTTTACCAATAATACATTTATTTATTAAATCAGTATTTAGTTAGAGCCTATTGAATGCCAAGTAGTGTTCTAGGCAATGAACAAGGAGGTATGGCCTCTGTCTTCCTGGAAATTGCTTACATTTTCTCCAACTTTTCAAATAGCTTTGCAATTTTTACTGGATTATGATTTAATAAGTTGTACATTATTCAACAGATTTTTTTTTTTAAATTAGATTAAATATTAAATGTCCTCCTGGGGTTTTCCTCCTGGGTTCCTGTATGCAGGAATATATCTTACCTGGTTTTTTCTTTTTCTCCATCATTAGTCATCTATCATCTAGGGATTGCAGAAGAGTTGATTCATAAGAATTTATTACATATAAAGTATGAATGTTGAACACTAAGAATGAAAGTGATGGTCTCTATTACCCTGGTGAGGTTCACCAGGAAAAAAAGTCAGATGAACTGAATTTAATTTTTGACAAATTTACTAGTAAAATTAAATACATTGAATTACATATCTGAATTTTAGTAACATTTGGAAAAGTCTCCTATATCAACACTGTGTGCATTAAAAAATGTTCTATGAATATTCATTCAGTTTTATTGAAAATGGATTATCAACTCTATACAAACAATCTTGCATAGAAGGAGGTCTCTGGAAAAGAGTCATCACATTCATTTTATTTCTTCTATATGTTGTATGATATTTTTATTATTAGTAACTAAATGATAGCACAAATTCATGTTCACAACACTTAGCAAAATCTAGATGAGAGGAACACAATATACTGAATGAATGAATAAATATCCAAAACATCACTGACAACCTGTATTTGAGACCAAATTTCCCAAACTGTTATTGAGGAGGTACATTTAGTAGTAGCCTAGATAAAGAGCCAGGGGTTTTGATTAAAAATAAGCATCCAAGGGGTTTCCCTGGTGGCGCAGTGGTTGAGAGTCCGCCTGCCGATGCAGGGGACGCGGGTTCGTGTCCCGGTTCGGGAAGATCCCACATGCCGCGGAGCGGCTGGGCCCATGAGCCATGGCCGCTGAGCCTGCGCGTCTGGAGCCTGTGCTCCGCAACGGGAGAGGCCACAACAGTGAGAGGCCCGCGTACCGCAAAAAAAAAAAAAAAAAAAAAAACATCCAAAACCTATAAATGAAGTAAAGAGCTTTTTAAGTGAGAAATGTCAACTTAGAGTGTTTTCATTAGACATTAGTGTCTAGATTGAATTGAGGAGATAAAGAGTCTCAATGGTTGGTTTTTCATTTTGCTTATTGTTTTTTTTTGAGGGGCACAGGGAGAAGAGGGGCTTGCTTTTGTTTTTTAGCCAAGAGGGAAATACAAGGGGTATTAGATTTAGTTCTAAGTATCACGTTTTTCATAAAATGAATGATACATTCAAAGAGAAATGAGAAGAGAATAAAGTCTATTTAGCATGGAAAAGGAAAAAAAAAATCTCTCAAAAACTGGCAAATGAAGTTTTCTGAGAGTTGAAACTCCATCACAGGCTAAATTTTAACAGATCTATGAAATAAGATGAATGCCAGTGAGTGGGTATTAAAGGATACATATTTTGACTTAGAAATGTTCTAGCAATCCTCTCTGAATACGGATGATTTTCCCTTCACTAGAGGTATTTAGTCAATACCTAACTGCCATTTAGCAGGGTCGATATGGGTGAGTGACTGTCCACAAAATGGCCATTAAGGTAAGGCACAGTCTCAAATCTCTAGGGTGCTATGAAACATTTGCCTACTGTTTCTTGTATTATTTCAATTGTTTTAAGCACATTTATTTATAAATTCCATTTAATGTTTCTATTATCTGTATTCTAATCCTGCTTTTTGTTGACTGCCAGAAGGGTAAACTAGCTGCATGTCATAAATGCAAATTGTCATAATACTAGAACTGATTGTTTATCTAAATAAATACTTTTCAGGTTATTGAAGCAGTTTGACATTGAAGTTAAAAAAAAATTCTCATGACATTGTGAAAACATGAATTTGTTTATCAAAATCTATTTTCAGGGTTGTGAAAAATTAAGCTACAATTTAACCCTCATTTGAATATTCTAAATAGATCCAATTTTACTATAAAATTCTATCTTTATTTTTAATTAGAGATTGTTACGAAGGCTTTTCAATGTATTTCTGAAAATACTTAAGTTTATTTGCATTGACATTCCGCATTACATATGAGTGACATATGTAATATTTTTTCATGAAATATTAGATTGGAAAAGGAAATAGAGATGACCAGTTCCAGTGTCTCATATGACAGATAAATTTTGGGACAGAATAGATATGGTGATGACATATGGATGTTGATATAGTTTTAATTTAGTTGAATAATTGTTACCACCTTAGAATTAAAGATGAGAAAAGCTTTTTTAGCTGGTGCATAAATAATATTGATTAGCAACAAATAATTACTGATAAGAAATGATTTTGTGTAGTTATAGTTAAATATAAATATGCTTGCTACGTCTCAGAGCATACTTTGTACTAAACCTCTTTTGGATAAACTTGATAAAGGAAAAATGCTTTCTGACTTTGTTTGAGAAATCTATCTTAAAAGTAAAAAAAAAGACCCCACAAATTTGTTCTCTGATTTCAGAGCCAATCATATTTAATATTTATACACTTGTTTTGTAAGAAGCACACAGTATACATAGTAATACAAAGGAAATGCCCTTATAATAATCTTAGGCTGTAACAACGAAACATGACATCTGCTGGTTCAACAGGGAAAGAATTCATAATTTTTCTTCTTTTTTATCCTTCAGGCATTTTTTTTGTCCTAGCAAGCACACCAAAAATTTTTTTCATTCTCTTTTATAGTCTACTTTTATTTTTATGCAACATTGTTCGAGTTTAAATCATTTAAAACTAACTGAGCTAGAACTATATTCATTATCTAAATTAGCAGATAATTTTTAGATATGTATGATTATCTACAGATTTTGGATTTTAAAATATTCTTAAAATATATATAGAGAAAAATTTAATTGTTCAAATTTTTAAAAATTTATATAAAAGTATATTTATTCTACTTTGCAAATAGCTTCTCAAAAGTGAGTAAATTGAGTTTTCAAAATATTATTTTTTGCATAAACCTCAAAGTAAAAGATATATTAAGAATATATGACATGTCACTTTCCCAGTCTAAAAATGTTAGATTAAAGTATAACAAAAATCTTTCTTACATGCATTCCTAAGCTTGCAAGCAGAAAAGGAATTGTTTCTTAGGGGTCAAAAAACAAAGAACTGAAAATCAGACACTGAACAGGAGCTTAGGGAGAAAAGGAGTGTTGCTGGTGTTTGTATCCTTGGGAGCTGGAATTTTAAGGCAATAGGAGATGAGGTTAATGGGCCAATTAAGATGAGATGTTAGAAATGAGGTACCACATAACAGCAAGATCAGTAAAAACAGCAATCTCAGTACTGTATAAATGAGTCAGTAAACTTTTCTCTATATTGTGTTTCGCTTGCCTGCATTCTAGTGACTCAGCTTGCCAGTGACTGAAAGTTCCTAAAACTCTAGTTTTATCCTCACACATTTTGACTCCTTAAACTGAAATGCTTTCTTGGTGTAATTTCTACCTGCTTATCAATTCTTACCTTTTGGTACCCAAATCACAACTATCCTTCCTTTAATTACTCTTTCTTCAATGATAGATATTTATACTACCATACTTAACATTTAATTAGGAAAACACATTGTAATACTACACCAATATATAAGTACTCCTGAAAATATTTTCTGTATGATCATTTTTATTTTTCTGATTAGAGGCCCTTTCCCAGATTTAGACATAATGTAATTGGGGCCAATGGAGTGGACTGAACAATGTAAAGCAACTACCACCTTGTTGTTTTAGAATAATATTGATGTTTCAATTTTCACACACATACATTTTTTAAAAAAAATCAGAATTGTGGTATAATAGATAATATCTCTAAATAAAGCTAGTTTTAATTTAATTATAGCCATTAAATAAATTTACTGCTACTGACCAAGAACAACCTTCCCTAGGCATGCCTATGTTTTTAATATTAATCCATCAATATGATATTTAGGGTGATTTTTGCAAAGAGAAAAAAAAATGGGATAATTACTGTAAAATTGATATAGCATTTACATGTTTTTATTTCTGATTGTAGTTTAAAAAATTATTTTGAGAGCTTTGATAATGATATGTTAACATAAATATTGATATGCCAGGGAAGAAAAAGTTAAGAAACTCTGTAATTTGCTCCCTTTCTCCTCAAGGATGCCTAAGGTAATTGTGACTCTACCAGACCACCTTCTAAACCAGGCTTCAGCAAACTTTTTGTGTAAAGGGTCAGATAGTAAGTATTCTAAGGCTTTAAATTGTGATCATAAGATATCTGTCACAACTATTCAACTATGATATTATAGATACTACTAATTCATGTAGTTCAAGATGATATAATTTGAGAGGTAATATAATACAAATTCAAAATTCTTCTACTTATCCAATGAGTTGACATGTTAATAATATTCCAAATTTTATGATTTTCAGAATTGGCCAGGTCTCTCCAATTGTACGTACTCACAGCTGAAAAACTATATCTTTTATAAGTATTCAAACAACCCAAGGAATTAAAAAAAGTGCCCCAAATGAAAAGACTTAGAAGTTCAATATTCTCACATGTAGTAGCTACCTGTTGACAAAGACTTTAATAACTTTTAAGAGAATTTAGTTTATCTCTCACAGACATTTGATTAAAACAACCAATTATAGTTTGCAGATGTATACAAGCAATACTTTAAAAAAATTCTCTAGAGCAAATTGAAATAGATTTACTATATCATTAGTGTATTCACCCCCCAAAATGGTCAACTACTATATCATAGCCTTTTGGTATTCAATGTGTTATTCTCTGATATATCAACATCACTAAACAAAAAAAAATTGTAAATAAAAATATTTAGAGATTTAATGAAGTATTTAAAACATCACAAATTTTAAAACCTTTAAAAGAAAATGTTCACTAAAATGAAGCACTCATTTCTCATACTTAAATTATTCTATATAAGACCCTGTTTAATGACAAATAAAAAATAGGATTCAGAATTATTCATAAAATCCTTATTATTACATCTTGCATCATTTTGATACAGTGGTGGCTGTTAATATGCTGTACTAACTCCATGCACTGCCCAAATTATAATATTTGCCCCCTTTCTATGGTTATGTTAAATTATCTTTTATTTAATAGATTATAAACACTTTGATGGGAGATACCTCATTTTTTATATACTGTCCCCTCAGTTGAGGATATGAAGAAAACCAATTGAACTCAAAAAATATCTCTACTAAAATTTTTCATGTAAATGGTCATTTGCATCTGTATTTTTTGGGGTGGAGTTCCTATTTATATTTTTAAAACTTCAATGAAGCACTATTTCAACACAATTGAGTCACCTCTGACCCCTTTTTGGCATCAGCCTAGAACAAAATATTTATGCAAAGTAGTTGCTGGCTTACGCACCAAATATATATGGTTGTCTTGGGTAATATAAAATAAATGCATGTACTTACCAGATAACATTTTAACTTAAATGAATAACCCTTTTACTCTAAAACCCTGAATGTACTTTGCCAAAAATGATGTTAAATATGAATAATATGAGGTTTTTTTTTTTTCCAAAATAGGCTTAGATTAGGATCTGGTCCCAAAAATTTAAAAGATGATTTGGATTTGATGAAACAATTAGCTTTCACATTAGGCTTGTAAATAGGAAACTGCTAAGGGTTTAGAGAAAGTTTAGAAATAAAAATTATAAATCCATTGATATTTTACTTGGAAATATCTAAGTAAGTGTTGTGTGTATTAAAAACCACATGTTCTAAAGAAAAATAATCTGGAGAGCTCCTCTGGGAATAAAGATGGTTGACTTGAGAGAAAGAAGAAAAGACAGCTCTTAAACTCTGTACTTCAATTATCCCCTTGTACAAAATAGAGTTGGCCCAAGGGCCTTTGCTCACTACTATTCTGTCAAGTATTTGAGACACCTACCAGAATTGTATGTCTAGGATTGCTGTTAAAAGTTATTCTACTATAATTTACCACTACAACCATGGACTCATGAAGCAAGAAAAATCTTGAGAGATGGAAACTGTATCTCAAATTTATATAGGAATTTACAGTTAAAAAGTACTTCCACAAATATTAACTTCTTTTAGTCTTCACAGAAGTTGGAAGGGCAAAAATGCAGAGGGATATTACTTGGCTTGAACTGCAAATCTGGAAAGTTAATGTGAATATCATAATTAATGAAATAATGCAGACTACTATCCTTGTCTGGTCTGCAGATCATCCCTCAAAAAGATCCAAATGAATATTTTGTGAGAAGGAAGAGAGGTTACACCATTTACCTAAATATGCAAAGGAAGTTGGCTTTCAGACTGAGAGCGTCTGACCATCCCTACCTTCCTCAATGTATTTTATTTCAGGAATGTTAGGATAAAATGAAATTATTAGAAATCTCTCTTTTCAGAAATATTGCAGCACATACTCCCAAGGCAGAAGAATACAAAACTATTTTGCTTCATTTTATATTTTAGAAAAACATTTCATTAATACATGGTACAGGTCAATTGTCAGTGGGTGAGGCAAGCACACACCAAACTTTCCTGTCATTGGTGAGGGAAGACAAGGTTGGAGTAGCTATCTGGAGTATCACATTTGGCTATGTCACAATCATGGCTCTAGGCTGATTTTGTGATGCTCTTTTGCTATCCTTTCAAGAGTTATGCCATTTCTTTCATATATCACAACTATGCTTGTTAATGAGCCAACTCTGTAATATGTATGTATGTGCTGGCATGGGAAGCACAAACAATTGAGGTTGCAGAAGAAATTCTATAGATCATTAAATTTCACAAAACAGAAGCAGATTCAGAAAAAGAAAATGATTAGATATACATGGTGTCCAGTTCCTGGGCTAAGCACAAATCTATTTTGTAGCAAGTGCACTGTTTTATAAAAATAGTGAGTACATCCTTGTTCTCTGACCATTTCCCCTCGCCTGTCCTATACATCCCATGCCTAAGAAATGCTGCTAGAAAATCAAATCACTGAAGTAACTAGCAACCATTTATTCATAAACTCAATTGCTAATTCTTATATGGCCCAGAAATGCTATATGCATTCCCCTCAAATATACATGGATACTTATGAGTCAAGATATGGAATAACCAAAATCTCTGCTTATTTACTAGGGCCCACAGTTTTATAAGACTTCAAAACTTTTCCTTTCCTTTTTCTAGGAATCCTCAAAAGACGTCTCACATATAATTCAAAAGCCAGTCATTTTAGGCTTTCCTGCCCTTTCTTTCTTATTCCAGCTTCCATCAAAGAGACAGTCAGAGAAATTCTCCCTTGAGGTTGTGTACAGTGTGGGGAAATTTTATGTAAATCTGAATTATGTAACAGAAACAGTATATGAAAAACATACCAGTGTTCAAATTTGAAATAGAATATGCCCAAACAAGGGAAAAACCCCACAGACAATGCAATATTAGAGTTTCAATTTATTTTTGTTCAATTTGGATTTTTCTTTTCATATAGCATGTATATGTCTATAGATATACAACTTCTCATAAAATTCTCATGAAATGCTTTCCTCTGGGGTCTTCCTCTTCGTAAGCCTGCTTGCAGTGTTTTACCTGTACACAGAAAATATTCTAATTGTGACATTAGGAGAAAGCTTAATCAAGGGAATAAAACAGTTCTTTCTGGCTTAAAGAAGAATTGATGCTTGATCTCTCCTAGACAAAAATAAGATTATTAAAGGCACTTATGTGGTTAATTTTTGTTATTTGCCCGGCACCATGCTAACCACTTGCATACATTGTATTTCTTAATATTCACAATCCCCTGCAGGATGAGAATATTCTTACCATTTTCCTTTTGTGAAAGATGAAAGTGAAGATTAGCGATCTTAAACAAATTGCCCTATAGTAAGCAACTGTGGAGTAACAAAGCTGCATTCTGAATCCACATCGGAAGCCCTTTTTATTCTAACACCCAACGTCTTTGGATAGGGTTGCTCTCTACCGCGCGTGACTGGCTAAAGGGGTGAAAAGGGCTGAAATCCAGGCTCTGTTTCTGTTGCAACCACTTGTGCCCTGGTATGGGAGTTACAACTGCTTGAAGAAAGGGGCACCTTTTTCCTGATTCGCACACAAAGACTGTACAGGCTGGTGGATTTCCTGATTAGATGCTACTCCCAGTAATCTAACAAGGATCCCTACTTCCCTACTCTGCCCATTGTGAGTATGGAAACTTAAACTACAATTTACCCTTGGGACTCAACCAGATTTGCCATATTATATCGTTATCTGAAAGTATTATCAAGTCAGGAATTTATAAAGATAAGGATTGACTAAATCTCTAGAATGAGAACTACATGTACTTGTTAAGCATTTAACTCAGAAATAATGAATATATAATAAGCTGCAAATAATTCAGTCTTTCCTAAAGCTTTACGTTCCCTAAAAACTGAAAAGTTCCAAAGTGTCTAAAAGCCTTGGGTTCCTTTGAAGGACCTCTGGTTGGGGGGTGTGCATGGAGGGGGAATGGCTGGATGAACTGACCCAGCAGCGCTCAGGCCGAGAGGACTGACTGTTCAATGGTGTACTTAGGAAGCACATTAACTTCCTGGCAAGCACCGCTGCCACACATGTGGGTGGTCCACTGCTGAATATGAATGCGTGGAATATCATTGAGGCAGGGAGTAAGAGGTGTTCAAGTGAGTTGGAGAGGAGCCCAGAAGGTATGCTGTTTATCTTCTAGGGACATTTATTTTCTCCAAAACATATAACTTGAATTAATAAAGTGGATTTAGATGTGAATAAAGGAAACCAGTCATTGAAACTGAATAACTGTGACTCTCTAAGAATAACCCAAAGATCTGTGAATATGACTCCTAGAGCAAGAAAAAGATTAAAGCACAAATAACTGTTCTTATAGTATTGCTAAGAAGCACTGGTCTGGATCTGATTGCAAAGCAAGTATCTGCCTGCAGTTAGATGCTGAGGCTACTAGCAACTGTCATTTTGATCAGTGCTTTAGAAATAGACAAAGTTCATTAGAACGATGAAAGAAAGTGATTTCTTAAGTAATGCTTACATAAGTAATGCAAAATTATAAAACTTTGGTTATATCCTCTGGTCTGAAATTCAAAAAGAATTTATAAAAAGAAAACCTCTATCAACTTTCTCAACTTACTGCTATGTCACAAAATATCCCTTGAGAAAAGACAATGTATCAGGTTGTGGGCAATTATCTGTGGAATGTCTCACCTGACCATCTTAAGTCTGGTTTCTGGCATGTCTTTGGAACAAGTTTTGCACTGTTCTCATCCATTAATCATCCCTTCAGGGTGATGGACAAAGGCCAAGTGCTTAAATAGACACTTGGAGGTTTGGGATACAGCTTTGATTCCACTGAACTAAAAAGTCCTTTGATTCTTTCACAGATTGATTTTATTACCACCCAATATCTACTGAAAAAATCCAACTGTACTAAGTGCTAAACAGACTCTTAAGAGTAGAAATACTAAACATATAATATTCACATACATATGTGTGGACTTCTACATTTGGGTTTCTTTGCTTTATTCTTTTCTGATGTCAGAGAATATTATAAAAATTCTTTTCTCTTAGGAGAAACTGTGATTTCGAACCATTTCTTATCCTCTAAAAACTGGATCTAATGCTTGCCCAAAATAATATAAGGAAGCTGTGAGCAATAGTTTTGGAATACTGTGTCCTACCCTGTTATGCTGATATCTCTGTCTTCCCTTTATTCTACCCAGCAGTGATGGTCTTGCTTACAAAATGGTAATTCTCCAAAACCTGATTCATATCCTTCTGATTTCACTTGTATACGTGACCTTTGTTACCAATATATTGGGTCATTCAATATTCTTAATATAACAGTCACTATCTCTTAAAGTAAGAGATACAGCTGGGCAAAGTTGTTATCTTGGGGAGGGGAACTACTGTGAAGATAACCAGTTTACTGTCTCCTCCTAAAGGAAAGTAATTTAGAGGTTAGGGGAGGAAAAAGGAAAAAATGATTCTCGAGGAACAACCAAATGTTTAAAAAATTAACACAATATGGATTAGAAAAAGTATATACATGACAATAGTAAATCGAACAATGCCATTCATATTATGAAACACCTCCTATTCCCAACCCTATCTTATTTGGCAAATATCATCCACTCTTCAATAATACTTGAGGTATAATTTACATACAATAAAATGAACACATTTTAAGTGCAGATTTCACTGAGTCTAGAAAAATATATATTACTATGTAGTCACCAATCAAGATATAGGAGATTTCTATCACTGCAGAAAGTTACCTGCTACTCCTTTGTAATCAATCAACTCCACCTTCAGCCCCAGCCAAAGAATATAATTTCTATTACTAAAGATTAGCTTTGCATGTTCAGGAAATTAATATAAATGGAATCATAAAGTATGCACTTTCTGTGGCTAGTTGTGTTTATTCAATATAATTGTTTTTGAAATCCATCCATTCATGTATTGTATCAGTAGTTCTCTCCACTTCTATGACTGAGTAAAATTCCACTGCATGAGTAGATTAGATCACAAGTTGTTTATTCAGCCACCTGTTGATGAATATTTGGGTTGTTTCTAGTCAGACACTATTACAAATAAAGCTGCCATTAAAGTTTGTGTATAAATCTCTGTATAGACATACACATTTTCATTTCTGTTGAATAATCATCTAGGAGTGGAATTGCTGGATCACTTGGTAAATAAATATTTAAGTTTTTGAGAGACTTACAAGCCATTTTCAAAACAGAAATCCCATTCTACACTCCCAGCAAGAATGTGTGATAATTTCAGTGACTATATATCCTCACCTACATTTGCTGTTGTCAGCCTTTTTAACTTTTGTCATTATAATGTGTGTGTAGTTCTAACTTGTTGTGTTTTAAATTTCATTTCTCTGATAACAAATGATGGCTACCAGTTTTAATACAAATACTGGTCAATTGTATGCTATTTTGTGCAATGTATATTCAAGTCTCTTGCCAATTTTATTTGGACCGTTTGTCTTATTATTGAATTTTAAGGATTATATACTCTGGATACAAACACTTTGTCACAAACATGTATTTCAAATTCTTTTTTCAGCCTGTGGCTTGCTTTCTCCTTTTTCCCTTTTTTTTGTTTCTTTAGACCAATAATTTTTTTAAAAAAAAATTTATTGGAATATAGTTGATTTACAATGTTGTATTAGTTTCAGGTGTACAGCAAAGTGAATCAGTGATACACATACATATATCCACTCTGTTTAAGATTCTTTTCCCACGTAGGTCATTGAAGAGTATTGAGTAGAGTTCCCTGTGCTACACAGTAGTACATATATACAGTAGAATATTACTCAGCCATACAAAAGGACAAAATAATGCTATTTGCAGCAACATGGATGGACCTAGAGATTGTCATACTGAGTGAAGTAAGTCAGACAGAGAAAGACAAATGTCATATGATATTGCTTATATGTGGAAGCTTTTTCCTTTTTTAATGAGGTCTTTTGAGGAGCAGGAAGACTGCAGTTTTAATTATGCTTGTATTATTATTATTTGTATTAGTTTTAAATGACTGGTGATTTTTGGGGTTTACTTTCTATTCCAAATTTGCCTAGATTTTCTCCTGAGTTTTCTCCTAGAATTTTACAGTTTTAATTTTTTATATTTACATCTACAATCAATTTTAAATTAATCTTGTGCGTAATGTGAGGTATTATTTAAGGTTTATTTTTTTAATATGAATATCCAGTTGTTCTAGCACAATTTATTCAGAAGACTATCATTTCTTAATGGATTATGCTGGTGACTTTGGAAAACTCATTTGACCATATGTGTATCATCTCTGTGACCTTAGAGGTCTATTCCTGGATCTTTTATCCTGTTTCAATGAACCATGTGTTTATATTTATACAAAAACCACACTATCTTGATTACTGTGACTTTACAGTAAGACTTGGAACAGGGTAGTGTGAGTCCTCCAACTTTGTTCTTTTTCCCCTTGCACATAGGTCTAGCTATTGTTAAGCCTTAGCTTTCCAAATAAAATCTAGAGTCAGCTCTTCAATTTCTATAGAAACAAAACCAAAAACAACCATGCTGGGTATTTTGTTGGGATTGCAGTGAATCTGTAGATCAATTCGGAGACAATAAGTATGAAACCAATATTAATTCTTCCAAAATATGAACTTGGTATATTTCTCTATTTATTTCGGTTCATATCCCTCAGCAATTTTTTAATATTTTTCAGTGTACGTCTTGTGCATATTTTATTAAATTTATTTACACTTTGATCTGGAAATGGTATTTTTTACCCTTCAGTTTCAAATTTTTGTAGCTATTATACAGAAATATGATTGATTTTACATACTAATTTCATACCCTATGCTATGCTAAATTATCTTAATTCAAGTATATTTTCTCATAGATAATTTAGCATTGTCTTCAAAAACAACGACATAATCTGTGACTAGAAATAACTTTGTTTCTTCCTTTCTGATTTTTATGCATGTTATTTACTTTCCTTGTGTTATTGTAGTGGTAAGGACCTGCAGTACAATATTTGTGACTAATGAGAGTGGGTATTTTTGTTTTGCTCCCAATTTTAGAAGGAAAATGTTTGATCAGCATATTATCTTGGTGAGTATTCCATGTGCACATGTAACAATATGTAGTTTACAACTTTGGGTATGATAATCTACAAATATCAATTAATTTAGTTTGCTTGTAGTATGGTCCAGATTGTCTCAAACATTAGTGATTTTCTGGGTACATATTCTATAAATTATTCATAGATGGATGTTAAAACCTTTAGTGTAATTATGAGTAGATTATTCCTCCTGGCACTTTATTTATGAATTTTGAAGCTCTATTATTAGGTGCACACATATTTATATCTGTATAACCTTTCCTGTAAATTCCTCTTTTACTATTATTAAATGTCCCTCTTTAACTCTTAAAATTTTCTGTCTTGAAGTCTATTTTGTCTAGCAATAATATAGTCATGTCAGCTTTCTTATGTGCTCTTTGCATGTTATGTATTGCTCCATCCTGTCCTTTCAGCTTCTTTGTGTCTTTGTATTTAACATGTGTTTCTTGTAGATAGCAGTGTCTATCTTGTAGATAGCTTGCTTTTTGTTGTTTTTCTAAAATTCCAGTCCAGGGCTTCCCTGGTGGCGCAGTGGTTGAGGGTCTGCCTGCCAATGCAGGGGACACGGGTTCATGCCCCGGTCCAGGAAGAACCCACATGCAGCGGAGCGGCTAGGCCCATGAACCATGGCCGCTGAGCCTGCGCGTCCGGAGCCTGTGCTCCGCAACGGGAGAGGGCCACAACAGCAAGAGGCCCGTGTACCGCAAAAAACAAAACAAAACAAAAATCCAGTCCAGTGATTTCTGACAACTGAAGTGTTAAGTTCATTTACATTTCATGTCATTATTAATAAAATTGGGTTAAAGTCTATCATCTTGCTCATTGTTTTCATTGTCCCTTCAGTGTTTTTGTTGTTGTTGTTCACTTGTTATCTTTTCCTCTGATATTTCGAGTAAATTCAAATGTATTTTAGTTTCTTCAATGCACCACTTTTTTTTTGATATTTATTTAAACATCTTTATTGGAGTATACTTGCTTTACAGTGGTGTGTTAGTTTCTGCTTTATAACAAAGTGAATCAGCTATACAAATATAGATATCCCCAGATCTCTTCCCTCTTGTGTCTTCCTCTCTCCCACCCTCCATATCCCACCCCTCTAGGCGGTCACAAAGCACCGAGCTGATCTCCCTGTGCTATGTGGCTGCTTCCCACTAGCTATCTGTTTTACATTTGGTAGTATATATAAGTCCATGCCACTCTCTCACTTTGTCCCAGCTTACCTTTCCCTCTCCCCATGTCCTCAAGTCCATTCTCCAGTAGGTCTGTGTCATTATTCCCGTCCTGCCCCTAGGTTCTTCATAACCAGTTTTTTTTTTTTTTTTTAGATTCCATATACATGTGTTAGGATACGGTATTTGTTTTTCTCTTTCTGACTTACTTCACTGTGTATGACAGACTCTAGGTCCATCTACCTCACTACAAATAACTCAATTTTGTTTCTTTTTATGGCTGAGTAATATTCCATTGTATATATGTGCCACATCTTCTTTATCCATTCATCTGTCAATGGACACTTAGGTTGTTTCCATGTCCTGGCGATTGTAAATAGTGCTGCCATCATCCAAAAATCCACAAACAATAAATGCTGGAGCGGGTGTGGAGAAGAGGGAACCCTCTTGCACGTTGGTGGGAATGTAAATTGATACAGCCACTATGGAGAACAGTATGGAGGTTCCTTAAAAAACTAAAAATAGAGCTACCATATGACCCAGCAATCCCACTACTGGGCATATACCCTGAGAAAACCATAATTCAAAAAGAGTCATGTACCACAATGTTCACTGCAGCAATGCACCACTTTTTAAAAAAACTTTTTAGAAGTTTCTGTATGGCAAAAACTATGCAACTTTAACTTATTCTATTTAGAGTCAATATTGTATCACTTAATATATCACATTTCACATTTCATGCTTCTCTGAGGTCCCTATTTGCTTCTCAGTTCCTATTTCACAAATGTTATAAATTTAGAAAAATACAACTCAAATTAATCCCATCATTTGTGTTATTGCTGTAACATTTTGGTTCGTGATATGTTATAAACCCTAACTTATAATGTTATTATTTTTGCTTCAAACCAAGGATTGAGAGACTTTTCCTCAAAGGGCTAGATGTAAATATTGCGTTGGCCCAAAAGTTCGTTTGGGTTTTTCAGTAACATCTTATGGAAAAATCTGAATGAACTTTTGGGCCAACCCAATATTTTAGGTTTATGAGCCATATGGTTGCTGTTACAACTACTCACCTCTCCTGTTGTAGCATGAATGGAGCCATAGACAATACATAAGCAAGTGAAGAAAGCTATGTTGCAATTAACCTTTATCTATAAAAACTGTTGGTTGGTGCCCAAGAGGTAATTTGCTGACCATTGTTTGCACAGCTGTTTATTAGGGAAATTATAAAAAAATTTATCTTTACCCACCTATTTACTGGATCTGATCATCTTCATTCCATTTTTTCCCCATGTTTATTGAGGTATAATTGGTATACAAAAAAAGTGAATATAATTAATATAATACAATTTGGTAAATTTAGACATACGTATACCTCCTGTTACTATCACCACAATCTAGGTAATAAATATATCCATCACCTCCAAAAGTTTCCTTGTGTTCATGTGTGGGTGTGTAGGTGTGTATGTTAAGAGCCCAGAAATAAACTCACTCATATATGGTCAACTGATCTTCTTCAAAGGTACCGAGAATATACAACAGAGAAAAGATAGTCTCTTTAAAAAATGATGTTGAAAAAACTAGATATCCACATTTAAGACAATGAAATTCGACACGTGTCTTTTACCATACACAAAATTTAACTCATAATGGGTTAAAGATTTGAATATAAGATCTGAAAACATAAAACTCACAGAAGAAAACATAGGAGAAAAGATTATTTCTTTATGTAGATCCTGGTTTCCACTGAAAACTTTTCCCTTTAATATGAAGAATATGTTTTGGCATATTTTGTAGTACAGTTTTACTGACTACTAATTCTCCAGCTTTCATTTTCCAGAAAAATATATTTGTTTGACCCTATTTTAAAGCACATTTTCACTGGAAATAAAATTATTAACGGACAGTATTTTAAAGATGTTTAAAGATTTAAAGATGTGTCATTGTCTTCTAGCTCACATTGCTTCTAATGAGAAGGTAACTGTCATGCATATCATCACAATATCATTTTTATTCTGGCTGCTTTGAAAACTTTCTGTCTTTGGTTTTCTGCAATTGGATTATGATGTGCCTAGGTGTGGTTTTATTTGTATTTTTTCTTGGTTTGTGTTCCATGATATGATTGGATCTGTGGGTTTGAAAAACTTTTTTTTTCTTTTTTGTCCCATTCTCATTCTTTTCTAGAACGTCTGGAAATTCAATTGCAATTATTTTAGGCCATTTTTCATTATCCTCCAGGTCCTTAGGTCTCTTTTCTTTAGTCTTCAATCTTTTTTCTATCTAGCAGATTGTCTCAGCTCTTTCAATTTGTCTTCAATTTCACTGACCCTTCTACCTTTTCCAATATGTTGTTCATTCCATTTAGGTAATTTTTTCATTCCAGTTATTATACCGTTTTAGTTATAGTTGTTTGCATTTGGTTATTTTTTAAAGGATTTTTTCCCGCTGCTGAAATTTCTTATGCATTTGCTCATAAATACTGCATTTATCTTTAAATCTTTGAACATATTTTCCTTTAATACTTTGAAATTATTATAATAGCTAGGTTGTGCTATATCCAACATCTGGGCCATCTCAGGGTTAGTTTCTAAAAGACCACTGTTACTCTCTCTTTTTTTAAGTTTATTTTTTTAATTTATATTATTTATTTTTGCCTGCATTAGGTAATTTTTGCTGCACATGGGCTTTCTCTAGTTGCAGTGAGCAGGGGCTACTCTTCGTTGCAGTGCATGGGCTTCTCATTTCGGTGGCTTCTCTTGTTGCGGAACATGGGCTCTAGGCTTATGGGCTTCAGTAGTTGTGGCACACGAGCTCAGTAATTGTGGCTCTCGGGCTCTAGAGCGCATGCTCAGTAGTTGCGGCGCATGGGCTTAGCTGCTCTGCAGCACATGGGATCTTCCCAGACCAGGGCTTGAACCCATGTCCCCTGCATTGGCAGGAGGATTCTTAACCACTGCACCATCAGGGAAGTCCCATGACCACTGTTATTCTTGACTAAGGGTAACACTTTCCTATTTTCCTTGCATGTCAGGTAATTTTTATTATTTATTGAGCATTGTTAGTAATTATCACTACATTATTACATTGTAATGTGTAATACATATTGTATAATATATTATAGATAACTGGACTATGCTCTCTTCCTCTAAAGAGTGTCGATGTTTATTCTAGTAGGTAATTCAGCTACCTGCTAATCACTTCAAATTTTTGTATTCTGCCTTTTTACATTTTATCAGGGTGAGATGTATGGAGAACATAGAGACTTGCTCTTACAAATTGGTGGAACTCTACTTCCAAATTCTACCTCTCCATGAATCTTATCGGGGCTTGGTGTTAGCCTTTGTTTGGGAGAATCTAGAATAAGTCTTTATTTTCAAGCAAGGCCCTGACTCCTAAGGCTTAATCATTCTGATATCTCAGCAGGATGTTCGGAATTTTAAGAAGGTATATCCTACTTTGCTAAGTTGAAAATTCTAGCTTTCTCCATCACTGCTTGAACTCTACTGTCACTTTTCTGCTCTGAACCTGATATAGAAGAGTGTGCTAAGCCTCAACAGTTTCACCTTATCTATGCATCCCAATCTTCAGGTAAGGACTAGGATGGAATCAACACAAACTCCTATAAGCCTTCCTCTAATCCGCCCTTTCTGTTCCATCTCTAAAATATTGCATAAATTAGATTCAATATTAAAGTAAATATTTTGGTAAAAGTTTTGCTAAGTGATAGTATTATTTCCTTAATTAATATTTACATTTTTATTTCTACTTTTTTAGGTTCAGCATGGATTCATCTACATTTTATCTAGCTTAATTATCCAAAAATTCCTTTAGAACCACTAATAAAAGAGTTACTGAGGGCTTCCCTGGTGGCGCAGTGGTTGAGAGTCCGCCTGCCAATGCAGGGGACACGGGTTCGTGCCCCGGTCCGGGAAGATCCCACATGCCACGGAGCGGCTGGGCCCGTGAGCCATGGCCGCTGAGCTTGTGCGTCCGGAGCCTGTGCTCCGCAACGGGAGAGGCCACAACAGTGAGAGGCCCGCGTACCGCAAAAAAAAAAAAAAAAAAAAAAAAGAGTTACTGAGGTGTGTCAAAAAGAGCTTCAATTTACAGTCAGAAGATACACATTTTACTTTTGGTTTCCTTAGCCTCTATTAGCTTACCTTTCATACAAGGGTGATACTGCTTCTTTTACACACATAGCAGAATTGTTTGAATGAAAAGAATACAAGTGGAATCACTTCGTACACCATAGAATACATCAAGAGTTCTTAGGACATATAATGCATTTTCTGCTCTATAGTTTTAACATAACTGTAATTCATAATGCTGGCTGAAACACTGGGATCCATTAGTCTACCTGTTATCATCATAAGTAAAATTCTAATAAATGTAACAGAATTTTGGCTCTGAAAAATATTTGACGTTGAAATTTTTTGCCTTTTAGAGTTATCACAGGGAATTTTTTTTTTTTTTTTTTTTTTTTTGCGGTACGCAGGCCTCTCACTGTTGTGGCCTCTCACGTTGCGGAGCACAGGCTCCGGATGCGCAGGCTCAGAGGCCATGGCTCACGGGCCTAGCCACTCCACGGCATGTGGGATCTTCCCAGACTGGGGCACGAACCCGTGTCCCCTGCATCGGCAGGCAGACTCCCAACCACTGTGCCACCAGGGAAGCCCTATCACAGGGAATTTTATTAGATATTTTTCCATTAGTTCATTTGCTCTTACTTCTGATAGTTCTAATGATTTTTCTACAATGTTATGCTGTTCATGTTTAGACATTCATAACAGACAAGTAACCAGCTGAATAGCACAAACGTATGCATTACCAGAGAATAAAATACATTTTCTATCTGGTTACTACATAACTCAATCTGACTTTAGAAAACAAGAATAAAACGTTGTGATTTGGAGTCAAATTTGACTTGGTTGTTATTTCATCCTTTTCATTCTTTAGAACTAAGTAATGTTAGAGTAATCCAACAGCCTGTCTTAAGCATATCACAGTTCTCAGTCATCCTCAATTTCTTTACATTCATTGAGTGATAGCATGTACTCCCTTTCATAAAAATGTCTCACTCTTGCTTAATTTGTTCTCTAGGATCTGTCTAATTTTGGTTATGTGTCTGATCTGCTGGTGCTGAATATGGAGAAAAGAGTAGTTCCAAAATGTCAATCTGAATGTTGTAATATATCAAAAGAAAAGTAGAGGATGGGGCTTCCCTGGTGGCGCAGTGGTTGAGAGTCCGCCTGCCGGTGCAGGGGATGCGGGTTCGTGCCCCGGTCCGGGAGGATCCCACATGCCGCGGAGCGGCTGGGCCAGTGAGCCATGGCCGCTGGGCCTGCGCGTCTGGAGCCTGTTGCTCCGCAACGGGAGAGGCCACGGCAGTGAGAGGCCCGCGTACCGCAAAAAAAAAAAAAAAAAAAAAAAAAAAACCAAAACTTTATTAGATTTTATGTGGAGATCTTGAAACAATGTGGTTGACCTGGAGATCGAAAAATGCACACTGGAAACAAATTAATGCACGGGGATGTTTCCTCTCCCCCTATGGGGCAACCACAACAGGTTTATTCCTTCCTGCAACTACTGAAATCTACTTACTGCACCCCATGGATCTGGAATGGGAGAATGGAGCTAGTGTTTATTCTGGTCTCAGCTTGTCTTCTAGTTCAAAAAATAGGATTTGGATCATATAATAGAGAACAAATGAAAATCTTGCAGAGGCAGCATGGTCTAAACCAGTCAAAGTTAGAAAACAGTGTCACCAGAGAAAATCAGAATGTGTATAAAGCCAAAAAGATTGAAGAAAGGGGTTTAGTTAATTTTATCGAGTATTTTTATTTTGGAGGGTTAATGAAAGAAAGTAAAGTGCTCCATTTGTACCAATATGTGAAAAACAATTGCCTTTGAAGGATTCTTATTGCTTGGGATAATAACATATAAATAAGGAATGAAAGTATATTATGCCATTTAAATTACCCCATAGAGTAATAGAGTACATTCTCTTACCCTTGTAAATATTCCTAGGAAGAAAAATTAAATCACCATGTAAGTAATTGTCCTAGGGATTTTTTATTTCATTTTAATAGTTTATTTTAAGTATCAAAGTAGAAAAACCTTAAGTTCAACTGAATGTTAATAAAAGGGATTGCAAAACCAAGAAGTGGCAAGATCCAGCAGAGAGGATGTCTTCATATTCTTTGGTTAGTCAATTGTATTTTATCCACCTAATATCCCATTTCAGGAAGCAAAAATGTCTCAAGGCAACCCATATTAGAGAGCTCTCTTATGAGTAAGAACTTATTAATAAGAATTTATATTACCAATGAACAAGATTTAATTAATTCTGAAACATTTTAATCATGATTTTTATGATTGCTTTTCAGATAACATACAATGTCCAGTTTCTTCTTTTAGTAGCATAAACACTATAACCGTTTCAACTAATTTTATCTAGAACAAAATAATAATGAAAAGGAGTATATCCTTTTAATGTATGCCTAAACCCTAGCTCAAAAATTACACAGATTTACTTTAGATTACCAAAATAATTTAAATAAACATGTATAATTTAATACAGATTTAATATTTCCTTAAATACATTAAAAGATAATGATACCAAAAATGATAATTCTCTCTAATTCATTATATACCAGATACAACTATATTGATTTCCCTTTGAATATCTGTGGTCCTATGGTAAGCCAGGGACAAAATGAAGATTCACCATACATTAAGAGGTAATAAATAAATAAACAAGAAAAAGAAAGAAATCACTCTCTACTATTAAAACCAGAACAGGTATTGGATTGCAAGGGATTTTAAACTTGCAAAAGAAAACATGTATTAATATTTGCAATTTGATCTAAATAAAGCTAGTTAAGGTTTGTCACTTTATTACTGAAACACTCAACATAACCAACCTCATCACCAACTCTATTTGAATTCACATAAACTTCTAATTTTATAGGCACATTAACTATCTTAACTACTAAAATAGACTTTCCTTGAAAATAAATGAGTAGAAGCTCTAAATATGAACAGTCAAGCTGTTCATGGTATGCTCCATGGATCTGCAAAATGCTTTCATTCTTATACTGACATAAGCCTAAACTCCCAAGATCTAAAAAAAAAAAAAAAAAAAAAAAAATGCAAAATATTCAGCATCTTACCTGTAACAAGAAAGCTGCATCTCCCTGCTCCAGCTTCATTTATGATGCTACAATTATAAACCCCATAGTTTTCGTTGGAAAGACTCTTCACTGGGTACTCTGTGTATTCTTGAGAGTCAAATTGACCCATCCGTAATAATTTGTTTCCCAAGCGCCACTCATAGGTCAGCACCCGTATTGGATAGGCTCTCAGGACCCTGCAGCTCATAGTGACACTGCGGTCTTGTCCTTGCCGGATTTCCAGAAATGCTGGTTCCACAGCAGGAGGATCTGTAGAAAAGAGATATTAAAACAGATAAAATATGTGGTTTGCAATAAGCCAGGGGCTACTCTTACTGTGAGAAGCTATTTTCAAGAATACATCTAGCAACAGGGAAGGAATATTAAGAGGTGGGTGGAGAACATATTTAGACCTGGGAATTTCAGCTTGGGTAGGGAAACGTGATTCCCGAGTGTGGGCAATGAATAAGACTCATTGCTTTAAAAAAGCATTTGCAGGTGAAACTAAGCAGAGTTTATTTTTTCTTTCTAGTTGCTTCCCAGAAAAAAATGTCGTAAGTATGTTTGGTTTATACTGTTAGCAAGCAAATGATGTTCTGGGTATAAAAGCAGAGTATCCACACTAGCATGAAATTCTGAAGCAGACGAAGCCATTGGTTCAAGTCAGTGAATTCTAATTATCCCATATGAGGCTCAGTCCTTGGGCTTCTGGATACCAATTATTTAATAAAATGGGTAACACAAGTATATAAATTTATTTTCTAAATTATTCAGTCAGAAAGAATTTGACTGCAAGTCATAATATTCATGCGTAAACCTTAAACAAACTTTGCAAATTATACCACAGGTGGATATGGATTTCAACCCACTGCAATGGCTCATTTATTTGGCTTAATTGTGAGTTTTTTTCCCCATACAATCAAAACTTGCTACATTAGGTACCTAATCTTTTTGTTTTTGATGGGAAGATTTCCAAAAGGTGTTACACATTTCTCTCATTAGGGTATGCAAAATATAGGTCTTTTCTTAATGATGACTCCCAACTGTCATAATAAATAACAATTATTTCCTGGGCTCTAATGACATGGTTCATGTATGGCACCCTCTTGAGTTGTGCAGTATAAAAGCTGTACAACTCCACCTGGAAGCCCTTCCTTCAGGATGCTAAAAGGTTTTAGGACTACCACACCAAACGTGCCATCTGATATTCTTTACATGTCATTCCATCTACTTTTTATAATATTGCTCTCCTTTCTCATAGCCAACATATTGACTGACCCTTCTTGCTTCTTTCCACAAATATGTTTAAGCTACCGTAAGAATTTTAATTTTATTCATAAATTCAATTTTTGAGCCCTCCTTATATAAGTGCTAAGAATAGAAAAAGAAATGAACAAGAAAAAAATCCTATCAGCATGTAGTTTATGCTCTAACGCAATAGACAGACATTTAAATAGCTAATTTAAAAAACTGAAGTACAAAAAACAATTCTAGGGTAGAAAGTGAAGAAGTGAATAACACTATGAGGATTGACCAGGCAAGGAATGTGATACTTGAATTGTATCTCCCAGGATATATAGGAAATGGTCAGGTGGGTGAATAGTAAGAGAGGACATCCCAGGTAGAGGGGTAAGTAGGTGCAAAGGTAAGGAGGAGACAGGGAGAACAGGGTGTTTAGGGAAGTATAAGTGAATAGCATAACTGATGCATAAAAGGTGCACGAAGGCTTGGGAAGAAATAAAGATGAAAAGAAAAGCAGAGGCTCTATCAAGGATCCTTGAATGTCATGTTATGGAGTTTGAATTTTATCCTGTTGGTACTGAGGGTCTTTAAAAAATTTTTAAATAAAGCCTTTATATGATTAAACCAATCTTTTAGAAGGCATACTGTGGCAGATAGGAGGAGCATGAACCTCAAAGAGAAGAAACTCAAAGAGAAGGCCTGAACTAAGGCAATGTCATGGGACCATAAATGATGCCTTAGACAAGAGGGGGATGAATGATGAAGACAGGGAAGAAAGGAGGGGTAGTTTGGAGTTTGGTGGACATGTTGAATTTGTGCACCCAAGTACTTCTTTATTTCCAAACATATGGTTATGTTTTATTTTTTCTTTGTTCTGATTTTGTGCTTAACTGAATCATATTCAGAGAAAACAATTCATATATATTAAATCAACTGAAATTTGTTAAAACTTGTTTTATCTCCCAGAATATGATCGATTTTTATCCTGTTTGTGCTTTCAAAGGAGTAGTCTGTAGTTTGGGGATGTGATGTGGATCTATTGGGTTAAGTCTGATAACTGTGTTGTCCATATCATTTATATAGTTGTTAGGGTTTTTTTTTTTTTTTTTTGCCCCATTTATTCTACTTGGATTAACGTACAAGAAAGTGTTGAACTCTTCTAAAAGGGTAGTAGCTTTTAAAAATTTTCTTCTTGTAGTCCTGTCTCCTTTTTGCTCTACATAACTTGAGGCAATGCTATTCATTACATACAAATTTAAATCGCCTTTATGTTATTGATGATTTGAAACTTTTATCTTTGTGAGTTATCTCCTTTATCTCTATTAATGTTTTAATATTTAAAACTCTATTTTGTCTCATATTAATATAGTTACCTCGGCTTTCATTTAGTTAATATTTACATGTTATGTCTTTTCCATCCTTTTATACTTTCAGTAACCTTATATTTTACTAGCACCTCTTTTAAACAGCACATTGTTATATTCTATTTTTTCAAAAAAGTCAAACAATCTTTTTCTTCTACCCAGAGTACTTAGCACTTTAATCATTTCAGTTTAATATACTGATATATTTGGGTACAAGTGTTTCCTGTTATTTTATTCTTTCTGTTTGTTTTGTGATCTTTCTTTCCTTGTTTTCTTTGTATTAATGGATTATATCATTATTCTAACCCTTTTCCTGCTACTAGTTGGGAACTTAACTGCTCTGTTTCTATTATTTTATTGATTGTCTTAAAGCATGCAACATGCCTACTTAAGTTATCCCAAAACATCAATTAATACCTTTACCATCCTCTTAGACAAAATAATCTTAGAACACTTTGTTCCTTTTATTCCTGTTCTGACATATGTCATTGAGTCATGAACTTTAATTCCCTCATTTTTAAAAAATTTATTGGACATTATCATACTTTATACTTGCACTATTTTTTAAATTACCCAGATATATGTTAGCTTATTTGCCCTTAATTCCTTCTTTCATCACAGACCTACCAAATCTGTGAACACTTTCCTTTCACCTAAAGTATATCATATTGAATTATATTTAGTACACTTTATGATGTTGATTTTCAAAAAATATACATTTTACCTCATTCTTTTTTTTTTTTTTTAACATCTTCAGTGGAGTATAATTGCTTTACAACGGTGTGTTAGTTTCTGCTTTATAACAAAGTGAATCAGTTACACATATACATATGTCCCCATATCTCTTCCCTCTTGCGTCTCCCTCCCTCCCACCCTCCCTATCCCACCCCTCTAGGTGGGCACAGAGCACCAAACTGATCTCCCTGTGCTATGCGGCTGCTTCCCACTAGCTATCTATTTTACATTTGGTAGTGTATATATGCCCATGACACTAACTTTGTCCCAGCTTACCCTTCCCCCTCCCCGTGTCCTCAAGTCCATTCCCTAGTAGGTCTGTGTGTTACTCCCGTCTTGCCCATAGGTTCTTCATGACTATTTTTTTTTTTTTAGATTCCATATATATGGGTTAGCATACGGTATTTCTTTTTCCCTTTCTGACTGACTTCACCCAGTATGACAGACTCTAGGTCCATCCACCTCACTACAAATAACTCAGCTTCGTTCCTTTTTATGGCTGAGTAATATTCCATTGTATGTATGTGCCACATCTTCTTTATCCATTCATCTGTTGATGGACACTTAGGTTGTTTCCATGTCCTGGCTATTGTAAATAGTGCTGCAATGAACATTGTGGTACATGGCTCTTTTTGAATTATGGTTTTCTCAGGGTATATGCCCAGTAGTGGGATTGCTGGGTTGTATGGTAGTTCTAATTTTAGTTTTTTAAGGAACCTCCATACTGTTCTCCATAGTGGCTGTATCAATTTACATTCCCACCAACAGTGCAAGAGTGTTCCCTTTTCTCCACACCCTCTCCAGCATTTATTGTTTCTAGATTTTTTGATGATGGCCAATCTGACTGGTGTGAGGTGATACCTCATTGTAGTTTGGATTTGCATTTCTCTAATGATTAGTGATGTTGAATATTCTTTCATGTGTTTGTTGGCAATCTGTATGTCTTCTTTGGAGAAATGTCTATTTAGGTCTTCTGCCCATTTTTGGATTGGGTTGTTTGTTTTTTTGTTATTGAGCTGCATGAGCTGCTTGTAAATTTTGGAGATTAATCCTTTGTCAGTTCCTTCATTTGCACATATTTTCTCCCATTCTGAGGGTCCTCTTTTCGTCTTGTTTATGGTTTCCTTTGCTGTGCAGAAGCTTTTGAGTTTAGTTAGGTCCCATTTGTTTATTTTTGTTTTTATTTCCATTTCTCTAGGAGGTGGGTCAAAAAGGATCTTGCTGTGATTTATGTCATAGAGTGTTCTGCCTATGTTTTCCTCTAAGAGTTTTATAGCGTATGGCCTTACATTTAGGTCTTTAATTCATTTTTAGTTTATTCTTGTGTATGGTGTTAGGGAGTGTTCTAATTTCATTCTTTTATATGTAGCTGTGCAGTTTCCCCAGCACCACTTATTGAAGAGGCTGTATTTTCTCCACTGTATATTCTTGCCTCCTTTATCAAAGACAAGGTGACCATATGTGCATGGGTTTCTCTCTGGGCTTTTAACCTCATTCTTAAAAGATATTTTCCTTGTACACAGGATTATAGGTTAGCAGTTATTTTCTTTCAGCACAACAGGATATAATTCCATTGTCTTCAGATGGCCATTATTGCTGTAGAAAAGTAAGCTCAAAGTCTCATACTTTGAAGTGAACATCTTTTTTTCCTCCAGCTACTTTCAGAATTTTTTTGCTCTGATGTTCTACAGCTTCAATATAATGTTTCTAGGTAAAGATTTCTTTTTACTTATAGTTTGGAATTTGCTGGGCTTCTTAAATCTCTTGATTAAACTTTGGTGTCTGTCATCTAGGAAATTTTTGGAAAATTCTCATCATTAGCTCTTCAAATAAACCTGTATTGTTCTCTTTCTGTTCTCAATTGAGAATCCTTTTTATTCTGTTTTCCATGTCTTTTAATCTCTCTTCCAACCATTTCTTGAGGTTTTTGCATGAATAAATTCTCTGAGCTAATTCTTCTTTATCTCTGCTTAATCTGCATTGTGTTATTTACAATAATGTAGTTTTCATTTCTAAATGTGTGTAGTCCTTTGGTATACCTTTTATACCACTGTTTTAATACTTTCCCATTACCTGCAAAGGTAGTAACGCTTGTCTTTAAACAAAGTAATTGTTTTATACCATCTGATATTTCCAATTATAGTATTTTGTTTTTTTTTGGTATGTGGGCCTCTCACTCTTGTGGCCTCTCCCATTGTGGAGCACAGGCTCCAGACGCGCAGGCTCAGCGGCCATGGCTCATGGGCCCAGCTGCTCTGCGGCACGAGGGATCTTCCCGGACCGGGCCACAAACCCGTGTCCCCTGCATTGGCAGGCGGATTCTCAACCACTGTGCCACCAGGGAAGCCCCCAATTATAGTATTGACAGGGCTTTTCTGCTGGTTTTCTCTCAGGGTACCTTGTTCCTGTGTATTCTTGGTTAATTTTAACTCTGTGCTACTCATTGTCCTTTAAAAAATATTTATGAGGATACTTCATGCCTCAGATGATGGCTTCCTCCTCTAGAGATTTGTGTCCATAGGCAACTCTTGGCATCAATGTCTAGGATCACATTAATCCAAGTTCATTGCTTGAGGTTTTATTTTAATCATGTGGGTCACATGAATTTGAGTTCAAAATCCATATATATAAGAGCTGGTTTGTGATTATAACTTCAAGAATGGTTCCTACGTCATCTCCATCCTTCTCACGTCAAAGGCAAGGCTCTTTGCACTCCCTTGAGAGTAGGAATGTGTAGACTGGGTTTACTTCTGCTCTACTCTTACCCTGTGGGTACAGTCCTTTGAGTTCCAACTTCTATTGGTAGACACTTTCCCAGGGAACACCCTAGGTTTGGAGTTCTGCATCCCTTGCCCAGAGATGCCATCAAAAACTGAAGCTCAAATTTGTCCATGTCAGCAAATGCTCCCAAGGGCAAAAGTAGGCTCCCTGTACTATTTTTGTATAAGTTTGGCCTGGAATTTTTAAATAAATATTGTAATGCTTTCATAATATTTTAAGAATATTTTCTAGCATTTTCAGTTGTTTGCATTGAAAGGGTTTTGTGGAATATTTTATCTATTTTATGGCCAGAAATGCATGTCTCTGATTGCCAAGCAGAAATATGGATCTAAAGCTCAGAATGGAAGGCTGACTGCAGGCTATAGTTCTGTTGAGATATCTCAGAGAAAGTATAAACAAAGCCATATAAAATGTCAAATTTGAATTTACTCTTGAATATAATCACTTATGGGGCTGGAGGAAAATAAAAGCTCCTAAAGGAAAATAAACATAAATTAGCAGAGAGATATGTGGATCCAGAAAGTTGTGTTACAAAAATTGAAGGAGTTGTATGCTTCAAAGAACAGGAAGTAATACAATGTGCCAAATGTTAGCAAGGCAGAAGTTAATACTTAAAATATCTACTGTTTTTGACAAGTTTAATATTATTAATGATTATAGTGAAAGCATTTTCTGTGAAGTATTTATAACCTGGGTTACAGATTTTTGGCATATGAAAGATGGTTAAATAGTAGAGATCAGTAATGAAAACTATTTGTTCAACAATATTGTCTGTGATTAGAAAAGATGGTTATTTCTATTGATTCTACCTTCAAAATATATTGGGAGTTTATACATTTCTCTCAGTCTGCACTATCACCACTATTACCTCTCACATGGACTACTACAAATGTCCTGTGATAGCCTTCTAGCAGGCCAACATGCTTCCTCTTTTGACCTTCTCTCAACCTTCTGAGACTGGCCAGACGTCCTTTTACCAGAGAATCAGCCCTTTTATTCTCCTGTTTAGAATATTTTATTGACTCACCCCTGCTTGTTAACCAGGCCTACAAGGTCCTGAAAGTTCTGGCTCTAGTCATATATCTAACTATTCTCATCTTGAACATTATGTTTCAGAAACATAGGTTTTCTTCCAGCTTTTGCATGATAAACCCTTTCCGGACAATGGACCTCTGATTTTGTTTTGTCTTTCCTTTACTTTATCCATGGCTCTGGAACTCTCATCTTTTAGATTTTACCTTCAGAAAGCCCATCCTTGACTACCAGTAAGTGAAGTATCTCTCCTACTATTAATAATATAATGTTAGTTACCATTGTATTTGTCTCCTGTGTAAGTTCCATTATAAAGAAACTTACAACTTCCTAGCCATTGAATCACCCTCTGTATCCATCAAGTACCTAGTATTATAATTAGTGACAAATCATTATTGATTGAATAAATGAATGCTGAAATGAATGAATGAATGATATAAAAGAGCAAAGATGTCCATAGTATCTTCAGTATTCTCCGCATCAAGACCTGGATTCTATGTTCACTTTGTTAAATATGGATGGGCTCTGTGATTACTTTGACCAATAGCATATAGCAGAAATGATGCTGTGCTGATTTCTGGGCCCAGGCCACAGAAGACAGGGAATTTCACTTCCTATTTTTTTAAATACTCACTCTGAGAGTCCTGACCCATGTAATAAGCCCAACTACTTTGCTAAAGAGATGAGGTGAAGGGGCCCTGCGATTACATAAGGGAGAGGGCAGAGTTAAGCCCAGCCTTCCAGCCATCCTCAGGTTTCAGGGGATGCAAAGCTATCTTGGACCTTCCAGACCAGCCCAGCCACCCACAAAGTACCACCAAGTGATCCAGAATACCAGAATCCATATGAAGCAAAAGAATAGCCTCCTCAAGTTATTGATTCACTAGAGATTAGATAACTAGATTTAGTAAGATGTGATATTTTTTGAGCTCCTAGGTAATAGAGCAGTTTTTAACACAGTAACAGATAACTTACACAGATGCTTTTTAGCCTTGAAAATCTAGCAGTTTGATATTCTATGTGAAGACTTAGCAGAGTGAGGCATAAGGACAAGGGGACAGGGTAGTTGAGGAGACACAGTGTAAGCAACAGGCCATGGGATCCAAACTGGCTCTGGAAAGGAATTAGCTCAGAAGGAAACTAACGGAGGAAGATAATCAATGGGTTGGATTACTAGGACAACTAGAAAACTTGAAAAGCAAATACACTGGAAACAACAGAGTCAGGAAGCAAAAACCTTGTAGTCAATAAACAGAATTTTGTCGCAATTTAATACTTCAGTGATAGAGAAATTTAGAGTGATTACAAGATCAGAGATACGGCCATTGAAACAAAATGCTAAAGTGGAGTAGAGATTAATGATACTAGAGTCAAATGAAAATAAATTAAGAGAATATACAATTACATTCAAATTATATTTGCATTTGTCTAGCAAAACAAAGTATTTGCAACTACTTATCTTCCTTCTTATTAATTTCTTTTTAAATGGCAAAGAATATAAATGTAATTAATTATACCTAACAGGGATATATCTTAAAATACATATTTACTTTTTCTATGAATGACTTTCTATGAGAATTCTTTGAATGTATCTCACCTATTACGTTATTTCAAGTAATGGATTTTTTAGACTCTCATTATATATGAATGTGTCATTCACCCAAACCTAGAAGATTTAGCCCTGTAAAGACATCTGACAGTGCTGGGTTAAAACTTTTCAAGCACAGTGTGTTTTCATACATTCAATAGAATCTGAATTGGAAAGCATCCCTAAATGAAGGTAATCGTTACTGCAATTTAAAATACTGCCCAAACTACTTGGATTCCAAGGTGGTTCCTTAACCTCAAAAAAGCAAGAGAATGTAAAACTGAGAATGTTCATTATAGTTCAATCAGGTCTGCCTATGGAAAACTTCTGTGATAATAAGGTTTACTTTAAGCTCACTGGCTATTAATGAGCTCAGCATCTCATTCTTTGGAATATCCAGTGAGGATAACCTGTGCAGTTATGATTAAATGGTGCAGTATGAAGTCTTTGAATATGATGAAAGAAAGCTTCAGGTGTCAAAAGAGTTAAAGTTCACTATTCTGACAGAACCACTTTTTCATGGTGTAAGAGTTAATCAGTATGTTCTATTATGAAATAATCTTAAGAAACTAAAATAAATAAAATATCGTGAGAAAAAAGTCCACTTAGATATGAAATCCTTAAAAGTAGGAGTGCTTAGGAGAATAAATAGGTGCCTGAGTTTTGTTCAATTAAATAAAATGATTCTAAAAATACATCATTACATTTTACTGAATGGATTTACTTACGTTAAAAATCTCTGGTTGAAAAGTTTGTCAAAATATCTCCCTACAAATATACTGGAGGATGATGGCAATAAAAATAATAATTATATTTGTTGATACTGAATATTTACTAAGTGCTAGGTATTGTGTTAAAATCTTCACATAGTTTATCTTTTTTTTTTACATCTTTATTGGAGTATAATTGCTTTACAATGGTGTGTTAGTTTCTGCTTTATAACAAAGTTAATCAGTTATACATATACATATGTTCCCATATCTCTTCCCTCTTGTGTCTCCCTCCCTCCCACCCTCCCTATCCCACCCCTCCAGGCGGTCACAAAGCACTGAGCTTATCTCCTTGTGCTATGCGGCTGCTTCCCACTAGCTATGTACCTTATGTTTGGTAGTGTATATATGTCCATGCCTCTCTCTCGCTTTGTCACAGCTTACCCTTCCCCCTCCCCATATCCTCAAGTCCATTCTCTAGTAGGTCTGTGTCTTTATTCCTGTCTTTATCTTTTTAATAATAAATTAAATAAATAAATAAAAGTTTATCTTTTTATAATAATAAGTCATTTTAAGAAGACACTGAGGCACAAAGCAGTTAAGGAAAGATAAACAGCTAAAAAGTAGCAGAATAAGGATTCAAACAAGGTAATCTGATTCAGAATATACGCTCTTAGCAACAACCTATGCTTCATTCTTTCCAATTACAAATATTACCAATGTTTCATGATTTCACTCTTTTCCTCAGAGGATTTTGAAAATTTTGCCCTATTAAAGTTATCAACTGAAGTAGATGTTGGCCTATTCACACCAGCATTTAGAATTCACAAACTTTCATAAGTCAAAATGGGAAACACGTTTTGTGGAAAGCAAAGAAGTACTGCAACAAAATTGCTATGTTAAAGAAAAATGTTAATGATGGATTTCAAACCAGTCTCAAATTGCAGTTTATATAGCAATGTACTTCATGTAAATGAATTTCTGTATTATCCATGTATTAATATACATGATGAGTGCCTGTAGATTAGCTATCTGGAGGCAAACGTGTAATCTTTTAAAGTTATTAAGGATTTTGATAGGAATTAAGTAAAAAGTGTACAAAATTAATTAAGATTTTAGCATTTTCTGTTCTTGTACCTACTGGTTCCAAGTGTTACAAATGGGAAATGGTTCTAATGTTTAAATTCATATACAAATGTCTAACTTATCTGGAAAGAGTAATGAATGAAAACTCCAGACTATAGAGAAATGTGATTAATGTTTGTTTCTCAATAAGGGGATCAGAGGCAAGTTCATGAGTTCTTTTAACATTGTGTATGAATAAAAATTTGCCTCTATTTCTTAAAAGCAATAGCCAGATTCTAATGACAACCAGGACCGTGAGCAAATCAATACCTCTGATTTTTTAAAAAAAATATATTTGAATAAGTAAAAACCTTCCAAAGCTATCTTAAAGAATATTAATAAAACCCATTTTTAAGTCTTTAAGGGAGTGTGAGACTATAGATGAAAAATTAGTTACAGTTTAAAAGAGGAGAATGCTAACCTGTTTGGAGAATTTCAGGGTAAGAATGATCTTAATTATTGACCCCTTAGAGGGGACTGATAAACATGCACACAATAGGGTCATTTCTTCTCAAGTCAAATGCCTGCCTAATGTGACACTTGTGTATCTGCTCTTTGCTGTGTCTGCTCTTTGCTGTTTTTTTGAGCAGACTTGTGTCTGCTCTTTGCTGTTTTTTTGTTTAAGGAGATCTAGGAAAATTGTGCCCTTAAAAATAAAAAATGTCTAGTACTGAGATGAGAAAGTCGAGGAGTTGGAGTGTTAAGTCAGCAAATTAAATCCTTCATTTGTCCAATAAAAATAGTGAAATTATTACCTTTAGTGTATGACAACCTCTACTCCTCTGTTTCTGTGTGTGTGTGTCTTTCTCTCAGATCTTTTCATGGTCTTATAATTATATCTATCTCAGTGGTAAAGAAACTGAACTTCAAAGAGATGAGTGAGAGTAACCTGTTTATGGTCATCGAGGAACACTAAACATATTTGAACCTAGGCTAATTTATCTTCAAGATGTTAGCCATTTAGATTTGACCATGTGATAGCTTGAAGCATTTTGTTACCATACAGATATACGTTCAAAATATCCCTATTTTATTAGTATCAATCAAGCACATAAATACTCAGAAAATTCTTAGATACTGTTAGGTACATGATGATATATTAAGAGATTAAACAAAAATGAATAAAAAGGCTTCTATTAACATATCATTTACAGTATCAGTGTAAAGAAAACATCTTAACAGATGTGAGTATGCACAATTTAATACAAACAATATATGAATTCTTAGAAGGCAATAATTAATTAATTGCTGTAGTATGATAGGAAATACATATATACATGATCTGTGTTTTTCATTCCTGGAACAGATCTCCTAAAACTCTTGGAACTTTTAGTCCCACCCCCTGACTTTCAGGGAGGAGAGAGAGGCTGGAGGTTGAAAAATGAGTTCAAATGCCAATGCCAGTGATTTAATCAATTTTGCCTATGTAATGAAACCTCCATAAAAACACCTCAGTGATGGGGCTTGGGGAGCTTCCAGGTTGGTGAACACACTGAAGTGCTGGGAGGGTGGTGCACTTGAGGAAGGTATGAAATCTTGACATGGCATCCCTCCACCACCCCATACCTTGCCCTATGCATCTCTTTTATTTAGCTGTTTCTGAGTTGTATCCTTTATAATAAACTGGTAAACTCAAGAAAAAGTGTTTTCCTAAGTTCTATGAGTCATTTTAGCAAATTACCAAACTTGGTAGGGGAGGAACTACCAAGTCATGGGAACCCCCAAATTTATAGTTGGTTTGTTAGAAGTATGCATGGCAACTGGGAGTTGTGACTGATGTCTGAAGTGGAGGTGGTCTCGTGGCACTGAGCTCTTTAACTTGTAGGATCTGCACTGACGCCAGGCAGTTAGTGTCAGAAGTGAATTGAATTTTGGACATCCAGATGATGTCAGAGAATCAGAGAACTGGTGTTGGAAGACACACCACTTACTTGGTGTCAGAACGAACAATATAATTGATAATCAAGTCTTAAAATAAGCCTAATTTATTCAATAGGGAAAGATACGAAAAAGGATGGACTTGGAAAAAGATACTGAGACGTTTGTAGGGTCTGGCTAATGTATCTAGAAGAAACAGGGATTGAAATAGCTAACATTTTTAGGATTAATATACTCTGTATAACTGTGCTAGCACATTTTACATACTTATTACCTCATTCTACAACAACCTTGTAAAGTGTGTATCTCCATTTTACACATAAAGAAACAAAATCTGAGAAGTTACATTCTCAAGCATCCCACACAGCCCAGGTGACAGACTTCAGACCTAAAACAACATGCCTTCAAAGTCCATGTTCCTTCCAGCACAACAGATTGAGGAAGTAGCGCCAAAAGCAAATTGTAAATTAGTCCCTAACATGATGTTAGTCTAACTTAGAAACTGGCAATTTGGGAAATGTAGTTTAAAAATAAAATAGTCTATAGCATTTGTGAATAATTAGCAGGAAAGCAACCCCAAAGATCTGGTGATACACTTTACAAAATTAGTATTCACCTCTCTCCACAAACATTCTGAGATTGTTAATAATTGTTACTTTATATCTCTAATACTATTCTCAACAGGACAAAATTTTGGAGTTACAGTGTAGAATTATTGCTATGTGACTGAAAATATTGGTACATTTGTATTGTTCAAGTTAGGCACATGATGGATAATGTATAGAACCACTGCAATTTCTTCCTCATAACAAAAATGATAGTATTCTCAGTACTCTTAATCTGTTTATAGAAGCTTTGCTTTGTATGATTATTAGATACTATTTATTACTTAGTTATACTGTTCCTAGGTCTAAAAGAAAGTGAAGAATAAAACAACTCTAAATAATTCAAGGTGTTTATAATAAAACAATTGATTTAATTATTTAAATTTTTCTAGGCTATTAATATGAATAAAATTGTTTTAATTAGCACCTCTCCATTATAGGCAGTATCCATAGAGAGAATCTAGATGGAACTTAAAATGTTTTGCTTCTAACTCACTCAACTAGATTCTTGATATATATATAAATAGATCTAGAAACATCATTACTCACTATGATGATAAAGGTATCCTGAAGCAGTACAGAAATATATTTCCATTTTGAGTTTATTTTTATGTATGGTATAAGGTCCCAGTTTCATTGTTTTGCATGGGGCTGTCCAGTTTTCCCAACACCATTATTGAAAAGACTATCCTTTCTCCATTGCATATTCTTGGTGCCCTTATCAAAGATTAGTTGACCATATTAGCTTGGGTTTATTTCTGGACTCTCTATTCTGTTCCACTGGACTACTGAAACTGAGTCCCCTGCCTCTTTTTTGTAGAAAAACTTCAGCCACCTAGGTCTTCCCCAAGTTCCAAAGAGCAAATTCAATCAAAGAAGTCATATTTTAAATCAGAAAAAAAATGGTTTTTAAAAGAAAATACAGAAACAAAGGAAAGCAGTCAAGCAAGACAAAATAATAACAGTTTATCCATAAAACAAAAACATTTAGTTCCTCCTCAAGGGCTATAGATAATATCCTGAGCTGTTTTGAAGATACAAAAACCTCCACCAGGTAAAAAGTTAACTGCATGCTGACCACCAGCAAGTAGACTGCAGACTGGTTGGAGCCAGATAACTGATAACTGAGATTCCTAAAATACCACCCTGTTACCTCACCATCAACCAATTAGAGAATTGTACATGACCTTATCAGGAACCCAGTAACCTTCTCCCTCACACATGTCTTTAAAAACCCTTCCCTAAAAGCTATTGGGGAGTTTGGGTCTTTTGAGCCCTGGCTACCCACTCTCTTTGCTTGGTGCTCTGCAGTAAACACTGTACTTTCCTTCACAACAACCCAGTGTCAGTAGATTGGCTTTGACACATGTCCAGTGAGTAGTCCAGTTTGGTTTGGTAACACTATGTGTCTGTTTTTATGTCAATACCATATCTTTTTGATTACTATAGCTTTGTAATATAGTTTGAAATCAGGAAGCATAATGACCTCAGCTTTGTTCTTCTTTCTCAAGATTACTTTGGCTATTTGGAGTCTTTTTGGTTCCATAAAATTTTAGGACTGTTTTACCTATTTCTGTAAAAAATGCCACTGAAATTTTGATCAGGATTTCATTAAATCTGTAGATTGTTTTGGGCAATACAGATATTTTAACGATATTTGTTCTTCAGATCGATGAGCAAGAAATGTCTTTCTGTTTATTTGTGTCTTCTTTGATTTCTTTCATCAATGTCTCATAGTTTTCAGTATATAGATCTTTCAACTCCTTGGATAAATTTATTCCCAAGTATTTTATTCTTTTTAATGCTATTATAAATTGGATTGTTCTCTTAATTTCTTTTTTTTTTTCTGATAGTTCATCATTAGTGTATAGAAACACAACTATTTTTATATATTGATTTTGTGTCCCACAACTTTACTTGATAGAAGAAAAATCAACTCAAAATGGATTAAAGACTTAAACATAAGATCTGAAACCATAAAACTCTTAGAAGAAAACTTAGGGGGTAAGCTCCTTGACCTGGTTTTGGCAATGCTATTTTTGGATTTGACACAAAAGCAAAGACACCAAAAGCAACAATAAACAAGTGGAATTACATCAAACTAAAAAACTTCTGCACAGCAAAAAAACAATGAATAAAAAACCCCCCAAACAAACAGAAAATACCACCAACAAACTGAAAAGGCAATCCGTGGAATGGGAGAAAATATTCGCAAACCACATATCTGATAAGAGGTTAATATTCAAAACATATGAGCTATATTATTCAGCCATGAGAAAAAAGGGAAATCCTGCCATTTTCAACAACATGGGTGGATCTTGAGGGCATTATGCTAAGGGAAATAAGTCAGAAAGAGAAAGACAAATATTGCATGGAATCACTTATAGATGGAGTATACCTGTATCTATAATTTAAAAGGTCAAACTCATAAAAACAGAGCAGAAAAGTGGTTGCCAGGGCCTGGGGTATAGAGAAAATAAGGAGAAGTTGGTAAAAGCGTACAAACTTTCAGCTATAAGATGAATAAGGTCTGAGGAACTAATATTTAACATCGTGGCTATAGTAGATGATGCTGTACTGTATAATTGAAATTTCCTAAGAAAGAACAACTTAAATGTTTTCACACACACACACACACACACACACACAAAGAAGGCAAATATCTGAAATGTTGGATGTGTTAATTCTCGATGGGGAGAATCTTTTCACAATGTATACATATATCAAATCATCATGTTACACCTTAAATATCATAATTTTATTTGTCAATGATACCCAAATAAAGTTGAAAAAATATATTTCCTATTCTTTGTTCCTGTTCCATCCTCACTGTCTTATTTACATTTTTCTTGTTGTTTAAATGGTTATAATGGTCAACTTTGTGCAAGGTGGTGCAATTAAGTTGTTATATATTATATGCTTGGGAAAAAAGGTTGCTAATAGTTATACAATTTTTTTAAATGTATGAGCAATATGTCTTACTAACAAAAAAATGAGACATTCCAAAAACAAAAAAAACAGTCTCTTGTAGTTATTTAGTTTACATACATGCACATGGGTATGTGTAAGAGATATTTTAGTGGAGTAGTATGACAAAATTGCAAAATATTAAGCTTGTTACACTAATGATCAAGAGTTATGATTATAATCACTGATTTGACTGGAACACCTCTGTTTTGAGCATTCATCACAGCATATCTCTGAAGCTTTCTCCTAAAGATTCATAAATGACAAAAATTTATATCTGTTCATGAGTTTGCAGAGTTTCAGACTTGATCTTTTGTTTAAAAATCTAATGAGGGTGAACAGTATAAATGAATACAATTCATACATAATTAAATCACCCATAGGGTCAGTAGCATCATGATTTCACATTCAGTCATCTGTCTAAAGAATTCGCTAAATCTTTACTAAGTAATGACTTACAGAAACAAACTAAACAACAAAAAAAAATTGAGGAGTTGCATCTTAAGCAGCTCATCTTGTCAAAACCTTATGTTTCTCTTCTAAATTTCCTCAATCTATAAAAACTTCTTTTTCTCTCTTCCATCAATATTTTACACATTAGTTTCTGCTACTCTATTCTCCACATTCTTCTTATTGTGACCAAATGTCCCCAACATATAACATTTTCATTATGTATGGCTTCCCTGGGAAGCAGCATTCTTCACCCTTTCCATTGCTTTGCTCAGGAGCATCAGTGCAACTGCTTCACTGTCCCCAATACTACCTCAAGTTTTAGGTAATAAAATTCTCTTGCTTGTGTGTTCTTTCTTGAACACACAAGAAAAAAATGTTGAGTCAGAAGAGAACACTATATTGGATTGTTTACCTGATTTTTAAATTAAACATACAGCTCTTTTAGTCAAAAAGGCAAATACAAAAAAGAAAATTCTACTGTAATATCACTCTTTAAAAGTGGGCACAAGCCTAACTAGACTACAATAGTGTATCCAAAGAAAGAGTCTTTGTGCTTTTTTCTAATATTAGGCAATGAAACAGGACTGAGTATTTAAAATAGCTATTTCTACTTCAAAATTATTTACATATGTGCCTACATTTGAAATGGTAGATGATTACTTTGAATAGTCTTACTCTTTTATTAAAAAAATTGTAACTATGTGTGGTGATGGATGTTAACTAGACTTATTATGGTGATCATCTCACAATATATACAAATATCTAATCATTATGCTGTATACCTGAAACTAATAAAATGTTATATGTCATTTATATATCAATTAAAAAAATATATAAAATAATGCCAAGGAACTCCTGGCAACATAGATTTTGTAATAATTTCAATGTAAAAGGAATTTTTAATATAAGTAATATAATACCTATTCTTTCTGGGTAACTTTTTATGCTTTAGTTCTTTGTTAATTTTGGGGAAGTGTACATTTAACATGGACATTATAGAAATCTTCAACTAACTAGATCCTTCCTTTGCTTTATGAGAAAAAAGGGCAACACGAAAAGAAAGAAAATGTATTCACAATATTATTATTCAGAAAATATTTTAAGGTCAGTTATCTAGTATTGCACAATTTAATGTATAGTCTAACGTCCAGGTCTGGTTCAAAAACTATTACATGCCTGTGACAAGATGAGGAGGTTGTACCAAAATGTAAACTAATTACATCACAGCACACTATTAAAGTCAGCTGATGATCTGAATGGGAAATTTAGGAGGTTGGTAAGAGCAGTTATGCAATATATTTTTATTGATGAAATCAGCTAAAAAAATCCAGTCCCTTTAAAGCCTCTTAGAGCTTACTTGTGTGTCCATATAACTCAACAAGCTGGTATCAAAGCTAAAATAAAGGCTTAGATGAAAGCTGGAACACTGACTTGTTAGCAACAAAGTCAAACGATATCTGAGATGGAGTCTTTAGTGAAGAAGAAGAAGAACCAGAAGAAACTAAATCTTCAAAACCTCAACCTTTTCTATCCTTTGTATTCATCAATGCAAGGAATATTTCAGAATCATAAGCAGTAAGGATCATTTCAATAAAACTGGCCTTTTACTTAACTGTAAGTCAACCAAGAAGTTCAATTAAGCAAAATAACCTTCTCAGAAAATGAAATTTCAATAGCCTGAATTTGTGCTCATGTTTGAGTTTACAACACAAGTAAATGAAAAACAACATACTAGATTTTACAGTAAATTTTGAATTTGGTCTATAGACTATGATGTCGTGTAATTGTCCTTGAGTGTTGGAAATTGATACATGCTATAAAATTCCAGTTTAAAAATTAGTTCAATTTAAAATAAAACTGAAAATAAATAGAATTGACTCATTAACCTATCACCTTAGAATAGGTTTAGGACTTAAACTGTGGTAATCATCTAGTTCACCCTTTTATATCATGAAAGATGAATCTATAGCACAGAAGAATCTGCATTTAGAAGATGCAGTAGCTTACCAATGATCATAGAACCAATTCTTGAAAATCTGGGACAAGAAATGTTACATTTTATACTGTTTTAAGTTTAGGAAGTGATAACTTAATTGTTTCATGAAAAAGGTTTCCCAAGAAAATTTAGTTTCTGATGGAATTAAAGAGGAATTGAGAGGTCTATAAAAATGTGGTTTTGACATAGAAAATTCAATTTTGAATAAGTTAAAAAAGGATTGTTGAATATTGTGGTTCCAATATGCAAATAAGATATAGGAATAAGAAACATGAATTTATAGGTGTGACTCAGGGATTCCTCTAGCAAATACAATTCCTATTAGAGATGTTTAGAAAAAAAGATGAGACATTGGAAACAGGAATGTGAAGTAAGCAAAAGGCAAAGTAAGAGAACAAGTTTTATGAAAATGTATTTTGGCAAAGATAAAGGTAACAGGAAAATTAAGGTATTCAGTAGAGTAGACATCCTGCATTTTTAAGGAAGGAAAGGTATGTGGCACAGTAAAGAGAGACTAATATTTTCCTTGAGTATGGAAAAAAGAGAATAGGGTCTATTAAGAATACCAATGTACCACCACTGTGGAAATTGAACAAAGATTACATCAAAGTTTTTTTTCACCCACGAATACAGAACAGTCACTTAATTGGCTCCTCTGGAACCAATGGTTCCATTTGGTGTGTCTTTATAATTTGAATCAGAGAGTAAGAAAACCAGCTTAACATTTAGTTAGAGGGCCAGGCAGAAATTTGCTTTATGTATATAATCTGCAATACATGTAAACAAATTTACAAATAATCCTTTGAAAATATAAGCAAGGTTGGTCCCCAAAAGTCTCTACAATGGCAGATGCTGGCAAATAACTTCGCAGTTAGGAAGTAAATACACTTTTCTTACTCATCTGCTCTTTAAGATTATATGCATCATTACTGAAGATAATGTGTAGCTAGTTCGAGATTGATTGTAATTTTAATAAATTTAGGTCTTAGAATATGCACAAACTATTGCTTTATATCTTTCAAACTTCATAATTCCCTTGGAATTTAGGATAGAAGACGAGAGAAATTCAATCCAAATTATGCTACTAAGGACAAGGGGACCAAATTCTCAATTCTGTGTTATATAAGTTATATTTAATAAAGTAGAATATTAGGATTAACATGACCACATGCCATATTTATCATCAAGCTCAAAAAGAGTAAAAATTAACTCTAGAACTTTTATATTAGAAAAGAATGTCAATTTTCAAATTCCATCCTCAGAAATCCTTTTTATGGCTTACTTTTAGTAGTCAGCTTAGAGTCCAAGACCCTCACTTTTTTCTTTAAGGATGATGTAAAGTAGCTTTGAAAACGTTAAATGAAAGTGTTTGAAATGAGAATGAGTTAAATTTTTAATACTTTCTTCCTTTCACATGGATAGACAAATATTAATAATAAAAAACAGAGAGACTGCTCATTTTCTATGTTCAAAGCAAAAAATCATAATTAGAAAATCCATTTATTTTATCTCAGGCCATACTTCTACATCAAAATATGAAATGGTTATTTGATAATAGCCCCAATTAGGTAAAACATGAAACCATGTAGATCTGCCAAAAATATATTTTAAATGTTGCATTTTATATATAGAAGCCTGTTATATATAGCAATGTTTGCTCTAAGTCAAAGGAATATATTTAAGAAAATAGATTCCTACTTTGACAAATGAAACATTAATTCATTCATCTTTTACAAATCGTATATCTAGATACTATGGATCACTGACACAATAGTAAACTTAGTAGGTGTAGAAGTTTTCAGAAGTAAAGAGGGGAACTCAGCAAAAGTATTATCCTTGAAAATCTCACTATGAAATTGTGAAGCCTAATCTTATGTCAATCACAGTAGATGATGTGTTGCTTTAGTCTTGGCAGCAAGCAGCTATAAAAAATGAACTCCGTCACCAAAAATATTACAAAGTAGAAGTTGTATGGTTTTTTAGTTTTTGCTCCTGGCTTATGATTTCCTTCAAAGTATTTTTTTTTTGTATTTAGTGAATGCTTTAGTTATCTTATTTTCTTTAAAAGTTAAAGACTCTTCATGTACTATTTATTTATACATAAGATATTTTCAACAAAAACAACAAATAAAACAAAGCAAGAAAACAAAACCCAAAACCGAAATGATTATAACAGTGGCTGCAAAATTGTATCATCAAATATAGTGATCACATTGTTTTATTTTACTTGTTTGACTTATAACAAAGATAAACAGTCTGATGAAGAGACTGTTAGGAACCACTCATATGGAGAAAATATTTCAATTAACATATTATGCTAATTTAGGTATCAAAAATGGCTTCTCCATTTATCATAATTTAACAAAAACATTTAGCATACATGCTAGTAGTCAAGAAGTACATTAAATACGTTTGTGTAGAAATGAGGGATATAGGTAGTGATTTAGATAGCCACGTGTTATGCTATTTACATTAATTATAGGGCCCTATATTGGAGCTTTCAGGATATACTTCAAAACAGCCAACAACTATGAAAAAAAACCCCACCTATCATTTCACTATGTTTCACTTAGTGGTAATGACAGACGAAGCAAAGTACTTTTTAATCTGCTGTAAATTCTTGTATATCATGTAACTATAAATCTGAAATTGCAGCTTCTGGGAGTCATTGTTGGTAACAGAGGAAGAAATGCTTTCATTACCTCTGCCAAATCATAGTTGCTACATTTGCAAACATTGGGAAAATATTACAGAAGCCCTATTAAAAAGTGCTATATCTTTCCTGAAGAGTGATTCAGAGATGCAAGATGATATTTGTATCTCCATTCACACATTTTAGGATGTATTTTGGAAACTATACATTTATATTAAATACTGAGTTTGCAAAATAGGCCCTTTTCCTAGACTTTCTCTATATAGATGCATTGGCTGAAACACAAACACAGTTGGGTTAGTATTCGGCTTCATAAAAATGTCTATGTTTAAAATTTTGAAGAGTTCTGACCATCCCTGATTTTAAAGTATCTTTATTATCTTTCCTTGGAAAATAGTACACACTTAAGTCAGTAAATAAATATACTGAGATGAGGAATCATGTGAAACACCACGCAAGACATTTTTTCTACCTTTAAGAAACTCTGAGTCTGAACTAGTAGATAAGAAATAAAAATTATAAGTTACATATACTTCATAATACTACCAAATGCAAATCACTTTGTCAAGCACTGTGAGAAATCAATTATATTTCAATAAAAGTTGAAAAAACACAGAGAAGAGTTTTGACTAATTCTCTTCTTCATCCAACAAAATGCGACCTCATAATACCTACTGCGTGCTCAATGAAATTAGTTTGAATATTAATTTATTATTAATGTAGAATTAATAAATCACTAATATTAGTATAAATATGGCTATAAGTATAATACTAACAATATAGATATATTATTCTAATAAGGATACACAAAAATATTTTGCATGGTTCTAATGAACGTCTTAACTTAGATCCTTGACTTCTAAACTTCCAGACATAGCTACTAGCATTTACATCCTGAGCCTTATTTCTTTATTTATCTTACCAAAACAACAAACTATATCCACTACTTAATTTTCCTGGTATTTCAAAAGAGTACCTGACATGCATTTCTGATTCGTCAAACTGTAGTAGGGAAATTAATCAGGAATTGTAGTCTCTAGGGAAGTTAATGATCCTATATCCATTTTTAATGTATAAGTATTTTTTATTTTTAATGAATTTTTATAAATAATTTTATATGGTATCCTTAAGATCCTTTGCTCACCTTTATCTAACTATAATCTTCCAAAAATAACTTTGGCCTGGGTTTTGGATTATCCTACAAGGAAAGGACTCAATGAAGGTTTGTAGATGCAACATAAGATATACCTTCTACTAATTTTTCTCCCTTTTCCACATGCATTCTATTCTTTAAGAATGTTGAGTAAAAGTTTATTTATTATACAAATATGCAAACTATAATCAATAAAATCATAAAATTCCATCATAGAAAATAAATGATTCCTGCTCACACATCTATAATCAGAAGATCAGTGCCACTATGTCCAAATCAGGACAATGATTTCCAGTGGATACTTGTATCCAGTCATCTCCATCACATTTGTCAAGAATATTTACACAGTCCATCCATTCACCAGTTAAAATCTTATATAGCTGATTTACGACACGATGGTTTCTCCTTAACTATTGAACTGGACCTGCTCTGGCAGCCATATCAAAATACTGCAATAGAGAAATGGTTGCAATTGCCTACATGCAAAAGAACTAGAAGTTATTTTCATGTTCTAATTTTCTGTTAACAAAAATCCAACATGTATATACAACTGAAGTTTCTGTTTTGCTCTTTCATCTCCAATATCCAAGTCACCAGGAAAAATTTAGCAATAAACTTAGTAACAGTCATCCTAAATTATAGTTAGTACTGAAATCTCTAAGTAGGCATTTGCTGAATTTCCCTCCCCAATTTTATTTTAAATAGGAATTGTTCTTCAATATTCAGTAGTGTATTTTCTTTCTTTTTTCATTCATTTTCTCCTTTAGGGCCTTCTGAAGGTTATTACAAAGAAATAAGGGAAGAATAAAGTACAAAGAGCTATAGACAAGGAGCCAGAAGTCCCTTCCTGTTACTGAAGCTGATGGTCTAGATGACTGGGACCCAGCCACATACTTTTGATCAGATTCAATGTTCTAGTCTTTATTTTGTGAATTTTAAGTACAGACTCATCTTTGTCGATGAGTTCTCATGAAGACTGAATGAAACAGATGTGAAAGTGGTTAAAAAGAAGTAATAAAAAATAAAAGTATATACATACTCTACAGATGAGCACATATGGGAGATGCATACTCAGAAACATTTTATAGATAGAAACACTCAATGAAAAACTACAGAGATCACTGGTTGGAAGCATTAGAGCCAATATTTAGATATTTTCTGACCTTAGATATTGTTGACATAATAAATGTTCAACAAATGATGACCACTGTTACTGTGCAAAATTAGTATTTACCACATTCTCTTCCTTGTTTAGTAATAGTTATCATTCAATATTAACCCAAAAAGGCTATTACTAGTTTATCTTTAAATTGCAGGGAAACAGAGAAAGACAAATATCATATGGTATCGCTTATATGTGGAATCTAAAAAATAGGGTACAAATGAACTTATCTGCAAAACAGAAACAGGGTTACAGAAGTAGAAAATAAACTTATGGTTATCCATGGGTAAGCAGGAAGGGATAAATTGGAAGATTGGGATTGACATATACACACTACTATATATAAAACAGATAACTAATAAGGACCTACTGCATAGCACAGGGAACTCTACTCCATGCTCCGTAACGGCCTATATGAGAAAATAATCTAAAAAAGAGTGGATATATGTATATTTATAACAGATTCACTTTGCTGTGCATCTGAAACTAACACAACATTGTAAATCAACTATACTCCAATAAAACATTTTAGAAATTTAAAAAATAATAAATAAATTGCAGTGAGCATCTACCTCAGGTCCATGTGTATAGTAGTAGTTCAATAAAAGTTTAATTTTTCCTGTTAATTCAGTTGTATTATTCAAATTTAGCTGTTTTAATAAAGAATAAATTTTTATTTGAAAACTGAAAAAAAGAATAAAAAATGTAACATAATACAGTGGCAGGCAATAATTTATTTATTAACATTATTTTCTACTAATTTATTTGATTTGTTTGAGAAAGCCAGTACAGTTTCTTGAAAACAAGTGTTTCTCCTAGAGAAAACGTTGACAAAAATTGAACTGACCCTAGAGGAGTATGCATTTATATGTAATTATACATGTAAGTATTTAGATGCCACGGGATGCTAAATTGATAAGTCAGTACCTTGCTTTATCCTATTAAAGTTCCTGCTAATGTTTCACTTCTTTGTAATTCTGGTGATTTTAGTATGGTTAGGACAGATAATGTTTTAGAGAAAGGTCAGTTTTCTTGAAGGCACACTTATCCCCTCCCTGATGTTCTGCTACTCAAAATAGCATGCACTGGCAACAACATACTATGCACTTATAAAGAAAATCATACCACAGTGGGAAAATCCACTCTCAATGTCAAGCAGTGAAATATGGCATCTCTTCTACAACTAAGCAAACATTTACTTGAATGTTTTACCCTGGAGCTAACAAAGAGTTGGCCAACAGTGGCCACTGTTGGCCACTGGGGTGGTATCATAGATTGATCATGAAATAACAGAGTCAAGGAACACCTTCATAAATCCTACATTATTTCAATAATCAGGTATTCAAGTGAAAAGGGAGACATTTGACAGAAGAATCACAGATCTCATCAACTTATCCTACAGCATCAACACTGGTGTCATCCACCTTATCAAATCACCATTAGCTATCTGCAACTGAGACATTTTTCCAGGAAAAAAAAGAATTAAGCTTTCTCGGGTTTTACTGATTGCTCCATAAATGTGATTCACCAAAAGGTAACATTCTGAGTAATAACTTTGCCTACTTAAAAGCATCACTGTATTTTATTAGTTTGACAGCCTGAGGAACCCTTCCTGGAATATCAGGTTCCAAGTGAGTATTAGAACACTGCAGTGCTCACAAACCACTGTTTTTACCTTATGGTGCTAGCACTTGGCACAGACACAAGATAACAGATGGCACAGAGATATCAACTGTTTTCCATTCAAGAGTAGTGTCATAGACAGAACTCAATTATGCACAAATGGATACAGAAGCCCTTTGTACAAAAAGTTTTATCAGCTACCTCTACATCTGTGCCTTTATTATTTGTACCAACAAAACCTCTTCAGGGATTCTTTCTGAGGTAAGCTACTCCCTTTAATTATAAAACCCTGGGGTGCTTTGCTCAACACTAATGACCACATAAAATGGAAGAACAATATTGAAGGCTGACAACCTGAGTATCTGCCAACACTGATCCCAGAATATCCCAACCACCTTCCCTGAAAATACTGATGTGAGATTTTCTTTCTGATTCTCATCTACAGGCTGATTAAATTCAGGTTCAACTTTGTGGGATACTATTGAGGAAACAGGCTATTGAGGAAATATCCAAAAGAGAAACTTCCTAAGAAAATTAAAGGTTTAACAGAAATCATCTATCCAAAAGGCACAGCTAACTGTTTACCATGCTTAGTTTTCTTACCAACACACTGGTACATTGTCCCTAAGCATCGGCAGTGAGCTATATTTGATTGCCTAGGACTGACTTAATTATTGAAGTCAGTAGAACTAACTTGTTCTACACTTGTTAGCACAGTCTGTCAAGAGTGTCTGATTTTCTATCAGAAATTACTTAGAAACCTTGGTTAAGAATGCATATTGATTTTCAGGACCATTCTGGGGTAAGAACTTTATGACTCTTAAATGCAACTTCTCCCATTTACCCAAAGTGGCCTTGGTTTGATTTCAAGCTATTACAGTGATGCTTACAACTCTGCCCCAGTCTGTCTGTCATCTATCTATCTATCTACCTACCTATGTATCTACCTATCTATCTACCTACCTATCTACCTATCTATTTATCTAGTCTGTCATCTATCTTTTAGTAATTCATGATAGTAAAACACTAAGATAACTGACAGAATCTGCATTTCCCTCAACTTATTTTAAGAAATTTATTCACAGAAACATTATCTGAACTATAATTCTCAAAATGACAGTTCTCTCAAGTAAATGATTAAAGTACTAATATGATCAAAGTGAATTGTGGATAAAAGCCTGGCTGAGCAAACAGGGCTGAATTTCTCATTGCTAATATGTTAGTCCATGTGATGAGTCACCCTCCTCATTAATACTGAGACAATGTCACAAAATATTTTTGTGATCTGCCCTGCCAAGAGAACTTGACATTAAAATGTCCAAGGAAAAAAATGTCATTATCCACCACTTATTCATAATATCCACAAGACCTATTCTTTCTCAGGAACCATGGAGCAGTTTAAGAGATTCTCTCTTCTATGCAGATGGGCATAAGGCCTATGTTCTGAGTGTTCCAGCGCACAGAAGCAACATGATACTCACCATATTGATAAATTGAGAAGAAACTTACCTTGATGAGTTGAAAACAGAAAATCACCTTAAGGAGCAACACTAGTGTATATAAAAATTTTTGTTTAATTAATCTCCTAAATATGTATAAGATTCACAAAAATACTAGAATACTGCTTTGATAATCAAGGCAAATGAATGCTAGTGACATTTACCAAGTTCCTACTACATGCTAGGCGTTTTAACCTGGATTAAATGAAGTCAAAATATAGTATAGACCATTAGGGCCACAAAAAAGGACTTCTTTACTGATAAATTATTATGTCTTATAAGGTAAGGGAAATATGCATGGAAAAGGATGTTGATATAGAATACTCTGTGTGTGTGTGTGTGTGTGTGTGTGTGTGTGTGTGTGTGTAATAATTTACTGTAGAAGTATGCTACAGTTATTTAGGGTGGAGATTATAGTATGTGATGGTGATAGGAAATATAAATAATAGTGCTGAAATGAATATCATTAACATAATATTATTTTATATATTATTAAAAAGTCATAGAGAGTAGAATACATCATTGAAAAAGAACAAAGTAGAGACCAGAGTAGAGAGAAACTGGAAAGTTTTAATTCTGACGTTATGTGGGAGCTGAGGGTAAGTCATGGAGATGGAGATCGATAAGAGAAGAAGCCTAAGATGAAGGTTTCCACTTTAAAAGTAGAAATCTGACCGAATCTGTTCAATAAACCATTTCATAACATTCCAATCAGCTCTCTGGAAAAGTCTATCCACGAATACATTTCATAGCCCTTCAGAGAAAAGCAAAATATCATCAACACAACATTATAGCCAATAAGAAGATAATTATCAAGAGTTAAAAATACAAAAGTGAAGAGGTTATGATAACCACAAAGACAAATTATATTTGTCCAAAACTAATTTTGAAAGGAAAAATAGAATATTCAAAGTTCTAAAATAGGAATTATAGCATGAATTGGCATCAAAGGGATATAGGCATTCAAAGGATTCAAGCTGAGTATCCCAATACCTCCAATCAATAAGCTCATTCATTTGAACACTCCCATTCTCCTGTCTTTGGCATCACTTACTCTAAACACTGGTTTTCTCTTTCCTCTCCCTTCCTCTGAACATAATCATGAAAACAGAAGGACAGGGAGGAATACGCAGAAGGACCATCTAAAGAGGTCGCTCTCAGTAAGAACTGTGGTCCTAAATGATATTTACTAACTCTCTTCAAGAAAGAGTACATTTCAGATTTTTAGGATATATTCTCACTACTATTATAGTGAAGATAGCTTTTTAAGATGGTACTAGTTAGCAATGCCATATAGGAATACGGGAGAAGGGTTGTCTTTTGTCCTCCTTCCGTAGGGTTGATTATTGTGTCCTCAGATTCACAATGGGAGAATTGTGCTGAGTATTCCATAAATTATAAAGAATAGGAATAAAAAAGTAGGGTCAAATAAAAAAATACAAAGAATAATTGAGGATTTATATATACCTTATGGAGTGTCTAGGAAGGAGGAGTTGATGGAAAAAATCAAGTAAATTAGCATAATTCTGAGTCCACAACTCAGACAGCTTCTGCCACAAAGTCAAATTTGGACATAAACAACTTAATAGAAACTGAGACACCAGGGAAGCAAAGGTTAGATTCTGACTTGTTGGCTGACAGAAAGGCTGCTGATGCTGTGTGTCGTGATAGCAGTGTCTCAGCTCTCAAAAGACCCAGTGTAGCAGTTTGATACCAGGATAAGAATATTATGGACAGGAAGAAGCTGAAGAGTGGCAGAAGCACTCATAGAAAAGTAAATGCTAATAAAGAGAATGAACAGGTACAGCCTTTATATATGCTAGCAAGGATGCCATATGTAAGCTGGAAAGAGGGATGTACAGAGCAGAGCTTTAAGAAAGAAATCTCAGGAAGATCTGATTTACCTGTCTCTTCTCAGTAGAATTTAAATTCATGTTCTATGATTTTGCCAGTGGGAATGAGACGCATTGCAAAACAGATCCCTTTAGAAGAGTGATTTTCAACTGTTTCTCTACCATGACACCTGGATAATGTGTTGTCAGGCACAATACGATCCCATGTATTCTCAGATTAGGGGCAAGGATTGCTAAAACACTAAAATGATATATTCAATTCCTAGAATGCTAGCATTACTTCCACCCTTCATTTTAAAGAAAACATATCCAAGGCATAACCTGAGATTTGCTCTAATTTCTTTTAATTTATATTTAAAAAGCAAGTCACAAATTTTAGTTCCTTATACTAATAGGGAATTACTCATCACATGTACCTATAATTCTCTGCCCAGTTCACTTTTCTTTATATCTGTGCAGTAAATTCTCCAAATTCCAATGTCATTACAAACGTCTGTGTTATGTGTCTTCTGTGTTCTGTTTGCCCTAATTTCACTAGCAGCTCTTAGTGGTCTTTTACATCTGTATGGGTTAGAAATATTTACAGGAAAGTGATGGGGAAATGGAACTTCCCTAAAATACTGGGACAGTGAAATAAAAGCACACATGTAAAGACAATAAAATAGACATGTCTGGAGAAAATTCTTACTGGAAAATGAACTAAAGGTAAATTAAAAACAAGGTGGCAAGCTTATACTTTTTAATCTTGGCAGCTGACAGTACGTGAGTAACCTTTTTCAAAATCGCCTGAATTACATAATATTAGTACTATGAGGGGAGAGACTAAATATAATATCAGCTTAAACAGCCTATTGGCAAGAGCTACACAAAACACATCCAGTTAACTCCTGAGTGACTGTACCAATGGGAGAGCAAAAGATAGAGATAATATAAATAATGGATTGCTTTTTCTTTCAAGATAGGTTCCATTTAGATTGCATTTTATCAGAGACAGAACTACATACAAGCACCTATACATGCTTTATATGATTAGCTATGTAAGACCACACCAGCTGGCAGAGGAGAAAGGTGGCAGGAATCACAAAGAGTGACTCATCACGCGGATTATGAATATTTCATAAAATCACAGAATTCTCAGCATTGGAAGAAACATTAAAAGTCAGAAGTTCAACAGCCCTTTTGTGCCCGAATTCCTGCTACTACTTTCTACCATTCAGTTTATTCATCCTATGAAACTAAAACTACAGCATCAAATTTAATATATATGACAAAATATTTGCCTTGTCATATCTTATGCAGGGCAGACTATTATAAAGGATCAGTCTTTTATATAACATAGGGTAGTTAAGAGCGCTCAGGTTTGAATCCAGACTTTATCACTTGCTAGACATATGACCTTGAAATATGTGAACTAAATCTCTCTTAGGCTTCAGTTTTCACATCTGTAAAATGAGAATGATAATAGTGCTTAACTTACAGGTTTGTTCTGAAGATTAAATAAGATAATATATATGAAGCATTTAATGTAGTTCCTTGCTCCCAGTCTGATAGCTACTGTAAAGGCTCTGTAGTGCACTAGTCCTGTGAGACTAGTTTATTAGAACATAATCTCCATGAGAGTAGGGACTTGTTCAGGTTTGTTTACTATGGTGATTCACATAGTCATCAAACATCTCCTGAATAAATTAAAAGATACAAAGTTTTAAAGTAAAATTAGTTTGGAAAATGCTGCAGGTTCTATTCTTCTCTTGGGAATCCACGATATACTTTAACAAATAAAAGGTGTTGAGAAGTACTATAAACAGGTACAGGTAACAAAACCTGCTGACATTTGTTAAGCAGTTTCCAAAAATGTTAACTACTCCTTTTATTTTTGAGTTTCTGCTAACGTTTAGAGTTGTATGCAATGTACATTGGAAAATGGTGTCTTTGAAATATTGTATTTAAAAAAAAATAAGATCAAAGATTTAAAATAATTTCTAGTAAGGATACTAGATATGGATATGTAATAAAATATAAATTTTATTTGTAAAATATATCAAATTTTACATTGTTATATATAGTAATATGCTTAATAATTTAAGTGCTAGAAAAGGTATAAAAATCAAGCTTCTAGTTATTGACTTCTCTTCATATATGGAATCAATTATGCACATGCATAAGACAGAGCCAGGAAATACAGGAGCAAGCGGTTGTTGATCACTTCCTTAAAGGATTATGGGATAATGGCTGTAAGTGTCAGAGTACACACTGAATTAGGCTTTATGTTCAGTGACTTTTTTCTGGCTACTATCTGGCCCTTCAATATGGAATAAGTAGTGTTAATATATTTAACTTGTCTTATTGGGGTCATATAGCCAGATACTTTTTATTATAATGAATGTACTTCCTGTTCTGTCCTTTAATATTTCTATTTAAAGTTCTGTGGAAATGTCATACACTTAAAAGAAACTTCAGGATACAGAAAAATAAGGAAGACATCCTCTTCTTTAGAAAGGTCATCTCTTGAGGATTATTTAAATCCTTCATGAAATATAAAGAAAATCTTATAGGTTTCAGAAAGAAAAGAAACAGTATCCTCATCTCAGTACTTAGAACACAATTATTTTCTTAAGTATTGAGTTGTCCAGACTATTGATCACACAGAACACTTGTCAAACAGCAATACTAGCCATCACTCAATAATTTACCTTAATAGTTCCTAATGCCTCCTTTCTTTTTTAATTTATGTCCTAAGATTTGAAGCAGGAAAGTTTAGTCATCGATGGCTTTAATACTTAAATTGTTTGGCAATTTTATAACCACTAAATGAAAATACAATACTTTTCATGAAAAAACTAATGATGCCTGTGAGGACATTTCCAAACATATAACTTCTATCAACAGTTAATCAGTTTTTATCCTCTCAGGCTTGAATGTTTCTAAGAGAATATTTATCCACTTAAACTAAAAGGCAGTTATTTCCCCCTATGACTGCAAGAAGAAAGAAATAGTTAATGCAACTCTGTTTCATAATAAATTCCTAAAATTAAAAGTAAACTTTCTAATATCTTTGTTCATTCAAAATCCTGGAACTTTGCTAGATCACGATCCATCATACCATAGAGTTTAGTATAAGACTCTCTTGGATCCCATTCAAAGGTTGAAATACAAAAAGAGCCTTGTTGTATGTTGGCTTTTTGTCATGGACTCAGAAAAACGCATAATTGTGTGATCTCAATAGGAGGAAAATAATTGCTTCAACTCTTATTCCATGGTTTGGTGAGAACAGCTAGTTTTAACTATAATCTTTTTGTCAAAGAGTAGAACTAACAGTTGCTATCAGCAGTTGAGGTATACACCTCGACAACAAAACTACTTCCAGTAACAATGATTAAGAAATTCTTGCACAGTTCAAATCCTTGGTGTGGGCATAAGCAAAGAAAGGAAAGGAGAATAGTTTACTGGTAACTCTAACTTGAAATTTCATATTTGGAAGTAATTCGAGTTAAAATATCTAATGTGAAGCTAAATCCGTACTTTTATTCAAAAGAAATAGATAAATGATAGACAAATTCTACAAAAATTAAGCAATTAGCTTTGAATTTTAAATAATATTTTAAAAATCTTACACTTGTTTTCTTCCTATGAGGGGATAATTGCTTACAATTCCATGTTTGTTATAATTAAGTCCTACAGAACAATTTACTAAAAATTTATATACTACAGTAGCTTGTGACAAAAATTAATGCTCAAATTTATTACACACTACAAATGTTACAGTGTAGTTATTTTCATTTGTACAAGTTTTCACTCTAGAAGAGAATATTCTGGCATATTATTCTTATCATTTACTGATACATTTTTCATAGTAGCTAGACAGACACCTGAGTTTTCCAGCAATCATATACTTATTTGTACTTTGCTAAAAGCTTCTATGTAATAAGCATACCTATGTAAATTGTGCCACTTCTGATGTGTCAGAGGAATTAAATTTTGATCTCAGCTCTAAGAAATGAATTATGAGACAAAAACAGTTTCCAGAATTGTCCCGATGATTCCTGAGCCATGCATGAAGTTGACTAATGACACAGCAATATGCCTTGACTAACCTAATCACTTACATATTTAATAATGACAAGAGAAAATGAGTGATATGAAAATGTTTTCAACCAAATGTCCCAAAATTGTATACCTCTTTCCCCCAAAACTGAATTACTATACCTTCAGCTTTACTTGTCACTTTAGTTATTTAGTGTGGAAATACATATATAATATATGTATCTATCTATACATACACACACACACAATTTCTCATACACTAGGAAAGAGTCACCCCTGATGAAAAAGATGTTAACAGGTTATTAGGAAAAAATAAAAAAATATATTTTCCTGGCAATATGATGATGTGAAGCAGTTTTTAATAAAACAGCAGTTTATTAAGCATATTTTTCAAATTGTATCCCAGTTAACCATAAATTGATATAAATTATTCAAAAAAAACCCCTAAAAACTATTTATTCCCTCTATCAACATTTTATTTCCAGAAGGTTCCTTCACTACCTAGTTAGGTTCTCATCCTAAAATACTTCATACTGAATCATCAATTCCAAATCCTATGCATTTAAATCACTGTTAATAAATAGTATTTATAATGAATTTCACACAATTATCATTTTTTTTCCTATGTTGTTCTTTGATACCAGGGTCCATTTGTCTATCTCTATTTTACTCATTCAAGCTTTTTATCTTTCTGCTTTAAGAAGCTGTGTAGTAAAAGTAAAGAATTTAGCCTTGCCCAAAGAGTGGTCTGACTTTCACTCTCAGTTTCTGGGACATATCTATATCATAACTAACAGAGATGTCTTTGTTCAGGACGGCAGCTGGCCACACCAGACAGTCTTGGGTTTGTCACACCAGAAAGGCCATGTAATTTAGGGTGGGAGCTTTGGATCATGCAGTATTAGGTGACCTGGAGACTGAGTTCAACCACGTGGGCAATCAATCAATCAATCATGCTTGGTACATAAAATCTGTAAACACTGAAGCTTGGATAAATTTCACTGGTTGGCAATACTCCGTGCATACTGTCACGTCAGTGCTGGGAGGGTAACACATACTGGCTTCTTGGGGAAGTCAGAGGAAGCTTCACATTTGGAACCCTCTGTCTTCCTATTTAATCTGTCTCCTTTGCTTGTAATAAACTGTTACTTTGAATACATAAATTTCAATGAATTCTATGAATCCTTCTAGCAAACTATGGAATCTATGGGTGGTTTAGGAGACCACTTGAACTAATCCTTGCAGTCGGTGTCAGAAGTAAGGGCAGTCTGCCGAGAACTGTGTCCTCAAACTTTGCAGTTTGGTTAACTCCCAGGCAGAAGTGTTTAGATGACACCTTAACTAAAAGGCAAACACACACACACACACACACACACACACACACACACACACACACACACACCACTGGAAAACACCACACAGAAACTCAGTCTCAACATAAAAATGAACATCATAACAAACTACAGATCAACAAATATATTTCAGTAACGTACTGTCAGTGCCATGTGTGTTTGATCTCAAGCCTCTTACACTATAAATAGATTTTAATAGCTAATTCAAGTGTTCATGCAAAACAATCTTAAATATAAGAGCAAAACCCTTAAATATAAAGCCTCTATAATGGAAAGTATTAAGGCATCAATTTCATGTCCTGATGCAAAGGAAATAATACATAGCAGGTGTAGAAAATGCAATTAAATGTAACTCCTTATAATCTTTTCATGTTTTTAAAACACAAAGGATAGTTTCTTTAATCAGTTCTCTGAAGACATCATTTTCAGACCTTGCCTCATTACAATATTATTCTTGTAGATGCATCCACATTTGTCAACACCAACATTAAAATGAAGTATTTGTAATTCTTAATTCCAAATTTAGCTCATATAGTGCAGAATAAAACAATATTTCTGAAACCTGATCAGAGTAGAATGATATTTCTCTAATCAGAAAGAGAAAGTATACCATTAAATGGTTATGAATGTCATTTTATGAAAAGTGTGAGACAGCATTAAAACAGATGAATTAAAATTGGAATTTTAAAGTAAAGTAAAACAAAAAAAATTCTATTTACTCTGTTTCCATTGATATTCTCTTGCATTATCATCTACTGCAGTGACTTTGATCAAATCAGTGTCCATTACAACCACTGGTGAGTTTTTGGTTCCCAGATCCTAACCCAAGATATTCTGAATTGGCAGATTGGGTAGGATCCCGAGTTTCTATATTTTAACAAGCTCTATAAATGATTCTCTTGAATATCAAAATTGAAGGACTACTTTACTGATCAACTAAATAAAGTTTCTTGAAGACTGGACCTAGCACATTGCTTTGTACTAAATAAATGTTTATGGAATTTAATTGTATTCTAGGAGTTAAAATTTTCAACATTGTACCATTTAATTAACTATGATTGTTTACATAATTTTTGTGATTTTTGTCAGGTAATATATGTGTTTAAATTATTTCTATGACAATTGCTTTGTTTGACAGTATCTTTTGCTGAATTCATTATCAGAAAAAGCTCTCGCTAGTTGTTCTGAATGCTTTAAAGTTTCTTTTGACAATATTTAAATTAGAGGTTTTTTCAGCAGAAACATCTTTAATATAATTGTATGAGTGTGAAAATTTATTTCTTCAAATATTTTAAAATAATGCAAGGATAACGAAACTGTCATAAAATGGTTTTAATGTAACAATGAGTTTATATTTATTTGATTAATATAAAACTATCCCTTATATTATTCATATGATAGGATAATAAGAATTTGAAATAAGAATTTGAGATTAGAACAAGTTAAAGAGCAATTTTCTTGAATTCTAACACGTTTCTTATAAAAGTAAAGTGTTTAACATGGTTGGAAAAAACTGGAAATGCCATTTCATTTTTTCACATTAAAAGACTGGTCTACAGCCAATATCTATTCACTTTTAAACCAGTGGTCAGTGTCTTAACCATATGCACCATTAGTCATAGGAGTAGGAAAATAGAATATGTGGATAATTTTGTGAAGTATTTAAGTGGTATCCTGAGAGTGAGAGAGAGTAGTATTATTTTTATAGGTTTTAGGAAAAGCTTTTTATTCTCTAAGTTTTGCCATTACTTTCAAAAATCACCAAATTTCTGCTTATAGAAAATTATTTCATTATTGTTTTAAATCTCTGTGGGCTCAACATTATTCAAATTCAAAATGCAAAGGGAATTTAAAATATTTGTTTTGCTCACAAGTATTACTTGTGGAATTCCATAATAATGGGAAGGAATTAGGGTGGAAAAGTTCTACGTGTGACAAGTATCAATATCATAAAAAAATCAATCTTGCTGTGAATACTCCAAATTCAAAGATCTATGAATGCAAATATTTTGTGTATATCTCTTCTTTATCAGGAGAATGATGGTTTTGTTATTTGAAGATTATTAATAATCTATATTAAATATCATCAGAAAAAATAAGAACCAAGAGTGAGAAATTTAGACAAAGAGAAATGAACAGCAAAGAAGGAAAAGGGAGTTGTTTTAAAAGACCTTTTGGGAAATAAAGGGAAATGAAGTGAAGCATCATGAGGCTTAGAAAACAACTTCTCTGTTTCGATGAGAAGTGAGGAAACTAAGCCATTTGTAAGAAGGGTGAAACTCATGAAGCTATCTTGGGAGACCTGGGGTTATATAAACATGTATTGGAGAAAAGTTTACAAATATATTGCTCAACAAGTTTAATAAAGCTGAGTAGGCTAAATAAAGGTTACTTAAACTTTGTTCAATCTTAAAACTGCAAGACCAAGCTCTTCTTCATTTCTGAACCCAATAAGACCATAAGGTGGAAACTATTAACAGCAAGTCATAAAATGAGAAAACCTCATGGAAGATCAGATACTCATTCAAACTTCCTTCAAAAATAGGTATCTTCTGCAAAATAAAAATAATTAAAATAATTTTGCAAAGTTCCCAGAAGAGAGTTTGAAATTTATTTTATCAATTGTGAATAATAAATGGGCACTAATTATACGCTACCCATGACTACTAATTAAATATGTCTGTAATATCATTTATATGATTTTAACTAGTGGATTGATTTTTTATTACTTCTAGGCTTTTAAAACAGAGAAAAGGTTTAATGCCTTCATTCATAACCCTGACCTCCCTTGTCCTATTTTTCCCATGCAATTTTAAGTTTGTTCAACTATAAATTGTTCTACCATGAAAAATTACAGGAATCTAACCCTCCCAGTAGGAAACAGTCTACTGTTTATTAAATTGTCTGTCAGTAAAATAATAAAGTCGAATAGAAATGCAGAATGGATTGTAGAAGATGAAAAATACTATCTCAGGCATAAGCTAATTATCATTACTCTTTTCATTCCCCAACTCAAACTCTTGAAATTTTCGTCAAATTAAAAAAATGGCAACCTGAAATATGATTTAAGTATAAATTGCAGAATCAGAGGGACAAAATCCTATTATTATCTCAGCAAAAATACATATATATATATAGCTGCAAAGCAGTCCAACTATTTTGCACTATAGTGCTAATAAAGGTAATAGCCAATATCTTCAATATAAAAAATTTTTTGATATTTGAAATCATAAGCATTAGTGGAACACCACTACTTACCGGTAGTTATAACAAGTGGTTTGATTTAAAAAAAAAATCGTTAAGGTCAAGTGTTTAAAAGTTTTTTCAGGGCTTCCCTGGTGGCACAGTGGTTGGGGGTCCGCCTGCCAATGCAGGGGATGTGGGTTCGTGCCCCGGTCCGGGAGGATCCCACGTGCCGCGGAGCGGCTGGGCCCGTGAGCCATGGCCGCTCGGCCTGCGCGTCCGCAGCCTATGCTCTGCGACGGGAGAGGCCACAGCAGTGAGAGGCCCGCGTACCGCAAAAAAATAAAATAAAATAAAATAAAATAAAATAAAATAAAAAGGTTTTTCAAAATTATAGATTTGCCATAAATAGCACAAATAGGCGTAAAATTACTTGATTCTAAAGCTGGTGCAACATCTCAAAAAGTATGTTTTTTCAGTATAACTGAAGTCTAAAGAATGTGTTTGTTTGCTTTTACACTTTGTAATCTCTTGATAGACATATTTACAATGAGGTAAACTTGTACTCATAAGAATGACTGAATAACAATAAATCCAACATTAAATATTTAAAATATTGACTATGTAAGAAAGGATAAGGATGTGAAGGAAATAAGAGAAACCATATATTTCCTCTTCTACCAGCTTGGAAACAACAAAAATGGCAATATCTCTCAGTCTCTCTCTCCTTATTCATCTCCTCCTACTTCTGAAATTTTGAATTACCATGACGTACATTTAAATTCATGAAGACACAGCCTCGCAGGGCACAAATACCTAACAAATTAGGACATGCTAGGTCATCTATACTATCTACCTGTACACATTTCTAGGTAGTTGGGTTTCATAAGAATGATACATACTCATCAGATATAATGAATAGGATTTAATTATGGTGACATTTAAAGTGAAACACCTGGGTGGAAACTCTAGCATTGCCCTTTGTTAGCAGCACAAATTTTACAGGTCATTTATTCTTTACAACTTTTAGTTTTACTGCTTAAAAATAACTACAATTATATGTATAAGAATAGAAAATAGGGCTTTCCTGGTGGCGCAGTGGTTGAGAGTCCGCCTGCCGATGCAGGGGACATGGGTTCGTGCCCTGGTCCGGGAAGATCCCACATGCTGCGGAGCAGCTGGGCCTGTGAGCTATGGCCGCTGAGCCTGTGCGTCCAGAGCCTGTGCTCCGCAACGCGAGAGGCCACAACAGTGAGAGGCCCACACAGCGCGCCTCAGGGTGGTGCAATGTCACGCCAGCTACTGCCGCCGCAGGCTCGCCGGACACTCCGTACCCCTCCCTCCTCCCGGCCTGAGTGATCCAGAGCCCCCTAATCAGCTGCTCCTTTAACCCCGTCTTGTATGAGCGAAGAACAGACGCCCTCAGGTGACCTACACGAAGAGGCGGGGCCAAATACAAAGCTGAGCCCCGGGATCTGTGAGAACAAAGAAGAGAAAGGGAAATCTCTTCCAAGCAGCCTCAGAAGCAGCAGCTTAAAGCTCCACAATCAACTTGATGTACCCTGCATCTGTGGAATACATGAATAGACAACGAATCATACCAAATAGAGGAGGTGGACTTTGAGAGCAAGGTTTATGATGTTTTCCCCTTTTCCTCTTTTTGTGAGTGTGTATGTGTATGCTTCTGTGTGAGATTTTGTCTGTATAGCTTTGCTTCCACCGTTTGTCCTAGGGTTCTATCTGTCCGTTTTCTTTTTTGGTTTTATTTCTTTATAATTATTTTGTATTTTAATAACTTTACTTTATCTTACTTTATTTTATCTTTTTCTTTCTTTCATTCCTTCCTTCCCTCCTTCCTTCCTCCCTCCCTCCCTTCTTCCTTCCTTCCTTTCTTTCATTCATTCTACTTTTTCTCCCTTTTATTCTGAGCCGTGTGGATGAAAGGCTCTTGGTGCTGCAGCCAGGAGTCACTGTCATGCCTCTGAGGTGGGAGAGCCAACTTCAGGACACTGGTCCACAAGAGACCTCCCAGCTCCACATAATATCAAACGGTGAAAATCTCCCAGAGATCTCCATCTCAACACCAGCACGCAGCTTCACTCAACGACCAGCAAGCTACAGTGCTGGACACCCTATGCCAAAAAATTAGCAAGACAGGAACACAACCCCACCCATTGGCAGAGAGGCTGCTAAAATCATAATAAGTCCACAGACACCCCAAAACACACCACCAGAAATGGAACTTCCCACCAGAAAGACAAGACCCAGCCTCATCCACCAGAACACAAGCACTAGTCCCATCCAACAGGAAGCCTACACAACCTACTGAGCCAACTTTAGCCACTGGGGACAGACACCAAAAACACTGGGAACTACAAACCTGCAGTCTGCAAAAAGGAGACCCCAAACACAGTAAGATAAGCAAAATGAGAAGACAGAAAAACACAAAGCAGATGAAGGAGCAAGATAAAAACCCACCAGACCTAACAAACGAAGAGGAAATAGCCAGTCTACCTGAAAAAGAATTCAGAATAATGATAGTAAAGATGATCCAAAATCTTGGAAATAGAATAGACAAAATGCAAGAAACATTTAACAAGGACCTAGAAGAACTAAAGAGGAAACAAGCAACGATGAACAACACAATAAATGAAATTAAAAATACTCTGGATAGGATCAATAGCAGAATACCTGAGGCAGAAGAACAGATAAGTGACCTGGAAGATAAAATAGTGGAAATAACTACTGCAGAGCAGAATAAAGAAAAAGAAATGAAAAGAACTGAGGACAGTCTCAGAGACCTCTGGGACAACATTAAACGCACCAACATTTGAATTATAGGGTTTCCAGAAGTAGAAGAGAAAAAGAAATGGACTGAGAAAATATTTGAAGAGATTATAGTTGAAAACTTCCCTAATATGGGAAAGGAAATAGTTAATCAAGTCCAGGAAGCACAGAGAGTCCCATACAGGAAAAATCCAAGGAGAAATATGCCAAGACACATATTAATCAAACTCAAAAATTAAATACAAAGAAAACATATTAAAAGCAGCAAGGGAAAAACAACAAATAACACACAAGGAAATCCCCATAAGGTTAAAAGCTGATCTTTCAGCAGAAACTCTGCAAGCCAGAAGGGAGTGGCAGCACATATTTAAAGTGATGAAGGAGAAAAACCTGCAACCAAGATTACTCTACCCAGCAAGGATCTCATTCAGATTTGATAGAGAAGTTAAAACCTTTACAGAAAAGCAAAAGCTGAGAGAGTTCAGCACCACCAAACCAGCTTTACAACAAATGCGAAAGGAACTTCTCTAGGCAAGAAAAACAAGAGAAGGAAAAGACCTACAATAATGAACCCAAAACAATTAAGAAAATGGGAATAGAAACATACATATCGATAAATACCTTAAATGTAAATGGACTAAATGCTCCCACCAAAATACACAGATTGGCTGAATGGATACAAAAACAAGACCCATATATATGCTGTATACAAGAGACCCACTTCAGACCTAGAGACACATACAGACTGAAAGTAAGGGGATGGAAAAAGATATTCCATGCAAATGGAAACCAAAAGAAAGCTGGAGTAGCAATTCTCATATCAGACAAAATAGACTTTAAAATAAGGACTTTTAAAAGAGACAAAGAAGGACACTACATAATGATCAAGGGATCGATCCAAGAAGAAGATATAACAATTGTAAATAATTATGCACCCAACATAGGAGCACCTCAATACATAAGGCAAATACTAACAGCCATAAAAAGGGAAATTAACAGTAACACATTCATAGTAGGGGACTTTAACACCCCACTTTCACCAATGAACAGATCATCCAAAATGAAAATAAATAAGGAAACACAAGCTTTAAATGATACATTAAACAAGGTGGACTTAATTGATATTTATAGCACATTCCATCCAAAAACAACAGAATACACATTTCTCTCAAGTGCTCATGGAACATTATCCAGGATAGACCATATCTTGGGTCACAAATCAAGCCTTGGTAAATTTAAGAAAATTGAAATTGCATCAAGTATCTTTTCCGACCACAACACCATGAGACGAGATATCAATTACAGGAAAAGATTTGTAAAAAATACAAATACATGGAGGCTAAACAATACACTACTTAATAACGAAGTGATCAGTGCAGAAATCAAAGAGGAAATAAAAAAAATACCTAGAAACAAATGACAATTGAGACATGACGAACCAAAACCTATGGGATGCAGCAAAAGCAGTTCTAAGAGGGAACTTTATAGCAATACGATCCTACCTTAAGAAACAGGATATATCTCGAATAAACAACCTAACCTTGCACCTAAAGCAATTAGAGAAAGAAGAACAAAAAAACCCCAAAGTTAGCAGAGGGAAAGAAACCATAAAAATCAGATCTGAAATAAATGAAAAAGAAATGAAGGAAACCATAGCAAAGATCAATAAAACTAATAGCTGGTTCTTTGAGAAGATAAACAAAATTGATAAACTATTAGCCAGACTCATCAGGAAAAAAAGGGAGAAGACTCAAATCAACAGAATTAGAAATGAAAAAGGAGAAATAACAACTGACACTGCAGAAATACAAAAGATCATGAGATATTACTACAAGCAACTTTATGCCAAAGAAATGGACAACCTGGAGGAAATGGACAAATTCTTAGAAATGCACAACCTGCCAAGACTGAATCAGGAAGAAACAGAAAATATAAACAGACCAATCACAAAACACTGAAATTGAAACTGTGATTAAAAATCTTCCAATAAACAAAAGCCCAGGACCAGATGGCTTCACAGGCGAATTCTATCAAACATTTAGACAAGAGCTAACACCTATCCTTCTGAAACTCTTCCAAAATATAGCAGAGGGAGGAACACTCCCAAACTCATTCTATGAGGCCACCATCACCTTGATACCAAAACCTGACAAGGATGTCACAAAGAAAGAAAACTACAGGGCAATACCACTGATGAACAAAGATGCAAAACTCCTCAACAAAATACTAGCAAACAGAATCCAACAGCACATAAAAAGGATCATACACCATGATCAAGTGGGGTTTATTCCAGGAATGCAAGGATTCCTCAATATATGCAAATCAAGCAACGTGATACACCATAGTAACAAACTGAAGGAGAAAAACCATATGATCATCTCAATAGATGCAGAGAAAGCTTTTGACAAAATTCAACACCCATTCACGATAAAAACCCTGCAGAAAGTAGGCATAGAGGGAACTTTCCTCAACATAAAAAAGGCCATATATGACAAACCCACAGCCAACATCATCCTCAATGATGAAAAACTGAAAGCATTTCCACTAGGATGAGGAACAAGACAAGGTTGCCCACTCTCACCACTCTTATTCAACATAGTTTTGGAAGTTTTAGCCACGGCAATCAGAGAAGAAAAGGAAATAAAAGGAATCCAAATTGGAAAAGAAGAAGTAAAGCTGTCTCTGTTTGCAGATGACATGATACGATACATAGAGAATCCTAAAGATGCTACCAGAAAACTACTATAGCTAATCAATGAATTTGGTAAAGTAGCAGAATACAAAATTAATGCACAGAAATCTCTGGCATTCCTATACACTAATGATGAAAAATCGGAAAGTGAAATTAAGAAAACGCTCCCATTTACCATTGCAACAAAAAAATAAAATATCTAGGAATAAACCTACCTAAGGAGACAAAAGACCTGTATGCAGAAAATTATAAGACACTGATGAAAGAAATTAAAGATGATACAAATAGATGGAGAGATATACCATGTTTTTGGATTGGAAGAAACAACACTGTGAAAATGACTCTACTATCCAAAGCAGTCTACAGATTCAATGCAATCCCTATCAAACTACCAATGGCATTTTACACAGAACTAGAACAAAAAATTTCACAATTTGTATGGAAACACAAAAGACACCGAATAGCTAAAGCCATCTTGAGAAAGAAAAACGGAGCTGGAGGAATCAGGCTTCCTGACTTCAGACTATACTGCAAAGCTACAGTAATCAAGACAGTATGGTACTGGCACAAAACACGAAAGAGAGATCTATGGAACAGGATAGAAAGCCCAGAGATAAACCCACGCACATATGGTCACCTTATCTTTGATAAAGGAGGCAGTAATGTAAAGTGGAGAAAGGACATCCTCTTCAATAAGTGATGCTGGGAAAACTGGACAGGTACATGTAAAAGTATGAGATTAGATCACTCCCTAACACCATACACAAAAATGAGCTCAAAATGGATTAAAGACCTAAATGTAAGGCCAGAAACTATCAAACTCTTAGAGGAAAACATAGGCAGAACACTCTATGACATAAATCACAGCAAGATCCTTTTTGACCCACCTCCTAGAGGAATGGAAATAAAAACAAAAATAAACAAATGGGAGCTAATGAAACTTCAAAGCTTTTGCACAGCAAAGGAAGCCATAAACAAGACCAAAAGTGAACCCTCAGAATGGGAGAAAATACTTGCAAATGAAGCAACTGACAAAGCATTAATCTCCAAAATTTATAAGCAGCTCATGCAGCTCAATAACATAAAATCAAAGAACCCAATCCAAATATGGGCCGAAGACATAAATAGACATTTCTCCAAATAAGATATACAGACTGCCAACAAACACATGAAAGAATGCTCAACATCATTAATCATTAGAGAAATGCAAATCAAAACTACAATGAGATATCATCTCACACCAGTCAGAATGGCCATCATCAGAAAATCTAGAAACAATAAATGCTGGAGAGGGTGTGGAGAAAAGAGAACACTCTTGCACTGCTGGTGGGAATGTGAATTGGTACAGCCACTATGGTGAACAGTATGGAAGTTCCTTAGAAAACTATAAATAGAACTACCATATGACCCAGGAATCCCGCTACTGGGCATATACCCTGAGACAACCATAATTCAAAAATAGTCCTGTACCAAAATGTTCATTGCAGCTCTATTTACAATAGTCCTGAGATGGAAACAACCTAAATGTCCATCATTGGATGAATGGATAAAGAAGATGTGGCACATATATACAATGGAATATTACTCAGCCATAAAAAGAAACGAAACTGAGCTATTTGTAATGAGGTGGATGGACCTAGAGTCTTCATACAGAGTCAAGTAAGTCAGAAAGAGAAAGAGAAATACCATATACTAACACATATATATGGAATCTAAGTAAAAAAAAATGCCATGAAGAACCTAGCGGTAATATGGGAATAAAGACACAGACCTACTAGAGAATGGACTTGAGGATATGGGGAGGGGGAAGGGTAAACTGTGACAAAGCGAGAGAGTGGCATGGACATATATATACTACGAAACGTAAAATAGATAGCTAGTGGGAAGCAGCCGCATAGCACAGGGAGATCAGTACAGTGCTTTGTGACCACCTAGAGGGGTGGGATAGGGAGGGTGGGAGGGAGGGAGACGCAAGAGGGAAGAGATATAGGAACATATGTATATGAATAACTGATTCACTTTGTTATAAAGCAGAAACTAACACACCATTTTAAAGCAATTATACTCTAATAAAGATGTATAAAGAAAAACAAAACTAAAAATAGAACTACCATACGACCCAGCAATCCCACTACTGGGCATATACCCTGAGAAAACCATAATCCAAAAAGAGTCATGTACGAAAATGTTCATTGCAGCTCTATTTACAATAGCCAGGACATGGACACAACCTAAGTGTCCATTATCTGATGAATGGATAAAGAAGATGTGTCACATATATACAATGGAATATTACTCAGCCATAAAAAGAAATGAAATTGAGATATTTGTAGTGAGGTGCATGGACCTAGAGTCTGTCATACAATGTGAAGTAAGTCAGAAAGAGAAAAACAAATACCATATGCTAACACATATATATGGAATCTAAGAAGAAAAAAAAAAAGGTCATGAAGAACCTAGGAATAAGACGGGAATAAAGACAGAGACCTACTAGGGAATGGACTTGAGGGTATGGGGAGGTGGAAGGGTAAGCTGTGACAAAGTGAGAGAGTGGCATGGACATGTATACACTACCAAACGTAAAACAGATGATAGCTAGTGGGAAGCAGCCGCATATCACAGGGAGATCAGCTCGGTGGTTTGTGACCACCTAGGTGGGTGGGATAGGGAGGGTGGAAGGGAGGGAGATGGAAGAGGGAAGAGATATGGGAACATATGTATATGTATAAAGCAGAAACTAAGACACCACTGTAAAGCAATTACACTCCAATAAAGATGTTAAAAAATAATAAGATGCAAGGTCACTACATGAATTATTTGACATCATGCAGTTGGTAGCTGCAGATCAGGGAAGTGAACTGAATTTCTTAGATTCTTAATTTCATGGTTCTTTAACATCCCCAAGAATGCTGCACGTTGGATATCTGACTCTTCATGGATAATCTTCCTTCAAGTATACACAGAGGGAAGAAAATAACAACATTTAAATCCTAAACAATCCTTTTATTATTAAACTAAATATGGTTTGATTCTAAACTAAGCACACTACACTTTATTTCAATGTGACATCTAAAGAAAATAAGTTAGTTTCTCAAAGTAGTTTAAGTGAGAACAAAGTATCATCTTATCAGCCCAGCTGTTCAAGGTGTGGACAGAACATTAAATACTCAGATTTCAAACACTAGCATAGGGGAGGAGACAGTGGATATATACTCTAAACGTCAATGACTCTATATCAGCATAAATTGCTTATTCTGAGCTGTCAAATCCAGAACAAGATGGAAAAAATTTCAAGCCAGTTATGCAACTATAATAGGAGTACAAAATCTCAATCGAACACTTAAAAATGAAAGTAATGTGATATGTAAACATGGACAAAATTCTCAGCTGAGTAAGAAAGCATAATCTCAGGAAGAGTAAAAATTTATATGTGCTCTATGAAATAAGATTGCTTATTAAGAAATTGAATTCTGAAAAATCAGTGTTTTTAGATGAGAAGCTAAACAACAAAACAGGATGAAAAGAGAAACTGTACCTACAGACACAAAATGAGACCCAAAACAACCAGTAAAGAAATTAATAAAATCAGAAACAAGAGGGAACAAAATATATGTGGCTGAAAGTTGAGTTGCTAACATAGTGGAAAGAAATAACTAAGGTACATGTATATAGAAAAAGAAAGAGACTTTACAAATTAGAAAGGAAGTAATAAATAGGGAGGTCAAACACTATCCAATATAAAAATAAAGCATTCCTGAAGTAATAATCTGAACAAATGAAATTGAACATTACCCAAACTAAAAGATTTTTTTTCTTAATGTAAAGCACCCACCATATTCCAAGAAAAAAAAAAGTTATGTAGAATGCTCAATCACCAGTACATGTCCCAGTTAGGTTACTGAACTTCAAGGATAAAGATGTAGTTCTTCAGCAAACCAGGAAGACTGAATACAGCTCCTGAGGGACATGTTGGCGGCAACAGTGCTGGTAAATATATTCCAGACATTTTCACAGTAACAATCAATGGAGTAATATCTATATATGGAGAAATATAGCCAGTCAAAATGTCATTAAACTATAAAAGCAAGAGTAAAAGATTCCCAAATATATATGTTTTAAATTAAGATATATAATACCTGTTATCTCTATATTGTGGGGTGGTGGCAATTGATGAGAAAATTCAGTCAACTTAGGGATCAAAATGAAGACACTGGGAATAGAGAAGCTAAGGAAAAGAGATTGGTGGTGGGCACAGAGTTGATGTGATACAAACATATAAAAATAATGATTATAAATCAGAGTGTAAAATACATAAACTTTCATAATGTAAAAATAATAATGCTGGGCTTCCCTGGTGGCGCAGTGGTTGAGAGTCTGCCTGCCGATGCAGGGGGACATGGGTTTGTGCCCTGGTCCGGGAGGATCCCGCATGCCGTGGAGCGGCTAGGCTCGTGAGCCATGGCGCTGAGCCTGCGTGTCTGGAGCCCGTGCTCCGCAATGGGAGAGGCCACAACAGTGAGAGGCCCGCGTACCGCAAAATAATAATAATAATAATAATGCTTATAAAAATGAAGTTAATGAAAGGAGATTTTAAATTAAGAAGGCTTAAATTCCTGAATATGTCTGAAGTTTTTATATATTGTTAAAAAATACAGGTCTCCAACCTTTTAATTTTTCTTATCATTAATTGCACTAATTAATTTCTTTTCTTTTTTTCTTTTTTTTTTTTGCGGTACGTGGGCCTCTCACTGCTGTGGCCTCTCCTGTTGCAGAGCACAGGCTCTGGATGCGCAGGCTCAGCGGCCGTGGCTCACGGGCCCAGCCGCTCTGCGGCACGTGGGATCTTCCCGGTCCGGGGCACGAACCCGTGTCCCCTGCATCGGCAGGTGGACTCTCAACCACTGCGCCATCAGGGACGCCCAATTTCTTTTTTTTAAAGAGAAATCTTTTATGAGAAAAAAAATCTATTGTGGTCAAGAAAACCAATTCATTAACTTTTATTTTTACATTAAAATTTTTAATTTAATCAAATTTTAATTTAATATATTTGATGTAGCATATTTAATAAGACCTTTTTTGAAATGAATATATGTATTATTTCAGTTAACCTATCTTACCAATTTTTTTGAGGTTTAACTGATAAAATATAAGCTGCACATATTTAAAGTGTATTATTTGATATATGTTAATATATATTGTGACAAACCTGTAAAACCATCACCAGAACCACAACAGAGAACATGTCCATCACCCTATGTTTCTCCACACTGCTTGGTGATTCCTTCCTCCCAATGCTCCTCATCCCCAGGTGATCTGCTCTCTGTCAATATATATTAGTTTGTATTTTCTAGAACTCAGTGTAAATGAAATCAAGCATCATGCATTCTTTTCTCTGTCTGGCTTCTCTCACTAAGGATAATTATTTTGACGTTCAAACATGTTATTGTTAGTCTATAGTTCATTCCTTTTACGGAATACCATAGTGTTTCTCTATTCACCTATTTGTGGACATTTGCCTTGTTTCTAGTTCTGGGCTACAATAACCAAAGGTGCTGCGAATGTGTATATTAGTCTTTGAATAGACTAAACGCTTCATTTCTCATTGGTAAACATCTAGGAGTGGAATGATGGGATCATAATGATATGTGAATTTTAAATGCTTAAAAAATCCACCAAACTGTTAGCCACAGATGTTGTACCCTTTTATATCCCCAATAGCATAGTATGAGAGTTCCGTCTCCTATTTACATTTGCCAGCACTTGGTGTTGTCAGTCATTTTAATAGTAGCCACTGATAACAAGTGTGTAGTGGTATATCATTGTGGTTTTAATTTGTATTTCCCTGGTGAGTAATAATGTTGAGTAAACTTTCATGTGATTATTTGCCACCCATATATCTTCTCTGGTGAAGTGTCTACTCAAATCTTGCTCATATTTTATTAGGTTGTTTTCTCATTGTTGAGTTGAGAATTCTTCACACACCCTGGATTTGCAAATACTTTCTTCCAGTCTGTGGCTTGTCTTTTCATTCTCTTAACAGTGTCTTTTTTTTTTTTTTTTTGCAGTATGCGGGCCTCTCACTGCTGTGGCCTCTCCCCCCCGCGGAGCAAAGGCCCTGGAAGCACAGGCCCAGTGGCCACGGCCCATGGGTCCAGCCGCTCCATGGCACGTGGGATCCCCCCAGACCAGGGCACGAACCCATGTCCCCTGCACCGGCAGGCGGACCCCCAACCACTGCGCCACCAGGGAAGCCCCTTAACAGTGTCTTTTAAAGAAGAGAAGTGTATTTTTTTTAAATATAATGTCCAATTTATCTTTTATTAATGGATTGTGTTTTGGTTGCTGAATCTAATAAATCATAAAAATATAAAACTTGTAGAAGAAAATCTTTGTAACCATTGATTAGGCAAAAATTTCTTAAATATAACACCCAAAACACAACTCATAAAAAAAGAAAGAATAAATAGACATTATCAAAAATTTTTTAAAAATCTGCTGAAAGACATAAAAGAATGACAAGTCAAAGACTGAGACAAAACATTTGCAAGTCATATATTTGATAAAAGATGTGTATCCAGAATATGTAAAGAATTTTCAAAACCCAATAACAAGGGCTTCCCTGGTGGCGCAGTGGTTGAGAGTCAGCCTGTTGAGGCAGGGGACATGGGTTCGTGCCCCGGTCCAGGAATATCCCACATGCCACAGAGCAGCTGGGCCCGTGAGCCAGGGCCGCTGAGCCTGCGCTCCGCAACGGGAGAGGCCACAACAGTGAGAGGCCCGCGTACCGCAAAAACAAAACAAAACAAAACAAAAACCCCAATAATAAGAAAATGACTTAATAAGAACTTCATAAGATTTGAATAAACACTTCACCAAAAAAGATATATGCATAGCAAGCAATCATATGAAATGATACTAAACATTATTACTCATAAGGAAAATAAAAATGCAAATTCATGATAAATTTTGTGTTATTTTTTGTTTGTGGAGCAAAGGATGCATTGAAGTTCATTTCTTAGGTAATGGAAATCCATTTATTATGATACATTTTATTGAAAAAATTATTCTTTCTCCACTAAATTGCCTTTACACATTTGCCAATAATGAGTTGTCCCATATATATGTGGATTTATCTATATTCTTTTCCACTAATCTATTAGTCTATTTTTACATGAATACCTGTCGTTACAATAAGCCTTGAGATCAGGTAGTGTTAAGTCATCCAATTTTGTTCTTCCTTTTCAAAGTTGTTCTGGCTACTATAGTTCCTTCGTATTTCCATATAAACTTTAGAATCAGCTTGTTGTTTACCAAAAATAAATCTAGAATTTCAAATGACCTTACTTGAATCTATAAATCCAATTGGTGACAACTGAAATCTTAGCAATGTTTAATCTCATAATTCATGAACACATTTCTCTTTCCATTTGTTTAGATCTGAATTTCTCTCAGCAATATTTTATACTTTTGCTGTGTAGTTCCTTCTCTTCTTTTGTGAAATTTTCGTCTATATCATACAGTAGCATCACATTTTAAAATGCTATTGTAAATGGGATTCTTTTCTAATTTCATCTTCTGTGTATTTGTTGATCATACATAGAGTTACAATGAATTTTGTATATTGACATTTTATCCTGCAACCTTGCTAAACTCAATTATTCTAGTACAATTAGTAGACTCCGTTAGATTCTTTACATAAACAATCACATCATCTGTGAATAAAGTCGTTAGATTTCTTTCTTTCCAACATAGATGCCATTTACTTCTTTGCCTTGCCTTGTTGTATTAGCTAGAATCACCAGTATGATGATGAACAGACCTGCAAGAAAAGACATCCTTGCCTCTTTCTTAAGAAAGAAATCGCATAGTTTTTTCCAATTAATTATGACATTTTTCCCATTAAGTAGGACATTAACTCAGTTTTATTTTACCAGGATTAGGAAGTTCCCTTCTATTGTTACTTTTTTTTTTTCCAGGAAAAGTTGTTGGATTTCAACAAATACTTTTTCTGCATTTATTGAAAGAAGCGTATGATTTTTCTTCTTTAATTTGTTAAGATGGTAAATATATTGATTGATTTTTGAGTGTGATACTAACTTTGCCTTCTCAGGATAAGCCACACATCATCATAATGTAATATGATTTTTATATATTGCTGGATTCAATTACTAAAATTTGTTTTAGAATTTGTGTTCATGTTCACAAGGGATATCAGCCTGTAGTTTTTATTTTCTTGTACTATTATAGTCTGTTTTTTGTGGGGGTTTTTTGTTTTTACATTTTTTTCCCTCAGTTTTAAATTTTTTTATTGGAGTATAATTGCTTTACAATGTTGTGTAAGTTTCAGCTGTACAATGAAGTGAAACAACTATATGTATACCTATATCCCCTTCCTCTTGGACCTCTCTCCAACCGTCCCCCTATCCCACCCATCTAGGTTGTCACAGAGCACTGAGCTGAGCACCCCAGGTTTCTACTAGCTATCTATTTTACACATGGTAGTGTATTTATGTTAAATCTAATCTCCCAATTCGTCCCACCCTCCTATTCCCCCACTGTGTCCACATGTCTGTTCTCTATGTCTATATCTCTATTCCTGCCCTGCAAATGAGATAGTTGATCTGTACGATTTTTCTAGATTCCACATATGTGCATTAATATATGATATGTTTTTCTCTTTCTGGCTTACTTCACTCTGTATAACAGACTCTAGGTCCATCCACATCTCTACAAATGACCCAATTTTGTTCCTTTTTATGGCTGAGTAATATTCCATTGTATATATGTACCACATCTTCTTTATCCATTCATCAGTTGTTTGACATTTAGGTTGTTTTCATGTCCTGGCTATTCTAAATAGTGTTGCAATGAACACTGGTGTACATGTGTCCTTTTGAATTATGGTTTTCTCAGGGTATATGCGCAGTAGTGGGATTGCTGGGTCATATGGTAGTTCTATTTTTAGCTTTTTAAGGAACCTCCATACTGTTCTCCATAGTGGCTGTATCAATTTACATTCCCACCAACAGTGCAAGAGCGTTCCCTTTTCTCCACACCCTCTCCAGCAAACAAAATCTAACAACATATTAAAAGGATCGTACACCATGATCAAATGGGATTTATCCCAGGAATGCAAGGATTCTTCAATATATGCAAATAAATCAATGTGATACACCATATTAAAAAATTAAGGAATAAAAACCATAAGATCATCTCAATAGATGCAGAAAAAGCTTTTGACAAAATTAAACACTCACTTATGATAAAAACTCTCCAGAAAATGGGTATACAGGGAACCTACCTCAACATAATAAAGGCCATATGTGGCCTTCCTCAATGGTGAAAAACATCACCACAGCAAACATCATTCTCAATGGTGAAAAACTGAAAGCGTTTCCATTAAGATCAGGAAAAAGACAAGGATGTCCACTCTCACCACTCTTATTCAACATAGTTTTGGAAGTCCTAGCCATGGCAATGAGAGAAGAAAAAGAAATAAAAGGAATCCAAATTGAAAAAGAAGATGAAAAACTGTCACTGTTTGCAGATGACATGATACTATACATAGAAAATCCTAAAGATGCTACCAGAAAACTACTAGAGCTCATCAATGAATTCAGTAAGGGTGCAGGATACAAATAAATACACTGAAATCTCTTGCATTCCTATATACTAACAACAAACAATCAGGAAGGGAAATTAAGGAAACAATCTCATTTACCACCACAATAAAAAGAATAAACCTACCTAAGGAGGCAAAAGATTTGTACTCAGTAAACTATAAAAAACTGATGAAAGAAATTAAAGATGACATAAACAGATGGAGAAATATACCATGTTCTTGGACTGGAAGAATCAATATTGTGAAAATGACTACACTACCCAAAGCAATCTACAGATTCAGTGCAATCCCTATCAAACTACCAATGGCATTCTTCACAGAATTAGAACAAGAAATTTCACAATTTTTATGGAAGCACAAAAGACCCTGAATAGCCAAAGCAATCAAAACAGAACTGAAGGAATCAGGCTCCCTGACTTCAAACTATACTACAAAGCTACAGTAATCAAGACAGTATGGTACTGGCACAAAAACAGAAATATAGATCAATGAGACAGGATAGAAAGCCCAGAGATAAACCCATGCACATATGGTCACCTAATTTATGACAAAGGAGGCAAGAACATACAATGGAGAAAACACAGCCTCTTCAGTAAGTGGTGTTGGGAAAACCTGACAGCTACATGTAAAAGAATGAAATTAGAACACTACCTAACATCATACACAAAAATAAACTCAAAATGGATTAAAGACCTAAATGTAAGACCAGACACTATAAAACTCTTAGAGGAAAACAGGAAAAACACTCTTTGACATAACCATAGCAAGATCTTTTTTGACCCACCTCCTAGAGTAATGAAAAGAAAAAGAAAAAGGCAAACGGGACCTAATGAAACTTAAAAGTTTTTGTACAGCAAAGGAAACCATAAACAAGATAAAGACAACCCTCAGAGTGGGAGAAAATATTTGCAAATGAAGCAATGGACAAAGGATTAATCTCAAAAATATATAAACAGCTCATGGAGCTCAATATCAAAAACAAAAAACAACCTAGTTAAAAAATGGGCAGAAGACCTAAATAGACATTTCAAAGAAGACATACAGATAGCTAAGGGCACATGAAAAGGTGCTCAACGTCACTACTTATTAGAGAAATGCAAATCAAAACTACAGTGAGGTATCACCTCACACCGGTCAGAATGTCCGTCATCAAAAACTCTACAAACAGGGGTTCCCTGGTGGCGCAGTGGTTGGGAGTCCACCTGCCGATGCAGGGGGCACGGGTTCATGCCCCGGTCCGGGAGGATCCCGTGTGCCATGGAGTGGCTGGGCCTGTGGGCCGTGGCCGCTGGGCCTGCGCGTCCAGAGCCTGTGCTCTGCGGCAGGTGAGGACACACCGGTGAGAGGCCCGCGTACCACAAAAAAAAAAAAAAAAAAACTACAAACAATAAATATAGTCTGTTTTCTGTATCAGAGTAATACTGGTATTGTACACTGACTTGGAAATAATTCCCTTACTTTTAAGTTTTCTGAAAGAACTTGTGTATAACATGATCTAATTTTTTACTGAGGTTTAGTTGATTTACAATATTATATTAGTTTCAGATGTACAAGTTAGTGATTCAAAATTTTTATAGATTATACTCCATTTAAAGTTCTATAAAATATTGGCTATATTCCCTGTGCTGTACAATGTATCCTTGTAGCTTATTTAATTTATACATAGTAGTTTGTACCTCTTAATTATCTACCCCTATCATGTCCCTCCCCACTTCCCTCTCCCACTGATAACCACTAGTTGGTTCTCTATATCTGTTTCTGTTTTTGTTTTGTTATATTCATTTGTTTGTTTTATATCTTAGATTCCATATATAACTGAAAACATACAGCATTTGTCTTTGTCTTACTTATTTAACCAAGCATAATACCCTCCAGGTCTTTCCATGTTGTTGCAAATGGCAAAATTTTATCCTTTTTATGACTGAGTAGTATTCCATTGTGTATGTGTGTGTGTATATGTGTGTGTATATATACAATATATGTATGTGTGTGTGTATATATATATATGTCTATACACACACACACACACACACACACACAGACATATATACACCACATCTTCTTTATCCATTCATCAGTGGATAGATACAGGTTGCTTTCATATCTTGACAATTGTAAATAATGCTGCTATGAACACTAGGGTGCGTTTATCTTTTCTAATTAGTATTTTTGTTTTCTTTGGATATATATCCACAAGTGGACTTGCTGGACTATATGGTAGTATAGTTCTATTTTTAGTTTTTTGAGAAACCTTCATACTGTTTTCCACAGTGGTTGCACCAATTTAGATTCCCACCAACAGTCTACAAAGGTTCCTTGTTCTCCACATCCTCACCAGTATTTGTTTTTTGTGGTCTTTTTGTTGATAGCCATTCTGACAGATGTGAGGTGAAAGTTCATTGTGGTTTTGATCTGCATATCTCTGATGATTAGAAATACTGAGCAACTTTTCATGTGCCTGTTGGCCATCTGTATGTCTTTTTTGGAAAAATGTCTATTCAGGTCTTCTGCCCATTTTTTAATTGGGTTGTTTAAGTTATATGAGCTGTTTATATATTTTGGATATTATCCCTTATGTGTCTTACAGAAATCTGTTGCATTTCTATATATTAACAACAAATTAACAGAAAGAGAAATTAAAATAATATTTACCATCACATCAAAAATAATAAAACACCTAGGAATAAATCTAACTAAGGAAATAAAAGACCTGTACTAGGAAAACTATTAGACAGTGATGAAAGAAATTGAAAACAACACAAACAAATGGAAAGATACATCATGTTTATGGATTGGAAGAATTAATATTGTTAAAATAATCACAGTACCCAAAGCATCCCACAGATTCAATGCAATCCCTATCAAAATATCAATGGCATTTTTCACAGAACTAGAACAAATATCTCTAAAATTAGTATGGAAACACAAAAGACCCTGAATTGTCAAAGCAATCTTGAGAAAAAAGAACAAAGCTGGAGGTAACATGCTCCCTGACTTAAGAATATACTACAAAGCTAAGTAATCAAAACAGGATGGTACTGGCACAAAAACAGACACATAGATCAATGGAACAGAATAGAGAGCCCAGAAATATACCCACACCTTATGGTCAATTAATCTATGACAAAGGAGGCAAGAATACTCAATGGGGAAAAGACAGTCTCTTCAGTAAGGGGTTCTGGGAAAACTGGAGAGCTACAGGTAAAAGAATGAAATTCTCTAAAACCATATACAAAAATAAACTCAATGTGGATTAGAAACCTAAATATAAGACCAAAAACCATAAAACTCCTAGAAGAGAACATAGGCAGAACACTGTTTGACAAATCTAGCAACATTTTTTTGGACTCATCTCCTAAGGCAAAGGAAACAAAACCAAAAATAAACAAGTGGGACTTAATTAAACTTAAAAGTTTTTGTGGGGCTTCCCTGGTGGCCCAGTGGTTGAGAGTCCGCCTGCCGATGCAGGGGACACGGGTTTGTGCCCTGGTCCAGGAAGATCCCACATGCCGCGAAGCGGCTAGGCCCATGAGCCATGGCGGCTGAGCCTGCGCGTCCGGAGCCTGTGCTCCGCAACGGGAGAGGCCACAACAGTGAGAGGCCCACGTACCGCAAAAAAAAAAAAAGTTTTTGCACAGGAAAAACCACAAAAGAAACCACTGAAAAAACAAAAAGACTACCTACTGAAAGGGAGAAAATATTTGCAAATATGCTCTAATTTTGATTTAAATATTTATGAACATATATTTATCTCTTTTCATCTCTCAATACAAATCAATCTAAAAATATTGATACTAATTGATGGGTATTAGGAATTCAGGTGATTTGTTTCTATTTTTCATATGTTTATGCATTGATTGTGTTTTATAAACGCTATGAGGGACTTAAAAAATCTATAAAATTATATTTTGTAATTAAATAAATGGATATTGTCAGCACTTTACATTGATTACTAGGGAACCATGTTTTTCAACATGTTTTCTGAGAATCACCGAATTATTCTGAGTCCTTTAAAATGGTCATCAGTAAGTATGATTGTTTCTGGGGATTAACAGTAAATTCAAAATTTTCACTTATGTTTACCAAGTTGAAATGTAGATTAGTAACTGTTTTCAAAAAATATTATTTTATTAATAACCATTATATTCCTAAGGGTTGAGCATGCAATGCAAGGACTATTCTGGTCAGTAAACCTCAGGTTTGTTTCAGCTATCAGGAGACAATTCATTCCAAGCCAAGTTATTTTCAAGATTTTTAATAAATTTACAATAACTAAACATGAAATAATCTCCAATCCCCATTTTACAAAAAATAGAATGATAGTGTAAGAATGGTTTATTATAATATTGATATATAAAAGATAATGATATATGTGCTTAAAATATAGAATATCATTAAATACACAGAGTGACCATCACTTCAGTTTGAATATAAAGTGTGAATTTGTGAGTACTCAATCAACTGTTTATCATATGAGAAAATTTAAATAATATTTTCTAAAAACATACTTTTTCCTTTAGAAAAGGAAAAGGAAATATTTTTATTATTCCATTGTCAGGGAAGCTGATGATGTCTAATATTTTGCTCCTTCCCAGAAATGACTTGCTTGGGGTATCACCTAATGATGTCCTGGGAATGGAACTTTTTATTTTCTGTTATTTTTTTTTATTTTATATTTTTGCGGTACGCGGGCCTCTCACTGTTGTGGCCTCTCCCGTTGCGGAGCACAGGCTCCGGACGCGCAGGCTCCGCGGCATGTGGGATCTTCCCGGACCGGGGAAGGAACCCGTGTCCCCTGCATCGGCAGGCGGACTCTCAACCACTGCACCACCAGGGAAGCCCTTTCTGTTATTTTTTTAAGCTAGAAGACTGCCATTTAAAATTTGCCATTTTTTTTCTTTCTTTAAAAAGGGAGATGCAAACTCATCTTTAAGCAGAGTTCCTATGTCTGAAAATAATCACCTGGGTGGCTCCTTTCAGCTATGTAGATGTAAAGGAGGAAAGTATGCATTATTCTGGAAGAATAGCCTAACAGACTGTTATTTGGCCTGGAGCAGGCTGGAGACTTAGATAAGCTTTCTGGGGGGTAATTTAGGCAATGTTCTTTCTCAATGCAACCATTTTTCTTCAGATTTATATAGATACAAGAAGTTTTCAGGAAGGAACATTTTCTATACAAAGTTCAGCATTTTGGATAACTGATAGTTTATTAAAGAAAACAGGTTGAAAGACCAGTGAGGAGTTCCTATAGGATTTTGTATCATATGAAAGTAGAAATTCTGGTCTTATGAGTGAAACTCAACTCCTGAGTCAAGACATTTATAAAGAGGATGGAGTAATGCACAGAGGTGTCTGATGATGCAGAGCAACATATATTCATCAAGCAGAATTATACACATCTAACACAGATGCCTTAGGAAAAAATTCCAGTCAAAATTATTGCTGCCCTATAATTTTTCTGATGAACTGTAATTAATTAATCAAAGGTTGAGATTTTATGTTGTATTTCCTCTATGTTATGATGTATTTACTATAGGATTTGATGAGTCTGGTGAGTGAAGGTGAGAGAAATTAATTTGGAAAGAGCTTACCATATACTTACACATAAACATAAAGGCTATTTTAGTCAACATTAGAATTACATGGTATCCTGTTAGTTGTGAGGGCACTATGGACCACTTACTAGAGATATTTACAGTGAACAACACAGCTACTCTGAGAATTAAGGAACTTTACATAGACTATTCAGAATGTTACCATCTTGACGGCAGAAAGTCTGTTTCTCCTCTATGATTAGAAAATGAAAGAAGACAAGTAGGGAAATGTAACACAGTTTAAAAGCACTGATATTTTTCAATGATCTCTAGATCTTTACTCTTGCTCCCCAATCATGCTGATTGGGTAGAACTTTTACTGATATATATATATATATATATATATACACATAAAAGTACTAGATTGTTTTGTCTATTGTGTAAATCATGCTCACTTTCATGCTGTGGGTTGCTTTCTCTGCTGGAATTAAGTTTAGGTGAAGGAAATTTTTAAAATATTCAATTATATTCATTTCCAGTTATGATTTAGGGAAATAAAATAAGCACAGGGTGAATTTTACCATGATGAAAATTATTTTGGAAAACATCCAATTTCCAAATGTGTTTTATTTGGGACCTTTATTTGTGTCTACAATTCAAATTTCAAGTTTATTTATTATAAAATGGCAAATGTGAAACAAGTACTGGATAATCACACCTTTAAATATTCCATAATGTATATATGTACTGAAGTATCATTCTATATGTACTTTATTAGGGCAGGATGTAAGTTTTGGACATATGTGCATTAGAGGAACAAAAACAATTCAGAGGTCCTCTGGATAAAAATGAAGAAGGATTACGAAAAGAACAAAAACATAAAGCTTAAATAAAAATTTCAAAGCTAAAGGTAGATCAAAAGATTCCTAACAGACAGTGTTGGAGAAATTAGCTAATGTCTAATTGTTATTGTTCTTGTAGTTGGCTCATGCAAGCAGCTAAACAGTGATAACTACCATCTGTATCTGGAATGTGGAAGTAAGTCTTTGAATACAAATATTCCCTGGGCCACCTTGCTAATCAGTCTCCAATTCCTAGGACTGATCTGAGTGTACTATTTCTATCATATCCTTTGAGCTCTACAGTTAAAAAGCATGGTGTATTTTATGTTTCTGCCCAGCACAGACTTAAATATTTAAATATTTTACAGAATCTGGCAGTAATGAAGTGAAAAATAACACTGGACTACAGATCTGGCCCCAGATCTGCCACTAATCCAGTGTATGAGTTAGGTAAGTCACTTAACCTCTTAAGTTACAATGTCATTATCTATAAAATATCTTCTCTGGAAGTAAAGATGAAATAAAATGTTTTAAAGGAGTTTTTAAACATTAAAACATTGCATAATTATAATTGTACAGCATTCTATCAGATCTCACAGTCCCTTCAATAAAGTGTCTCTATTCTTTTTGTAATAATATTCCTGTTATTTAAAAATATCTAAGATCCTTATTAAGAATTCATTCAAATGTTTATTTCTCCCTGAGCACATCTTAGCAGTTTAATCATTAAATGTTATTCAGCAAATGAAGCTAATGTCTATTTCTTTCTATTTTTAACCTAATAACATGGAACTACATGAAAGTATTTCCATTACCCAACACAAAATTAAACTTCCTAGCAAATATCACCAGGTTAACTGTGTTTAATCAGGCAATACAATTTAATGCAATATTTATTTCATAGAACAATAAAATAGTAGAGTATGGCACTCAAATAGTCCTACAAATTAGTTTGCATTACCCACATTAATCAAGTTGACACATAACAATTTTTTTTACTTATGTATAAGAATATTCTTTTTCTGGAATAAGCACGGGGGAATATTGTACTATGGAAATATTCAAATAAAATGATTAGATGTCCTAATGAAGCTGGCTATTTTAATGTACTGTGGTTTTTCTTAAGGTCACTATCTGAGGGAAAAAAATCGTAAATACAGGTGACTTCAATTTGACTACTCTTTAAACGTGTGCCTTATGGATCAGATCACCTGACCCTTTTCTACCTCCTTTGATAATTATGGGATCTTGACATGTTAACTGGCCTCTCTGGCCCTCTGCTTCCCAATCTTTAAAACCTGATCAATATCCACTTTTCTTTAGCACATAGCAAATGTTTTAAGTTCTGTCAGAAATACAAAGTTAAAGAAAAAAAAATCAGACTTACAGTGACTAGGACTTCAGAATTATTTTGCTATGATCAATGTGATATAATGAGTGAGCATTATTTGTACATTAAATTGTGATTCCATCTTTCCTGGTAAGATAGTGCATTTAATTTCCCCTGTTGGTCATACTTACTAAATCCTATTAAGTGTAGGTAAGAATTTTGAACTCAGTTTCTCAGGGAAAGAGGACAGCAGTAGTAAGAGACAGTCAACTCTGCCAGCCACGAGAGGGAGCATACCATGACTCCATCCCCTCACACCTCTCTAGCCAAAGCTGTGCCTTTTTTTGTCTTCAATTTTCACTCTAGCAATACTGACTTCCTCTTGTCACCCATAAACAACATGCTATTTCTAGCCCTCTGAGCCTTTGTTCATGCTGGTTTCTGTGCTCCGTACACTCTTCCCAACCAACTAAGTCCTGATCATCCTTCAAATCCTAGCTTAGACATCACCGTAAGAAAGATTTCTGATTCCCCCTGCTACTAGACAACACTGAATCTCCATTTATTGATGTTCTCCATTGACTATCAAGTCCCTGAAGAATCTTTCCCTTTATGACTAGCACAGAAATGATCCATGGCTATTCTGACTAGTCAGCCACACTGGAAATTCTTAAGGATAGGAATTAGACCTTAATAACCCTTGTACTCTCAGTACTTAGTCCAATTGCTGACATGCAGATGCTCAATATATGCTCTTTGAACTTATCTGAAAAAATAGTTTAGAGATAATCAGAGAAGCTTTTGAGATCTTCTTAAAAAGAAATGTAAATTAGATATAAAAAAATCAAAATTTCCAGGACATTAAAGCTGAATGTATACACTCTGAGGTTGAATATCGAGGCACCTACTTGTTTAAAATAAGGGTAGAATTCACCTTTCTGACATATCTCAATAAATAAATCAATTTTTTAAAAATCTGCATATTATGGAACTGATTACCTCAATTCATACCTTCAAAACCCCGTTTTGCCTCCTACAGTACTTGTAATATTAGCTGGGGATGAGCAGTCAATGATTCTAGTCATTTAATATAAAGACTGCATAGAAATGTCTTCACTTAATTCACTCAGTGCTTAGAATGTCCAACTTCCTTTTGTTAACCAACTAAATATTGTGTTAATTAAGCGTGGTGTCTTGAAATGAACATTACATGTATCTGTGGTCTGCCTTAAGAATGTACATACCACTTCTAGGGGAGTGAAATTTACCACCACAAAATATCTCTTTTTGACATGAGGATTAATACAGGCTGATTATTTTTTTTGGAAAAAGAAGGTTCAGGAAGTTTTTCTTGTTACCTCTCCCTTAACTGTTTAAAAGAATTTAGATAAAAGGCCTGTTCTGGGAATAGAGCTATCAGATGGAAGAGATGTATAGGACAATGTATGGTATGGTGAAAGGGCAGGGAGCTGCCATGCCCCTTCCAGGTGAGCCATTCTCCCAGCACCTCCACAGATTCACCAACATGAAAGTGCTCTGAACCCCATCCTTTTGGGTTTTTGTGGAAGCTTCATTATATGGGTATGATTGATTAAATCATTGACCATTGGTGACTAAACCTCCATCTCCAGCTTCTCTCCCCTCCCCAGAGGTCTGTGGTGGGACTGAAAGTTCTAATACTGTATAACAATTATAACAACCTACATTGTGAGCTCTGAAGAAGAGTAAGGAGTATAAACATGTATATAACTCTTATTTTTGTTAAGGAAAACAAGAAAAAAATAAAACCAAACATAGATAATAACAATTACTAGTTTTAATTATGACAATTCAATCCGGTGAGTAATTACAATTAATTATTTATACAATCCAAAGTATATTATTAATAATACCTAAAATATTATTTTCTCAAATAATCATCATTCTATAACTTCCTTACATCTGTTAGATTTTCAAGGTTTACATAGCACACTAGGCTAGATAATTTCTCTGTTATTCAAAATTTATTCTTTACATTTCACTTTGCATAGTGAACATAGATTTATCAGTTTACATGAAATTAGAAAATAAACATACTGGAGATGTCAGTATATATATTTCAATGACTACCCTGAATATATTTTAAAATTTCCATTGGGAAAAGGAAAAGAGCCTGAAACTCTCATTACTACTCCATTAATTTGGAATCTGCAATGATGCACCTTGGAGCTGGGAAAACTGTCTTACCAAACAAATTCATAGTGAATATAGCTAACATGAGTACTTTTTAATGTAGCTTTATCATTTTTTTTGTAAATATGAACGTATGAATCTAAATTTCTGATATATTTGTTAATGCATCTAGGATAAGTTCAAAATTAATAGGAAATTATTTAAATTTTACATAACTCACAGACAAATGCTTCTAAAACACTTGCTTAAAATATTTTCATATCTCTCATTCTTGGTAGTTTTTATTATTTTCTTCCATATTCTAACCTTTTTTCTATTTTCTTTTTTTACAAAATGTTTCCATGTTGCAAAGTACCAGCATTTTATGTCTTACCACCTTTCTTATTTAGGAAAACGAGATATTATGTACCTATTTATGTCTCTATTTCTCCTGGTTTCCATTTGTGTTTATCTAGTCTGATTCACTTTTATCAAGGTACTTTATCCTTGAAATTGACTTTTCAAGCTTATCAAGGAAAACATTTTCCTGATTTCATGTTCCCTTGCTGCCCATAGAGACAGGTTTTATTTTAGACTGCATTAGGAAAACCTAGTTCCATTAAAAGCCACCACCCAAAGGGTCAAAAAGAATTAATCTAGGCTCATATAAAGAAAAGAAATAAAATTCAAATCTAGTTTTTATTTTTTGCAAAGTTTTTGAGTGATAAATATAAAATACTCCATTAATCAATATTTTAAATCAAGTAGGAAAATATATAATAAGAAGTAAAGTGCATTCTAATTCTATATTATGTCCAGCTGTGAAAGAGATACAAACACGAAAAGAGAGAACTGAAAAGACCAGAGAAAGAAATGTGACAGAGTCTCAGGATTTAACCAAACCCTAAATTGAGAGCTCTAGCATACATGCATTCAACATTTAGGGGGAAAAAAGTGTAAAAGGATTTCAATCTAAAATGGAATCAGAGGATATGAAATGGTGAATCTTGACAAAAGAAGGGACAAGAAAACCCTAACATGATTTCTTAAGAAAATAGTTTTAAAATTCCACATAAAGCTGAAAAATATAATTATTAATTTTTTTTCTTTTATTTTCACTTATTAGAGAGACAAACCCTACTTTCATGTTCTGATATGTGGGAAATACATGTTCTCAAATTTTAAGGGAAAGATTCTACATAAATGGATTAACACTATCATCTTGTGTTCCTTTAAATTTCAATATTTATTGTTCATAATGATTTTTAAGACAAAATGCATGAAGTAGGACGTATATTCTGTCAAGCTGTTAGAGAGGACCCCCAAGCAAAATGTGGACATTTGCTTTGGTATTATCCCTTTTTGTCACTTCGTTGAATTTTCATTTCAATTCTTGTGGTATTTATTACTCTCTGTTCTTTTCCCAGTGTACACTACCTGCTCTATCTTTGATATGTGCTCTGCAGATACAGACTCACACTCACACACACACACACACACATGCACACACATATGCAAACACACCAGTACACACAGAAACATATAGTCACACACCACACAGAGAAGGAAAGTAAAAAATGTACTGCTTTAAAGCCCCAAACGACTATACTCTGTGGAAATGTCTTTTTTTTTTTTTTTCTGGGTAATTGGCTCTCTTTTCTTTTTTAAAGAAGTATCTTTACTAGTCTAAACAGAACAGTCTAAATAGGAGGGCACCACCATGAAAAAAACTAAATTTCTATACATTATAAGTAAGATATATATGAATTATGCCTTTTATTAGTGGCTCACAGGTAGGAAGTAAAGATGTCACCTAGGAGGGAATTAAGGAAACACCAACCAGAGAGCGACTGCTTACAGAGGGAAATGCTGATGATGATTATCTGGGAACTCTGATAATTCATTCTACTCTGTCCCCCAGTCCTGGAAAGCTTCAGTAATCTGTTCTGCCTCTCAACGTTAGATTAATACTGTTTGAGGGAAATTAGGAAGAGGGATTATGTCCAATAAATTAAATTATGTGAGGGGAAAATTATGATTTGCTAAGGGAGGGATGATGGTGAGGGGAATGCTGAGAACACAGGAGGAATTCAGAGTGAGAGATTCACAGAATTAAGAACCCCCAAAATTCTTAGAAATATTAGGGAGGCAGGCTAGGAAACATCTCATAATTAATTGTAGGGCTCAAATCATTTTATAAAGTTTATGTTGAGAGAATAAAAATGAAGTGAGAGAATTGAAATAAAACTTTTATACATTCATGTTTATATCTATCAATATTGGTGAATTCAAATGTAAAAATATATACTGAACATACAGCTGTCAGGACAAAGCATAATTAGCTAAAACCACCCCCTCTTCTGTGCTCATATGGTACCTGTTATATAACTTACATTAAACGTTTTTGTCTGGTTCTACATTACATTATTATCTTAGTTGGCACACAGACTACTTTTCTTTCTTATTTGAAAACTTCCCTTAGTCTAGCACAAAAATTCATAGGTTATCAGTAAATATTTATTGACTGAATTGGATTAAAGCTTCCCCATTTGAATACTGATTAAAGTGAAAACAAGGAAAAGAGAAACAGTTTCATTACCTTGGAAAAGAATGAAGCATTTAGTAATAAACATATATAAGCCAGGGGTCAAAATAATGCCAATGTTTGAGTTTATAATGTAGGAAGAACAGTCATTGTTTTGAGCAAAACACAGGAAAAAGGAAGTATACAAAACAGTCATGGTGAGGCATAAAAGATACACTACAAGTAAATGTTCTTCTGTAATTTGGCTTAATTTTTTTATGTGAGTTTATTGTTTGTTATTGTTATCTTTTAATTTTTGCTTTAACAATGTATAAAGGGATTTGGAACAATGAATATTTTATATGGAGAAATAAAGTCAAATTATTTATTTGGCAAAAGAGATGAAACACTTCCAAAAACTAGCATCTTATCTACACTGAATTTATGTAGCATTACTATTGCTAAAAGGGAGAGAACATACACTTCTATTCCTATTAGTTTTAGTATATTCAGGTGAATACAGAATCTTTATTTGAATTTTATAGACATATTAACCCCAACTTTTCGGGCCCACATTCAACATTAAAGCTGAAAATTCAAGGCACTGATATTTTGATATCAAGTATCAACAAACAGTATGCTTATTCAGATAATCAAATCTATTTTTTTTTCATTTAGGAGAATCTATCTAACAATCACATGAATAAACACATCAGTTTTAAGTAATTCTGTAGATGAACTAATTAAAATATGAAACATTAAATTACTGGAGCCTATAGTTGAGGGTTATAAGATCAAATATGATTCTTAAGAAACACTGGTTTATTTAGTCATCAATGTGAAAACCCAAGAATTATGGCCAAGCTACAAATTGGGACCATGTGTATTCCATAACATGGGATGGCTTGGTGCTCATCTTTAGGAGTATGAAGAAAGGAAAAGATCAAGAATTTTTCATGTAGAATTCTAGAGAAAACCAGTCTGATTATTTAAAACAGAGAGTGGCAAGATATGTTCCATCTTCAAACAAGGAGCAATAGGCTCAAATTATAATCACCTAAAAGTAAATATGTATGTATGTATGTGTGTGTATATACATATGGGGAGGGGAGAGAAGATGACAAGGGGTGGGGGAGGAAAAGACAGACAAACAGACAGACTTTCTGAAGGTAAGACTCTTCCAAAGCTACCTAAGAAAATAATCATGTTTTCCCAAGACTATTGGAGGAAACTTAACATGCCTCTTGTAGTGTTGTCACATGATTTATTACATGCTACTTTGGGTGTAGCCCAAGGTCAAAATGACTATTTCAATTAAAATATTTTTCAAATACAGACAAATACAATGTGTATGCTGAAGAAATTTGTTTTTTCTTTTTCTTAACCCAAATGAAGTCATATATTTAAAATACTGGAAGCAGAACTTCTTGTTAACAGATTGTTCTATTAAAAAAGACTTGGGAACTTCTTAAAAAAAATACACTTGCTAAAGCCAACAGGTAATCTAATTTTAAAATCAGGCACTTGACATAAAATCACTTTTGAGAGAGAAGTACTAATTTTCAAGCTACCATACCTTTTCATTGCTTTGTAAAATTTACCTTCTTTACAGATAAGCGGCAAAGGATATCTACATAGAAACAGACATACACACAAAAATAAAATGATTTAATTTGATTTACCAAGTATTCTGGTGTTATTTTTTTCAAGAAGGAACCAGACAGTAGATCCAAAGTCTGTAAACATAAGTAATTGTAAAATAACACATATTTGTATGCATGATGTTTCGACTAGTATATGCATCCAGTACTGTACCTAGTGACCATTGTTATTATAAAATGAAGTTAATCATAATTTATAAAAAAAAAGGGGAAAGGTTCAGGTAAAATTCACAAGGCAACTTCTTTAATAAACTTTTTAAATTTTAGTTTATCAGACACTGAAATCTTGTAATTATATGTACCAAGAATGCTTTTTAAGTAAGATTTCAAACACACTGTACTCTCTAGATGCAAGAGATGCAAAACGGCCAAGCACATATAATTATAGGTGCCTCTAGTCTCCAAGTTATCTTTTTTTTAAATTTTTTACTCTTGTTTTTCACTTAGAATAGACATCCGAATTATTTTAACCCTGGGTATTTATGTGATGAAATGTTTTAATCCAGGTATCTTTTTAATTCACGTATGTAGTTTCTAGGAGATTCCTGAAATGGTTACTAGAATATGTGTTTTCTGTGATATATGCATTAACTGTAATGGTTTGTTGGTAACAATTTGAAACTTCAAGAATACTACTGTAATGGTTTGTTGGTAACAATTTGAAACTTCAAGAATACTAAGAGATCATCTTACTAAGTTCTTCATTTGCATAAAGAAACTGGTGGTAGAGACTGAGACAATTAAAAGTCACACAATTAAAAATGTCACTGCAAAAAAAAAAAAAAAAAAGTCACTGCTAGAATTAGAACCCAGTGCCAGATTTAGAATCTATGCTACAATTTATAGTCTCCTATTTCTCCCCTATTCCAGAGTGTATATTCATAGTTATGGTAAAAACTATGTGTAGTGTTATATTTTCATTAACAAAACTGTAACTGAAAAACATGGCCAAAGTCAGGAGTACGTATTTCAAATATTCATTAACTAATGCATTTACTGATCTAGGCTCTTTTGGAAGAAGTAATTACGATTCATAAAGGGAAGAGCTTATACTCTAATGAGAAAGAGACAGAAAAAAAGGGAGAGAGATCAGAGACATGCATGTATAGATATGATAGATACAGATAAAATCTATATCTATATCTATATCTTTACCTGTATCAATTAGTAGTTGGAAGGTTGACATTACTAAGAACAGAAAAAGGGTCAGATTTACAGGATAAAAAGATTACACATAGCTGGAGGTTTTGGAGGATACCATTAGAGAAAAGTCATTTGACTGTTGCTTTGAAGGTGGTAAAGAGTGAGCTCATAGAGGTGACTAAGGATATTTATGACAGAGGAAATGAAATTACAAAAAGCACCAAGTTTAAAAGTGCACAGGATAATGAACTGTTCACCTTGACTGGAATATGGTATATGATCTCAGAGAAGGGTGAAGGATCTTGTTCTCCAGTTTAGGAGTCTGAACATTGAATCACAGGTAGTGAGTAGTCATATAGAGTCTGAACAGAGAGAGAACAATCAATGCTTGCATTCATGCCTTTTCATGAATTTGGCTTGGTTATCCAAGCCAAGTAAATCATGTCCCATTGGAGTTAATCCTTGATGAGAGGTAAAAGAGGGCAAGTTTGTTTGTTTGTTTGTTTGTTTGTTTCAGGTGTAGCTGGAAATAATGAGAACCACTAAATAAAGCAAACAGAGAATGGAGCTAATGGTTGAGAAGAAGGCAACATTTAAGCTCCTGAAACCCACTATACTTTCTTGCCCATAAAAGACAAGAATTTTCAGTCACTTTCATCTGACAGTGTTCCTGCTCAGAAAGAAACATTCATCCAACATCAATGTTCTGAGAGGAAAGGGAAGATCAGAGGTGGGGAAAAATAGTAGGAATTTCTTGCAGGAGATAAAAGGGCCTCCCTTTGAAAATGACAGTTCGACTAGAGAGGCAGGAATGAATTCAGAGAATGTTTTGAGAAATAACAGCTAATATTTAGGAAGTACTATCTATGTGTCAAACACTGGGCTAAAGACGTCTCAGGCATCATCTAATTTAATCCTCGGATAAATCTATGATACAATGAAAATAAATCTCCATTATGACAGATATAAAAAACAAACATTGAGAGAAATTATGGTTAAAGCAGCCAAGCTGGAATTTAAACCACATGTCTAATTTCAGAATCCAATATTCTAATTTTTAAATGCATATGAGGAAAAAGGGAAGATAGAATAGTGACTCTAATATTGGTAACAGAGAGGAGAGAGATCCTTTAAGGTGGCACCGGGAATTCAAGAGGAGAAAAATAATTAAGGGGAATAATTATAAAGTTTAATTTCAGTCACATTAGATTTTAGAATTCATCAGGAAACTAAGTGGGAATTTCACAGAAGCTGGCTGAATGTCTCATATAAATGTGGGGAAGATCTGCACAATAGATGTCTTAAGTGATGGCTTAAGTCATTATATTGCCAAGTGAGAAAGTGCAGAGTAAGAGAACAATAGGAACAAAGCCTGATTTGGAGAAAGGAAGGATAAACAGCAATAAAGACACGACTGGAAGGTAAAAACAAAACTAGCACGTACGGCATCATAAAAGACAAAGAAGAAGAATGCATTAACAGTAATGAGTGTTCACTCCATAAACATGCCCTCTTCATGGAGCCAACATTGAGTTAGATAGATATGCATCATATGTATTTATCTCTCTCTACATATTTGCATAATATGCATCTATATCTATTTATACGTGTGATTGATTGATACATTTGTACCTTAGGGTTTGAAGTCAGCACTTAAAGCAAAAACTTCATATACTCAGATTACTTATGTTTTTAACTGAATAAAAAAGTACTATATTTATCATCTTATATTGTACACAAAGCAGTTAGTTTATGTTTAAGAACATATATTTTGAACACTAGGATCACCAGGGAAAATACTGACACTGACAAGCAGAAAGAAACTAAGAACAATTGAAGAAATGTCAGATTACTTCTGCCATTTCATCCATACATTTCAATGCAAATAATTTAAATGCTAAGAAATTGTGTCTCATTTTTCTTAAATATTTTTCAACTTCCTGCTTAATTTTGAACATTTTCTTCCCCTTATTAATTTTGTATGTTTAAATCCCTCTTAAATTTAAGAAAGGTACTCAAGCTACCTAATTTTCTTCTCAAGAAAAACAATAATTTTAATTCACTGAGAAACAATATTAAGAACAAAGTCCATGTATCTTGAAAATGTAATTTTCAAGAACATTATTTGACGTTTTTCTCTTTGGAAATAGTCTGTAATTAAGAAGAAAGTAATTTCCACATTTAAAATAAGTCTAATAAGTGTGAAATCAATGGAGAATTTTTTTCAAATTCACAGTGCATGGTCAGCCTAAGTTTCAAAGTTTCCTTTTGAAGAACTTTTGCTTTTGCCTACTAGAATCTTTAGGGCTTCAAGGAAATACGCATTTGCCAGAAGAAAGGAATTCAAAAGATGATCAAAATGATCCATGAATAAAATACAGCTACTTCCTCCCAAACCCAGATACAAAGCTGTAAGACCAGCAAAGAGAGAACATAAGCACAGCAGTACACAGAAAATGAGTCAAAAAGCAAGTTAAGAGAAAAAAAGTAAGGTATATTAGAAACATACTTGCGTAATATACATAACTGTAATTATTACAACCAAATGGAGAAAAATACTAGAGCGAAAGAATTACTAAGAAAATTTAACATGGCAGATGAAGAGAGTAGATGAATTTGAAAAAATGAAAAAAGAAATTCCCTCCTGCATGAGAATCTGACCTTTTAAAGTTCTAGCTGTGCTCTACGTGAAAAGGGAAGAATGTCAGCTATGATTTTAGGCAACATTTCTGTATTAAATTGATTCTGGATCGAGAGGAATGTTAATATTGGATAGGAAGACATTAACTTCAAGCTTAGTGTAGTTAGTGACTCATGTAGCTTCAGGGACTCTGGAAGTTATACCTATAGGTTTGTTACAAGAGACATAGAGACGTTGGTTCCTGTGGGGAAGAGGATTTTGCCAGAGTTCCAATCCCCAAATTACATAGATCTCGTCTCCTTATATATGAGCCATCATCTAGGCAGGGGTTCCCAACTTGGGATAATTTTGCCCATCAGAAACTCTTAGCAACGCCTGGAGATATTTTTTATTGTCATGACATGAGGGAGGGGCGTGCTACTGGCATCTCAAGATTAGAGGCCAGGGACACCTCCAAAGATCCTAACATTAACAAGATAGCCCCCACACACAACAGAAAATTCCATTTTGGGCAGAATAATTCCCTGTTGGGAGTTCTATGCGTTTGAGACATTTAGCAGTGGTATCCCTCCTTCCCCAATTATGACAATCGAAAATGTTTTCAGAATTTTCAAGTGTCCCCAGAAGTAGGGATGGGAGGACATGCTGGCAAGCTGTGGTTCTTGTCTTATATCTGCAAAATGAATTTGATTCCATATGTGTCTACAGTAACCCCATGAGTTTGAACCAAGAAGACCCTCTGGTAGGTTATATAATAGAGGAGTTCACTACTAGGTTAAAAGTTATTAACATAATATAATATAACCCCAAATAATATAATATATGCAAAAATCTTTGGCTGGTATTAAATATTAAAATATGATATTGCATCAAACAATTGATAATAAATAAAGATAAAATTGCTAACAACAACATGTAAGCTAAAATTCTATATGAACAATGTTTGTAAATGGATTAAACTTTGGTAACTGTGTCTCTCTTGCTGGAGAGACAGGAAGTCATGTCTTCCTTTCACAATATTGACCTTTGATTTCTCACTTCCCGATGATTTTATCATGCACTGACTGACTGCCTTTTTGCCATTCAATTTCTTACATTGTTACCTAACTTCTGAAGTGCTTGTGCTTTTTTTCCTAACCGGAGAGTCATGTCTTTTGCATACCTTATGTTTTCCTCTGCACTAAACATTTCATAGGGGGGTATATTTATAAAATAAATTGATCAAGTCATAAGCACATTCATGGGATTTATTATTGTAAACCTCTGTGTGTGATTTATTTTAATGGTTTATTATTATTACCTTTTTATTTTCATGGGAGAAAAGCAGTGTTTAGACAATTTATAGACAATAAATTCTGTATTGGGGAAGAATACATTTATTTTCGGATGAGAGATAAATTCTTTTATAACTAAGAAAGATTAAAAAGGCACAGGTTTTTGTAGTTACACATATATATTTACAAACGTGTTCATGTTCACCTCTCTTAGAGAATATATTTCCATAAAGTGAGGAAGGGGGAAGGAGAGGAGACCCAGGGAAAGAGGCAATGTAAACCTTCTTCATTCAAAATACGTTTAATCTAATCACATATCTGAAGGCTTTCAAGGGAGAAAATGATCTTTTCAGTATCATGGAAATACTACAATCATCTTAAATTCATTTCTGCACAACAGGGGTGGTCAGAAGTACTTAGCTGACAACCTCAATAAACAAAAACTTGTCTGAGTTAAGTTGTCAATACTTTTAATCATTCTGTTTAAGCTGGCTGGTCCCTATCTCACTTCTTTGCATAGATGCTGAAAATGAAACTATTAATGAAAGGGTTTTTTTCTAAATATTAAACTATGGTTGTGTCTACATTAAGATAGAAGCAGAGATGGAACCAGGGGAAAAATTATGCATGTATTTTCTTTAAAAGATGCATATACTTAACTGATCCTCTTTCCAGGTAATCTGTGATCCATGGTTCAGTAAAGACATCTTGTCTGTGCTCTACATTGAGAAGCTCTTTAGAATGGGAGAGTTTCTATTGTCTTCGACAATTTCCTTAGATTAAATACCCTGCTGTATTCTCTGAAAGACTGAGAAACAGGGAGAAAGGGGATAGCCCAGGAAGGCAGGAGCAGTTCAGCTAAAGTATATTCATCATAAAGACTCTGCAAAATATCATGTTCACTTGGGAAGTTCAAATTTCAAATATTCAAGAGGAACATAAAAATAAAAAGTTTAAACAAATCTGTTTTCAATGCAGCTCCATTATAATTTCTCATTAAATCTGCTGGGAAATGAGGTGAAGTATATTTATATGACATATTGACTTGAAATAAAAATTTTAGAGTTTATTTTATACAGTTTAAATTATACACCATCGTATACAGCTATTGTTTCTTCTTTTTAAAGAAAAGATCTTAACTACCTTGGGGTGGGGAAGGTAGGATGGGAGAAAATAGCACAGATATTAATGTTTTCAAAATATTAACACTGCCTCAAGGTTCAGTTGATTAATGTTTCTAATAACTGCTGCAAACATCAGAAGAACAAATATGACCACTTAATTCAAATAAAGGAACAGTGTGTAATAAATGCTGAATTCTATTTAATAATCATTAATGTTAAAATATGAAAAATGAATGCTTAAAATATTAAGTATTTTCTTAGTAAATGTAAAAGCTTTCCCCAACCTACATTCAGTTGAGAAGATAAAATTTTAAATTTCTTATTAGCAGAGGTTTAGCTTTAAACTTTTCCCAAGTACAGAGGCCCTGGAAATGGATCAGTTAATCAAGAATCTACCAATTTTACAACTGCTATGGTGCTAGAAATGTAAGAGTTTCTTAGGCCCACAAAGTGTTTAAGTTATAGTAGGAATGGATCAACAGTCTTTAGAAAAAGAAAAAAAAAAGAAAATAGTAAACAGTAAAATGGGTATAGGAGCAATAATTTACAAGAAAATGGATTCTTTACATTAAAATATACCAGAAATGATATATTAAAATGATAATCATAATTTCCACTTTGTGCTGCATGGTGAGCAATGTTCTAGTTGCTTTGCAAAATTATTTCAAATAAATGTTAATTGAAAATGGAAAACATTTTTCTTTTCTTGGAAATAGAAAACTAAAGCTCAGAGAAATTAAGATATTGGATAAGGGCCACATATATAGGATTAAATTAACAAACTAATTCTATAAGCAATAGTAAAGAGAGTTTTGATGAAGGCCAACAGTGAATAATAACCAATGATTTTGAAAGAAGTTTATCATCTAATATGTATGTTCAAAATGAAGTTTTGCTTTGAAGTTCTAACTTGTGCAGACTAAATGCCAGTGTCCACAGGGCTATCAAGGAGGGCCCTCTTCTCAGTCACCAAGGGGCTTCCTAAAGAGGGAGGACCGAGGCAAGACTTAAATGGTGAAAAAGAATTGAAGAGTTGGTGGGAACAGGAGAAGGGAGGAATAGGAATCTACTACAGAGGCAACACCAAATTACCATGTCTATGAGGCTAAGAAGAGATGGGCTGAATTAATACAAAAAAAAAAAGGAACACATCTGAATAAGTAGAGCATTCTAGGCTATGCTAGAAGGCATTTTATTGTTCTTTTAAGTTAAAATTCTTATCCATTCACTTATAAATTCCTTTGGATAGCCTTTAACATCTTCCTGTGTGAATATGGCAAACTGCTTCCTTGTTTCCTCTTTAATCAATATTTACCTCTTATATTATTAGCTTATATTAGTCTCTTATATTAGCTTTAGATCAATCTCTAGTCAATAGTTGTAGAGCAATTTTTCTTTTGAAAAAATCCAAAAAGTAGTTATACTTGCTCAACACAGTCATTCTGTATATCTCAACACTACAGAAAATTACTCAGTAATTCATCTAACAATAGTAAGCATATCTGTTACATTACATTCCAATCTATCTTTCATTTTCTTTTTCTTTATAAGGTCCATGGTGTTCTGCTTTGGTTGAATATTCATTTTGACTGAAAGTAATAATCATACACACTTCACTAAATTACTTGAGAAAAACAATAAGCGATAAAGCTCTGATCTCCGGCTCCCTCCTCTTTACAAAATTCGGTCTTGCTTTGGAAATAGGTGAGGAACATGGGGTCTTTCAATAGCTCTGATTATTTTCTTTCATAATTTTTCTTCATTTGGTAAATAGAAATTGCAAGTAAAGGGTGCATGAAATCTCATTTGAAGGCAGCTGAAAGATGGTTACTTAATACATTTTAACAATATGGTCAGATTTTGGTTTTTAGTGGGTATTTTATAACAGAAATATCTTATCTTTACTTGTAGGTACAATAAATGTGTCTATAGATAATAAAGCTTTTAATATAAAACTAACATCCAATACAGTATTTATCTTCTTCACCTGATTTTCAAGGAAATGTAATTTCAAAACACACTCACTTCTCTAAAAGATTTTACTAGTGCTTTGAGATAAAATCATTTAAAGTATAGCTTTTATTAAAAATAAAACGTTACAGTTTATGAAATTAAAATCACAGTATGTAATATGTATACATCTATAACACAAATATAAGAGCAATAATTTCTTTTAGGAAGACAATAGACATATCTTAGTTTCTTCATTTAATATTTGAATATATTCTTCCAATGGCATTTTTACTTAATCAGTATTCAAATGATCAGTACTCTACTGATGAATTTAAAAATAACTTTTACTACTGCTATTTTGTTTAGGAAATTGTTCTAGTTTTGTTCAATAAGCTCTATACATACTATAATTTTTAAATGATATTAATCAATTAACCTATCCAACATTTTTATTTTCAATGATTCTATCCTAATACTGCTTCACATAAATATAAGCAAGAAAGTTAAAAGAACTGTTATACATTTTCAAAAACATGTAAATGAAATGAAATTAAATAGTGGCTGAATATTTAAAGGTCTGTTAAAAACTCTACAATATACATTGCAATTTCATCTAGCATTTAAAAAAATTTAGATGAATTTTAAACCACTATTTTTCAAAATCTTATATTTGCAACTTCCTATTCTGGTCTATATCATTTGTAGTAATTGGCAATCGTAGAAATTAAAAATATTATAAAATAAACCTTTAGCTTTCAAGGAACGAGCAATGTGCACAAAAATTTAATAATTTAAACCATTTCATTATGGTGATTAAGCTACCCTTAATAAGATATAAAATTCTGTAAAATACCTCTAGGCTTCTGTCACTTGTTAAATCTTTATCCACACATTTTAAGAAGAAAATTAATTGGAGATAGTAAATAATTGAAAAAGTTTTAATAAAAGAATTGCTCTATTATTTTAACACATGGGCTAAGAATAAATCTCATTTGAAGATTCAGAACATTAAATTAAATGTACTGTTCAACCTTTTTATGTAATATGAAAGCATTTATACTATTTATATTTAGGTCCTTAAACCTATGCTCATCAAAGGCCTAATACAATTTCTTCTTTGGTCCTTTAATCCTTTTGATTGGTTATTGTTTAATTGGACACAACTAAAACTTAATGAGAAAAAAAATGCCTTAGAGACACATTTGTTTTTGTTTCTTATTTATTATGACCATCTCTGTTTCATTCTTTTATATTTCAAAATTGATTAATTATATATAAATATATATCTGTTTATGTATACATATTATGTGTGCATATATATACATATTTTGTCCTAGAATAGACTGTCCTACAATTTACCAGTGTAATAACCATTTTAAGAAAGGAGACCTTAATAAACTAAAGTGTAGAGTTCAAGTGCTGAAAAGTGTCTTGTAAGGGTTAGAATAACTGACATCTTCTCCCTTCATACACTTGGATGTTTTCAGCTATCAAACTATTATGTGAGAGACCTTCAAGATGGCAGAAGAGTAAGACGTGGAGATCACCTTCCTCCCCACAAATACATCAGAAATACATCTACATGTGGGACAACTCCTACAGAACACCTACTGAACGCTGGCAGAAGACCTCAGACTTTCCAAAAGGCAAGAAACTCCTCACGAATCTGGGTAGGGCAAAAGAAAAAGACAAAAGAATAGGGACGAGACCTGCACCACTGGGAGGGAGCTGTGAAGGAGGAAAAGATTCCACACACTAGAAAGCCCCTTCACTGGTGGAGACAGTGGGTGGTGGGGGGTAAGCTTCAGAGCCACAGAGGACAGTGCAGCAACAGGGGTGCAGAGGGTAAAGCGGAGAGATTCCTGCACAGAAGATCGGTGCCGACCAGCATTTATCAGCCCGAGAGGCTTGTCTGCTCACCCCGGCCAGGACAGGTGGGGGCTGGGAGCTGAGGCTCGGGCTTCGGAGGTCAGATCCCATGGAGAGGACTGGGTTTGGCTGCGTGAACACAGCCTGAAGGGGGCTAATGTGCCACAACTAGCCGGGAGGCAGTCCAGGAAAAGGTCTGGAACTGCCTAAGAGGCAAGAGAACATTGTTTCAGGGTGCGCTAGGACAGGGGATTCAGAGCGCCACCTAAACCAGCTCCAGAGATAGGCAAAAGCCGCGGCTATCAGCGTGGACCCCAGAGACAGGCATGAAACGCTAAGGTTGCTGCTGCCGCCACCAAGAAGCCCGTGTGCAAGCACAGGTCACTATCCACATCTCCCCTCCCGGGAGCCTGTGCAGCCTGCCACTGCCAGGGTACCGTGATCCAGGGACAACTTCCCTGGGAGAACACCCCAGGCCTCAGGCTATTGCAACATCATGCTGGCCTCTGCCACTGCAGGTTCACCCCACATTCCTCAAAGCTCCCTACCCCCCAACCTGAGTGGGCTGGAGCTCCCTAATCAGCTGCTCCTTTAACCCTGTCCTGTCTGGGTGCGGAACAGATGCCCTCAGGCGACCTACACGCAGAGGTGTGGCAAATCCAAAGCTGAACCCCAGGAGCTGTGCAAACAAAGAAGATAATGGAAATCTCTCCCAGCAGCCTCAGGAGCAGCAGATTAAATCTCCACAATCAACTTGATGTACCCTGTATCTATTGAATACCTGAATAGAAAACGAATCATCCCAAAATTGAGGCGTTGGACTCTGGGAGCAACGATATATGTATTTTTTTACTTTTTCTCTTTTTGTGAGCATGTATGTGTATACTTCTGTGTGTGATTTTGTCTGTATAGCTTTGCTTTTACCATTTATCCTAGGGTTCTGTCCATTATTTTTATTTTATTATTATTTTTTTAAGTATAGTTTTTAGCGCTTGTTACCCTTGGTGGATTTGTTTTTTGGTTTGGTTGCTCTCTTCTTCCTTTCTTTCTCTTTCTCACTTTTCTTCAAAGCCATGTGGCTGACAGGGTATTATTGTTGCTTTGGCCAGGTGTCAGGTCTGTGCCTCCGTGGTGGGAGATCTGAGTTCAGGACATTGGTCCACCAGAGACCTCCCAGCTCCACGTAATATCAAAAAGCAAAAGCTCTCAAAGAGATCTCCATCTCAATGCTAAGACCCAGCTCCACTCAATGACCAGCAAGCTACAGTGCTGGACACTCCATGTCAAACAACTAGCAAGACAGAAACACAACCCCACCCATTAGCAGAGAGGCTGCCTAAAATCATAATAAGGTCACAGAAACACCAAAAAACACAACACCGGATGTGGTCCTTCACACCAGAAAGAAAAGATCCAACCTCATCATCCAGAAAACAGGCAACCTCCACCAGTAAGCCTACACAACCCACTGAACCAAGCTTAGCGACTGGGGGCAGACACCAAAAACAATGGGAGCTACGAACCTGCAGCCTGCAAAAAGGAGACCCCAAACACAGTAAGTTAAGCAAAATGAGAAGACAGAGAAACACACGGCAGATGAAGGAGCAAGGTAAAAACACACCAGACCAAACAAAAGAAGAGGAAATAAGCAATCTATCTATCTGAAAAAGAATTCAGACTAATGATAGTAAAGATGATCCAAAATCTTGGAAATAGAATGGAGAATATACAAGAAACATTTAACAGGGATCTAGAAGAACTGAAGAGCAAACAAACAATGATGAACAGCACAATAAATGAAATTAAAACTTTTCTGGAAGAAATCAACAGCAGAAAAACTGAAGCAAAAGAACGGATAAGTGACCTGGAAGATAAAATAGTGGAAATAACTACTGCAGAGCAGAATAAAAAGAATGAAAAGAATTGAGGACAGTCTCAAAGGCATCTGGGGCAATATTAAACACACCAACATTCAAATTATAGGGGCCCCAGAAGAAGAAGAGAAAAAGAAAGGGACTGAGAAAATATTTGAAGAGATTATAGTTGAAAACTTCCCTAATATGGGAAAGGAAACAGTTAATCAAGTCCAGGAAGCACAGAGAGTCCCATACAGGATAAATCCAAGGAAAACATGACAAGACACATATTAATCAAACTATCAAAAATTAAACACAAAGAAAAAATATTAAAAGCAGCAAGGGAAAAATAACAAATAACATACATACGAATCCCCGTAAAGTTAACAGCTGTTCGTTCAGCACAAACTCTGCAAGCCAGAAGGGAGTGGCAGGACATATTTAAAGTGATGAAAGGGAAAAACCTACAACCAAGATTACTCTACCCAGCAAGGATCTCATTCAGATTTGACACAGAAATTAAAACCTTTACAGACAAGCAAAAGCTAAGAGAATTCAGCACCATAAAACCAGCTTTACAACAAATGCTAAAGAAACTTCTCTAGGCAGGAAACACAAGAGAAGGAAAAGACCTACAATAGCAAACCCAAAACAATTAAGAAAATGGTAATAGGAACATACATATTGATAATTACCTTAAATGTGAATGGATTAAATGCTCCAACCAAATACACAGACTGGCTGAATGGATACAAAAACAAGACCTATATATATGCTGTCTGCAAGAGACCCACCTCAGACCTAGGGACACATACAGACTGAAAGTGAGGGGATGGAAAAAGATATTCCATGCAAATGGATATCAAAGGAGAGCTGGAGTAGCAATTCTCATATCAGACAAAACAGACTTTAAAATAAAGACTATTACAAAGAGACAAAGAAGGAAAGTACCTAATGATCAAGGGATCAATCCAAGAAGAAGATATAAGAATTGTAAATATTTATGCACCCACATAGGAGCACCTCAATACATAAGGCAAATGCTAAAAGCCATAAAAGGGGAAATCGACAGTAACACAATCATATTAGGGGATGTTAACACCCCACTTTCACCATGGACAGCTCATCCAAAATGAAAATAAATAAGGAAACACAAGCTTTAAATGATACATTAAACAAGATGGACTTGATTGATATTTATAGGACATTCCATCCAGAAACAACAGAATACATTTTCTTCTCAAGTGCTCATGGTACATTCTCCAAGATAGATCCTATCTTGGGTCACAGATCAAGCTTTGTTAAATTTAAGAAAATTGAAATCATATCAAGTATCTTTTCTGACCACCATGCTATGACATTAGATAACAATTACAAGAAAAAAACTGTAAAAAAGACAAACACATGGAGGCTAAACAATACATTACTTAATAACCAAGAGATCACTGAAGAAATCAAAGAGGAAATCAAAAACTACTTAGAAACAAATGACAATAAAAAAAATGACAACCCAAAACCTATGGGATGCAGCAAAAGCAGTTCTAAGAGGGAAGTTTATAGCAATACAATCCTACCTTAAGAAACAAGAAACATCTCAAATAAACAACCTAACCTTACACCTAAAGCAATTAGAGAAAGAAGAACAAAAAAACCCCAAAGTTAGCAGAAGGAAGGAAATCATGATGATCAGATCAGAAATAAATGAAAAAGAAATGAAGGAAACAATTGCAAAGATCAATAAAACCAAAGGCTGGTCCTTTGATAAGATAAAGAAAATTGATAAACCATTAGCCAGACTCATCAAGAAAAAAAGGGAGAAGACTCAAATCAACAATTAGAAATGAAAAAAGGGAAGTAACAACTGACACTGCAGAAATACAAAGGATCATGAGAGATTACTACAAGCAAGTCTATGCCAATAAAATAGACAACCTGGAAGAAATGGACAAATTCTTAGAAAACCACAACCTTCCAAGACTGAACCAGGAAGAAATAGAAAATATAAACAGATCAATCACAAGCACTGAAATTGAAACTGTGATTAAAAATCTTCCAACAAACAAAAGCCCAGGACCAGATGGCTTCACAGGCGAATTCTGTCAAACATTTAGAGAAGAGCTAAAACCTATCCTTCTCAAACTCTTCCAAAAAATTGCAGAGGAAGGAACACTCCCAATCTCATTCTATGAGACCACCAACACCCTGATACCAAAACCAGACAAAGATACTACAAAAAAAGAAAATTACAGACCAATATCACTGATGAATATAGATGCAAGAATCCTCAACAAAATACTAGCAAACAAAATCCAACAACATATTAAAAGGATCATACACCATGATCAAGTGGGATTTATCCCAGGGATGCAAGGATTCTTCAATATACGCAAATCAATGTGATACACCATATTAACAAATTGAAGAATAAAAACCATATGATCATCTCAATAGATGCAGAAAAAGCTTTTGACAAAATTCAACACCCATTTATGATAAAAACTCTCCAGAAAGTGGGCATAGAGGGAACCTACCTCAACATAATAAAGGCCATACACAGCAAACCCACAGCAAATATCATTCTTAATGGTGAAAAACAGAAAGCACTGCCTCTATGATCAGGAACAAGAAAAGGATGTCCACTGTCACCGCTGTTTTTCAACACAGCTTTGGAAATCCTAGTCATGGCAATCAGAGAAGAAAAAGAAATAAAAGGAATACAAATTAGAAAAGAAGAAGTAAAACTGTCACTGTCTGCAGATGACGTGATACTATACATAGAGAATCCTAAAGATGCCACCAGAAAACTACTAGAGCTAATCAATGAATTTGGTAAAGTTGCAGGACACAAAATTAATGCACAGAAATCTCTTGCATTCCTATACATTAATGATGAAAAAATCTGAAAGAGAAATTAAGGAAACACTCCCATTTACCATAGCAACAAAAAGAATAAAATACCTAGGAATAAACCTTCCTAGGGAGACAAAAGAACTGTATGCAGAAAACTATAAGACACTGATGAAAAAAATTAAAGATGATACAAACAGATGGAGAGATATGATATGTTCTTGGATTGGAAGAATCAACATTGTGAAAATGACTATACTACCCAAACCAATCTACACATTCAATGCAATCCCTATCAAAGTACCAATGGCATTTTTCATAGAAGTAGAACAAAAATTTCACAATTTGTATGGAAACACATAAGGCCCCGAATAGGCAAAGCAATCTTGAGAAAGAAAAACGGAGCTGGAGGAATCAGGCTCCCTGACTTCAGACTATACTACAAAGCTACAGTAATCAAGACAGTATGGTACTGGCACAAAAACAGAAAGATAGATCAATGGAACAGGATAGAAAGCCCAGAGATAAACCCACAGACATATGGTCACCTTATTTTTGATAAAGGAGGCGAGAATATACAATGGAGAAAAGATAGCCTCTTCAATAAGTGGTGCTGGGGAAATTGCACAGCTACATGTAAAGAATGAAATTAGAACACTCCCTAACACCATACACAAAAATAAACTCAAAATGGATTAAAGAGCTAAATATAAGGCCAGATGCTATAAAACTCTTAGAGGAAAACATAGGCAGAACACTCTATGACATAAATCACAGCAAGATCCTTTTTGACCCACCTCCTAGAGTAATGGAAATAAAAACAAAAATAAACAAATGGGACCTAATGAAACTTAAAAGCTTTTGCACAGCAACAAGATGCACATAACAAGATGAAAAGACAACCCTCAGAATGGGAGAAAATATTTGCAAATGAAGCAACTTTGACAAAGGTTTAATCTCCAAAACTTATAAGCAGCTCATGCAACACAATATCAAAAAAAAAAAAAAGTATCCAAAAATGGGCAGAAGACCTACATGTACATTTCTCTAAAGAAGATATACAGATTGCCCACAAACAGGTGAAAGAATGCTCAGCATCACTAATCATTAGAGAAATGCAAATCAAAATACAATGAGATATCATCTCACACCAGTCAGAAGAGCCATCATCAAAAAAATCTAGAAACAATAAATGCTGGAGAGTGTGTGTTGAAAAGGGAACGCTCTTTCACTGTTGGTGGGAATGTAAATTGATACAGCCACTATAGAGAACAGTATGGAGTTTCCTTAAAAAACTAAGAATAGAAAAATCTTGCAACCCAGCAATCCCACTACTGTGCATATACCCTGGGAAAATTATAATTCAAAAAGAGTCGTGTACCACAATGTTCATTGCAGCTCTATTTACAATAGCCAGGACATGGAAGCAACCTAAGTGTCCATCGACAGATGAATGGGTAAAGAAGATGTGGCACATATATACAATGGAATATTACTCAGCCATAAAATGAAACAAAATTGAGTTATATGTAATGAGGTGGATGGACCTAGAGTCTGTCATACAGAGGGAAGTAAGTTAGAAAGAGAAAAACAAATACTGTATACTAACACATATATGTGGAATCTAAAAAAAAAAAAAAAAGGTTCTGAAGAATCTAGGGGCTGGACTGGAATAAAGACGCAGACGTAAAGAATGGACTTGAAGACATGGGGAGGGGGAAGGGTAAGCTGCGACGAAGTGAGAGTGTGGCATGGACTTTATTATATACTACCAAATATAAAATAGATAGCTAGTGGGAAGCAGCCTCATAGTATAGGGAGATCAGCTCAGTGCTTTGCGACCACTTAGAGGGGTGGGATAGGGAGGGTGGGAGGGAGACTCAAGAGGGAGGAGATCTGGGTGTATATGTATATGTATAGCTGACACTTTGTTATAAAGCAGAAACTAACACACCATTTTAAAGTGATTATACTCCAGGAAAGATTTAAAAAAAAAGAAAAACAACTGTTATGCAACAAGTCCTCAGATACTCCTGAAACCTAAATAATAAGAACTAGTTATGCAAGAAGCAAAATGTATGTGTGTGTGTGTATATATATATGCTTATTACATTTGTTATCATAACATATTTACTCAACACATTTTCTGAATAGCTATAATGTAAAATATATTATGCTGGGAATACAAAATATATAAAGCATAGCTTGTTATGCAACGATGTAACTAATTGCTGAGGATGACATAAACACGTGCACATATATATGTATATTTTGTGTGCATGTGTGTATGAAAATAAGTTAATATTTTATATTCTATATGAATCCTCACTTGTAGCATGGCTACCCCAGTTAAGCACAAATACCATATTATTTTCATACTTTTAAGAAGTCACCATAAAAGTTAAAATATTTATGATTTTAAAAATGTATCAGGATTCCTACATGGCTAGTTTTGCAGGAATAAGGCTTAGGTAGGCTTGCAAGCTGGACCTGCTAGCAGGGATTATGTGCCTGGAAAATGAATGCTTGACTCAGAAATATTCTGGAGTTCTTATCAGTTTTTGTACCTGGCAAATGCTCAGACACATAACTAGATTCTTCAGAAGAGTTGGGAATACATGAAATTAAGCTTTTTGAAAGACATGATGGCATCCTTATCTGAAACTGTCAAGACTGATGGCATCCAGCCACCTTTCTGGGTAGGCCAGGGAAGTTGCCTCTGAGACGAAGTGCTGTTAGATTATACCCCCTGCTCTGCAAAGTCACCTTGGGATGCAGATCTTTTTCTCTACATTAAATGAACTCGGCTTTGCCTATGTCTGTTGATGGCTTTCAGTCAATTACATCCTTGTGACACTAGAGACAACTGTGTCTATTTATCTTCATGTGCTATTATAGGATTGAATTTTAAGATCTTGTGCTGAACTTATTATCTATGAAATTTATTAGGAAGAAAAAAAAAGGAAATTTAGGTTGTCAATAGAATCCTGGAAGTTAGTATATTCTATGGAGATAAGAGATCCTGGTTCTTGAACCTTCAATTTAAAATTCCCTAGAGCCAGTGGGTTTCACAGCTTCCCCAGAGAGTGTGAGCAGGGTGAAAACGAATTGCCCTGTGGCTTTAGGAACACTGAAGCTTGGTGCATAACTCTGGAGGAAGCACACAATCCTGTGATTACCAATACGAATGAGGTGCTCCAAACTGTATCAATTTCCTCTGTGGTTACCTGAGTGTGTCTCTTATTTTCTGGAGAATTAAGGAGAGGTTTCGTTAAAAAAAAATTGTTTTTTTCTTTCTGAAACCTGTTTTCACGTGAACCTCCTACCCATGAGCTTATTATCATGAGTATAAAGGCCAGTGAGGAAAAAATGTAATGTTAAACTGTGGAATGGAACTTGCCACCTAAAAGCTGCATTCTTTAGAGATAAAACTAGTAATCAGTTGGAAATCAGCCAAGATATTTGACAAATAGAAGTTTGCATATTTATAGGATAAACAGCAGACTGAAATCTGAGTTTCTAAAGAACAGGGACAGGGAATGGTTAAGCAGCACCCAGAACACTGCTCCTCTCACCACTCATACTCCTCATACATAAGCCCATGTGTTGTTACCTGCCCCAAACATAATCCTTCCATATCTCAATTATCCTTCCAAATTTAAAGTCAGATCATCTAATCTGCCAGCATCCTTAAGTCTTATATAAAAATAGACATTTTGGACTAATTGCTATTTTCCAAGTTACAGAAGAACAACAGAAAGAAAACAACATCATTGTTTATTGAAGTGTATAGTTTCATCTACTTCATTCTTTTTCTTGAAGGCTTTGCCACCATGTAGTTAACAAATAATACATCAACTAAACTGTTCAGCAACACTCCTGGAGTTTGAACAGATTGTGTTTAGTTTGCTTCTTCTCTTTAACAATATCCACACTACCTGCTATCCAAAATACCAGGGCATCATCCTCTAATAACCCAACACCAGTGACATTGTTAAACTTCTTAATATCATGAATTTAGGTATTTTTAATACTAAAAGCAAATACAAAGTGCAGTATGTCTGCATTTTTTTTTGTTAGAACTCTAACAGTGATTTCATTGAAAATAGTTAAAAATCTATCATATTCAGCTCTCACAGTTAAACAATTATCTGTGGAGAAAGTCAAGCAAAACTTTAGCTCCTAATATCTGCCTGAATTATCTATATATTACTAGATAATTATGTAATCTACTCTTACAACTTCAGATTGCACACAGCATTGCAATGATTATGTCTCCACAATTTAAGCAAAGGGATGCCTTGAAATAGGTGGATAATTTGGGCAAAGGGCACGCAATTGCTGAAGCAGAAACATAAACTATGAAAACAAAAGAGTATTATAATCTGAATTAGCAATTACTTCCAATCTCCATTTTGCTTCATTGCACATGGCCAGTATTTAACCATTAGGCTTGTTGATTCTTTGGCATTAACCAATGACATAACACCATCATAATCATCACACACATACTAATACAATTCTTTTCCATTAGTGTGTATTAGTTCAAATAATAGGCAGATTTAGGGAAATTATAGTTTAAATTGGGTAGCAATAATGTAGAAATATTGTTTACTAATCCAACTCCAAAAATCACCTCATTTTCTTCCCTTGTCCCCCCCAATCTCGAAATACATAGAAAAAAATGTACTTACACTGCACGATGAGCTGCACCAAGGCTTCTCTTGGTTTCACATTAAATCCATTGTACTGGCTGGTCTGACATCGGTACATTCCTGACATTTCCCTAGATACATTCACAATCCTCAGTGTTCCATCATAACTCTCCATTTGCATTGACCCATCAGGCATTGCAACTTCTTTATCCGCTCTAGACCAAAGGATGATGGGTTTAGGTTTTCCAGTTACTTGACACTGCAGTTCTATTGTGTCTCCTTCTCTGGTGACCAAAGGTGATTTTTCCTGTGGAACAGTCAGATTGGGTGGAACTTGAAATGGGAAAAAGAAAATTTTTCAAGGTTAGTATGTACCGGTAAAGCATATTCAAACACAGAAAATCATAAGGAAACAACTTCTGCTGGTTGAAGATGTGTGACAATTCAGATGACAAAAATTACAGAGACCTTGGGGATGGGTGGCACTTACCCTCACTTAAAATAATTCTAAATTGTTTTCGTAGAACTTTCTCAAATGAGGTCTTCAAACATTAGCAAAATAAAGCATTACATTGGAACTCGAATGGTCAACATAAGAACAATCTACTCAATGACTTGTCATTATCAGCCATTAACTGGGTCTTTAAGATCTGCATTTCACAGAAGAGTGATCCTACTTGCTGAGGTAAGATTTAGCTTTTCAGTCTTCTGCTTCCTATGCTGTTATCTCTTATCCAAGGATGGTATAAGAAAGGGATAAGAGACATTATAGACTTAGCAGGCACAGTGAATGCAACAGGAAAGAGAAAAAGAAGAACCTCTGATATAAAACCAGAAGTTCTAAATTTGGTTTAGAAACTGTTGCCAAACTGCTAAGGTTTAGGATTCGTTCTCTCCCTCGAGGAAATGAAATGGAACAACTGACTACAATGCCACACTCTGACAATCCAGTGTATTGTTCTTTTTGACTTTTAATATTTTTTGACATTTTAATTTCAAATGACTTCACTTTAAGATTTTGAGATCACTGTACATAGTCTGTCATGATGCTGCCACTATTTCTGTAAAATTAATTTTAAGTGAGTTTTCAAAAATATATTTCAATAATCTAAGAATTTAATTTTCTCAAGTAAAGCTAATTTCTGAAGATATTTATGAGAAAATTAGATTGATTTTAAAGGAACTTACCTTACTGTGCTGGAATATATTTATGTTAGGGTTTGGTGAAAAATGAATAAGAGGCAAGTACTACTCAATGAGTTTTCCTACAAACCGTATCACCTGTTCCACTGGAAGACTTTTACTTCTCATACAAATGTGTATGAATTCAAAAGTATTTATGCAATAGGACATCTATCAAAAAAGCACGGGCTAAACTAGAAGGGCAGAATAAGAATAACCAGAAATATATGAATAATTCTATCATTGTGATAAATGTCATATGCTTCCCCTCTTTGGAGTTAATACAGAATATGGACAAAAAAGGCAAAGGTTTTATTCTCCCTTCTAGCATTACTGTGCTCCAGTGCCCAGGAACAAAAACAAATATAATTAATTTTTAAAGTACTTTTCAACTAATATTGAAATGTTGTTTCTCTTTATTACACATAGAGAAAAATAAATTTAAGTACAAAGTGATATGAGAATTAGTTATCTTGCTATTTAAATATCTTCATGTCTTTTTCATTTAATTCCTTCATTTACTTCTAATTAAAAAAAACAAAGTAAATAATTTTAGCATCTTAGAAATCAGAAAATATGAAACACTAACCACTACCTTCTTGAAGTAGATATATATATATTCTAGGAACTGGCATTAACAAAAAACATGTTTAAAAATGGCTGCATTTTTAAAATCTCCATGATTAGATAATTTACTCTTGTAAATATAAACAACTAAATAATTTAGTTAAATAATTTGTTCTTTTTGAAGTGAACCACCAGGGAATGATGCAATTCTAAATAAGCATCATCTAGTAACAATAGGATTGAAAGAAGCTGCAATATTTATTCACCCTCCATTAGAAAGGACACAGAATAACAGCAATAACCTCAGCATTTAACATTAATTATGCTCCTACTGTGTGCCAGGCATAGTTAGGGATTTTACATTTTCATTAATTCTCATGACAATCCTAGGATCAAATATTTAATATTAAAATTTAACAAATGAGAACACTGAGAATGAGAGGATAAATACTTTGAACAGAACTCAAATTGAGGCCAATTTATAGCAGGTGGCCAATGCAGAGATATGAACCCTGAAGCAGGCTCCAGTAAAGTATGGTGTCTGGAATGAATAACTTGAGTTAGTACTGGACTCTTGCTCATAATTAGTCTGTTCTTATGGACAAACTGGACCAGTTTTACCTGCCCATCTCTTGGTTACTGTTTCAGGGACAATAAAAAAGAGTCAAGGTAGAAATGCGAGGGAGTAAATAACACATATGTTGCAAATTACCTTATCTATCTGTCTTACATCTTATATGTCTATTTTAAATATCTGTATCTACCTGTATGAGAATAATTCCCGTATACAAGTCAAAACTTCTTATAAGATATACCACTCCAAATAAATATCCAAATTATGATACATTTATGTGAAATAAATGAAAAGAAATTATACATTAAAAGATTATTTAATGGAATGTTATTATTTGAAATCGGAAGATTTCATCTCTTCCAAAAACAAACCACATGACCTTGGCCAAGCTTAAGCACTCTGAGTATAAATTTCTTCACTTTTGAAACTAAGAATTTATACTTTACCAGCTCCAAGGTTATTAATGTTCTGACTATAGGAACAGTAAAAAGTTAAAGATAGGAGTGGGGCTAATAATAAGTATCTATTTTCTAACTTAATAAGATGAATATTCAAAGATCTTATTACATTAGGCCAGTCTAACAAAAACAGATCCTTGACTAGCTATATTTTTTTAAGTTTATCATGCTAGATAGTTCAAAAACTCCCTTGTTAATGTATGTTATTCATTTGTTAGATAAACTTTTGTCCCGATGTAATCAAAATTATAGAAATGTAAACCTCAGTTTCAATCTAGGTAAGTTACAAGTTGATTTTTTAATAAATTTGCTCATTTTAAAATAAACACTGAAGCCTAATTAAAATAAAGTTTATTTTCCATCTCTTCCATGAGGCTTTTTAAATCTTGATTTCAGAGTTAACCCTTTCTTTGCAACTTTCTTGGACAAGAAGGTCTTAAAACTTGTCATAGTTTTTATAGACTTCTCTCTCTCTCCACATTAAATTTTCCATTCTCTAGAATGCTCTAAATTATTATCATAATTTTTCTGTCAGGAGATTTTGTTTGTTCTCATGAATATCTCTCTGTTTTGCATGTTTATAATGTGAACTGTAACTTTACCCCAAGGTTCTTCCAGTCGATGATTGCAGCCTACTACTATTTTCCAAAAGTCTTGCAAATCCCCAAACCTAAGCACTATTTATTTCTTGACTTAGTTGTTAGTTAATTATCAGGACACTTGATCTGCTAATTAAAAACAATAGACTTTTCTTTGTTTCACCATCTTCTAACTCACCACTTCCAATCAGCAGCTTTGGTTTCTCTATCAAAAATATCTCTCATAACAGCCTATTTCTTCTTATGGCTACAGGTAGCTTTCTTAGTATAAGTCATCCTTATCTCTTCTTGTGACAGTGTCCTAAGTGGTCTTTCTGCTGCCAGTTTAATTCTTCCAGGCCTCCTGCTTCTGTGTCATAAACTTTATCAACATAAATAAAATCATGTTCCTGTAACTATGAAAAACTTCAATCCTCAATGAGTGTGCTCATCATAATACTGCTTTAATTAAAAAAAATAATAATTGAAAACAGCCTGACAGATTAACTAAAAAAAATCGTGGTACAGTCACATAATAGATTATGATGCAGCCTTTTAAAATGATGATGTAATAGACCCACATTTATTGACAAAGATATTTATATTGTTAAGCAAGAAAAACATGCTAGTGAATAGCTACAACTACTATTAAAAAGTGAGTAAAGCATGTTACTGAGAAGTATGTACAGTATCACATTTTTATATAAAAAAAGACATATGCTAATAACTGATAACAGAGAGTTTCTTAAACGGAGAATATACATGATTCATCTTTATACTTGCAGCATCCCACACTCTATTTTACACATGATAGGAACTCAGTAAAAATGTTTATACCAAATGTACAAATTAAGACAGTGAGGCAGTTGAGCACTGATTTATGGAAGAGAACAAGATTTACATGGGGAAAAATGTAGAGGAAAAGAAAGCCCAGAAGGAACTATACCAAAACACTAACAGTGGTTCTCCCTGAGTGTGGGATTATTGGTAATTTTTTTTTGGTATATTGTTCATTTTTCATTCTTCTATAATATGTGCTATGCATATTAGCATATTATAGTCTTCAAGAAGCCCAGAGAAAATTAAAATGTTAATGCAATCTATTATCCAAAGCTCATTTGATGAAAACTCCACTTTTTAATAACAACAAGTATATCACTCTAGACATGGTATTCTAGAAACATAGTCTTAGAAGTGCTCCTCTAGAATCACTCACTCCTACAACACTCATCACTTACAATTTCACTGACTAGTGTGAACCTCAGTGCCCTTGCAGTTCTTTCCTGTATTTGGCAAGTCAGGCCCTTGTCTTCTAGCACCCCCTACCTGCCCCGTGTGTTGAGATTCAGTTCAAAGTTACCACTTATGTGATGATACTTTGCCTACCCCTAGGCTGAGTTTGTTGCTCACTCTTCTTGACCACATATTATGTTGTATACCCATTTAACCTGTACTCGAAGCTTCACCCTGTATCTTCTTCCATGTCTATATCCCTGACCAGATAGCTCCTTGAAGGCACAGAGTGTCTAACTCTATCTCTAAAGCCTAATGCCCTGCTTTCCTGGATGGCACAGACCAGGAAGTCATGAAATAATTGAGGAAGGAAGAGGGGGAGAGAGGGCAAGAGGGTAAGAAGGGAAAAAGATATAAATCTGTGAATATAAAAGAAATAAATGTAATAGATAAAAATCATGAACATTTTAAAAAAGTAATAAATAACAATGTAAAGTAATAATTCTATATAATTAGTAATCCATACAGCTAGCAGAATCTCCTCTAAAATATATTGTTAGTATAGATTTCAGATGCAATAGATCTTCAAATCTGTGAAGGCGTGTGAGAGATAAGAGAGTAAAAAAAGGATTCGTATAGTTTTCCTTTTCTTTCTCCTTTCATTTAAGATTTGGATAGGTAAGTTGTAAATTTAAAAAACAAACGAACAGAAAACAAACAAAAGAGCCAATTTGAGGACATGACATTTAATTTTGTCATGATGTTTTTATGCTCTTTCTCTAATCAACTAAATTATTTTTTCTTAAAATATTGTCTCACAATGAAAATGTTAAATTAAGTAGAAAAATTTGAAATGTCTGCAACTTGTGAGATTTACTCATAATGCATTTGCTAGAAAAAAGTCCCTCCTAATAAAAACACAAAGATACATTCTTTGACATATAGTCTATACACTGTCCTTGCTTTGATTTTTCTTACCTGAAATGCTACTGTAGGAGATGCTATAATCGGAGAAACTTAAAAAACATGGTATGGCACCAAAACTTCTCATTCCAAACATAAAAAAAAATAGACAAGTAATATGAACAAACTGGTTCTCTGTCAACTTTTCCACTGTATCACAGACTGTAAAATAAAGTAAGTATAGAAAATAAAAATGCTTCCATTTCTTCATTGGGAAGGAAGGTGAGGAAATTTAATCTTCAGTTTTTACTCAGAAAATGGCTGGCTTATTTTTCCTACTCAAAAGAATACAGGGGAAGGTTAGTTCATCTCAACTACATGAGAAAATATCATGCTGTTTGAAACAAACACATAAGAATATGCTTATTATGAACTTACTGGTTTAAATATGTAAATATGCATAGTTCACTTTAATAGTAGATGTTTAAACAAAAGATATACTTCTTTTAATACATTATAATTTTTTATAATAAACTAAGTAATAAGTAGAATTGTCTCCAGAAGGACAACCAGACTCATATTTTCAAGAATCTTAAAATAAGTATGGCACTAATTCAATCATATTTGAATTTAGGGGGAGAAGTAGTTTATAGCACATATGTAGTTCTAGAGTAGAATATATAATCTACATTTAAAGCATAAGTAAATAAGACCAAAAATATTGTTTATGAAAGTGAACCCCAGAAGTCAGAATTCAAGAATTCTCATGCTGACTATGTATATATACACACATGTAAAAAAGTTAAGACTCAAGTAAATAGTGAATTTGTAGACTCAACTAATCCAAATGAACCAAATTTATTGTATTATTTAGCCTTCAAAAACAACAGGTGAGGTAAAAAAATTTATTATAGACTTGATGTGAGTTTCATCCTTGGTGATCTACTGATTGAAACTCCAAGCTTAGCTATATCCTTATTGCACACCACATAGTTTTAAAGGAAAGATACCTCTATCACACTTGAGTGCTTTCTCAGTGTCCGAGTCAGCAGTTCTCAATTGTTTTTTCCAACACATTACAGATTAGCTTTGTAAGCATGAGACTTGTACATGGATATAGTCAGATTTCGAGGTTTTGAAAAATCACAAAATAATTTTACATGGAAGCAAAGAACTGAATAGTTTGCAACTGCAACCACTATCAATGGCACATCAGTAATACCTTCTCATAATGGACTATGGGATAAGTAAGATAAGCCTTTGGTTAAGTGAAATTGTCAGCATCTTGTAACTCCACTCAATTCTCTTCCATTCAATTAAGTATCTTCAATGTAAGTGAGAATAATATCAATACTGTAATCTGTATTTTAAAACCTCCATACACTAATAGTGGAACTATTCTAATTCTCATGCACCTCATAGCTGATTTGATGAGCACACACTAAGATTTGGAATAACTGCCTTAATACATGGAATTTTTAAGAATAAGTGGTCATTGAGAAATATTCATATGATGATATAAGGTAAATCTGAGAATTCCCTTCAACTTAAAAATAATTCTAATCCAAATCCCCAAAATACTTTTTAAACTAATAAGCTTGACCCATTTTCTTAATAATTATATGTCAATTAAAATGTATAGTAAGATGTGCTTGAAAAATATTCAAGGTGACAAAAGAAATCCAACATGCTAAAGACTCCTCATTTACTAATGGATTTGCTCATATTTGCTTTCTTTTAGAGACCATGACGGGTAACAATATTTGATGAAAGACAGAGACACTCTAGAGCTCATTTCTCATGAAAGAAATAAAGGTTGCCAATGGATACTTCCTGTTTTGTAAAAACAGAGACAATACGGTGATTTATATGATATGCAGCACATAGAGTATTTCTGCAATTGTTGTCGTTTTAAAATATGCAGAACTTCCCTGAGCCAAAGGTTAATATAATAATATATTGCATTGCTGCACTTCCTTCTGAATTATCTTCCCCCATATAAATGGATCACTAAAATCTAATTGACAAATGCTTCTTCCTCGTCCTAAAAAAATCTTACCATTTCTGAATTAATCTCTCTTAAAAATCCTATTATTCTACCAATCAAATAGCTTTAGTAGCTCCCCATTTTCTAGAACGTCTAAATCCCATTGTTTATTTTCCATTTTACCTGCCAACCCTTATTAAGCCATAGTGCTTCTGTGAAAAGCTCGCTATTCAATTTTGATAGGTCTCTTGGTCTGTTTAACACTTGGCTCATTTCCTACGCCTTGCCTTCCTTCCTTCACTCCAGGAATGACTTTCCCGTCATAATACCCATCCAATGATTTCCCATTCTTCTAAGACCCAACTGAAACTTCCTGTTCTCTTAAGTCTCCTGATTTCTGTATCTTTTATTCATCCTCCATGTCTCTGAATTATAGTGTATCTGATTTATTCTATCTATGTCACGACAAAATGTCTACTCTTTTACATAAGTAGCCAAAACATTCTGAGGTCAGTGCTAGGCTTTATCTAGTTCCTCAGAAAATAGCTCCCACACCATGTGATATTTTAAAGTATTTCAGAGGTGCTTAATAAATTCATGATTAATTGATGGAGCACCAATCAAGGTTACTAAGCAACCAAAGTAAGAAAACTATTGATGAATAATCACCTCTTGATTATCAAAGGCTTAATTATAAAGTATATAAATTTCAAGATCATTTTCACATATCAACTCTATTTTTAGTTTAAAAAAACACAAAAACCATAGGTTTCCATAAAGTTAGCACATATACTAGATTTTAATTTGGGCATAATAATGAAACAGAGAGGTAAAATATTGGAAGTATTTGGTAGTATTGAGTAATTTGTCCATGCTATGGCTTTCCTCTATCATCAATTTTAAAGAAAGGCTAGTTAGCTCTACAACAGAATGTCCATTTGGACCCATATTCTAAGACTTGTATTACTCACAGTCTTGTGGGTAAATCATGTATGAAATAGGCACTTATTTTTCAACATGCCATCATACCATATGGTAAGCTTACTGTTTTTGTCCATAATATGAATAAGCATAAATACATCTCTTATCATACTCTGTAAATAAAAACTGCCTTTTCTGCACTGACATACACACTTTTTTTTACTGACTCACCTATAATAAATGAGGAGATGCTAATAAAACAGGATTGACAATGTTTTACAAATCTAGCTATAAAGAAGAAAGCATGTATTAAAAACAAACATGAGGTTAAAATAGCACGGTGTTTGCATTTTGAAATTCTTAGGGGACATGTGCATGCACACACACACCCATACATACACACATGCACAACGCTTATTTTTAAAGAGTTATAGAAAATCTTATTACAATGGTATTGTTAGTCATTTGAAACATATGGGGAGATGCAGAATCCTGAAGCGAAGCAACTCTGGAGAGTTTAGTATTAGAAGATGGAGGACATGCAGTGCCATTCAATCAGGAAAACAGGTTTGGCAGGCAACAGTTATGGCTGTTCCAACTTCCCTCTCCCAGCAGGTGTTGCTATGGCACAAGAATAGCCTCCGAGGGATTCAGTGGAACACAAAGTGTAAGATGAAAGAGCGAAAGAGAAAATCATTCTTTGAGTGGCATTCATATTTTCTCTGCTACACAAGCTACAAGGCCAGTTGCAAATAAATACTTGCCGCCTCATAAACAGATAAGTGAAGGGGACCTTAAGCTGGGGTTGCTTAAGGGGTTATGTAGCATTCGCTTAAGTTTAGTTTTCAGGTATCTTGAATTGCTATGATCTTCACATAATTTGGTTTGCTAACTTGAGCTGACAGTAAAATATTTTCTAGAATCATTAATATAAATCTATAGCAACAAGACAATTTTTTACTGACATTTTTGGGAAAAGGTGTGAAAGCATATCTTTTTTCTGAGTTTAACCTCCCTTTCCTGACTTATTGTATGTGTTTCTCACGTACTGCAATACAGAAATGAACGACGGTCACTGACTAATTACGTAAAGTCTCGCAAGTGAAAAACTTGTTTTCTTTGAGACAACTAAATAAGAAAACAGGACCAAGATAATTCTGCTTGCTAGTGACTCGAATTATGTTAACATTTTAGCAAGCTAGGAATCTGAAGTAGACTGAGAAGAACTTGCTTTTTTCTGTAATAAGAAAGGAGATATTATAATAGTCAAAACCTCAAATAAAGTGCTAAGATCTTTAATTACTAAGATATGACCAGGTCATTTGATGAAAAGCTAATCAATCTATAATCATTTCTGGGAAATAGGGGACCAATTCCTCAACTTAACTCTCTACTGTTAATCAAGTTCCATTTCATGTTTGGTATATATTTTTTTCAATAATGCAGAGTAAAGGTGGAAAACTATAGTCAATTGGGTATAAACAATTGATTAAGATTTTAAACTTGAAAAGTTGAATACCACATTCTATACATGTATTATACAAACTGAAGGTAACAAACAGGAAAGAGTCCTATAGCTTAAAAGTTAGCCCAGAGATTCCCAAATTCCTGGAATTCTGATATTCCATTACACATTTGTGTTCTTGCCTACTCACTCTTGAAAATGGTGCCATGATTTATCCAAATATATTTAAATGCGTGTATAAATGCACTATCCCTTAAATTAACATTATGGGAGTAACAAAAGCAGAACTACAGGTATGAAAACTTATGCCCTAGGCTGGAGCTATTACCGATTCATCTTAATACACATTTTTGAGCCCCTCAAATAGGTAAATATGCTTAAGACTGGGGGCAAGAGAGATAAATTAGACCTTTAACTACATTTAATACTTTCAGTATGCATTATGGAAGCTGATAAATAGGGAGAATTCTCAGTAACTGATAACTGCTCACAATCATTTTTAAATCAGAAGGCCTTTTTTAATTGACATGTATAGTCTGGAAGAGTTGTAAGTGTACAAGATTAGAAATTGGACTTGGACACAGGGCCTAACCACTTACTAGCTGTGCAATCTTGGATTGTCTTAATCTGTTTTCTCATCAGCAAATAAGGCTGAGGAAAAGGAGAATTTAAAGATAAAATGGCATAATGCACATTAGAGCATCCTCTGAAGTGTAAAGTATTTCAAGTTGTGTAATATACTTGTAAAGAGCGAGGCTCAGGTCTGGCAGCCTAGATTCAGATCTTAGCTCTACCACCTATTAGCTGCATGACCTCAGGAAAGTTATCTAACCAGTATCTCTCAGTTTAAGTAAAGTGAACATAATATTACCTACTTAAATTTTCTTTTTTTAGAATTAAGCCATATAATACACATAAAATCTTGAACACAAGGTCTCTCATACAGTAAACACTCAATATATGTTAGTTATTATATTTTCTCAATGCCTTTTATTATGGTGATATCAATGACTGTATTTTATTGTTCTGCATATATTTCTATATTGAGGGCAAATATTTTGTTTTATTCATACCTGTGATGTCTCAAGTACTGAACATGGGTACACATAGGGTCAACGAAGTATTTTATAAATTTTATATATATATCATTACCATTGTCAGCTGTCTTGAAAATATGCATTCATTTCAGATGAGGACACTATTTGAAGAAGATAATATTTTGGAGAGGACAGGAGTGAACCTTTTTAATCTGAGTAGTCAGAGGCAACCCCCAAAGCCATCCAAGGAAAGAAGGTGCAGATTTCTGCCATTAGATATAATAATTTGAACTGTGTGTTTGGACTGTATTATAAAATGGCACATAATACAGACATCCTTTGTCAGTTGCTTCATTTGCAAATATTTTCTCCCATTCTGAGGGTTGTCTTTTGGTCTTGTTTATGGTTTCCTTTGCTGTGCAAAAGCTTTGAGGTTTCATTAGGTCCCATTTGCTTATTTTTGTTTTTATTTCCATTTCTCTGGGAGGTGGGTCAAAAAGGATCTTGCTGTGATTTATGTCATAGAGTGTTCTGCCTATGTTTTCCTCTAAGAGTTTGATAGTGTCTGGTCTTCCTTTAGGTCTTTAATTCATTTTGACCTTATTTTTGTGTATGGTATTAGGGAGTGTTGTAATCTCATACTTTTACATGTACCTGTCCAGTTTTCCCAGCACCACTTATTGAAGAGGCTGTCCTTGCAACTGTATTTACAATAGCCAGGAGATGGAAGCAACCTAAGTGTCCATCATCAGATGAATGGATAAAGAAGATGTGGCACATATATACAATGGAATATTACTCAGCCACAAAAAGAAAAGAAATTGAGTTATTTGTAGTGAGGTGGATGGACCTAGAGTCTGTCATACAGAGTGAAGTAAGTCAGAAAGAGAAAGACAAATACCGTATGCTAACACATATATATGGAATCTAAGAAAAAAAAATGTCATGAAGAACCTAGGGGTAAGACGGGAATAAAGACACAGACCTACTGGAGAATGGACTTGAGGATATGGGGAGGGGGAAGGGTAAGCTGTGACAAAGCGAGAGAGTGGCATGGACATATATACACTACAAAACGTAAAATAGATAGCTAGTGGGAAGCAGCCGCATAGCACAGGGAGATCAGCTCGGTGCTTTGTGACCACCTAGAGGGGTGGGATAGGGAGGGTGGGAGGGAGGGAGACGCAAGAGGGAAGAGATATGGGAACATATGTATATGTATAACTGATTCACTTTGTTATAAAGCAGAAACTAACACACCATTGTAAAGCAATTATACTCCAATAAAGATGTTAAAAAAAAAATACAGATATCTTAGCGCCCATTCTGTTCCTATGAAGTAATGAGGTTTGGACATTCCTCCATATATATCTCTCTCTCTTATGAAGAAGACAAAATGTCATTGTTGTACATTTTCACAAAGGTCAGGGTCTTGCCATGAAAACTGGGAACCAATAAGTAAAAAGGAACTATCTGATCATGTTAATTATGTGATTGCTTTCCTGTGGGTGAAGGAATTCTAAATTAAAAGAATAAGCTATAAATTATATATCAAAAGTGCAATGAAAGCACAGCAAAAGAAAGATGCTTTAAAGAAATCCACAATTTATTTTATTTTCTAGAGCAGGGGTCCCCAATCCCTGAGTCGTGGACCGGTATTGGTCCGTGGCCTGTTGGGGAACCGGGCTGCACAGCAGGAGGTGAGCGGTGGGCGGGCCAGCGAAGCTTCATCTGCTGCCCCCCATCGCTCACATTACCACCTGAACCATCTGGCCCCCTCCTCCACACACCATGCCCAGTCTGTGGAGTAACTGTCTTCCACGAAACCTGTCCCTGGTGCCAACAATGTTGGGGACCACTATTCTAGAGCAACTGTTGCTCACAGTGATAAACTCTTCAGTGCCTAATGGCTAGAAAAATCAATTTACTTCTATAATAAAAAGGCCATTTGTCTCCTTGTAGAATCCATCTGACATTGTTTGGCCTTTTATACATGATCACTCTGAACAATGCCTGTGGTTTACAAATTCCCTAATTATATCACTGATTATGTACTACTGAATATGCCTTATCCTGTGGAAATAGACACTATCACCATTTTAATAAACATTTTGACATAAAATGAAGCTGGCTCTTTCATGCTTTGTCAAGAGCAAAGTGAAACAACCAGTGAGCACAATGTTCCATCAACAGATTAGGACCACATGTTCTTTAGAGCAAATGAGGTTTAATTAACAGATCCATTAGCAGAGAACTGGTCAGTTAAAACATAGGAGAAGCGTTTTCTTATAACACATGGACACTTTATTAACAAATATTCTACAAATGCATGATTGTATTTTATGATTCATTCTGCCAGTCTGTAGAAGTATAGAATGCTACAGTAAAAATATGGGCCTAATTTTAAAATCACATAAAAACTCATATAACATCATTGATTGAAATGATATATAACTCATTCTAAGCTAATAAGTGTGTGAATAGAGTTTAGTACCATTTTATTAATATAGTTTTACATTCCATTTTATTCCTAAGCAAGGATATTTCCGTTTAAATGTCAACTAAATACATTTTGTTTACAAGTATTATTTAGATAGTCTTGGTGAAAGGGGATTACTTATGTTTCATTCATACTAAGTGCATTTTGGAGTGCAGACATTTGAACTCCTTGTCATTTTATTATTTCTACTTCGTGTATTTAAATTACCAATATATTTCATACTGTGCATAGAACCTTTTTTTAAAGTGCAATGATATGCTTTTAATTTCACATCTTTTTTAATCTCATCATTATTATGGTAGAACATCCCTAAGATTTGGGAAATTCTGATGTATTTACCTGATTTATTTATGTACTCAGAGGAATCTGGCGTCCTCAGTTCTTCCCTTCCCCTGCAAACTATTGTCTTGTCTCCTTATCTAAAGCTTTCAGTTCTGAGCCTAGGCTGTCTCTTAGGCTGACTTTCACCCAACAGGACCACCCAGGCTCCAATTCCTTAGTCAGAGAGGTAAGAAGGCAGACATGCCATGATTTGGGTTTTCTGAAATGGATTCACTCAACAAAAATATTTACATTTCTCAAAGTTTATCCCTGGAGTCTGAAATCTCATTATGTGTGCTTGTTCCATTGAGAAGCTGTGTGTTTTGTGTAAAGAACCTGGGTTTTGCAGTCAGAATTGACCTATGTTTAACACTTTGAAATGCTTCAGCATATGATAATGCTTTGCTTCTTAAACTGGGTGTGGATATATACGTGTGTAAACTATTTAAGCTTTATGCTTACAATTCATGCATTTTTCTATGTTTTTGTTACGTTGCTATAAAAGTTAACAAAAATACTTCACCATAGACAATGTGATCTGCACTTGCGTGCTGCAAGTTTTAATGTATAGACTAGGGTTACTTTAATATGTAATTCATGCCACTCAGGAGTACACAGCCCTAGATGTGGTTAGGCAGCATTTTAAAGACACAAACTCTGGGTCCACTCTTCTCAGGAAGCTAGAACAAGACAAGTATCATGTTGAGTTGCCCTAGAGAATTTTTAACCTAGCATAACGCTGAAAGTGGTCTCCTTTGTTGAAATGAATATTGCTCAATCTATGCACCTAGGTTAGAACAGGGTAAGGCCATGCCCCATTTTAGTGAGAGGAATATGAGATGAGCAAATGGGACCTGACATCCTAACACTCTCTGAAGCGGTGTTCTCAGAGTAGGGAAGTGTTGTGCCCCACTATCAACCCAACACATAGTCACAGGAACGAACTAGAATATTACCTGAATTCCTTTTAGAATATTTTAATACCTGCCTACAGTGATCTTTTGATGCAAGGCCCTTGTCAAAGGCCATAACCGAATATCAGAATCACCTGCGATAGTAAAGGGACATACCCACTTAATGTAAGATGCTGCAAGCTTATACTGAATTTGGAATCTGAGATTGTAAACTTGAATCAGGTTATGGCTATAGGAAGTGAACAAGTACCTAAGCTTTGGGATCCCATTTTCCTCTCTATAAATGGAAGGCACTAGGTAATCTATAAACGTCCTCAGTATTTAAAAACGATGCCAATAACTGAGACATTTAGAAATCTTTTTAAAATGTTTTACAAAATAGGTATATGGGAACCTGCCCCAATAATCTTTTGTTTTTATTTAAAAATAAATATTCAGAATTCATAAATATCCTCAAATTGTGCCATCAAAATCCTAATTGTAATGATTTTCTAAATTTATTTAATCTCTTTGCTAAGCTCACTGATATCACACAATGAAGGATGAAAAATTAAGACTGTAAAAACTAATGAGGCTCTTTTTATATATTAAAATGAATTCATTTGTAAGCAGATTTTCAGGGGAAAGTCCTTTGCACTAATGGTAGTTCTAACTTCTATTTTGGAGCTATTGTAAGAAATAGCTTTAAGACATTCCAAACTGTAAAATGAAACCTAGTCACTACAAACAAATTATATCACTATAATAACTGTTCTATCTAATGCCAGAAATCTAGGATTCTAGATCTTTTGCTATCACATAGACCAAAACGGTGATCAAACTGTTAGTCTATGGATCTAGTCTCTATGGCTACTTCTGTTTATTTCTCTGTTCTTCAATTGATAATGGTAGCTTGGTAGTATCATCTAAAAATGACATAAAAATTCCAAGTGTTATCATAATCATATCAGTAGTGAATCTAATACCACTCCCCACATCTCTATCTTCTCCTCTAGTCAAGAGACACAGAGTCAGTCCTGGTATTGTAGCTTTAAATAATATACCCTGATTTACATCCATTCTCAACTATGAGTTTGATGGAGACATTTATTCTTCATCAGTTAATGAATATAATTTTCATAATTCTTTCTTTAACTTGTGTAAGTTATTGCTAGTTATTATAATATTAAGTGCAAATTATGGAACTAACTAATTGTGTTCAGTCCTCTGGATTAGAAGAATCTCTATTCAGTCATTTAAAATTCATATAGTTTCCATGTCCCCATTGCTTGCATTTATAAGTGGATGAAGGGTATAGGAAACACAAATTGGGCATTCTTTCCTATTTCTCATTGACCTGCTCTTATCTCAATGTAATCTGGGAATTTCAAAAAGTGTTTAATTTTGCCAAGTGAAGGAAATCCTCAACACATGACACAGTAATTAGACAACAGCTAATTAACCACTGTTAAACTATGGCTTGTAAGGTAAAATCTTGGTTCTGATATTTGGGGAAGAAAGTGCTGGATATTTTAAGATGATAATTTGAGGAAAATCATAAATCCGATGTTATTTTCATAATTAGATAGATTCAGTTTTATGAGAAAATGCAATATAAAAACATGATTAATGTTTATTCAACTACTACAGAAAACAGAGAATTTAATGCAGGCAATCTTTGCATTTATGCTCTCCCCAAAAATAAGCAGTAGAAATATTGATATAATTTATGCTTCTCAAAACAACTTATAACTTCCTGACAAGGCCAACTAAAAATGTTTCCAATATTCTTCTCACTTCTGTAAATGATCTAATTGAAAAGAGAATTAGTGTAATTGTTACTGTCTGTAAATCTCTTTCTCTCATTCTCTCTCTCTTATTTTCTCTCTCCTTCCCACCCACCTTCCCTCCTTCAATTTCCAATCTTTTCACTTGAAGAAATATAAGCGCTCACTTCCACTATCAAATCCCATGCATCAATATTAAAGTACTTGAAACAAATATAATCTTCACATGCTGATAAAAAGGTATTGAAGGCTCTAAAGATGCTGTAAATACAGGAAGTTTTCCACTGGATATTCCCCTCTTTCATTTGGTTTCCACTGACCACTTTTTTTCCATTTTCTTCATGGTTTCTGCTTTTTCCACCATGTCCTTGGACATTTTGTTTGTTTTTGCTTCATACTCTCTTCTTGGATAAGCTCATCCACTTCTAATTAAGGCAACTACCTGTGAAGTCCATGTTCTACTTCTGACCTTTCTCTCAATTATTAAACCCTACTTTTTTGGGGAGAGGGGGACCATACAACAATCTTTTATTATGTATGGGTTTTTTAAATTATTTCTGCAATCTCTCCATACACAGGCAAAAAAATAAAAGTATTGTTTAGCATATTGGAACTTGCAAACTTGATCACTGAATAGAGAAGGGAAAATTATCCCTACAACATGCTTTACCAGGAGGCCAATTCATCTGCCGACCTCCAAGAACATGGAGATGAACACGGTAGACAGACTGTCCCCAATCTGAACCTTCATTCACCACCATTTGATAACCCTTCTTCAGGCCTAGATCAGCAGCACATTTCTTGCCAACAATCATTAAATGTCCAAGAAGACTTTCACCATTATCTTCTGCTGCAGAAATCTGGGATATATGTTTCTTGGGTATCACCAGAAAATGTGTTGGTGCTTGAGGGGAAATGTCATGGAAAGCGAGACACTGGTCATCCACATAAATGATTCTGGCTGGAATTTCCTTGTGAATGATCTTCCTAAAAATCGTGTCATCACCAGGCCAGGAAGTCTGAGCCTTAGCCCAAACCCTACTTTCTAATTGGTCACCAGAAACTTGAGAATGTCTTACCAACCTTTCAAGTACACCTAATCCCAAACCAATCTGTCCTCTCAAACCTTTCCTTAAGTCCCTCATTCAGACTTAACATTCCTCAGAATGTGGCATTACCATATTCTGAACTGAAGTATAACATTTTAGAATCATAGAAGTGTAACATACTTTGGGAGGACTGGAAGAACTCATCTAAGCAAATGGCTTTCAACTACATGTTTTTAATACTGTATGCACATGTATGTGTTTGTGAACTTAAGTCAGAATCCCCTGTCCAAATTTAATCGTAGATAGAAGTTCTATATATAAAAGAGAGATATATTTTGTTCTATGTGAAATGGTAAGGGAAATAAAAAAGGGTAAAATTCTCATCTGGTTACTTCCCTTCCCCGCACAGTTCAGTAGACCCTGAGAATAGTTTTTAAAAATCTCTAGGTGCGATTGGAACACCATTTAGAAATCAGTTACCCAGCTGATCCCTTTATTCTACAGACGGAAAGTTTTGGGGTCCAGCCAGACATAAGGTTGCAATGCTATTAAGTGGTAAATTTGGGCCTGGACCCAAGTCCAGGGCTCTGCACACACTAAGCTGCCTGATGTCAATCACGCACTCTCCCAATTGACTTGAGAGCACTGGTCACTGACTTAACTGCCCCTTAACAGAGGTTGTGAGTGTCCCTCAGCACTTCATCTGATTCCTATCAACCTCTTCAGCTGAATAAATAGTCTGCCCCCCAACCTGACCACCACACACACACTCTAATGGGCAAACTCTTTTTTTCTTATATTCCTTTTTTTCCACTCTATATCCTCAAACTCTTTCTTAAAAGTAACCTAAAGCCGTGGTGGAGAGAAAAGGAACTAAGATGTAAAGAGGTTACCTGACTTCTCAGATGTAGTTTATGAGCGAGTCTCATGCTTCTTCTACCAGCTAAGCCTTCTGTATCTTTCCCTCTCTAACCTGACACATCCATAAAGTAATACATATCTCCATGGCCTTAATTTATTCCTAATAAAAATTTTCTGCCTCCTCTCTCACATTATCACTAACGGACTCACTGAACACCTCCTCACAATGCAAAGGTAGTCTACAATGTTGGGAAAACAGAGGAAAAGTTTTCTTTGCCCAACTGATTGATTGCGAAGCTTCTGAAATGTCTTCTGAAACTCTCTTCTATTTCTCCACGGTCTTTCCTCTGTCTCTTTTTGGAACACTGCAGATTCACCCAATGAATAGGCCCTCCTGACACCAATCTGATTATGCTGCTACCTTGATAAAATTCCGTGGTCGTTCTTGACTGTGTGAAGGAGATCTAATTAATTCATTTCCTCCTAAGATCTAGTGCCAAATAATCCCCATTCTTAATCCAGCTCAGATGCCGCCTGCTCTATGGAACTCTTGCTGAATAGATTCAATAATTTCATCTTGTATGCTTCTATATCACTCTGATAGTTTATAAAGCAAATACTTGACTTTATCTGTTAATAAAAATTTTCAAGTGTATGGGATATAAAATCCATGAACTAGACCCTATACATTTTTATTTCTTCCTATAGTCCCTTTCCTATAGTGGTTGTTTAATAAATATTTTGGGAGGTTGAACGTGCACTACGTTTCATGAGTTAATCCCAGAATTGTGGAAGACAGCTCTACCTAATTTCTCTTTACCATATTGGAACACTTGGCATTATTCCGACTTGAATTGTCAGTTAACCCTTGCCTCTCAAATTTAAATTTTCAACCGCAATCTTCCTCCGCTAAGAACAGATTATTTAAGGCTGAGGGCTTGTGAAATAAAGGTCAGATATACCAAATGGAAGGAAAAAAATACCAGTGACGTAAGCTGTAAATACTGTGTTCATCTCTTGTGGTAGGTTTCCTTTTTTTTTTTTTTTGCGTTACGCGGGCCTCTCACTGCTATGGCCTCTCCCATTGCGGAGCACAGGCTCCGGACGCGCAGGCCCAGCGGCCACGGCCCACGGGCCCAGCCGCTCCGCGGCACGTGTAATCCTCCCGGACCGGGGCACGAACCCGCGTCCCCTGCATCGGCAGGCGGACTCAACCACTGTGCCACCAGGGAAGCCCGGTTTCCTATTTTTATTAAGAAAACCTTAGACGTTTTAGGAAGTCTCTGTAAACTGCTCTCATTTGATTTAACATACCTTTATTTTGTGTAATTTTAGCAATTTCTCTCCAAGGTCATTTAGCATATTCTAATGGAGCATTTGGTAAGCCTTCTGGAGGTATCTTTATTCTGAAAATATTCAAGCATGGATTTTTGACTGTTTGAATGATTGATATCAATAGGACACTAGACTTTAGCTCCAAACAGTCTTCATCAATGCTACCTGAGGCTAAATGATAAAAACAATAATAATACAAACAATAATATCTGATGTGGACAACTGACATTTTCTCAAACTTAATTTAGTGTGAGTATAACCATTTTTAGAAAACTCTGCTACTTTTCGTTCATAATATATATTTTTTGGCCTTTCATTTGTTCTTTTTTTTTTTGAATTTTATTTTTTAATACAGCACGTTCTAATTAGTGATCAATTTTATACACATCAGTGTATACATGTCAATCCCAATCGCCCAATTCATCACACCACCACCCCTCGTCCCCCCGCGGCTTCCCCCCCTTGGTGTCCATACATTTGTTCTCTACATCTGTGTCTCAATTTCTGCCCTGCAAACCGGTTCATCTGTACCATTTTTCTAGGTTCCACATATATGCATTAATACACGATATTTGTTTTTCTTTTTCTGACTTACTTCACTCTGTATGACAGGCTACAGATCCATCCCCCTCTCAACAAATGACCCAATTTCGTTCCTTTTTATGGCTGAGTAATATTCCATTGTATATATGTACCACAACTTCTTTATCCATTCGTCTGTCGATGGGCATTTAGGTTGCTTCCATGACCTGGCTGTTGTAAAGAGTGCTGCAATGAACATTGGAGTGCATGTGTCTTTTTGAATTGTGGTTTTCTCTGGGTATATGCCCAGTAGTGGGACTGCTGGATCATATGGTAATTCTATTTTTATTTTTTAAGGAACCTCCATACTGTTCTCCAAAGTGGCTGTATCAGTTTACATTCCCACCAACAGTGCAAGAGGGCTCCCTTTCCTCCACACCCTCTCCAGCATTTGTTGTTTGCAGATTTTCTGATGAAGACCATTCTAACTGGTGTGAGGTAATACCTCATTGTAGTTTTGATTTACATTTCTCTAATAATTAGCGATGTTGAGCAGCTTTTCATGTGCTTCTTGGCCATCTGTATGTCTTCTTTGGAGAAATGTCTATTTAGGTCTTCTGCCCAGTTTTGGATTGGGTTGTTTTTTTGATATTGAGCTGCATGAGCTGCTTGTAAATTTTGGAGATTAAATCTTTGTCACTTGCTTCATTTGCAAATATCTTCTCCCATCCTGAGGGTTGTCTTTTGGTCTTATTTATGGTTTCCTTTGCTGTGCAAAAGCTTTTAAGTTTCATTAGGTCCCATTTGTTTATTTTTGTTTTTATTTCCATTACTCTATGAGGTGGATTGAAAAAGATCTTGCTGTGATTTATGTCAAAGAGTGTTCTGCCTATGTTTTCCTCTAAGAGTTTTATAGTGTCCGGTCTTACATTTAGGTCTCTAATCCATTTTGAGTTTATTTTTGTGTATGGTGTTAGGGAGTGTTCTAATTTCATTCTTTTACATGTAGCTGTCCAGTTTTCCCAGCACCACTTGTTGAAGAGATTGTCTTTTCCCCAGTGTATACCCTTGTCTCCTTGGTCATAGATTAGTTGACCATAGGTGTGTGGGTTTACCTCTGGGCTTTCTATCTCGTTCCATTGATCTAGGTTTCTGTTTTTGTGCCAGTACCATATTGTGTTGATTACTGCAGCTTTGTAGTATAGTCTGAAGTCAGGGAGTCTGATTCCTGCAGCTCTGTTTTTTTCCCTCAAGACTGCTTTGGCTATTCGGGGTCTTTTGTGTTGCCATACAAATTTTAAGATTTTTTGTTCTAGTTCTGTAAAAAATGCCACGGTAATTTGATAGGGATTGCACTGAATCTGTAGATTGCTTTGGGTAGTATAGTCATTTTCACAATATTGATTTCCAATACAAGAACATGGTATATCTCTCCATCTATTTGTATCATCTTTAATTTCTTTCATCGGTGTCTTATAGTTTTTTGCATACAGGTCTTTTGTCTCCCTAGGAAGGTTTATTCCTAGGTATTTTATTCTTTTTGTTGCCATGGTAAATGGGAGTGTTTCCTTAATTTCTCTTTCAGATTTTTCATCATTAGTGTATAGGAATGCAAGAGATTTCTGTGCATTAATTTTGTATCCTTCTACTTCACCAAATTTACTGATTAGCTCTAGTAGTTTTCTGGTGGCATCTTTAGGATCTCTATGTATAGTATCATGTCATCTGCAAACAGTGACAGTTTTACTTCTTCTTTTCCAATTTGTGCTCCTTTTATTTCTTTTTCTTCTCTGATTGCCGTGGCTAGGACTTCCAAAACTACGTTGAATAACAGCGGTGAGAGTGGACATTCTTGTCTTGTTCCAGATCTTAGAGGAAATGCTTTCCATTTTTCACCATTGAGAATGATGTTTGCTGTGGGTTTGTTGTATATGGCCTTTATTATGTTGAGGTAGGTTCCCTCTATGCCCACTTTCTGGAGAGTTTTTATCATAAATGGGTGTTGAATTTTGTCAAAAGATTTTTCTGAATCTATTGAGATGATCATATGGTTTTTATTCTTCAATTTGTTAATATGGTGTATCACATTGATTGATTTGCATATACTGAAGAATCCTTGCATCCCTGGGATAAATCCCACTTGATCATGGTGTATGATCCTTTTAATATGTTATTGAATTATGTTTGCTAGTATTTTGTTGAAGATTTTTGCATCTATATTCATCAATGATATTGGTCTGTAATTTTCTTTTTTTGTAGTATCTTTGTCTGGTCTTGGTATCAGGGTGATGGTGGCCTCACAGAATGAGTTTTGGAGTGTTCCTTCATCCGCAATTTTTTTTTTTTTTCGGTACGCGGGCCTCTCACTGTTGTGGCCTCTCCCGTTGCAGAGCACAGGCTCCAGATGCACAGGCTCAGCAGCCATGGCTCACGGGCCTAGCCACTCCGCGGCATGTGGGATCTTCCTGGAACAGAACACGAACCCGTGTCCCCTGCATTGGCAGGCAGACTCTCAACCACTGAGCCACCAGGGAAGCCCCCTCCACAATTTTTTGGAAGAGTTTGAGAAAGATGGGTGTTAGCTCTTCTCTAAATGTTTGATAGGATTCGCCAGTGAAGATATCTGGTCCTGGACTTTTGTTTGTTGGAAGATTTTTTTTTTTTTTTTTTTTTTTTTGCGGTACGTGGGCCTCTCACTGCTGCCGCCTCTCCCGCCGCAGAGCACAGGCTCTGGTCGCGCAGGCCCAGCGGCCACGACTCACGGGCCCAGCTGCTCCGCGGCATGCGGGATCTTCCCAGACCGGGGCACGAACCCATGCCCCCCACATCGGCAGGCAGACTCCCAACCACTGTGCCACCAGGGAAGCCCTGTTGGAAGATTTTTAAGCACAGTTCCAATTTCATTACTTGTGATTGGTCTGTTCATATTTTCTATTTCTTCCTGGTTCAGTCTTGGAAGGTTACACCTTTCTCAGAATTTGTCCATGTCTTCCAGGTTGTCCATTTTTGGCATAGAGTTGCTGGTAGTAGTTTATTAGGATGCTTTGTATTTCTGCTGTGTCTGTTGTAACTTCTTTTTTCATTTCTAATTTTATTGATTTGAGTCCTCTCCCTCTTTTTCTTGATGAGACTTGCCAATGGTTTATCAATTTTGTTTATCTTCTCAAAGAACCAGCTTTTAGTTTTATTGATCTCTGCTACTATTTTCTTTGTTTCTATTTCATTTATTTCTGCCCTGATCTTTATGATTTCTTTCCTTCTGCTAACTTTGGGTTTTGTTTGTTCTTGTTTCTCTAGTTCCTTCAGGTGTAAGGTTAGAGTGTTTATTTGAGATTTTTCTTGTTTCTTGAGGTAGGCTTGTATAGCTATAAAGTTCCCTCTTAGAATTGCTTTTGCTGCATCCCATAGGTTTTGGATTGTCATGTTTGCATTGTCATTTGTTTCTAGGTATATTTTGATTTCCTCTTTGATTTCTTCAGTGATCTCTTGGTTATTTAGTAACGTAGTGTTTAGCCTCCATGTGTTTGTGATTTTTATGTTTTTTCCCCTGTATTTCACTTCTAATCTCATAGCGTTGTGTTCAGAAAAGATGCTTGATATGATTTCAATTTCCTTAAATTTATTGAGGCTTGATTTGTGAGCCAAGATGTGATCTATCCTGGAGAATGTTCTGTGCACACTTGAGAAGAAAGTGTAATCTGCTGTTTTTGGATGGAATGTCCTATAAATATCAATGAAATCTATCTGGTCTATTGTGGCATTTAAAGCTTGTGTTTCCCTATTTTCATTTTGGATGATCTGTCCGTTGGTGTAAGTGAGGTGTTAAAGTCCCCCATTATTATTGTGTTACTGTCAATTTCCTCTTTTACAGCTGTTAGCAGTTGCCTTATGTATTGAGGTACTCCTATGTTGCATGCATATATAATTGTTATGTCTTCTTCTTGGATTGATCCCTTGTTCATTATGTAGTGTCCTTCCTTGTCTCTTGTAACATTCTTTATTTTAAAGTCTATTTTATCTGATATGAGTATAGCTACTCCAGCTTTCTTTTGATTTCCATTTACATGGAATATCATTTTCCATCCCCTCACTTTCAGTCTGTATGTGTCCCTAGGTCTGAAATGGATCTCTTGTAGACAGCATATGTATGGGTCTTGTTTTTGTATCCATTCAGCAAGCCTGTGTCTTTTGGTTGGATCATTTAATCCATTCACGTTTAAGGTAATTATCGATATGTATGTTCCTATGACCATTTTCTTATTTGTTTTGGGTTTGTTTTTGTAGGTCCTTTTCTTCTCTTGTGTTTCCCACTTAGAGAAGTTCCTTGAGCGTTTGTTGTAGAGCTGGTTTGGTGGTGCTGAATTCTCTTAGCTTTCGCCTGTTTGTAAAGCTTTTGATTTCTCCATCGAATCTGAATGAGATCCTTGCCGGGTAGAGTAATCTTGGTTGTAAGTTCTTCCTTTTCATCACTTTAAGTATATCATGCCACTCCCTTCTGGCTTGTAGAGTTTCTGCTGAGAAATCAGCTGTTAACCTTATGGGAGTTCCCATGTATGTTATTTGTCATTTTTCCCTTGCTGCTTTCAATGATTTTTCTTTGTCTTTGATTTTTGCCAATTTGATTACTATGTGTCTTGGCATGTTTCTCCTTGGGTTTATCCTGTATGGGACTTGCTGCGCTTCCTGGACTTGGGTGGCTATTTCCTTTCCCATGTCAGGGAAGTTTTTGACTATAATCTCTGCAAATATTTTCTCTGGTCCTTTCTCTCTCTCTTCTCCTTCTGGCACTCCTATAATGAGAATGTTGTTGTGCTTAATGTTGTCCCAGAGGTCTTGTAAGCTGTCTTCATTTCTTTTCATTTTTTTTCTTTATTCTGTTCTGCAGCAGTGAATTCCACCATTCTGTCTTCCAGGTTACTTATCCGTTCTTCTGCCTCAGTTATTCTGCTATTGGTTCCTTCTAGTGTAGTTTTCATTTCAGTTATTGTATTGTTCATCTCTGTTTGTTTGTTCTTTAATTCTTCTAGGTCTTTGTTAAACATTTCTTTCATCTTCTCGATCTTTGACTCCATTCTTTTTCCGAGGTCCTGGATCATCTTCACTATCATTATTCTGAATTATTTTACTGGAAGGTTGCCTATCTGCACTTCATTTCGATTTTTTTCTGGGGTTTTATCTTGTTACTTCATCTGGTACATAGCCCTCTGCCTTTTCATCTGGTCTACCTTTCTGTGAATGTGGTTTTTGTTCCACAGGCTGCAGGAATGTAGTTCTTCTTGCTTCTGCTGTCTGCCCTCCTTCTTTCATTATTTTCAATATATAATCTGAATAAAAACTGTAAAAAAAAATGGTTCTGAAGAACCTAGGGGCAGGACACGAATAAAGACGCTGATGTAGAGAATGGACTTGAGGACATGGCGGGTGGGAAGGATAAGCTGGGATGAAGTGGGAGAGTGTCACGGACATATATACACTACCAAATGTAAAATGGATAGCTAGTGGGAAGCAGCCACATAGCACAGAGAGATCAGCTTGGTGCTTTGTGACCACCTAGAGGGGTGGGATAGGGAAGGTGGGAGGGAGACATAAGAGGGAGGAGTTATGGGGATATATGTATATGTATAGCTGATTTACTTTGTTATAAAGCAGAAACTAACACACCACTGTAATGCAATTATACTCCAATAAAGATGTTAAAAAAAACAACAACTGTATTACTCATTCAAACAGTTTCCAGACAAGCCCCCTAATCACTCCCAAGACTTCCAGATTGTTGTGTTTACATGTCTCCTATATAGAAAACCTGCATTAGCCACAGAACAATGTTAAGGCTAACATAAATGAGCAGAAGAAACAATTCCAAATTATTAAATTTTTATAAACATTTAATATAATGAGTAAAACCTATTTTCTAATAGGCAATGTTAAGCATAAAATATTCTTCTTGGTAAATTCTATATACCTAAATATGAATTTTATAACTACGCCTGCCATGTAGGCTGACATTAATACCATCCTTTACTGAAAAAGTACAAATAAATGGAATTAGGTATCTCTACAAGTATGCTGTAAGCCCAATATTTCCTGAGGAATGTTCTGTATACATGGTCAATAAAAACAATATTATGCAGTTCCTTTTTCTTTGGTAAGTTCATTAAACACAATAGCAATTTAAGGGTCTAAGAGCCACAGTAAAGATATCAGCTAGCCACGTTTAGTTCCAGTTCCAATGCTATATAGGTGAAGAGGCATTTTCAATGCCTAGGAAAAGAAAGTGGGAAAGGCTGTAGAAGAGATAATTCTATTTTTTTTAGTGGGATAAGTTTCCCTAGTGACACGCTGATTAAAACACTATTCTTTCTGGCCCTTATCAGGGACAGTTATAATACCCCTTCCAATAAACACAAGAGTCAACTGAGAGAGAGGAATTTTCAACACCTAAAGAGTAAATTCAATCTGTATGAAATTAGTCCTGCCTAAGGCCAGTGTGAAAGTCAGCCATCCATTCTGAAATAAGGAAACTGTCTCCATATCCAGGAAGACTCTAAAGTTCGGAGTAAATCTCACTGTTTTAAAATTGTGGTTTTTTTCATTGTTTCCTCAGCCATTCAAAATTTAAATATATGTATATAGAAACAGATAAAAAAATAGGTGAAAGAGTTCACAAACAGAATAGAGACAGTAGCAGAAAATCTTATATGCTAGGAATGAGACGAGCAATTGCAAAGTAATCTCAGGAATCCTTGCAGCATAATTCTAGAACATGGGCACCCTAGCAGAGAACAATATGTTTAACAAGGAGCCCAGTAAAATATAGTTGACCCTAAAACCACATGGGTTTGAACTGTGTGGATTTTCAATAAACATGTACTATAGCACTACAAGATCCCAGGCTGGTTGAATATGAGGATGTGGAACCTCGAATATGGAGGGTCTGACTATAATATACTCGGATTTTTCACAGCTCAGGTGTCAGTGCCCCTAATCCCCACACTGTTCAAGGGTCAACTGTATACACATAAATGAGAAATAAGGAATAACTGAGATTTTTGCCTCAATCATTAGAAAATATATTGATGTTTGTACAAACAAATAAGTTATACATGGATTTAACTTAATTTCCTAGTAAGTTCACAGAGTTCAGCTTTGTTATGATTCTATTTCTTAATTACCAGGGTTTCAGAAGTCTAGGTTAGAGGTTAGCACACTATGGCCTATGGGAAGATATGGTCCACCACTTGTTTTTGTAAATAAAGTTTCACTGGAACAAAGCGGTACCCATTCATTTTATTGTCTGTGGCAGCTTTCCTACTATATTAGCAGAGCAGAACAGTTGCAACAGAAACCATATAGCCTGAAAAACTAAAATATTTACTATCAGACTCTTTACAGAAAAAAATTGCTGACCTCTGTTCTCCATCATTAATTTGGATGTGATGGTTGAACCTCACAATTTTGGAGTCAAGAAAGAAAATGAATTTTTCTTTGTCCAGTAACTCAGGAACCAATTACATAACTTTTGACTACATGGAAGCTTCCTCTGAAGTTTCATTGTCAGTTCTTACATGTGTTAGTCTTACTTATGACTTCCTCTTACATAAAACAACCTGTCACCCACTATAGTCATTCTATAAAACTTCAGTTCTGATCAGCAAAATTTCATGAGTTTCTACTCCTCCTTAACTTGAAAAGGGCAAAGAAGCAAATCCAATTAAGAAGACAATCATTTGTCTTTTGCACTCATGCTCATCAACTATTCTTATTAGTTGTGTACCATAGTCCTCTATTATCAAGAACTTTTATTTCACAGGTGTGAATACTTGTACAGACAATTAACTATCATAATTATAGTAACTAGCCAGGTAGTCAGCAGCAAAGATAAAAAAAAAGATAAAATTTCCAACTTCCTGTGCTCACATTGACAAAAACATTCACGAGTCCTACAGAAGTCTGATAAAACTTTAAGTACAGCATCCATTCCACTATACATCGTGCCTTATTTTTAAATCATCTGACAACTAAGTAATTTGACAACTTAGATTGTAAGCTCCCTAAGGGCAAGGCCCACTGTCTGTCACCATGAGACATACAGCTAGATACAGAGCAGTAACACAGTAAAAGAACCTGCAAGGGACATGATTTTAACTTGACAGAACAACAAATACTCACAATAAAACAGTTTGCATGTTTGCAGAACCAGGAGGAAAAAAAATGTTTCTAATGTTGAATTAATGTGAAAAGAAGACATAATCTATTATCACATATATCATAGTTTTTATTATTCAGTCAGATGCATGAGGAAAACTCCAAAATGCATGTAGTCTCTCTCTTCAAAGTTTTTTTTTTAAATCAAATCACTGCCTTTTAAAAATATGAATAATTCTGTAAACCAGGATTTACCTTCCTGAGATATTTTATATTTCAATTTTAAAGTACTCAAAAACGTATCTAGAGATGCAGTTCTGTCATTTAAAGAAACAGTTTTCAAACTTAGGCAGAAGTGCCTTATGGTACCTCATTCTCATCTTAGTAAGTTTCATATATGTCTCTTAAAACACAGTAACAACTAAGATTCAATGTAAGATTTTGTATGAAAAACAAAAGGTTCAGATTTTTTTTTAAGTTTAAAATGTCGTCCTAAAATTGCTTACATTTAACATAATCACAATGCTTAACACATAAGAAAACCACTGACCACTTGGTCAATTCTAAATTCCCTAAAATAGTACTAACTAGCAAAACCCAAAATCTAAAAGGGCCCCACATATTTACTTATGTCTTAACAGTAGCTTCCTTCTTTTTGACTTTGCTGAATTTGTGGGAATTTCCTCTGAATCCTATATGGTTCATAGAATTAATATAGTTTAAGATTTTCCTCCATGCTATAGCTTGTTCAAACTCTATCCCCAGTAATATCTCTATATTTCAGATTAAAGCACTGCTTTAAGTGTAGTCTTCTACTCTGTGGGGATAAAAATAATTTTTATTGATACCAACTGAATCACACAATCTCTGATCTACAGATCTTTATATTGCACTCTGGTATTCAACTCTACTGTAAGCAAAATGAAACATCAAACCCAGTTTCAGCATGAAAATAGAATATGTAATCACATTCATGACTTATCCTTTGGGTTAAACACCATCTTCTGCAGACCCCTCTATCAAAATACAATCCCGTGCACAGGCCAGTCCTGCAAGCATGTCACCTGTGCAGCCATGCTTAGAAGGGTCCCACACTTGGTTTAATGCTCTGATATTGCCATCATGGAATCCTTATCAAGTTCTGAACTAGGGACACATTCTTAAAAATTTTCAAAGTATGCCACAAATTATGGAGCCAGTCCTGCCCCTGAGAGTGATAACATATTAAATAATAGTATAAATTGGTCTATGAATGATTTTCTTAAAGTCTGCAGGGAATTACAAGATCAAGAAGAGAGACACCAAATGTCTACCTTGCAGAGGTAATAATAGGAGGAGGAAAGAAACCTAAAAGGAAAGCTACATGCACAAATTAGCTCATTTTTTTGATTTAATTATAATATATTGAGTATCTTCTAAGTGCCATGTATTGTTCCAGATGCTGATATTACAACAATGAACAATACAGAGAAAGTCCCAGCCTTCATGGAGCTTCCACTCTAGGGAGGAGACAGACCACAACCAGGTCTGTCTGTGGTGGATAGGGAACAAAAAAGGGGAGTGTTTTGGATTTAATATATCTCCTTCATCTCGAGCACTGTCACCTTTGGTAACCAGACAAATAATAATGGTTAAAAAACCTTAATTATTACAACTAAACTTTTATTAATAAGAGGCATTTCTTAAGGATTTTGTGCTTTTCTGATCATCTTCTGGAATTTTCCTTTTAAGATTTTTGGAAATTTCATGAATCAATGCTGGTCATTTACAATACAGTTTCAAACAGGTAACTAACTAGTGTATATAAAAATGAATGTTAGGACTCATTTTATGAATAATTATATAATGCTCCTTTCTCCTCTCCATTCTCTGCTCCCTCTTTTGTCTAAGTTTAATGGTATATGAACTGCACTCCCATCAGACAAGTCTGTTTAGATAGGAGCACTGATTCTTTACATATAAGTTTTTGTCATCGGTTTCAAAAACGAAACAAGCAAACAAAACCAAGCAAACAACGAAACAAACAAAGCAATGGTCATAATTCAGTGTAGACCATCTGGAAAATTGTCTCTCATAAATAAGGAAAAATGATCATGGATTTACAAAATTGTTCTTACTCTTACGGGAAACATCATATATGGGTGTCCCTAGCATGTTGATGGAGGCATTCAATGGACATCTGTTGATTGAATAAATACATAAATGAATGATGACTGACTGAGCATATCAACAGCTTTCCTTAGATATCCTCAAATGAGTCCATCTAGGGATAGCACTAATTTTTAACACAAGTTAGATAAAAAATAGTTATTGTGGTTTTGTTTGTTTGTTACCTAGAAAAGGACATATTTCCAAACACAAGTACCTTTCATCACCCTAGAATGGAATATCCTTTAGAAATAATGCAGAACGGTGAAAAGTAAGCACATTTGGTCAGCCTGAGGTATGGACCATATCCCTTAAGGAGTAAAATCAATCCAGCATGCATTGCAATTTGGAATCATGAAAAGACACAAAATCTCAGGTCAATCTGTTAACATACAAGAGTCAAAATACTGCCTGACTGGAAAGGAGAAGCCAACCATTTAAATTCCCTCAAAGCTCTGTGATGACTTAGATGGGTGGGATGGGGGTGGGAGGAAAGTCCAAGAGGGAGGGGATATATGTATACATAGAGCTGATTCACTTCATTGTACAGCAGAAACTAACACAACATTGTAAAGCAAATATACTCCAATTAAAAATAGCAAACAAACAGAGTATGTCTGCTATCTACATTTGTGCTCTATGTTTTCAACACATGTTATTCGCCCTAGGATTATATAAAAATCCTAAATTAAAATTCAATCTAGTAACAAGCTGGCAAAACAAATAAAGCAACGTTGGAGTTCTCCAGATGCATACTGATTGCAGTTCATAGAATCACAGGGCTTTAAAACATCCTAAGAATTAAGCTAATATGTCCTCCCATACCAAAATTACCCTGTAATTTTCCTTATCCGTAGACATTCATTTAATTGAGAGAAAATTGATAACATATTTTTGGTTTTAACCTTAATAGAAGAAATTTCACTCCAATCTACTTTTATATTTAGCCATTCTCATTGTGAAGAGATTCTATCATAAGGTTCTTGAAAGAGTCACACCTGATTACAATTTTAACATGTTTATCATTGGTTTTTGTTGGTGGAAAATACATTTCTTATATTCCTTATATTTGAATACTCAAATTATCTCTCGGTATTTTCTTCTATGGACTAAATAGCTTCTGCTTGCTTCACAATTCTGAAAATTGTCCTAATTCTTTAGCCATTTGGTGTTTAACATTATTAATTAACATAATTTTAGGCTTTACAGAGAATTACTAGTTAATAATTTAAAAACTGGTACCATTTAACCCAGAAGCCTATACCTATCATAGACAACACTATTAAGTTTATTTGCACTATTTCTGTAAAACCTCATGTAAATCTAAGTCAAATCTAAGTCTAAATCAAAACCTAATGTAATTCTAAATCTAATCAAAATCAAAGTCCCTTAACATATTTATTGGGCATTCGGAATGTTAGGACTTTGGTTTCAGGAAGCTTTTTGAAAATTAGAATGTTCTTAGCTTGGCTGAAGACTATTTTGTTTTACGTAAAAAAAGAAAATTATTCTCAATGTGAACATCTTTTGAATCATAAATATGCTTCTTACCTGTGCTGCTGGATATATTAACATCAATACTGATATCAGATATTCCTCCTCCCTTCAGAGATGCTACACATGTGTATGTCCCAAAATCCGTGAATTTTAAATCAATGATGTCCAAGTTTGTTGTTCCCGGGGAGACATCTGGATCAGTCTGCGTAATAACCATCCGTTCAGAACTTCTTAATGGACGACCATTTTTAAACCAACTAAATGTTAACTCCTCAGAAGGAACAGCTTCTACTTGGCAAGATATTTTCACCTCACGCCCAATCTGGATGTTGTCATCTTTGTGATAAGGATCTGGTGTGATCCAAAATCGTCCTTTTTTTAATGCTAAAACATAAAAATTTCGTAAGTTATTAGTGTTATTTTCATAATGTTAGGGATGCATTCACTCTAGGTAGTCATCTCTGGGCTGAAATAAAGTAAAACAAAATAAAGTAAAATGTACATATGTTTCTTCAGTTTCCAAGTAGTGTGCATATTAATAAACCTCATTTAGGTAATTTAGAAATAATCTAAAGACCTAAGTCACTTAGACACTCTAAAACTGATTTTTATAAATTGGTTAATATTTTCCAATAATATAAAAAATGCTTTAAATCTATATATGATACTTAAACATTGTTGCCATTGAATTTTGAACAAATGATGAAACGTGTTTATATAAAGTCATTAGGTATTAGAGTTAAAAATAATTATATGGATCATTAAGTCCAATTCCTTACCCATGTCATACTTTAATTATGGCACAATTTCCCAAATAACTCAAATATTGCACAAATTTCATATTAAAGAAAATTCTTCTAAGATTGTATCTACATGCTGACCAAAACTAGTTTGGTAAAAATTCAGTCAGTTCATATTCATGAGGTATTTTCAATAGTAGTGAAATAACCTGAATTGAAAGAAATACTTTTTTCAAAAAATTTGCTATGATGGCTCTATTCCACCATTCATAGATGTCTCCAGTAGAAACTGTTTGCTGGCTATTTCATGCAGATGGCCAAAAGAACCTCTTGGCAGATGGCTTGGAAAACATGCTGTGTTTGTATCCTAACAGCAGTGCTTTCTGAGTCTAAGGTCAGTGCTGTTCTCACAACCTGTGTCAGTGATGATAACTACCAGAAACTGCTGGGGGAGCATCTATTGGCTTCTTAAGGGCTCCAGTTCTGAACTCTGAATGATACCATGTACTCAATTTGGAATAGAGTTTGTTCCTTTTTATGGCAGTTATACTCATATACCCATCTTTCTCTTTTCCAACATCCTACTCATGCCCCTCTCCTTTAACATCACCATCCCTATATGATGAAACGTAGCATATGCAGTGAAACATAATTATCATTCACTTTTACAATTAAACCTAGATATATGATGACACTGGCAAAAGTGATGTGAATTTAGAAGACCTGAAGATATTGGAGGCCTTCTAACTGCATTCTGGGTAAAATTTCCTCAATTTAACTTGATTTTCCTCAGTCCAATAAAGGCCAGGAAATACCATGGAAATCTGTAGAACTATTTAAGAATGCACTAGAGATTAATACATTTTTAAATCTTAAAAAAATTATTTTAATTTTCTTTACTTTTCAGTCTCAAATATTTTCATCTGCTTTCTTGTTTGCATCTTAATAAGGAGAGAGAAATGAGTATCAAAAGCAACGTTTATATCATTCTTTTTATTCAAGAAATATTTATAGGGCTCCTGTTCAGGACTAGGCACTAGGCAAGGACCTTATAACATGAGATGAACAAAACAGACATAAACTTGACCCTCATGTATGCCAAATTGTGTACTCATAACTTATAGTCCAGTTTATCTACCCAATGCATATGACACCTATGTCTAAAAAAAGATATGAAATGTTTTATAAGTTTGAAGAATTCTGAATCTCAGAGGAGAATCCTCCAAAATATTGTTTAGAAAATGCACAAAGCTTCAGTCTTAATGAAAATACCGAAAGACAAATATCACATTCTTATATTGTTGTTTGTTACATCTTCCAAATGCAACTTATGAAACTTATTTATTCCCAACCATAACTTTATCAGTATATGACTTTAGGATGAAATCAGGAGAAATTATGGCATTCTATTATGTACAGTCATATATTTATATTTTAATAGGGTGCTGAAATATATGACTTTATATCTAGAAAAGGAAATGTGCTGAAAATGTCCATATCTGGCTACTATATTTAGTATAATATACTGTGCACATATAATTCAAATGCAATTAAATTTCTGTAGCACATAGCAAATTATAAGATCATAGAATGTCCTTTACTTTTTTTTAACAGACCTAAAAAAACAGTATGTCAAGGAACATTTACTTTTGTTAGCATTCATAACATTTAAATGAAAGTTTCCTTTCATTTGGTAAGAATTTTCCTTATCCTGTTTCTATAGAGAAATAATAAAGCTAAAAAAAGTTAAACAGACGATTCATATTTTTCAAAGATAAAAATTTTGTATGTATATGTGTAATAGTTTCGTATGGGGGTACATTTAGGATAAATTCCACTCCTAAGTTATATGTTGGTTGTCATATACAAATATGACAAAAAACTCTGATGTTTCAGTGATTGAAATTTATTGACTAGGCAGCTTTTGTTTTCTAGCTTTGTTCTCTATACAGTGACATATTAAAGTGATACTGATGTTGAGAGAACTGCAAATTCATCAGACAAATTAGATTTAAACTACGAAACAATTCAAAAGCCACTGATAAAAAAACAAGAGATCGATATCTATGTTACATATCATGGACTGTTTTATTCATGAGAAATAACTTTTAAAATCCAAAGTAAAAATATTTTAAATATTATAAATCTAATAATCAATTCAGAAATAAAATTAAATATGATATGTAACTATATTTTTGATAGAAAGCAATATAAGCAAGTGGGCTTTTAAGAACGAACTCATTGCCACAAATATTTGTTGATCTCAGTATCAGACAATTCTATGATTTGGCCAAAGTCAATCATATTAGTCTTTCAAATGACATATTCTGAAAAGGAAAAGAGGGACAAGTCAGTCTAGCAAGTGAGCTAAAGATAGGGAATATCAGAATAAGTAGCATGGATCAATTGGAGAGCCATCTCTTTGAGTTTGTTTTATGTTACTCCATAACAAAATACCTGGTTTTACATACTGAACAGAAATGCTCTAAGGAAAAAAAAAAAAGTGTGTGTGTGTGTAGCCATCTGACAGTTAAATTTATTTAATTTTCTAATTTATTTTGGCTGCTCAGAAAACTAAGAGCATAGCTCTGCTAACTAGGCACAGGTACATTAAGAACTTGAAAGCCAATTCTAGTTTTTCATTTCTATGTGGTCCGATATGGGCAATCTAATTTTTATGGGTCAAGTGCATCATTTATAAAAATAGGAGGTGATTGTATTATGCTCCCTCTGAGACCCACTGTGAGAAATAGCTTATTAACAATAGTGTAGCGGTTTGAAAATATGAAGTGTTTAATATAATCAACGGGGAAGCAGGTTTCTTCGTTTATAATTAAACACTCTTTTCAGTGAACAATTTATCGTACTTCATGCAATGTTAAAATCATTTCCTCCTACCAGTTGATTTCAAATACTTAAAATCAATCTGCGATTACTACCAGAGTATAACAGGGGTCCAACAGGCATAACAAGACTCTTACAGAACTAAAGAAATTCTATGGAAAAAGAGAGGAGAAATCCCTTTCCCCAAATGCCATTTCTTAGCCTGAATATAGAAAATCCTGTAACACCAGCCTGAGATAACATTAGATTTAGCTTAATGTATCTTAAATTGTGATGGATGAACCTCAGAAGGTACTTGTTTAGTCTGGCAATGCATGTAAAGAACTGGCATCAAGCTGAGCCTCTGTTCTGGATAATCAGCTTAGAAACACTGCAATATAACCCATAGCCTCCTTTCATAATATTGTGAGAACTGAATGCAATTGGCTCACGTTCACTTTTGAGAGGTTACTTGCCAGGACATTCTAATTGCACTCACTAAAGTCCCTCTACTTTGAGATTTACAAAGGTGTTCTGCGAATAGAATGAAACTAGTGTATAAATGTAAGGCCACTGCAAAGATCTGGGTAGGGCTTGCTGCGGACCTTTCCCTAGAGAGAAAAGTGGATTTTTGCCTATGAATGACCAAAGTTCTAAGCATAGTTCAATTATTTAAAATTAGATTACTTCTTGAGTTTATCCTTGAGCTAAAGACCACTGGCTTTGGAGAAGTCTAGGCTCATGGCTTCCAGGAATACAATATGCAGATAAAGACAAAGAGGAGGCTGTGAGATTGTGTCTTTCCTATAGCTATAGATTTAAAATGATAAAATGCACTGATTGTTTGTCAGATGTTCCATGAATTATACAACACATAATAGTCTGTATTAAAATAAAATTTGTAGATGGAACAAAAATAACATTAAATTAAATGACATTTTTTAAATGTTTTAAATTTTAATGACAAAGCATCTCTTTGGAGAGAAGAAATATCAGGTGTCAGCTTCTGAAACTCTGTTAAGAATGTATTTCAGAAGGATGATGAGACACAAACTGACCACTGACCACCATTCCAAGTAGATAAATTAGTTAAAAATCTCCAAATATATCACTTCTTACAATCTCGGTAGGATTCTGGTCAACATGAAACACTGGCAAAATGTTGCTAAGAATGAATCTAGAAATAATTAATAGTGTAATCAGACAAATAAAAATTGATTTGCTATTCATGTATTCTCTGTTAAAGACAATAAAAATATCTGAGTGAAAAAAGTATTTGGTAGTCGTACTGGATGCCAACTGAATAAAGAGCTGGAAATATATTACATCAGCAAAGCAACTTGAGATAGTAAATGATAGTATATAGATATAACCTGTCCTATTATAATTAGATGCTTATCTTACTCCTCAAGGGGACTGTGAATACCTGGGAGTGGGCCCATGACTTACTCTCTTTTTTGTCCCTAATCCTGAACCTGGTTCCTTGTTATAGTTGGTATTCAATGGTTTTCTTTAAAATCAATTAAACTTGACAAAGCACTAACTTTACAGATTCTAATTGTTTCCATTCAGTCTGATATGTCTATGTTAACTCTGTTTCTGTTTGGTAGTCTTATGTTCTGAGATGCATGGGGGGGAAACAGGATAGAGAAAAAAGAAAAAAAAATGATGTCTTCAAGGATTTAAGGGTTTTGTTTTGGGAGCAAAATATATTTGATGAACTAACAGTATTAACATTGGGATATATGTGAGGAAGGGAATTCTGTACAGAAAAACTCAGAAGACATCATTCCATCATACCTACTGACTAGCTAGCTTTGTGTCCCAGTTATATAATGTGCCAGGGACATCAGCTATCAAACAAGATATCAGTTACTCATCCCTGCTTTGTAAAGGAGACTGAATTTCATGCAAAAGGGCTTGTTCGCATGCTTTAGAGCTGTTGATAATTATTTCTAAGGAAATATGGAAGAAGGAAGAAAACTGATATCTAAACATAGTTATATTATCTAAAATAGCATTTGCTAAAACCTGTTTCAGAAAAATGTTAATAGGAATCATATTAAAAGAAAGCAGAACAAACAGAGTTTGAGGATTGACTATGTAAGTAAAAGTTCGTTTTTCTGCAGAACTTTTCAGAGCTTTGAACGTGCTCATATGCGCATTGTAACATTCCTAGAGGGGCCAATAATACTTAACAAAAAACTCTTTATTTGTGGAATATCTTTCAGGACTAGTATCTCACAGAATAAAGTAAGAGAATTTATTAGTTGATGAAAATCATTGAAATGACTTTAAAATTAGACTCCATTCTTTTTTTTTTGAAAGTTGTTTTTTTTTTAATCAGCCCTATTCAAGTCACTGAACATTATGCTATTTTTTTAATTAATTAATTTATTTTTATATTTATTTTTGGCTGCGTTGGGTTTCTATGCGAGGGCTTTCTCTAGTTGCCGCAAGCGTGGGCCACTCTTCATCGCAGCCTCTCTTGTCGTGGAGCACAGGCTCCAGACACGCAGGCTCAGTAGTTGTGGCTCACGGGCCCAGTTGCTCCACGGCATGTGACATCTTCCCAGACCAGGGCTCGAACCCGTGTCCCCTGCATTGGCAGGCAGATTCTCAACCACTGTGCCACCAGGGAAGCCCCTAGACTCCATTCTTGATGTTTTAGTCATTTCCATTATGAGCATCACAAAATGATAGACAAGATACAACTCTCTTGTGAAAATAAAATTTATAATTAAAAAAACTAAAGGACGGGGAAATGCCTAATGGCACAATGAATTTATAGAATATACTTCAGAGCCATCTAATAAAGCTATCTGCACTAACAGCAGTGTGGCTCCTTCCTTTCCCAAACAACCAGGATTTCTTAAAACTGAATTAACAGTTTGTTCCTATCTTGGAAATGCACATTTTGAAATATGCAAATAGCATGAAAAAGGAATTAAATGTATTAGCATCTGTATAATTTGCAATTATTGATATAAGCTAGAAAGACTTTAGCTCAGTTGCTTGAGGAAATAATAATAATATTTATTTATATTTTATGTTGTTATAAAAACGTATTTAAAGTATTATTATGGAAAGTATTAAAACTTCTAGAAGATGGATATGAGGAGGAAGTTCTTGTTTTTTCTTATATACTGTTCAGCATTCTTATATTCACTTCCCTTTATCTAACAACACCAATTGCCAACCTATAGTCTGAATAAAAGTTCATTAATAATGCAAGAACCAAAAACTCATTACACCCATTTCCTAAAAGTAGTTTAAAATAGCACCCCTGATAATTTGAATGCAGAATTAAATGCTTAAAGGCAGTTGGGGTTCTGTTTAATTGTGAAGTATCAAGGCTCTATTTATTGTGAATTTACGCAAAGCTAATTACTGCAGTTAATCATTCAAAATGTTCAAGCAAAGTATGGTTGAATTTTTGTCTTTTAATGTCCTTGCTCAATAGAATAACCGCAGGTAAGTATTTTGAGTAGAAATGAAAGGAAGAAAAAATCTTTTAGGGGGGCATAAATTTTGCTTTTTGATGTAAGACCTTCTTTGAGAGGTGAAAAAGAAGTAGACTAAATTCATATTATTACTACCATCATTATTATTTTGCCATTCTTATTTCAGCCCTATCTTAAGTAAGGAGTAAATATATATTAGTATAAATTATCGAAGTGTCCATATAATGTCATAAATAGAAACAAACATTTTCATAGTATGGCTACTATGTTAATGGTATCTGACATAGTATGTCTTAGCACTAGTTACCTGAATAGGAGAATATTAATCAGTAAATTTACGTATCCTATGTCATTAAAAATCAGTAGGTATTTTGAGCTCACCTTTTCTATCAAATTAAATATATCCCTTCACTATGAGAAGAAGAACGAGTCCAGGATGAGTTATATTTTTTATTTGTTTTTAGACTTAGGACTAGAAACAGCTATAACATGAACTGCAGCTTAGAAAAGCCTGTACTAAACATAGTTCTTCTGAAGTCTTTTTGAAAATAGTACATCCTTAATATTTATGGAATTGATCATGTAGTAGTGAAAACTGGATGAAAATAATGAGACTAACAAACTAAAAATCATTCTTTACTTTTTTTGCTTTCCTTATTTTCTGTCTCAAAAGCTGTGGACTTTCTCCTTTCCAAAATGATCCTGCCCATCTGGCAACCTCTCTCCCTGTACCCTGATGACATGCATTCTTTTGGTTATCCACTTTCTTTTGAAGTTTCAATATTTTCTCTTTCATATGCTATTTAATTTCAGAGTAGAAAGTTGTTTAGGTCACATCTAAACTTAGAAGACATTCCTTAACCCTAATAATCCTACAAATTATTTGCAGCATTTTTCTTAAAAAAAATAGTGAAACACCAATTGCCTCCTTGTGTCATTATGCACTCATTCAATTTGACAGTTCACACCTTGGTTTTCACCGGTGCTATTCTGACACTGAAGTCTCAAAGGTTAGCAATAACCTCTTACTCAGTTAACACAAAGATATTTTCCAGTTCTTCTCCATGTTTATATCACGTGTATTTTGCACTTCATATCACTTTCCATTACTGATTCTTTCTTCCTTCTTGAAAATTCTTTCTACAGACTTCTATGACTAGGAAAATGTAATATTTAAGGAAATAAATTAGTTTGACTTTGCACATTTGCATCACAATTGTCATGACACACTTCCTAGTTCCTTACTTCATTTGAATTTCATCATTCAAACAGTAGTTGTAAAGTCAGTCTTTGTTGAGAAAGAAAGGATTTTTATAAATTATTTTGTCATAATTGCAGATCACAGAGTTTTTACTTAACCTTCTACCTTCCAATTTGCTGCGCATGTTTGGGGACATGTGATCATTGTTTGTTTTGTTTCTTGACACACAAAAGATTGCAACATATTCAATTTAAATTAAAATAATTATTTAATCATTTGATTATATTATTTCATTTTTAATATTAAAAAGCAAGGAAAATAACCTAGGTATGTTGAAAAACCAAATGAAAAATATCTGTACTCACTAGGAATTTATAAAAATGATCTTAACTATCTTATCATATTTTGAGAGGAGCTCAAGTGTCAATACCAATGACAAAAACCAGCTAAACATTCCCATCAGTTGTAGATTCAATTGTAGATTCCTTCTCTGCCCCTTTGAGATGTAAATCTTCTACAAGTCAGAACTAGTTTTCTTAAGGACCCAGGAGCCATCCGTCTAAAATGTACTGGCATACCTCAGAGATACTGCAGGTTCAGTTTCACATCACCACAATAAAGCAAATAGTCAAATAAACTGACACAAATTTTTTAGTTTCTCAGTGCATATAAAAGTTATGTTTACACTATACTGTAGTCTATTAAGTGCGCAATTTAGCATTATGTCTAAAAAAAGCAACGTACATACCTTAATTAAAGAATACTTTATTGCTAAAAAATGCTAATCATCATCCCAGCCTTCAGCAAGTCCTAACATTCAGCAAGTCCATGCAATGGTAATGTCACGGATAACCATAACAAATACAACAATAATGAAAAAGTTTGAAATATTATGAGAATTACAAAAATGTGATACAGAGACACAAAGTGAGCAAATGCTGTTGAAAAAATGGCCCCAATAGACTCGTTTAATGCGGCATTGCCGCAAATCTTCAATTTGTAAAAAAAACCACACAATATCTGTGAAGCAAAATAGAGTGAAGTGCAATAAAATGAGGTATGCCTGTAATCATCAGAAGAGATAGTACTTCTAATCCCAGTTTCTATAGGAGGGTAGGAACCTAAGTTTGAAAAGACCACTTAGCAAGCAAAGATGGCTTAATCACATTCACCAACCTCCCCTAATGTCTTCCAGTACTTTTCCATTAGCTCATTCTAGTATTTAAAAATCCTCCGTCTTTTGTTTCAGCAGAGTTACATTTAATCTCTCTCCTCTAGTGCAAGAGTCGTGACTCCTTTTGCAACAGTCTTGAATACAGTCTTCTTTGCTGTTTTATAAAGTGTCTGATATAATTTTTCTTTTACATCATTATGGTCTTTTACATTATAGAATGTGCATTACTGAAACAGATGAAAACTGAATAACTCTAGGAAATTCACTGCTACAAAGTTTCAAATACTAAAGAAAATAACGCTTACGGTCACAACATACACACACATTGTAGTATGTTGTTCAAAGATGAAATGTTGCATGAGTACAAGCGTATTTGAGAGTTAAGGAGGTTAATTTAATCCCTTTATAAAGCTATGTTTCCTCCAATGTGGTAAGCCCTATTTAATCTTTAATGTCCTGCGGGTCTAGAATTTCTGATAATAGGCCACAGGACAAGACTCTGGGTTTGTGGGTTAACCAAAAGATGACAGTACTGCTAAAATGCAGTGTGAAGAGACTGACTCTAAAACTAAATACCTTTAATATGTATATTATAAAGAGAAATGTGTAATATTTCCCTTTTAAAAAGTACACCCTACCCTTGCTCTAGAAGTCTTTAAAGCAGATTTTAGAAATATATGTTATAGTTTTCCTTTTCTCTTTTTAATGAGAAAATCCTGGCAAATAAGCAGATGAGATAAGGTCAAAATGATGGTGGTATAGAAATGTTTTTATATCCTGTAAAATTGGTAGCTGGGCCATAAATTGGCTCTGATCTTTATAGGAATAAAAAAGAGGGAAATACTAATTTCATGTTTCATAGTATCTGTGAGTTCAAAATATCCCAACTCCTAACAAACAAACAACAGACAAAAAATATTCTTGGTCCAGAGATCTGAGTAGAATTTATCTCCTAAACCTGCATAAATGAGACACACAACAAGCAGCATTTTAACCACATCCTTATGATGATCATAACAATGTAATTTACAGAACTAGTTGTCAATCTGTCCCTCAATTACAGGACTGTTAATTACATCAATTTATACTGGAACAAAGGAGTATGGTGCAGGTGCACAGGTGTTCAGGCTCAATTCAAAGATAAATCGAAAGACAGTGTTTCAGTGAGTATTAAGCAATAGCGAATACAGGTTTATAGTCTATGAGAATGACCCAGGGAGGTTATCATTGGTGGTCATGGTGGGAGGGTGGTATTGCAGATATTACATATTGAGGGTTATATGGAAATATCTGCTTTAAGTATTAACTGACATAGATGTAAGATTCACATACTCTTAGAAAGGAGAAAAGCCAAACTAGGATGCAAGTTCTGTAAAGAGATGGATAGTGGGATACCTACGGACAGGAACAAGACAAAGGTCCACATGGTACTGAAATCCAATGAAAATACAACTTTAAGACGTAAAACATGCTGAGTACTTTAAGAAAAAAATGGTTTCACAATATATCTCCCAGATCAAATCAACTGTTTGCATTACTTAGAGAATTGTTGGATATAAGCCAGTTCAGTGTTAGGACACATTTACCCAGAAACAATGACTTCTGTGTTGGAAGAATTGCTCTTAACTCATTCTTCAAGGAAATGATTAGATAGATAATAAGGCTAGTAATATATTAAAGGTAAGCCTACTATTTGAAACTAAAATTATGACATCTGTAGTTTAGAGCATTAGTATTTGAAGTGTGGATCCTAGACCAATAGCAACAGCTGGTCTGTTGGGTGCCCCTCCACAGCAAAACTATACTTCTTGGGGTAGGACCCAGCCATCCATATCTAAAAGGTTCACTGGGTGATTCCGATGTACTCTCAAGTTTGAGGACCACTGTCTTAGAAAACAATTATCCTTGGGTGTTCCCGACAGTCCAGTGGTTAGGACTCGGCACTTTCACTGCCAGGGCCCTGGGTTCAATCTCTGGTCGGAGAACTAAGATACTGCAAGACACGTGGTGCGCCCAAAGAAAACAACTGTCCATCCATCCTCCAGAAATGCAGAGCCAGAAGAGAAGGAGACAGGCCATCAGCTCATCCAGAGGATTACTGAGTTATTAAAGAGCATGCTAAAAGTGGCCACAGCATATCATTTTTCTTTATAAGGCCCTCAAGAAATTGTTTACCCTGATTATAACATGTGAAATATTATTAAGGAACAGCTCCTGCAAGTATCAATAACAACAGGGTCTAAATTGACCTCACACAGCTTAACATGTAACTACGCCCTTTCCACATAGCCAAAGCCTGAGGAAAGGTTCACAAAAGCACTTATTATTTTTAGGTTTCTTCACAAAATGACAAAGATGTTAACAGTGGCCAATATAAAGTACCTTCCTCTTCTTTACCTAAGAAATTGTAACTCTTGAATTGTAACCAAGTATCATGTAGGAATATCTAAAAAATGATTATGTTCATAATTTGTGACTGAGAGATTGATAGCCCACCAACTTTCTTCTGAGAGTCAATGGCTTCAAAGAGAGTCAATGTAGCTAACAGTGAAGAGTAAGTATTCTGAGGTCAGACTGTCTAGGTTTCAAAATGATTTCATCTTTTATTAGCTGTGTGACCTTGTGTAATTTACGCAGTCTCCCAAATCTGTAAAATGGAGATGATAATAAAATTAATCCAGGAAGCTCTGAGTATGCTGATACCGCCACTGAGTAAGCAAATGGTAGATGTCAGCTGCTTTCTATTCAGTGTCACCTGAGCACTCACAACACATCTATTGCTCTGCTTGCTGCCCAAAAAAGTGCAAAGATGAAGAGGCTAGTGGTGGAGAAAAGCATAGAAATAAATAATATTATATACAGAGCAATAAAAGACAAAGATTCATTGTACTAGGTATTATGGAAGGGAACACTTAAAAAAAAAAAGCTAGTTACCATGAAGGAGGCAGGGAAAGCCTGAGAATTAGGGAGGAAAGGGAATACAGGGGATTGAAGATGCTGAGAGGTGATTTCAGAAAGATTTTTACTGTACCAATAATTGGGTCTAGTTCAGCTTTCTCAAACTCTAGCAAATCCCCTCATGATTCCACAAATTGTATTTCTCTGATTTCAACCATTCACATCCATTCTCCTCCAGTCTCTGAGGATACAAGTTTGGTCCTCCTTTCAGGGCTAATGTCTTAAATTGTGCTCCTGATCTCAGCCCCAGCTCTATATGGAATATCGCACACCTTCAATTTTCTGCTCTCTTTTTCTCTTAAATTCTCCCTCACCTGAGGCCCTTCCCTTATATCTATAAACATGATCAGAATCTCCTCATTAATTACAACAAAACAAAGCGACAACTAAATAATGCAGAGAACCTGTCTTCAACTTCTTTATCTCATGGGAGTTACTTCTTATTCACTCTCTTTTGTTTTCTCACTGTCAAAACATTAAGATAGAAACCACTCACCTTTAATCTCTTCCAATTAGATTTGATTCCCACCAGTAGCACAACTTTTAACGGTTGACCGTTTGTTTCTAGCTATCAGACGGACTCTATTTCCACTTCCTTTGTCCTGAACCTGTGCTCCTCTTTTCTCTTCTCTGTCTACACCATCACTTCACAACTTGCTTTTCCACTCACAGTTTCTGTCTCAGCACAGATGCCACCTTAGTAAAACCCTCTGCACCCACCTCACTAAGTTATACTTGCTTATTTCCAAACACCTGCTAGCTTTCTATGTGATGCAGCACTTCAGAGTCCATGGGCCTCAATTAAAACGTCTTTTGTCACCACTTTAAGGAATATCTGTGTGACTCTCCTTTTTAACACTATTTGCTTTCTGTAAATATAGTCTATTAAAAGAAATACATATTTGAGATCATACTATATGGACCAGGCACCTTTATTTGGAGGTCCACATGAAATTTGGGAACAAATCAATGAGAATTTTATGAAGCTGTAACTCTAAAGATCCTCTCAAAATTTATTCTCCTGAATCCACTCCTTTGACCTAGGTGATGGAGCAATACATTAGCCTCATATGTTTTGTTTCATTACAAAATAAAGGATTAATTTGAATTTAGCTGATCTGGAAAATATTTCCTTACCTGAACATCTGGCACAATTCTACTTTCTTTTTTCTTTCCTTTTTTAAAAATAAACATTTTCTTACAGCAAATTTAAAACTCATTCAGTTGGAAACTCAGAGAAAACATTTTTGATTTACAAAAAGGTTTTTCTGATGAAAATATATCGTCTTAGGGCCACAACTTTAAAAGATTAAGCTTTTTAAAAGCATTTACTCTAAAATATATTACATATGTCCCTGCTTTTTTTAGGAGAGGAGTTGAAACATAGTTTTGCATTTTCTTGAAAATTTGAGGGCTACCATCACCAATTTACTTAACTCATAGTTAGACACTAAGTACTACTAATTATGACAGAATTACTTTTTTCTTTACTAAAGGCTACAGACAGGTATGTATTTTTAGTCTGTGTCAGTTTCTTTTTGGTCTCTGTTATCTTCTTTATTGATGACTATCAACTCTTATTTCCACTATCAGCATAGAGTTAGTGCAACAACTTTTATTCCTGTCCTAATTTGTTACTTCATCTCTTTTCCCAAAGATATACATGAGGTTTATCGCATGCAGTTGTGCTCTTTCTTTCCATAGTTACATTTTCTGTTATTTTGGGGTTTTCTTTTGTTGTATCTCAATTCTTAGTTGTGTTCTTTTGAGTTGGTATGGTTGCTGTATATATGTAATTATCACTTTGCACTCTCTACATAGTGGGACTTAACATAATTTAGAGGTTGCTGCTTACTTATTTATACCTTGCCATACTCTAAGAAAGATCTAAGGGACTTACAATATTTATTGTTAATATACTGCATCTTGCAGTAAAAACAACAAGAAACAAGGAAGCAATGATTAAATCAAGTTAGGAAAATGAGACAGAGCCAGAGTGAAGTTGATATGAAAAATAAATACAATAAACCTCTATGTAGTTATTCAATCGCGGCAAGACAGAGATTATATACTAAACATTATAGCAGCCAAAGTGATGAGGAAAACATAGCCAATTATAAAGCTGACAGTATCTTTAGAATAAAAACAAAACAGCTGTACAAGAGAAGTACAACCATTCCTATGCTCCTCAGAAAAAGAGTACAGGATAGAGTAATGAACGATATCTTTGAACAGTTTCTTACGACAAATAGGGAACAAATTTGGAAGGCTATTTCTTTTTAAAAGATTGCTCAGTATAGGCTTAAAACATCAAACCAAGGGGAATTCAGCAAGGAGGATTCTAATACGTGTGGGTTGAGGCAATACTCTATGATATGTCAATTTAGGGACTGATTTTAGAGCACTGAGCCAGTGGGTTCTTAACTAAAAGTAAGCAGCAGAATCACAATGTCTGAGTCACATACCCCAGTGATTCCAAGTAAGCTACGTTAGGGTAGAGTTTGGGGATCTGCATTTGTAGGCTACACCACGGATTCTGATTCATGCATCGAGATGAAAACTACTGACCTAAAGGAGGAGCTGAAAAACAGCCTACCTGAACTCCTCCATGTATTTGATATTCTTAATCAAGATTCTGAAAGACACTGAGCAGCAATAAATTTGTGGTCATAATCCCTGACAAGTAACCACAGGGCAACCAGTCTATACTGACAGTCAACTACAGAGCCAGATGTTTCAACAATCAGCTAAGCCAAGACAGCCTCCCATAAAAACTGTGGAGCTTAAAACTCACTGCTAGGTAGAAGCTTACCCTAAACTAGCTCAGAGTCTTGATGACATAAACTCCTTAGAATAACAACATATAAAATAAAACATCTGTATCAAATGTTTAAAATATAAATCCAATTTAGATGTTAGTACAGCCCAACCTATATAACTCTTTATTCCTTCACAAATTTGAGGGGAAATTATTAAGAGAAAACCTTAGATGACTTCTCTCACATATTTTTCATGATGGAAATAATCTTTTAAAAGTAAATATTTGAAAAAAATTATGTTGACTACTCAGCATGTCAAATATGTGACATTTGCTTTCCTACTTCTTCATAGGTCTATAGCCATTATCATACATTAATCCTTCCTATCATACATTAGTCCTTCCTATCCAGGCTGCATAACATATCAAAATCATTCAGGACATTGTACTATGGGCAGTCACTAATATTTGATCAGCATTTGGCACGCATAAAGAGACCTTTCCGAACTTCAACACAGTAACTTAATCTTGACTTGACATAAATCTTCCTTAATGAAGGACTCTCTATAACTTGTACATTGTTTGGGTGATTTTTTTAGCCATTGAAGGAGGGTACTAATTAGGATAATACGTGACGGAAAAATTGTGTTGATAATGTGTCACTAATAGATTGAGAGATGCACAAACTACTAATTGCTCCAAAGAACTAAGCCACATTTAATTCTCACCTTGATTATAATGTTTCTGTTTGCTAAATAGAGAAATATTTAAGCAATAATGAAATTTCATTACCTCAACCTTTTAGAAAGCAGAGAAGCTCAGCATGGAATTATGTTTTTATTAAGTATACCTTTATTCTGAACATTACTTGAGGTAGAAACTGGCACAAAATAATATTAGAATGCAGGCAAATCAAATATGAAAAATATAGATAATTTATGGTAGCAGTATTTTAAATTTGATAATAAAGCTTAGTGATAAGGACAGCCAAATTATCTGTCCCTTAGTTTTACTATAGAAAATATTTACTGAATTCAAATGTCAGTATTAATGCTGATAATAAGTAGTTTTAGGCAGTGTTGACAAAAAAATGCTACCAATATATTACATTATTTGGGTCAGTTGTGGTTTTTCTCCTAATTTCTATTTGCAACCCACCTGACTGAATAAAATAGAAAGAAGGAGCTATAGGTAGGTGAAGGTTAACACTCTGTATAATTAAATTAAACAGATACTTACTGCATATCAGTTACATAAGTCAGGCATTGGAGGGACCTGTTATGATTCTAAAACAAAGCTGAATGTGCTAGAAACTAAGAGTAGTAAAAATAATTTATATTGCACTTATGTTTAATTCAGTGATTTCTGATTGAAGAGATGTCTGTTCTATTTACATAGTTACCAGTTTATTTGGGACACAGGATCAGATTAATTTCCTTCCACAAAGGCTTTGAATGAGTTTTACTTCAATGAGAAAACAATTTTTGACTATTGGTTTAAAAATAATTTTTCTACAAATCTTGAGAGATATATGGCTTACTTTTATATTATTTATTTTCTCCCAGCCTTACTGAATATATATCTTTACTTCTCGAACCCCAGTTGCTCCCATACTCTGCTGATATCTGGCTTCTGATCCACCTTTCTAGTGTCACAGTACTCCAGTGGCATCATTTTCAAGTTTCAGTCCTTGTCTATCTTAACTCTTTTGGGCATTTTACACCTAGATGCTGTTGACCCTACCTTCATTTGTGAAATTTGCTTTTCTTTTTTTGCCTCTGGAACAGCGTTAAGTCTCTGCTTCTCATTTTACCTTGCAAACAACTCTTTCTCAATTTTTAAAAATCGTTGTATCCCTTAAATGTAAACATTTCCAAAGGTTCATGTCTAGGTCATGTGTACTATATTGCCTTTAATCTATAGATACTGAAAAAGAAGAATAGAACTTACTGAAAAGATGTAAGTATCAAAACTATAAAAATGAAATATTTCTAAGTCAAGTAATATTTTAAATATTATTTAACAAAAACAAGTTTACTTTTGTTAACAAAAGAATATATTACTCATACATTAATGCAATCTCTAAGCTTACGTATCATTAGTGTATTTGGGCTTTTTCTATATGGTCAGGAAAATCAGGCAGGAAATTTGGATGCAAAGTGTTTTTGAAGAAAAGACACTAGAGTTTATTTGGCAAGGGAATATCATAGCAAGCTTATTTTTGGAAATGATATGTTCCTTAAATAAAATGGTTGAATTAGACAAATTGCTATATCGTATTGACTAGTAACTATGAACAGTTCCTAAATTATCACTGGAAAAATACATATCCATTAACATATTATTTTCATTGCACAGTGCCTACAATTAAGACATTTCCAATTAGGGAAGAAAGAACTGTGAATTTATTGCTCAATTTAAATTTTTCATTATTTGCTGATTAAGCCATTTGCCAATTATTGTTTCTGTGCTGATGATCATTATATTGTGAAATTATGCTACTGTTAGAACCTTTACCATGTAAATACATCAAATTGCAAATCCTATCATATTCTACTACATTTTTTGCTCCTCAAAAATGAAGAGGTAACAAAAGCTTCAATTAACTGTAGGAACTTAAAAAGCATCACATTTACGGTGGAAAAATGAACAAACCTAAACTACTTGGTTATTTTCTATTTTACTTGCTCTTGATGTTTGAGTTTTCTGTGTTCTATCATCATTGCTCTTCAAATACAAATTTAGTCTCTATTGCTACAAATATGTTACTGTTAAAAGTATACTGAATCAGATTTCTATTTCTGATTTTACTAGGGTCACTTGCAGCCGACAGTCACTCCAATGGAGAAAAATTAGAAAAGCCAATAAAAATTCTTAAAAGTCCTTTTTGAAAGCATCAAACATCAGTTCAGGCAACCTGAATTTGAGGGGTCAAAATCCCAGAGAAGGGAAAAACAAAAAGGTGAGCTAACATACTGCAGCCACTTTTCTTTCAAGTCATTTGCCTGTAACAGGAGGCTGAAGATCCAAGCCAAAATCTCCAGTGAATAGCCCAGGATACTCAGCTGGAAGTTGTGAACAGCCATGCCCTAGGAGTGGGGCAAATAGGAGACATAGCATTATCAACCCAGCCTTGAATCTGCTCAATCTCTGACTGAACTGAGACAATAAAACTACACTCTCTATGCCTAGAAAAAAATTGAAAAGAAAAGAAAGAAATATTCTGAAGAAACATAACATAATCCTGAGCCAATGTTTAATATAGAATAATATGCATTCAATAAGAAAATAAGGCTTGTCAAGAGACAGGACAAGGTAAAACAGAAGAATAACAACAAATCACAGGTGATCAAGACACTGGAGTTCTCAGATAAAAACACTAGAATAGTTATGATTGAAACATTCAACAAAGTAAGATAAAACACTGGGGAAAGTGAAATGAAAAGATGGCAAGTTTCACCAAATAACTGGAATCCATAAATCAAGCATAAATTTTACAATGGAAAAATACAATAAATGAAATTGAGAATTCAGTAAGAGTGTTTTACTATAGACTAGAAAAAATAAAATACAGCATTGGTGAACTAGAAGATGGGACAATAAGAAATACTGAAGCACAGATGGAGGAGAAAAAGGAGGAAAAGATAGGAAAGAGCATAAAAGACACATGAAACAGTGAAAAGTCTAACATAAGTATAAATGAAATCAATGAAGAAGAGGAAAAAGAAGTGGAACAAAGAAAACAGACTAAAATCCATAGGTTTAAAAATCTCAGAAAAACTCAAATAGGATAAACACAAAGAAAATCCCATCAAAGCACATATTAGGAAAACTATTAAAATATCTAAAATTAAAAAAAAAAAAGACTGTTAGAAAGCAGCCATGGGGTGGGTCTGAGGAACTACATAAAGAGACATACTCAAAAACACTACAGATAAATCAAAATGGAAACTTTTAAAATTTAGTTGTATTTAGTGGGACAAAGAGGGAAAAGTACATCTACTCCATATTCCAGGACATAGAAGTTCCTCATGTTCAAATAATCCACAGGAAGACAGATGAAAGAAAACAGAAAAATAAAAAAACAGAGAACAAACAGAAAACAGAAGATAAGTGGCATACTTAATCTCTAACATTTCAATCACTGCATTCAGTGTAAATGGTATAAAAATACATCAACTAAAACATCAACTAAAACAGAGTGAAATTAAAAAAGAAACCATGACTTAACTATACACTGTCTACAAGAAACTCACTTCAAATATAATGATATAGGTAGATTAAAAGTAAAAAAAAAAAAAAAAAAACCTTATCATGTAAACTTCAATCAAAGGTAAGAAAGAGGAGCTATATTAATATCAGATAAAATAGATTTCACAGCAAAGAAACTGAAAACTGCCAGATTCAGAGAGGGACATTATATATTGACAATGGGTCAAGACACCAAAAAGACATTGCAGTTCTAAATGTGTATACACTAAAAACAAACAAAAAACAAGCAGCAAGATATGTGAAGCAACCACATCTATCTACCTATCTTAAAGGTGATGGGACTGCTTCCATGTTTTGGCTAATATGAAAAAGATGTTATACAGGATTATACAAGGATTTTTACGTATATAATTTAAATTTCTCTTTGAAAAATACCTAGGAAAAGAATTCCTTGGTCATAAGGTAAATTATGTTTAACTTGTGAAAAACTGCTAGACAGTATTCAAGAAGGATTGACTCCTTTATGCTCCCACCGGCAGTTTATGAGTGCTGGGTGCCCCACATCCCCTACAACTTTTGGTGAAGTAAATCATTTTCATGAATCCATTCTAGTGGGGGTCTTGTGGTACTTAATTGTGGTTTTAATTTGCATTTCCCTGATGAACAATGATGTTGAGCATTCTTCTGTGTGCTTATTAGCCATTCATTTATCAGTGTCTGTATAAATCTTTTCCCTATTTTAAAAAATTGGTTTGTTTATTGTTTTATTACTGAGTTGCAAGAGTTACAGATATAATCAGGATATAAGCTATTTATCATATATATATGTGATGAGGGTATTTTCTTCCCATCTCTGGCCTATTTTCTTAATAGTTTCTTTTGATGGACAAAAGTTTTTAATTTTTATAAAATTCAATTTATCCATATTTTATGGCAAGTTTTGTTTTTCATAGATTCATTAAGAATATGTCATCAGAGAATAATTAGAGTTTTATTTCTTCCTTTATAATCCACAGGGTTTTCTTTTTCCTGTCTTATTTCACTGGTGGAAATTGCAGGTGGTATAATGCTGAATAGATGTGGTGAGAAAGGACATCATTCTCTTATTGCCAGTCTTGGGAAGGAAAGCATTCAGTATTTTACTATTATTATCTTAGCTGTAGGTCTTTTGTAGTTGTGTTTTATCAGACTGACTATCCCCTTCTATTTCTAAAAGTGATGCTAAATTTTAACTATTTTTTTCTCTGTATTAATTGAAATATTAATATTATTTTTCTTTTAATCTGGTAATGCAGTGATTACATTAATTGCTATTTGAGTGTTAAACCAACACATTTTTTGGATACAGTCCACTTGATAATTTTATATTATCCTCTTTAAATAATAGTGGAATTGATCTGATAGCATTTGTTAGGATTTTTGTGTCTAAGATTATGAAGGATATTGGTATTAAATTTTCATTTCTTGTAATATATTACCATATTCTTTTACTACTAAGGTTATGGTGACTTTGTAATATGAATTGGAGTTTCTGCTTCTCTTTGATTTTATGAATTTTGCTTGTGTGTGTAGGATTGTCACTGTTTATTCCTATAGGTTTGACAGAGTTCAATAGTGAAGTCATCTGAACATGTCTCTTTTGGAAATTTTGAAATGATGAATTCAATTTCTTTAATGAATATTAAGGTATTCATCTTTAAATTTTTTTCTTATGTTAGTTTTGATGAATTGTGTTTTTCAATAAATGTGTCCATTTTACTTATTAAATATATTTGCATGATGTTGCTCATAAAACCTCTTCACTGTCCTTTTAAGTTTGTAAATTCTGTAGTAATGATAGTTCTTTCATTCCTGATGTTAGTATTTTGTATTTTATCTATTGCTTTTTTTAATCAGTCCTTTTAGGAATTTATCAACTTTGCTAACGTTATCAAAGAACGCATTTTTGGCTTAAGTATCTCTGTTGTTTTTGTATATTTCATTGACCTATGTCTCTTTTATTATTTTCTTTCTCCTGCTTAAGGTCTAATTTCTGTATGTTCCACATGTCCTTGTTCCCCTATTCTTCTTTTCTTGCATTTTTAATCATAATTCCATATGTTACGGCATTTAGCACTCATTAACAGTTCTTAGCTAGTTATGAAAGAAGAGTATCATTAAAATGCCAGCAGTAAGCATTGTATTTAATGGTATAATACTTAAAACTTTCCCTTTGGAATTGGAAAAAGGAGAAGGATACATGATATTCTACATCTATTAAACATGTAATTTGGACATCTTTGACAATAAAACAAATCAAGAAGCAGATATAAAATATGTAAAAAAAAAAGAAGTATATCTTTCATTATTTGAAGCCAACATGATTGTGTACATAGAAAATTCAAAAGACTCTAAGACAAATTATTATAATCAATAAGTGAATTTAGCAAGGTTAAGTAATACAAGGTTGGTATACAAAATCATTTGCATTGCCATACATCAGTACAAAATAAATAGGAAATAAAACTTTAAAAATGATACTATTCACAATGCCAAGAAAAAGAACAACAAAATTCTCAACTACTCAGAATGAATCTAACAAAAGATGTTTAAGATCACTCCTTTGAAAAACACAAACTGTAGTGAAAGAAATTAAAGAAGACAAATAAATGGAGGGATAAAAAATGTCAATAATTGGAAGATTTGCAGATTCAATTCAGTCCAAATAAAAATTTCAGTTTTTTTTTTTTTTTTTTTTATAGGGTAAAGGGGTGAAGTAGAAATTGATAAACTGCTTATAAAATATATATAGAGGGCTTCCCTGGTGGCGCAGTGGTTGAGAGTCCGCCTGCCGATGCAGGGGACACGGGTTCATGCCCCGGTCTGGGAAGATCCCACATGCCGCGGAGCGGCTGGGCCCATGAGCCATGGCCGCTGAGCCTGCGCGTCCGGAGCCTGTGCTCCACAACGGGAGAGGCCACAACAGTGAGAGGCCCGCGTAATGCAAAAAAAAAAAAAATATATATATATATATATATATATATATATATATATATAGAAACACATGGGGCCAAGACTAACCAATGCAATCTTGAAAAAGAAAAGAGCCAGAATCCTTGCATTACCAGATTTAATACAATTTTATAGTAATTAAGACATAGTAATATTAGCATAGGGATAAACAAAGACAAATAGAAAAGAAATGGGTTGAAAAACAGACCCACATGTATTTGATCCTTTGATTTATGACAAAGGTGACAAGGCAGTATAATGAGAAATAATGGTCAATTCTATAGGTATTAATGATTTAACCAGATATTCAAATTAAAAAAAAATACCTTTAGTCCTACCTCAAGCCACATACAAAAGTCAATTCCAAATGAATTCCCATCAGATATTTAGGTAACACAATGAAACTTTAGCAGAAAACATAAGAGTATATTTTTTATTATCTAGGGTTAGGAAAATTTTTCTTAAATAGAAAAAGAAATATTCAATTTCTTAAATAGAATAAAAAATATTTCTTAAATTCCTTAAAAAATTTTTGATAGTTCAGACTGGATCAAAATGGAGGACTTTTATTCATTATAGTACGGCATTAAGATTGTGAGAAGGCAAGCCACAAAGCAGAAGAAAATATTTTTAATAAATATATTCAATAAGTGACATATCAAATATATAAGGAACTCTACGCATAAAGAAGAAAAGATACAACCCAAAAAGGGGGAAACAGGCCAAAGACTTGAAGAGGTGACTGCCAAAACTAATCTAGGATGTTTAAAGTCAGAATAGAGGTCACATTTTAGTGAGGCTGTGAAAGAAGGGCAGAGAGAAGCTTCCTGAGAGCTCTTAATTCTCTGCTTCTCAATCTGGGTGCTGCTGACACAGATGTGTCCACTCTGTAAAAGTTCATTAAGGTATATACTTATAAGGTCTACAATTTCTGTTACACTTTAGTAAGTTAAAATAAAGTCATATCTTACATTATATTTTTTAAGATAGTGCTTTAATATACCCAGATTATATAATCAGCAAGCAGAAGGGTACTGTATGACAATAATGTATGAAAACTAATAATAAATGCACAGGGTCACCAAGTCTAGACTTCATTATTGTGAGAGGAAAAAATGACTGAACCAGAAACTTTGTATCCTAGTGAACATCATTTATTTCTCGGAGCTCTCACACCAAATAAACTTCTAAATTAATAGGCCAACTGCAATCAGTTACATGCCTCCCTTTTTAGGCTTTCCTATTTCTCTCAGAATAAATTAATAGTCAGTATGAAATGAAATGAAATGTGCCATGCTAGAAACAGTCCTTCAAAATAAGTTTCTATAAAGAAAGTCAGCATTTAATCCATAGTGCAAGAAGAAGCTATAATATGACATTTTATGAGCTCTGTAGACCACACACACACACCCACACCCACACCCACACACAGGATAATGAGGAGGAAGTTTAGGAAGACTGATAACAGCAACATAAATATCCATTTTTTCATTCTCCATCATCTTGGTTTCATGTCTTGGACAACCTGACAGGGTATCTTCTAGAGCTACTGGAAACATGGAGATTGAATAGGAACCAAGAGGGCCATACATGACAAAATTGTGTTCATTGACTCCATAGGCTCAGTCGATGACCTGGGGGAGGGAGCACATCTTGGAAGCCTAAAAAAGAGCTCTTACTATTGGAGTAAATATTACATTTCAAAATTAGGAAGCATGAAAAACTTTAATAAACAAAGTGAGCTTTGTTAGCAAAATGAGTACGGGAGGTTCACAGGAATGAGTCTAAGATATTGACTAGGTGAACAATTGAGATTCAGAGAGAGAGATCATTACAACCCAGGAGACAAGAGCTCATAAATATGGACCACAAAAAAGAGGCATTGCTCTAAGTTTCTAATAAGTACTTCCCAAGAAGGGCCAGATGATAGACTTTTCCCAAGATACAGAGAAAGATGCATGTCAGGTTAAGAACTACTGACATTTTAAACTCTAAGAAATATGTCAAGAATGATTATAATCTAACATCAATATTGTATCAAAATGTACAGTGTTTTTTGGAATTGTGTGTGTGTGTGTGCGTGTGTGCGCGTGCATGAGTGTGTAGTTTTATCCATCTTTCAATTTGGCTATAAGGGAAACCTTTACCTAGGCCAGAGTTTCTCAACAGCAGCACTATTTACATTTTGGACCAGGTTATTTTTTGTGTGCAGTCTGTTCAGTGTATCATAGGGTGTTTAGCAGCATCCTTGGCCTCTATCCTTTAGATGCCAGTGACACACCAGCACCCCCAGTCGTGACAGTCAAAAATGTCTCAATACACTGCCAAATGTCCTCTAAAAGGAAACATTGCCCCCAACTGAGGACCACTGACCTAAGCAGATAAATAAAATGCCACCTCTCTCTTCTATCTCTTTTGTTTGCAATGGGTTCCCATCATCTACTCAATGATGGCTGACACTTGAATGTGAATTTTATTATCCCTGTGCATGTTAACTAAATAAGGTTATGTGGGGCATAAATCATAGAAAGAACCATGGAAAGACCAATCCTAATGTTTGCATGACTAAAAAAAAACTTCTCTAATTAGAAAAAAGTAACTGATTTTTTTTAGTAAGTTTAAAAAGTATTTTCCTAATTTTTGGATTTTGGAAATTAATTAGTTTTGGAATGAATTTATGGACTTTCCATGGATAAATTTTCTCTTACCAGTCATTCATACTTGATTGATTTTAACAGGTACATTTTCATTAAGATGGATTTGAATGACTGGGTTGATGATTTCTATGCACACACAATTTTCAGATAAATATATTTGCTGAGACAATAAGGTTAAAAAAAAGAGAAAAAGAGAAAAGATTCTTTGAATGCTAAAATTAAGAAATCATCTTACAGAGTCTAGATGAGGAATAATTTAAGAATTAGGTTGATGGTCTCTAGAAATTTCCTGAAGCATTTAGAAAAAGCACTGATGTTGGAAGAATACTGGACAGAATTCAAAGGGAAACAGAAAACGCAGTAAACAGAAAATTTGGCAGGCTGACTAATTCAATTAAAAATTTTATATAAAATCTTATGCAACTCAAGACTGCAAAATATTAACCTTTAAGCATTATTTCAAAATCACAAAATAAAATGTGTAAATTACTTAGTTTCTGAAAATATTTACTATAAAATATGGAAGTTGAACATAGGTTTTTCTTTTAAAGGCTATCAATAGTTTCTAATATTTCAATAAATAAGAAAACGGAGAAAGTTCAAAAAGCTAGTTAATGCCACCATTCTGGACAGCACAGGAAAGAGACACTTCATTTCTAAATATATAAGGACTCTCATTTTTCAAAGACCATCTCAAATGCCACCTTCTTTGGAATTTTCCTCTATCTCCCTAATCAGAATTAATTGTTTCTTCATCTGACCTTCCAGCACACTGTCTGTGCTTCTATTGTGAAGTTATGACCTTTCTTACGATCTACGGAGGGAGTTGCCCTGATGATTTTCTCCCTGTAAGTGTAAGAACTCCATGGGCTCAGGGATTGTACTCATTCCTTTTCTGTCCCTTACAGCAACTGACACAGATCTAGTGTGGAAGAGAAATTTTCTAAATACCTATTGAAAGTACCATTTACATTTACTTTCCTGGTTTAATATCCTAAGGTAAGTAAACAATAATTTTTTAAAAAAAGAATTTTGTTTGGAAGTTCAGTGTTTTTTAGTAATCATATCTATACTGCCATGTATTTGTACTCATGTATTTGTGTGAGTAAATGTGTAAGCAAAAATACAGAGTGATTAAGTCCAGAAAGGAGCATAGGTCAAGGTACGTTTTGATAGTATAGAATCATAGATGGTTAGAGCAAAAGTATCTTAGAAATTATGCACTCCAATTTCTTCGTGTAGAGTAAAGTAAGCAGGGGCCTCTTTACATACTTGTGATCTGGTAGCTAATTTAAAGGAAGCCAGAACCATATCATAGATCTCTTTCCCTATACCTTACTGCCTACAGACTGTTTAACCCACACAAACTAAGTGTGGTGAGCCAGTAGGCTTGGGAAATAGGTACCTGCCATAACAGGATAAAAAATCTGAATCAGGAGTTTTCAAAGTAGTATCATTGTTTTGGCCCTGTTTTACAACTGTAGGGTATCTAAAAACCAAACAACACCCCCGCCCCCCACCAAAAAACCTATAAAATGCCTTCAAAGAAACTGACAAAAGAAATTTAAAAATAATGTTACTGAATAAGATTCTTCTTTTCTGGATGTTAACAGGTATTGACTTTTAAAGCACTACCACCAAATGGTACATCTCCTTTAGACTAGAGTAAATATGACAGAAATTCCAACTACCAAGCAGGACAACCTAAGTTTTAATAAAATAAAATGTATGACTAAGCTGTATGTATATAGTTATATAAAAGTAATTATAAGATTATACAATATCTAGATAAACTTTTTTACTTGAAATTGTATCTTAAAATTCCTCATATGTTATTTCACTGAACAAAGATGTTAGATTTATCTCATTTGAAAGAGAAAAGTGAGTTATCTATATTCAGATGAGAACTACCGAATTGGTAATTTTTATATTTTGTACAGCCCTAATTTTTTTGTTTGTTTTTTTGGTGGTACACGGGCCTCTCACTGTTTTTGGCCTCTCCCGTTGCGGAGCACAGGCTCCGGATGCGCAGGCTCAGCGGCCATGGCTCACGGGCCTAGCCGTTCCGCGGCATGTGGGATCTTCCCGGACTGGGGCACGAACCCATGTCCCCTGCATCGGCAGGCGGACTCTCAACCACTGCGCCACCAGGGAAGCCCGCTCTGATTAATTTTTAAAAAGATAATAATGAAACAATTTCAGAGCTAAAAAACATAATATACTAAAATTCTCTCTGGTGTTTTGGGGAGATGTAATTACTACAGAATATTAAATTGGGAAAACAGAAATAGAGCACTTAATCTACATGTGTAATTGGGACACCTGCACACAGCAGACAGTTTTGCTCTTGGAGAATGTTAAAGGATTAGTTTTCTACAATTTCAGCTATTATCATTATAGTTTTTACTAATGAAAGGTCATGGAAGAAAACTATTGATGACTGGAAATTTAATTTGATTAATCTAAATGCTTGGGAGGAACTACACCAACCCTGTAGTTGGAAATTCACAAATAATTTACATTTAGAAACTCATTGTAAGCTAAATATGATCAATTCTTCCTGGAAAATTGACAATTAACTCTGACTGACTTTCTGACCAATAGCTTGAAGGTATGTACCTTTCAGCAAAAACGATGAACACACTTTATAGGTCTTGTTTTGTTCCTTGTTTATACTAGTTGTCTTATTTGTGCAGTTATTTTGTATCTTTGTCGTTTGTTATTCAATTGATCTCTTTTTTAAAAAAAGTTTTTTTGATGTGGACCATTGTTAAAGTCTTTATTGAATTTGTTACAATATTACTTCTGTTTTCTGTCTTGGTTTTTTTCTTTTTGGCTGAGAGGCACATGGGATCTTAGCTCCCCAACCAGGGATTGAACCTGCACCCCCTGCATTGGAATCCAAAGTTCCAACCACTGGACCGCCAGGGAAGTCCCTGATCTCTTATGATTAACAGAAATTCTTTAAAATTTTTGTCCAATAATCTGTAAGACTACCAGTAAAAGTAACAGAGTCATGCTCAATCCTTCAAATGTAATATTATTTAGAAAATCATAAACTACAAAGAGTATGTTGGTTAGAACTTGAAATTAAAGTATGCCCACCATTACTGGAGAAAAAAGTACTGATTAGCAAAAATACAGAATTTCCTCCAATCAAAAATGATTGTATACTTGGGAGGGAAATGGTGTAATTGGGAAGGACTGTATAGTGTTGGGGATTTTTCTTTTAATAAACATAAAAATGTATTCAATTTACAACCCAGAAAGAATCCTTAGTAAGTTTTTGGCAAGGCAAGGGTAGAGGAAATAGAAAAGGACATTAGTCAGTTCAATTTGGAGAGGAGGAGGAGTTATACATTTTTAAAAACTTGGCTAAATTTTGAAAGGCACTATGGTAGCTTGATTAAGACAGTGGCCCTGGAACCATAGTGTGTGGGTTTCGAATCCCAGCTTTGCTGCTTAAATAAAGCTTATATTTGGGGGAAGTTACTTAACTTGCTCCCTCTTCAGTTTTACTATTTTTAAAATAGGAACAATAATATTTTTTACCTTATAAATATCTGGGAATGATTAAAAAGTTCATGTATATGGTGTGCCAGGTAGCCCAGTACATGGTAAGTGCTCAAATCAATAATAACTATCACTATTACCTAAACAGAACTGGCATACTCAAAGGTTCGAAATTTTTTTCATAGAATTTTTGAATTACAAGATTTTTTTTGGTAATAAGTCTAAAGATCATTTTGAAATGCTAGCAGTGCTAATATTTGATATATTTCCATTAAATGAGTTCTGAACAAATATGTTTAATATAAAAATTCAGGTTTTTAAAGATCTCAGTCCTTTCATGTGGATATACTAGAGTTAGGCAAATCAACACTTTTCAGAACAGAGGGTTATGATATTCCTGGAGGTTACAGAATATATATTTTTGTACAGTTAGGAAAGTGTAAATTCATGGCTCACTGAATACATATTGACTTCTTCCATAAAGGTTAAATCTATTTCAATATTGACAAGTGATTTTTCTCCATATTAGTATTCTGAGATCATAGCCAACAAAGATATGCTGGAGAAAATCTAGAATTCAAAGAGGAAGTATGTTTAGAACATCACTTTTGCAGAGGCTATGTGTTCAAGATAGGGGCTGATGAAATTAAGGAGGAAAGGGGAAAAAACAGGGGCACAAATGAGCCTTGAGGCAGCATGGGAGTATGATGTGAAGAATATGGCTTGTGGAGTACACTGCGTATTGTGGTGGCTTTAAAACACATCTGCAGATTATCTGACCCTCATCCCTTCAAAAGGTGAAGATACTTGATCTCCTCTTGGAACCAGGCCAATCTTTGGCACTGCTTTGATGAATAGACAATAGCAGTAATGACACTGCATGACTTCAAAGGCTAGAACTCATGCAGCTCTTGGGACCCTGGTTCTGGGAGCCTGTAACAAGTCTGGCTACCTTGAGGCTGCCATGCAGAGAAACCATATAAAGAGGCTATTGAGAATGAATGAGAGAATGAGAAGCAGATAGACAGAGACAGAGAGAGACTAACCTAAGGAGCCCAGCTGTCTGAACTTTTTAGTCCAGGAACCAGAAATTTGATTGGAAAAGCTTTGAAGATGATTCCAGCCCTTCCATCTTCTGAGTGCAATTATATGAGACCCTGGATTTTTTAGCTGAGTCTCTCAACCCCCAGATTTGTGAGTAAAATAAATAAATGCTGGGTTTCCCTGGTGGCGCAGTGGTTGAGAGTCCGCCTGCTGATGCAGAGGACACGGGTTCGTGCCCCAGTCCAGGAAGATCCCACATGCCATGGAGCGGCTGGGCCCGTGAGCCATGGCCGCTGAGCCTGCGCGTCTGGAGCCTGTGCTCTGCAACGGGAGAGGGCACAACAGTGAGAGGCCCGCGTGCTGCAAATAAATAAATAAATAAATAAATAAATGCTATCATGTTAAGCTACTGTTTTGGGGTGGCTTGTTACACAGCAATGAATGATTAGAACAATGTGCCCTTTCACATGAGCTAGTCACATCACACAAATGTTTAATATGATTTAACATGTATATAGAATTTCCATATTTTGCTTGATATCATTTATTATACACAGGGTATCAAAGGATGATAGATGTCCAAAAGAAATATCTAATGTAAGCCAGTAAACTTTTATAAAAAGTGATTCATTCACTCAACATATATTTATTGAGAATCTACTATATGCTGAGTAATTTTTTAAGACTCCAGGGATGTCACTGAGAAACACAACAAACTGATAAATTCTTTGTCACTATATACAGTGTCATGAAAGAGACAGGCAATACATTTTTAAAATGTATAAAATAACTCCAGGTAGTTATGTGATAAGAAGAAACAACAGATCAACAGATCGTTCAAGGGATTAGGGGTTGATTATCTAAGATAGGGTAGTCAGGGAAGATATTTCCCAGAAGACGGTTTTTGAAAATTAACACCCCAGGCTGAAAGAACAGCAAATATTTAAGTCCTGAGTTGTGAAAAAGAACAAGAAGAATAATGTGTCTAAAGCAGAGTGAGTAAAGAAGAAAGTGACATGAGATGACAATGAGAAATGTGAATTCCATTTTAGGTGAGATGGTAAGCCATGGGAGGAATCTGATCAGGGGAATGAGATGATTTCAATCACTCTGGCTCTTGTATGAATGTAACAGAGGTGGCTAGCTGTTGACCAAAATCCATGCTCTCTTATACCTGGCACACAGTGGTGTGATTATGTGCCTAAGGTCTAGCCAACAGAATGTGATTGGAACTAACACACTTCTGGCCCATAAAAAGTCTCCCATGTGTGATCATTCAAGCTCTTTCCCACTTCCAGCTGACAGGGATGGAGGTAATACTCAGAACAACCTTAGCAGCCACAGTTTGAAGACGGCAGAAACATCATCACCCTAGGTGCATAATGACTGCACGGAATAGACTCTCTTACTCCTACACCCGCTCCCGCCCCGCCCCCCGCCCCAACACCAATCATATACAACACCACTGCCAGCATCATCAACTAGGAAACACCCTAACTTTTTCATGAAAAAAAGCTAAAGTAATTTTGTTTTGAGTAATTACATGTATGGGTCTATTTGTTAACTCAGTCAAGTCTACCTTACCTAATACAGTGGCTAAGCAGCCCCTTCTAAAAGAGGGGCTGGACTGGAAAGAAGATTAATGAAAAGACTATTTTAATCAACTAGGGGAAATATACTGATAGTTGACACAAGGGTGGTAACAGTGAACTTGGCAAGATATGGTCAGATTCAGAGTATAGTTTGAAGATAGAACCAAAAGAACTTACTGATGATCACATTTAAGAATATCAGCTAGAAATTTTGAAAATTCTTATACTCCTTCAATACTCTTGTGAAACCAGATAACAGAATAGACTCTTCCTGATTCACTTTTGACTGAGAACAAAATCCACAGAATTCCACAATGAGTGTAAGACAAATCTCCTTCTTATGCAGAATTTTCAAAGAAACTCCATTCTTTGATTCTTGGACTTTATAGAAATTAAGCACATAAAAAGTGGCAGAGACCAAATTTGTTTGGAAGGATATCTTTGGATAAAACTGTGAGATGAAGCTTCTTCCAGGCCCAAGGCAGCAAGAGAGCCTGTCTATTTCATCTCAGTCCCAGTGAGGGGCTTTTCATGGGACCAGCCAAACCTCTAAAATATTTTCCCTGAAATGATGCCTGACATATTTGAGAAGACCAAAACCTGTGTGACAACAGGATAGAGGTGGCTACATTGGAATCTGTGTGCTCTCACAGAATTTATTGGTAAGAGCTTCTGCTTACAGCTGTGAGTCACACACGGAAGGAGAGGTAGTATGGGCTTCTTGTCTTGGGCTCTGTTGAGTTGGCTACCTGGAGGAGACAGAGAAGCTCTCAGCAGAAAGGCGGTAGAGGTAGGGCATGAGATGCTCAGGGAATGTGACACATCAGTGGTCTTGGGAGAATCCATGACTAGAGAGTTCTCCTTGGTGCACACAGATGTGCATCTCTTCTAGGTAGAGGAATCTCTCAACAGTCCATTAATGTGCCAAGGAAGAAAAAAATATGTTTTATATAGAGAAGACCTTCCTACCCCACCCCAAGCCAGGAAGGTCAGAATCTGGCTATCAGGTCAGGGATGGGGTGGTGGAGAGGAGGGTAGAGAATAGACAAACGAACAGGAAGAAGCCAACCACACCAGCCCCTGTCCCCTTTCCCACTGCAAGTCTCCAGCCCAAAGTGGACCCAAGCGGGGCAGGGGAGAAAATTTTACATTAAATCAGGTTTGGAGTTTCATTACTATTTTGGAACGTGTATCCAAAACACTGAACTAAATGCATGATTGTGACCTGAATGCACTGTAGGACTCTATTTCTAATAATGAACAAAAGAGTTATGCAGTTTGCCGACTTTTCTTCTGAAGCAGGGGAAGATTAAGCCACTGAATAAAATTTTAAAAGACCACAGGACACTAAGATAAATGTCTTGGTCATGTTATGAACCATGACTGCTCAAGACAGTGGCTCATTCAATTCATGATGGAAGAGAAATGTGGGCATTTCTAATTACAGTGACTCACAACAACAGAGAACTTTCGGTGGGAAAGTTTGGAAAGCCCTGACCTCAGGCCACCCCACATGTACCTAGGAAATCAACACAGTTTTCTTATCAAATGTATTAAGCAACTGCTTCTCTCCTGACTTGAGAGAAATGTGGCTCAATCACAGCAACTTCTTAAAGGATCATAAGAAAAGGCACTGCTGCTATATTTATGAATGCCTAACAAAATTTTAAAACATATGAGATTCTTCTTCAGTTTTGGAGCTTGTTATCTACATGGAGGATTATCTACATTATTTAAAGTGTTCTCTTTTTTTTTTTTTTTTAAAGTCAAATGACACTTCAGAAGTGTTTCTAGAGTTTTATTCCTGTCTGCATCCTACAATCTTATTTTGTTCATGGATATTCTCAAATGGCAGTGGGAATTCTATGCACAGGATATTGTCATGCTTGTTCAGAAAACCTGGTCTGTGGATCTTGATCTAATTACAGAAAGGAATGGGGGGAAAATGAACCTAGAGCTCTGTTTTTGCTTTATCCATGACACAGTTAATCTAAGACACTGCAGAGGTCTACAAATTCAGAAGACTTGAAAATAATTTCTTTGATATAATAAGAAGAAAACCATTTTTCTTTAACTGAATTTCTTGGCCTTTGTGGCAGAAATCAAATGCCACATATTATTGTAGTAGTTTTTCTCCCCACAGTTTAACCTAGGACCCGTTAACCAAGGCTACTTCTATATTCAGTAAGATTACATGCAAACTCAATTTCATGAATTATGTAAATGCCACTGCTGAGAGGTTCTACTGGTAATATAATATGACTATGCAAATGTACACTTCAGATACATTTAAGGCATAAAAAAATTACAAATTGGAGAAGTACATTTTTAAGGCTCTGTTTATTTTAGGCCATTCATGTCAAAACTGAAAACTGCCTTTTGTAAGAACACAGATGAAAAGTTCTAGATGAAATGGGGAGGAGCAAATCATTTTGGGAGCATCTATTGCTGTGAACTGAGTTAATTCCTTATGGAGGGTACCTAAGCAACACCAACATTTTATGCTAGACATTTTGCCAGTTATACCGGGATTCAATATAGTTTCAGATGATCCTACGATCAAACTAGATTTAGAAAACCATAGTCATCAAAGACTGAGATGAAAACTGATTTAGAAGTTGGGTTGGTTCTGATTGTGAAGTTTTAGGAATAATTTAATCAATGGATTTTTATTTTATTTTCCTTTTTATGTATGCTAATGGGTGATATACAGTTTAAAAGAAAACCTAAGTATAACAAATCTGAAAGACTTCTTTCAATAACATTTGATCTCATAGGAAAACACTGTAGTAGCTCAAGTGGCATGATGTTTTATTTTATAATGATACGTAAAATAATGGTATATCTTGCAATTACTAAATATTGTATGGCTTACAATTTTGTAGCAGATAGTGCAGTATCCACAGAGTCTTTTTTTTTTTTAATTTTTATAAACAACAGCAATTTATTTATCACAATTCTAGAGGCTGGGAAGTCCAAGATCAAGGTGCCAGCAGGTTCAGTGTCTGGTGAAAACCCACTTCCTTGTTCATAGACTTTTTTTTGGCTATAATTTCAAATGGTGAAGGAAAAAGGGAGATTTCTTGGGCTTCTTTTTTTTTTTTTTTAAATCCATGTGGCTTGTGGGATTTTAGTTCCCTGGATTGAACCTGGTTTGGGCCTGTTTTATAAGGATACTAATTCCATTCATGACGGCTCTACCCTCACAACCTAATCACCTCTCAAAGGTCCAACCTCCTAATACTATCACCTTGGGGATTAGGATATAAACATATGAACTTTGCGGCAGGGGACAGGAACATTCAATCTATAGCAAGGTGCTATTGGAATGTGGTGGGTAGAGGCCAGGGATGCATCTAAACATCCTACAAATGCACAGAGCAGTTCCCACAAGAAAGAATTACCATCCTAAAATGTCAGCAGTGCCAAGGTTGAGAAACCCTGGTTCAGATTTATCTGATTGTTTACTTATGATTAGGTTCACGTTTGACATTTTTTTGGTGAAAACCTACATAGGTGATATTGTGGCTTTTTAGAAAATCTCATCAGGAGGCTCTTCCTGTCAAATTGTCCCTTTTGGTGGTCCCTAAGTCTGATCATTTGGTTAGAGTAGAGACTGCTGAATCTCTCAACTGAAATGCTACCTTTCCTGCTTTGTTGTTAGTAAAAACTACAAAGGGGTAGCTTGTAGTTTGGGGAGATACTTGGAGATCTTGTGAATATTTTATTGCCTCCAAATATTTTACCCAATAATTCAGCATCCATTGATAATCCTTGCTAGAACCAACTATTACACCGGGGATTGCAGAATGGTTGTTTTCTTTTATTCTACCATTCCTTCTAGGATTTTTAGCTGGGATCCTTCTGTAAAGAACAGCTTTTCATTTCTATTTTTCTTTTTCATTTTACTATTACTATGGACTAATGAAATTTTAATTTAACATATTATAAACCATTATCATCGTTAACGCATTTCAATGCTCAAATTGCCACTAATTTGGCCAACGGGAGTCACTTTAAGCTGTCTCCTATGTCCTTTTGACATTTCCCTTAGTCTTTGAGCTTTCCAAGATGCTTTATTATTTTTATTTTTACTTTTCATAGTTATTGACCACATTCCCCACACTGTACATCTCGTACCCATGACTCATTTACTTTGCAACTGGAAGTTTGTACTTCTTAGCCTCTCTCACTTATTTCTTTCCTCCCCCACACTTTTTTTAGCCTTCTTAGTCTTCTTTGCTTTCTGGCACAAAATACGTCCCAGGCTCACCTTCTACTTTCCCAGCCCCTGCCCTGGAATCATCTATTTCTCCAAATGTTCCTTTTTTTTTTTTTTCCAAGGGGGCATAGTGTTTAGAACCAAGAACTGGGTGTCAGATATGTTCATTGCTACTAGAGTATCATATCACTAGATCTCTGTCCTTCTATATTTGTATCTTCCTTCTCCCACAGTGAGAACCCTGGTTCTCAATAAAAGCAATATATATTTGTGCATTTGTTCTACCCTATAATATATATCCAAAATGGTTTGTGGATTACTCCCCAATAATGTTTTTATTAGCCCGTGGTTTATCCCTTCCTTTTGTGAAAAAATGAATACAGACAGAAGCACTTCCAGAATGGCATAATAAAGGTCTCTGAAAATCTGGTCCTCCATAAAAGCAACAAAAACACAGGCAAAAATGTCAAAAATCAACTTTTTCAGAATTCTGGAAATTAACCAAAGCCTTGATAAAATTCGAGAAGGATTTATTCAAGAAAAACAGCTAAAACTAGGTAAGAACAGAAAGCTTTCTGGCATTTTAACTTACTCTAATCTCCTCCCCTTCTCCTTAGCTTTGCAGTAGACATGAAATCAGTAGCTATGAAATCCACAGTGTCTTGATTTACACTGTAACATCTTACAATATTTTGACTAGAGTATATTTTTGGCCAAGTAGCATATTTCTGATTGTTTGGGTGGTAACAGATAACTGTGGTCACTAAAACCACCACAGTCTATGTTCACAAAATCACAAGTGTTTATCTCAATATACTCAATTATGTTTTGCTTCCATTATAATCCTTCATTAATGATAAATTTTCATTTGTCTACTGGAAGAGTCCTCTTGGGCATATGGATGTCTATTTTAACTTTAGAGGCCTTGGTGACCATCCTCCATCCCCAGCCCAGGACCACACCAGGTAAAGTGAGACATGAAGATGCATATGCTTTCCTTGCACAGTGACTTCACCTTCTCCGAAATGGAAGGTTAGCATCTCTTCCACAGGCAGCACCAGCACACTAGCTAGGACATCACTGCTGTTGACTTAGTGAACCACCTTTTATATAAATTCCTCAAATAAACTTTACCTTTTACTAACTCTAACTTTTCCATGACCTTAGCTAATCTCAGTCTGTTAAAACTCTACCCAGCCTACAAGACCTGATGCAAATGTCATTAGATATTCCCTAATAACCTCAGCCAGAAACTACTATAATTTTTATGTTTATAGCTTTTATTCATGCTTGCCAAACACTGCATCATATGGCTATAAATTGATATATATATTTTTTCACTATCTGAGAGTAGAATCCTTGAGTACAAGATAATGTTTTATAGATTTCTATGTAATCCCACAATTTAAAGCTCTGCATGTAATAGGGATTCAATAAATGTTTATTAAACATTAAATTGCTGCATTTGTTAAATCCTTAAACTAATACACAATCTATATAACAATGCATAATGCCCTATGCCACATTTGGATTTTAATCATTTTTTTTACTAAGAACATATTATAAAACTATTCCATAGTATCGCTAAAAATATGTTATGAAAACTATTCAATGAAAATATAGAAATTTATGCTGTAACATTCTCTATGCAAACTTACCTCTCACAATGATGTTGGTAGACTTTTTTGCAGGGTTTCCCACATTATTATTGGCAATGCAGCTGTAAGTACCAGCATCTTCTGAGGTGATGGCAGGTATGGTTAAAGTTCCTCCAGTCAAAACAGTCTTTTCAGGCAGAGTCCCAAAGGACCTGACCCAAGTGAGAGAGGGTACAGGCTCTCCTCCTGTCGTAACACATACTAATGTTATGGCCTCTCCAGGATTTACAACTATAGGGTCATCCACCAAGAGTTTAATTGAAGGAGATGCTAAAAGACATAAACAAAAGAACATGCACCTATTTAGATCTACTACAACTAGAGTAACAGTATGCTTTATATTTCCTCAAACAATTAAAATGAAACATTGTTCTCTTGTGTCAAAATCTTACTGTACTAATCAAATTTAAATCATGTAGAATGGTTACTCATTTTAATTACATGTTATAAACCCATGGAATTGTTTTAAGATCTTACACATGGAGAAGGGAATTAAAAAGTTTATGTATTCTTGGATTATTCTTCCAAAATTAGAATGACAAGACAGATTAAAGTTTTAAGACAAAAATCCCTTTCTCTTTTAATGCTGACAATCTCTTTTGTCCCTCCAGGTATAAATATTGCAGCTGTTTAGTCCTTGTATTTTCATGGTGAAGAGTGTCATTTATTTAATTTTTGGATCATTCTGAGGTGAAATGATACATATTTTGTAACCTGAACACAACCAAGTAAGATAAAAGATCACTGCAGGTTTTTACTAAGCAGTGGGCCTGTTTTTTCATCTTGAAAGGAATAACAAAATCATGTAATTTAAAGCAGCCCCCATATTTCCTCTCTAACCTCTCTATTCAGAAAGTTTAGGCAATGAGTTTTCATAACCACTGCTTTAAAACTTAGAAACAAATAAACCACTGTTCAAACACAGTCACCGAACTATGACGGCCACCACTCCAATGTTTGGGTTATAATAATCTCCCCAGTGAAAATAAGTTGTTTGCAACTTTTCAGGTAAAAAAAAAAATTGTAGATAAATATCCATTCAATAAAAAATGCTGTATTACAGACTTTTCATCAAACACTCAAAGTAGAAACTGCACAAAAACTCTGTTCACATACAGAACTTTTTTTTCTGCTTATACCACAGTGCCAGCCTATATAATGCATTCCTAAATAAAAACAGAGGGAATGCATTAGGCCAATGTTTGAGTTCACACATTCAGAAATATTTGATGCAAAAGTTAAAACTGAAATCTATCCATATTGGGAACACAAAGTGTTCAATTGTACTGTGCAATTTTTTTAGATATTAATTTCAGCTTAGAGTTGGAGAGTGCTTTTCTCAGAATAGAAGGTAAACTCCTTGTGTGATTCAATATTGTCTGCCTTGTTTGGATACAATGGAATACTACTCAACCATAAAAAGATGAAAACTTGCCTTTTGGGACATGGATGGACCTTGAGAGTATTATGTAAGTGATGCTAAGTGAGATAAGTCAGAAAGACAAATACCATATGATCTCACTCATACTTGGAATATAAAAAACAAACAAAACCCCAAAATATATGTACAAACCAAATGAAACAAAAACAAACATGTAGATACAGAGAACAGAGTAGTGGTTACCAGAGGGAAAGGAGCAGGGGGAGGGTGAAATGAGTAAAGGGGATCAACTTTATGGTAACTGATGAAAACTAAATTTTTGACGGTGACCATGCTGTAGGGTACAAAGAAGTAGAAATATAATGTTGTACACATGAAACTTATATAATATTATTAGTCAATGTTGCCTCAATAAAAAATAAATTTGAAAAGACACCAGAGGAGAGCAAGAAGACAACTCCATATTATAATTATGGTTCTGTGGAATAGGTATGGAATGCCTGGAGGACCTTTTTAAACATCATTGTTGCATGCTGGCCCTTCTAACGTCATCTTAAGAGACACAGAAGTTTCCAAAGTATCTTAATTGCCCTTGTGAGATGTTGACTTGAAATTATAAATATCTATGATAAACCTGCTGGGGAATTCACAAAATGAAAATAAGAGGCAAAAGGCATTGCAATTTGGTAGAAAAGAAAGCATCTCAAAGAGTTATTTAATATTGTTAAACTGATAAAAAAGAAACTACTAATTAAATATTTTTAAAAGATATTATACTTAATTATTGACATAGCATTATGAAAAAGTAAAAGAAATCTCTATAGCTTAGTGTGAGGTAAATAATATAATCTTACAAAGCTATTTAGTTAAAATACAATTGTAGACAGTCCAACAGTTATATTAGTAAAACTCATTTGTTTTACATCGTGTTTTAGTAAAATTAAAAGTCCCAAGGCCTAAGGGCCATTAATAGTATATGTTTAGATTATGGAAACACACAATGGTGACATTAAGAAATATTTGTCCCTGAAATTGACTTGTATAAGGATGAGTTGTTTTTCTATTAGATAGACAATATAAAGAAAAAGGTTCAAGAGAATTTCAAAGCTCATAAAATAATATATAAATAACAAGAGACCACTGTTTTACCTATAGTGCATTGCAGAAGTGTATTCACAATCTTATTAAAAATTCTCTTTTCCAAATCTAAATTGAAAACAGCGTACTGTCCAACTTAGTTTTATTAAAGATGGCATTATTTCTCTGACAATCCCTGATGTTAAAAATATCCCACAAAGACCCCCAAAATGGGCTAATGCTTTCAAGACTTTAAGAATGCTCATACATATTTTAGTAACAAAATTTTACAGCTTTAAATTCTAAAGAGATAAAGGTGAAATTGTCATTTTGTTCTAGCATCTTACGTTTGATTCTGTAAATATCAGCTTTTTTAAACTATGAGGCTACGTTTAAGAACCACAGGGTCATTGGATTCATCAAGCTTAAGTGTAAATCATGCCATAGAGAAAAAAAATTAAAGTAGGAAAAACATAAAAAAATTTTTTTGTGTACTATTAAAAATATTTTAAGACATTTCATCCTGGGCTAGTTAAGTCCCTTGCTATAAGCTTCCATAGCCCCCTTATTTTCCCTTTCATATCACATCTTATAACATTAGCCAGGCTTCCACTATGGCTCTTCAGACAGAAGCATCATGACTGCGTTCACTGAAATATGGCCTGATAGTTGAATGGTAAGAGCACAAATTCTGGAGAACAATACCTGGGTTCTTGATTCTGCTATTATTTAATAACTGTGTGCACTTGGGCTAGTTCTTCTACTCCTGAGTGCCTCAGTTTTCCACTGTTGAAATGGAGGAAAATAATTACCTGTCTTACAGAGGTGAGACGATTTAACACGTGTTAAGTGCTTACAATAGTACCTAGTACAAAACATGCACAGAAAAAGCATTTTATTTTGTCATTATTTTCATTACCACCCCTATAGCCTCGTCCTGTGCTTGTACAGTTACTGTGCTTAATAAATATTGGTAAGGCAAATCAATAAGTGGGCAAATGAATAAATGAATGACTAGTGTAAAAAATGTAGTCACTAAACGATGTAATTTTTATATTTCACTCTGATGCATTTGACAGAGATATTTTAAAACCATTTTGACTTTTGGAGGTCCTACGCCATATCACAAAAAACATATTTAAATATACCCATACATTTTGAGGACACATAAAAAAATTTATTAATTTTGTTTTATTGATATATTTTAATTTATAAGTTGAAACTATTGTTTTTCAAGATTAATTTTAGTAGTGCCTTTAAAATCTTATAGGCAGGGAAACCTTCAAGATGGCACAAGAGTAAGACGTGGAGATCATCTTCTTCCCCACAAATACATCAGAAATACATCTACATGGGGAACAACTCCTACAGAACACCTACTGAATGCTGGCAAAAGACCTCAGATCTCCCAAAAGGGACGAAGCTCCCCACATACCTGGGTAGGGCAAAAGAAAAAAGAGACAAAAGAAGAGGGATGGGACCTGCACCAGTGGGAGGGAGCTGTGAAGGAGGAAAAGTTTCCACACAGTACGAAGCCCCTCCACTGGCAGAGACGGTGGGTGGTTGGGGGGAAGCTTTGGAGCCACGGAGGAGAGCACAGCAACAGGGGTGCAAAGGGCAAAGTGGAGAGATGCTTGCACAGAGGATCAGTGCCGACCAGCACTCACCAGCCCGAGAGGTTGTCTGCTCATCCCGGCCAGGACAGGTGGGGGCTGGGAGCTGAGGCTCGGGTTCTGGAGGTCAGATCCCAGGGAGAGGACTGGGGCTGGCTGCGTGAACACAGCCTGAACGGGACTAGTGCGCCACAGCTAGCCGGGAGGGAGTTCGGGAAAACATCTGGACCTGCCTAAGAGGCAAGGGACCATTGTTTCCGGGTACGCGAGAAGAGGGGATTCAGAGCACAGCCTAAATGAGGTCCAGAGACGGGCGCGAGCACAGCTATCAGTGCAGACAGCAGAGACAGGCATGAAACGCTAAGGCTGCTGCTGCAGCCACCAAGAAGCCCGTGTGCGAGCACAGGTCACTATCCACACCTCCCCTCCCGGGAGACTGTGCAGCCCGCCACTGCCAGGGTCCCGTGATCCAGGGACAACTTTCCCGGGAGAACACATGGCACACCTCAGGTTGTTGCCACATCACGCCGGCCTGCTGCAGGCTCAACCCGCACTCCGTGCCCCTCCCTCCCCCCGGCCTGAGTGAGCCAGAGCCCCCGAATCAGCTGCTCCTTTAACCCCCTCCTGTCTGGGCGGGAAACAGACGCCCTCAGGAGACCTACGCGCAGAGACGGGTCCAAATCCAAAGCTGAATCCCAGGAGCTGTGCCAACAAAGAAGAGAAAGGGAAATTTCTACCAGCAGCCTCAGGAGCAGGGGATTAAATCTCCACAATCAACTTCATGTACCCTGCATCGGTGGAACACGTGAATAGACAACGAATTATCCCAAATTGAGGCAGTGACATTGGGAGCAACAATATATATATTTTCCTTTGTTTCTTTTTGTGAGTGTGTATGTGTATGCTTCTGTGTGTGATTTTGTCTGTATAGCTTTGCTGTTACCATTTGTCCTAGGGTTCTGACTGACCTTTTTTTTTTTTTAAGTATAGTTTTTAGCGATTGTTATCACTGGTGGATTTGATTTTTGGTTTGGTTGCTCTCTTCTTTCTTTCTTTTTTTAAAATTACTTTTTAGTTTTTAATAATTATTTTTTATTTTAATAACTTTATTTTATTTATTTATTTATTTTTTTGTTTCTGTTTCTTTTTTTCTCCCTTTTATTCTGAGCCGTGTGGATGACAGAGTCTTGGTGCTCTGGCCGGGTGTCAGTCCTGTGCCTCTGAGGTGGGACAGCCGAGTTCAGGACATCGGTCCACCAGAGACCTCCCAGCTCCACATAATATCAAACAGCAAAAATCTCCCAGAGATCTCCATCTCAACACCAGCACCCAGCTTCACTCAACGACCAGCAGGCTACAGTGCTGGACACCGTATGCCAAACAACTAGCAAGACAGGAACACAAACCCACCCATTAGCAGAGAGGCTGCCTAAAATCATAATAAAGTCACAGACACAAGAAAACAAACCATTGGACATGGACCTGCCCACCAGAAAGAAAAGATCCAGCCTCATCCACCAGAACACAGGCGCTAGTCCCCTCCATCAGGAAACCTACACAACGAAATGAACCAACCTTAGCCACTAGGGGCAGACATCAAAAACAACAGGAACTATGAAACCACAGCCTGCAAAAAGAAGACCCAAACACAGTAAGTTAAGCAGAATGAGAAGACAGAGAAGCACACAGCACATGAAGGAGCAAGGTAAAAACCCACCAGACCAAACAACTGAAGGGGAACTAGGCAGTCTACCTGAAAAAGAATTCAGAGTAATGATAGTAAAGATGATCCAAAATTGTGGAAATAGAATGGAGAAAAAACAAGAAACGTTTAACAAGGACCTAGAAGAACTAAAGGGCAAACAAACAATGATGAACAACACAATAAGCTAAATTAAAAATTCTCTAGAAGAAATCAATAGCAGAATACCTGAGGCAGAAGAACGGATAAGTGACCTGGAAGATAAAATAGTGGAAATAACTACTGCAGAGAGAATAAAGAAAAAAGAATGAAAAGAATTGAGGACAGTCTCAGAGACCCCTGGGGTAACATTAAATGCACCAACATTCGAATTATAGGGGTCCCAGAAGAAGAAGAGAAAAAGAAAGGGACTGAGAAAATATTTGAAGAGATTATAGTTGAAAACTTCCCTAATATGGGAAAGGAAATAGTTAATCAAGTCCAGGAAGCGCAGAGAGTCACATACAGGATAAATTCAAGGAGAAACACACCAAGACTCATATTAATCAAACTATCAAAAATTAAATACAAAGAAAAAAATATTAAAAGCAGAAAGGGAAAAACAACAAATAACATATTAGGGATTCCCCATAAGTTTAACAGCTGATCTTTCAGTAGAAACTCTGCAAGCCAGAAGGGAGTGGTAGGACATAATTAAAGTGATGAAGGAGAAAAATCTACAACCAAGATTACTCTACCCAGCAAGGATCTCAGCCAGATTTGATGGAGAAATTAAAACCTTTACAGACAAGCAAAACCTAAGAGAATTCAGCACCACCAAACCAGCTTTACAACAAATGCTAAAGGAACTTCTCTAGGCAGGAAACACAAGAGAAGGAAAACATCTACAATAACAAACCCAAAACAATTAAGAAAATGGGAATAGGAACATACATATCAATAACTACCTTAAACGTAAATGGATTAAATGCTCCAACCAAAAGACACAGACTGGCTGAATGGATCCAAACACAAGACCTGTATATATGCTGTCTACAAGAGACCACTTCAGACCTAGGGACACATACAGACTGAAAGTGAGGGGATGGAAAAAGATATTCCATGCAAATGCAAATCAAAAGAAAGCTGGAGTAGCAATTCTCGTATCAGACAAAATAGACTTTAAAACAAAGACTATTACAGGAGACAAAGAAGGACACTACATAATGATCAAGGGATCAATCCAAGGAGAAGATATAACAATTGTAAGTATTTATGCACCCAACTTAGAGTACCTCAGTACATAAGGCAAATGCTAACAGCCATAAAAGGGGAAATTGACAGGAACACAATCATAGTAGGGGATGGTAACACCCCACTTTCACCATGGAAAGATCATCCAACTGAAAATAAATAAGGAAACACAAGTTTTAAATGATATATTAAACAAGATGGACTTAAGTGATATTTATAGGACAGTCCATCCACAAACAACAGAATACATTTTCTTCTCAAGTGCCCATGGAACATTCTCCAGGATAGATCGTATCTTGGGCCACAAATCAAGCCTTGGTAAATTTAAGAAAATTGAAATCATATCAAGTATCTTTTCTGATCACAATGCTTTGAGACTAGATATCAATTACAGGAAAAAAACCTATAAAAAATACAAACACAGAGGGGCTAAACAATACACTAATTAATAACCAGGAGATCAGGGAAGAAATCAATGAGGAAATCAAAAAATACCTAGAAACAAATGACAATGAAAACATGATAACCCAAAACCTATGGGATGCAGCAAAAGCAGTTCCAAGAGGGAAGTTTATAGCAATACAATCTTACCTCAAGAAACAAGAAACATATCAAATAAACAACCTAACCATACACCTAAAGCAATTAGAAAAAGAAGAACAAAAAACCCCCAAGTTAGCAGAAGGAATGAAATCATAAAGATCAGATCAGAAAGAAATGAAGGAAACAATAGCAAAGATCAATAAAACTAAAAGCTGGTTCTTTGCGAAGATAAACAAAATTGATAATACATTAGCCAGACTCATCAACAAAAAAAAAGGAGGAAGACTCAAATCAATAGAATTAGAAATCAAAAAGGAGAGTTGACAACTGACACTGCAGAAATACAAAGGATCATGAGAGATTACTACAGCAACTGTATGCCAGTAAAATGGACAACTTGGAAGAAATGGACTAATTCTTAGAAAAGCACAAAGTTCCAATACTGAACCAGGAAGAAACAGAAAATACAAACAGACCAATCACAAGCACTGAAATTGAGACTGTGATTAAAAATCTCCCAACAAACAAAAGCCCAGGACCAGATGGCTTCACAGGCAAACTCTATCAAACATTTATAGAATAGCTAACACCTATCCTTCTGAAACTCTTCCAAAATATATCAGAGGGAGGAACACCTCCAAACTCATTCTATGAGACCAGTATCACCCTGTTACCAAAACCAGACAAAGATGTCACAAAGAACGAAAACTACAGGCCAATATCATGATGAACATAGAGGCAAAATCCTCAACAAAATACTAGCAAACAGAATCCAACAGCACATTAAAAGGATTATACATCATGATCAAGTGGGGTTTATTCCAGGAATGCAAAGTTTCTTCAGTATATGCAAATTTATCAATGTGATACAGCATATTAACAAATTGAAGGAGAAAAACCATATAATCATCTCAATAGATGCAGAAAAAGCTTTCAACAAAATTCAACACTGATTTATGACAAAAACCCTCCAGAAAGTAGGCACAGAGGGAACTTACCTCAACACAGTAAAGGCCATATATGACAAACCCACAGCCAACATCATCCTCAATGTGAAAAACTGAAACCATTTCCACTAAGATCAGGAACAAGACAAGGTTGCCCACTCTAACCACTATTATTCAACATTGTTTTGGAAGTTTTAGCCACAGAAATCAGAGAAGAAAGAGAAATAAAAGGAATCCAAACTGGAAGAGAAGAAGTAAAGCTGTCACTGTTTGCACATGACATGATCCTATATATAGAGAATCCCAAAGATGGTACCAGAAAACTACTAGAGCTAATCAGTGAATTTCATAAAGTGGCAGCATACAAAATTAATGCGCAGAAATCTCTTGCATTCCTATACACTAAAGATGAAAAATCTGAAAGAGAAATTAAGGAAACACTCCCATTTACCATTACAACAAAAAGAATAAAATACCTTGGAATAAACCTACCTAAGGAGACAAAAGAGCTGTATGCAGAAAACTATAAGACACTGATGAAAGAAATTAAAGATGATACAAATAGATGGAGAGATATACCATGTTCTTGGATTGGAAGAATCAACATGGTGAAAATGACTATGCTACTCATAGGAATCTACAGATTCAAAGTAATCCCTATCAAAGTATCACGGACATTTTTCACAGAACTAGAACAAAAAATTTCACAATTTGTATGGAAACACAAAAGACCCCGAATAGGCAAAGCAATCTTGAGAACGAAACACGGAGCTGGAGGAATCGGGCTCCCTGACTTCAGACTATACTATAAAACTACAGTAATTAACACAGTATGGTACTGGCACAAAAATAGAAATATAGATCAGTGGAACAGGATAGAATTCCTAGAGATAAACCCACGCACATATCGTCACCTTATTTTTTATAAAGGAGGCAAGAATAAACAATGGAGAAAAGACAATCTCTTCAATAAGTGGTGCTGGGAAAACTGCACAGCTAAATGTAAAAGAATGAAATTAGAACACTCCTGAACTCTATACACAAAAATAAACTCAAAATCGATTAAAGACCTAAATGTAATGCCAGACACTCTAAAACTCTTAGAGGAAAACATGAGCAGAACACTCTATGACATAAATCACAGCAAGATCCTTTTTGACCCACCTCCTAGAGAAATGGAAATAAAAACAAAAATAAACAAATGGGACCCAACTAAACTCAAAAGCTTCTGTACAGCAAAGGAAACCATAAACAAGATGAAAAGACAACCCTCAGAATGGGAGAAAATATGTGCAAATGAAGCAACTGACGAAGGATTAATCTCCAAAATTTACAAGCAGCTAGTGCAGCTCAGTATCAAAAAAACAAACGACCCAATCCAAAAATGGGCAGAAGACCTAAATAAACATTTCTCCAATGAAGATATACAGATTGCCAACAAACACATGAAGGAATGCTAAACATCATTTATCATTAGAGAAATGCAAATCAAAACTACAATGAGGTATCACCTCACACCAGTTAGAATGGCCATCATCAAAAAATCTCCAAACAATAAATGCTGGAGAGGGTGTGGGAAAAGGGAACCCTTTTGCACTGTTGGTGGGAATGTAAATTGATTAAAAACCTAAAAGTAGAACTACCATATGACCCAGCAATCCCACCCTTGGGCATATACCCTGAGAAAACCATAATTCAAAAAGAGTCATGTACCACAATGTTCATTGCAGCTCTATTTATTATAGCCAGGACATGGAAACAACCTAAGTGGCCATCAGTAGATGAATGGGTAAAGAAGATGTGGCACATATATACAATGGGATATTACTCAGCCATAAAAAGAAAGGAAATGGAGTTATTTGTAGTGAGGTGGTTGGACCTAGAGTTTGTCATAGAGAGTGAAGTAAATCAGAAAGAGAAAAGCAAAAACTGTATGCTAACAAATATATATGGTATCTTAAAAAAAAAAAAAAGGTCATGAGGAACCTAGGGGCAGGACAGAACCTACTAGAGAATGGACTTGAGGACACACGGAAGATGAAGTTTAAGCTGGGACAAAGCGAGAGAGTGGCATGGACATCTATACACTACCAAATGTAAAACAGATAGCTAGTGAAAAGCAGCCACATAGCACAGGGAGATCAGCTCGGTGCTTTGTGACCACCTAGAGGGGTGGGATAGGGAGGATGGGAGGGAGGGAGACGCAAGAGGGAAGAGATATGGGGATATATGTATATGTATAGCTGACTCACTTTGTTATAAAGCAGAAACTAACACATCATTGTAAAGCAATTATACTCAAATAAAGGTGTTAAAAAAATAGAGCGAGACAAAAAAAAAAGCTCATAGGCAAAAGTGAAGTGCAAGTGAATGCTAGTTTTTTATAGTGCTCTTAAACTCTCCAACACCACCCTGAGTCCATGCATTATGTTTCTTTTCCTGCACTTATATAGGTAATTAGGAAATTAAGAAAGATTAATCTCATTGCAGTAAATCATGTATGTGGTTGAGTGTTTATTAAATATCTATTGCATGTTTTGGTTCAATTATCCCATCACTACGTAAGAATAAACATGTAAAGCCATCGGGATCATCAGCTTCCTTATAACCATGAGACAAGAGCATTGTTCTAAAACATACTGCAGGATCTAGATAGCCAGTCATTCTTCACAGCAACACATCAGAGACAGATTACTATTTGAAGCTCATTTTAAGTAATAAAGAAATAAAACAGAGAAGTTGAAAAGGGACAAGAGAAACAGTGAGTGGACAGTATGTTAATTTTTATTTGGGATGTTCATCGAACCAAAGTAAAAAGTAGAAAAAGGTGAAATACATAAAGTAAAAAAGTAAATCTATCAAGTGAAGCATCTATAGTATATTTTATTTATTTATTCATTTATTTTTGCGGTACGCGGGCCTCTCACTGTTGTGGCCTCTCCCGTTGGGGAGCACAGGCTCCGGATGTGCAGGCTCAGTGACCATGGCTCACGGGCCCAGCCGCTCCGCGGCATGTGGGATCTTCCCAGACTGGAGCACGAACCCGTGTCCCCTGCATCGGCAGGCGGACTCTCAACCACTGCGCCACCAGGGAAGCCCTACAGTATATTTTAAAAATCATAGATTATTGTAAACATGTTTTATAGTTATTGCCAAAACATGGCTCAAATTACATAAAAATTATTCCAACTAAGTCTGCTTTTAATATGACACATGCACAGACATACACCACCAGCTATAAACATTCTCTGTGTATACAGTGCTCATAAAAAAAGTGCCCATCAGACTATCCGAATGAGAATCTTGCCAGCACTCAATGATGGAAGGCATGCGTCACCACAGCGGTTGTCTTGGAGACTTGGCTCCTTTAAGATTGGTATGTCAACATTCTAGCATGCTTGATGTTCTCTGTGGTGGAAATACGAGAGATAGATAGATAGGTCTATAAATTATTCATCCTGGGAGGGATGTAATGAAGTAGAATGACAGAAAAAGAAAGAGAAAGAAAGGGAAAAGAAGGGAAGGGAAATGAAAGAGAGGAGAGACGAAATAGTCTGTGGTTTTTATTTTCCAAAATCCTAAACCTTCAATAACTACAACACGGAAAGTATATTTTAGGAAATATCTCTGAGGAAGAGAATTCTTCCCATGTTCCCTTCAGTTCCTCCCCTCCTGGCCAACAAAAAGAAAGTTTTCTTGGGCTAAGCAACAGTTACTTCAGTTGGTCTGAGACAGAGAGGACTGGCTTCTTGACTCCCACACCAAATCCTGAACATCTGCATATTCAAGAGCAGAGGGGATGCGTGTGTCCCTTTCTGCTTTGAGGTCACTAAGTATGACTGGCTACACAGACAGGCCATAGTGAGTCTCATGGGAAAGGCTCCATGCCTCAGGGGAACAGCCCCAGCCCCACACAATGGAATGGAAGAAGCAGAGAGATGGGCCAGAACTGAATGTGGCAAGACAATACGAATGAGGGAGATCTTAGATGATACGTGCCTGTCAGAAGATCCAGATCTCATGCCCCACACCTTGGTATAATATAGCACCCCCTAGAATTTAAATAAAATCTGGTGGAAATGGGAACTCCACATTGACTGAGATACAATTTCTGAAATTATAGCAGAATAGGTAGTTGAAATAAAAATGAAGTTGAATTATAGAATAATAAAGATATATTTCTTTCAAACCTGAGTTTGTAGACTGGGATTCATGACCATTAATTTTAGAGTCAGTTCCTCGTGAGGTCTTCTGGGTGTGTAATACAAAGATTTAGTTTGGGGTTAATTAAGAATACATTCTGTAGGAAGAAAATACTATTGTATTGGTGGGTTTGTTTTGGCTACTACCTAACATAACAGCTAGCTGAAGATAAATATGGTTTAAAAAAATTGAAAAAAATGTAGTGCTAATCATCTTTATATTTTTAGAGATTTGGCTCTCCATGGATCTGGGCCTTTTAATTTTTAAAAAGGAACTTAGTTTTTCACCCCTGACGCTTCGATTAAATTGATATGAAATAGTTAGCTATGGTAAAAGCTGCCCGTTGCCTTGAGTTAGAGATAATCTGAGACATATGATTATTTGATTGGAAGGAACTTGAATACTGAGTCACAGAGAAAAATCACAAGGAAGAAAGAACATGAAAAAACAAACAAAACCCCGCCCCAAACCAATAAAGCAACAATAAAAAAAACCCCACCAGAATGAACTCCAATAAAAAATCCTCAGCTAGGATGGTATTTGTCTTATTCTGAATCCTCCCAAAAGCAGGTCCTAATATAAGAAAATAGTTCATTTGGGTGGAGATCGCAGGAAGAATACTGAAGGAGAAGGGAAGAGACAAAGAAAGGGAGAAAACCCAGTAATGGAGCACTAAGGAGCGGTTGTCACTGTGAGAAACCTGACTCCCTGCTGCTGGGGACCCTTTGGAAAACTAGATAGAACACATCTCAGGACTCTCCCTCTGAAAAGTGAGGAGGCTGGCTGGGGTATTTACCTACCAACTCCTGTCCTTCATTAGTTAAGGATCATTCTATGGGTCTTAACTTACCAGCCTTCTGCATTGGCTGAACACATTGTTGAGTCCAGCGAAAGTTTTCAAACAGAAGGATAGTGAATCGAATCTGTCAAAAGAAACTACAATAACCTCCAGAACAGGCTAAGAGGAGAAAACAGGGCACTCACAGTGTCTGCTAGGACACCCTTTCCATGTAAATTCAATGATCAGTAGTTGGCCACATGGAGATAAGGTGAAAAGGCTAAAGAAAGAATAAGGAAGAAATCAGTGGTGAGTAGGGGCACCTTTACCCATCAGGATATAAACACAAAATAAAATAAGTAAGAGCACACCATGAATAAAAGGAAGAGGAAGTAAAAATATATACAATTAACTTTCTGCTTCTTTTCCATGGCCATACATTTTTTAAACTAAAATATACACGATAGACAAACCAAGTCCAGCTTCTATATGGAGCAACATGCTATGTTTACAGATTCAAAGAATAGAAAAAAGTTTCTCTTGCAAAAAGAAGTCATTTCACTAAGATATAAGAATCACTGTATTTTCATGCATTTCATTGGAATTCATTTTCAACAGATGTTTCATTGAAATACAGGTAGCAATGGACATTTCACATGATAAAAATGAGAGAATATATTAGAAGTTGATTTGAAAATTCAAAATAATCCACGCATATAGTTGAAGTTATTATTCAAATATTATCATTATTGACAAATGGATTCTCATGAAGCCCAGGAATGATATAATATTAGGAAATTCTATTTAAAACAATGTTCCTGGATATGGCAATATTTGAAATAGTATTCATAAATAGTCTCTAATGCAAGAGAGAGCCTTTGCTATAGATACTGAAGCTAACAAGCATTTTTCATTTTTTTAATGTTCAAAGGACAGATAGTTCTGCAAATGATTGAGGAGGCAGAGCAAATATTTTCCTTCATGGAAAATTACATAAAAGTTTTCTAGAAGAGACCTACTGCTTAATGCCATGAGTTCCAAAAATGGCTTCCCTAGATGGGTTTTGTTTGATTGGCACAATATTATTTATTGTTTGTTGTTGTTATCATTATTAGGAATAAATGTCTTTAGGTATTGTTTGGTCTCCCCAGTATAACACATTTCAACATATTCATTTAATAAGTATATATTGAGCACCTACTATGTATCAAGGCCTGTGATAGGCACTTGGGATATAATGGTGAACAAAACAGCCCAAGAATTCCTGCACTCAGAATCCTACATCCTAATAGGATGAGAACCAGCCTTCTCCCCATGACTCCCATTGTCTTGGGTGACTTCACATATTTACATCACCTCCCTGGTCTCTGAAGTCATGTGCATTTATGATCCCTGACCAGAATATTTATGCCATCACAGCATAATGAGTAAAGAAATCTGGGGACTTCCCTGGTGGCCCAGTAGCTAAGATTCCATGCTCCCAGTGCAGGGGGCCCAGGTTTGATCCCCGGTCACACCCAGTGCAGCCAAATAAATAAATAAATATTAAAAAAAAATTTGCCAAAAGATATTCTTCAATGAAATCAGAATTTACAAATTATAATTAGTGTTATTTACATTTGAATCTAGTCATTAAACAAGATAAACAGAAAAACTAGAACTGTAACTTGTGTTCCAAGGTGAGCAAAAGATAAAGTCAAAAGCTTATTTCAGTCGATAAGTTATGCCAATAGTTGGGGTACTAGTACTTAATGGCCTAAAAACTCTTCATAAATATTGTTAAAACATGATGAAGAAGAACTTTATTACCACTTACATCTCCCTCCCCTGGCCAACAATCCCTTAATGTTCCTTCCAACAGGTGAAATCATGGCAAAGCAAGGTCTCATTCAAGTTCACCAGAAACTGAGCATTATCTGCAGCTGCAGCAGAATACCAGAGGGTCATCACTCATGGAGAGAAAATCCAAGCTAAGTACTTCCAACCAAGAAACTTGCTGTCCGTGGAATTTTCCTGTTCTTCATGGAAGATACCAGGTTTTTAGGAATAGTGCCAGTTTGCAAAGATGTCCTCCTCACAAAATCAACAAGGCATGAACTTGCTATTCCTGCTGCCTGGGATTCTCTTCCAGTGCTTATTCACCTGGTAAACCACTTTACCACGGTCAAGTGTCAATATCAGTTTTTTACCAAATTCTTAGTTTTTGTACAAGGCAATTGAATTCCTTCCTCTTTTGTATAAGCATAGTGGCTTATTATAGCTTCACACACACACCCCTCCCCACATACCTTAGCCACCATTAGAACATTTACCTTCGCCTTTCACTGTGCGATATTTAAGAATTGAATTATCTGTGAAAAGGGTGGTGTTTTTCATATTCGTACCAACAGCACGCATAAAAGGATTTGGCAAAGAATTATGTGCTTAATAAAGTCTTATTGAATAAAAGAATGTTGAATTTAAAGACTAGAGAACAGAAACTCCACATAAGACCTATTTGTCATAAACTTAACCAAAAAAAAAAAAAAACATAAAAACTCAGGATTTCATGAACCATTCATTGAAAAATACTAGCTATGAAGACCTTTCTGTTCTCTCACTGTTCAACCCATCTAAACTTAATCATGCTTTATATCACTAACAAGGTGATAGCAAAGAATTTCTCTTTCAAAATTTAGTGCACCACTCACATAAAATAATTACAGCATATTATTTACACTTCTTTGTACTTAATTCTTTGCTCAGTTATAGCACATACATTACTATCAGTAAACCATTTGATTAAACCAAATTATGTCCCCGAAACCAAAACTAAAGGCATATGGCCTTTGTCATAAGAGGACCAGTATGTGGGTAATTCAATATAGAATTAAAAAGATCAGTTAAGATTTAAGGCTCTTCTGTAAGAGTGACACAGCAGTAGGAGAACAGATAAAGACATCACCTCCAAGACCATCTGGTGTTGATCTCCCAGCTATACTTCTTGAGGCCTCACTAGAGTAGCAAAGAAAACAAAACAATAATTCTGCTCTGGCCATCAGAGCTGCTGAAATGGAGGCAGCTGGTATTTCTAAAACCAGTATTTGTAACATAGAGGGATGGTGCAAAAAGGTACTCTCTTATTAGTTACTCTCTTACTCTTGTCTTATTGGTCTGATAAAAACTAGGTGTTTTTCTTTTTTTCTTTTTATTACCCATCCTGGTGACACTGTATTATAATGTTATATTTTGAAACTTTTTATGATTCTACAATTTCATTTTATAGTAATATTGCTAAGGTGGTTCATAGCTAATCTTAAAGAGTAATGTTGAACAGATTTAACTCTGCTGGGCCTCTGTTTGCCTCTCCAAGGGAATTCCATTAGTTTCCAAAGGACTGCTCAGGCCAAATGTCTACCTTGATTAGGAAAACACCTTGGCATATAGTCTCCTAATCTTGTCACGTATCTATACTCAGGTTACTCAAATATCTAAATTGGTTCCAAGATACAGCAAAGATTAGAAATCAGATCAGGAGCTTAATTAGCCAGGTCATTGATAGCAACAAAATAAACTGACAGCAAACAAAGGAATAACCTATGTTTTATTTAAAGAAAAACTGTTAATTCAACATATATTTATTAAGTGCCAACTGTGTGTCAGACTCTGTTCTAGGCATTGGAGACAATAGAACAAAACAGACAAAAATCCTGCCCTCGAGGTGTTTGTAATTAGATGGAGACAACTATAGCCCTTAATATGTTCCAGGCACACTTCAGAAAGCTTTTCATATATTTCTCATGTAATTTTATGAGATAGCTACTATTATTACCAATCTGAGAAACAGTTTAGATAACTTTTACTTATTACCAATCTGACAGACTTTAGATAACTTTCCCAAGGTCACGTACATAGTGAATGGTGGAGCTGAGATTCTAATCTAGGCAGTCTGACTTGAGATGGATTTAAAACATTGTAGATAAACTCCAGAGTGAAATAAAGTTGATAATTTTCAAATAAACATGATTTGCTAGTCAGGCTTCGAGAAATCTCTACCACTTAGAATAGAAGGCAAAAAGGACTTGTGAACCCCCTAAGGCATAATTTAAAAGCCTAAATTCTGAAGTGACTGTGGAAAAGGCTCTTAGGCTATTGCTCACAGTGTTTTCACTCCTAACTCATACAAAACTATAATGGGCTCAGTTACTTAAGTTCTCAGACTTCACAAGGTAAGGAGGAAAAATTTAAACAAGGAAAGACTTCCTGAGACAGAACAATGGAGAACAACAGTGGCAGCTGACAATATGCCACTAAGAAAAGAGTAAGAAAAACAAGTGTATTATTACATGGAACAGTAAGCATGGTCATAAACTATTAACCAAGTCTTCATTTATTGACATTTCAACTGCCAACCCCAAAATATCAGATTAGGCAGATACAATTTTAAAAAGCAAGAAAAGAAGTAATATATCCATATATTTAGGTATTTATCATGGGATGGGGGGAAAAGAGAGAGAGACTTTTGCTGGTGCTTCTAAAGTTTGCTATAAAATACTACTTTGCAAAGGACAAAAGTAGTCATATTTTGCTAAATACAATACTGGACCAAAGGTCAAATTAAAGAAATCAAAGCATACAAATCATACATACATTCATACTTAACACATTTAAGCATTATAATGGTTATTTACATTGGACTCTACAAGTAGTTTCATAAAATTAAGAATATCATACCTTGATTGCTGAACTGGGTCACAACCCAGACAAGTGCGGTGTCATGAGTACCTCAGCCCTTGCCAAGTATCTGTTACCAAACTCCTAACTGGGATTTCTGCACTAGCCTCCAACTGACATGTGCATCTGAAAACACTGGAATGGGGAGTCTAATTCTAGGAGTTGAGGGGTGCCTCAACAAATTAAGGCCTGCCCTGGGAAATCCGAGAAATGTGTAGACTTTGTTTTATAAAGGGCTAAATATGTTTTCAGGAGGTGTTCTCCTTTCAAGTACAGATATATTAACTATTATTTACTTTTAGGCTTACATCGATATTCCTTCCCCATGGCTAATGAAATGAAAAAGAAAGAAAAAGAGAGGCAGAATCAGAGCATAATTTGTGAAAAATAAATATGCCAAAGCAGAGGGATTTGATTCCAAGTTTTGTGTGTGGTTAGGAGCCAATATATTGGACTAAATTACAAAACAATAAAATTGTGGTTTGCACCGGAGAAAACGACAGTTTTAAACTATAGACCTTGTAGTAGGTTTCAATACAGTATCAGGTTGACATACTGTAAATACTAACTGCTGTTTAAGAATGTTATTACAGATCTAATTCTAACACAAGTCAATTCAAGCCTAACTATTAAACTAGCTACATTTCTTATCTTGGGATTTCAGACATTCAGAGTACATTTAAATGTACTGTTGCCATATTCTAGGACAATGCTGCTATATGATAAGGGAGGTGTTTCTTTTTTGAGTAAGATAATACTGTAGTGTAACATATGTGAAGGAACTAAAAAGCTGCACAAAATGGAATGTTGCTTAAGGAAAGATTAAAAGTCAATAAAACCTTTTTAATACTATTTTAATATGAAAGATAAAACCCTGACTGAATCACCTCCAAATTCAATTCCTCTCTACACATGAGAAACTGCATGCACAAAAAATGTCCTGCCAATATTTTATTTCACAAAGCTACTGAAAATATAACTTTCCTACTCTAGTTCTGATGTTTTCCATATAGATTTTGTTAAACCCACATTTCCCATTCTACATGATTAATATGAACTGATGAAATATCTTTACAGAGGAAACAAATACCATTTGTTTGAAATGTCAAATTATTTTTTGTTTTTCTTCAAGTTTTTAATATTGGTATGTATTGAATTGCCTATTTAACTCTCCGGTGACTTAAGAGTTAAATCCATATTACATATTCTTTGACTGTAGATCTGTATACATATAGTAATGCTTTTCTAAACCTGTATTCATATTTAACATTTTACTTAAACACACAAAACAATGTTTAGTATGCAAACCATTGCATATTCACTGAATTTTCAGGGTCTTTGAAATGTAGTATCATATTTTTGTATAGTCCATAGTGTCCTAAGTCTATATGGACATCACATCTGATTGATTTTTGCTTATGGCTCCAAAATGAGAAAGACATAAACATTACAATTTTTTCAGATTGAGCTAATTTTAAAGCTGAAAGACAAAATGTAATGAGGCAGGACTTTAGTTATTAAGTATTCATGATCAAAACCAAGAGAATTAGAAAGATATGGTAAGAATAGAAGGAGTTTTGCTTCTTTTCCCCTATTTTGTTCCTCCCAGGCAATTGTCTTAGTGGATTCAATCCCAGGAAATTTATAAGAACCCATATTATACGGCTTGTTTTTCCAATAGCTTTGTTCATTTATTTCCTGTTGTGTCTTTTTCTCTCTTCACTTTGAAAATATATATTTTAATTTGCACTCAATACATAATAATCATTTTGAAGAAATTTCTTATCTACTGTTACCTGTTAAGTCAAACTATATGAAATTGCCAATATTTTACCATTTTAGAACTATAAACTCTTTTCAGTAAAACAAAGCAAACTGGCGTTGCCAGATGCTGCTAGAGGCAGAACACCACGTGGTAATGTTTTATACTTGACTGACTAAAAATTCTGCCTCTTGCTTGGCTGTGCACAGGGTTGCAGTGCCAAATCCAAGTGAAACTTAAAGAGTAGCTTCGTACAACTGTCACATCTATTTATGCCAAAAATTTTATACCTGGTTTCTTGATAATTTCCATTTTTGTCAAAGCAGGGAAATAGGTACCATTAATAGAACAAAAGGACAAGGTTGCCATCAATAAATTTCTATTACACAGTATGTCTATCAGAAATCAATACTGTTGACTTTACAGCACATTCACTGGATGGTATGTGATTGAAGGATGTAGTCAATAAAATGCTCAAGTAGTACAATATAGCAACTAAAGCAGAGTGACTAAAAGGAGCTGACAGAAAGAAATGCTGTTCAAAACATAAACTAAAAAAAAAAAAAAAACTAAAACGTATTACTAAACAATTGGGCAAATCTATTTTCTATAGCAACAGAACAGTAGCAAGTAAATCAAGAAGAATATGCTGTTATCAGAAAAAAAATGTCTCAGAACAGATGTTGCAGAAAATGAAAATTGAGGGAAAAGCCAAAATCTTTGTGATGCTTTGGAAATAACTGCCACAACAGCAAACCAAAAGTACATGCTGCATCTGGACTTATAGTCAAAAGGTTGATGTTAATGCATTTCTGATACTCTGCCTGTCCATTATGATCCAGTCTACCTCTCACCGCTCTCCTTTTAGTCCCTGTAATAATACATGAGATACTCTACTCCCACTATATGGACTACTACAAGGACTTTCTTAATATATATATATATATTTTTTTTTCCGGTACGCGGGCCTCTCACTGTTGCGGCCTCTCCCATTGCGGAGCACAGGCTCCGGACGCGCAGGCTCAGCGGCCATGGCTCACGGGCCCAGCCGCTCTGTGGCATGTGGGATCTTCCCGGACCGGGGCATGAACTCGTGTCCTCTGCATCGGCAGGCGGACTCTCAACCACTGCGCCACTAGGGAAGCCCATGGACTTTCTTAATTTTTAAATTTAATTCGAAGCCATCATGAACCAATGTGGATCTTTTAAATTATGTCTAGTTGTGACTCAAATAACTCTATGAATCTATATTAACAGTGACCACAGGGCTAATCTTAGCCACAACACAGGATGTTAAATCCTATGAGTAGTGTGGCTAAGGTCAGAGGACTCCCTGAAAGCACAAATATTTTAGCATGAAGTTTTAACAATAATACGTGCATTTCATCATATTAGAATGTCAGAGATAAAAGCAGATATTTATGGCTCACCCCTCCCCCCAAAAAAACTGTCTGCATTTTTCCTGTTCTTTAAACTAGAAAATGTATTCTATAAGTGTTCTCTGATGAGATAATAATCAATTTCTATTTTCCTAAAAATTATTTTAAATGTACATTTACCTGGTACTGTTTAGTATACTTGATTTAAAGAAAGGGTAAGAACATAAATTGTATCTATTTCTTCATTATGGAAGTAAGTATATTACAAAAAGGCTTTATAAAAATCTTGCAGACCTAATGTAAACATCTACTCATTACTAATGTACACACTAGTAATATGATCATTTACATTTAATGACACAATATTTGATATTCACTTATTTCTGTAACCATTGAAACAAATTGGAATTTAACTGTGATTTAATATTTCTGCTGAAAAGTACAGAGTAGTATATTGTATCACTGATACTTTCAATAAATAAAAAAGGACAATCAAAGGGTTAAATGAGATTTTGGAAATCCTCATTAGTTTCTTCACAAAGGTAATTTTTTTTTAATCTAACAATCACAATACCATAAAACTAAGAGCCCAACATTTGCCAAGCAATTTAAATACAATCTCATTTAATCTTCACAGTATGTGTAATGAGGTAAGGTTCTGTGGGGAAATTTGTACTCTTAAATGTCTTACAGCTGGAGGCAGTACAGTGGCCAGTGATGAATCTTCTCTTGAATGAGATGAAAGCCTCCCTGACAGTGACTTTTTGTAAAAGAAATATTGAGAGCCCAAGATGTGCAAAGATTTCTTCAAATGGGTACATCAGGTCCAGAGGTTTTTGTTTGCTAAATCTTTTTCTTGAATAGATAGTAATGTAAGGCTTACGTATAAAAGGACAACAGCACAATGAGGTATTAATCTTGTCAAATTCTGCAAGCCTGAAACTTGCTTGCATGAATCCTGGGGCTCAAGAGTAGTTGTGTACATAGAGGCTGCATCTACTTCTTTGCAGCCATCTCATTTAATCTAAGTTTTTGTTGTTGTTAATGTTAACTTGGTAAATAAAAATGAAATCTGAGAGTAAATATTCTCTTTCTATCAATCGGTGGCCCACCTAGAGCCCATCATCAACATGAATTAGCAAAAAAAGCAGGTTCAAAGAGTTGAAAGACTTGGTCACACCACTGGGGAGAGTCAGGATCTACACCCTGGTTTTTCTTACAAATGCTTCTTTATGTAGAGCTGCTTAAGCCTGCGCATGTACCAGCATTAACAACTGACATTAAGACTATTCTATATGAGGGTAGGCTGCATGGTGGATTAGATCATTAAGTGATCAATTATACTGGATTGCCTGAGATTACAGGATGTGAGACTTTCACTGAGTCCAGGACACACTGGGATGGTTGGGAACCCTAAACACCATCCCTTGATATAATCTATTCTAGGAGTTTGGGTAAGTAAATTATGGGATTAGCTACATGCACTTATGGATGTTATTGTATCTTCATCATGAGACCCAGTAATGTATAAAATCAAATTTGTCAGTGAATGATCATAAAGATATTCTAAACTACAAGTTCTAAGTGCAAGCTCAAAAAGCATACAAGAAGTCTAAAATGCATTTCTAGTAACTGAATTGTCTATAATAACAGAATTCTCAGCAGCTTCACTAGAACAATAGAACCTTATCAAGTACTAAGCCAAGGTCTACAAATCTGCGATCAGAAGCAGTTTAAAATTAAAACTTAAGTGTTCTAAGGTGTATAAAAATTCTATTGCTTTATTTTAACATATTCTCACTCAACTCACTGAAAGGAATATCACATGATTTGAACTTCTTTATTCTTACGAATAACTTTTAAATTGTCTAATTATAATTATAGCCTAATAGTGTTTGAAGAATAACTACGTAAAGCTGGGAAAATCTGATCAATAAATTATTCTAGATGTTTGCTAAAACATCGACTATTTGACATGCTCCAAAGTATTTGGTTAAGTTGTGAGACAGCATTTCAATAATTTACACCCTTTTTAATAAATATGATAGCACTGCCTTTCATTTGTTTAACAGATTTTTTAATCTTCTTTGCTTAGCTATCTGCTGTATCTGGGTTATGATGTCTTCTGGGCAAGTTAATAGTTTATGAGGGATATTTTATATAAGAGCTCATAGCCTAAGAATAAACTTGGATATAGTGAACCTGAAAAATTCATTGCTAGGACAATGAAATGCACAGGCCTAGAGAGATCCCAGAAACATGCATACTTCCTGTTACTATGGTAATAGAATTTTGAAAAATCTGGGCTAACTTGTTTCTCTGAAAATAGTATCAGGAAGACCAAAGCTGAAGCCCCATAATAACCATTGCTTCTGTCACCAGATTCACTGTGTATTCATCACCTATATTTTCACATTTATGAAACTACATTAGTGAGGATAGAGCATATATACGTTCAATTACTGTAGGAAATGACAGAGCACTCAGATGAAGAATCTATTACATATCAACAAAATTGCAAATTTCTTTAATTTTCCTTATGTACCCTTATTAATTTCACAGAATAATATTTTATATTTATGTAAACATTTCTGCCAATCATAGTTTAAACAGACATATGCCAGAATATGTATTCATTTCTATATATTTTGCTGGAAAATATTAATATTTAATTTACCCACTGATGAAAATAATTAAAAAATGATGGAGAACTCATTTTAAGATTAGTCATCAATGGTTGAAGCTATACACCATATCCTAGCAAAAGTCTAAGGTTCTTGTCATCATTTCTCCATGATTACTGATGATACCAATTTTATTCTTTCTTTCCATTATCAAGGTTAACAACCCAGTGATGACTACTATTTATTGTATTTGTTATGTGTTGGAATCTCTTTTAAAAGTTTTCCATTTAATAGCATTTACAGCCTATAAAACCAAATAATATGGATCTCTGTGCTAAGCCTATTTTGGGGAGGGGAAAAGTAAGTTTAGAGAAGCTAAATTACATCTCCAATTTGAGAAAAACAAAATTTGAACCTTAGGTTTTTGAATGTCAAAATTCTTGCAAGAGAGTTATAGGAAACATCTCATTCTCTAATGATATGGCCTATCAACAATATTCTAATACTATTTTTTGTATTCTGTTGGTATCTGTAGTTATAAATACTATTGTTTAGAAAATCTGCATTACCTACGATAAAAAAAATCTACTAAGGCATTCATATTCCCAATATTTTAGTACATGAAAAGATAAAACATTTTTTCTGCTTCTTTTCCCTTTTCTTCCTCCTGTTTCTTCTGTTTCACATACTAACTTCTCCATCATAAAAAGGAAAATCAGAAAAAAAAATGTGCAGACTCACTGACACATCATTTGTATCCATATTTTGATACTTTGTCCAGTCTTTCAAAATTTTATTATACTATTACAAAAGTGATCTTTGTCCCTCACTAAAGTTTCATTTTACCTTCTTCCTTTACAATTTATTCCTTCCTATTTCCCCAAAGCTAAGAATACAGGACCACACATACTCTCAGTAGAGTTCCCTCTTTAGGTTGAGATTCTACTGAAGAGTAGACTCTTCTCTTTAAATGGCTGATTCATTTTCTTCCTTTGATGTAACATATATTATGAACTTATATCTGAAATTTTAAAAGAAAAGGAATCCTAAATGCAGAGGCCATTTTTAGTCATTTTAAAGTGCTATGAACTGAATTGTGGCCCCCCTCAAATTTGTATGTTGAAGCCCTAACCTTCAATGTGACTGTATTTGAAGACAGGGCCTTTAGGGTGGTTAAGTAAATTTAAGTGAGGTGATAAGGGTGGAACTTTAATCTGCTAGGGCTGGTGTCCTTGTTAGAGTCAGAAGAAACATCAGAGCTCATTACTCTCTCTGTCCAAGAACCACAGAGGAAAGGCCACAATCAGAAGGTGACAGCTACAGGCCAGGAAAGGGAGGCCTCATCAAAAATCAACCCTGACTGCACCTTAATCATGAACTTCTATCTTCCAGACTGTGAGAAAATACATTTCTGTTGTTTAAGCCACTCAGTCTGTGGTATTGTTATGGCAGCCAAGCAGACTAATACAGGAAGTCATTGTATTTATACTAAGTATCTCTCACAAACATAGTCTTTCGTTAAAGCTATGATTGTTGGTGAAAAAATTACACCTAGAGTCTAATAAATGGTGCTACTGTTTGTCTAGATGCTGTGGAGCTTGCCTAAAGGAAAGAAGTTCAAATATCCACATGGCTAAGAAAGATGTGTGAAGTTAGTACTCAGGTATAATGACAGCAAAGTTTCTACCGCTGTTTCCATTTGCCCTTAAATTGGCTATCTATGACAATGGACATACTATTTTACAAGAGGAGGTGTTTATGTCCATACTATTCTTATTACAGAGAATTATTTCTATGAAATTCCTATAACTGAAACATTATTTTATTTTTCATAACACATATAATTTAAATACCTCTAAACATAGAAGAGAACTACCATGAATAGATCACAGCATACAAAAAGTTTTATATTGAGTCTCACAGCAATTGCTGAACATTTACATTAACAACTTCCCTATAGGTTATATAAAATAATAAGAACAGATAATAGTTGTCTAACAAAGGGAACAGAGATGTTTCCTAACCTCTATCTTTTTCCGCGGTAAAATTTATTGAGACAGATTGGAGGGGAAAAAAGAGAGAAAGAAAGAAAGAAAGGAGAGCAGGAGGAGAAGAAGGAAGAGAGTATCAAGTATCAAAGTATCAAAATATGGAAGAGCAGGAGGAAAAGAAGTGTAGGTTTTCGTATTTCTATAGCCAGTAATACTTTTCAATGACTTGGTTCCTAGATGTAATGCACATTTATGGAAAGCATCCTAACTGGATAATTTTATAAATGCTAAATTTCAGCAGACTGAATCAAAGGACCTATATAATTAAATAAAATTAGCCCCACCTGCCCTATTTCTTTATCGAATTCATCATAACCTCTCAAGCAGGTACAAAGTTTGTATTTCATCCTAATGTAAATAACATACTTAATTCTTATTTGCCTTTGAAATCATGAGTCATCAACATATAACTGCTTGAAATATATTAAAATAAATTAATTTTTTAAATCATAATTTGTAGGTACCCTCATGTTAGAAATACACATAATCTGAGAAATTTCAAATAGTTTACAGTTACCATAATTATAATTTAAAATATACCTTTATTTTTAAATTTTCTAAATTTACTAATTTTAATAGGTTTATTTTAATAATCTATGAAAAATACAACTATATTAAGAATTTACCAATTAAGAGCAATTATTCATTTTCTTCCAAATGGGAGTAGAAAAACAATCAAAACAACTTTTAGACCCTGCTACAAAATTATGCCAATTGGTCAGGGGGTGTGCATGACAATAAATAAAAATAATATTTTATGTTTTATAAAATTCTGTGAATTGTTCTTGATAAGGTCTAAGATCATTAGATTAGTATGATAAATAATGACATTCATGTAACAAGATTTTTCATAGCATGGCAAGTAATCAACAGGGGCCAACAAATGATTGGACACTCCATGACAGATATACAGTTATAAGCTCTACTATAATGTCAATTAAGAGTAAGAAAGTTAAGAAAACATATTATTGGTAAATCTATAGATGACACTAACTTTTAAAATGACACCTAGACATTGTTTTTTTAAGCAGTTCTAGGAAATTGATTTTTATTAACAAAAATTCCTATTCACAAAATATAATGGGGTCATGGAAAACATGATTGATAACAAAGACATTTGTTTTCCAAAGCAATTATTTACACTTGTTTAAACATGCATTGTATGTCTGCTTTAACCACTAAAGAAAAGAATGAATTAAAAAATCAAAATGGAGTAACTGTGGTTCAGGCATGCAGCCAGCTGCAACCTTATGGTCTCAAGGTCTTCCCTTATAACTGTGCAACCATTTCAGACCCCAGCCAATACTTGCTTAACAAGCACCCTTACTTCTTGCCTGCTCCAATTCTAATTCTTGACAAACAACTTACGTAATTTTGCCTTTATAAGCATCCCCCATTTTGCAGCCTGGTGGAACACAATTCAGGTGCTTCCTGAATCTGTGTCTCCCGGGCTATAGTCCACATTTTGGTTCAGATAAAACTCTTTTATAGTCCTATTATAGATTGTTTATGGATTATCTCCATTGACACACTGCAATGCCTTTATCCATCCCATAGGACCTACTTCCATTTAATTTTTAATTTTTCTCTCTGAATCATGTGTAGTCTAAAAATACATTAAAGAAACTAAGAAAAACAAAATCAGTTATAATAATTCACAAAATAGTTCATGCCAAGAAGAATAATGTAATCACACCAAGTTCTTATATTAATATCTGATTTTTGTTTCTCAATATCCTATTTGTTCTTTTAAGTGAAATGAAATTATTAACTTTTATAAGTCTTAGGGCCAACAAGATTTTATAATTCTGTTTTTTCCTGCAACACAGTTTTCATCAAGTCCTTCTCATCTTTCTTGATAAAGTTTCTTTTTGTCTGCCACATTCTTCTTTTAATTTCCTCTAATGACTTTTATCCAGTGCTTAATAGAGGATTTCTCTAGTTTAAGGCAATTTACATCTTAGCCAATAGCCCTATGCCTATCATTGCTGACCCATAATAGGAACACAATGAGTTTCTGATGAATAAATGCATGAATAAATGAATGAATAAATAAAAGAATGACCTTTCAAAATTTGAACAACTCAGTGGAACACATGTTGATGAATCAACGTATGAGCACACAAGTTTTCATCTTTGCAGAAAGTCCTAGGTTTAATCTTTCCACCAAATGAGCTGGATGGGGTTGCTAACTACTAGCTCATTATCAGAAGAATGAATAAAGTATGTTCTACATGCTTTATATACATCAACTCATTAATTCCTTCCTATAAGTTTATGAGTTTATGAGGAAACTGAGGCAAAGAAGAGTGAAGTGACTTGCTCAACAAGATCCAAGAGCTAATAAGTGACAGAACTGGGACCCAAGCCAAGGAACACCAAAGCCCACACTTCTCAAGGTTTTTGTTAATGGGAAAAATACCTTTAAAACTCTATATTTTAATATAATGATTTAAGAGTAAAAATTCATATTAATTGCCAATGAAAATTTCTCAAAACCTGTTCAAATTCTAAGTTTTAATTGTTTCTTTATATACAACCTTACAAAAGATAGTTCATTCACATGCTCTCTTTGCTCTTTCATTTAGACATTTCTTCTTAATATGTTTGCAATTTATCTGAGGTCTATATTACTAAACACAGGCTAATATAAGTTGCAGTCTTGCTAATGTTTTGACATTTTCTACAAAAATACTTTGTAGAAAAGCACCTACCTGAAATTACCAATTAGCTTTCTTGACATGAAACAGAGTTAAAAAAAAAAGGTTCTTTTACTCAGTTTTGGAATCACAAAACACTTTTAGCAATTTAGAGCACAAATTTTCGTATGAAAAATCTAATACTTCTCAGCAATTTCTTTGAACAGAATATAGGCTGGCTTGTGACATTTATGAATACATTATTTAAGGAACTATAATTTTGCTTGCTGTATAAACAAACATATTACATGGGAGCATATTGCAATTAAATTTTATACTGTCCACTTAAAAGTTTTTTAGATACTACAGAATTTTCTGGAAAGAAAACATGCCTTGTTCCTTACATATATTATAGAAATCATTTGGTGTATAAAAAAGTTAAAGAGACTTTTTAAACATTTGTTGTGGATAACAGACATAAAACATTCAGAGGTAGTTACGTACCTGTTTTATTGGAAAGTCTAAATGACACCATCTTATCAGGAATATTACATACATTCCTCACTGAAGCAATGCAGCTATAATTAGCATAGTCCTGAGGTCGAAGATTCTTTAGTTTTAATATCTTTGTTTCACCCTGAAAATGTAGAAAAAGTCATTAGAAAAAGTCAATGGTAACCAAAATTAATAAATGGATGAATCATGGCATTGTATTTAAAATTATATTATCAAAATATGGCAGATTGTCATTTTTTAAGGAAAATGCCCTAAATTAAAACAAAAAACGACCAAAAAAAACTATTGCATTTAAAAATCAAACTGTAATGTGCTTGGAGATAAAAACTGACTACAATGAAAATTCATAGTTTTTTTTTTTTTTTTTGCAAACTAACTTCCTAAGGGGGGAAATCTATTTCTGGTGGTAGTTATGCAAATTATTATGCAAAGATCAGAACAGTGTACTTAATAATGGAGTTTATTCAACAAACACTGTAACCTATGCAGACTTCAACATGAAATGTTATGGAAAAAAAGGATTCTGAAGAGTCAATAAATGAAACACTGTTGGTAAAACAAAGCTAATGAGGTCAATCTAATGATAGATAATTAAATGTATATACATAAATATTTTGTGTATATGGAGCAATGACATGATAAATCTTAAACTGTATTTAAAAAGTATTCATGAGTGTTTCTATATTATTATTATTCGTGTTACTTTATGTTCAGGAATTCAAGGTTTAAGTCTCCTGGGTAAATCTGCAAAATTGAAGATAGACTCAAATCAGGCAAGTGGTCAAAAATGTCTTACACACTCTTGATGAGCCAAAAAAGACCATGCAAAAACACTGCAATTGTTCAAAAGATAAAAAGAACAAACAACAACAATAAGAAGAGGAAAAAACCTGCCCAATTCAAATAAGGTCTCCTGGAATTTCTTTACCATCTAAAGTTGTTAATGCACCTCTCAAAATAGTTCCTTTCACAAGTAACTTAATTATGGAGATGGTAAAAAGTCTCCCACTGACATCATATTTGGTAGAGCCATTTTTAAAGTGTTAATTTTTTCCAGATAACATCTGTACAGAACCATGTGTTTCTTTTATTTTACTTAAGTAACATCATTCAAGTCCTAAAAATTGCAATACTTTGATACGCTATTCAGAAGAATCAGAATATTTAGTGATTTAATACATAAAGACATTGCCTGTTCAGTTGCAGAAAAAAAAGCTTGCCACACATATGCAGGCACACAGAGTTTTCCAAATGTCAAATGAGTCTCTCCTTCAGTGTGTATGGGTATTTGGCCATAATTCCTTTCATTCATTGTCAAAATTCAGTCTTAAAACAGTCACACCTTTAGCATTTTCCCCAGTGGGATAAATAATAATCTTCTATCTTTTAATTTTTCTTTAGGAAAGACATTGCCTTTTTTATGTATAAACAGATGCAAATACACCCCACAGGAATATACACAGAGTCAGAGTGTATGGTTCTAGAATTTATATTGGGTTGGCCAAAAAGTTCGTTCGAGTTTTTCCATAACATCTTATGGAAAAATCTGAATGAACTTTTTGGCCAACCCCAAATTTTAAAACATGCTCTCCAAGTATTACAGAGTTCTCATTTATATTAACTATATACAATGCATATAAAAGTGTGCTTAGTTACAAAGCATAGTTGAAAGAATGTTATACTAGAACCTGTTGACTCAGATAATTTTTTGAATGAGATAATACATCTTACTCCTCCTACCTCTGTGACTCCTCCTACCTCTGTGACTGTTGTTGCTTAGATTTCTTCACTTTTCTTTCTCCTCTCAACACTTAATTAACTGTTGGTATTCTCTGGAATTCTATTTGTTCTACAGTTAATCACACTTTATAAAATTCCCTTAAATGATTTTACCCTTGCTGATGAATTTATACTACAAGCCTGATGAATTTATTTCTGGCCCCCCTCAAGACTTTATCCCTATTCCAAAATTCTCCCTCAAGTTTTAGATGTATATGCCAATTTTTTACCTCAATATGTCCATTCTAATGTCTCATAGGTACCTAAAACTCAACATATGCAAAAATGGACTTCAAGTCTATTCCTCTAAATCTATGCTTTCTTCTTTAGTAACAGGAATATTTGTTGGTTGACAGGATATACTTAAAATTGGTCTTCCCACCCATAATATTCTATAAGAAGTAATGAAGTTATAATATATAATCATAATGACTTTTAAAAATAAAAGGTACAAAAATATAAAATCTATAAAAATTAGACTTCATTTTTCCCACTATGCATTCTGTCCTTTGTGTATGATGCTATATTTCTTGTATCATTCTTATTACTTTGTAATTTCTCTGCCCTTTCTATAGTACTTGCCACATTAATAATCAATTGGAAACTGATGCTTTCTCTGTAATTTTTCTACAATTAAATATTTTTACTTGTACTACTAGAATACACCGTCAACTCTCTTGCTTCTCCCTATTCTTTGTAAAAAAAATAAAAATTGTATCACAGAAAGTCAATCCTTTCAAATTCTTTCAAATGTTATGCCACACTTCCTGTCTATCAAATTTTACGAGATAGTCGGTTTCTTGACTTAAATTAACTACAACCATAGAGGAGGTGCTCGAAAGTTCTGTTTCTTGATCTTCATGCTACGAAGCGAAATCTGATCTCTGTGAAAAAACGCATCATGCTATACACTTATGTTTCAGGTACTTTTCTATATATGTGAATGAAAAAATGTTTAGACAAAATTAACTATAGCCTTACTCTAAGTACTTCCCAAATGCTAGGAACACAGTGAAAAATACATTGAACTTTACATATTTGAAACAATAAATATCTAAACAAAGACGGAGAATGATTTTTACAAGTATTAAATGCTGTCAAGTAAATCAAACAAGGTATGTGATAGAGACATGGAGATGTGGTGAGCTATTCTGGATAGGACATTCTGAGAGGTATCTCTAAGGCTTTTGAACTGAAACTTGAATGACTAGAAGGATGTTTGAAATATGAGTTATCACAATAGTACGATAAAGGTAGTAGGAACCAAAACTGAGGAGACCTAACACAGTAGTAAGGTTGCCCTGTTGGAGGGTTAGATAGAAAATCAGTGTGGCTGGAATGTAGAGAAATGAAGACAATTGACTGACATTAAATTTCAGAGCCTGGAAGAGGCCAGACTAGATGGGCTGTGAGAGTAGGTTTTAATTTATTCTAATACTACTTATCTTGTGTTGAATGCCACTTGTCTACCTGATTATTATTTTTTTTCAAAACCTGCCCTCTCCTGTTGGAAAATATCTTAAACATGATTTCCACCCACCATAGCTGTCTACCCATTAAACAACAAATGCCCCTACAGTTATTTTGAATATTTTCATACAGCCATTATTTCAAGAAAGAGTTTTCAAACTAAAAGCTCTTACCCTTGAGACAGTCTCTAAATGTATTTTTCCTACATTCTTTCTATTTTCTGAGTTAATATGTTTTGTCTATACCAGTTGTATCTGTTTATATGTTTATATATGTTTTTTGTCATTTACATTATATATTTATATTAATACTGCCTTTTCCATTATATAAGATAAGGCCACTTTAAATTCCATTCCTACCATTTGTGCTGTGCTTTGCATGCTATCAACTCAGTCAAGATTGCTGACAAGAAAAGAATAGAGCCAACTCACTGTCCTGCACATAATGTTTTCAGTAAACCTTTTTGAGCCACATTGACTCTAACAGTAGTAATAACAATTTAAAAAATCTTTATATTAGGGTAAGCTGAAAGACAGATTTAAGAAGCTGAGCTAGGGCCACCCACAGAAGAAATGAACAGTCAATTATTAGCAAGAGCATGTAAATGGAAAGTAAGCCCCAAGGGACTGATAAAACAATCAAGTATATTTGAACCAACAGCAATGAAGCTATGGCCATTAAAATACAGAGATCATTTTTGTAGTAGATGCATTCTGGAAATATTTTATATACCTAAGTTCTTATGATTAGGAATGCTGCTAGTGTTTATGTTATCCAAAGGTAAAGACTACAAATTGGGCAGTAATTGAGATTTTAAGGCTTAAACAGCCTTACTTTTTTTGTGTTGTTTTTTTTACATCTTTATTGGAGTATAATTGCTTTACAATGGTGTGTTAGTTTCTGCTTTATAACAAAGTGAATCAGTTATACATATACATATGTTCCCATATCTCTTCCCTCTTGCGTCTCCCTCCCTCCCACCCTCCCTATCCCACCCCTCCAGGCAGTCACAGAGCACCGAGCTGATCTCCCTGTGCTATGTGGCTGCTTCCCACTAGCTATCTACCTTACGTTTGGTAGTGTATATATGTCCATGCCTCTCTCTCGCTTTGTCACAGCTTACCCTTCCCCCTTCCCATATCCTCAAGTCCATTCTCTAGTAGGTCTGTGTCTTTATTCCTGTCTTACCCCTAGGTTCTTCATGACATTTTTTTTTCTTAAATTCCATAAATATGTGTTAGCATACGGTATTTGTCTTTCTCTTTCTGACTTACTTCACTCTGTATGACAGACTCTAGGTCCATCCACCTCATTACAAATAGCTCAATTTCGTTTCTTTTTATGGCTGAGTAATATTCCATTGTATATATGTGCCACATCTTTATTCATTCATCCGATGATGGACACTTAGGTTGTTTCCATCTCCGGGCTATTGTAAATAGAGCTGCAATGAACATTTTGGTACATGACTCTTTTTGAATTATGGTTTTCTCAGGGTATATGCCCAGTAGTGGGATTGCTGGGTCATATGGTAGTTCTATGTGTAGTTTTTTAAGGAACCTCCATACTGTTCTCCATAGTGGCTTAAACAGCCTTACTTTTGAGATGATTCCCACTCTTTAAAAGACCAAAAAATATAGTCCAATAAATATAACGGTTTGTGCACAGCATATCCTAGTTAATTCTTATGCAGATCAGAGCAGCAAAGTAGACACATGAGAAGGACAGACAAAATGGAGGAATAACTTTTACTGTGAATTCTAGGTCCACAATTGCCCAAAGTTCAGCTCTCATTTGACTGGAGAATCGTTTTGGGTGAACTAAGATGATTTACATCTTGCAGTCAGGAAACAAGTTACCAAGGTGTCTGAACTTACGAGACAGTCATCTAGGTTAATATGTAAGATTACTACTCTGTGTAGTATGTCAAAGAGGGAGAGGGGCTAATACAGACAAAATCTGTAAAAGGAAGGTAGAAAATAACAGGCAGAGTTAAGGAAGAATTTGAACCCCACTCAATTAATTCACCACATTCAGGAAATGAGGAAAGCGTTCAGGCTGACTCTCTTCCTCTCAATAAACAACTCCCAAAGCTCAGAGTATTTTTAAAAAATATATCATAATGTATACATAACAAAATAGAGAATATATAATACATGTGTGTGCATATATATATGCTATCAAATGGCATGTACATATACATATGAGTATATTTATAATGATTTAGACTTTACTACTTATAACTGTTTTATTGCATAGGATTAATTTATTTTGTTGAACATATAAATTTAATATTCTGTGATACTGGAAGTCTTTTTTCATGTGAATTTCCATGATTTGTAAAAAGGAATTTTCAGTTGATTATTGTCTAATTGTATAATTAGTCTAATTAGCCTAATTATAACTAATTACATAATTGATGTAAATATGTTCAGTTTTATAATTAGATGGTGTAATTACAATATACAAGATGATGTCATGAACATCTTTATAAAAGTTCTTGAGAAATAGCAAGAGTACATATAGTTTGTAAAATTTAAGTACACATTTCTTTAACATTCACAAAATTATTTGAAAATCCTGTATTTAAATTTTTAAAACTACTTTTTAAATAAAATCAATAAAGGGAAGGCATTCTATTCATTAGTCAGTGGCCCTTACCAATGGTGACATTGTCTAGTGAAATAATGCCCATAGCCTGAAGCAGTATTTCTATTTTACTTAGAAAAGGAATTGAAACTTTCTTTTAATATTTACTTTCAGATATCGGTAAAAAGAAAAAAAAAACAAACATTCCAATTTACACTCATTTTTTGTAGCTCTAATGACTAATTTATAATAAACTTCTAAATAAATAACAGTATACGCTAGCTGACATCTTCCATATTAAATGAGTGGAAGTATGAAAAGGATAGTTATTCCTCTTAGACATATATGCTTTTTAATTCATATCAGCCTCAGGAACACATACCAATTTCATTCTGGAAACATGATCTATAAAAAGGCATAATCAAGATTTTGTATTTCTACAGGATGGTGAAATAAATATTCACTTCAAATTGATATAGATATTAACTTAGTATGAATATGCATGTGGGGTAGATATATCTCATTATCTTTGAAATTCTGTTTTATTTAAAACAAGACATTGTTATTGATTAGCAAAACATAATATCTTTAAAAGAAATTTAATTTTCTAATATTAAAAATAAGCAGATTTATGATCTGTCATTTGAATCCTTCAATGATATAGTCCCAGTATGCCTTCCCAGATTTACAGTCCACTGTTCCCTACATATACCAATTATCATTCCAGCCATCCAGAGACATGGCCAGTCCCTGAAGATTTTGTCTTCCTTCTGTATGTTACACATGCTATTGCTTTCCATCCTGAATGTTCTCTCCATAGAGCTATTGTGTGCCACTATTTTGACAATAATTTTAACTTTGTATCATAATCACTATTTATTTTGACTTCTACCCATGTTTATCAAAGTTAGAGGAGGAGCCTTACCTAGCAGCCTCTATATCTCTAATAGAGAGTTGCCCATATCTTGCACAAAACAGATCTCAGCCATTTTAACTGGACCTTATTTACACTATGAAGCCACAGAGGCGACAGATCTATGAAAATAAATTAAAATATTATTGAAGTACTCCAATACAAACAAAGCTAAAATGGAAAGCTTTTTCTTCATAAAGTACACATGACAATTGATGGGAAACTAGTCCAAGAAATCAATAACACCTAAGAATACATATACATACACACTAACCTGATAAGCAAAAGGAAAAGTAAACACCATTCCTATCTCATTATAAATGGCAAAGCCATTACGAAGGCAAAACAAAACAAAACAAAATCTATCTTGGGGAGCATTTCAAGGATACAAAACAAAGTTAATTTTAAATCTAAAGCAAATATGGTATGCAGATTTAAGGCAAGAAACAGTGCCAGTGGTATAGAAGGATATTTCTGAATGATAACTTACCAGGAAGATAATACACTCAAGATAATCCACTAGGAAGATATAAAAATCCTAATTCTGTATGTGCTAATAATATACCTTCAAAATATATAAAGCAAAAATTTATAAAAATAAAGAAGAAAGGGACAAATCCACAGCCATAGTCATAGACATTAACTAACTCCTCTCAATAGCTTTAAGGACAGCAGACACAAAAATCAGGAAATACATAGAATATCTGAACAACAAAATTAACAAATGTGACCTATCTGAAACCCAACAATTTTGGAATGCACACTTTGTGGGTGCACATGGATCATTCATGGAGGTACATCACAGGCAAGTACACCATGCAAGTCTCAATTTCTAAAGACTGAAATTGTTGAGAGTATGCTTTCTGACCCAGTGAAATTAGACTAGAAATCAATTAAAAATTATAACAAGAAAATCATCAACAGTTTGGAAATTAAATACTTTAAAATTGATTTAACTATAATATCATTCTCATTCACATTTCACTAAGCTTTCTTTAGTGGGTAAAGAGGAATGGAGTTACAGAGAGTGATTCAGGAGTTACTAATAATTTTAACTATTCCTTAGTTACAAATCCAGACATCTCCATGGGAATATTGGCTCAATATATTTATTGAGAATCTTCCATGTGTCAGGCACCATTTGAGCTGTTGAAAAGACAAAGTCACTATAATCATTGAGTTTATGTCCAAATACACAAATAAGATAATTTGATAATTTCAGTGCTGTAGGGAAAAACAAAACAAATAACAACAACAAAAAACTGGGTATTAGAAAAGAGTAACTGTGGAAGGGAAAAGATGTTACCTCAGATAGATCTGTCAGGGAAAGCCTTTCTCAGGTGATGAGTGCTTGGTGTTAAGTAGATCCCTGCCATATTATCTGGTAAATAACATTCTACTTGGAGGAATCGAGAACATTCATACCCTAGACATGTCTAGGGCAGGTGTGACCAGAACAGTGAATAAGGTACAGAAGGTAAGAGAGAACAAGACAGAGCAAGGTCAAACATGGCCTTGTAGGTCACGAAACGTATATTGGATCTATTGTAAACATTGGGAAGCCACTGGAGAGATTAAAGCAGGAAAAATATTTACATTTTAAAATGATCACTCAGATGATTAGAGGTTTCTGTAATAAAACATGACAGCCAGTTAGGAACCTATTGCTATATTCCATGGAGAGATAATAGAAGTCATGTGATATGGTTGGACTTGTGTATATCAGGCCCATGTTCAGTATGTCAACACACGTGGTATGAAGAAAAACCACTGACAACATTTTGTCTGTGAGAAATCCAACATTCTCTGTGGTTATAAGAACTAAAATTTCCATGTGCTGCTGTTTGAGAGTTTTATCAATCCAGCCTACAAAATATGTTTAATGTTAACAAATTAAGTACATATATAACATAAAAGTTTTAAAGTATTGTTTCTACATAATTTTTAGGACAGATATAAATATATAACCATTAGGGAGTGTGGGATTGACATGTACACACTGCTATATTTAAACTGGACAAGCAACAAGGACCTACTGTATGAGAACTCTGCTCAATCTTATGTAACAACCTAAATGGGAAAAGATTTTGAAAAAGAATAGATACATGTATATGTATAAATGAATCATTTTCTTGCACACCTGAAACTATCACAACATTGTTAATCAACTATACTCCAGTATAAAATAAAAAGTTAAAAATAAATAAATAAATATAGAAAACAAAAAACACAAAAAAACCCCCCAAATACATAGCCATTTCAGAAGGAAAGATAAACAACATAATCAAGTAACCAAAGGCAGGAAAGACATTTTTAAATAGGAGCTATAACTACATGTTATTGGCAATTATCAGCTACAGCAGGTGAATCCAGAGCACAGAATTTCAAAAAAAGTTTGTTTCTTAAATACTTTTTAGGAGAATTAATTCAGAGGGTACAAGCAGCAGAGTTTCGAGTATAGCAAAAGAAAAAGTGTGTGTTATGCAGCATAGTATAAGCTAATATTCATAACAAAGGAAGTATCAGTATTGAAATGTTCAAATTAAAAAGTTGTTTTTCTCACAAAAGAATGGGGGAAGCAAAAGAAGGAAGAGAAAATAAAAGTTATCTTTAAAAGGTAGAATCAATAGCTACTAGTTTAGAGTTCTTGTAAGACAGATTTTTTAAGAGTTGCTAACACAGAAACGGCAACAAATTCAAAATGAATGAAAAATTTGACTGTGCTTATTTAATAACTTTAAAACAAATTCTTAATTATTTGGAAGTATAGAAGTTTTTCCCCAATTTGGACAAGGGCCATGTGCTCATTTCTAAGTGATAAGACCCTTCAGCAGGTAAGAAACTGCCTACAGTGATTATGTACCTAGTGAATATGTGTCTAGAACTGCCTTGGTATGGTAAACATCATGTGAAACAGTAAATTATGTTTTCTAAATTTTAACAATGTCTATATTTTAAAAGAAATTGACAATAGAAGAATCAAATAAATGATAGGTGATCATTTATTTGGATTTCTAAACGTTAGAGACATCCAAGCAACTAAGTACTGTTGACAAATTTTTTAAGTTATTTTGCTAAATTAAAAAAAATGGATTTCAGTAAAAATTAAAGAATGAATTGCCATATTTATTTAATGCCGTATTTAATGACAAAATATGGGATGCTGGGAAATTTACAAACTCAGGATAATCTTATATTATTAGAGAGTTGAGATGTGAAACTTTTAATAATCTTTAACATTCTGAAGTAGAATATTTACAACATTTTAAATTTGGTTATATACTTCCCTAGTTATGGATATATGATGTTCCAAACTTTAACAATGTAGTCAAATTCCTGTTTACCTTATTACCCATATAATTTTTAAAAAAAAATTCATGGTCACAATTATTTTGAAAATTTTTCCAAGTACATTTTTTTATTTAAAACTTTTTCTTTGTTAGTTAGGTTTGTGTTCCTTTCTGGTCATCAAAAAATCTTTATAATAACAGTATTTAAATATTCCTACAACTTCAATGTCCTCCTCAAGAATTATTAATTCATTAACTATACTTCAATAAAATTTAAAAAATACATTACAGAAGAATGTTCCATATTACATTCACTCTATATAAAATTAATTCAAATTTTCTTTTTATTAAATACGTTTTTAATGACTCAGATATTTTAGCTTTTACATAATTACGGTTCTATACTTAAATTAAGTCAAAACTGAACAAGGAAAATAGACAGACTTTTCCCCTAAAACCAAAACCAAATAAATTTCAAGTAGATTTCTTCATTCTTTTAAAATGTATTTACCATTGCAAATGGGGAAATCAAAATCTCTTCTTTAAGAAATATTTCCCACAAAAAAACAAAGCAGGCAGCAAATGTATAATTACGTACTTTAGAGTGAAACCTAGGCAAACCTATAGACAAAGAAATATGTTAGGATACATTAAATTGTTTTCAAGAGTTAACATTATCAATTTAACTACCACATGAAAAATAAACAAATTGTTCTTCATTATTTGAGTCCTCTGATCTTTCAAGCACATGTTATTTTTTCAAAGGTCAGACTGGGAGAAATTATCTTTTCAAATTGATATAGTATTGCATGCTGCCTGAATTAGAAAGGTATCCAGCAGAGTGGGGTGGAAATACTGTACCTCAATTCCTACCTGGGTAAAGAAGGGTTCATAAATCTCAACTCCTTTATCAGATCCTTGTAGTAACACCTCCTGGCCACGTCTCCAGCTGTACCGAACAGGTGGATTGGAATTGGCAACACACCGGAGGAACACTGTTCTCTCATAGTAAAACTGTTCTTTAGCTTCACCTATACTTTGATGAACAGTTACTACTGGATCATCCAAATCTATAAAACATAAAAACAGTGTTATGAGTTACATGGGTTTTAAAGTACTATACATATAAAACCTAACCAAAGATGAATTTTCCTAATTGAATGTATTATTTTATTTTTATTTATATATTTTTTTTGCGGTATGCGGGCCTCTCACTGTTGTGGCCTCTCCCGTTGCGGAGCACAGGCTCCAGACGCGCAGGCTCAGCAGCCATGGCTCACGGGCCCAGCCGCTCCGCGGCATGTGGGATCTTCCCGGACTGGGGCACGAACCCGTGTCCCCTGCATCGGCAGGTGAACTCTCAACCACTGCGCCACCAGGGAACCCCCTGAATGTATTATTTTTAACTAGACTCTTTTTCATTGAGTTTATTGAACTCATTTGCAGAGAAATTTCCAGTGATAGAAGGTAAAGCCAAATAATAGTTACTTCTTAAGATCTCTATTTGCTGAAATAGTACAAATGACTACATATTTCCAACACATCATCAACAGCCACATAAAACAGAGGTCCATGAGAGAGATCAGAAAACTTAAGAGGTTAGCCAAAACGAAGAACCAGTCATAGAAAAAAAAATCAAGTAGCTCAACTAGCTCTTAACTTTAACATACTTCTTTTTCCAATTATTTATAACATGTATTTTTAAAATAACTTATGTTTACAAATTATTATAATCTTTGTAGTAAGAAAATATGATCTTGTACTGGGTTAAATTTTTCTTTCATCTCATACTTTATATCCCAGATCATATTTGCTAGTCAAAAATGTGCTAACAGAAGGTACTATTAAAAGGCATTAATATTTCTATTACTGAATATTGGAACTAAATTTTTGCCATTTTACATACATTCTAAAGAAGGGATATTTACTACAGGGTTTAACAAACATTTTCTGGAAAGAAACAATTCATGAATATCTTGGGCTTTGTGGTTCACACAGTCTTTGTCTCAACTACTCAACTCTACCATTGTAGTGTGAAAGCATCCAAAGACAATAGGTAAATGAATGAAGGATGAGGGTTGCTGAGTTCCAATTAAACTTTATTTACAAATGCAGGTGCCCCAGCCAGATTTGGCTCATGGGCCATACATTGTCTGCCATAGATTGCCAACCCCTATATACCATATCCCAGGTTCTTCTCTTAAGAGAAAAAGAAATTAAGGAGCGTATTTGCTTTAAAACAACTGTTTTGTGTATTTGAAACTTTCTAAAAGAGTAAATCTTAAAAGTTCTTATTACAAGAAAAACAAATTTGTAGGTTTGTATGGTGACTGATGGCAACTAGAGTTATTATGGCGATCATTTTGCAATGTATACAAGTATTGAATCATTATGTTGTATACCTAAAACTAATATACTGTTATATGTCAATTATACCTCAATAAAAAAATAAATACAAATAAATATTTTATAAAGATGTGTTAAAATAATAAAAAGGCAACTAAATTAGTGAAGTAATAGCTTCCCTAAGGAATCAAAGTAAAGAACAGAATCCCAAATTTCCCCAGTTTTAAAAAAGCTTTTTTCCAATGTGAATTGCTTGACAGTCCTACTTAGATGTCTAGCTTTGCAACATTCTGAGTTTTCTTTTTTTCCCCCAACATTAGAATCTTTTCACAGCTATCTCAATGGCCTCTAATTTTAGTAGTGACAATTTACAGAACAACTGCTGCTTTTTTGGTAAAGTTGTAGGAATTTTCAGTTTAAATTCATTCTATTAGCTGTGCAGGGATATATGCCTGGTTTTAATAAGTTGGAGTACTTAGGGATACCAGCATTATTACCATGAAATGTTTAAAGGTCTTTAAAATCCATCAAATAGTCTCTTATTTGATGATTAGGCTTTTACATATAAATCAAATCCTACAGGAGATTGATCAGCTGAACTCCATCTTAGTGGCTTGAAAAAAAGGTACTGTGAGTCAGTTGTAAACAACTTATTTTCTCTTGTTCAAAACATATTTTCTTTTAGTCACAGTTTCCTTTTTAGAAATATGAGCTGTGTTATATTGTAAAAACAAAATTCTCAAGCTGGAAACTTTCAGAAGAAAACAGATTTGGATGGGAAACATTGTAACAATGGTGACATTCTTTGGGTTCCAAATAGTTATTAATATGATATTTTTCAAACCCATTTATTGATGTATCCCTAGCTCTTTTCATGTTAGGTGGTGGTGTTGATAGGCGCAGTCAGGAATAGACCAAACCCAAACAATCCTTTATACAAGCTCTTCCCTGACTTAGGTGAGTTTCGGGTCACTGGCCTTCTGAGGATCTAATCCTGTGACAATGGCTTACTGAACATTGTATTGGCAGAATTATCTGTTAGACTCACCCATGTTTTGGAATTTCCATTTCATAAAACTCCCAAATGATTTTTTTTCACACTTAAAAACAAATATGCCATTAGTGGTTACCTTTCTGTACAGCATAAAATATTTCTGCCTTTTTATTACTGTTTTAAAAGATTAAAAACACATTTAAAAGTGAAACAAAAAAACAAGCCAAAAACAAGACTTCTTTTAGACAAGTCAAATAATGGCATGGCTAAAAAATATATTTTAAGTGAGATTATATGTTTGTGTGTGTATGTACACATACATATATACATACATGATATACAGTTTAAGTGATATATAGAAATATATCATTTAAAAGATATGTTTAATATATACTCTATATATTACTGAATATATGCCTTAGGTCAGGTTTCTCGGAAAAGAGGCTGTAAGACAGATGTGTGCAGGAAGTGTACTGGAAAGTACCTTCAAGACTCGTGGGGGAGTGAAGGAAATAGATTTGTTAAGGAGGACAGCTGAACTACAGTGCAATTGCAACTGAGGTCTCTAACTCTAGAGAAGTTTTGGAGTCCTGAGGTCCCCTCAAAACTGTACTGCCTTAAGACAAGGAAGCTAAGCCTTTATACTACAACCCTCTCTCCCATCAACCAGTCCTGGCAAGTGTGCTGCTCCCCACCAGGAGCCTTGACCTTGGGAGGGGCAGCTCTCTTTGGCATATGGCAATTTCTAGAGAAGGAATTAGCTGATAGCCATCAGCTGCTAAAAGTTTCAATGGCTGGAGGAATAAGTGCTTCAGCCCTGAGGAAGGGATCTGGGGGTGTGTATTACAGCATCCACTCAGATCCACCTGTGAGGTATGAAAATTCACTCTAACTCAGAAAAGTTATTCCAGGATTTTGGGTAATCACCTTTCCTAGGAAATCTTTCAAAAGAAACTGTGGTGGGATGATAGTTATCATGTCCTTCTACTATTACCATTCTAGATTGCTCTCATCCTGGGCTAGTACATCTTTTGGTATAAGTAGTTTACCTAGTGAGGCTACCAGATCTTTGTCACTGAGGATTTTGAGCCCCTGGTAACCGCGCTCTTCTCAAGCTATTACTGATGCATTTGTCTGTTTACCACCAAAACTGAACAACAGAATAGCAAGAAATGACTCAGTGGATCAACTGGGTATAGAATATATTCTTGCTGCCTCACTATGTAACAACAATCCTACCTTAAAGCTGACTATATGGGCCAGTTACTCCTGCTAGGATGGTGACTCCTCTTTTCTGCTATTTTCTGACACAGGAAGCCTAAGGTAACAGAGTAGCAACCATGTCTTGAAGATTAATGGGACTCTTGCTGTGTCACTTAATAAAAGGTTTTCCCTTTCTGAGAACTAGAACTTCTAAACTGGCAGAGAGACCTGAGTTGTGGGGAGGGAAACACAGATTCCCCAAGTGGATCACTGAATGTGATGGTAGTAAGTAGGGTCTCTACTTGATTCTTGAACCTATGTATTCTCCAAAAAAAAGAAAAGAAAAGAAAAAAAGAAGAAAGAAAAAGGAAAAGAAAGAAGGAAAGAAAAGAACAAAAGCATCATATAATAATGGTCATTGATTTAGGATGTATCCTGCATCACAGAAGATGGCACTCCCTCCTTACTGGATATTATCTCTCCAAGACTCAGCTGCCTCCTCCAAAGGCCATTCTATCACTCTAGTAAGTTAATTTTTTTAGGTGGTATAGAATATGATATGACTAGAGATTACCATGGCAATGCTCCTACTGCTATATCTTCACTGCTATAAAATGTGCTCTGGTCCCATGAATGATTAGGTAGGATCATGTATTAAGAATAAAACACTCTAAAAGCCTTTGGATAGGGCTGATGCTAGCTGAGGTCAGCAGAAAAGTCCATATTCAGAATACATGTCAAATTTAATCAAAATGATGCACTGTCACTTTCAGGGTAAAAAAGTTCTAATATGATTAACTTGCTACCAAGGGACTGGTTGGTATTCTTGAAGGATAATGCTTTATAAAGAGGCAACTGTTGGTGTCTGTTGCTGCCAGGTTAGATATTCAGTAGTGGCAGTACACAGACCAACCTTCATGAATATAACCCATATTTCAAACTTATGCATAGCCTCTATCCCTACCATTATAGCTATTCTTTTCACGAGCCTGTTATCCCAGCTATGGGTGGTCAGTGACAGAAGTTGGTTGATATCAACTGTCTGCATTACTCTGTCTATTTTGTGTTTTGTGCTGCTTCTGTGGTAGATACTTATTGGTGCTCATTAACATGCAATACAAATATTATCACACTTCATGCCACGCCCATAGGTCCATCCAAATACTTGAACAGATCTCCCCTTTCCACACAAAGTAGTTGGCCAGGTACACCACCCAAGTCGAAGTTCTGTTCACTGGGAAGATTTTCCCCTTATTCCTGTCTATCAAGAACATCACAGAGTGGGGTTTTAGTGAAGCAGCAGTCCAATTTTGGCCTTGCATACATGTACTGGGCTGACTCATTATTAAAGCAGCTTAGCCTTTTTTCTCCACCATTAGCTCAAAAGAGACCCTCTATGTGGCCAGGTATGAACTCAGATAGAGACACTGGTAAAACACTGATAGATGCCGTGGGGGTCTGGGCACTTGCTTGTACATTTTACTTAGGTGCTTTGGCCCTGGTCATGCCTCATCTTAGATGTACCACTTCCATCTTATGATGGACTCCTGATAGGTCTGCCCTATTTTATGACAGAGTGTTCGTAGATATGACAAAACCCAATGCATGATTGGCACTTCAGGTCACACGGTCTGAAAATTACCAGGTTCAACAATTTAACAAGGAGTCCTGACTTTTTATTATATGACCATATTCAGCCTCCTGATCATCCATCTGACTTCTTTTTTTTTAATTAATTAATTTTTATTGTAGTTGCTTTACAATGTTGTGTTAGTTTCTACTGTACAGCAAAGTGAATCAGCTGTACATATACATATATCCCCTCTTTTTTTGGATTTCCTTCCCATTTAGGTCACCACAGAGCATTGAGTAGAGTTCCCTAAGCTATACAGTAGGTTCTCATTAGTTATCTATTTTATACATAGTATCAATAGTGTATATATGTCAGTCCCAATCTCCCAGTTCATCCCACCCCACTCCCTTTCGCCCCTTCATGTCCATACGTTTGTTCTCTATATCTGTGTCTCTATTTCTGCTTTGCAAATAAGATCATCTATGCCATGATTTCTTTAATTGTGTATATGGGGCAATACACCTGTTGACTGTCCTTTTATTTTGCCTCAAGGGATGCTGTGTTCTATTAACCATCTCCATAGCTCTCTGTGAGTCTAGAGCACTGGATACATTTGAACTAGCTGCTCATTAAGAGAGCTGTGTCCATCTTGCTTGTGACAACTACATACTGCCACCTAGCCTCTATTACTTTGAGATCCTACCATCCCATCGTTATCAGGAAGACCAATTCTGCAATAGCATCTCCTGCTATGAACATCTGCCTACAGAGAACAGTCACCTCTGAGAATCAACAATGCCTGTATCTCAGTCGTCAGCACATTCCTATTGCTTTAATAAATGTGGTGTCTTCTAAGCCTTTACACAGAATATACTGAGTTGCTGACTTTTGTGGCTCTAACTGGTAAATTCACTCTAGCATGCTTACATATCTGAGACTTTTGATCCCTTTTTCTACTATCTGCACAGCAGTTGTGGCATGTATACTTCTTTTTATGGGGACCACTGCTTTCCTCAAGCTTCTGAGAACCATCCTAACAGCAGCAACTATGTCCTGCTATCCTGGCCAGGGTCTGGATCGTACATCATGGGAGAATGCTCCCATATCAATAAACTCTTATTCTTTTTTTTTTTTTTTGGTACGCGGGCCTCTCACTGCCGTGGCCTCTCCCGTTGCAAAGCACAGGCTCTGGACGCGCAGGCCCAGCGGCCATGGCTGACGGGCCTAGCCGCTCCGCAGCATGTGGGATCTTCCCGGACCGGGGCACGAACCCGTGTCCCTTGCATCGGCAGGCGGACTCTCAACCACTGCGCCACCAGGGAAGCCCCTAAACTCTTATTCTTTATCTCCATTTGATCTTATTCTCCATCTCCAATCTTACTCAATCTTACTGTCAATCCCACTTGGTCCAGCAGCCTCAGGATCCTACTCCCTACATACTCTCCTGACTCCTACCCATAAGTATTGGCTAGGGTCTGCAGCTCATTTGAAGCATAGCATAGGATATTTCCTCCCTTAGAGACAAAGCATTTCTACGGTCAAATCATGTCATCTATTGACCCTATATACTAATCTGGTGGCAAGGAATGGAGGTGAGGGTATATCTTAAAAGGAGTATGTACTACCACAAAAGGAAGAAGATTCTGCATCATATTTAAGAAAGATAGAAGTGATAGCCCCTAATTGGAAGAAATGGTCCACTTCTGTAGGCCCAGAAGGTTTAGGAATATATAGGTTTTCAAGGTTTTTAAGATCACAAACCCAGATATACCCCACCTCCCCAAGTCAGGGTTCTACTTGTTCCTAGCTGGGGTTCAGATCTTGGCTTGGCTGGTACGCTGGGACTGAGGAGTCAAGAGTCTCTGGAACTCTGCTATACTTTTAAATAAATTCTAAGCCTTATTATCAGCTTTTATAACCTCTGGCTAAAGAAGATAAGACTTTCTTTATATTCTGCTACAGAGGCTTTCTTATCCTCACACATCACCTTAAACTCATGATTAATCACACTCAGTCTTTTCTTCTTTCTCTACACTGTATAAATAGCACTCAGCAGAAACTGATTCCATTGTTCTTATAATTATTACTTTCCACTGAATTCCTCAAAAGCCTGAGATATTGAATTCACAGAGTGTTACCTTCCATTGGTACCTATCCTTGTTCACCATCTGTGAAGGTTTTAACAATTTTACCACTATAGCATTCAAGGACTATCCATAGTCCACCTACCACCAGCAATGGGGTCCTCATTGTCAGCCAGTTAGTGCACTGATGGGTGTGATCTAACATTCTATTTTAGACTCTACTTCCTCAGACCATCTAGAATGTTTCCTTGAAAATATGATTCTCTCATGAAGAGATGCATTCAGGAAATTTACTGGGGAGTGCTCGCAGGATCAATTCTTGTGATGGTGTGCAGACAAAAAAAAAAAAGAAAAAAGGAGGCAGGATTAGGTAGTGAGGGGAATTAAACTGTAATGCATCACTACAAAGTCTCCATGTGATCCAGAAGGAGATCTAGAGTGGAGATCGTCTTTCAGAGTTGTCCTACGAAAGACAATGATCAGTCACTAGATTAGGCCTGGTGAGGAGGAGGCTTGAACTTGGGTTAGGCGGCTCCTTCCAGCTGAAGGTAATTTCATGAGAGGGATTCACTTGAGAGTCAACATCTTCCAAAACTCCCAGGATATAGACAGAATACTTGCTATGCTGTTCCATCTGAGGGCTTTGAAGTTCATTTCTAATTTTCTTCAGTCTTTATTTACAGTTCAGGGACCATAAGATAATTTCCTATATTTATTCAATCATCAATTTTCACACTAAGTGGCTTAGATACTATTACAAAACAACACTGGGATATTTTATGTTATTGCTGACATTTTATCTGCATTTATTTCTTCTTTTAAAATAAATTTCTTTCAGTTTTACAGGCTAAGTATGTAAAATTCAAACACCTAGAGATGATATTCATTGGCAAATGCAAAATGTTATTTGAAACAAAGACTGATTTTTATAATTTAATGGAGGCCAAAACTCCTATTTATACGATAATGTAAATCATTGAATATATTATTTGATACCTGAATATCTGCTTTATATATTTTTAAATAACAAAACTAAAATGATTTTCTATAAAATATACCCCTATGTGGATAAGATCTATACCTTAGGCTTGTTGTATTCCTAGAACCTGACATAAAGGGCAAAAGTAGTCAATAATGATCTAATAAATTAATATAAAGGAAGATTAATCTGTAACTAATATGTTCAATGGCAATTTTCAACAAGGCTATCTATACATACTACAATAATAAGATTAAGGAAAATTCATTTTTTCCCCATAAATGCAATAGCTACCTACCCCTTTCTAACTGAAATAATTTTCTGTGAACTTTTTCTTTGGCTGATTAAATATGCCATAAACTGACAAATTAAAGTCATTTATATATATAAAATGATGTAAGCGATCTTTCTTAACCCTAGAAACTTACATGAACTGAACTGGATAACTGATTAGATATAGGGCTGAGGAAAAGGTGGGAGTTTAGGAAGGACCTGGTTTGGCAGTCAGGTAGACAATGCACTAACTGAAATAGGAAATGTAGAGTGAGATCTATACCTGGCCATGGGCGTGGGTGAAGGAAAATGTGAAAGGGAAAGGAGTTGTTTTTATTTGGACCATGCTCAATGTCAAGCACCTGTTGCTCTCTTAATTACAATATTTATAAGCTGGAGCCAGAATGAGAAGTCTGGGCTACAGATGTGGATCAGGAGACATGAGTGTTCTCTGAGGGAATGAAACCACTCAAGAGGAGGGCAGAATGAAAAGAGGAAAGGACCAAGGAGAGAGCCCTGGTCAACATCAAGTGGAGGCAAAAAAGAAGGGAAATACCTGAAAAAGACTGAGGGAAAAGTGATGAGAGAAGTGGAGACAAAACAAATTAGTGGGAAACAAAATGAATTTTAAAAGTAATTCCACGCCTTTGGAGGGGTTGGAGAGCAGAATAAATGGTGAAAAGAAATCAAGGTAAAAACAGAACTGGAAAAGGACTTTACATTTGGCAAGAAATATGTTACTGGTGAGCTTCATCAGAGCTGTGCCAGTGGAGTCATGGAACAAGTAGTCATTTTTCTGCACCTTAAGAGGTAAAAGATGAAAACACAGAATAATGAATGGATATAATCCTTTCAAGAGACTTACTTCTGACAAGAAAGAGTTAGGGAAGTAGCTGGAGGACAACATGTGATCATAGGGGTCTTGCTTTGTTTTCACTGTTTTCTTTTCCTCTAACTTGAGAGATACATATTTAAATCCAAATAGGGAAGACCAAGGAGTTTATAAGGAAAAAAAAATAAAATAATAGGGAGCTCTAGGAGAATAGCAGATGCTTGAACTAGCCAATTTTTTTAACATCTTTATGGAAGTACAATTGCTTTACAATGGTGTGTTAATTTCTGCTTTATAACAAAGTGAATCAGCTATATATATACATATATCCCCATATCTGCTCCCTCTTGCATCTGCCTCCCACCCTCCACATCCCACCCCTCTAGGTGGTCACAAAGCAACGAGATGATATCCCTATGCTATGTGGCTGCTTCCCACTGGCTATCTATTTTACACTTGGTAGTATATATGTCCATGCCACTCTCTCACTTTGTCCCAGCTTACCCTTCCCCCTCCCCGTGTCCTCAAGTCCATTCTCTACATCTGCGTCTTTATTCCTGTCCTGCCCCTAGGTTCTTCATAATTTTTTTTTTTTTTTTTTAGATTCCACATATACGACTTCGCATACAGTATTTGTTTTTCTCTTTCTGACTTACTTCACTCTGTATGACAGACTCTAGGTCCATCCACCTCACTACAAATAACTCAATTTTGTTTCTTTTTATGGCTGAGTAATATTCCATTGTATATATGTGCCACATCTTGTTTATCCATTCACCTGTCGATGGACACCTAGGTTGCTTCCATTTCCTGGCTATTGTAGAGAGAGCTGCAATGTACATTGTGGTAAATGAATGACTTTTTTGAATTATGGTTTTCTCAGGGTATACACCCAGTAGTGAGATTACTGGGTTGTATGGTAGTTCTAATTTTAGGGTTTTTTTTTTCTTTTTTTTTTTGCACTATGCGGGCCTCTCACTGTTGTGGCCTCTCCCATTGTGGAGCACAAGCTCTGGATGCGCAGACTCAGTGGCCATGGCTCACAGGCCTAGCCACTCTGTGGCGTGAGGGATCTTCCCAAACCGGGTCACGAACCCGTGTCCCCTGCATCGGCAGGCGGACTCAACCACAGCGCCACCAGGGAAGCCATATTTTTAGTTTTGTAAGGAAGCTCCATTCTGTTCTCCATAGTGGCTGTATCAATATACATTCCCACCAACAGTGCAAGAGGGTTCACTTTTCTCCACACCCTCTCCAGCATTTACTGTTTGGAGATTTTTTGATGATGGCCATTCTGACTGGTGTGAGGTGATACCTCATTGTAGTTTTGATTTGCATTTCTCTAATGATTAGTGATGTTGAGCATTCTTTAATGTATTTGTTGGCTGTCTGTATATCTTGTTGGAAAAATGTCTATTTAGGTCTTCTGTCCATTTTTGGACTGAGTCATTTGTTTTTCTGATATTGAGCTGCATGAGCTTCTTGTAAATTTTGGAGATTAATCCTTCGTCAGTTGCTTCATTTGCACATATTTTCTCCCATTTTGAGGGTTGTCTTCTCATCTTGTTTATGGTTTCCTTTGCTGTACAAAAGTTTTTAAGTTTCATTAGGTCCCATTTGTTTATTTTTGTTTTTATTTCCATTTCTCTAGGAGGTGGGTCAAAAAGGATCTTACTGTGATTTATGTCATAGAATGTTCTGCCTATGTTTTCTTCTAAGACTTTTATAGTGTCTGGTCTTACATTTAGGTCTTTATTCTATTTTGAGTTTATTTTTGTGTATGGTGTTAGGGAGTGTTCTAATTTCATTCTCCTACATGTAGCTGTGCAGTTTTCCCAGCACCACTTATTGAAGAGGCTGCCTTTTCTCCATTGTATATTCTTGCCTCCTTTATCAATGAGAAGGTGACTATATTTGTGTAGGTTTATCTCTGGGCTTTCTATCCTGTTCCATTGATATATATTTCTGTTTTTGTGCCAGTACCATACTGTCTTCCTTACTGTAGCTTTGTAGCAGAGTCTGAAGTCAGGGAGCGTAATTCATCCAGCTCTGCTTTTCTTTCTCAAGATTGCTTTCGCTATTCGGGGTCTTTTGAGTTTCCATACAAATTGTGAAATTGTTTGTTCTAGTTCTGTGAAAAATGCCATTAGTAGTCTGATAGGGATTGCACTGAATCTGTAGATTGCTTTGGGTAATATAGTCATTTTTCACAATGTTGATTCTTCCAATCCAAGAACATGGTATATCTCTCCATCTGTTGGTATCATCTTTAATTTCTTTCATCAGTGTCTTATAATCTTCTGTATACAGGTCTTTTGTCTCCTTAGGTAGGTTTATTCCTAGATATTTTATTCTTTTTATTGCAATGGTAAATGGGAGTGTTTCATTAATTTCTCTTTCCAATTGTTCGTCATTAGTGTATAGGAATGCAAGAGATTTCTGTGCATTAATTTTGTATCCTGCTACTTCACCAAATTCATTGATTAGCTCTAGTACTTTTCTGGTAGTGTCTTTAGAATTCTCTATATATAGTATCATGTCATCTGCAAACAGTCACAGCTTTACTTCTTCTATTCCGATTTGGATTCCTTTTATTCCTTTTTCTTCTCTGATTGCTGTGGCTAAAACTTCCAAAACAATGTTGAATAACAGTGGGGATAGTGGGCAACCTTGTCTTATTCCTTATTGTAGTGGAAATGGTTTCAGTTTTTCACCATTAAGGACGATGTTGGCTGTGGGTTTGTCATATACGGCCTTTATTATGTTGAGGAAAGTTCTCTCTCTGCCTACTTTCTGGAGGTTTTCTATCATAAAGCAGTGTTGGATTTTGTCAAAATCTTTTTCTGCATCTATTGAGATGATCATATGCTTTTTAACCTTCAGTTTTTTAATATGGTGTATCACATAGATTTATTTTCCTGTATTGAAGAATCCTTGCATTCCTGAGATAAACCCCACTTGATCATGGTGTATGATCATTTTAATGTGCTGTTGGATTCTGTTTGCTAGTATTTTGTTGAGGATTTTTGCATCTAAGTTCATCAGTGATATTGGCCTGTAGTTTTCTTTCTTTGTGACATCTTTGTCTGGTTTTGGTATCAGGGTGATGGTGGCCTCGTAGAATGAGTTTGGGAGTGTTCCACCCTCTGCTATATTTCGGAAGAGTTTGAGAAGGACAGTTGTTAGCTCTTCTCTAAATGTTTGATAGAATTCACCTGTGAAGCCATCTGTTCCTGGGCTTTTGTTTGTTGGAAGATTTTTAATCACAGTCTCAATTTCAGTGCTTGTGATTGGTCTGTTTATATTTTCTATTTCTTCCTTGTTCAGTCTGGGAAGGTTGTGGTTTTCTAAGAATGTGTCAATTTCTTCCAGGTTGTCCATTTTATTTGATTATAGTTACTTGTAGTAATCTCTCATGATCCTTTGTATTTCTGCAGTGTCAGTTGTTACTTCTCCTTTTTCATTTCTAATTCTATTGATTTGATTCTTCTCCCTTTTTTTCTTGATGAGTCAGGCTAATGGTTTATCAATTTTATTTATCTTCTCAAGGAACAGCTTTTAGTTTTATTCATCTTTGCTCCCATTTCCTTCATTTCTTTTTCGTTTATTTCTGATCTGATCTTCATGATTTCTTTCCTTCTGCTAAATTTAGGGGTTTTTTTATTCTTCGTTCTCTAATTGCTTTAGGTGTCAGGTTAGGTTGTTTGAGATGTTTCTTGTTTCTTGAGGTAGGATTGTATTGCTATAAACTTCCCTCTTAGAACTGCTTTTGCTGCATCCCATAGGCTTTGGGTTGTCATTTTTTCATTGTCATTTGTTTCTAGGTATTTTTTGATTTCCCTTTGATTTCTTCAGTGATCTCGTGGTTATTAAGTAGTGTATTGTTTAGTCTCCACATATTTGTATTTTTTACAGATATTTTTCTTGTAATTGATACCTACTCTCATAGTGTTGTGGTCGGAAAAGATACTTGATATGATTTCAATTTCTTAAGTTTACCAGGGCTGATTTGTGACCCAAGATATGATCTACCCTGGAGAATGTTCCATGAACACTTGAGAAGAAAGTGTATTCTGTTGTTTTTGGATGGAATGTCCTATAAATATCGAATAAGTGCATATTGTTTAATGTATCATTTAAAGCTTCTGTTTCCTTATTTATTTTCATTTTGGATGATCTATGCATTAGTGAAAGTGGGGTGTTAAAGTCTCCTACTATGATTGTGTTACTGTCAATTTCCCCTTTTATGGCTGTTAGCATCTGCCTTATGTATTGAAGTGCTCCTATGTTGGGTGCATAAATACATACAATTGTTATATCTTCTTCTTGCATTGATCCCTTGATCATTATGTAGTGTCCTTCTTTGTGTCTTGTAATAGTCTTTATTTTAAAGTCTCTTTTGTCTGATATGAGAATTGCTACTCCAGCTTTCTTTTGATTTCTATTTGCATGGAATATCTTTTTCCATCCCCTCACTTTTAGTCTGTATGTGTCCCTAGGTCTGAAGTGGGTCTCTTGTATACAGCATATATATGAGTCTTGTTTTTGTACCCATAGAGCCAGTCTATGTCTTTGGTTGGAGCATTTAATCCATTTACATTTAAGGTAGTTATTGATATGTATGTTCTTATTACCATTTTTTAAATTGTGTTGGGTTTGTTATTGTAGGTCTTTTCCTTCTCTTTTGTTTCCTGGCTAGAAAAGTGCATTTAGCATTTGTTGTAAAGATGGTTTGGTGGTGCTGAATTCTCTTAGATTTTGCTTGTCTGTAAAGGTTTTAACTTCTCCGTCGAATGTCAATGAGATCCTTGCTGGGTAGAGCAATCTTGGTTGTAGGTTTTTCCTTTTCATCACTTTAAATATGTGTTGCCACTCTATTCTGTCTTGCAAAGTTTCAGCTGTTTACCTTACGGGAATTCCCTCGTACGTTATTTGTTGTTTTTCCCTTGCTGCTTTTAATATTTTTCTTTGTATTTAATTTTTGATAGTTTGATTAATATGTGTCTTGGTGTGTTTCTACTTGGATTTATCCTGTATAGGACTCTCTGCAGTTCTTGGATTTGACTATTTCCTTTCCCATATTAGGGAAGTTTTCAACTATAATCTCTTCAAATGTTTTCTCAGTCCCTTTCTTTTTCTCTTCTTCTTCTAGGAGCCCTATAATTCGAATGTTGGTGCATTTAATGTTTTCCCAAGATCTCTGAGACTGTCCTCAATTCTTTTCATTCTTTTTTCTTTATTCCGCTCTGTGTTAGTTATTTCCACTATTTCATCTTCTAGGTCACTTATCTGTACTTCTGCCCCTGTTATTTTGCTATTGATTCCTTCTAGAGAATGTATAATTTCATTTATTTTGTTGTTTATCAGTTTGTTTGCTCTTTAGTTCTTCTAGGTGCTTGTTAAACGTTTCTTGTATTTTCTCCATTCTATTTCCCAAGATTTTGGATTCTCTTTACTATCATTACTGTGAATTCATTTTTCAGCTAGACTGCCTATTTCCTCTTCATTTGTTTGGTCTGGTTGGTTTTTACCTTGCTACTTCATGTGCTGTGTATTTCTCTGTCTTCTCATTTTGCTTAACTTACTGTGTTTGGGTCTCCTTTTTTGCAGGCTGCAGGTTCATAGTTCCCATTGTTTCTGGTGTCTCCCCCAGTGGCTAATGTTGGTTCAGTGGTTGTACAGGCTTCCTGCTGGAGGGGACTAGTGCCTGTGTTCTGGTGGATAAGCCTGGATCTTCTCTTTCTGGTGGGCAGGACCACCTCCAGTGGTGTGTTTTGGGGTGTCTGTGACCTATTTTAAGTAGTCTCTCTGCTATTTGGTGGGTTTGTGTTCCTGTCTTGCCAGTTGTTTGGCCTAGGGTGTCCAGCTCTGTAGCTTGCTGGTCGTTGAGTGGAGCTGCGTCTTAGCATTGAGATGGAGATCTCTGGGAGAGATTTCGCCATTTGATATTATGTGGAGCTGGGAGGTCTCTGTTGGACCAATGTCCTGAACCCACCTCTCCCACCTCAGAGGCACAGGCCTGATACCTGGCTGGATTACCAAGACTCTTTTGGGAAGTTTGAGGTCTTCTGCCAGTGTTTCAGTAGGTGTTCTGTAGGAGCTGTTCCACATGTAGATGTATTTCTGATGTATCTGTGGGAAGGAAGGCGATCTCCACATCTCACTCCTCTGCCATCTTGAAGCTCCTCCTGAACTAGCTACTTTAATAAATAATCATTTTAATGGTATAATTATGGTATGAATTTTTACAACTCAACATTATTTAAGATTTCCTTTATCAGTAGTATGGCCCTATTTTAGGGGTTTTCTTCCAAGCTTCCAGTCTTTTAGGCTAGAAAACTTTGAATTATTTTAGTCCTTCCCTATCTTTTTATCTAGGCAAGACAGTTCACCTTAAAAAAAAAAAAAATCCAACATCAGTTCTTATACATTAGATACCTGTTTGAGTAAAGGTTCACTAAGTCATGGAAGCAGTTGTTTAGTCTACTCTGCACTTAAACTGGGATACTCTAGTGACATGAAGAGCTAACTCATCTCCCAGCATGCACTGGCACAATTAATCTATGTGCTTATGGTTAATCAGTTATTAACTTCAGCTGAAGTCGTGGGTGTAGTTACAAGTTAACGAATCAATTAGTCTCAAAAATAACCACAGCAGAAGCATGTTTTCCACAGGGGTTATTCCACCATTTGGTCCAATGTTTCTTTCTTTAATCTTTGAATTAAACCAAATGAATCTAAAAACCCAGATGGCAAAGACACACTAAATACTATACTGGATGTAGTCTTTCCCTCTGGGAAGTTCCAGAAATCTTAAAAATCCTATGCAAAAGAAATCCAAATGTGTTTTCTTAAGGAAAATAACCACTCTATATACTTGGAGGCACTAAATTAGCAAAGTATACTACTTTTTCATTTTATGGGTAAAAATTTATGTTACTATTTTAACTATGGGATGGATTACATAACAATAGATAATGCTGAGTAACTAACTTGAATAAAATTAAGTTGCCTTGAAGTTATACAAGAGAAACTAATTAAATCATTGTTAGACATATCAGTAACCAAGAATAAGGTACTTTATTGTAAACAAAGCTTCTGTGTCAATGATGTGTAGTACTTTCTGCAGATACCAATACAAAAGCACTGTTCTTTTAGATAAATCAATGAGAAATTTTGTGCAAGTTTGAAAACAAGAAATGTTTCATGTATTTTCCTGCATAGTGATTTTTAAACAATGACTAATTTTATTTGATAACCCACAAAAGAAAACAGACACAGTGAGTACTTACAGCCAAATTCTTAACATGGGACATTTATAAGAGTGAAGCTATGTGTAAGATTTAGACTCATTCTTATTTGAAATTTTGTCCTTACTCATGTACTTACACTGGGTAGAATACACCGTATCTTTGATAATTAAGAAAATGTAACCCCATGTTTTAAATGGTGCCAAATTAAACTTAAAAGCTTTTGAACAGCAAAGGAAGTTATTGACAAGACAAAAAGATAACCTGCTAAATGGGAGAAAATATGTGCAAATGCTATGTCCAATATGGGGTTAATATCCAAAATATATTAACAGCTCACATAACAATATCAAAAACCAAACAACCCTATTAAAAAATTGGCAGAAGACCTGAATAGACATTTTTCCAAAGAAGGCATACAGATGGCCAATAGGCACATGAAAAGTTGCTCAACATCGCTAATTATCAGGGGAAATGCAAATCAAAACCACAATGAGATATCACCTCACACATGTCAGAATGGCTATCATCTAAAAGACCACAAACAAATGTTGATGAGGATATGGAGAAAAGGGAGTCCTTATACACTGTAGGTGAGAATGTAAATTGGTACAGCAATTGTGGAAAACAGTATGGAAGTTCCTCAAAAAACTAAAATTAGAGCTACCATGTTATCCAGCAATTCCACTCCTGGGTTTATATCCAAAGAAAAGGAAAGCATTAATTTGGAAAGATACATACGCCCCACTGTATAGCAGCATTATTTACAACAGCCAAGATATGGAAGCAACTTAAGTGTTCATCAACAGAGGAATGTAATGAAGTACACTTATCTTTTTTGTATAGCTTTGGTTGGTAATGTATGGTAAAGTATGCCTCATTTTCTCCTCGATTGCACATGAAGTCTTTACTCCATCAAGGAATGAATTTTGAATATCATGCAATTTAGAGGTCTAGCTTTATTTTCTTTCTGATGTAGGTACGGTATCAGCAGCACCATTTAATATTTTATTACCTCACAATGAACTGAACATCAGCTTTATCATATATTAAATTCCCATGTGTAACAGGATCTATGACTTTGTCTGTTCCTGTGCAAAATCATACTAGCATGATACAGTAGTTTTTATCTTCTGAATTCTATTAAGACAACTTTATTCTGTCCCAGCCCCTCACTGCTATTCTATTTCACCTTTCTAGGTTATTCCTAGGCTTCTGTCTTCTAATTAATGTCTATATTATTTTATTTCACTCAAATTTAAAAATTATATAAACACAAAACTCTGGGAATAATTTGGATTTTCATTAAATTCATTTATTAATTTGGAATATTTTATGTCTTATGTTAGCTGTACTCACTCAAAAACATGGTATGTCTTCTCAGTAATTCAGAACATATATTACGTTCTTAGATATGAAGTAACAATTTCTTCATTTAGGTTCTATGTCAGTTTTGAAAAATTTTTCTAAATATTTCATAATTTTTGAAATAATGAGTGAAATATTTTTATTGCCATTATTCATTACTAAAATAGGACTATTAATTTTTGTATATTTAACTCATATTCGATTACTTTCATAGTCTTTCAAACATCCAAGAACTTTTTGTTAGTCTTTTGTGTTTTTATACATAAATATGTATTTTATATTGATGTTATATATATATATTTAAAATATATATATAAAATTGTTCTTATAATTTATCAGTAAAATTTAATTTTAAAAAAATTTACATCAATAATTTTATTTTCCTTTCTTAGAACATTTGCTAGAAACCTAAGGCAATATAAAAACTAATAGTGCAAACAAGCATTCATATCTGGATCCTCATCTTACCTGAAATTATTTTAGTTTTCTCTTTTTGTCATTTAGGATTTCTAAATTGAATATTCTTGATTTAAGTACTTTTTCTTTCCTACTTCTAATTTATTTACAGATTTAAAATTAAGATGGCTGCAAAATTGTATTAAATGCTTTTTAAACACCTATTGGTGATGGGTGTATACATTTTCATATAGTGGGAAATCTATTGTATTCCTTGAGTAGGGTTTTTTTGGTAATATTTATTGCACGTTTATTCTATTGGTTAATTAATTTGCTAAATTTTACTTAAATTTTTTGTATTCGTTGCCATAAAAATTCATGTATAATTCTCCCTTGTGTTCATCATTCTTACATCTGTAGTGAATATCGAATTTAATTTCATGAACATAAGAAAATACCTCTACTTAATAAATATGGCTTTGTGTTCTAAGCATGCTTTTCAACAAGGTGTATTATCTATGCTAACAAAATCATTATTCCTAATATAAGCCTAATGTCTACAGAAAACAAAATTACAATGTATAGCATTATGTAACTCTTTTCTTTTTCTCCATTATTTAGTTACTTTAAGAATTGAGTTTGAAAATATACATTTCAATAATGAATTAAAATTTTAATTATAATTTAGTGAACTATGTAGTAAAAGCTTCATAAAAGTACCTTCTATATGACCATACACATTGCATAAATTAACAAAATAGAGGGCAGATAGCATTCTTGTTCCCAGAGATATATATTTATAAGCAGTATCAATGAAGAAATTTCTCAATTTACCCATTGTAGATAAAGGGGGCAATGTATCCAAGTCAAAATTGTGTACTTTTTGGTAAAAAAATTATTTTCAAGTAATAATGAACACCGATGAGATATTATGAACTATTCCCTTAAACATGTTTTTTGTTCCTTAACAGCTATCTAGCAAAATAATAGGAAAACAGGGGAAAGTACAGGGAAGGATGTTAAAAACAAACAACAACCCATAATCCAGATGAAAATTTAATTTGGGTGTATGTCTCTCAGTCCCCAAACCAGATTGAATATCATTTTAAATATATTTCTTCCTTATATCATGTGTATTATGACATTATATATTTTTCATAAACATTCACTGTATCCCTCCTACTCTCATTTTCCATACAGTAGTCTACGTACTGAGTTTTCAATAGGAGAGAGAGAGAAAGAAAGAAAGACAGAGAGAGGGAGGGAGGGAGGGAGGGAAAGAAAGAAAGAAAGAAAAGAAAGGAAGGAAGGAAGGAAGAAAGAAAGAAAGAAAGAAAAAAGAAAGAAGTAAAGAAAGGAAGGAAGGAAGGAATAGGGAGAGAGAGAGGGAGGGAGGGAGAGAGGGAGGGAGGAAAGAAGAAAGGAAGGAAGGGAGAGAAAGAGAGAGAGAGAGAGAGAAAGGAGGAAGGGAGAGAGGGAGGAAAGGAAAGGAAGTCCAAAGCACTAAATAATTACTTAAATAAATAATTTGTAAAAATCACTGAATTATAAATTATGATAAGGGCTAGGAGGAAGGTATAGGATGCTATGAGAACATGTAAAAGGGGAATACATAAGTCTGTAGCATCAGGGGAGGATTTGGTAAGAGCTGGTTGAGAAGAATTTCAGGCAAAGGGTGGATTATTCAGAGCCCCTGGAATGGGCAGCTTTGTGAATTCCAGGAACTGAAACAAAAGTGGCATGGCTGAAGCAAAGGCAGAGAAATGGAAGGAAACCTGGGGTGAAGCTTGAGAGGTAGGCAGGGCTCAGTGGAACCAGGTCATATAGTATATTAGGCAGTGGAAGCTTTTGAAGAGTTTTAAGAAAGGTGTTACAGAAGCAAATTTGACTTATAAAAGTTGGGAGATGCGTGATGTATTTTATACTACTATGTATAAAATAGGTAACTAATGAGAACCTACCGTATAGCACAGGGAACTCTACTCAATGCTCTGTGGTGACCTAAATGGGAAGGAAATCCAAAAAAGCGGGGATATATGTATACGTATGGCTGATTCACTGTGCTGTACAGCAGAAATTAACACAACATTGTAAAGCAACTATACTCCAATAAAAATTAAAAAAAAAAAATTTGCTCAAGCTGCAGTGCCAAGAAGATACTGAAAAGCAAGCGACAACCATGAATATGAGGAGACCAGTTCATATGACTGTTACAAGTGTCCAAGAGACTAGAGTGGTGCTAATAGAAATGGACTAGTTGTTTTCAAATGGTTATATAATAACCCACAGTATTATTGTAAACACAATGAAATTGTAAAATAAGTCACAAATTTTGCGGAAGCAATTACATTGAGTTCACCATGCACAAAGAACATTCTGAAGTTAATTTCATAATATAAATCATCAAATCAAGAGACAGTTGTTTTAACTATATGGTCTAATACAGTTTGACTTTATTCGTTGTGGTGATCAATATAAAAGAAAGGCTCTACAAATGACAAATATGTAAATCCTGACAGTCAAGAGGGCTGAGATGAGGCTAACTAGAAGAGTACACAATTTGAAGGAGTCAAAGAATGTCTTGGAAACTGGACTTCTTATATTACGGTTCTCATATTTGGGATCTGTAAAGATTTGGGGAAAAAATAGGTAAATGTCTGGCTCTCATCAAGTACGAGGACTAACATTTGAACTCCATCCCTATATTTTGAGTATTACCCACCTCCCACCAAAAAAGATGAAGATGATAAATACTTTCTTTCCCAGCCTCCTTTTGTAGCCAGAGTGTGGGCACATGACACAAGCTCATCCAACTGGATGCATCCACCATAAACTTTGAATAAGGAGCTATTGACAGAATGGAAGAATCCATTCCAGTGGCATGTGGTGGAGGCAGCAGCAATAATATTGAGTTTTCTGGGAAGCAGGGAGAACTGTGCTAGTGACAGCAGCCAGCATTTAATACATGCCACAGCAGGGCACTTTGGGAAATTCAGGGTACTGTGCCTGCAGAAGTGGTAGCCCTGACCTCACTGGTTTGTGGAGGGATTGGGTGTGTGCTCCCCCATGCTGTTTAGCCTCATTTATCCCTGATTGTTTTCTAAACTTCATTCTGAAGCCTGAAATCCAGTCTACAAAATTTAAGTTCATTCATTCAGTTAGTTTAAATCTGCCAGAGTTGAAGTCTCCTGCTTGTATGCAATGGTTTATTGAATTAGCAGTAAGTACTAATAAATATTAGCATTAGTGGCAGAAGGAATAAATTAACTTTATTCCTTCTGTCACTTGTCATTGGATAGGCTATTTCTTTTCCTGCTATTGGTTAAATTTGGGGCATATTTCACAGCTTTCCCAGTTCCCTGTAGTCAGTCACAGGCACAGTCCCCTTTTTGTAATTAAAATGTCCAGTTCAATAATTCAAAAAAAAAAAAAACACTTGTAAACCTTCTAATTTAGACTTTCTCCATTGCCTCCAGCTGTATACTAATGTAAGCTTGATATCCTGAAAGTCTGAGGGGAACAAATGGAGAGTGAGGGGGCTTTACTTAGTGTCTTTTTCTCCCTTTGCCTATTTTTGTTCTTTGACTCTTCGTTCCTACTCTCACTAGCCGTAGGGGTTAGGCCCTTCAGGACTGTAGAGATGATGACTGAGGAAGGAGAGGTAGGAACTATGGAGCCCTGTCTTTTGTAGATGAAAAAGTCTGCAGATCTTAAGGTAGAACTCTTGAAATCCCTCTCACTTGGCTGGAGGAAGTATTACCATCTTAATCCACCTGACAGTGTTCAATGAAGCACTCTCAACAAAGAATTCCTTGTCTTCTAGCCCCAGGCCCCAATCTAAATTGTTTATAAAACTGAAGCGGTGTGTCTCCAATGGCAGCATAGATGGTCTAGCAGCTCGCTCTGCAAGAGGTATTTGGCAACTTCTAAATTGATCTCAGCCTTCCAGTCTCTACCAAAACTGATATACAAAGAGACTCAAGGCAAAGTATTCTGCTACTCTTGCAACTATGAGCCCTGACACAAAGAGCTTTTTTGCCTTCTGATAAGCCTTTTTCCTAAACCTAATCCCTTATTTATTGATAGGTAAGATAAAGACACACTTTTGTCCTACTTCCTACTTTATTTCATACCTAAGAGTAGCACTGGTGGCTAATTATTAAGACAGTTCAATTTTTGTAGGTCAATATATACTTTCTGAAGTTTTGATTTCTTCAGTTTTATAAGTAGCCCCGTTCACTACTTTAATCTTTAATTCATCCTTAGAAACTTTTAAAAAAGATATAATAGCTAATACATATATACTATTTCATCAGTCCAAAAATATGTATTTCTATATAATTATTTTTTCTACCTTCTCAAAAGAAATGCAAGATGTATCTTCCTGCTTTTAACAACATTGGTTATCTCATCCATAATACATGCTTCAGCATCTTTCTGGTATTTGGCAAGGTATTTTTCATAGCACATTGTGTAAGAATGGGTCTTTAGAATAGAATAAAGATACCTCAAAATGAGACACAACCTTAGGTCTAGACTACAAGGCCTGAAGGAACAAAACTGGAAACCGATGATTATTAAAATAAAAAATTAAAATTAAAAAAAAGCAAAAATGTGTATCAGCTCAACAAAAACCTCACCTGAGATAAAGAGTGTTTTACATACGACTCCAGTGCTGGCCTGATGGTACAAAGAAAATAACTGACTTTGCACCTCCTACTGATTACCAAATGCTCCTCATTCTAATTTAAAAACTAATCAACAGGGACTCCACACACGCAGACAAGACAATTTGTGTCAGCTAGAATATACCAGGCAGTCTAGCCCAGTATGCAGAACACAGGATTCTGCTTTCAGCTGCCATCTCCTAATGGTCTGGATTTAGCTCTCTGAAAATTGGAGGAAATTAGCAGTATTGCCAATGTAGACTCTGACTAGTCACCACTGGCATGCTCCACTTGTGAGAATCCACCCACCCTTATTACTGAAGTTGATACCTATTTAAAAAGTAACTACATGAAACTAATTCTAATTAAAGTTGAATAGGAATGAATTTAACTTTCTGGTTACAAGGAGAACTGGGTAATCTCCAAGATCTCTGCTCTAGTCTTTACTCATATTGCAATCTAAGGCAATTTACTTAATCTCTCTCTGCTCCCATGTCTTCTCTTTATATAGGCTCTGCCAAGGGAAGCACCTCTGAGCCAGCTGATGGTGAAAAGCAAAAAGGACTTTCTGATTGAGTAGAGAGGGAAGAGAGCACTGGAGATTAACCAAGAGGAGAAAATCAGCACTGGTGAGCATTCTCCTCACAAGACAAAGTAGCAAAGGCCAAAGGAGCAGAAAGGAGGCAAGAGTAGCAGAACTGATTTACAATGCCTCACACCATTCCCTTCTTTTATCTGTGAAAATATAAGAAAAGGAAGTCAGGGACTAGTGTTCTGCTGTTGAGAATGATAAAAGAATCTCAGATTTGTGACCACAAGGAATCAAATAATTGATTTTGGTCAGATTTATTGTTTCTGCAGAACTAGAGGCTGTCAATCAAAATGATCGATAAATTAGTAAATTGGGCTGGGATCTCTCCATACTAAATATTAATTGAAACTATACAAAAAAGTATTTTTAAAGTAACATATTACATAGTTCAGAATATAATGCTACTAAACAGCATGAACTGAGTTCTATAAAAGGAGAAAAGTTTAATAAATGTATGTGAATTTTATAGTCTGATATTAAGCTATCAACCAAGTTCAATTTTAAGGAACTGCCTCAAACTCTAACTAATTCACCTTAAGTTATATTTATACATTAAATCTAAGAAGGTGGAATTTCACAGCAAAGTAATAAAATGCTAATAAAGCTAATGGAAGAAATTCTGCCTTCAAGACACTAATTCAATGAAAGTTACATGTACCTCAGCACAGTTCCCCTTTGATTGAGAACTGATTCACCTGGAGTATATAATTTGTTAAACCTTAGCAACATTTAGACCTGACTGATGTTTATGGATATAAGTTCTATGAGACTTAAACACTAGTCTTTTATTGTCTCATTAGTTATAAAACTAATTGGTCTAATTTTGGCTCATTCAAAGTCACATTAAAGGAAGATTAATTAATTCATGTTATGTGTTTATTTACTCAGTCTTTCCTGGGCATTAAAATTCCCCTTCCAGGGAATTCCCTGGTGGTCCAGTGGTTAGGACTCAGTTCGCTCAATGCCGAGGGTCTGGGTTAAAAAAAAGAAAAACATTCCCCTTCCAAATGGGCAGAGTAGGGTGATAAAAAACAACTCAAATGCTACTTTATTTGCATATTTCAAAACAGGCATGCTGAGCATATTGACATTCAAGCTAATGTGTTCAACAATATGACCAAGAATAACATATGACAACTAGTTTCTTTTCAGAATATTTTCTTCCATTGTTTGCTCTTAAAATGCCCACAGATATTTATATAGCTACAATCAAAATGTATCTACAGTTTTTAAAATTTATTCTGCTGCCTTCAACTACCTATAAATACAAATAAAAAGATTCAAATTTATTGGTAACCAACAATTTTTGCTAAGACTTTCCAAATAATAAGCTATTACTTAAATATATGAACAAAAAGTTTGTTACTAAGATATAAACCTATGGATCTAATTAGAAAAAACAGCAAACATAATTTTTAAAAATACTGACATATTTTATATTTACTGATAAAACATAATGTCTTTCTACTTGACAGTTATGATAAAATGGTATTAATTATAATAGTCAAGGTTTTCTATAGTTTATTAAAACCAAAAATTTCCATAGTTTTGCCCTTCAACTTTAAGTAGATTCTCTCTTGATTATACAACTTATGAATGATGATTTTTCAGAAAATATTAATCATTATAATGCAAATACATTAAATAAGTCATCCAGAAATTGAAAAATTAAATGTATTGTTACAGAACCTCCCTCCACCCTTTTCCACATTCACACTGCTCCAGTCAGGCCAAAGCAGTACAGTGTATTATTAAATAAATATCAAATGGTAGATAAATAGAATAATAGTTCTATTATCCTGACTTAATTTATGTATATCAGCAACCACCAGAACCAATCCTAGCACTTACACATAAACACAAAGGGCTTCTGAAGGAACAAAAAGATGTCCACGCCCTTTACTGATAGGGCCCAGCACTTTTCTTTGGCCTCCAATCCAAGCTTTTAGATACAATAATAAATTGCTTCCGGGTTTAATTACTAAATTCTCAGTTAACCAAAAGTAAAATAGAAGAAAAATGACAGCAACAGCAATAAGAAATGGTATTTGAAAAGGCTGACAGTTTTCTTTACTTTAATAATACTATGGCCCAAAGCTTAATGAATGTCATGAATCCTTTTAATTTCATATACTAGGGAAAAAATGAAAATAATAAAATATATCAAATAACATAATATTATTTTCATTGAAATAACTGAGGAATTCCTTATGTTTAACTGGAAGAAAACTTAAGCATTTCTCTTATGTTCTTGGCCTGAGGCAAAGGTCAGATTACATGCAAAATGGTACTACTTTTCTAGAATTTTCCTCTATTGTTTCTAATTGACAAATGATACTAAGCAAAGTAGGTGATTTCTTACTGGTCAAAGGGAGATAATTTCATCACTGACAATATCCATTTTAGACAGGTGCTGTAATCATTTCAGAATCTATGTCAAATTTTATGTCAATTTATGATATATATGCATATGTTTTTAAAACATTCTTTACTAATTTTCCATTTGTGAATTGTTTAAGGACAAAGGTTAATAGAAATGCTTAGCAGATTAACTATAACTACACATACTAAAATTTCATCATAACCAATTCTGCTCTATGTCTAACAGTGTAAAAAAAAGATTCTGCTTTGAATGCATCCCAGAGATACATGACTTATAAAACACACGTTGAGGGGAGTAGGTGTTGAAGACTCTGTAATCCAAAAACATAGTCCAGAATAGCTCCATTTTCCTTAACAGAAACTTTTAAAAAGGCATTAAATACTATTAAAATTCATTACAAAACCACTATGGCATTTCAAAGTAACTGCCATATTGTCATTTTATGCTTCAACAAAGAAAAGGCACATGTGGCAAGTCTTTGAATTCCAGGCCTTCTTTAGAGCTATTATTTCCTTTCATAAGTAAAGAGCATTCAAAAGCATCTCTGCTTGGTCAAAAGCCACCAGGCTGACTTCGACTTTTTTTCACTGCACATAGTGGATATTTAAACCTGGTACTATGCTAGTAAACCTCTGACTATTCTTTTATTTGTTTCTAACTTTGGTATCTTAGAGATACTTAAAATATCTTCTTCCTAGTCTATTCTTTAAGAAAATTTTACAAAATGCATTGGTCAGTGAATTCATTTACTCTATAAAATTGTTCCATGTCTACCATTTGTGTACCAGGCGTTAAGCTAGTACAGAAGTATAAAAATAACTAAGAAAATTTATACCTGGGAAGATCTCTCAACTCAGTGAGGCAGAAAATACAGAAAAATAAACATACTCATGTGGAAGGTATATGGGAATGATTGGAGACAGCTATATTATAGATATGTGATTAAACAACCTAGCCAAATTTATATAGGGATCCAGGCAGAAATAGCAAAACATTCTGCCAGAAGAGGGAATATAGAGAAGGACACTTGAGCTGAGGTTGAAAAAGTGAATAGAGGCTAACCTTCTCCTGGAAAAGGAATGAGCAAGCACTTGGAGGTATAAGATAGCATGGTATACTCCAGAAACTGCAAGTTGTTAGAGCAGTACATATGAGTATTCTTTTAAGCAATGAAGGTCTTCAGACACTTTTGGTAGATGATGAAAACAAGTCTATATATTAGAATGTTAAGTTGCTTGATAAGCAATTTTAATTGAGAATCTACTGTGGCTTTTTGCTAGGTCATAGAGAAATAATTGTGACCATAGAACAGTGACTGTCCTCGTGAAGATGAATATTAAACGAATAATTATAAGTAAGCAATGATTACAAGTATACAATGTTATGTGGAGGAACCAAATCAACAAGACTCATAAAATTTAAATGTCTAATTTTAAAAATCAATATTTTCATTTATGGTTTCATTTTTTGGCTTATATAGTCACTTAAAACTTTTATTATTCCGAACAAATTATTGGACCATCTCCATACTATTCAGACTCCTAAACCATGTTTATAATACAGATCCACATCAATTCAAGTCCATTTACATATCATTAAAGGCTTGGAGTTTTCTTTATAAAATCAGACATTTTTTATTATATATTCTAATAGACTATTGTTTATATACAGAATTTTTAATATAAAAAGCAAATAAAGCACAGCACTGTAGGTTCTATGGGAACACAAAGGGAGGGGAAGCATTTTAAATTTACAGTTATGAAAAATATTTAATTGTTAAACATCAATATTTTAAACTCATAAATTCTTCCTATCAAAATATTCTAGTAGCTACACACAAATTCAAGGTAATGAATTATTCGATTTTTATTCTATCTTAACCAGAAGAGCATCTTTTTTAATAATTTAATTTGGATATTTCCTAAATTTGGCAATATCTTCTTACTGACTACCTTGGGAATAAGAGACACACCTTAATCAGTTAAATTAATGTTTTACTATATTCTAATGAATTAGTCCTCTGTTTTTATCCATAATGTGACTGTATTACTCTGTTCTTCATTATTTTAATTTATTTATTTTGCTTTCTATTTAATCATAAATGTATTAAGATAATCTTGACTGGTGAGCTTAATAAGATAACTGTAGCTTACTGCTTATCATTTTTTTTTCTTTTTTCTTTTTTTTTTTTTTGCAGTACACGGGCTTCTCACTGTTGTGGCCTCTCCCGTTGCGGAGCACAGGTTCTGGACGCGCAGGCTCAGCGGCCATGGCTCACAAGCCTAGCCGCTCCACAGCATGTGGGATCTTCCCAGACCGGGGCACGAACCCATGTCCCCTGCACTGGCAGGCGGACTCTCAACCACTGCACCACTAGGAAAGCCCTGCTTATCATTTTAGATTAATAAGTAGCAGTCCATTTTAGTTGAGACAATTTAAATTTTCTGTTTTCAATGATTTAATTTTCTTTCCTATTTAATAAGTGAATATCATTTGCCTTTTCTTCCTTTTTCTCTTCCTTTTCTCTCTTATTTTCTATTTTTATACTTTGCTTTGCAAATGACATTACATCCATCATCATATATCATTAAATAGTGTGGATGAAATAAAATCAGGACTAATTCCAGACCCACTTTTTCTATTAATTAAGTGTGACATTGTAAAAGGCATTTAGCCTGTCTCAATTTTAATTTCATCATATTTATACTAAGAAGTTGAAAGTAACTGATTTTTCAGTTCCCTAATATAAACCTCTAATTGTCTACATTTATTTTTTGTTGAACCAATCAGCCACTTTTTCATTCAACATTAATTCAAAACTTAATAATTCAACATCTTATTCTATGCCAGGAATTGTACCTAGTACATTTTGGGGCCAGGGTGGGGGGCACTCCCCATAATATTTTGATTCTTGTTTAACTGTGACATGAGGATAGTATTGCAGATTATTTTCTCTGTTCAAATAGAGCGCTCTTAAAGGATATTTTCTTATGATTAATTTTTTTTGATTGAGGCAGTTTTCATCACATAACTTATCAGAATTTTTACCTCATTTTGATACTGTAATTATTATGGACTAAATTTAGTTTGCCAGAAAACATGTATGTTGAAGTCCTAATTCTCCAATGTGACTATATTTGGAGACAGGACCTTTAAGGAGTTAACTAAGGTTAAATGAAGTCATAAGAGTGGGGCCCTAATCCAAATGGACTGGTGTCCTTATAAAAAGAGGAAGAGACATCATGAGTGCGTGTGTAGAGGAGAGGCTGTGTTGAGAACAAAGTGAGAAGGCAACCATCTGCAAGCCAAGAAGAGAAGCCTCACCAGAAACCAACAACTTGGTTTAGAATTCCAGCCTCCAGAACTGTGAGATAACAAATTTCTGTTCTTGGAGAGCTGGGAGGAGGCGGCACATAGTGGGGCACTCCGGACAACTGTAGTGAATGAAGTTTCTACTCTCATAAAGCTTACTTTCTAGTGCAGAAAGATGGACAATGAATAATATTTTATACACACACACAATGAAAAAAAGTAAAACAAATTAATGAGCACAGAAAGTGACTGGCAGATTAGTTCGAGATGGTGGAGTAAAACGATGTGCACTCACTCTCTCTTGCTAGAGCACCAGAATCACAACTAACTGCTGAACAATCATCAACAGGAAGACACTGGAACTCACCAAAAACTTTGTCCAAAGACAAAGGAGAAGCTGCAATGAGATGGTAGGAGGGGCGCAATCACAAAAAAACAAATTCCATAATGCCTGGGGGGGGGTGACTCACAAACTGGAGAACACTTATACCACAGAAGTCCACGCACTGGAGTGAAGGTTCTGGGCCCCACATCAGGCTTTCCAACTTGGGGGTCCGGCAATGAGAGGAGGAATTCCTAGAGAATCAGACGTTGAAGGATAGCGGGATTTGATTGCAGGACATTGACAGGACTGGGGAAAATAGAGACTCCACTCTTGGAGGGCACAAAGTAGCATGCGCATCGGGACCCAGAGCAAGGAGCAGTGACCCCATAGGAGATTGAACCAGACCTACCTGCTAGTGTTGGAAGGTCTCCTGCAGAGGTGGGGGGTGGTTATGGCTCACCGTGGGGACAATGACACTGGCAGCACAAGTTCTGGGAAGTACTCCTTGGTGTGAACCCTCTTAGAGTATACCATAAGCCCCACCAAACAGCCAGGTAGGCTCCAGTGCTGGGTCACCTCAGGCCAAACCAACCAACAGGGAGGTAACCCAGACCCACCCATCAGCAGACAAACAGATTAAAGTTTAACTGAGCTCTGCCCACCAGAGCAACACCCAGCTCTAGCCACCACCAGTCCCTCCCATAAGGAAGCTTGCACAAGCCTCTTAAATAGCCTCATCCACCAGAGGACAGACAGCAGAAGCAAGAAGAACTACAATTCTGCAGCTTGTGGAAGGAAAACCACATTCACAGAAAGATAGACAAGATAAAAAGGCAGAGGATTTTGTCCCAGAAGAAGGATAAAGATAAAACCCCAGAAAAACAACTAAATGAAGTGGAGATAGGCAACCTTGCAGAAAAAGAATTCAGAATAATGATAGTGAAGATGATCCAGGACCTCAGAAAAAGAATCGAGAAGATGCAAAAAATGTTTAACAAACACCTAGAAGAATTAAAGAACAAACAAACAGAGGTGAACAATACAATAACTGCAACGAAAAATACACTAGAAGGAATCAACAGCAGAATAACTGAGGCAAAAGAACAGGTATGTGACCATGAAGAGAGAATGGTGGAATTCATTGCCACAGAACAGAATAAAGAAAAAAGAATGAAAAGAAATGAAGACAGACTAAGAGACCTCTGGGACAACATTAAACACAACAACATTCGCATTACAGGGGTCCCAGAAGGAGAAGAGAGAGAGAAAGGACCCAAGAAAATATCTGAAGAGATTATAGTCGAAAATTTCCCTAACATGGGAAAGGAAATAGCCACCTAAGTCCAGGAAGTGCAGAGAGTCCCAGGCAGGATAAACCCAAGGATAAACACACTGAGACATACAGTAATAAAATAGACAAAAATGAAAGAAAAAGAAAAATTATGGAAAGCAACAAGGGAAAAATGACAAATAACATACAAGGGAACTCCCAAAGGGTTAACAGCTGATTTCTCAGCAGAAACTCTACAAGCCAGAAGGCAGTGGCACGTTATATTTAAAGTGATGAAAGGGAGGAAACTACAACCAAGATTACTCTACCCAGCAAGGATCTCATTCAGATTTCACAGAGAAATCAAAAGCTTTACAGTCAAGCAAGAGCTAAGAGAATTCAGCATCACCAAACCAGTTCTGCAACAAATGTTAAAGGAAATTCTCTAAGTGGGAAACACAACAGAAGAAAAGGACCTACAAAAAAAAACCAATAACAATTAAGCAAATGGTAATAGGAACATACATATTGATAATTACCTTAAACGTGAATGGATTAAATGCTCCAACAAAAAGACACAGAATCGCGGAATGGATACAAAAACAAGACCCAAATATAGGCTGTCAACAAGAGACCCACTTCAGACCTAGGGACACACACACACTGAAAATGAGGGGATGGAAATATATATTCCATTCAAATGGAAATCAAAAGAAAGCTGGAGTAGCAATTCTCATATTAGATAAAATAGACCTTAAAATAAAGAATGCTACAAGAGACAAGGAAGGACACTACATAATGATCAAGGGATCAATCCAAGAAGAAAATATAACGATTATAAACATATATGCCCAACATAGGAGCGATTATAAATATATACTATTTTTAATATATATTTATATATACTATATATATACAATATATAATATATATATTATATATAATATATAATTATATATACACATATATAACTATATACATATATAATTATATACATATAAAATCATATATATAATTATACATATATACAATCATATATATAATAATATATATTTATATATACATATATACGTATATAATTACATATATATAAATTATATAAATATATATATTATATACATATATATAATTGTATATATTATATAACTATATATAATTATATATGTATATATTATACATATTTTATATATATATTATATATGTGTATATATATAATATATATATAACGATTATAAATATATATACCCAACATAGGAGCACCTAAATACATAAGGCAAGTGCTAACATCTATTAAAGAGGAAATTGACAGTAATACAATTAGAGTGGGGGATTTTATTGCCTCTCTTACACCAATGGACAGATCATCCAGACAGAAAATTAATAAGGAAACATAAGCTTTAAATGACACAATAGATGAGATATATTTAATTGATATTTACAGGACATTCCAACCTAAAAGAGCAGATTACACTTTCTTCTCAAGTGCACATGGAACATTCTCCAGGACAGATCACATCTTGGATCTCAAATCAAGGCTCAGTAAAGTTAAGGAAACTGAAACCATATCAAGCATCTTTTCTGACCACAACGTTGTGAGATTAGAAATCAATTACAGGGAAAAAACATAAAAAACAAAAACACTTGGAGGCTAATCAATACATTACTAAATAACCAACATATCACTGAAGAAATCAAAGAGGAAATCAAAAAATACCTAGAGAGAAATTACAATGAAAACACGATGATCCAAAACCTATGGGATGCAGCATAAGCAGTTCTAAAAGGGAAGTTTATAGCAATACAAGCCTATCGCAAATAAACAATCTACCCTTACATCTAAAGGAACCAGAGAAAGAAGAAGAAGAAAAACCAAAGTTAGTAGAAGGAAAGAAATCATAAAGATCAGAGCAGATATAAATGAAATAGAAACAAAGAAAACAATAGCAAAGATCAATAAAACTAAAATCTGGTTCTTTAAGAAGATAAACAAAATTGATAAACCTCTAGCCAGACTCATCAAGAAAAAGGAGAGGACTCAAGGCAATAAAAGTAGAAATGAAAAAGGAGAAGTTACAAGAGACACCGCAGAAATACAAAGCATCCTAAGAGACTACTACAAGCAACTCTATGCCAAAAATGGACAACCTGGAAGAAATGGACAAATTCTTAGAAAGGTATAAACTTCAAAGACTGAACCAGGAAGAAATAGAAAATATGAACAGACCAATCACAAGTAATGAAATTGAAACTGCGATTAAAAACCTTCCAACAAACAAAAGTCCAACACCAGATGGCTTCACAGGTGAATTCAAACATTTACAGAAGAGCTAACGCCCATCCTTCTCAAGCTCTTCCAAAAAATTGGAGAGGAAGGAACACTCACAAATTTGGTGGCCTCAAATTCTATGAGGCCACCCTCACCCTGATACCAAAACCAGACAAAGATACTACAAAAAAGAAAATTACAGGCCAATATCACTGATGAATAGAGATGCAAAAAATCTTCAACAAAATACTAGCAAACAGAATCCAAGAACACATTAAAAGGATCATACACCATGATCACGTGGGATTCATTTCAGGGATGCAAGGATTCTTCAATATATGCAAATCAATCAATGTGATACACCATACTAACAAATTGAAGGATAAAAACCACATGATCATCTCAACAGATGCAGAAAAAGCTTTTGACAAAATTCAACACCGTTTATGATAAAAACTCTCCAGAAAGTGGGCATAGAGGGAACCTACCTCAACATAATAAAGGCTATATATGACAAACCCACAGAAAACATCATTCTCAGTGGTGAAAACTGAAATTATTTCCTCTAAGATCAGGAACAAGACAAGGGTGTCCACTCTCGCCACTCTTATTCAACATAGTTTTGGAAATCCTAGCCATGGCTATCAAAGAAGTAAAAGAAATAAAAGGAATCCAAATTGGAAAAGAAGAAGTAAAACTGTCAGTGTTTGCAGATGACATGATACTATACATAAAGAATCCTAAAGATGTCACCAGAAAACTACTAGAGCTAAGCAATGAATCCGGTAAAGCTGCAGGATACAAAATTAATGCCCGGCAATCTCTTGTATTCCTATACACTAACAATGAAAGATCAGAAAGAGAAATTAAGGAAACAATCCCATTCACCACTGCAACAAAAAGAATAAAATACCTAGGAATAAAGCTACCTAAAAAGGTCAAAGACCTGTACTCAGAAAACTATAAGACACTGAGGAAAGAAATCAAAGATGACACAGATGGAGAGATATACCATGTTCTTGGATTAGAAGAATCAATATTGTGAAAATGACTATATTAACCAAAGCAATCTACAGGTTCAGTGCAATCCCTATCAAATTATCAGAGGCATTTTTCACAGAACTAGAACAAAAAAATCTTAAAATTTGTATGGAGACACAAAAGACCCCAAATAGCCGAAGCAATGTTGAGAAAGAAAAACGGAGTTGGAGGAATCAGGCTTCCTGACTTCAGACTGTGTAACAAAGCCAGAGTAATCAAGAAAGTATGGTACTGGCACAAAGACAGAAATATAGATCAATGGAACAGGATAGAAAGCACAGAGATAAACCCAGGCACTTATGGTCACCTTATTTTTGATCAAGGAGGCAAGAATATACAATGGAGAGAAGATAGCCTCTTCCATAAGTGGTGCTGGGAAAACTGGACAGCTACATGTAAAAGAATGAAATTAGAACACACCCAAACACTATACACAAAAATAAAGTCAAAATGGATTAAACACCTAAATGTAAGGCCAGACACTATAAAACCCTTAGAGGAAAAAACATAGGCAGAACACTCTATGATATAAATCACAGCAAGATTCTTTTTGACCTACCTCCTAGAGAAATGGAAATAAAAACAAAAGTAAACAAATGGGACCTAATGAAACTTCAAAGCTTTTGCACAGCAAAGGAAACCATAAACAAGATGAAAAGACAACTCTCAGAATGGGAGAAAATATTTGCAAATGAAGGAACTGACAAAGGATTAATCTCCAAAATATACAAGCAGCTCATGCAGCTCAATATCAAAAAACAAACAACCTAATCCAAAAATGGGCAGAAGATCTAAATAGACATTTCTCCAAAGAAAACATACAGATGGACAAGAAGCACATGAAAACGTGCTCAACGTCAGTAATTATTATAGAAATGCAAATCAAAACTACACTGAGGTATCACCTCACACCAGTTAGAATGGGTATCTTCAGAAAATCTACAAAGAACAATGATGGAGAGGGTGTGGAGAAAAAGGAACCCTCTTGCACTGTTGGTGGGAATGGAAATTGATACAGCCACTATGGAGAAGAGTATGGAGTGTCCTTAAAAAAGTAAAAATAGAATTACTATATAACCCAGCAATGCCACTGCTGGGCATATACCCAGAGAAAACCATAATTCAAAAAGACACATGCACCCCAATGTTCACTGCAGCTCTATTTACAATAGCCAGGTCATGAAAGCAACCTAAATGCCCATTGACAGATGAATGGATAAAGAAGATGTGGTACATATAGACCATGGAATATTACTCAGCCATAAAAAGGAACAGAATTGGGTCATTTGTAGAGACGTGGATGGATCTAGAGACTGTCATACAGAGTGAAGTAAGTCAGAAAGAGAAAAACAAACATCGTATATTAATGCATATATGTGGAACTTAGAAAAATGGTACAGATGAACTGGTTTGCAGTGCAGAAAAAGAGACACAGATGTAGAGAACAAACGTATGGACACCAAGGGGGGAAAGTGGCAGGGTGGGTGGTGTTGGTGGGATGAATTGGGAGATTGGGATTGACATATATACACTAATATGTATAAAATAGATAACTAATAAGAATCTGCTGTATAAAAAATAAATAAAATTCAAAAATTCAAAAAAAATTTTTTCTGTTGTTTAAGCCACCCAGTCTGTGGTATTGTGCTATGGCCGCCCAAGTATGACTTAATTTTAATCTAAATGTTGATAATGTCTAATTCTTTATCTTCAGCTGACATATCTCCTGAACTAAAATCCAGTTTAGCAAAACACTTGCTAGACATATACTTTTTGTTGTTCTCTAAACATTTGTTATCTATACATGTGTAAAATTGGACTCATCATCTTCCCTTTACATCCTTTTGTGTTTATCCTTCCAGGGAATAGAGTCATCATATACCTAATTTACCCTGGTCAAGATATCTTCATCAACCTTGATTCAACTGCTGAATTTAATAAATCTCTAAGCCAGTAAGGTCCATCCCCAAAGTACATCTTAAATTCTATCATGTCAATCTCTACTGCATCTACCACAGTTTAGGCACACACCATCTCTAGCTTACATTATGAGTATTTCTCCCTCCAGTTTCCCTCCTCCTGCTCCTACATCCATTCTTCACAGTATAGTGAAAGAGAGCTTTCTATATTCCAAACTAGACACCTACTTCAATAACTACCAAATGCCACAAAATAATGTTCATAGGTTTTGGTGAGGATTATAAAGTGGGTCATAATTTGCCCTAGATGACCTCTTTCTGCTACCCTAACTCTTGCTACTCAATTTTTAGATGTGCTTAAGTTATGCTGAAATAACTACAGAGTCTTAACTGGGCAACAATGATTACAACAAAGATAATAATAATAATAGAGCATATTTATCAATCACTTACTTTGGGCTAATAACTACACAAAACACATATACACATAAACATATCAAACCTCCGAAACCTAATTTTGATATAAATAACATTATCATTGAAATTCACCAGAATTTTAGAAATTAAATGACCTCTACAAAATACCTCAGCATCAGAATTCAAATCCAAGTCTTCCAGAAACCAAAACGTATGAGGCTATGCTGACTCCCATGCATTCTTTTGCCTCTGTGCCTTATATGGTTCCCTCTACCTGGAAATCTCCATCCTCCCCTTTTATAAAAAATTTCTTTTTTTTACATCTTTATTGGAGTCTAATTGCTTTACAGTGTTGTGTTAGTTTCTGCTGTACAACAATGCAAATCAGCTATATGTATACATATATCCCCATATCCCCTCCCTCTTGAGCCTCCCTCCCACCCTCTCTATCCCACCCCTCTAGATGGTCACAAAGCATTGAGCTGATCTCCCTGTACTATGCAGCAGCTTCCCACTAGCCATCCATTTTACATTTGGTAGTGTATATATGTCAACACTACTCTTGCACTTTGTCCCAACTTCTCTTTCCCCACCTGTGTCCTGAAGTCTGTTTTCTATGTCTGCGTCTTTATTCCCGCCCTCCCACTAGGTTCATCAGTATCATTTTCTTAGATTCCATATATATGCATTAGCATATGGTATTTGTTTTTCTCCTTCTGACTTACTTCACTCTGTATGACAGACCCTAGGTCCATCCACCTCATTACAAATAACTGAATTTTGTTCCTTTTTTATGGCTGAGTAATATTCCGTTGTCTGGATGTGTCACATCTTTATCCATTCATCTGTTGATAGACATTTAGGGTGCTTCCATGTCCTGGCTATTGTCAACAGTGCTTCAATGAACACTGTGGTACATGTATATTTTTCAATTATGGTTTTCTCAGGGTATCCATCCCCTTTTTGGATCTCTAGTTCTTATTTAAGGTGTCAGATATCAATTCTATGAACACACCTACTATGTAATGACCCTTCTCCTCAAATAATGGCTTAAATCTCCCTATTTGATTTAGGGCAAAGACACTATATTTCTCATACATTCATTATATATAAATTAATTTTAAATGATATGCATATACATACATGTGCATGTATATATGTGTGTGTATCTAAATAAATAGATGGTCTATGTATATACTTATTTTGAATGTGAAACAGAAACATTTATTCGTAGGTATTAAAATTGCTTACTGTTGAAGTTTCACCCACATTTAACATTGTTTATTTTGTTGATTTAAATTCTCTACTTCAATATTCCTTAATTAAAATGTATTAGCGGTCAATATTTCCTTGAAAGCTAGTCAAGCAGTCTTTATTCATGCATAATTGCTTTGCAGATAATAGTAGGGAAAAAATCAAACCGCTGCAAATTAGACCTCTATTGAGATATTTTAGAACATTTTTTGTCCATGTAGTTAATGAGAAATCAACCCATATAATGACAAATTTTACAAATTGATACTGGTACAAGTTTGGATTACTTTATTAAATAGCCATGTGGTCCAGATGCAGCTCTCTATTCAGTCTCTCTCTCAGTTTCTCTATCATTTCCTCTTTTCCTCCTTCCAAAGTTGCTGCAATATTTTCAAACAGATAAAACTAGCAAAATTTGCATTTTCTAAGGAAGTTTAGCTAATTAATATCAATTTGAGCATTGTAGAATAAATGTCATTCTATCCTCCCCCTCCTTTGAAAATACCATTAATTAGATAATACTCGAGGTAAAAAACATGTTTTATGAAAACTAGAATACATTATTCATTGTTTAATTCTCAGCACTAACAACACTATATATGTAGTTTTAAAAACTACATCCTGTACAGTTTAAATTGTGAGCTGTAGCATAAAGAAGACTGAGCTGCAGAGTTAAAGACACCTAAAACACATGCATTATGAAAGGAACAGAGATATCGATTAATGTTTAACTTAGAAGGTTGAAAATGCATACCAAAAGTTAGGTTTATCTATTAAAATATAAAAATAGAATGTGCAATTTTAAAATACATTAAAAGAATAAGTAAAACTTGAACAGTCAAATAAAATGTATAAAGGAAATAAAATAAAGCAAAAAACCCTATAAAATGAAATTAATGAATAACATCCTAGAAATATGCCAAATATGTTAATAATACTAATGTAAGTTGATAACAAAAGACAAGAATTTGCTTTTAAAAAATCTAATGATATGCTCTTTACAGTAAGACATACCTAAACACAATGTTAACATAATGTTATAAAATATTTTAATAATAAAGAGTGTATGGGAAAAGACAAATACTAACCAGAATAATATTATGGCAGCATTACTAATATGAATAAAGTAAGGAAAAATCATTGATAGTGATAAAGTGTGCTATTATTTTATAATTATGAATAATTTTTCAGCGAAACAATAAAGATTTATATGCTAGATAGTGTTCTTAAACATTTTACATGTATTATCCTAATCCACAAAACACCCTCTCTCAGGTGTGAAGAAAGGGAATCCTCCTACACCATTAGTGGGAATGTAAATTGGTACAGCCACTATGGAGAACAGTATGGAAGTTCCTTAAAAAACTAAAAATAGAGTTACCATATATGATCCAGCAATCCCACTCTTGGGCATATAACCAAAAAAGATGAAAACTCTAATTTGAAAAGATACATGCATCCAAATGTGCATAGCAGTACTATTTATAATAGCCAAGATATGGAAGCAACCTAAGTGTCCCTTAACAGATGAACAGATAAAGAAGATGTGAGATAGATATATATATATATATATAGATATATATATATATATATATATAATGGAATATTACTTAGCCATAAAAATGAATGAAATAATGCCATTTGCAGCAACATAGATGGACCTAGAGATTATCATACTAAGTGATGTCAGACAGAGAAAGACAAATATCATATGATATCACTTATATGTGGAATCTAAAAAAATGATACAAATGAATTTATTTACAAAACAGAAATGGACTCATAGAAAACAAACTTATGGTTACCAAAGGGGAAGGGGTGGGGGATAAATTGGGAAGTTGGGATTAACAGATACATGCTACTATATATAAAACAGATAAACAAGGAACCTACTGTAGAACAAGGAACTACCGTATAGCACAAGGAACTATGTTCAATATCTTGTAATAATCTATAATGGAAAAGAATCTGAAAAAGAATATATATATGTATATATATGTGTGTGTGTATATATGTACATATATACACACATATATATATATATGACTGAATCACTTTGCTGTATACCTGAAACACTGGAAATCAACTCTAGTTCAATTTAAAAAATCTCTCTCTCTCTCTCTCTATATATATATTAAAAACCCACAGCTAACATCATACGCAATGGTCAAAAACTGAAGCTTTTCCTCTAAGATCAGGAACAAGGCAAGGATGCATTCTCTCAAAACTTTTATTCAGCATAGTACTGGAAGTCCCAGGCAGAGCAATTAGGCAAGGAAAAGAAATAAAAGATATACAATTCAGAAAGAAAGTAAAACTGTTCCTCTTTACAGATTACATGATCATAATATATAGAAAACTCTAAAGACTTATTGAAAAAACTTTTAGAACCAATAACAGAATTCAATGAAGCTACAGGAAACAAAATCAACATACAAAAATCAGTTGCATTTCTATACACTAAAAACAAGCTATCTGAAAAGGAAATTAAGAAAACATTCTCATTCACAGTAGTACCAAGAAGAATAAAATACTTAGAAATAAACTAAGTAGATGAAAGACTGTACACTGAAAACTACAAAATATTACTGGAAGAAATTTTAAAAGACACAAAAATATGGAAAAATATCCAATGTTCACAGATTGGAATAATTAATATTGTTAAATATCTATACAACCCCAAATGATATACACATTCAATACAACTCCTATCAATATCTCAATGGCACTTTTTTACAGAAACAGAAAAATAATTCTAAAATTAATATGGAATCATAAAAGACTATGAATAGCCAAAACAATCTTTAGAAAGAAAAACAAAGCTGGCAGCAACACATTCCTGATTTCAAAAATATATTTCAAAGCTATAGTAATTAAAACAGTATTTTACTGCCATAAAGGCAGACAAATAGATGGATGAAACAAAATAGAGGGACCAGAAATCAATCCATGAACACACAATCAATTGATCAACAAGGGTACCAAGAATACACAACAAGGAAGGGATAGTCTCTTAAACAAATGGTGCTGAGAAAACTGTATAGCCACATGCAAATAAATGAAATTGGATCCTGAACTTAAACCATACAGAAAAATCAATTAAAAATGGATCAAAGCCTTCAAGATAAAACCTGAAACTATAAAGATCCTGGAAGAAAACATGGGGGAAATGCTTCTGGATATTGGTCTTGGCAATTATTCCATTGATATGACTCAAAAGCACAGGCAACAAAAGGAAAAATAAATGAGTGTGACTATAACAAACTAAAAATCTGCACTACAGGAAACAAAGAACAAAGTGAAAAAGCAACCTATGAAATGGGAGAAAATATTTGCAAACTACATATTAGATAAGGAGTGAATTTCCAACATATGTAAGGAACTCATACAACTCAATAGCAAAGATACTAAACTCTATTAAAAAATGAACTAACAAGTTGAATAGACTTTTGTCCAAAGAAGACATAAAAATGGCCAACAGCTGTAAGCAACTCATACAACTCAATAGCAAAGAAACTAAACTCTATTAAGAAATGGACTAACAAGTTGAATAGACTTTTGTCCAAAGAATACATACAAATAGCCAACAGGTATATGACAAGATGCTCAATAAAACTAATCATCAGGGAAATGCAAATCACAATGAGGTATTGCCTCACACATGTTAGGATGGTTATTATCAAACAACAAAGGAAAACAGTATTCCTGAGGATATAGAGAAATGGAAACCCTTGTAAACTATCGGTGGAAATACCAAATAGTGCAACCACTATGGGAAACAGTATGAAGACTCCTCAAAATATTAAATATAGAACTATCATATGATCCAGCAATCCAACTTCTGGATATTTATCTAAAAGAATTGGAATCAGTATATCAAAGAGATATCAGTCCTCCAAAGTCACTGCAGCCTTATTCACAGCAGCCAACATTATGGATACAAATTTTTACAATTCTGAGTAAAGTTGAAGATGCACTCTCAGACCAAGTAATTCCACTTCTTGATATATACACTGAAAAAATATTACAGATGTGCACACAGAGACATTTACACATATATTCAATTAGTTCCTAGCAGAAACTTAGAGAAAAGTTTTAGTATCACTATCCACTCAGAATATTGTACTATAGTTTAACAAGTGAGCTAAATCTTCATGTATTAACTTAGATAACTCCAAAATAATTCATGTGGAATAAAAAATTAAGTTGCAAAAGAATGCATATCATTTCACAATATTTCTGTAACTACTAAACACAAAAAAATACTACATATGATTTATGCATACAAAAACATGTAACAAATGCAAACAGTCAAAACTTGGATAAGAATGACAAATTTTTGTTTCATATCCTATGCAGTGCTGTGAGTCCAATGCAATACATTTTGATGAAACTCTTTAGTAATTATAGTTAATTAGAAAGTTAATTCTAATATTACTAGATATTATAGATATATAGATAACCAATATGGGTAGAGCATAGAGTATTACAGAAATATAATTATTTTCATTAAAAGTAATATATTAACCATTTTCAAATAATTGGAAAATCACACAATCTGTATATCTAACTATAATAAAAGCTAACATTTATATAATGCTTATAGATTACTTTCTGTTCTACAAGCTTTATAAATACTAACCCACTTAATACTAACAGAAATCCTATAGGGTTATGAGGATTACAACTAAGGTAACAGTCCTGGAGCATTTAGGAAACTTCTCATGATTGCATAACTTTTAAGTGACTGAGATGATTTTCAAATCCAGACATGGATTTGAATAGTATGGTCTAACTCATGCTATTAACCAAATACTCTACTGAATCTCGATGTGCCTTAAACACAAGGTGACTTTTGATTGTTATTGAGACCAACAGTCACTCAATCCTTCTCAAATTACTTAGAATTTGTAAATCAACAGATGGAGCTCAATTTTCTCTAAAGAAATATATTTACTGGATCTCTTTGATTCTTCTGGGATGATCATGTATCGTTGATTACATCATTACCACCTTCTTTTGTTAATTTGTTCTCTTGTTTTTCTCAGAGTTTATAATCATTTGTTTTATCTCATTCTGGATGTGGCTCTGTTTCTATGATGAGACAAGGCCAATATTCCCACTTATTTCTGCTGCCAGTAATGAAGAGTTAGAAAGATCCTATTTACGCATGTTATTATTTTCAATGTAAATAGTTAGCCACAGCTGCTGCAATTTTCCCAACTATTAGAGAGAAAAATGAGGTGAGGAGATGAGGGCACAAATACATCATCTATCAACTGTCGAAGCATTCAGAATAATATATGAAAAAAGACCAAGAAAGAATGATTTGTTTCCAGGGCAACCAACTTCAAACCGAATGTACCCATATAGATCCTATCAACACCTAACATATACAATGAGCATAACCATAAGACAGGTTTGAAATTAGTCATTTAAAGTTTACACTTGCCTGGGATTTTCAGAAATATTCTGTTTGATTACCTCACATAACCAGTTGGTGACCTGAAGAACAACAGAGTATTAGATAACATAATGCCTTTAGTTATTTAATAAAAAAGTTCTTTATATACATTTTAAACAAGTAACTAAGAATAACATTAAATCACTTAAAAATTAGTTGAGTGAAAATATGTATTTAAGATATTCTATATTTGACTAAAGTCTTGTGAGATGAATTCATGTTAATATGTGATTCCAGTTTATTCATTTTCACTGTGTATAATATTTAGTTTTATAAATATACCACAGTTTTCACCCCCATTCTACTGTTAATGAATATGTAGTCTCCCTTTTTTTTTCCTTGTTCTGCTGTTATGATTAATGCTGTTTCCAGCAACCTTTAACATATATTCTTGGGAGCATATGAATAGATAAAATAAGGGGAGCATTTATATGAGGATTTTAAACAAGTGAAACAATAATATATTGTTAAATAATGCATATATATTATAAAATTATAAAAATGTATATTGAAAAGAACACTGAAGGCAGGCCAGCAATTATCCTTAAGAAAGCAGGGGTACATAGGGGATTTTAGCTACATTGGCCTTGCTGTTACTAAAGTAGGATGTAGATACGTAGTTGTTTGTTCTATTATCTCTACATTTTTTATGTTCCCAAATACTCTATCAAATTACAAAAAGTTAATCCCTTTAGGTGAAAATATAAAGGTAAAATATATTTCCCATTTAAGATTTTGTAAAAATGACTAAGTAAACTGTCATTTTTTTCACTAAAGCCTCTGGTTACTAGTTACCATTTGTGGTAAGCAGCTCCTAAAATGAACCCCGAAGACCCCTCTTTTTGGTATGTATGACCTGTGTAAGCTTCTCCCTTTGAGTGTGGGTCACTTCTAATAAACAGAATATAGCAAAGGTAACAGGATTTTACCTCAAAGATTAAATTACAAGGACAGCGGTTTTCTTCTTGGGTGTCCACTCCTGCTCTTTTTCTTGCTTGGTCTATGGGAAACTGGTTATCATGTTGTGAGCTGCCATGTGGCAAGGGACTTTTATCTCTGGGGAAAAGCTGGTGGGGACATGAAGCCTGCCAACTATCATATGATTTCAGCTTGAAAGTGAATCTTTCCCCAGTCAAACCTTGAGATGGCTACAGTCCTCCTGGCTGACAACCTGATTACAGCCTTGTGACAGATTCTGAGCCCAAAGACCTACCTAAGCCATGATCAAATTCCTGACATACATAAGCTGTGAGATAATAAATGTTTGTTACTTTAAGCCACTAAGTTTGGAGTAATTTATTATGCAATAATAAATAAACACTCTATTCTTAGGAAAGGAAAATAAACTGGACCATGGGAATGTAAAAATATTTCTAGCAGTAAAGTTAAAAAGAATAAAAATGAAGTATTCTTGATATATTCTAAAAGATAATTAGATTAATTTCTAGCATGACAGAGCAAGGAGAGCAACAAATCCTCTCCCAAAGAAGGCAACAAACATTCCAACACTCTGGAAATTGACTTAGGACATACAACCTACTGAGAAACATTTACTCACAAAATTACTGAACTTCAGGTAAGAATAGCACAAATCTGAGGTACCTATGCTTGTGGCTACTCCTCTACCCCAACCAGGCTCTGTCTTCATCGTAGTCTAAGCAAGCCTTAGAAATGAGAAGTTCTGCTGCTGCTGCCGCCAAAGACAGCTCACTTGACTGAGATGTTTTCACTTATAGGCAAGTGAACAGGAGAGCCGACAGCTCTGATATCCTGAGTTTGTAACCCTATCCTCCTGTGGCATGCATATTTTCTGTTTGTCTCTGTCTCTGTCTCTCTCTCTGTCTCTCTCACACACACACATTCACAAATACACACTAAAGCTTAGCAATAAGTGATTGTCAGTTGCTGCTACTGTCACTCCCCAAGGTGCAAGAGCAGTTTGAAGCCATCTTGTTGCTCCTTTGTGAAAAATGTTCTTGCCAGAGTGACTTGACAAGAAAGTATGGGAATTATTGCCTCAGAGCCATGGAATATAGTTGACTCAACTACCTCTTTTTAAGACTCACCAAAATCACTAGATATAGGTAAAAAACATTATTCCTGGCAACCACAGCTGCTGATGAGTCAGCTGTCATTTCTATTCTTCCTAGTATAACATGGAGATAGTCTGAACTCATCCACTTTTCCTCTTCCCCATCACCTCTTAAACAAAAATGTCATCATTGATTTGCAAGTGTAATGATGACTGAAAACACGCCTGTGCCATTAGGCAAACAAGCATCATTTAATTTTAAGCCCAAATTTGTTTCCTAAATCATAAAAATAGCTACTGAATTTCAGTTTATATTTAAACCCTGATTCTGAAAGGCACAGCTCAGATACATTGTTTTCAAAGACGACGGATTTAAACCTTCAATCACCAAGTCAGATAGGAGATGGATTTAATAGGTTTGAAATCATATTTGGTGCTCTTTCTCATTGATATGGTGATAATTAACACCTAAAAAGCACCTCAGTGTAGCAATAAAAAGAAATAACGAGGTTGTGCTCTAACACCCTAGTAAAATGTCACTCTTTCGATTACTTCTCCAGAGTTTCACTTGTCTAGCAAGTCCAACTCTTTCTCTCATTTATCTGTAGCTTTCACTATACGGTAGTGGCAACATCTTACAGAACTGCTCAGGCTTCTGGCTTTACTAAACAAACAGGCCACGATAAATTCAAATCAGTTTGACCTGCCATAACATCCAAAATGAGGCTAGAGTTGATCCCGAGCAAACTGAAATGCACAGCATCTTTTTTCTGTTTCCATGTAGCGCCTGGAAATGGCTACTTTGCTGATCTAGGAGTTGGAACCTAATGACCCTTTGCAATGCTGCTGTGGTAAAATAGCATGAATGTGTAACAAGTCTCACTGACTGCAATATACACAGCTTCCCAGGACAGCAAGCAAGGTCAAAATCAATTATGTGGGTGGGAAGTCCTGCCTGTCCTCTGGGCTGAAATATTAGGCAGTCAAGACATGTACTATATTAACACATCTGCTTTCAAGGCGGATGTCCTTTGGAATTTTTCTCATAATCTCTGGTGGAAATATATAAACATCAGCAAATTCAATAAACTGCTTCACAGATCAACTTGAATGTAAGGTCAAAGTTCTCAGACATGACACAATCCTTAAAATATTATCTTTGGTTGTGAAAGAAAAATAAATGCATCTCTACAAGACTGCCATATCTGTATGACATTATGTAACATTTAGTCTCATAATGTTCAGAAGATCATGATGGCATATAAACCATGGAGTATTTTTCTTTGCTTTTCCCCCTTAAACAAATGAAATTTATCAACAGAAATCTTTCCAGTGGTGGAAAAAAATGGCTCAGTACAGAACTATCTAAATCAATTTTCTCTTCACATCCACAGTAGAATACAGCTTATGACTTGCTGGAGTAATATAGCAGAAAATCCAATGTAGGAGACTTCTATGTACACTGGAGTTTTCAATCTTACTACACTACCTTGTTTGAAACAATATAGTTAGGGGTGAGTTAGTGTAGTTTTTTCCCCAGTTTTTCAGGAGGCACTCATTCAGGTAACTGTTTCAAAATGCATCAGGTTGAGATCTGCCCTACAATCTGTGATATTAGATTTAGGGAAGGTGGATAGTTTTTCAGCTGAAATGTTAAAAAATGATTTTCAAAAGTTAAAAAAATATTCCTAGTATGAATTTAGCTAGTGTCACATATATATTTATATATACACATGCATTTTATATTTCATATATATTATATATACATTATATATGTGTATGTATTTATATATATACACACACACATATCTATCTGTGTGTGTGTTTATATTTCCCAAGGACTAGAAATCTATTTATATTAAGCCTTCAGAAATTAGAAAATAATATGAAAACCCAAGAAACCTGCCCTAATATTCTTCCTTTTATGAAAATATTTAAAAGCATCCTTTACAGACCTCCCCTTAAATAAACTAGTACCACTTATTTCATTTCAAGAATGAAATAAAACCATTGATTTGTGATCCCTAAAAAGAACCGAGAAAATGCTAGAAACTTTACCATCAATTCTTAATTATGGTATCCATTATTAGAAAAGGCTATCTTATGGCCATTTTATCTTTTCAAAAGTTTGGATTCTCACATCTATAGTTAACATCTTCATTTGATTAAGGTGTCAATTAACTGCTTCAATTGCATCCAAAACTCTTTACTAGAAAATGACTCTATGTGCATGAAAACACGAGGTTACCAAACTAAGAATAATACTGCTTTCCAAATTTTCCCACTAATGATTTGTTGGTAATTGTCTACTTGTTTTTGCCTCTGCTGCTCAATCTTTGTAATTAATGAACACACCATGGTTAAATGGTAAATCTAATGCACTGCAGCCAGAAAATACTTAATAATGTCACATACCCATTTTAGCTTTCCTTCTCAAAGCCAAAACACAGTAAAATGGACCCACCTGTGGAGAACACAGTGAGTGTGTAGGAGGCAGAGAAACACAGATGTTAATCAAAGGAGCAGAGTGCCACAGTTTATGTAAATGAAAAGCCATCTCAGATAATGAGTAACTGCCTGTATCTTACTGAGCATATTGGAGAAAGCAACCACCTTAGCTGTGCAATAAATGAGGTCTCTTCATTTAAAATCTGAACTGTGCAAGAAGGCAGACATTGAGAACTTTTTGCAATTAGTAGTTAATAATAATGGGAGGCAGTGACTAATCCAGTGCATAGTGTGAGATAGACTAAGAGAAAATTGTGCCTGTCTTTCTTTGAGTGCATTCTTGGTGGCTCCTGCCCTGAAAATGGCATTGTAGTATCTTGTCACTTGTTATTTTTTTAAAAATCACTTTTTTATTCAGGTACCATTGACATATAACATTATAATAGTTTCAGATATACAACATTATTCATTACTTGTGTACACTGTGAAATGATCACCACAGTAAGTCTATTTACCATCTGTCACCATACGAAATTACAATTTTTTTCTTGTGATTAGAACTTTTAAGATTTCTTAGCAACTTTTAAAAATGCAATACAATATTTTTAAATTAATTTTTATTGGAGTATAGTTGCTTTACAATGTTGTGTTAGTTTCTACTGTACAGCAAAATGAATCAGCTAAACATATACATATATCCCCTCTTTTTTGGATTTCCTTCCCATTTAGGTCACCACAGTGCATTAAGTAGAGTTCCCTGCGCTATACAGTATATTCTCATTAGTCATCTTTTTTCTTTTTTTTTTTTTGTGGTACGCGGGCCTCTCACTGTCGCGGACTCTCCCATTGCAGAGCACAGGCTCCGGACACGCAGGCTCAGCGGCCATGGCTCATGGGCCCAGCCACTCCGCAGCATGTGGGATCCTCCTGGACCAGGGCACGAACCCGTGTCCCCTGCATCGGCAGGTGGACTCTCAACCACTGTGCCACCAAGGAAGCCCCCTTGCTGCTTTTAATCATTTTTCTTTGTATTTAATTTTTGTTAGTTTGATTAATATGTGTCTCTGTATGTTTCTCCTTGGCTTTAGCCTGCATGGGACTCTCTGTGCTTCCTGCACTTGATTGACTATTTCCTTTACCATGTTAGGGAAGTTTTCAACTATAATCTTTTCAAATATTTTCTCAGGCCCTTTCTCTTTCTCTTCTTCTTCTAGGACCCCTATAATTCAAATGTTGGTGTGTTTAATATTGTCCCAGAGGTCTATCTGACTGTCCTCATTTATTTTCATTCTTTTTTCTTTATTCTGGTCCTCGGCAGTTATTTCCACCATTCTGTCTTCCAGCTCACTTATCTGTTGTTTTGCCTCAGTTATTCTGCTATCGATTCTGTCTAGTGTATTTTTTATTTCAGTTATTGTGTTGTTCATCACTGATTGTTCATTCTTTAGTTCTTCTAGGTCCTTGTTAAACACTTCTTGTATCTTCTCGATCTGTGCCTCCATTCTATTTCCAAGATCTTGGATCATCTTTACTATCATTACTCTGAATTCTTTTTCAGGTAGATTGACTATTTCCTCTTCATTTATTTTGTCTTGTGGGATTTTACCTCATTCCTTCATCTGCAACATATTTCTCTGGTCTCTCATTCTGTCTAACCCACTGCGTTTATGGTCTCCTTTTCACAGGCTGCAGGGTCGTAGTCCCTCTTGATTCTGTTGTCTGCTTCCTGGTGAGTAAGGTTGGTCTAGGGTCTTGTGTAGGTTTCCTGGTGTGAGGGACTGGTGCATGTTTGCTGGTGGGTGGAGCTGAGTCTTTTCCCTCTGAATGGCAGGGATGCATCAGGTGGTGTGTTTTGGGGTGTCTGTGAGCTTAGTATGACTTTAGGCAGCCTGTCTGCTGATGGGTTGGACTGTGTTCCTCTCTTTTTCTGGTTGTTTGGCGTGAGGTGTCCAGCACTGGAGCCTGCAGGCAGTTTTGTGGGGCCAGGTCCTGGTGTTGATATGCTATGCATACCTCCATGAGCACACACACCAATTAATATTCCCTGGGACTGGGAAGTCTCTGGAGATCCAGCATCATGGACTTGGTGCTCCCACTTCAGAAGCCCTGGCCTGACCTATGGCCATGGAACCATGAGCCCACAAGCCACACAGTGTGTCCAGAGAAAAAAGAAAGAAAAGAAAGGAAAAGAAATAAAGAAAGAAAACAAACAAAACCCAAGACAAATAGCAAAAACAACAACAAACAGCAGCAACAACAACACAATACATAGAAGAAGAGAAAAAAAACAAGAGAACAAAGAATTAAAAAATGAGAACAGTCAATAAGGAATAAACTAACAAAAAACAAAAATAAAAAGCAAATGAACAAAAAAAGTGAAGAAAATATAAAATATACACATAAAAGCAATCAAAAAAAGAAAAAACAAAAACAAGAAAAACCCACAAAATAACAAAAACTAAACATAGAAATATAAAAATATATATATTTTTTAAAATTTTTAAATTAAAATTAAAAATAGAAGATAAAAAATAGTAAAAGCAACAACACCAACAACTGAACAAAATGAAAGAAACAAAAAAATAATGATGGTAATAAGAATATTTTCCTGGGGCCTCCACTGTCAGTGTCCTTGCTCATCTAATGAGTGGAGCCAATCTCTGCCTCCCCAGGAAGCCTTCCAATACCTCTAAGTAGATCTCTGGACCTGCTGTGGGCACTGTGGGCCCAGCTCAGACTCTGACCTATCCTGACTCCCCTGTGTACTTGCCCCCAAAGTCCACTGCTGTGAAGGGTAGACCAGTCTCAATTGTGGGAATACTCATTGTCTATTCAGGTATTCCACAGATGCAGGATTTACCAAACTGATTTTGGGGATTTAATGTGAGGCTTGTGTAGCTGCATGGAAAGATTTCCATTCTTCTTCCCTATCTGCACCACCCCTGGGGCTCAGCGTTGGCTCTGACCTCATCTCTTCGTGTGCACCACCCTCAGGCATTTGTTCCTTGCCCAGGCAAGAGGGAGAGAAAGCAGTGGCTGCTTGGGGCACACTTACTCAGGCTGGGGAGGGGTATGGTGGCCACAAATGGGGGTGTGTGCAAGTTGCCTGCAGTGGTGGGGACCTGCAGGCAGTCGCAACAGACTGGCACGCTTGCTCTGGTGGAAGTCCCTCCAACTGCCCGCAGAGGGAGGAACTGGCGTGTGGGGGCGGTGGTAGCCCTGCCCCCACGTGCCTCTCAACAATGGCACCTTGCTTTCCAGGGAGACCACACTTCCTCTAGGGCATTCCTGGCCATGCATCCCCTCAATCCTGCCCCCTTTGCTGTATCCAGGCAGCCAACAGTGCTCCTCTCCCTGGATATGTTCTCCCATCCCCACGCGTTAGCACTCAGCCCCAGCCAGCATCAGCGGACTCTCATCCCAGGCAGGGCCACCCAGGGTTGATTCCCAAGTAGGCTTTGGGATGGGTAGCGCTCAGACCTCTGGAGCCCACGAGGGCTGAGGAGACCCTGGCCCGAAGGGCAGGTGGGTCCACTCCAATGGGAGCCTCTCCCAGTGCCCGTGGAGGTTGAAGAAGCCGATGGGTGGGAAAGGGGTTTAATGGTGGCTCCGCCCCTTGCATACCACTCAACAATGATGCCTTGCTTCTATGGTGTCCCAGGCTTTTTCCACAGACTTTCCCGGTTGTGGAGCTCCTTACTCCTGTCCCTTCAGGCTGTATTTTCACAGCCAACAGCTGTCCCCTCCCTGGGTCCGTGCTCCAAACCCCACTTTCTGGCACACAGCCCCCCTTTGCAACAGATGACTCAGGACCTAGGCTGGAATGTGCAGAGCTGCGGTGTAGACCATGCGTGCAGTTTTTACTTTGTCTTGCCTTCCACAGACCATCCGCTGCATTTTCCTTTGATCACAAGAAGGTCCTTTTCTGTCCCAGCCTGATTTCCCCACTGTGAGGGAGTTTTTCTGAGTGCAGGGACTTTCCTCACCTTCAGCTTCCCGCTAGGGTTGCTGGCCCCTTTTTTGATTCCTGTGTTCTTTTTTTATTCTTTCTTTCATCCTACCCAGTTGTGAGGGGATTTTTCTTGTCCTTTTAGGTGTTGAAAGTCTTCTGCTAATGTTCAGCAGGTGCTCTATGAGAACTGTTCCATTTGTAGATGTATTCTTGATGTACTCGTGAGGAGCGACAAATTCCACGTCCTCCTAGTCTGCCATCTTGACTCCTCTCCCACAATACAATATTATTGACTGTAGTCACCATGTTGTACATTATATCCCCACGACTTATTTATTTTACAAGTGGAACTTTGTACCTCTTTACCCCCTTCAGCCTAAAATTACTTTAAACATACTATAAAAATAGAAGACAATAGTAAAAAGATGAACTTCTAAATAGTAGACTTCCATTAATTTAGTCTTAGAGTATATTTATCATTTGGTCATTTTAATTAGACTTAGATGCAATAGTTTGCTCATTAACCACTAACAAAAAGAGCAGAATATATTTTTTTAACCCATATCATATTCGTATTTGCATTATACTATACTGTATCCTGGACAACAAAATTATATTTTGTTAATAGAGTTGAAAGAATTGAAAGAATCTCTACACATAACAATGTTTTTAAATATTTGACGTGAAATGATAATTTAATAGAATAACAACAGATTCAGAAGATCCAGGCTCAAGTTTATTCAGGAGAATGTAGATCATTAATATTCTGTTTTTTTGCTGAATAACCAATAATTTTACAAAATGTGTTCAAAGTAGCTTTACTTTCTATGTATTATTGCATCATCAGTTTAATCATCAAAAATTTAACCATCAGCTGGTTCTTGATATGAAATTTCAGTTAATTTGTCCGTTTTGATGTATTTTTACCCTTTTATAGTATTCAGACACAGAAGTTCTTGTTCCTTTTAAAAATACTTATCTTGAGATCATTCCTTTGTCTAAGAGGGATTATTAAAGAATTCTTGTTCAACTAGGTCAACTGGCCCCTTGGCCTTCTCCAGGAAGCACAGTTTCAAAATAACACTTGGGTCTGATGAAGTAAAGCAATCAGCTCATAAGAAACCAGAAAACCACAACAAAACTATATTATTGAACTGAAGATTCAGATAAAGGGATAGCACACGGGTAAAGATGGTTTAAGTTACCCTAGTATTGCAATCAGGTAATTAGATGAATCAATCAATCTCTCTCCTTCTCCCCCCGCCTTTCAAAACAGCTTTGCAAAGGTTATTACCACTGTTCCTTTTCTAGCATCAGAAAACCTGACTTTAAAGACAATTTATTACCTTCCCATAGCCATTTACTATTAAAATAGAGACAGGACCAAATGCATTGCTCATGTTTCCTTTATATCGTATCACTTTCTTATTTATTTTATGTATTCTGGAATGATTGTGACATGAATGTGTTTGATATAAGACACAAACTCTCATATTTTCTCTCCTGTGCATTAAAGTACAATCCCTGTATTTTAGCACAAACCTTAGTATAATGGTTAAATAAAGGTAGTACATATTATATTTAAAACCAGTGGGGTGGGGCTTCCCTGGTGGTGCAGTGGTTGAGAGTCCACCTGCCGATGCAGGGGACACGGGTTCGTGCCCCGGTCCAGGAATATCCCACATGCCGCAGAGCGGTGGGGCCCGTGAGCCATGGCCGCTCAGCCTGCGAGTTCGGAGCCTGTGCTCCGCAACGGGACAGGCCACAGCAGTGAGAGGCCTGCGTACCGCAAAAAAAAAAACAAAAAAAAAACAACCAACCAAACAAAAAAAACCCAGTGGGGTGAAAATTGTCATTCTTTCAACTTCAAATTGTATTCTTTCCATGTACACATTACTTATATTTTGAGATTAGATGACTGTATTTAATTCTTCAAATTTCCATCCATGTTGGCAATAGTTTTTACATTTATTGAACCACCACAAAAAGCATCCTCTTTTCAACAAAATTGTGGCTTAACAGTCCAAGGATAATAATACTGCAATTTAACCAGGGAACAGAGGAAACATTCTTATGTCCCCTAGAAGCACTTATAATCCTTACATTAATTTAAAATTTCAGTCTCTGAAAACACCTATTATCAAAATGTGAAGACATTAAGGACCAGAATTTGTACTATATCTCACTGTGGGGTGTGTTTAATGAACTGGTTTTATTGGGCCACGTGAAAATGATTAATACAGACATATCTACAAAGTTTTCCAAAGTTCTTGGATAGAACCTTAAAATATTATTGTAACAATGATTCAAAGTTTGCTTCAGTCCATAACCAACAGTTGGAAGTTAGGAAGACAGCTAAGGAACTTATAAGTAAATTGTATATTCTCTTCAATTTGTGGATATCTAAAATGCCAGAGACCTATAGCAAATAGCTATAGACAGTCATCCAGAAACTATGCCTAGTACAGGAATATAATGAATTAAAAACTGCATTTAAAATAAAGTTAAAATCTACACAAATAGAAAAATCAGGGAGGGTCGGGGAGGGAGGGATTGGGAGTTTGGGAGTAGCAGATGTAAACTGTTATATATACAATGGTTAAACAACAAGGTTCTACTGTGTAGCACAGGGAACTATATATATGCAGCTTCTCTTTTCCTATTCATATTGCATCATCTGCTAACCTATCCATTCCATCAACTTCTTAAGGAACTCTTTTATACCTAGTTTACAACCTCTTCCTCCACCATGTTTCCTGCCATCAAACTCAGTGATTTCAATATCCACATCAGTGCTGCATGAGTCCTCACTAACTCTAAATTCCTTATCTACTCTCTACCAAAAGGATGGTAACTTTCATTCCACCGTAGCCACCCTCTAACAAGATTATTACCTGGACTTTGAGATATACAAAAAGGCAGTCTATCCCTGCAATTGTAAACCCAGATTGTTCCTTTTCCTACATGGGGCCCCTATTCTTTCCCTCTGTCTTGCCTGGTGTACCTACAGGCCAAACTAACTGAGCCTTTCATGATGTTTCACAAGCCACCCTCCTCGAAATAAATGGCATTTCCATGCCTCACAAATGCTCCAAATATGTAGAATTTTCTTCAGACCTCTAACGCAGCCTCTGCCCACATTCTCATCAAATGACTTACCTTTTATTTTAGTAGACCAAAACTTCATCTTCCCAGCCACTACCAGCCTACTTTATCTGTATCTTTTTCTATTTCCTTCTTGCCTGCCTTGTTATTACAAAGCAAGAAAGTTAGACTTTCTTCAAGTTACCTATCTGAGTTTTTTATTCTATTCCCTCCAGAATCTCACTCCCATCAAATACCCCTGCTGTCTTATATCATTTATCTTTCTTTACACTCAATTTCATTATCTATGAAATGAAAAGTGTGTATATTTAATGAATTGACACGTGATGAACTTGACAGAGTGTATATTCATACTAAATGCTATGAAATGTTATCTTTGTTATTATTGAGTAGTAATAGTATTAACAGTGATATAACAATTTTATATGCTTAATTCTCTTGTACCTATGCATAAACAAATAAAATCAATATGATACATCCCACTGCCTCTTCTTTTTTTGGGGGGGGTGGTGTGGTTTTCTGCGGTACGCAGGCCTCTCACTGTTGTGGCCTCTCCCGTTGCGGAGCACAGGCTCCGAACTCGCAGGCTGAGCGGCCATGGCTCACGGGCCCCGCTGCTCTGTGGCATGTGGGATCTTCCCGGACCGGGGCACAAACCTGTGTCCCCTGCATCAGCAGGCGGACTCTCAACCACTGCGCCACCAGGGAAGCCCTCTTCTTTTCATTCCTACAATTTTTCTTCTAGATATCCCTTAATGAGTTCTTACCATGTCAGTCACCATACTAAACCATTATAGTTGTATGAATTAAATGGCAAAATCCTTAAAATGAGCTCAGCACTTTGCCAAGCAAATAGTAGGCACTTGATTAATGTTAGTAAATGCAGTTGTAATAATTAGGTAATAACAGCTATATGGACTAGATATCATTATTGCCCTTTAATAAGGGGTTAAGCAATTTGTCCAAGGTCATAAAGCTAGTAATGGTGGAGATGGTCTCTTGTGATTAGATTAACTCACTGAACGATTCCTACCCTTGGAAGTGGTCCACTAATTTACTGAAGTGCCTCTTTAGAAGCATCAATTCATATTAAGTTTAAAATGGAGACAGTGATGACCACCCTTCTTGAAACTACTCTGTAGTCTTCTATACTGCTAGCATGTCACTTGTTAATCGCAACTAAGAGATGACCTTCCTGAGCTTTGACTTTGTGTCAGCCATGGATCTAGGAACTTTAAATGTCCTACATCATTTTCTCCTTACAACAACCATATATATCTGGTATAATAATAATGAGCAGAATTAGTAGCATGATGTTCAGAGAGTGAAAGTATATGGATTATATGGTTACACAAATTACAGAATTGACAATGGTAGATCCAGGATTGGAACCCAGCAGCTTTGTTCAATGTCTGTACTCATAAGAATGACACTCTACTGGGCTTCCCTGGTGGCACAGTGGTTGAGAGTCTGCCTGCCAATGCAGGGGACACGGGTTCGTGACCCGGTCCGGGAGGATCCCACATGCCGCAGAGCGGCTGGGCCTGTGAGCCATGGCTGAGTCTGCGCGTCTGGAGCCCGTGCTCCGCAATGGGAGAGGCCACAACAGTGAGAGGCCCGCATACCGCAAAAAAAAAAAAAAAAAAAAGAATGACACTCTACTGACCGTGGTGCCCAGATTAGTGGCACATAATTGATTCTCAGTGCATTGTTGAACAAATGCTTGCTACAAAATTATTATAACAATAATCAACTAAATACAATGTTAAGAGAAATCTTAACTCTTTTCTTTCTAGTTCTGGTGCTTAAAACACTTGAAAAGAGTTATCAATTGTCATGTTTGACTTGAAGGTAAAGGTTTGCCTTTATGGCCTTAACATATACCTATACATATTAATAAAAAGTATAAGCAAGTAGAGTCAATCATAGATATTGCCTAGGCACTGTGCAGTTACAGAGTTCTAGGTACTCTTTATGTAACTCTAATGAGGTGGAGGAATTTTATAATCTACTATCTCACACTAATTCCCCCAAGGAGATCATCCTTTTGAAAATACAATTATAAGTGTTCAAGATGAAAGTGAAACTGGAAGGACTGGAGGGACAGCCTATTACGCTTCAGAAGAAGGCTATATTGTTTTTCATGAGGGAGGAGTTGGTGGCAGATGGGGGTAAGATTATTGTACTGTTCTTGAAAGAAAGAGAAAGGCACCAGGAGAAAGGCACCAGGAAGACATAGAGCATCTGAACACACCAAGAGAACACAAGAAGATCAATAATTCCACCAGGTCCAGGTAAAGTTGTTTGTATTGCTGGGATGCAAATCTGCCTCCATCATAGCTTGCAAGTTTTAATAAAGTTTACTGTGTTCATTGGAGGCTTGGTGGTTGTGGAGTTTTGTGTGAAATCAAATGGACCATGCTTCCTGTTTGGGCAAAATAGGACTGCATGGTGACAGAGACAGAGAAGGAGAAGCCCAGAAGGCAGAAAGCTCTACAAACTAGGGCAATTTTCAAAAACCTTTAGGGAGAGCTTTGGATTTTGACAGAGTGTGAAAAGGGCATAACTTTGAGGCAGATACCTACTTTTGAAACCGGAGATTGACTAAGGATCTGTAATTTTTTCAAAGGTTCACAAGAGATCAAGATATATAACCCGAGATAAGAAGCACAAAGTGGTTTCAGGGCTGTGAGAAAGAAAGAAGCATCTCCAACAACACTTCCTGAGGACACGGTCTAGTTGCAAGGAAGCAGATGAATACACGTGGGGGCATTTTGGCAAGGTTAGAAGGATGGTGAGTTCTGAGAGGTGTCAACAGGAAAAATTAGAGTTGGCACAGTATAATATTTGGAAAAGAAAAGTATGAAGATATACTAAAAAAAACCCCACAATTAGAAATGAACTCATACCTAGTGAACATTTTGAAAAGGCTATACAATCTTTACTGAAAGGCTTACTAATTAATAACTTTTTATGCATATTGAATGGATTCATTCCACTTCATTTTTTTCTATCAAGTGTAGTGAAAATGACCAATTATAGTGATTCATTCCTGTTTTAGCACAACATTGCATGTTTACCTTGCAAGAAGAGACTATATGAAAGACAGAACTGAATGGTTATAAACTTACTATGGTGAGTGAGAAAATTCAGTAGCAACAATCCATTAAAAATGACCTTATAAAATTATTAAATTATGTGGAGGATATGTGTTCTGTGCCTACATGTGCTTCAAATAAAATAAAACAAATTCAGTGGGAAAGGAAATCACGAAATACAAAAGAAAAAATAAATCTTCTAATGTACTAATTGACAAACCATATAATAATCTGTTACCTCATTTCAGGCAGATTTTCCATTCTCTTCCAAACTAGAGCACAGAGACTATATTTTCAGTTCTTCAAAAAAATACACTCTCTCATTCTTTTTTAAGTTCCTATTAGTTGTAACACCTTCTCCACACTTAGTATTGTTTTATAAAGAGTAGAAACTCAAAAATGTGTGCTCACTAAATAAATTAGCTTATTGATAATAGTTTAAAACAGCTCAAGCTCACAGCGTTTTGCTGAGTTGGTGAAAAATAACATGATAAAGAGGAAAACTTACCAGAGTTTCTTTATTACCGATATTATTTCATTCTAAGACAATTTCACCATGATACCAATCACATAGTGAAAAGATTTACTTTCTAATTCCTGCCACCAACATGCTGTGAAGACTCGAACAAGCTATTTAAATTGAGTGACCCAAGTCACAGGTGTAGGAAATGAGGCTTTTCTTGCTTTCTCTCTTCATCCTTCATACTTCTACCAGCAATTCTTTTTTCACATTACAAACTATACACATGGCCTTGCTCAGCAATTCATATATGGCTCCTCACTCCCCACAAGATGATAAACGAACTATTTAAGTTTACATTCCAGGCCACTGCCTAAATATTCAGAAAATATTTGGCCTGTAATCTTTACCCAAATCATTCTCTCCCACCAATGTAATACAGTCAAGCTCTCCTAAGAATGCCATACATAATTTCATATCCACCCTTGGCCAGTCCCATTCTCCCAATCAGAAATATTCTCCCTTCTCCATCTCAACTGATCTAAGTCTTATCTTTCTTTGTAACTTTCTTTCAAGCCTTTCCTTTAATCATGCCAATATTTAGTGACTATTTCTTTCCCTGACTTCTGTAATGCATCTTTGTGTTTATGAGCTTACATCTATTCATACTTTCAAAAGAGGCTGTAACTTATTAGTGGGCAGATAGTATGCTTTATACATTTTAATATCCCCAAGGCTAATGGGTACCTAAAAAAATGTTTACTGAAGTATCATTATAATTATTCAGAACTGTTCTTAGGAAAAAAAAAGTAAATTTTTGTTTATTGGAGCTTTAATCTCTTCCATGCCCCAGCACACACTCAAAATCTTCATTCTAGATATGTTGTTTAATTTGAAGCATCTTTTCTATAAAAAATTCAGAATGAAGGAATTTAAAATTTTCGTGGCGATTAAAGATATTTTAGTCCAATCTGTTCATTTAGAAAGAAAAAAAACCATGAAACCCAGGAAAGTTGTCTCTTTATTGAATTCATAATTTACCAAGTCTCATGGCCAGCATTAAGAAAACATGGAACCATGATTTCTCAATCTTAGCTCAGCATTTCAGCTACTACAGCAAGTATCTTAACTATCTCTTCTGGATCATATTCTCTCTGACGATATGAACTGTGTTGACTTTGTAAAACACCAACACAGAGTCATACAGAATCTGCCACACAGACATCATTTAAGAATTGTTTGTTGAATGAATACTGAATGGGCCACTATATATAATACCACATGAAGTAGGATTTCACTCTCACAAAGCACACTATTCAAAGGCATTTTTTTCCAGATGTCACCCTCTCATTGGAAACGTTGTTTCATACTCACAGAGAAAATAAAGGAAAGAAACTGAGTTTTCCAACTACAGCATACTGTCTTCTCTCAGTGAATTGCCATTAAAATCACAAGCCATTTGCTATCTGTTCCCGATGGACATACGAACGGACACATGCCATCATTTCTTTGCCTGGATCTTGACTCAGGAAATTTATCAGAACCCAATTTTTAAGCAGTAGAAAACCATAAAGAGTTTAAATATTATTACTATTATTTGGCAATGTTATTTATGGCAGAAAATGGGGAATCACAGAATTTAAGTTATATAGGCTATTTCTAAGAATTTGGAGGTCATAAAAGAGGGGCCACATGTCTAAAGACAGATAAACATTCAGATACACATTCTGAAAGAGATCAGGTCAAGTAGTTTGATTTTACTTCTAGGTGCATCTCCGAAATTAATCTATCCCTCCACAAACACCCGTTTCTTATACCCTACTGCAAGTTCAGCATTGAGCTGGTCATTTGGACAGGAGTATACTAAATAATGACATAAGGTGATCCTTGCTCTCTAGGAGTTTGCAAGGCCTTTAGAAAAACAAAATATAGGCATGAATCATTATATAATACCTGTCAACATACAAAATAACTATTGATACAGATTGACCTTGTGCCTTATGTACAATTAAACAAATTCTTCCACACAATTCTAAAGAACAGAAGCTCTCAAAAAGGAAAGATTTTCCATAACCCATTTGAAAACAAAATCTGACATGGCCTGAGCTCTTTTGATGACAAAAATTGCCTTCAAATGATTTGAGGTTATTTAATAAAGTTCATTTCTCCCACTTTATGTTTGATATAACTCAGGGTATAGAGAGGGCTGGAGAATATTAATATTCTTCATCATGGAGTCACTGGTGATGTTATAAAAAATACTGTATGTTCACCATAACCTTTCTAAAAATCTTAAAAACTGAATCTTAAAATGGCCTGGAGGATTCACAAAGCATATTGTACATGTAACATAAAGAGGCAGGTAATTCCATGAAATATTTGAGGTATAAAGTTAAAAAAACAAAGTTATAATTCCCAGGAGAAGAGATGAAGAAAGAATTCAAGAAGTCAGCAAGGAAGCTTGAAGGGTAGGCAAGGTTGGGAAATTGGTCAAAACAGAGGAGATGAGGATGCAGAAGACACAACAGGAACACTGTGTGTAGACAGCAGTAAGCCCAGGCCCTTCAGCAGCAGGAGAGGGCCAAGGTCAGCTAGAATACAGAGAGCAAGAGAAAGAGGAGAGGCGAGGTGAGGAGGACATCGGTTTGGGAGGATGAAGGATTACACGTCAAATGTAGGGAAAAAAAAAAAGCACAAGGAATTTGGAGTTTTATTAGTAAAAAAGTACAGAATGAATGTAGAATTTTTAGTGACAAGTATTATGATGAGCCCTGAATTAAGAGAAATGGATCTGGCAATGATATGCAGATAAATTCAAGAGGAGTACTACAGTTGTAGGAGAGGTCTGCAGGAAGCAGGTGTGGGGTTCCGCTGAGGGACTGGAATAAAACAGTTGGAGGTGGGATTACAAAACGGCATCTGTTACCCTTTCTCTAATTTAGCTCATTCTGAACATTGGAAAAGATTTCTAAAAGCCTTTCTTTATGTGTTCACTCCACATTTTGAATATAACTCTTAGGGCTGGACACTTGAAAATGGCTGAAATTGACTTCATTCACAGCCATCTGGATGTGTTGAATACATATATGCCTCATAGTTACCTCATAAAAAAACATGAATTTTTATATTCTAAGCCTAGTGTCAAACCCAAGTGACCATGAATTAAAAACAAAAACCAAACAAAACAAACAAAACTGCTGCACTCTAGCAGAGTTTAAATGCTTTCATTTCATTTTCAATTTAAGAGCTTGAAAGTAGGCGTACTTTTCAGATACTTTAATATGTGGTTTCAGCCATACCAGTATGGGACAGATGCTAAAAACTGTTAATTTCTCCCTGTATCAAGAGAAGAGAGCTAAGTTTTTCAAAATATGAAGTATCAAAACAAGGTCACATGTCATATCCTTGGCCAGGCTGACAAGAACCATTTTCTTTAATTGTCAAAGGAAAAAAAATTTTTTTTAAATCTTGCCTTAATTTAAATTTGGAGGTAGAAGTCATTTTAATTTTAAAGAGCTTCTTATCTTGTATAAATCTAATTGCTTTTTTTACCCTCTATAAGTATCTTTCCACCTTGTCTTATAAAGCTGGCCAAGAATTAATATTCCAAATTATTTCATCTGACTCATGGTATAGACAGAGCTGCAGAGCAAAGCTTACTAGGTTTTCTTGGGACTGTTATAAATTTGAGACTGTAATACATTCTGAATAAATTCAGAGAAAGTATTAGTCACATAATAGCCTCAACTGTAATACTTTACTACTCAAACTTTTACTTTAACCTCTCAGTGAGACTCAGAATTTGCTAGATTTAAAAACATGTGAAATAAATCTAATTAAACATCCTCATACATGTTTTTCAGATTCAAATCATTTTATTTGCTACTTTATTTGTACAAATTATATTGCTTCTAACTTTTTAAAATGAAATATGTATGCAATATAGATTTGATAGTAGTAGACTTTATCTCAGGGAGAAAATTAGACTCAGAGGGTCCATGAACTGGAAATCAGAACACTGAATACCAATCTTGAGTCTGGTTGACTCAGCAGGAACATCTGCCTGTCATTTAACTTTAGGCTAAGGAATCTCACATAGCCAATGGTCTGTTTTCTAAAGGTCCTTTTACTTGGTTTAATCAATGAATTTACCATTTTAAAATGACAGATAAAACTTTTAAATGATTTTTTAGATACGAGAAAGAACCTTTACTGAATTTAGACACAAACATTTTGTTTCAACTTGTTGGTAAAAATAAACATAAAAATATCAACATAGCTGCCCATTAGAATAGTCACCAACTTTTGTAAAAAACATTGCTCCTTTTCAGTAAATAAGTTTGTTCAAGAATTGATAGTTTTTACCTAACAACCTAGCAATTAAGTGCACGTTGATGTAATAATTATACCTATTTTCTTGAATTCTTTAATATACCTAGTGGAAAGACTTTCTAATTGATGTCATATTTCATATCACTTTTCCCTTAGTACTTTTAATACACATATACATTTTACTCACCAGTTTATTTTTCAAACACGTTCCCTTCCATGTCTATTTTTCAAATCTCCAACTAATTATAAACTTCTGTAGGGTAAAGGCCTTGTGTTTTTGTTTTATCTCTCACCATATCTTCTAGTTAGAATGTTTTACACATAGTGGGTCCTCAAATAACATTGCAAACTGACTGACTATAACTGGAAGTAGCCTTTGGGGACCTCCAGTCCAGAAGGCTCTGAATGCTTGGGATTTTCACAATCAGGTTGAATGAGCACAAGGACCTAAAGGCAGTAGGAACAGGTGCAGAGCAACTGAGAGAAAGCTGTTAGTAGCTACTCTGGTTCTGTGACTGTGGAATCAGGAAAGGATTCCAGTCTGTGCTCTGTGAATAGCTCTTAGGAGGGTGTGTTTGATCAGTAATGAATGAGAAACAATCAGCTTGAGAAAGACAGGGCTAAACTGGTTTCAAAGAAACTCTTCCATTACGTTCTCTGAATAAGAAGCAGTGAACAGGTATGAAACAGGCAATGTTTATGGGGAATTAAGAAGTGCTAAGTCTTCTATAGACCCAGCGATATGCTTCAGAATCTGTTCCACTAAATTTGACAACTGTAAATGAAACTCACCAATAGAAGAGAATAAAAGAGTATTCAAGATTTCTTCTTCTCTAGAGATGAAATAAAAAAATTATACCTTGAAATTGATGCTGGACAAAATCCTGAACTTATTATTAAAAAAGATACCGGGTAATTACATGAAAATTATATTGCAAATTAGATGAGTCAAAATACGTGCTAATCAATATTTTAACACTATGTACAAAATAACTTTTGATAAAGGTTATGAAAATACAAATGAGTCAGATGTGTAGCTGGCTCCTGAAGCTAAAATCAAACTGTTAATATTCTAGAATAATTTATCATCATACTTCCCTTTATCAACATGTGTCTTTTTGAGTTCCCCCAGAAGCAGTCTCTATGATGAAGACTCAAATGCAAAATGGGCATTTGAAAAGTGTTCCCAGAAACACCCATAAGGTATTGGGAAAGTGTGTGTGGGGGAAAAAAAAAAAAAATATATATATATATATATATATATATATATATATAAATGATGCATTATTAAACTGGTGACAATTGTGAAGAATTAGAATTTAATTTTCCCAAGGAACTCTGGGAAACAGTGAAACAGTCTCTCTGAGTCATCCCATCCAAGGACCATGGTAGCTGAGGTATTTGTACACCAACTCCCACTAATAATTTTTTCAAAGATATGGGGGTGAGCATTAATTTCTCAAAACTTCTACCTGCTGAGAATATGGGCAGAGTAGACTCTGGAAACCAAAAAAATCTCCAGGAAAAGAATTTTCAGGTACATGCATTTGGACATCACTCCAGTGTACCCAGAAATAAAGAATGAGAAGAAGGTATCAGAGGTCACCAATACATTTTCTATTGCAATAGTTGATCAGGGAAATTCTGTATTTTTGGTACACCATGACTGAGAGAAATCTTTTTTTTTTTTAACATTCTCCACTTTTACACATGCAGGAACTCTTTATAAATATTATCTCTGTGATTAATCATAGGAGGTTAGAATAAAAATGATAATCAGATTTCAGTTTTGCTATAGGAACCATCCTTCACAGATGAATATTCTTTTCCTGTTAAAAAATCTATACTAATATTTAGGTTTAGAAACTAAATCTTGTTCGTCTAAAACATACTGCAGGTCAAAATGTAAAACTGGATTAACCCAATTTATTAAACTGGTCTGCTTAAGTAAATAGCAACTACTTCATACTTCAGTTGTTGCAACTTTAGACAAAAATTGGATTCTTTTCTGATGAATAGAATTTGACACATTATAAAAACTAAAAATAAGTCATAGAATGAAGTTGACATATTGGCATTATATTCTTCCATTGAGACACAGTCCTACCCTTGTTTCATGAAAGAATGGGAAAAATGACAAACTAGAAAATGGTTCAGCTGCAGAAGATATTAACGTAGAGTTCCAAGGGAGAGAAGTCTTAGACCAGGAGTATTTCCTACACTGTGGGCAGGGATTGTAAAATTGGAGTCTGAGAAATTAGTAATTTTCCTACTTTATCCATTTAGTACACATAATCAATAAATGGATTTCTTTTCTTTCATGTGGTTGTTTTTGCTAAAGTGTATTTACTTCTGACCCTTAAAATGTGCTAAAAAGAACAAAATGACCAATACTTTTTTGAAGACTCTCTATAATTTCATAAATACACTGTAGAAATGGAGAATAGATGGAAGTAGTAATCAAGAAAATAGTGATTAGAATAAGTATAACAGATATCCCTAAAACCTCAGTGGCTTAAAAAACAACAAAAAATCTTCCTTTCATGAAAATTGCAATGCAATTTCTCCTACTCTTATAGGTCTCCTGGGTAGCTTTCCTCTACATGGTGACTCTGGGGAATTCACTGAAGGTCCAGTAGTTAGGAGTCCACGCTTCCACTGCAGGGGGCATGGGTTCGATCCCTGGTCAGGGAACTAAGATCTCACATGCTCCATGGCATGGCCAAAAATAAATAAATAAATGATGATTTTTGTTATTCACAATCTTTCCATTGTGTGGCTCCAAAAAACAATGGGTCGTCAGACACTTTACAGGAGCCTCTGTATGGAGAGACAGATATATCAAGACACTCTGTACAGAACTGTGTGAGATGTTTCAGACACTCAACCTGAGTATGGCACATGTCACTTCCTCTCACATTCCACTTGCCAAACTTGTCTCATGACCCCACTAGACAAACAGACTGGGAAATAGAGTTCATCTGTGTATTAAGGAAATTAACACTGGTTTGGTAAACATCTGGAAAGTGTCTATCACAGGTCATAACTGATAGCCTAAAACTGGAGGTGTGTTTAGTACAGCATATTAAAGTGGGTTGATCTTGGTCTTGCCCCTAGGATATATTTTAGCAATGAATTTGATGAAATTTAGGAAACAAATAATATTTTAAACAAAATAGAAAAATATAAAATGAATAAATAGGAAATATAATTCTACAATAAAAATATTTTAAAATCTTAAAATACTTACGCACAGATAAAAATAAAACAAAATTAAACAGGAATAAATATAAGATTCTGCCTTCAGGTTATAATATAATCAACTGTACAAAAAATGTTAACAGAATGTAAATTTTCAAATGTCTAGGTGAAAAACATTCTTACCACAAGCCAATTCAAATCAACACAGTAAAAATATTATTGCTTTAATTTTTAAAGAATCAAAAATAAATAATTTTATTAGCAAGAATACAAATTTCTTGATTATAAGGATAATACTTCCAGTTTAGACTGTGTGGATCACCTGATATCTATACTAAATTTTTTTGGGGAAATACTGACAAACTTAAGCAGTTTGTCAAACTCTCCCTAATGGAGAGTCCCTTAGAAGGTAAAATGTTTGGAAACTGTCTCATACAAACAACAATAAATTACATAAGAGTAATGAATCAGTAAAAAAAGGTTCAGGGTGTCAGATTGCCTTTGTTCATATATACAAAATGGTCACGTGAAAGAAAGAGTAGACATATGTTTGCATACTTAAAGTCCTAGGAAAGGCAACATAATTTTAAAAACTCTACAAATGTTGCACAAAATATTGAACAAGAACTTAAAGAATAGTAAAGAACTTGTAAGCTGAAAATATATTACAGAAGCTAAGTACACTTTAAGACTCTGAGGAGAAGAAATTAGATGGGTTTAAAAGGAATGTAATATACATCTTTATCTGCCTATTCATGTCTAAGATTACAGGAACTTAAGCATTCTTAACATGATGCTAACATGGTCTTTGACCTGGTGGGAGTCTCTATACACTCACTGTAGTTTTCACTAAAGGGTTTTTTTGTGTGTTACTAAGTTCTTTTATTAGTAATGCTAACACTATTCGGGAATTAGATTGGTCATGTGTCCCGTGAGTAAATAACTCTGATAAGCAAGCATTCTTCATCTGCAGATACACAAAATTGCAAAATTCTGTCTTGAAATTTATTAACAGGATAATTACCATGACAGCAACCCATTTTTAATAAACATTGTAATTACCATATCAAGCATCATTAAGACCTTCCAACCCAAGGGAGGAGGGGTGGTGGTGAGAAAATTATGTTTCATGAGATTGATTTAATGCAGTAGTCTTGCTACCAGAATTTCCATTAGTCGTTGTAGACATTTTTCCTAAACTTTGTTGTCCAGAAGTCATGTTGATGGGTCTAATAAAAATAAACTCAAACAACTCACTGCCAATATTTTTTAACTGTGACGTTTATAATTCTAACACAGGTAAATTGCATCTGAAGAATAAATTGATAACATGTCATCCTAATCTCCCATTAATTTCTCAGGTGAAGATGTAATAAAAAATCTAACAGACAAGGACAAAAAATTTCACCGCTTGTTCTGGATATAATGAAATGCAACAATCTACCTAAGTGAAATTAAAGTGGGGAGTATGTTTCAGAAATAAGAAGGCTTACAAAATGTTTAATGGATATTGGAAAAGATTTGTCTCATGTGTGAACAGTGTCTGCACAGATGAAAACTTATTAAGCTAACATCTCTGAATCTAATTTCTTTTTGAATTAAGAATAAGTTTTAATCAAACCCTAACCTTTAAAGTTGTATGACCTCTATTACCCTGTGAGCAATACAGTCATGGCTGAGAATAAGTGAAAGAATTATGGAAACACATTCTCAAAAAATTGTTTATACGCCCTCAAGAATCTCAAGGTAACAAATATATTTTAGTACGAGGACTTCAAAATTCTATGAACCTACTTTTTTTTTTTTACATATTGTAGAATATACTCTCTTCCTCCAAAGACAGATATTGGAGTTCCTTATGAGTGGCCATTGTTTCGTAGGTCAAATGAAGCAGTATTAGTATTAGGAGAATGCTGATTCTCATCAGTAATTCTGAAGTCCTAAAATTATAATTTCTTCATTTTATATTTCACATAAATAGCAGATAATCATTCATATGGTCTGAAAACATTAGCAGTAAAATCTCAACACAATATGACAGCCCACTTTTCAAATTAAGCTTTCATTCTTCCTCTAAACCCACCATTTGAGTCACTATTCCCCAAACACAGTTCACTTAATCTCTCTTCTGTGTCTTCAAACTACTCACTCATTATGGAATACATTTGGCTTTCCCTTCTGTTTATTTAAACCTACTGTGTAAGAACTCTGAAGAGTCAGGTATTTTCCCTATTTACTAGCTAACAAGTTAGCTTGCCACAGCTTCATGGAAGCTCACAGAAGACATGAGCCTCCTGGGTCAGAAGCAAAGGACTTTATCACCCAAATCTCAGATGAGCCTCATGTCGTCATAGGTTCTCCTCCTTCAATTTCCATAGGAGCAATGTGGGAGCAGTCCAGGTGAATGCTGTACATAGTTTGCGACACAGCTAAGGAATCTGGAGTTTAAGAAACTTCTGATCTTAAAAGGTCCTACTAGCAAACCTACCTAATCTTTGTCCCTGAGGGAGACATTACCTTTATTATCCTGGTCAGGAAGCAAATCTTTCTTCTGCTCTGGAGGCAGATACTGACTCTAATTATCTAAGGCTGTTTGCTATACAAACATCCTGGAAAAAGAGAGTTCAGGACAAAAAACTACCAAAAGTTTTCAGATGCATGTCAAATCTCATCCTTCAAACTACAATGTCAATCCTACTTCTTTAATGATAAGAGGCCACAGTACCATCTCACTCTTCCATTTTCTGTGCCATCTGACACATCATTCATATTGTGTGGCATCATTTATGTTATTTACTTTCTTGCTTAACATTTGTGTCCCATTTAAATAAATTATATATTTCATGTTGTCTCTTTAAGTAGTTCAAACTCAATGAAGGTACAAATTATGTAATAAATTCCTTTTTAGCCTCACAAAATTTAATGCAACTATATTTTGAATAGCCTCTCAAATATTTGTGGCATGAAAAAGGGTAAAAATTTACTTTGTAAATGTCTCATCTAAACCACCAGTAAACAAATGGTAGTGAAAGAGTTTTATTCTATCTGTTGGGGGGAAAATTAGTTAGAGTGTGGCAACAATGTTCCCTATGCTATTGTCTGTCCTTTTCTTTTAAGATACTTTTTCAGTCAACTTTATTTGGTGATTTGGTGTCAAATATCAAAGAACATCAATTCTTATGGAGAATTAAAGAAAAGTGTAAATATAATTAGAATTGACAACAATCTTCTGATAAAATCTGGAATGGGATTAGTTTTCACTTCTAGGAGCTTAATAACAAGGACCTCCAAGGCAAAATCTTCAAATCTATATTTTATGAATTAAAAATTATCAAATTATAGATGCACATAGTTTAGAAAGCCAATGATTATACAAAACACAACCTCAAGTATTTCTAATACCCAGAGGCAACCTTTCAAATTCATCTCTTAACCATTCTTGGTTTTGCTTTCATATTTCTAAATGTTTAACTGCTCTTTATAGATTTTTTTTTCCATTTTCACGTTGTCTTACTGATTTCTTCCTGTTGAAGAGAAGCCTTTAGTTCTCTTGTACTAACTCTCCGCCTTCCCCATATTCCTTATATTTATATACTTATGGTTAAGTCAACCACTATTGTTATCATTATCCAAGTATCTCTTCAGAGTTGAACCTTGTAATATATTCCAATTAATTTCATTTCATACAACTCTTTCTTTGTGTTCTGTTATTAACACTCACATTTTGTTTCCTCAATCATGTATACACCCATCATTACCATATTATTAAGCTTTCCATGAGAAGTGTAAAATCCTTCTCTAAACCATCAGATAGCCCACTAGTTGCATCTCTCTCCTGAAGGCATCCTTCATGAAGCCTCTTCTCCCAGACTCAGTCTGTCTTGGTTGCTCTTGACTTCCGAGGCACAGCTATCATCATGGTATTTTGCTTGGTATCATCTTGGGATTCCCTTCTATATTCTCCTATATACAATCTCCTATTTTTTAAATCAGTTTTGGTGGAACATATATAAAAGTAGTGTCCTGAGAAAGGGAACGTGGCAGAAATAATTTGGAAATCTTATAGGTCTAAAAATGTCTTCTTTCTTCTTCAATACCTGAAAAAAATATGTCTGGTTATGTAGAAAAATTCTAGTTTGAAAATAGTTTTCCTTCAGAATTTCAAAAGCTTTACTCAATTGTCTTCTAGCTTTCCAATTTCTATTATGCCATTTTGATTCCTAATTCTTTGTATGTGATCATTTTGGAAAAAATGAAAATCTCACTGGAAACATTTAAGATCTTCATTTTTATCCTAGTGTTTGAATTGCATGTGGATGTGTTTTGGTGTGGATCTTGCTTACTCTATGTGCTAGACACCTAGTGGGTGCTTTTTAATTAGAAACGTATGTCTAAATATGATAGAAATTTTTATTAATTTTTTTGAAAATAATTTCTTCATCTCTATTTCTCTTTTTGGAATTCTATTCAAATGTTAGATTAGCTGGACCATTTCTCTAATCTTCTTATCTTCTCCTTCTTCTTCCATCCCTTTGATTATTAAATTTTGTTTTATTCTCTGTAAGATTTCATCAACTTTATCTCCATCCCTTTTATTGATTTTTATGTTAACATTTTTAATATTCTAAGAGTTCACTGATGTTCTCTGAAAATTCCTTGTTTCTCTTTTCCTATTCTTGTTATGTGAATGCAACATTTCCCTTTTTTTCTGAGAATACTAATTAAAAATATCAATAATTGTGTTTTATTTTGTAGTTGGGCTCCCTGAAGTATCCTTGTTTCCTGAATTCTTTTCCCCATTTATTTTTCTTGGTTTCTTTTATTTTTTAGAAGATTGTCTCAAACGTTTGGTTATCTGGTATACTCACATCTAAGACTCAGTTATAAAAGAGCTTATTGGTAGCTCTGTTGATCAACAGTAGGCTTCACTGTGAGTGTATTAGTGAGGTTGTTTTGACAAGGACCCTTTTGTCAGGATCTATAGCCTTTTCTCCAGAGATCATCAATTTTCCTAGATAGGAATTCTCCAATATTCCACCAGAAAGGAATTCTCACAACCAAGTGTCAAAAGGGATTGTGATGAGTATGTAAACTTTCACTTAATAACCCTGATTTAAGACTATGTTGCCTTTTGTTTTCAATGATTCCATGTTTCTTAGTTCAAAGTTTCTCAGGCTCAACATCTCACAAAAATAGATTTCTAGCCTTCTGCAGGGATTTGACTAGGAAGTTGGTGGGAGAAAGGAGGTAGCTGGGCACTGAATTGTGTGAAATGTGAAAGGAGATCTGAGTATTTAACTCTTCTTATATAGACCTTCAACCACTTCTTCTGTTTTTAGACTGAATTATACTCTAAGAGCTAAATGGTGTCTCCAATTCCTGAGTTATTAAGAATTCTATAACATTTCAGTATGCCTAGTTCTGTCCTCCTACATACTGACAGCTTTGATTCAATTTTTCTTTAGGATGCTGAGCAGTGGCCATTCCCTGATCTGATTCTTTTCCTTCAAAATTGTTTTCCTGTCATCTCCTCTCCCATTCCCTCTATCACTGTTGATATGTGTTTTGCTGTTGTTACTGTTGTTTTATTCCTTTATTATTGTTTTAGCATAGTTTTAGGGAGAAGATGTGAAGAATGAATATGTTTGAAAACAGCAGGTTTAAGTAGAACTAATCCTACATGTTTTTCTTAAACATATAGCTGTTAGTTTTCAGACCCTCAGAAGCTATTTCCCAGAAAAAGAAGAATTGTAATTGATGAGCTTTTGATCAGAAATATTTGTATAAACGACTAGGTCAGATTTTACAAAAAAATAAATTATGTGGTTATGAAATCTGCTTGTTTATAAATATACTTTTAAAGGAATTATACTTCATTTTGGAATGCTTTTAGAATTCTTAGGAAACAAAATGATAGGTCATGATAAACTGAAAAACATAGCTATACCTTCTCAAAATTGTAACACAGAGAAAACCAAAAAAATACATTTGGGTAGTTGCTTTATAAAACCTACATGGCCCAATTATTCTACTATAATAAATTTTAGAAAATTATGTGGGAAGAAATTGTTAATTTAAATTAATAAATCTTCCCAAATTGATCAAAATATTAATATAGTGTCACAAATATTTCAAAATATCTATCTAATAAAATCACCTCATTTTATATCAATCAGCATTGCAGCAGGTTCCTCTTCTGAAAATAAATATCCTTATCAAAATAATGAGGAGTTAGCACTAAATTTTATTTTAGGTAGGTATTAGCTCTAAAGTCTAGAAACTTATGATCAGAACATGGGGTTTAATGAGCGATACACATTTTTACTATTATGAAATCTCTCCAGGATGGCTATAAACTTCATATTTTATGGAAGATTTTAAAAAGACAACCTATAACAAGGGATTCAAGGATAAATTCTAATATCATTTATTAGAATTTTTGTTAAATCTAAGCCATAGTTTGCCTCAGCTTGTTGTTGCAAATATAATCCTTACCTGCAGATTATTTTGTATTCTATGCCTATACTCTGCTCCAAGTTCTACCAATGTTGACAAATTAGTTTAGAAAAAGAAATAGTAATCTACAGTATAGTTGATGATTCTAAAACCATGACTTCAAGCATAAAAAAAATAATAATAATTAATCCTATTGTTTTAGCATTTCAAAAAGTAGTTACGGCAACAGCACCTGAAATAAAGTTGCTCACTTGTTTATGGTTTATAAAAATGAATTTCTATTCAATCGACCAGTCCAACATCAAATCAAAATCCAAGTAGCAGATGAATCTTAAGACTATAATCCAATTCTAGATGTCAAGGTTGCCAAGTTTAAACTCAGCACTGATATGCTAGTCATGTTGCTACTGACAATGATAGGACAGGTTTTAAAGTATAAATATTCATGTAGAGAAAACATACTTGAGCCTATAAACTGTGTTGCTTAAAAACTGTGTTTTTCAATCAAGGTTATATTTGGACAACATGGATTCCCAAAAAGGCCTAATTGTCTCAATTGTAAAGTATTCTTATCAGTCAAAACATGTTTGAAAACTTACTATGTGAAGGAATTTATTTATTTAAAATTTCAAAATAGGCATAACTACTTAAAACGCATGTCTAGATCCCCATAAGAAAGATCTTCTCTGGGACTTCCCTGGTGGTCCAGTGGTTAAGACTCCACACTTCAACTTCAGGGGGCGTGGGTTCTATCTCTGGTCAGGGAACTAAGATGCCACATGCTGCACAGCCATGGCCAAAAAAAAAAAAATCTTCTCTGGAGCTGAAGGTAAGGTATTCCCAGGAAAATTTATATTATTGAGATGTCACATTTGTTTATACAGTCCATAATTGAATACATGTTATTCTCTCAAATAATATAATTTTAGACAGCTTTCTAATAAATCCTTGTCACCAGAAACTTACTGAAAGTAGTACTTCACTATGGTATGCATCACCATGACATTTAACTTAAACTACATAGAACAAGATGTTTGTCAAGTTTGGGTTGTGTGGGAAAAATCCCAAAGGAGGCGTAGAAGAAGGGAATAGAGCTAGTGCCTTCAAGCATGGCTGCTTGGAAGGTAACACAGGCCTTAAAAGACTAACAGGGCTTGGGAAAACTGGAGGGAGTCGTGCTGTCAGTTCCACCCAAGTGTGCAATGTGAACTAAGATCCTGAGGCACAACTGAGTCTGGACAGCAAGGGATATGAACAAACAGAAAAGAGTGGGTATAATGCAGAATAGTACTGAAAAGGCTTTGCAGTAAGAAGAGAAGCCTCTTTTTAAAAGTCTTTAAAAATGTCATTTCCCTCTTGTATTAGATTTTTAACACAGCAATACCATTTTATTGTTTTTATCAAACTTATTGGAGTGGCAATGCAAGTCACAATCTCTTATTCAAAGCCTTAGGGGAATGTTTTTCAGAATATTTCAGATTTTAGGAAGATAATAAAGTACATATACCATGTATAATATAACACAGCCAGCAGGCTCTGTGGCAACACTGTGTAATCAAATACATTATTTCCAGAGCAAAACATATGATTATTCAGACAAAGTAGGGTAAATAAAGACCAGAAAAAGTCTTTTCTATTTTTGTATTCAAGTCATTTCAGGTTAGATGTTGCCACCAATAAAATTAAACAAAACACACCCATTCAATCTGCAGAATGTTTTAGATTTTAGAATTGTGTCTAAGGTATTGAAGTTGTGTATTTTAAAACTTCATGACCAAAACTATAATAAAAAACACAGATGCGTACTTTAAAAAGTTATATTATAGAAGTGTTTAATTCATTTAAATTAAACTTAGTGTCATTTAAAATTATATGTGAAAAACACTAAACATAGTATTTTTTTAAAGTATATGTTACTATAAATATTTGATCAGGGGAGGGGTGTCCAGAGGCTATACTGTTGGGAAGCATAGGGGTAAGGCTAACCTGAAGGCCTGTAAGGACAGGGAGAGAGCAGCACATAGGCTACAGACGCCCTAGTTATGCCAGGGGATGCCTAAGGGACTAGGAAATGCTAGAAAGATTGGATATGGGCTTCTTCTCTCTCATCCTTTACAGGAATGGTGCAAGCACCTGAATGTGGAAGATGAATCATAAATGCAGCCTTGTCACCCACTTCTCAGTCACCTGAATAATTACATGAGATACAGAACAGGATCTGATAAATCACATATAATTCCCATCACTTTCCCAACTATGCAACACTTACCCTGATTGAAAGAAAAGAAAAAAGGAAAGAATGAAAGATGGGTAGAAAAACAGGAACTCCTCACTTGTTACTTATGTCTGAATCACTAAAAAAATCCTTTTATTCTAACACTAGAGAGTTAACCAAAAAAATGCAAGTTCTTGTAAAACGACAATGGAACGATAGAAACCTATGCAAAAGACCAAACTGAATGTAGGTCCTTAATTTGTCTTAGTGGGGAAGAAAGTAAGGAGACCAAGAGGACTTTAAGTATATTTGCTAACAGCAAAAAGTAGAAAACTGAGACCAAGAACAAAAATAAATCAACAAACAATTCCAGGTGGCACAGCATTGCCCTACGTACTGATTACTTTCAACAGAATTGGATCAAAAACAGACTCTACACTGAGATTTTGGTCTTTCACAAGTCAATTCAAATAGCTTTGCTCATGATGTGCATTTTAAAAAATAAGAATAACAGAAATTACATATAGGTAAAGTTAACAAAACCAATTACAGTATGTACAGCATGATTTTTTAATACAAATATAAATATGCATTTACATATTTATATATAAGAAGTATATACATTCAACACTAACAGTCATTGGCTGGATTTTCAGTGATATTTATTGTCTTATTAATCTGGTTCTTAAATGTTCTATAATGAATATGTATCATTTAATTATAAAAACTATGAAAATTTCTAATGGAGATTCTTTCTTCTGGAAATATGTTAAATGAGCTATCACAACCATATACACTTGTCATTCTCAACTAAATAGAACTCTGTTTTTTTGAACAAACCCTAGTTTTTCTCAATAGATGTAACAATAATAATAAAAAAAAAAAAAGACCTTAAGTTGTAAGACAGAAGAAACCTGTAGTAGACTTAATTATAGATTTCTGGGAAATTTACTTACAGTACACATCCACTCTGATTGACTTTATCGCTGGGGACCCCAGGCCATTCTCTGCTTTACAGTAATACCGGCCTCCTTGGTGTCGCTGAATATTTGTAATCCTCAAAGTCTCGTTGAAGACACTTGAGTCTTGGAATCTGTCAGAAGCACTTCCTGCTGTTTTGGTCCACCTGATCTGAGCAAGCATCAACAAAGATTGTTACTTTAGGTTGGTTTTCGCACTGAAAAATTAAATAGTAATTATTCATTTGAAGAGTTGGCTTTCAGAACTGCTACAGTGCCATTTTTGGCAAGTTATTGGAAATTAAGAAGAAAAGTTTATACACGTAATTCAACTATAAAAGTTTAAAATGCAATGTCATCATTGTATAGTGTGTATAATTCTAATTCAGTTGCATAGAGTGCATCCAAGTTTAACCAGTGTGAAAGGCAATATAAATATAATACAAAGGAAGTTAAATATAAGTAGTACACTGAAAATATGGATTAGTTTCTTTTTGCTGAGACTCTAAAATTCTCACTCATATTTTCGAAACCCTGTAAGGCACTTTTTATTTACTTAGTAAAGGTACTACAGGTAGGTTCTCACTTTCTTTCTGGACATGCTTCAGTATTTTAGTCAAAATTTTCTATTTGATTTGGATAATTTAAGCATATTACCATAATAGCTTATTGAAATTATGTGTAATTTTATACACCTGGTTGTTAAAAATGGTTTTATTTTTTTATGTTTTTGCTTTAATAAGCCCACAAATGACTTGTCTGTTTTGATAATTAGAATTCACTTTACATCAATAATTATTTTCAAAAAATGTGTAAACTTTTCCAAAGAGAACATTTCTATTAAACTGCCAAGCACTTTGAATATCTAAAACATTCCATTATAAACAATACCATTCTTTTAAACACAGCTGTGCACAACAGTTTTAGATTTTACCAGAAATAAAGACTGGCATTCAACTCAAATTTTGTGTATTTTAGCTTATAAAACATGGATAAAAGTCACATGATAGTACTGTAAAGTGATATAAAACAGGATGTAAAAATGATTCAGTTTATTTCTCTCCTTGTCCCTGATGTATAACATATATTTTATTATTACTATGTTTAGGTTGAAAAACTGCTGATAGAAATCCTCTGGTCAAACACAAATGAAGAAACATAGAAAAATGCAACTAAGGAGTGGGCCATCAAAATTTAAATCGTTGGGCTTCCCTGGTGTTGCAATGGTTGAGAGTCCGCCTGCCGATGCAGGGGACACGGGTTCGTGCCCCCATCTGGGAAGACCCCACACCCCACATTAAATCCTTTAATACTGCCATTATTTATGCTATTTTCTTACAATGTTAATTAAAATTTATGATCTAATTACATTAAGTATCTTTAAAAAGTTCTCCAAATCATTACAATATCAGTATAAATATATTCATGCTTGCCCTTAATTGTGAATGAAACGAAAATGTTACCTAGAGATTAATAAAAACTGAGTAATTCATAAAAATAAATTTCAAATGTTTATCCAACACTTTGTGCAGAAAATATACACAAAAATAAATGGAATGGGCTTCCCTGGTGGCGCAGTGGTTGAGAATCTGCCTGCCAATGCAGGGGACACGGGTTAAAGCCCTGGTTTGGGAAGATTCCACATGCCGTGGAGGAACTAGGCCCATGAGCCACAACTACTGAGCCTGCACCTCTGGAGCCTGTGCTCCACAACAAGAGAGGCCACGATAGTGAGAGGCCCGCGCACCGCGATGAAGTGTGGCCCCCCACTTGCCACAACTAGAGAAAGCCCTCGCACAGAAACGAAGACCCAACACGGCCAAAAATAAATAAATGGAATGATTCCTGATTTCAAGCAGTTTATAAGCTGACTATTAATATGCTCATAAAAAGATGAAGGGTAACATGGGCACTGGTTTGATAAGTACTATTTCCATGGGGAAATCTAGGATTCTATTTTAACTTAAATTTTAAATTTTATAGGTAACCAAATAAAGAAAATTGAAATAAATAAGCAAATTACATAATTTTGTCCTTGTATAGAGATATGTTCTCTCTAAAGTAATAGATATTTCTAAGATATAACCTAAGATATAATAAATACCAATTACCAATTAAAATATGAAGTTTTCTTTGAGTATCACAATATGGTACCAAAATTGATTTTTAAAAATAAATATTTCAGAACATAAAAAGTTCAGGATAAAAAGAGTTATGGAAATGGCCTAGCAGTTTCAGATATTAAAAATATAATATTACGGCTTCCCTGGTGGCGCAGTGGTTGGGGGTCCGCCTGCCGATGTGGGGGACGCGGGTTCGTGCCCTGGTCCGGGAGGATCCCACGTGCCACGGAGCAGCTGGGCCCGTGAGCCATGGCCGCTGGGCCTGCACGTCCGGAGCCTGTGCTCCGCAGTGGGAGGGGCCACTGCGGTGGGAGGCCCGCGTACCGCAAAAAAAATAAAAAATTAAAAAAAATAATATTAATACAATAATTTAGTTATAGAATACTGTTACAGTATTGGGAATTGTCCAGGAATTGGAGGTGGGGGGAAAGAACAAGAGTGAGTGTGTGTGTGTGTGTGTGAGAAAGAGAAAAGTAAGTTTGAGAGAAGAAATTATGATATAGACTAGCAGTTATCAAACTTTTTGGTCTTAGAACACCTTTACACTATTAAAAATTATTAAGGACCCCAAATAGCTTTTGTTTATTGGAATTATATCTTTTCATAATCATTGTAGTACAAATTAAAACTGAGACAATGTTAAATTATGTATTAACTCATTTTAAATCATATTAATAAACTGAAGACATTAACATAAGGAACATTTTTAATCACAAAATTATATTTTTCAAAACAAAAATAATTGAGTAAAATGAATGGAATTGCTTTATAGCTTTGCAAATCTCTTTAATATCTGCTTTAGTGGAAAAGAGCTGTCTCGATAATTATATCACCTTCTGCATGCAATCTGTGGCAACATATTGCTTTGTTTGAAATATGTGAAGAAAATCTTGCCTCACACTGATATCTGGTAATAAAGGCAGGAGTGTTTCAATAGCCTTTTCAAATAACTGTGGATAGCCTTCCTTAATACTAAACTAAAACCCCACAAGTGTTAGTTTCCCAACATTTGATGGCAAAGTAGAAGCAAAAACCATATAAATGCCCTTTTGGCACTCTGTGAGACTAAAATCCATTGGTCTATCTTGCACTTTTAATGGATTGTTTACTCATACATGATTTTGTAGCATCATACATTAGTCATCTGGAAAATATGAATTCACTGAGTTATGCAGATCTTCCAGATGTTGTCATATTTCATTATATAATACAAGTCACATATATTAATATCATCAAACAGAAGAGTCTTTAAGTGCTGGGAAGCAGCGATACTTATGCTGGTAGATTTTCCAAACTTCTAATTTTTCTCTTGAAAAGGTAAAATTTATCATTAGTAATAAATATAACTAAGGTATCTTATTTGGGATGGCAAATTCACTTCAATCATTTTTGAGAAAATATTTGCCAAATACCCAAGTCTGAATAACCATTATTTGTATAACAATCATCCTTTTAAGTAAAAACATTATTCTATGAAAATAAGTGATGGAGACCTTCAAGAGGGTGAACAAGTAAGACGTGGAGATCACCTTCCACCCCACAAATACAACAGAAATACATCTACATATGGAACAGCCGCTACAGAACAGCTACTGAATGCTGGCAGAAGACCTCAGACTTCCCAAAAGGCAAGAAACTCCCCATGTACCTGGGTAGGGCAAAAGAAAAAAGAATAAACAGAGACAAAAGAATAGGGACGGGACCTGCACCACTGGGAAGGAGCTGTGAAGGAGGAAAGGTTTCCACACACTAGGAAGCCCCTTCACTGGCGGAGACAGGGGGTGGCGGAGGGGGTAAGCTTTGGAGCCACAGAGGAGAGCAGCAACAGGGGTGCGGAGGGCAAAGCAGAGAGATTACCGCACAGAGGATCAGTGCCGACTGGCACTCACCAGCCCAAGAGGCTTTCTGCTCACCTGCTGGGACAGGTTGGGCCTGGGAGCTGAGGTTCGGGCTTCAGAGGTCAGATCCCAGGGAGAGGACTGGGATTGGCTGTGTGAACACAGCCTGCAGGGGGCTAGCTAGTGCGCTACAGCTATTTGGGAGGGAGTCCGGGAAAAACTCTGGAACTGCCTGAGGCAAGAGACCATTGTTTCTGCATGTGCGAGAAGAGGTGATTTCTGCTCCGTGTACCAACAGAAGGCAGAGCACTGCCTAAGCGAGCTCCAGAGACAGGCACAAGCTGCAGCAGTCAGCTTGGACCCCAGAGTTGGGCATGAAACACTAACAGTGCCACTGCTGCCACCAAGAATCCTGTGTACAAGCACAGGTCACTACCCACACCCCCTCAGGAGCCTGTTCAGCACGCCACTGCCAGGGTCCTGAGATCTAGAGACAACTTCCTTGGGAGAACACACAGCGTGCCTCAGGCTGCTACAATGTCATGCTGGCCTCTGCCACTACAGGCTCACCCTGCATTCCAATTATGACTACCATACCCCTCACTATCCCTGGCCTGAGTTAGCAAGGGAGCCCTAACTGGTCGCTGTTTTAATCCCCTCCTGTCTGGGCAGGGAAGAGATGCCTGAGGGCAGCCTACATGCAGAGGCAGGGCCAAAACCAAAGCGGAACCCCAGGAGCTGTGCAAACAAAGAAGAGAAAGGGAAATTTCTCCATGCAAACTCAGGGGCAGTGGATTAAATCCCCACAATCAACTTGATGAACCCTGCATCTGTGGAATACCTGAATAGACAACGAATATTCCCAAAATTGAGGCAGTGGACTTTGTGAGCAACTGTAGACTTGGGGTTCGCTTTCCACACCTGATTTGTTTCTGCTTTTCACATTTAGCTTAGTTTAGTTTTTAGTGCTTGTTATGATTGGTGGATTTCCTTATTGGTTTCATTGCTCTCTCTTTTTTTTTTTACTTTTTATTTTATTTTTTATTTTTTTAATTAAAATTTTTTTTTCCTTTTTTCTCTTTTTGTGAGTGTGTATGTGTATGTTTCTTTGTATGATTTTGACTGTTTAGGTTTACTTTTACTATTTGTCCTAAGGTTCTGACTGTTCATTTACTTGTTTGTTTTTGTTATTTGTTCATTTTCCATTTATGAGTGTGTGTATGTTTCTTTGTGTGATTTTCCCTGTTTATTTTTACTTTTACAATTTGTCCTACGGCTCTGACTGTTCATTATTTTGTTTTTTTTTTTCCTTTTTTTTCTTCCTTTTCTTCCAAGCCATGAGGCTGGCAGGGTCTTGATGCTCTGGCCAGGTGTCAGGCCTGAGCCTCTGAGGTGGGAGAGCCAAGTCCAGGTCACTGGACCACAAGAGATTTCCTGGCCCCACGTAATATCAATCAGCAAGAGCTCTCCCAGAGATCTCCGTATCAACACTAAGAATTAATTCCACCTAATGGCCAGCAAACTCCAGTGATGGACACCCCATGCCAAACAACTAGCAAGACAGGAACACAACCCCCGCCCCCCCGCATTAGCAGAGAGGCTGCCTAATCTCATACTAAGTTCACAGACACACCAAAATACACCACCGGACGTGGCCCTGCCCACCGGAAGGACAAGATCCAGCCCCACCCACGAAAACACAGGTACCAGTCTCCTCCATCAAGAAGGCTACAAAAGCCACTGAACTAACCTCACCCACTGAGGGCAGAGACCAAAAACAATGGGAACTACAAAACTGCAGGCTGAGAAAAGGAGACCCCAAGCACAGTAAGTTAAACAAAATGAGAAGACAGAGAAATATGCAGCAGATGAAGGAGAAAGGTAAAAACCCACCACACCAAACAAATGAAGAGGAAATAGGCAGTCTACCTGAAAAAGAATTCAGAGTAATGATGGTAAAGATGATCCAAAATCTTGGAAATAGAATGGAGAAAATATAAGAAAGGTTTAACAAGGACCTAGAAGAATTAAACAGCAAACAAACAATGAAGAACACCACAATAAATGAAATTAAAAATTCTCTAGAAGGAATCAATAGCAGAATAACTGAGGTAGAAGAATGGATTACTGATCTGGAAGATAAAGAGTGGAAATAACTAACACAGAGCGGAATAAAGAAAAAAGAATGAAAAGAATTGAGGACAGTCTGAGAGCTCTGGGACAACATTAAACATACCAACGTTTGAATTATAGGGGTCCCAGAAAAACAACAGAAAAAGAAAGGGTCTGAGGAAATACTGAAGAGATTATAGTTGAAAACTTCCCTAACATGGGAAAGGAAATAGTCAATCAAGTCCAAGAGGCACAGAGAGCCCCATACAGGATAAACCCAAAGAGAAACATGTCAAGACACATAATAATCAAACTAGCAAAAATTAAATACAAACAAAAAATATTAAAAGCAGCAAGGGAAAAGCAACAAATAACATACAAGGGAATCCCCATAAGGTTAACAGCTGATCTGTCAGGAGAAACACTGCAAGCCAGAAGAGAGTGGCAGGACATATTTAAAGTGATGAAAGTGAAAAACCTACAATCGAGATTACTCTGGCCAGCAAGGATCTATTCAGATTTGATAGAGAAATAAAAAGACTTACAAGCAAAAGCTAAGAGAATTCAGCACCACCAAACCAGATTTACAATAAATGCTAAAGGAAATTCTCTAGGCAGCAACCACAAAAGAAGAAAAAGACCTAAAAAACAAACCCAAACAATTAAGAAAATGGTAATAGGAACATATTTATTGATAATTACCTTAAATGTAAATGGATTAAATGCTCCAATCAAAAGACACAGACTAGTTGAATGGATACAAAAATGACCTATATATATGCTGTCTACAAGAGACCCACTTCAGACTTAGGGACGCATACAGACTGAAAGTAAGGGGATGGAAAAAAATATTCCACGCAAATGGAAATCAAAAGAAAGCAGGAGTAGCAATACTCATGTCAGACAAAATAGACTTTAAAATAAAGACTGTTACAAGAGACAAAGAAGGACAGTACATAATGATCAAGGGATCAATCCAAGAAGAAAATATAACAATTATAAATATTTATGCATCCAACATAGGAGCACCTCAATACCCAAGGCAAATTCTAACAACCATAAAAGGGAAAATCGAGTAACACAATAATAGTAGGGGACTTTAACACCCCAATTTCACCACTGGACAGATCATCCAAAATGAAAATAAATAAAGAAACACAAACTTTGAATGACACATTACTCCGGATGGACTTAATTGATATTTATAGGATGCCCCATCCAAAAACAACAGAATACACTTTCTTCTCAAGTGCTCATGGAGTATTTTCCAGGATATATCATACCTTGGGTCACTAATCAAACCTCGGTAAATCTAAGAAAATTGAAGTCGCATCACGTATCTTTTCTGACCACAACGCTATGAGACTTGATATCAATTAAAGGAAAAAAAGCTGTATAAAATACAAAAACATGGAGGCTAAACAATACGTTACTAAAGAACCAAGAGCTCAATGAAGAAATCAAAGAGGAAATCAAAAAATACCTAGAAACAAAGGACAATGAAAACACAACAATCCAAAATATGGGAGTCAGCAAAAGCAGTTCTAAAAGGGAAATTTATACCAATGCAAGGCTACCTCAAGAAACAATAAAAACCTCAAATAAACAACCTAATCTTACACATAAAGCAATTAGACAAAGAAGAACAAAAAAACCCATAGCGAGCAGAAGGAAAGAAATCATAAAGATGAGGTCAGAAATAAACGAAAAAAAATATGAAGAAAACAATAGCAAACAATAATAAAAGTAAAAGCTGGTTCTTTGATAAGACAAAAAAAATTGATAAACCATTTGTCAGACTCATCAAGAAAAAAAGGGAGAAGACTCAAATCAATAGAATTAGAAGTAACAACTGACATTGAAGAAATACAAAGGATCATGAGAGATTACAATAAGCAACTATATGCCAGTAAAATGGACAACCTGGAGGAAATGGACAAATTCTTAGAAAAGTACAACCTTCCAAGACCCAGCCAGAAAGCAATAGAAAATATGAACAGAACAATCACAAGCACTGAAATTGAAACTGTGATTAAAAATCTTCCAACACAAAAAAGCCCAGGGCCAGATGGCTTCACAGGTGAAATCTATTACACACTTAGAGAAGTGCTAACACCTATCCTTCTCAAACACTTCTAAAATATAGCAGAGGGAGGAAAACTCCCAAACTCATTCTATGAGGCCACTACCACCCTGATACTAAAACCAGACAAAGATGTCACAAAAAAAAGATAACTACAGGACATATCACTGATCAACACAAATACAAAAATCCTAAACAAAATACTAGCAAACAGAATCCAACAGCACATTAAAAGGATCATACATACACCATGATCAAGTGGGTTTTTTCCCACGAATGCAAGGATTCTTCAATATATGCAAATCCATCAATGTGATACACCATATTAACAAACTGAAGGATAAAAGCCATATGATAATCTCAACAGATGCAGAAAAATCTTTCTACAAAATTAAGCACCCATTTATGATAAAAACTCTCCAGAAAGTAGGCATAGAGGGAACCTACCTCAACATAATAAAGGCCATATATGACAAACCCACAGCCAACATCTTTCTCAACGGTGGAAAACTGAAACCATTTCTTCTAAGATCAGGAACATCACACGGTTGCCCATTCTCAACACAATTATTCAACATAGTTTTGGACGTTTCAGCCACGGAAATCAGAGAAGAAAAAGAAATAAAAGGAATCCAAATTGGAAAAGAAGAAGTTAAACTGTCACTGTTTGCAGATGACATGATACAATAGAGATGCTACCAGAAAACTACTAGAGCTAATCAATGAATTTGGTAAAGTAGCAGGATACAAAATTAATGCACAGAAATCTCTTGCATTCCTAAACACTAACAGTGAAATATCTGAAAAAGAAATTAAGGAAAAATTTTCATTTACCAATGAAACTAAAAGAATAAATTACATAGGACTAAACCTACCAAAGGAGACAAAAGACCTGTATGCAGAAAACTATAAGACACTGCTGAAAGAAATTAAAGATGATATAAACACACAGAGAGATATACCATGTTCTTGGATTGGAAGAATCAACATTGTGAAAATGATTATACTATGCAAAGTAATCTACAGATTCAGTGCAAGCCCTATCAAACTACCAATGGCATTTTTCACAGAACTAGAACAAAAATTTTCACAATTTGTATGGAAACACAGAAGACCTTGAATACCCAGAGCAATCTTGAGAAAGAAAAACAGAGCTGGAGGAATCAGGCTCCCTGACTTCAGAGTATACTACAAAACTACAGTAATCAAGGCAGAATGGTACTGGCACTAAAACAGAAATATAGGACAATGGTACAGGATACAAAGGCCAGAAATAAACCCATGCACATATGGTCACCTTATCTTTGATAAAGGAGGCAAGAATATACAATGGAGAGAAGACAGCCTCTTCAATAAGTGGTACTGGGAAAACTGGACAGCTATGTGTAAAAGAATGAAAGTAGAACAGTTTCTAACACCATACACAAAAATAAACTCATAATGGATTATAAACCTAAATGTAAGATTGGACACTATAAAACTCTTAAAGGAACACATAGGCACAACACTCTATGACATAAATCACAGCAAGATCCTTTTTGAGCCCCTACGAGAAATGGAAATAAAAACAAAAATAAACAAATGGGACCAAATGGAACTTAAAAGCTTTTGCAAAGCAAAGGAAACCATAAATAAGATGAAAAGACAACCCTCAGAATGGGAGAAAATATTTGCAAATGAAGCAACTGACAAAGGATTAATCTCCAAAATTTACAAGCAGCTCATGCAGCTCAATATCAAAAAAACAAACTACCCAAACCAAAAATGGACAGAAGACCTAAAGAGACATTTCTCCAAAGATATACAGATTGCCAACAAACGCAAGAAAGGATGTTCACCATCACTAAACATAGAGAAATGCAAATCAAAACTACAGTGAGGTATCACCTCACACCAGTCAAAATGGCCATTATTAAAAACTCTCCAAACAATAAATGCTGGAGAGGGTGTGGAGAAAAGGGAACCTTCTTGCACTGCTGGTGGGAATGTAAATTGATACAGCCACTATGGAGAAGAGTATGGAGGTTCCTCAAAACTACAAACAGAACTACCATATGACCCAGCAATCCCACTACTGGGCATATACCCTGAGAAAACCATAATTCAAAAAGAGTCATGTACCACAATGTTCACTGCAGCTCTATTTACAATAGCCAGGACATAGAATCAACCTAAGTGTCCATCGACAGATGAATGTATAAAGAAGATGTGGCATATATATACAATGGAATATTACTGAGCCATAAAAAGAAACGCAATTGAGTTATTTGTAGTGAAGTGGATGGACCTAGAGTCTGTCATACAGAGCTAAGTCAGAAAGAGAAAAACAAATACCGTATGCTAACACATATATATGGAACCTGAAAAGAAAAATGGTTCTGATGAACCTAGGAGCAGGACAGGAATAAAGACCCAGACCTAGAGAATGGACTTGAGGCCACAGGGAGGGGGGAAGGGTAAGCTGGGACAAAGTGCAAGAGTGGCATGGACTTATATACACCACCAAATGTAAAACAGATTGCTAATGGGAACAGCCGAATAGCACAGGGAGATCAGCTTGGTGTTTTCTGACCACCTAGAGGAGTGGGATAGGGAGGATTGGAGGGAGACACAGGAGGGAGGAGATATGGGGATATATGTATACGTATAGCTGATTCACTTTATTACAGAGCAGAAACTAGCACACCATTGTAAAGCAATTATACTCTAAAATGGTGTTAAAAAAAAAAAATTGGAACAAGACCTAAATAGACATTTCTCCAAAGAAGACATAGAGATGGCCAAGAGGCCTATGAAAAGATGGTCAACATCACTAATTATTATAGATATGCAAATCAAAACCGCAGTTTGGTATCACTTCACACCAGTCAGAATGGCCATCATCAAAAAATCTATAAATAATAAATGCCTGAGAGGGTGTGGAGAAAAGGGAACCCTCTTGCAGTGTTGGTGGGAGTGTAAATTGATACAGCCACTATGAAGAGCAGTATGGAGGTTCCTTAAGAATCTAAAAGTAGAACTACCATATGATCCAGCAATCCCACTAATGGGCATATTCCTTGAGAAAACCATAATTCAAAAAGAGACATGTACCACCATATTCACTGCAGCACTATTTACAATAGCCAGGACATGGAAGCTACCTACGTCTCCATTGACAGATGAATGGATAAAGAAGATGTGGCACATATATACAATGGAATATTACTGAGCCATAAAAAGAAACGAAATTGAGTTATTTGTAGTGAGGTGGATGGACCTAGTGTCTGTCACACAGAGTGAAGTAAGTCAGAAACAGAAAAACAAATACCATATACTAACACATATATATGGAATCTAAAGAAAAAAAAACTGGTTCTGATGAACCTAGGGGCAGGACAGGAATAAAGACAGAGACCTAGAGAATGGACTTGAGGACATGGGAGGGGGAAGGGTAAGCTGGGATGAAGTGAGAGAGTAGCACTGACATATATACACTACCAAATGTAAAACAGATAGCTAGTGGGAAGCAGCTTCATAGCACAGGGAGATAAGCTCTATGCTTTGTGACCACCTAGAGGGGTGGGACAGGGAGGGTGGGAGGGAGGCTCAAGACAGAAGGGATATGGGGATATATGTATACATATAACTGATTTACTTTGTTATACAGCAGCAACTAACACAACATTGTAAAGCAATTATACTCCAATAAAGATGTTATAAAAAAAAGTGGCTAATACACCACAAAACTCAACCATACAAGTCCTTTACCTTGAGACAACCACTGTTCTTTCATAAGCATCAGAAATGTTTTATAGGAATTTTCCATTTTGTCACTTAAAATATTAAAAATAGACTAATTTTCAAGATGTTAAAAATTAGTATTGATTTTTACTGATTTATCAAAAATGTTCTCAGTGACATCGATTTTTTTTTTTTTTTTTTTTTTTTTTGCTGTGAGTACATGGAAGTGAATTAGTGAAGAATACAAAGACTGCTGATACAATCTGATGCCTCAGCTTTGTTCTGCGCTATGGTACCTCCTATTTTATTTTCCACTGCGTTACACCATCTCAATAAATGCAGCACAGTGAGAAACCACATTTTTCTTCATAAATTCCCTGTAAAGACCACAGGGTCCCCATAGAGATCTACGCACCACACAAGAGAATACTGTTAAGAGTACAAAAACATATATATATATATATTAGTATATATATATGTGTGTATATAAATATATATAGTGTATATATAAATATATATAGTGTATATATATAAATATATATAGTGTATATATATAAATATATATATATACACACTACATATATATATATATATATAAAATTTAGGATTTCATCCAGGAGGTATTTTAAATGAATGAAAAAGGGAAAGGAAAATTGTGCAGTAAGTGGTGTTGGGGCAACTGACTATATATCCATAATGAAAAAAAAAAGCTGCCTTTTTTTAAAATTTTCTTTTATTTATTTTTTTATACAGCAGGTTCTTATTAGTTATCCTTTTTATACACATCAGTGTATACATGTCAATCGCAATCTCCCATCACACCCCCACCCCCACTCCCCACTGCTTTCCCCCCTTGGTGTCCATACGTTTGTTCTCTACATCTGTGTCTCAATTTCTGCCATGCAAACCGGTTCATATGTACCATTTTTCTAGGTTCCACATATATGCGTTAATATGCGATATATGTTTTTCTCTTTCTGACTTCACTGTGCATGACAGTCTCTAGATTCATCTACGTCTCTATAAATGACCCAATTTCGTTCCTTTTTATGGCTGAGTAATATTCCATTGTATATATGTACCACATCTTCTTTATCCATTCATCTGTCAATGGGCATTTAGTTTTCTTCCATGACCTGGCTATTGTAAATAGTGCTGCAATAAACACTGGGGTGCATGTGTCTTTTTGAATTATGGTTTTCTCTGGGTATATGCCCAGCAGTGGGACTGCTGGGTCATATGGTAATTCTATTTTTAGTTTTTTAAGGAACCTCCATACTGTTCTCCATAGTGGCTGTATTATCTAGTTAATATAACTAACATCTGCACAAGAATGCAGAAGAATGTATGTATAATAGTACAACACTGGAAACAATACAATGTCAAATGATAGGGAAATGGCGATAAACTGATTGACTCTAAAGTTGAATTGAATGCAGTCACTGAAAGAATTAAAATACAAAGTGTATTATTCAGTTAAAAAAAAGAAACCGAAGAGAATATTCTCATCTGTGTAAAAAGAGTATATGTTTGTGTTCATGTGTGTATTCTTATATGTTAATATGTTTATACATGGAATACACACGAAATTTAACATTGATTAATTCTATGAGTGGGACTGGCAAAAGAATAGTGAAAACATTCTTTTTAAAAACTTCTTATTTAGGGCTTCCCTGGCGGTGCAGCGGTTTGGAGTCCACCTGCCGATGCAGGGGACACGGGTTCGTGCCCCAGTCCGGGAGGATCCCACATGCTGCGAAGCGGCTGAGCCCGTGAGCCATGGCCGCTGAGCCTGCGCGTCTGGAGCCTGTGCTCCACAACGGGAGAGGCCACAGTGGTGAGGGGCCTGCGGACTGCAAAAAAAAAAAAAACCCAAAAACTTCTTATTTAAAATTCTTATTTACAGTTTATTTTACTATGAGCAAATATTGTATTTATTATAAATAAACTTAAAAGAAAAAATACAATTCAGTAGTGAAACATTAAGAAATAGAAGAACTAGAATAGAAAGAAGCAAAAATAATCACTTATGGAAAGGGTTTTTGCCCTCTACTTTTAAAAAATAAATACTAAAAAAAAAGAAAAACAAAGATAAGCTGAAATATCAAGACTACTTTGGCCATTGAGGTATAAAAATAAATTTAAAAAATGAAATAAAATTTAAAAATAAATAATAAATACTGAAAGGAAATATTCCTGAGCTTTGGAAAGACGTAAGTTTACTCACTGAGGGAGCTTATCAAATTATATGTCTAATTGATGAGAAAAGAAACCCCAGACATACTCTGATAGAAGTTGTGACCTCAAAGTCTACAAAGAAAACTGTATTAGGCTTCCAGGCAGAAGGAACAAACTGTTACAACGTGTCAGAACCTGCTCATTCCCTGATGTTGACTCTCTCCTTCTTCCACAGCAACTGAATCCCACATTATTCATCAGGCACAAGCCTGCCCAAAACAGGCTATCCATTCAGCTATGTTCTTGCAAGTGTGTTTCAAGTAGAAATGTCCTTATAGGGAAGCAGCACTCCGTATTTCAGTCATTTCAGCACATTTCTTCTGGCTCTTGTCTTGGACCATGAGCTGATATGGAGTGAAAGTCAAGCACAGAGAAGCAATAAAACAGAAGAATCTAAATCTCTGACACTGAGTTGTACCTCCCTAACCTGAACTGTTTATAGCTTCTGGGCTTCTTTACGGGAGAAAAATAAAATTCTATCTTATGTCATACTTTTGCAAGGGGTATTCTATGACTAACAGCCAAATTTAACTCTAATTGATAAGCCTGGGGTGGTATGGAAGGACAGCTTGTCTTCAGGATGCTCATCTCCAACCCTGAAAGTTTGAAAACAGTAGAACAGCATCTGCATTTACTGAAAAAGGTGGGAGGAGGGCCTATATCCCAATACCCAACAGCCAAGATCTGATTCATCTTAGTGTGAAAAAATATATAAAGTGATACGTAAAACTTCAGTAACCTCAGGGTTCAAGTAACATAACCCTACCTGACAAAAATACTTGAGATAGGGGACTTCCCTGGTGGTGCAGTGGATAAGACCGCATGCTCCCAATGCAGGGGGCCTGGGTTCAATCCTTGGTCAGGGAAGTAGATCCCACATGCACGCTATAACTAAGAGTTCACATGCCACAACTAAGGAGCCAAAACTAAGGAGCTGGCAAGCCGCAACTAAGGAGCCCTGGAGCCTCAACTAAGGAGCCCGCCTGCCACAACTAAGGAGCCCACGTGCTACAACTAAGGAGCCCGCCTGCTGCAACTAAGACCCCATGCAACCAAATAAATAAATAAATATAAAAAAAAAATACTTGAGATAATACTCCAACTACCCAACAAATAAACTAGATCTAAGGCCTTGGATTTGGAGAAGATACAGAAAACCAGGTGGTGGTGAGCAGTGAATATTAATATACTTGCATTTAAGGGTAAGTATGGTTCCCCTGGGTAAAACAGAATTTAATCACTAAATAAAGTTATTAAAACTTAAAGGACATAGAATAAGGCAATTTGTAATATCATTGCAAAACCTAGGAGTTTGGAGGAGGGGTAGGACACAAAGAGGAGGTAAAACTCTTAATGGCTCAGTAAAGGAAAGGGAAGGAAAGAAGTAAGTTATCTAAAATCTTCAACTTTGGCACCTTGGAAGGGTGAAGAGTATGTCTCTATGGGAGAAACAATAGGTATTTTATTTATCAATAACAATAGTATAAAAGTCCGCTTAAAATAACAGAAAAATGGGAGGGAAAATGAGATAAAGGGTAAAGAGTGGAAAGAATAGAAATTTGATAAAATTAGCAAAAATAGAGCAAAGGGAAAAGAGAAATATATAATTTTAAATAAATAAAATTATACGGAGTAAGATGGAAACAGTTGTATCAGTCATAGACTAAATGGGAATAGATTGAATTTGCCCATTTCAAGAGTCTGTTAGACTGGATTTAAAAGTAACAACAAGTTTACATGCTGTTTACCAAATATATATACATATATATAGTTATATAATAATATAACTTACATAGTTATAAAGATATAGAATTTATGTTATAGAATTTATATATTATATAGTATATGGGTACAGTAACCACATTTAAAAGTAACAAGTTTATATGCTGTTTATCAAATATATATAACTTATTACATATTATATATATACACACACATATATATAGTACATCATGTATATTAAAACAAGGTGTCAATAAGATTGTAAGCTAAGATTGGAAAAGAGGCATGGACAGAGTGATAACAGGAATATGTAAATGATCAGAAGTGAAAATACAATACAATTAAATTATTCAGAAGAAATTTACCATTTACAACACCAAGAGGGAAAGAAGGTCATTAATTTATGTAATGTTAAAAGTTACAACTGATAGCAAAAGTATATTGTTATGAATTGGTATACAGTAAAGTACAGAGCAGCTAAAATTATAAAACAAAAAAAATTAGGAACAGAATTTGAGAAACATGCAGCAGTTGCAGTGGGAAATTCCAATACATCTCTGAGAACTAGGCAGTTTTAGACAGTTTTTTTCTATTAAGTTAAAAAGTAAGACAAGGAGGAATCAAAAAATATAACTAATTTCTATGACTAACAAAAATAAAGAAAATCTTCCATCCACAGAATACTGGATATTTTTATGTCCATTTAAACATTTACGAAAATGATCATGTAGTTAGAAGCAAAAAACAACAACCACCACCCTTAAACCCTCAATTAACTAAAAAAGCAAAGATAGTACAGGCTATCTCTGGCCTTTAATTCAATATATAGTTATAAATAAATAATCAAAAGATGAAAAATACATTGTTCAAAAAGAAAATTAAGAGGACAATTTGCTAACTATCTAAAAGTCAATGAATAGAAAACCATTTCATATATAATCTATGCATACAGTGAAAGGAGTATAAAGAGGAAAATATAAACCCTAAGCATCAATACCTTCTATATTAAGGAATGAATACCTTCTATATTAAGGAATGAATGAATAAATAAATAAATAAAGCACTTATTTAATTCATTTTAATTAAATGTAGGTTGCTGGTCTCTACCCTAAACTATAATCATACAAGTAGAACCAATTCATCTTCATTTTTAATTTTTTCTGGAGACTACCCTGGGCTAGCCTGGCATATGTATGAAGAATGTCATAGGGAAACAATAAAATAGACAAGAAGTACCATAGGAAGACTTTATGGATAATTCAACTCTGGAACCTAGCAATTAGTTCAGTAGACAATTTACATGTATCTATTGAATGAAAATATAGGTCTTGAGTTGAAACTTGAGGTGTTGGCAGATATAATGGTGAGGATTAGACTCAGCTGTAAGATAGACATATTAACAGTGATTTATAGCATATAAAAGTTAGATTCTCTCATGTCAAAAAAAAAAAAAAAATCTGGAGTAAGGCAGACCAGTGCGAATTTAATGGCACTGCTCAGGGACTCAGGCTCTTTGGAGGTGCCTTCCCTACCATGTGCTGCTTGAGCTCCAGGTCCAAAATAGCAGCTACAAATCTAGTTTTCCCATCCCATTCCTAGCAGAAGGAAAGAAGAAAAGACAAAAAGTGCCCACTAGTTATGTTTTACAGAAGGCTCTAGGATACTGCCTTGGGACATTGGTTCACCTCATATAGTTACAGTCCCACCCCTAGCTACAAGAAAGGCTGGGAAATCTACTCTTTACCATAAACAGCTCCTCCCTCCCAGGAAAAAGAGAAGAGGGGATATTTAGGACAACTGCTAGTCCCACAGTGGGAATAAAATATATCGAATATTCAGATATGCTGCATTATTAAATATGATTGTGTTTAAATCCTGTTACAATATTAAACAACAATTTCCATAAAAAATAACATGAACAAAAAAAGAAAGATACTAGACTTTAGGAGATACTTTTTTTTATTGTAACTATATAATCTAAAAAAACAACTTTGGAGATACTCCTAGGTTGCAGATCATAACACTTAGCTTAGAGTGACCCAACTCCCAACAGAAAATTTTCTACTTTGCTTTTTACAAATAATGATATTTCGGAAACATCATTGCTTTTATGTAGTCAAATAAAATCAGTGTTGACTGAGATAACTTAAGAAAATGTTAAAAACCTCAAGTGCAAACCACAGATGGACCTAGCTGAATCCAAAACAGTATGTTGCATAGATGTTACAAACTCAATAAGTATAAGCCCTTGACAATGCTCAGACTTCTAGGTTCTCCCCTTTAATTAATGTCTAGTTAATGAGGATTTGTGAATTAAAGATACTTTCTATCACTTGCCAAGGAGTTAGGCTTTATATACTCAGGTCAATCTGTGGAGACAAATCTGAGCTTTGTCCCAGCCTTGTTCATATTCTAAAAGAAGATCCCTTATCTGTAAAAGCCAGAGAAAAAGAAAGATAAACATCATCTGATCTGCTATAATTATTGGGGTGATTTGCCACCAGAGCCTTTGGGAGCTAAACAAAGCCAGTCACAGCTCTTGTCGCCTTTGGAGTGACAGCCTGAAAAGGCATAAAGGCATGATAATGAGTAAACAGTGCTCTTTACAGTTTTGAAAATAAAGGTTATCCTCTTATCCTGCACTAATATCAGGGAAAATTACAGAGAAAATATGTTTTCTTTGAGTTACTTAATACAAAAAATAGAATTGAGTGGCACAGGACTTCAGATCACACAGGTTCCAATTTTTAATAAACTGTGTCAGTCTACCATAAATTACAGCAAAATGTCACACTTGCTTCTAAATATAGTTTTATTAAAAAAATTGTCTGACAAAGCAACAAATTTTTAACCTGAAACTTCTATACTCTATGCATGAAACATATTTTTCTAGTATGCCCCCAATATTGGAGACCGCTACTACTACTATTACTAATATGACTACTACTACTACTAATATAATTTACAGCTTTAAAAGATTTCTACAAGTTAGAGTTACTATCTGTTAATATGTCCACAGTGTGATAAGGAAGAATTTCTTAGAGTATGCAGTGCAAATAAGAAGCTCAGGGAAGCAATAAAGAAAAGAGAGTCTGAACATCAACCAGGGGTCTTCTCACCAGCCAGAAAACAGAACGGTGAAGGAGAGGGAATCATCATGGTAATTGCATTGGAAACAAAGGGAAAATCGTGAGGTGAGGACCTGGGTATTTCTGAACATGACATATGCCTTAAAGCAGAGAAGACTTTAGGTTTTCTCATCTTTGTTTTGGCTGTGGCTTTTTTCTTTTCTTTTCTTTTCTTTTTTTTTTTTTTTTGCGGAGCACAGGATCCGGACGCGCAGGCTCAGCGGCCATGGCTCACGGGCCCAGCCGCTCCGCGGCATGTGGGATCTTCCCGGACCGGGGCACGAACCCGTGTGCCCTGCGTCGGCAGGCGGACTCTCAACCACTGTGCCACCAGGGAAGCCCTGTGGCTTTTCTTTTGAACTTAAACTTTGAAGACTTTATTCATCTCTTATGAGAATAAGCAGTGAAAGAATCTAAATAAATTTTGTGCTTATCTTTAAGAACGTCAGGCTTCCTACATGTATATGGAGAACTACAATAGGGCCTGCTAGCATTATTTCAAACCAAAGGTGACAGCAGAGGGTACATCTTGGTGCAAATGCTTATAAATACAAAATGTTGGGGGTTACTGTAGGTTGCCTTGTTGAAGGGTTTTCTTTTGTAGCATAACCAAGATATTTATTAATCAAGGACTCCAAACAACCAGTAACAGGATTTTACTTCTTTAAAAGTTCACAAAAAGCTTTTTTATTTTATTGGCTGATTTTAATCCCAAGACAGGCTTGAAAGGTAGGAATTTTTTTCTCCCCATTTTACAGCTCCAGTTCTTCCATGACCATGTGACTCTGCCTTTGTACACTGGGCTCCTTCTGACCTGAAAGTTCTCCTTTTTTCCTTCACTTATTACCTAGTTAACTCCCTCTGATCCTCCAGAAGTATACGAGAAAGGCTTCCCTCTCTCATAAAGCTCTATCTCACCCCGTCCTCTTTGTTGCCACAGCACCTTGCAATTCCCTCTGCGAGAGTACTCATCACATGCTATATAAATTAGCTATTTATTCCACCTGATTCTCTCAGAGTCCCTTTGTGCTTCTCATGTGTACCTCTCTAGGATGCCCTCTTTCTCTTGGAAAAAGGTCTCGGGGCTGTGGAGCCACTTTGCTCTCAGAGGCAGAGTCTGGGAAATGCTTGAAAGTTTCCTCTCTACCCAGCAGCTTTTTAGTGGATATGAAAGCCCAGCTCCCTTGCCACCCTTAGCACGGATTCTGAAGCATAATTTATACGCCAGAGCTCCTTTGCAGAATAATGTGGAGGCTAATCTCCTAAAATCACTCTTGCCTGGCTTCTTCCGTTTCCTGTTCTGCTTTCTTACTCCATTAGCTGTTTCTCCTAAGAGCATTTCCCTGACAAATGACTTAGATTTGAATTCTCAAGTTCTGCTTCTAAAGAACCAGACCTAAGACATAACTTTTTTGCCTTTTAATAAACTATAAGTCACTACAGCAAGGACTGTTCTTGATCTTGGTGTCTCCAGTCCAAAGCACTGAGCCTAGGATACAGTAGCAATTAACAAAATCACTGTTGCTTGAATGGATTCCTAGCAGTATAATTCTGATGACAATGAAACATAAATTACAGAAAAATCCACTCTACAAGGCACCCACAGTATAATGAGTTTCAGTTAACTGAGGTGTTGATCTTTTAATAAATTATTTCCTCAAATGAAAGCTGAGTCTACTCATCTGCTTTCATTCTGGAATGTACACAGAGGGATTTTTATTTAAATTCTATAATTTTTTATAAATTTATATTAATATATCTAAATATTTTCCCATTCATTTTTTTAAGCATAGGATTATACTTTGAATATGGATGGCTGAAGTTAGAGGAAAGTATCAAATGATACTTCTCTACTGTCACATTTTAAATTGTTATTGAATTAGCAATTAGAAGTATTACACAGGACAAGAATAAAATTTGATAAATGGAAAAGTAAATTTATAAAGATAAATTCATTCAAGAGAGCTAGTAATATTGGAGAAAAATAATATAAAAATAAAAACAGAAGGATACGTGATGTGAGTTATCAATTAGTTTATCAGAAAACCAACCAAGTTTTAGAATATAGGCTGCTAAATGAATCAACATTGCAATACAGCTGGTATAAAAATATCAAACACTGTGCTAAATATATTCAAATTTGACTGATATGTAAAGATTTGACTTCATTTTTTATCATAACTGAAATGTTTAAGGATTATAACATTCCATATAGGCTAAAGAAAAATAGGAAAAAATGTAAAAGATGTTCTCCAAGTTTTCCACAAGGTGACTGGAAAGAGATTTGTTTAGCTGCTTCCTCACTGTCCAGTCCTTCCTGGTCTTCGGTGGTTCCTACTCATCTCCCTGACCCCTGAATGACTGAGTGCCTTAAAGTTTGGTCCTTTCTATCTACACTCATTTCCTTGGTCATCCCCTCAAGTACTTTAAATACCATTTACATGATGATAACTCCTAATTTAGTATTTGTAGTTAAGGCCTCTCCCCTAGCCCCAGTCTTCTGGTACCACCATCTACCCTCCATCTCCAATGTAACACATCCAAAATTGATTAAGATATGAACTCTTGATCTCCCCTCCAAACCAGCTCTCACCATCTTTTCCATTTCCATTTCCAACTTCACCCTTTCACTCATTCAGACCCAAAACTTTGCAGTCACTTTGGTGAAAAGGGAAGGCCAATAAAATACAAAATCATATTATTAACATTAGTGCCCAAAAATACCACATCTGTGCTAGACCTTAAAATGTGTTTTATAACTTGAGAAGTAGTAACACAGTCATCTACTGAATTTTCGTGTTTTTGGGGGGTGGTCCCCTAGACCACATCTAGGTTTGATGACTCACAGAAGACTTACAGGACTCATGATAATAGTCATACTCATGACTATGATATATTACAGTGAAAGGATACAAAGCAAGATTAACAAAAGGGAAAGATGTTTGAAGGAAAACAGGAACAAGCTTCCAAGAATCCCCTCCCCATTTTGTCACAAAGGAGGCACTTAATTCCCCCAGCATTAAATTATGAAAACACTTATGAAATGTTGTATCAGGGAAGCTTACTAGAGATTCCACTTTTACTGGGGTCTGGTCACATAGGCACCACCTGCCTTGGATATACCAAAATTCATTCTGCAAAAGTAAAGCAAGTGTTCCATGTCAATCATATGGTATGCAGAAACAATTTAGGCAAAATAAACCAATCTATTCAGAGGGAGTGGAGTGACCCTTCCTGAAATCCAAATTTCCAGATGCCAATCAAGCAGGCCTTTCTAAGCATGGTATTCTCAGACCTGCTAGGTTTACTCTTTCTGCACATACGTATACCTTGTAGCAGAAGTGTTGTGTGGGCCCTCTGAAGAAGCTCCTTAAAAGAGAAGGGCATGGGGGCTTCCCTGGTGGCGCAGTGGTTGAGAGTCCGCCTGCCAATGCAGGGGACATGGGTTCGTGCCCCAGTCCGGGAAGATCCCACATGCTACGGAGCAGCTGGGCCCGTGAGCCATGGCCACTGAGCCTGCCTGTCCGGAGCCTGTGCTCCGCAACAGGAGAGGTCACAACAGAGAGAGGCCCATGTACCGCAAAAAAAAAAAAAAAAAAAAAAGAGAGAGAGAAGGGCATGGACCCATTTATTTTTTTCCCTTTTCTTCCTTGCCGCCTGAAATTCAACTGTGATAGCTGGGGCTCCAGGACTCATCTTATATTGTGGGTCAACTCCAAGGCAGAAGTCATGTGCTAAGATTGGATCCCTCATGACACTGTGAAGGGATCATACTACTTCAATATTTTTGACATCTAGATTTATTTTCTAGACAGAATCGATATTTGTCTTGTTTAAGCTACTATTATTTCTGCATTTGGTAATTAGCAGCCAAACACAACTTGTGAAAAAATTAAATAAAAATAAGAAATACATTTTTAACATTTGCAGACCCTACAAACAAAAGATCTGCTCTGTTTTTCCAAATGTAAAATGATCAAAATAATACCCTTGAAGAAGCAACTAGAAGTACTCAAAGAAATAAAGTGTATGCATTGGAAATGGTATATTTAAAGCATCTAAAAGAGCTGAGTGCCAGCTCATGAGGGAAAGAATAAACCATTGGTTAAAAAATAAATAAATCATTAAACTGAGCTTTTACAACTTAATCATTGGTATGTCATTTTTGTGAAAGGGGAAGGTTCTGTAATGGCATACGATCTATTCCAAACACATTTTTTTTGACAACTTGAGAATAAATACAGGAGGGTAGTCAAATTTCACTATAGTGTTTCTTCCAGAACTTTAATAAAAGTTTTCCCTGATTTAAATTTAGCACTTTTATACTTAACAATCAATATTTATTTAACCACAAATTTTAACAATTAAGGATATTTAAGTGTTGCTACTGAACAGTGAGCTTTCCATCTTCTTCCCTATGGGTTTCTTTTTTTTAAAAAATAAACTTATTTATTTATTTTATTATTTATTTTTGCCTCCATTGGGTCTTTGTTGCTCTGCGCGGGCTTTCCCTAGTTGCGGCAAGCAGGAGCTACTCTTCTTTGCAGTGCACGAGCTTCTCATTGCAGTGGCTTCTCTTGTTGCGGAGCATGGGCTCTAGGCAAGGGGCTTCAGTAGTTGTGGCACGAGGGCTCAGTAGTTGTGGCTCGCAGGCTCTAGAGAGCAGGCTCAGTAGTTGTGGCGTACGGGCTTAGCTGCTCTGAGGCATGTGGGATCTTCCCACATCAGGGCTCGAACCCGTGTCCCCTGCATTGGCAGGCGGATCCCTAACCACTGTGACACCAGGGAAGTCCCCTATGGATTTCTTATGGGACTTTTTTCACCATCATTCTTAATTTTGTTGAAAGCAAAGCAGTAATTTCTTTAATGATTTTTATAATAGAATATAATCTAAATTAACAGCATTTCAGACACTGCAGAGTATTAGAAATGTAATAAAAAATAACTTGCTCTGCTTCACTCACTCCAAGATAGCATTCTACTAAAGCCGTATTTAAATTTATTCATAAGATAACCAAATGAACTTTTGCCATTTGAGATACTGAAAAAAACACCAGCACACTTACAGAAAAATGAGAATGTCTTTTGGTATGTAGGCTTGATAGAGATGTTTGTAATTATGGTATTCTAATCTTCTCCTAATAAATAAATTTAGCCAGATTGTGCCAAATAAATAATAAAGTACAATTCTATTCCATGTTTTCTAATAATTCATCTGAAATACCAAAAGAAAGTTATATTAAATTGGCCTAAGAAAATATCTGAGAGTAAATTATCTGTCCCTCTGTACTTTTCTGGGCACCTGAAACTAGACAGAGAAATTAACATCTCCAATTCCTATGGGTACATTTTCAATCTATGGAAAAATCTTTATCACATACTTTTCCCCTAAATATTTGATCAACTTTTAGAAAAACAAGAATAAGAACAATAAGACATTTTATGGGCACCTTGCAACACTCAGAGGTGCAAATGATCTTTACTCACAGCTGTTTACTTGGAAGTTAAACTCGACGCAACACCCAGGTGACTGAAAGCTATCGCAAGAAGACATACAAAACTAAACAGGCATCAAAAATAATATAAATGAAAGAGGACCATTTTAAATGTTCATGCAAATGGCCCAATTTCAGGAGTTACAAATCAGAGAGTATTAATGGTATGTTCATCTCGAACATATTTGAAACACTTCAGCCCACTAGATTAGTGTTGTGGTAAAATATTGCAAGAATTTATATTTAACTTGTTTCAGTTTTGGATAAAGCTTAGAAAGGGAAGATATGGGAACTAATATTGTGTTAGATTCTATATTATGCACTTTTGCATAATAGTCTTCATACAAATCCTACAAGTAAATGTTATTATTCTTAATTTGCAGATGACTAAATTGAGATTCAGAAAGGTTAACTAACTTTTTCAAGACCATACAATCCCATACAATGACCATACAATCAGTAACTAGTGGTTCCAGGATTTTAACAAGCATCTGTATGACTCTGAATTTCTACTAAAAAAAAAAAATCAATAATTTATTAAAGGTTTACTCTGGTAAATGCTTTATTATGATGTCATTTAATCCTCACAATCATATCAATTAGGTACTATAGCCCCATTTTACATATGAGAAACTGATGCTGAAGACAGCAAAATGAATTGTCCAAGGTCCTACAATGAGTAGATGGGGAAGCTAGGATGGTTCCACTCTATCTGAAATCAGTCTGGTTTTAGTCTTGCTCTGGTTTTCCTAACAGGAAACTCATTCTAGTGGCTTTAATGCAAGTAGATCAAAGAACCTTTCTCTAAGAACAGATGAAAATGGATGGCACCTTACCTCTTAGTAAAGAGAGAACACATCATTCACCTTTACTGACCCACTCTAACATTTCTTGCACATATTTATATTTCTACCAGACTGTTTTTTTCCAATTGAAATGGAAATGAAGAGTAAAGCACAAAATTATGCTGTGATTCTCGGGACTGAATATTCCTGGGACAGGAAAGAAATAAGAAAAGGAACTTGAATCTGTATGTTGGGCAACAAAAAAGAGAGAAAAATGAGGAATTTTAAAGTTAAAAGAGAAAGGTCTATAGAAAAGCCTGTCCTAAGACAGAGTGGTTTCCACAAACAACAGGAAATTGATAGAATATAATCTTCAACATGTTGGTAACTTCAAGAATTAAGGATTTAATAGCAAGTTAGAGATTTTGACTTTTGTCCAAAGATAGTGAAGACCAAATTGTTTATGGGGATAGGTGAATGAGAAATAATCCAATATAATTCTTCCCTAGGACCACAAGATACAGCTCACTGGTTGCTTACCATCTCTTCCAACTTTTGACTAGGATGCCTTCTTATAATTCAGAAGCCAGAAAGCTGAAAACTACATTTACCAGACTCCTTTACACTAAGGTTGCAGACAGAATTTCAGATTTATCAATGACAATTCAGAAATAAATTAAGTGGGAAGAGAGGTATTTTGTGAGGAATCAATCATAACTAAGGTACATTTTTTTTTTTTTTTCATCTACTGGCTAGGAGAGTTACTTTGTGATTCTAATAGAGAAAACAGTTCGATGGTAGGCAAATGTTGGGGTCTTATTCTAAAGTCATTCCTGTAGAACCAGCCTTAGGGCCTCTTGCAGCCCTTAAAATTCGTTTTTGTAAGGAATTAATTACCTCAATTAATCCATTTATGCTTAAACTAGCTAGAATAGATTCTCTTATCTTCAGCTGAACCTTGACTGATACACCCTTTTTCTCCTCACTCTCACCTGCCCTCAATCAGGTTCACCTTCAAAGCCAGGCCTAGCAGAGTCATGTCAGCACTACTGTGTCACCTCAGGGGCCTCCATCCTCCAAAAGCATGCTCATCTCCTTGGAATTACCTATGTTAGTATTTTCTGGAGACTACAATATTTATTCCACAAATATAAATGAGCACCATGAAATCCAACTGCCCAGTGGGATTACTATATTGACAGAAACTCTTGGCTGCCTAAGTATTATCAACATGCAAGTTTAAATGATGTTTTTCAATCTTATAATTTTAATGAGAGGAAAAGGAATGATGGAGAACAGGTCAGCACTGGTAACTAAAGAGAGAAGTGGCACCTTCAACAGAGTGTGAACAATCAGGAGTCATATTCTGCTAAACAGAAACATTATTAGGAGCTGCATGAAATATGCACAAGCTACTCTGCATGATTCATAAAGACTTTAGTGTGCCTTCAACTGAAGGTAAGCACTGTTATAAAAGAGCTACATCATCAGTATTTAGAATATCAATGTATTTACATTTCAATAAATTATTTTATGAAGTTTTAAAATAAATGCTTGCTGTTTGATAGTAAATTATGTTACAAGTTCATTTATCCATGTAAAGTTAACACCAATATCCACACAAAAAGTCATGAATATTTAGTTTCATCCTGACCTATGTGAAGATTTATTTCACAATATTTAGAATCAACTGCATATGAAAAACTAAACTATATTTCAGGTAAAAAAATAAATGAAATACTTATTACAAAATGGATATATCACAATGTATGTCAAAGATACAATTATTACAGTAAGTTTGTTCGCCCCCTCCCAACTTAGTTTTCAAGCCAGAAAATGTAAGGAAATATATTTAATTTGTATCAGTGTATTGTCATTAATTTTAAAGAAAAAAGTGAGACTTCGCAGTTTTAGTTCTCAATTTGTTAAGTTTATCTCACAGTTTCAATACTCTTCATGTGATATGAGTTCATCTGAGGTGTAGGATATGAGGTGGGGCATTAAAGCAAGGATGGCAGACAGAGAAAACAAAGGAGGGCCTGTTGGCCACATGGTACAAACAGTGAGAGGCTGCTCTAGAAAATCTTATACGAACCACAGGAAAAGTACATTTTTTTAAAGCACATTAAAAGAGCCATATAATGTTCCTTATCTAAAAGTCAGACTACTGACTTATCAGAATACATGACTTTCAGTTGAGACACACATTAAGAAACTTCTGAGAACATTTCACTCTCACCCCTAGAGTTGAAGGGAATTTAAACCTTTTTAAAATCATGAAGTAGGGCCCCTACCAATGGATTTCACCAACAGCCCCATACTTTGAAGTCAGGTCCTTTAGGAAAATAAGTGAAACAGATGTAACTAGTTCAGCTTATTGCCCCCTGAGCTAATAAAGAGTAACCCCTAAAATGTTTTTTATCTACCTGGTTGGTTCATAATAAAACCAGTATACACAGCACTATAAAATATCTTATATAAATATCTTGGTTTCTTTTTACTAACTTTATTGCATACATTTAGATACCCAAACCAAAATCACATAGCAAGTGACAGAGATACAATAACTCACCTCTCATAATTCTGGCTAATGCCCCAATAATATATATGTGTATAAATACTTATATATGATATAAGTATATATTCAATTTATAAATGTTTATATTTTATATAAATTCACATTTACATTTATGTTATATATAGGCAATTATACGATTACAATCATAAGTCATCTAGTATAACAGTGAAAAGATACAGAATAACATGAGGTGTAGATACCATTTCTCAACTATTAATTAAGGTTTGGACACATTAGTTTTATCATCAGCGGTTTTCATATACGTATTCCTTAAGTAAAGAAAATTATAAGTATCTAAGATCTCATTATTCCAAATGTACATCTACCAATGCTACTTCTATTCCTGATACCAAGAAGCCCCAAGATTTCAAATATATTCAAATAGTCAATACTTTTTAGCAATGGCACATGTTGAGCATACAAAACCAAAAGTAGATAAATGTATGTTGAACTTATCAGATGACAGGAGACAACATACATCCTAAGATGCTATCATAACACTTCCTGGAAAGGATATTTGCCTCCTCTAATGAATTTATACATTCACTACTTCAGGTAAGATGCAATCTTGTTATGTCTCACTGTAAAATTAATACAGTTCACATAAAACTTCCAACAAACAGAAAATGCTAGAGTCCATTGAAAGATATTTTCAATAAATATGTATTTTTATTTTACACTGACTTTTTTTGATGAAAGTACTTATTTCATTTTTGTCACTTCAGTAAATTACTGTATATTTACATAGTTAACATAATTGTCTATAATTAAGAAATTAGTGTTCACATGTATAATCATTTGAACATGTAATTATGATATCTAATTATACAATTACAGGATATACTGAAATGATCAAAATCTTCATTATCTTATTGGTTTTAAAAGAGTGAATGATATTTATTAAGTACCTGAAAGAGAAAAGTTTCAAGCATCACTTAACGATACTGTCTTTCAAATTGCTTACTTTCCAAAGTTAACTATTTTTAGATATTAGAGGGAAATAAAGAGAAGACAGTGGCATAAATCTTACGTATCCATATCAGGCCACAGAATATTTTTTTGCATTATTACATAATGCATGTGCCATTATTACATGTGCCAAAATGCCTAACAGTGACATCTCACCATTCCTTGATTCACTCATTCAATGTATTCATTTATGATGCATTTATTACTTGGAAGTTTTGACCAGGGATAAATTTTTTTTTAATTCCTGGAATGATCACAGAAAAAGAGGTTTTATGTCTTCTGAAAGATGAGTTTTTGTTTTGTTTTGTTTCAGAACTAATAATAGAAAGAATAATATGAACAACTGATAGTAACTCAGTGTAGGCAGAAGAGGATTTTATAAACCTTTCTATTTTCCACAATCTTTGCTAAATGAATAGAATAATAATAGCATCTAACTTAATCCAGATCTTTTAAAAAGAGCAGGGCCCAAAGCAAGAATTAGAGTGCTGACAGTTTCTTTGGGAAATGCAAGTCTAGGGATATGAAGAAGGAAAAAAAGTGAGAGGTGTGACTGAGGCAAAGAAAGAGGTAGGGCAATGCAAAGGATATGTTGCTCCTGATGTGCCTGTTTCTGCATGCAGGATTATTCAGAAGATTTTCAAATGGGAAACATACTTTCATTGCAGTTCTATGAGGGATGAAAGAGAATTTATCAGTCTTATCTCCCCCTGTCTCCTGCTTCCTATTTGTCTAGTTTCATGCCAAGAAATGACTCTCCCACATGGTCCCAGTGGCTACTCAAGAAGCTAGATCTGAACACCCAGAAATGGTCCTGGGAATCAAGGACTTTACCAATGCCAAAGCCTGGGTTCAAGAGTCAAGAAAAAAGAGAGTGAATCAACGTCAGAGAAAATGGGGTTACAGGAGAAGACTCCACTGTGGGAAGACAACAATTTTATTACAAGGTAAGCGTTCCAAAGAACAAAGCTGAAGGATACAATTAACTTTAGTAGGAAATGTTTAGGAGCAGATAGTGGTTGAGGAAAGTCATAAATGGATAATACTGATGGAAGTAGATTGAGTCACATACTATTTCTGGGATGAAGGAATGTTAAGTAGGCAAGATGTTCTTTCCCACAGGTTTATAAAAACACAATGAATACTAACTTGGATAATGATGTTTTCCCAAATGCTTCCCTAGATGCTGGGTAAGGATTGATGATGCAATGATTATTGGCGCCTTACAGGACACGATCAATGATGGTTAAATAAATGAATAACCTCTTCAATGCCTTCAGGGAGGAGAAAAAGTTTATGGTGACTTTTTCTACATTAGCAAAGTGTTAAAATGCCCAATAATCAACTTGTTTGAAATATTTAAAACAAGATCACAGGCAATATCAACTTTAAGAAAAAAAAAAAATTCAAGAAGCTTTTTCCTTTTTTCCTGAGCCAGACCATAAAATATAAAGGAGAGTCCCCATGAAAATTCACTCTTTAACTTTGCTTGCAAAATAAGCCAGGTTGTTAGAAAAACTTACAAGGTACCAACTTAATATTTCTCTTTGACCCACTTCTTAGAAATTTGTTATCGAGTTACCTCTTAATATAACTTACTAGTGCAAACACCCTGAATATGCAGTACATACAATATTCAGGTTCCTATAAAAATAGCTATTGAGTAGGGCAAGTAGGGCAAGTTTTCCTTTTCCTACAACCTAAATCTAATTTAGACAGACTTATTATTAATTCAGAATGCCAGAGAATCTGGTGCATAAAAAGGAGAGCTTTGCAAAAAAAAAGAAAAAAAAGTCACTTATTTCTTGAGCCTGAAAGTAAGGTTGTGCTACCTAAAACACCTTAGTTCCCTGATAAAAATTAAAATCAAATTAAGCAAAATGAATACTAATTTATGACATAATCAACGGACTTGCAACACTTACTACCTACATTTTACACCCAGGTCTCCCAGATCTTTGCCTTAAACTCCAAACTCACATGAAACGATGTAGTAGAAATGACTCTGGATGAAGAGTAGGGTTTGCACACATGATTTTATAGGTAAAAATGATGTTTGTCCTTGTTCATTAAAATTTGGGATGAAATGGAAACAAGAATCCAGATAATCTTTCTGGAATGAGTCACAGATTATCACTCTGTAGCACAAAAATATTAGAAACAAAAGGTTCATTATGCAAATATTTCTGTTGATAAAGGCTGCAGGTGTCCTTGAAGTTTACTGTTAAAAAATTAGTATATCAAAACTCCTTATCAGTGTATATGGCACCCACCATTCTCCCAGTTCCTCAGATCCAAAATTCTTGAATCATCCTTGACTACTTTCCTTCTCTCACCCTCATATAAAAATCCATCAACAAAAGCTTCACCCAAAATATATCTGATCTACTCTTTTTCACCACCTCCAAACATTAACCCCCTTGCCAATGTCACCATCATCTCTCCCTGAACAAAGCACCAGCTTCCTCTCTCAAACCTTCTAATTTATTCCCCAAGTTGTAGCCAAAGCCATCCTGTTAAAACACAAGTCACATTGTATCATCTTTTACTTAAACCCTCCTTTGGCTTCTCCTTTTAAGTAGGATAGAATCCAACTCCTTTTCATCAGGCCCTCTATCCTTCTTCATCTCTATGAATTATCCCTCAGTCAGTGGCCTCCAGCCATACTGACCTCCCTCCTAATACACCAATATTCTTCCTGCTTCAGGGCCTGTGACTTTGTTGTCCTCCTTTCTCTTAACTTCACTTGAGGCTCTGCTTAAATGTCATTTCACCATTGTAGCTTTCCCTGAGCATCCTATATAAAATAGTGGTTTCTGTTATTCTCAATCACCTTTTCTAGTTTAGTTTTCTTCAGGACACTTAATATCAGAAATCAGAATATATGCTTATTTGTTTATGACCTGTTTACCCCTAAAAATATAAGTTCCATGAGGGCTGGGATTTGGGGGGTCTGTATCCCACCACCAAAAGAGTGCCTCACACTTTGTAGGTGCTTATTGCTCACTTCCTAACATATGGCATCCAGCTGCCTTCTTTACAACTCCTTGGGTAGTCATTAGAAAATATTAAGGACCTCATTAACACCCCATGTAATTCTGAGGGAAAACTGAACTCTACTTAAGAGACTCAATTTCTTATACGCTCACAAAACACAGGTTACCCATTCAGCAATAATAAAAACATCAACATTATTAATTAAAATGTTTGTGCTTTAAGTTAACTATAGACCTCTCCAAATAAATGTGAAAACACTGTGTTCCCAGAAGGACATTTTATTCACAGAATTTTTATGAAAAGACTTTAAAGCTCAGCAGTTTTAGGAAGAAAAAAAGTGAAAACTCAGTAACAGAAAAGGAAATATATTTCAGAAACTTCTCTACACCTAACGATGTAAAAACAAAATAAACCTTAACAAAAACAAAAACCCTGATTTTTTTAGTAAAATATGGCTAATCCAGAGGACTCCAAATAATACAGAGGAATACAGAGGAATATTTTTCAATTAATGGAAAGTAAAATTGAGCTAAGAGGTAGAAAACCCAAAATAGGAAAGAATTTTTAAATTGATGTAAGTAATCTGTGCTCAGCTCTTCAATTATCTGTTTATTCTTCACTGAAGATTCCCATAATCAGCATTTATACAGCAGGGTTGGACTATTCCTGGAATACTATCAAAGAATTATCTTCCACAAATTTGAGTGCTATTGACTATTGCCATCACTTGAAGTTTTATTGAAGGTCTAATATGAGATTTACACTGACCTGGGGAAACAAAGCATATTCTGTGTGATCCTGAAGACCACAATCTATGAGGAAAACCAAATTTATAAGAAAATTGCTGTAAGTGCTCAATTAAGTTACAGACAAATTCTGCCATATAGCATTATTTTCATGGACTAGTATCACTGAGTTGAGGAAAAGTATCATTATTTTAATCATAAATACTTCAGTATAAGCTTCTACCTTAACATGTCTAACGTAAATTACTATACATTATATAAAATGATTTATAAACTTTCTTACAGATAAGCAAATCAGTCTCCTCAAAAAGATGTTTTTACATAGAAAAAGGCAAACAATATGCTTTGATCAATTTAATATGAAACATAAAAGGCTTCTCCCATATAAAAAAGATTCGAGGGGCTTCCCTGGTGGCGCAGTGGTTGGGGGTCCGCCTGCCGATGCAGGGGACACGGGTTCGTGCCCCGGTCCGGGAGGATCCCGCATGCCACGGAGCGGTTGGGCCCGTGAGCCATGGCCGCTGAGCCCGCGCGTCCGGATCCTGTGCTCCGCAACGGGAGAGGCCACAACAGTGAGAGGCCCGCGTACCGCAAAAAAAAAAAAAAAAAAAAAAGAAAAAGATTTGAGACATTCAATTTTAATTGAGGAGGATTTTTGTTAATTTTTAACATTTCAAGGGAACATGTACCAAAAGGAGCTGTAAGTCAAATGGTTATTTTATTATTATCTTTGCAATAAAATAATAATGTATCTTCCTTAGAAACAATGTCTTCAATGCTTGACAAATGAGATCACTATAAATTCAATTACCTGTTTAAAAAGTCACTATTTTAATTAACATTTTATTAGGGGTTTTTTTGTCCTCTGTTTACACATTTGCTATGGCATTCTCACTTTTTGAAACAATAAACTTTATATCAAAATTTTATATCACCTTTTCTATGGCATATGTATATGTTTTACTGAAGTATAGCGGCAATCTTTCTCTCTAAACATTTCACTCCTTGAAACATCTTGGGTACATTCAGTTATTCTAACCTCGTCACTCAAGTATCTGATAAAACAAGGTGATTTTATCAAAAATAATGAGGATAGACACTCTTCTTGGTAAGAAACATTTTTCAAGAGGAATAATATTGTGCTGGCAATGTTCTGTTTCTTGAATTGGGTTGTAGGAGTGATTTCAGTTTTACATATATATATATATATATATAATAACCATTATAATAATAAAGGGTAACTAGATAATTAGAAGGATTTAAGAAGTACAGTGCATCATCAATGTCAAGGAAGGGACCATCAAATGTGCCTGTCTCTATGGATATCCCACACGTGAGAAGGTACAAATTGAAAATGAAAAGGACCACAGTGTGGTAGTAGAGAGAAAAAAAAAATTATTTATAAAGAAATTATGGAAATAATGGACAGAAGTGAATTAATGATTATTGCTATAGAGGTAGCAGATGTTTCAGAATATACACAACTGAGAGGTTTTAGATAAAAATACATTACCCAGAAAGGAAGGTGTGGAGGGGGAACAGCAATCTACATTGCTGCTGCTCTCCCAATCTAACAGTTAGCGAGCACTTAGCCTATCCTCTTGAAAGCACCTCTAGGGAGGGTGGTCTCAGTTAATTATTCATACTTACTGCAATTACTTTAATCAGATGCTTTTTTCATAACATTCAGCTAATTCAGCTGAATTTAGGAAATGTTATACATATAGAGAGTATGAAAGGGCTATGTGTGTATGATTTTGGAAAATGGGTTATGTGGAAGAAGCCTGGCATAGATATATTTGCTGAAATTATTGGGTTTTCAAATTCTACTCACCTAACTCTTATGATTAGATGCCCAAACCAGGAGATGGGGATTCAGATTCACTTGATGCTTCAAGGTTGAGCATTTAAAAAGCTACTTTAATGCTTCCCTAAAACAGGTGTAACTCAACTTGTAGGAATCTTACCATAACTTGAGGGAGGAATAATGTATTAAGTAATTATAACAAAAGTCAAGTGTTTGCTTTAAAGCTGGACTTACAACAGGCAAAATGTTGAAACCACTAGTAGTCTCACTTAGGTTCCTATCTCTTTTTGATACACATCCACACACCCTCATATTGCCTCAGTCTGTCTTCACAGGGACACTCCCACCCAGCTCCAGAAACATCTTCTCCATTAAAATGTCAATTCCTTTCGGAGTCAAACGGAAAAAAAAAGTTTCTTTTTTTAAAGTATTAATACTGATAAACGATGTAGAAGGTCTTAGTTGTTTGTCTTAGCAAGGGGGTTTCCTTTAATTAAACATCATCCTTGAACCAAACCCCTGTGAATTACTTGTGGCCTAAAATATTTGTATGAATTCCTATGGGGAAAGAGTATAACGGATTCCCGTAACTCCTGCATTCTCCAATCTTTTTATCTGATTAATTGTCCTGCTTTCCAGAATATTTCATTGTATCATAAAACTCTAGTATATTACATTCTAAAATTTTTCCATTGGGGTAAAAATAATGCTTAATATCCAAATGAACAAAGTGATGTTTACCTACCAAGAATTTTTTTAGGCAAGGGAACAGTAAAACGTTGCTTATCTAGCATGCTAGATTGAGATCCCTTTTATACCCCAAAATTGCTTTGTGATCTTGGTGTAAAAACTAATAAACAGAAATTAAAAGAGGCAGGAGGCCAGAAAAGAGAGCTCTCACTCCCTAGGAAGTTAGTCCAGCTCAACAGGAAGAAGAAGGACTTCCCCTTCTTGCCTGGAGAGAGCTCAGCCAATGAGAGGCTGTTACAACTCAGCCAATGAAAAGTCACTATACTTCAAACTCTCAATTCCTCCAATGGACTCTTTATTTACTATAGCCCTCCCAACTTCCTTTTCCCCACAGTAAAGGAGTTTTCCTCTCCTTTTTGCACGTGGCTCACCATGATTGCAGACCCTGGATTGCAATTCTTTGCTGATCCCAAATAAACCCATTTTTGCTGGAGAAATAACTGGCAGTCACATTCCTCTCCAGTATATTAGAAACAATTATACTCAACTCATAGGTCCATTGTGAAGAAAAAATGAGATAGGTTATGAAAAATGAGGACAGAGAATGTTTTTATTCACTTTAGTATCTTTACTGCTTCCCTGGCAGTAAACCCAGTAAAACCTACTCCAATGTTTTACTCCAGTAACCTATAACAATTGCTAATATGTCATTTAGAATAATTTTTAATTTAAACTATACCCCCTCTACCACATACACTTGCAATTTTCTATTTTTCAATAATTACATAATTATTGAATAGCTTGATGAAATATTGCCTTGCATAGAGGATATTAAATCCTTGTGGAGCCAAACACTCCAACCATTTCAAGTGGTAACTGGAAGCCATGTCCCAGTGGCATCAGAACATGCATATGTTTTGCCTCTGTCTCTTGTTACACTGTTATTTTTACTCAGTTTCAATTTACTGGTCTATAGAAAATTAGATGACCAAGCAGTTCTTTCTACTTTTATAATTTTATAATTCTACTCATTCCTGTCCTGCTGACTTTCCCTTGATGGCATTTACCACACTTTGATAGTTGCTTCTATCTGAATTTCCCCTAACATCCTGCCTTTGAGGGCAAAAATTTAGCTCTCTCTTTAATTATTTTATCCTCATCAGCTAGCAGAATGCCTGACACATAGCAGGCTTTTAAAAACTACCCGTGGAATTACAGTGAATTAATTTAATGAATGAGCAAATGCCTAACGTATTGAAGTAGAAAAGATAATACAAGCTTAATTTTAATGTGATATATCTTCTATTTGCCCTAAAGCAATGTACTTTCAGTAGAAGTCATGCACCCTACAGAATTAAATAAGACTCTTTGTATGCAATTTTATACTCTTGCAATTTTTTTATTTGTATATCAATCTTTTCTGCTACACTTTCTTAGCTCTTTGAAGGCCTCTCCCTGGCCTCCAGTGTCTACATATTTTTTTGTCACATATATTCTGATACTCAATAAATGTTCATTAAAGGAATAATATTTACACCTTTATAAATATAATTGTCTTAATTCCTTAAAATCATCTTCCTTCTATCCTTTCAATGTGATTCTTGCACCTATGTCAACACTGCTTTTCAAAGCTTCTGTAAAATAGAGTCAAGCCTTCATGGAAAACGTGTTGTCTAGTTTGTAGCACACAGACCAGGGGGCATTTTTCAGTGGCACAACATCTTGATTAAAGGGACAGAAGATGCTATCTAGTGAAAAGGCAATTGAAATGTGGGGTTTGTGTCTGTATATTTTTATATACACTACCCAAAATAGTCTCTGGTTCCCTTAGTCTCTTGTAAGAAATATTGTATAATGATAAAAACAGAATAAGCATGGTTTCCTCATCACTGAGGTAAGGATAGGGAACGGAGAAAAAAATGACTGCAAGATATGGATAGGTATTTTGCAGCTAACTTTTACATGGAGATTTGCGGTTGGCAGTCTCAAATTTAAAGATATGCTGACAGGTAAACTACTCCCACACTGGTGCCAGGTCGTCTCCTACTCATTATAAAACGATATTTGAATTTCTCACCCGCACTTCCTAAAGAAATTAGTTCTGGGACAAACAGTGGTAAAGGAGATAATACAGAATTCTTATAACTTTTCTTGTGACATTTCTTCAAATTCCTGAATAAAACAGCAGAAAACAAAGGCCCTTTTTTTCACAAGTAAAAGGGATTTTTGAAGGATTTTCTTCCTATTATTTTGTTCTTAAAATCTAGTTATGAGGAATCTGCAAGTATTATAAAGGTGTAGAAAATCATCTGATTTCCCCCTATCATTTTACTTAACAAAATTCTATATATAATTTAGCAGCAAATGATTTTAAGAAATTCGTCTTTAAAATACAAATGCTACCCAAAACCCTGTGAACTCATTTCCTGCTCACCAGAGGGGATAATTTTCAACTCTTCTAGCATATTTTATGGTATTTACTTCCACATATCTAAAAAACATATTTATATTGTTTCTTCTCTCTTTCTGATTAGAGCACTCTGTATTGGCTTTCCATTGTAGAAAATGGGGATTTAGTTCTCCTTCATTGCCCACCTCACCTACCCCCACCACAAAGACACACAGATGCACAGACACACAACACACTTCTTATCCCCCTATATTCCCAAATATAGTTATACCATTAGTTTTATTTATTTATTTATTTAAAATATCTTTATTGGAGTATAACTGCTTTACAATGGTGTGTTAGTTTCAGCTGTATAACAAAGTGAATCAGCTATACATATACATATATCCCCATATCTCTTCCCTCTTGCATCTCCCTCCCACCCTTTCTATCCCACTCCTCTAGGTGGTCACAAAGCACCGAGCTGATCTCCCTGTGCTATGTGGCTGCTTCCCACTAGCTATCTATTTTACATTTGTTAGTGTATATATGTCCATGCCACTCTCTCACTTCGCCCCAGCTTACCCTTCCCCCTCCCCATGTCCTCAAGTCCATTCTCTACATCTGCGTCTTTATTCCTGTCCTGCCCCTAGGTTCTTCAGAACCACTTTTTTTTTTTTTCTTAATGTTAGCATACGGTGTTTGTTTTTCTCTTTCTGACTTGCTTCACTCTGTATGATAGAGTCTACTATTAGTTTTAGTTTAATCATTCCTCAATGTATATAGTACCATGACTGTATGAATGTTATTCACTGCTGAACCACAGAGGATACTATGTAATTTTTCCTTTCTTACACCACTTTTGGTTTTCCTTGAAGTAAATAATTGTCTCATCCCTTTTTAATACAGTTATTATTAATTCACTCTCAACTCTCAATGAAGTGCTTATCTATCTCAGTATATACAAATACATTAACTATTTCATTCACTTTCTCTTTTAAAGAAGTCCCTGCCAAGAGCTTCTACCTTTCCAGTTTGGATAGGTTGCCATCTCAATTTCTCCAGCAGCTCTAATCTATTCAAATGATGGACCTCCTGGAATAATTCTCTCTCTCTTTTTTTTTTTTTGTCTCATAATTTCAACTTCATTGTGTTTTACTTTCTGATATTTCTTAATTTCCAAACCTCTTATTGAGATTTCCCTCACAACTCTCTGATCTTTAATTTCCAATAGCTCATTTATGTTTGATAACTATTTTAAATAACAAGCTATTCTTGTTTCATGGATGTAATAATATGTTGTATCACTCTAAGATTACTAATAAATAATTCTGAAGATACTCTCACTCCCTGGTTAGCATGTTTCTTTCCATATGGTTTTCCTTTTTTTTTTTTTTTTAACCTCTATCTTTTGTCTCATGTGTCTTCCATAAATACATAGTGGTCCATAGCTCTCTGCTCACATTAAGAGTAGAATATTAAAAAGTTGATTGGAAATTCCATGCCCATGGGTGGGTTTTGTTAACTGTTGTCTTCTTAATATGATGATCTTCTGGGCCATTTGCTTGGGGACCTGTGATATCAGTCGGTATTTTCAGGATTCTCTGACCACCCACGTCAGATTACCTGTACAAGTAGCTTCCATTTGCATACCTGCAGGATGTACACCATGCTTCCAGAGTCCTGGGTGTGAGGTGACAGGAAGCTAGGGCCTGGGCATCTCAACTTTATCACTCAATGCTCATTTGCTCACCCTGTTATAATTTAGTGCCCCTCTCATTTCCCCAAGCAGAGATCCTCTCACTTGCCCTTTCCAGTATATAAAACCTTCATCTTTTGTCAGCATGTGAGAGGAAGGACCATTCAACCATGCAGAGTCGAGGAGAGAGGATCAGGGTTTAACTGCTTTTCAAACAGATTTTCAGCCAATTCCCCCAATTTTTCAGTCTTGCCATCTCCTCCACTTCTACAGGTACCTGATACTACAAGTTTATAAGGCTTTGATGTTGGAAAGGAAGGATTCTGTGATGTAAATTACATTTTTTCTCTGTTTTAACAATGCTGGCTTAGGATTCAGCTTTATTTTCCCTTTTCTGCTGACCAGCTGCTGTTTTTATTCCAAGGATTTTTTGCTAAAATCTCCTTCTCCATTCTAATTGTCATTTTTACAACTTTAAAACAAAACAGTCCTAAAGCATGTGTTCAATCCATTATTTTTAACTAGGTTTTAAAAGATTATGTTACTCTATATTTACTTTTGCCACTGCTCTGTGTGCAATATTTCAGGTGATTACACAGGTTTACACTTTGTCCACTATAAAGAACTCAAGGTTTTACTAATAGCAAGAGCTATTTTCTCTTTGTGGGGGGTGAGGGAGAAGTCACTCTAAACAACAACAACAAAAGAACCAAATACTAAATATGACACATTGTACAGAATTGCAAACTGCATATTGTAAGAAGGAATCTGAAAAACTGCAGTTCTCCCAAAAAGTACAATCTATCCATAATATAGAAGGAGAAGGGTGGAATAAATGATTTCAAAGTTCCTTCCTAACTCTAAACAACTATGAAAGCAGAGAAAATTTTATATATATCCTGACATGGAAAAATGTCCAAAATATATTTTAAGTGAAAAAAGCAAGTTGTAAAACTTTAGGTACAGAGTGGTCATATTTTTTGTAAATATATAAAATTTTAAATTTATTCTTATTTCCAATATAAAAGAAAATACTTCTATAAAACATTAAAATAGTTCATTACCTAGTTAAAAGTTTATCAAATATTTTAACATCCTGTCCTTATTTGCAACCATTTGCTTAAAGAGAATAATAATAGCAATCATTTATATTGCCTAACTCCAAGAGTGTTTTTTAAAGAGCTTTATAAACATTAACTCATTTAATACTCATAAAAACACTACGAAGTAGCTGCCATTATTACTCCTGTTTTGCAGATGATAAAACTGAGGTAAGGAGAGATCAAGTGCCTTGCTCAAGGTCATACAGAGCTAGTGATCAGTGGAGTGGGGCTTAAACCCGGGGCACTTCGGTTCACAGGCCAGGTCTATCCAGGCCCACCTACTACACTGCGCTGCTCCATGCTCTTACCTCCACAGCCCATTCAAAACCCTAACGTGATGATCATGCTCACTGGCAATACCATTTTATATTTACCTTGTGCCCATTTACTTTACAAATATACAATGAGCACCAATTATGTGCAAAGCACTGCTTGATAATCTCTGCTTCCAGTTATTGATGAGTCCAGTTTTTCAGTCCACTCCTCTTAACAGCTAGCCCCAAATTTATCAGTCCTCCTCAAGGTCCTGATCCAGTCATTTCACACCTATTTCTAACACCATCATCATTAGCAGAAAAATAGAGGAATTCAAAGGCCACTCAGAAATATAGAGACAACCTATCTCAACACATTCCAGGAGGCCACCATTTCCCATAATTCCTTCATGCAACTCAAGATGCTCACATGTTAGAACAGAAACAGTACATATACCTACATATCAGGAACTGCTGACAGGTATGGAAAGTTGAGCTAGATAACTCCTAAATAATTGTAGAATGAGTCACTTACTCAATATCTGTGGCCCTAGAAAGAACAACACTTTCTCCAGGAATGAGGTCTAATAATATGGTTAGCAAAATGCACAAACAGGACATCTCCCTTTTCTTTTATTTTTTAAATTTCAAGGTGTAGCAGGGTTTCTAAGAGAAACAAAAAGAAAGTCAACAGGAAATAATCAGAAACTCGTGAATTCTGGGGGTAGATGATAAAGAAAAAAAACACTTGAATATACCAAAAAAAAAAGCCAAAGGATCCCTGATAGTGTAATACTTGGCAGAGGGCAGGGCCTCAGTCCTGGGTTTGGAGCCAGGACTTCTATCCGATGCCAGACAGCAATACTAGCAGAGGTTACTGCTACTTTGTGGGATCCTTAGTTAACGGATACACAGTACGGATGTTTTGTTGATGCATTTCCTATTAACTAAAAGTACTTTGTATTTCTCATGTTGAGACTGTTCTTCAGGCTATATCTTAACTGGTTTGTTGGTGCCAGGACCATCTTGGTCACAAAGAAAACGAAAGCCTTGTAGGACAAGAGGCTCTCAGTCCCTATACCTTAGACCTGAAGGACAAGGGTAGCTTTTAATCAAAGGAGCCAGATGTAGAGCTCCTCAGGAAGGGAGGGGGGACAGAATTAAACACGTGTATATTCCATAGTGCCTAGTATAGTGTCATATTGATAGAGTCAATATAATTTGTTAAATACAAGAAAGTATAAATAAGTACATGAAAGAATAAATATGTACTATGAAAAGAGTAGGAGAGAAGATACTGATGAATCCTTCTTAAAAAACATGAGAAACATAAGATGGATAATAGCAATAATGAAACGTAATATAAAGAGCATACCCCTTTCCATATCTTACGTAATTTTCACAGAAGTGATAGAGGAAATTTCATGTTAAAAAAAGCTTAGGAAGATAATGAGAGAAGATAATTTGCTCCATGAATGTGCAGAAAAGCATAGCTAGACAGTAGCCACAAGAAAGTGATTCAGACGATAGTATTCAGAGCCAAAAGGAAAATTATATTCAAAAATATATATGACAAATTCCTAATGTCTTGTTAAAGTTATACAGTTTTATAGAAATAAAATGAGCCTTAAAATTGGCAGATGGTTGGCATCAGGCAAACTATAGTGTTTGGTTTTGTTATTTTTGTTGTGCTTTCCTTTTTGGAAAAATATATAATTCCTGAGCCTCAGAATAATTATAAATCTTATTAGTGGCTCTAAAACAAAATAGTTTGTATAAGAGCAACACAGTATTAGGCTTGTCAAAGTAAATAATTTCAATTAACGCTAGTAAAACCATTTCAACACTGCTATGAGAACTTAGGAAAAAATTAGTGTATTTGATGTTAATACCATTGTCTAAAACGCAGAAGTTAAATTTATGTTTCAATTCATCTTTTCTACCAAAATCCTTATGGTCAATCTACCTTCTTCAGAATTTGTTGTTAAGATAAGACAGAGATTAATCATAGGCTACCTTTTTTTTTAAGAGAAACAGATTTAGATACTCCTATAAAAAGTAGGACAGAAATGAGCTCAAGAGCTGAAAAAGCTTTTAAAAGTCTGTTCTTTGTATCTTCCTTTATGTAACAAATCTTATTCCTGAAAAATTGATAACGAGAGAACATAATGGGAAGCCTTGCACCTGTAACCTGGTACTTCTATGGCAAGGAAATGGACCTTCACACTGTAGAAGAAGCTCTCAGAGAACACCCACAGTGTATTACGGTCATATCCAGAGGAACTAAGGAATGCTTTAAAAAGTCTTCAGGAAGCAGTTTTAGAGACACAGGGCTATGAAGGAAAATTCTGGGGTAGAAGGGAAATGTCTCCATTACAGTTTTATCTGTTGTATCACAATGCTTTACGTTAGATTAAACACTGAGTCAATGTATTCCTACCCTTAGACCGTGGCAAAGAATACAACACTAACATGGATCTTTTCATGGGAATGCTTAATTGCTGAAGCCAGAACAATTCTCTGGACTTTTAGGGAGCAGAATACTCAAAGTCTGCAACAGGTGATGTGGGGCAGGCCATGCTGAATTCTGGGAGCAGGATTGCCATTGGTGAATTCTAGATAGCACTGTATTTTTAAGTTTTGTTACTTATTTGTCTTCTTATCTATCATTTATTAAATTAATACACCCTTCACACCATATATGTATATTGCACAAAATAGAATTTAAGATATTGTGGTAATTGTAAAACACAGCCATAAATTCCTTGGTCCTCCTCCCATTGAAAGTTGGGATCTACGTCCTTATCATTTGAACGTGGACAGACTTGTGATTGCTTTGAATAATAGCAAAAGGGCAAAAGTGATGACATGTGACTTCAAGGCGAGGTCATAAAAGGCCATCAGCTCCTACCTTATCTTCTGAAACACCATTCTTGGAGCCCAAGCCACCCTGTAGGATGTACAACTCCCCTGTGGCCATCACACTGTGAGTCCATATGTAGGGACTGTGGTTTTCCTTACCAGCTGTGCTCAGTCTTTCAGCCATTTCTGACAATGCAACACACATATCAGTGAAGCCTTACTGAATCATCTCGAACAGCCTAACTGCTAACTAAATGCCACCAAGTAACTTTGGTCAAAAATCACACATATACACACGCCAAAAAAAACCCTAAAAAAACCAGAAGAATCATTCACCTGAGCCCTAACAAAATTCCTGACTCACAAAAAAATAAGTTATAATAAAATGATTATGTTAAGCTACTAATTTTGAGGTTGTTTGTTGTATGATAAATAATAGGAACACACAAAAGATACATTAAATGTAGACACATAAAATATTATAGGATAGGACTTCCTTGGTGGTGCAGCGGTTAAGAATTCACCTGCCAATGCAGGGGACACGTTTCGAGCCCTGGTCCGGGAAGATTCCACATGCTGCGGAGCAACTAAGCCCGTGCACCACAACTACTGAGCCTGTGCTCTAGAGCCCACGAGCCACAACTACTGAGCCTGTGAGCCACAGCTACTGAAACTTGCACGCCTACAGCCCTTGCTCCGCAACAAGAGAAGCCACCACAATGAGAAGCCCATGCACTGCAACAAAGAGTAGCCCCCGTTCACCACAACTAGAGAAAGGCTGAGCGCAGCAACGAAGACCCAATGCAGCCAAAAATAAATAAATAAATTTATAAAAATATATATTATAGGATAAAATAACATAACTTAGAAGTAAGACAGGAAAAACGAATGGTCCAGAATATGTCCTACTGAATGCTTTCAGGTCCTCTGTTATGCCGAGCTTGCTCTCTGTACTCTATGCTGTCCCATGAGCTCTTTATTCTGCCTGAAACCACTATGCCACCAAGATCCTTTTGGTAAAATCATTCTTATAATCCTCATCCTTTATGTCTCAGTTTGAATACTGTCTCTCAAGAGTGCCTTTCCTAAACTAAGTTTCCTTACTCTCTTTTGTAGAGAAAACTTTTCAATATTATTAATGGCTGTCAAGATCGCAGAAGGGGCTGTGATTGTTACCCTACTTGTAAACTAACAAGCTTTAGTAGCCTGCCACAGGTAAAAGAATGCTGGCAGAAGACAAGAGCCTCCTGGGTTAGAAACGACTATTCCTGGGTGAGAGACAAAGTAATTTCTTTTACAATATTGCTATTACAGCATTAGCAGTCACCAGAGTGCCAGCACTGGCCCCAGTTCCCTGAGTCTCTATTCAAATAGGGCCCAGGTGAACCCTGCATGTGTGTCACAGGAAGGGAAACTTGAGCTTAGGGAACCCAGATTTTTTATTCTGGATAGTAAGCATGCCTTCCTGTTATTCCAGATGGAGACACTATTTCCGTCTTTCAGAAGAGTTCATATATTTGTATAGTTAACTATAAATATATATATTTATACACCTGGAAAGTTTCCCCTCAGTCTCTTGCCTCATATACCCACTGAGATTATCACATACTTTGCTCTTTCTCATCATTTTGACCTCAGCTAGATATTGCTATCCCTGAAAGCCTTCTTTGACCAGCCCTTCTAGAGCAGTACTGCTGTCCCCTACTCAGTCTCTCTCTATCTCATTGGCCCTGCTTTTTTACTCCACCACACTGGCCACCAATAGAAGTTATGCCATTGTTTGTATTTGTTCATTATTCATTGTCTCCTCCACTAAGATATAAGCTTCTGTCTTGTTCACTTTTGCATTCCCAAAGGTTAGAACACTCCCATCACATATGTAGGTACTCAATAATATTTATTACATGAGTGAAAGGAATATAGGACTTTGCCAACTCTGACTCACTAGCCCTGAAACGCATATGCCATATCTTGGGCATCGTTCTACTGAAGATGAATAAACTATCACATGAGTCTTACATTGCTATTTTCCGTCAGAAAATTTAGTATGGTTACTACAAGTAAACATCACTTGTTCATTGTTGCACACCAAGACAGAAAGCACACCAAGATGTCTAGGTTCCTCATGAACCTCTAAGACTTCCACAATTGCGCAGAAATCAGTTTGAAGATGTTTGGAAGGAAAACAATATCACTCAAGACAAAAGGACATCTACTTATTAAGGAAAAAAAAAAAAAAAAACTTCAGGCTAAAAACTACAATCAGCATAAAGAAAAAACTACATGGGTTTACTTTTAGCTCTCTTCATTTGTTAGTAGAGGTGCTTGACCAAGCACCTTAACCTCTCTTTGAGTTAGTTCCACCTAAAAAATAGGGAAAATAACAGTACCTGACTCCTAGAGCAGAGTGGTTTCCTTTGTTGCTGTTGTTGTTGTTATTATTATTATTTTATTCCATGTTGGTTGAGAGTGAGGGGGCTACTGGAAATAAGAGAAACACCTATAGCCCCCCATCCAGAGCCACGCCTTAGCCCTGTCTCCGTTCCCTTCCTTAGGTATTCACCACCATGACTCACATGACCTCATTCTTAATCTAAATAAGTAAGACGGGAAGACGGTGGCATTTTTTACACACTAAGAGGCCCTTTTACATGTAAAGAGGAGAGGGAACATACTTTGATGAAAAGGAGAGACAAAGTTTAGAAAATCTAGATTTTTAAATATACGAATCTCGTGAAGCATAGAAACGTTGTGAAAAATAAGCTATTCTTATAATAAACAACAAATAAATTGTCAAGCTTATTCAGGCAGGCCACTTTCAGAACAGAATAGGGTTGTGATACATTTAACAATGGAAGGCATCTATGTTTCCACATAAATTACAACGATAATACACATACACGGATCCCATCTCAAAAAATAACAAGAAAAATATTTAATCACAATTTGTACATTTCTATTAATATGGGTTAGCTAGTTATCATTCATAATCTAGTGGGCTAGTGATAGCACTAAAGATTTAAAATTATTTATGGAAGAAATATGTAGAATTAAGAAAATTTATTCTGTTAACATATTGTGTTTTTCCTGCAAATTGAGACATAACACTATTATTCCATTTTGGTGATAAAACATGAGTGTTAACAGGAGCACTGTTTGGAAGTCACAACCTGAATTCAAAGCTCAATACATATGGAAATGCTAAACATATCTGCATGTTAAAATATAGACAGAGATAGCAAAAAGGTGAGGAGAAGGACAAGGTGAGAGTGATGTCTCAAAGGAAGAAAATAACATTTATGTGTGACACGTTACATACTTTAAGTTTGCAAGAAAGCCAAAAAAAAAAAAAACTTTTCTAACAGTAATATCTTATGAAAAACAGAAATGCCTGAAATAGGAAAAATCTAACATATGGTCAATATCTCAGTCAATACTTCTTTGGCAGCTTTCTTTACTTTTTGAAATTGAGAAAATAACTTGCTATTCAAGCTCAGCCAACTGCTAGTAATGTTCGTGAAAATTAAAGTCTCTCCCATTTACAAACAATTAATGGATGGAAAACTCACTTTGGCAATGGTAGGGCTCTGCTGTCCAATGAATATGATGTCTGAGTATCTCGAGGTGGTTTGATTGTGGTGCGTCTTGTTCCCCATTTAGCTCGCTCTTTCTTTTTCTTTTTCCTTTCTTTCTTTTTTTTTTTTTTTTTTTTAGGCTGGGTTGAAATTGCTGGGTGATATAGGAAATGCTCGATGCTTTTATTCTTAATTCACTCACACAGTCAGCAACATGTGTTAGACATGTGTTACGGGTCATTCATTACCAAGCTATGGAGATGCAAGGGAGACTAGGACCTGGATTCTGCCTTCATGGAGCATACATTCTCTCAGGAAAGACAAACAGGTGCAGAGGCAATTAATATTATTATTATACAATGGTGCAACTGCTAATAGAGATTGGGAGGAATTAGCAAAGGGGTAAGGTGAAAGAAAAGTGAGAGTAATGTCTCAATAAAAGAAGAAAACAACTGTTTTTTTCTATGGCTTTTTTTAAACCATCTCGACCATTTTTAATTGTACAGTTCAGTAGTGTTAAGCATATTCACATTGCTGTACAAGAGATTTCCAGAACTTTTCCCCTTGCAAAATTGAAACTCCATACCCATTAAGCAGCTTCTAAAAATCTTTCAGCCACTTTCCCTCAGTTCCAATCAGGAGTTTATCAGCAGCTGACACTTACCAAAAGCACAATAATTAGTGAGCTTGTCTCTGTTTTCTCTCTCCTTCTGTCTCACCACCTGACTCCCCTGCTACCTTTCTCTGGCTCCCCTTACCATCTAATTTCAGCACGTTTCTCTACTAGAACAGTTCATCTATTTGCTCCCTTCTTTCCAACCAAACCACACACTCAAGTGCTCACCTTACATATCTTAAAAAAGATATGCCAAACAAAAGGTCATTTCTCTGGAAAAAAATATTCTAGAACTTCATTAGTGGATGAAATGATTTTACTTATTTGTGATTTTAAATAGAATATTTTCTTTTCCTCACTAATAATTAGTGTGATCTTACCTCAGGGATCTTGTGCTTGCTGTTTCCTCTTCTGGAAATGTTTGCTTCACTCCTGTACTTCCCTTCAGATATTTGCTCAGATATCAGCTTCTCATTGAGGCTTTCTCAAACAATTTACTGAAACTCGAAATTGTCCCTGACTACCTCCTTCCAGCTCTCCTCATATGCTACTCATATTTTAGTTATATATTTGTCCACTGCCTGTGTCCCCTTATTAGAATATCCATGAGGACAGGGATTTGTGTCATTTCATTCACTGCTGGTTTGTCTGGTGCCTAGAACTGTGTCTGGCACATATGTTGCTCACTAAAATTTTTGAAATGGTTGAACCCTAAAGATATTACCAATTATCTAAACTAACTGCATAATTAATCAAACATATAGTGCTTCAAGGGCTCTACCAAGATAGAGCCACTTAGCCTGAGAAGAAGGGAAGGACATGGGAACCTGGGAACCAGAACAAGAACCTTACGTCTTAGAACAATGCTTCCCAAAAAGTGTTAGGTAGAATTGTGGCTTTCACACATTTTTTTGGCCCACATTCCTCCTAAAAGACCTTTGAAAAACCAGGTACTCCTCACATATTTTTAGGTTAATGTTTAAAATTATTCTCATTGGGGCTTCCCTGGTGGCGCGGTGGTTGAGAGTCCGCCTGCACATGCAGGGGATGCGGGTTCAAGCCCCGGTCCGGGAAGATCCCACATGCCACGGAGCAGCTAAGCCCGTGAGTCATGACCGCTGAGCCTGCGCATCCGGAGCCTGTGCTCTGCAACGGGGGAGGCCACAACAGTGAGAGGCCCGCGTACCGGAAAAAAAAAAAAAATTATTCTCATATTTTTAATTAGTTGCACAGATGCATTGTAGCTACTGAGATTTGAAAATAAAATGATTACATCAGTCTTTTAAATGGATCCATAGGTTATACAACAATTTCATACTCCATATCATCTGTTGAAAAAATATGAAAACATGGTCTTTTTTAATAGTCAGAAATTTTATAGCATTTCTTTTTCTCCCTGAATCACTTTTCATTCCACTTTTTCTACACAGAATTTTACCTTGAGGATATACATTTATGTACTTGAAAGTCACTTACTGATCAATTTTTTATATTATCTGTGGGGGAAATGTAAGTATATTTTTTGAGGCTGAGATTGAAGTTCTTCTTTGAGTCATCACTAAAATTCTATCAGTACATAATTGACCTAAACAATATAAACACGTTACTTTTTTGAAAAATATTCATTGGAAATGCATCTCTTAATCAGATGGGTGGGTCTATTTTTTCCCCAATTAATTCATATATATTGGATGATCACCATTTATTGCTAGAATGAGGCTATGCATCATTCTTATTTCTCCTTTTCATTTTCCTAAAACTGAGAAACTTGTTCATATAAATAAGAAGATGAGAATTTTGATTCTTTGGAATTCTTCCAAGCTTTGGGAAGAATATCATTAGTTCTTTGCTACATCATCGAAAATTACTTCCAGTAACTTGTCAGCCGATAACTCCATTAGGTCCATCTTCAGTTTTCTTGAAACCACCGTAGTTGCAGAAGAATCTCTTACCCAAACATAGTTACTCACTTTTTCAACGCCAAGACTTATTTCTATTTGTTTGGTGCCCTGAAGGTTTTTTTCACCCTCCAGAGGTAATGTACCAATAATAAGATCAAGCTTGTGAACTATATATATTTTTTATTTGTAGAAAGGGATAAGAGAGATTATCATGGGTGGGGAAAAGGAATTTAAATCCCACCAACTTTTTATTAAGCACATCAATTTTGGGAAAGTGAACACATGGAGGTTGAAAATATTAAGGTAATCCCCTTAACACTCTCCCTCTACCCACTGACCCTTGTTTGAAAGTTGTTGCTTAAATTTTTAAAAAAATAAGTCCCCATAAATGAGGGTCTTAACACATTTACAAGGTAAACCTGTTTCAGAAATGCTGCCTTTGTTTTTCCCCTTTGAAGAGATTCACAATATTCATTGTTCTCTGGGGAGGAAACCTGTTTTGCTTATTTAACTCATACTTTCTAAATCATATTTGAAGACAGAACCTTTTTCCCTTGTAACAATCATTATTTGGCAACCCACAAAACTAATATTCCATTGGTACATGTTTAACACTAAAACCAGATGCTGCCACTGAGAGGCATGGAGAGATTATCTAACTATCTTTCTTTTTTTTTTTGCGGTGCACTGGCCTCTCACCGTTGTGGCCTCTCCCGTTGTGGAGCATAGGCTCCGGACGTGCAGGCTCAGCAGCCATGGCTCACGGGCCCAGGCGCTCCGTGGCATGTGGGATCTTCCCGGACCGGGACACGAACTCGTGTGCCCTGCATCGGCAGGCGGACTCTCAACCACTGCGCCAACGGGAAGCCCCTCTTTCTTTCTTTTAATAGAAAACTGGCTTTAGAAAATAAGGGCTTGATGTCACAGGAAAGTGAATTCTGATAACAAAGGAATCTGAGAGCGTAGAGAGGGATCCAGGAGCTGAGCAGGATACTGCATATTCAAAACAGAAAAGGGACTAGTTCAAGAAATATGGGGGAAGGGAGAGGACACAGTGTCACCACCAAATTATTATATAAGAGATTGACAAGACTGTTCAACATCTAGGATACTTCATACATATTCAACAGATAAGCTGCTGCTGCTAATAGACTTCTTTCTTCTGGAAGCTGGGGGTGGGAGCCTAGAAAGAAAATAACTTTCCATCTCCAGAGATCAAGGGAGAAAATTCATTCAGCTTTAAATTGGTGCTATGTGGAAAAATGGAGATTTAAGGGGGAAAAAGGATAAAAAGGATAGCATGTCCAAAATATAATGCTATGTGGAAAACTGAACTACCTGGAGAGAAAGATTAAAAACTCCAGGTGAGAGTTCTTTAAATTAGTGTTACATGAATTAATATCTGACATAAGGAAGAATTTATATATACATATATGAGAGAGAGAGAGAGATTTATTCTGTTTTCTCTTGGAGACTGTCTAGAACTATAATTAAAATTTTTGCATGCTCAATGCAGTGCACATATTTTGGAAAAGAGTGACAAAAGAGAAATGAAAGGGGACAGTCAGGCTTTAAGCAAGAGGTGAAATCTTTGCTGAGCCCCTAGAGAGGAGAAACAGAAGTCACCCAAGACAGACAACAGAAAGAATGTATCTAGGAGTCTTCTCTTAGAGAGCTTCCTTGAATGCACCTTCTCTCATTTCAGTCCTCAGAATGTAATTTTAAAAACAGTTTAGAAGCATTAGAGGAATCATTGCAAAGATAAATAAAAGAGAAAAGCAGCACAGAAGATACCCACAGTGAATAAACACAATTTTTAAAAGTAAAACTTTGTCCATATAACCCCTGTAATATTTAGATGGGCATCCTTCTTGGGTTCTCTGAACATACATTTAATGGAATTGGACTGAGTCTGAACAAATCATAACCTTGGGCTAAAAACAGATGCCACTGAATCAACTCCTCAATCAACCTAAATTCTCAAGGTCCCTTTTTATACAAAGTCCATTGTCAGCCCTAGAGTTCCTAAAGAATGCAAATACCAGCAATGATTTAAATGTGAAATCCAAGAGAGAAACTTATATTTAGCTTTAATATCAGTTACTATGACAACCAATGGGCTATTTAAAGTTATTAGCATTCTAGCCCACTGAGTTAATAATACAGATAAAAATGGTATAAAGTTGAGAAAAAGCAAATTACTTCAATGTCATATCACATAGCAATGACAGTGAAAGCCATGTAGGCTTAAGAGAGGGTTCAGAGGGTTCGGAGAAACATAGTTTAAAAGACAAATCAATCAGTAACTGTTAGAATTTGTAGCACATTATCGATGCCTGCTCCCTATCATGTTCTTCAAGATTTTTAAAATTCCAAGTTCAGGATTTAAACAAGACAAAAAAGTTAAATTGGAATGGAGAAATTCCAATTTAGCCAAAATCTTTTACAACTACATGGCCTTGATCTTACTGTTCCCTGTTTCATCTCAAGTACATGGTGAAGAGTAGAATGTAAAGTTAGCTCTGAGATATCCAGACAGTTTTAAGAGAGAAAAAGGTGATGCAATAAAGAAGAAAGGATCAAGTTTCATGAACTTCCCTTTGAAAGATTCATCGCTAAAAACAGCAAAGAGCAATATATCATACGATGTTAAAACAGATGGCCTAAGTCACAGTGCTATATCACAGAAGTACGGGTACTAGAACTAAAATAGCCAAAGTAATACTTTTATTTACAAGATGCTAAGTACAGCAGCAAAAATACCTTGAGGAAGAATCTCACTGTGAAAAAAGGTTTTTCCTCCTTACACTTGATGATATTTTCTGAATTACTCTTGGTCTGTTGCATATGTTTAAGCATCTGGGTGCTTGCCATGCTCAGATGAAAGAAACTAACCTCTCTCCTTGAATGAGGTGCCCTTGTCTTACAAGCCTACCTGTGTGATATAGACAAATGAGAGTAAACTAAACAGGCAACCTAGGAGGAATGTGCTACACTGCACACTCTTGCAGGGAACTTTTTGTGACAAGCAGAGTGAAAAATTCTCTGCTCTTTGAATTAGTTATTAAGAAAAGAATACTCATTAACTCATGACAGTAAATTTTGCTGGAGTGACCTTGAGATTATTAAAGGTGGTGCCAGGAAATGACTTCAAAAATGTGACCATACATGGTAGTGGGTATAAACAGTTACCCACAGACACTTCAACTACAAAAGCACGCAACAAGCAGTATGGTATAGTCAAAGACATGTGAAAGTCTCTCCCAAATCAGAAAGAACAGGATGAGATTTATAGATGGATTCACTTGCATGGCCCTATCAATAAATATTGTTCATTAATGTATGTAGATTCATTCATCTATTAATTATACTGAGAAATTACCTTGGGGAAGTGGCATGATGTAATGGGTAAGAGAATAGACTCTGGCGCCAGACAATCTGGTGTGAATCTCAGGTCCTTTATTCTGGACAAATATGTGATTAATCTGGGCTTCACCTGTATTTTTCTCACAAGGCTATTTTAAACATCAAATGAGCTAATGCATTTAAAGCTCTTAGAACAGTAAGCAACACACAATCTGCACTATATACTGTTTAATATTCTCATTATATATTATGTACAATATAAAATATATATAAAATAGAAAATAATGAAAATATGCACAAATAAAAATGATATTTTCCTTCCTTGCCCCATGAATTTGCTTGCATAACCCCACCTAGCCCATCAATCTGAAAGACAGAAGTTTTGAATAAAGTGGAGTCAAAAGACAAAGATAGGGACTTTTCTGGCGGTCCAGTGGTTAAGACTCCACGCTTCTAACGCAGGGGTTGTGGGTTCCATCTCTGGTTGGGGAACTAAGATCCCACATGCTGTGCAGCACGGCCAAAAATAAAAAAATAAAGTGTGGCTCCTGAAGGCCCAGCACACACACACAAAGAAAGACAAAGATGTGGAAGTTTTGAATAAAGCAGAGTCAAAAGACAAAGATGGCAGTCCCTGTTCAAGTACTGACCAGGAAAAATAAGACACAAAGGTTTTAATATTTGCCCTGACAGGACTTGGGATCTTGGACTTCACCTCATGGAGACAAACAGAACAGATTTTTGAAACCTAATGTTATTTTATGTTGAACCATAAGCCTAACCCTCTTGATTAAAATTTGGCTTTCCTTACAGCTTTCTAACAAGAAAAGAATATTCTAGTCAAAGAATGAAACCCTTACCAGTTGAATTTCTCCAAATGAATGCATAAATAAATAAATAATCATTCTGCTTGTAAACTTAAAATCATTGTGGGTTTTGTCATCGTGAGTCAGCCTCCCATGTTCACTGAAAAGTTTGAGCTGTAGGGCCTACCACGCTGTGGGGCAGACCTTGGATAAAGGCATAGTTAAGCATAGTTGCCAGGATAATTCCTCCCTGTATGGCCTTTGCCTGCCTGCCAGCCTGGCTGCATCTTCCTAGTGACATCCCAGCTACTCAGATACTAAGGCTTTAAATTTCTCTAAGTTGAATCATAGAGAACTGGCACTAGATTTTTTAATCTATAGAACCTAGATTTATTTAGGTATGTGGATTGAAATTACAAGCTGTTTTTGTTTTTGTTTTCCCTACAGTTTTATGATCTCATCGAGGTAACTGCTAGAAAAAAAGTACTCAGGCACAGTTAAACAGTGGTATAAAGCAATATTTTTCAAGCCTCTCTCCCCAAATAATTGATTTCTATTTTCTTGCTAAGAAGTCATCATTCGTATTAGAAAGATATCTGATCTACTACTGGTTTTTAGTATTTCAGTGAGGTCCTCATTAAAAAACTTCTATAGGATGGAATAACTGATGATGCTCTTTATTTTGGAATTATCATGTGGTTATCTTTACAGACAAAGGAGCTAGAAAGCTCCAACAGATTCACAGTACCCATTAAACTCTCTTAGGTCAACTCTCAGACTTCATGTCATTGTAAGTGATCACATCTGCAGAGCAAAAACATTCACATTTGCTTTACAGTTGTCTGAAGGTGATTGCCTTGGCAAATATTATCACAAGCCAATGTTCTGAGTCATTCCTTACAACAATGAATTCATTCACTTTATTCTAATTTTTATGATTTCTCATGTCCAAAATGTGTGTGTTTGTTTTTTTTTTCTCTTTCCTAAAGAAAATAACAATTCAACCCTGAGTTCAAAAACCCTGACAAGCACTAACTTGTGACAAAGCCAGCCCGTCTCTGTGGAGTAGCGTGAGTTCTCAAAGCCATATTCCATTTTGTAACAGATTTATCTAAAGTGATGATACTCAAACCACTCTCTATTTCACAAAATTTACTATATTATTACTATTCCTTGAACCCATGAAGAAAAGCAAGAAGCAAGCTCTGTAAGTCAAAATGTCCCTGGGGAATAATTTAATAACTTGAGTTGTTTTCAAGGAGCAGAGAGGTCCTATTTCTGAATATCTCTCTTAAATTCATACCTCTGGGCTTCATTTCTATCGTACTCACTAAAAACTCATATGTCTTGCTGGAAATTTCTTCACCAGTTTTTCTGCTCTCAAATCTTTGGCAAATTAATGTCTTTACAGATAACACCATTAAAAGGTAGTGAACAAAAACCAATGAAATAGCCATTGCTAAAATTCATACTTCTTTCCTCCAAGTAGGCAAAAAAAAAAAAAAAAAAAGAAAAATTGGGGTAAACTACAGCTTTCAACGTTTTTAAAGCATGTTTTTGAACACAGTAAAAATTTGCCTTCTGTGGCAATGCTGAAAGAGAGTACCTTTAAAAATAATACGTCCAATACATTCTCAGCCTTACCAACAATACAGGGCTTAACTAAACTAAGTTTTCTATATTCCAAGTTTTACTGGCTATGGAAGCTCCAAAGAACTTTTAAAAATTTCTTAGTGATTAGTGCTTTTCCTTGTCCTGCCCGTAGTCAATATCTTTCAAGCTAGCTTTAAAAATACTTTAGACCTTCCCTTTAAATTTTTATAATTTTTTTCTTTCTAAAATTGCTGCAAGAGTTTGATCCCTAATGCACACCTTTGTTCAGTGGGGTGCTAGTAAATGTTTAATAACCAACTCACCGAACAAAAACAAACAAAATTACAATACAAAAAGTATCAATACAAAAAGTATTGATTTGTAACATGTGCCAATTACTGTGGCATAAATACTTCCAATGGGGCTGATTTCAAATTACCAGTATAGTGACATTGACTGTAGAGTTAAGAGATGCACAATACAGCATTATATAACACTTCAAACATTTAGATACAAAAGACATAAACAACTTCAAGATCATCAATAATAAGATGCAGTAAAATAATTAGAAAGTGATTAGTTTTGATGATTTACTACCTTTAGTTTTAATGTAATTTATTTAATGGTAAGATCATATCATTTAATTTTTAATAATCTCCATGTTTAATGATTATTTTTCACAAATCTTTAAGAGCTGGTTCCAGCACACCACTGCCTGCGTTATAACAGTTGATCAAGATTTAAATTTATATGTATCTTCATGATAGCAAAATCCATATTCTATTTAAATACATTCCACATTTTTTTTTTTAAATCGGTTGCTAACTTCTCTACTCATGGTAGTTGGAGTATACTACTATCTTCTTTGCTTTTAAGTTCATGGAGGAAAGACTAAACGTAGTGGCATAAACTTGACATTGCTGTGGAAGGCACTGTTTCATCTTGTTTTATAAATTACATTCTTTTTAAACTTGCTGATTTATGATGTGACAATTTTTTTAACTGGCTGGGCAAATCTCTGAAAACTAGAGAGATCACAAGTCTACTGCGAGGACCAGTGACATTAGTATAATTTTTTCTCACCTCAGAGGTCTTCATGTTAATACTGACCAAACTAATGAGACCAAATTCTTTTTTTTTTTTTTTTTGCGGTACGCGGGCCTCTCACTGCTGTGGCCTCTCCTGTTGCGGAGCACAGGCTCCGGACGCGCAAGCTCAGCGGCCATGGCTCACGGGACCAGCTGCTCCGCGGCACGCGGGATCCTCCCGGACCGGGGTACAAACCCGCATCCCCTGCATTGGCAGGCAGACCCTCAACCACTGTGCCACCAAGGAAGCCCCCAAATTCTTGATAACACAGAAGTGCAGTGTTTCGAGCATCTTCCAGGATTTTCAAAAGAAAAAATCACAAATTGCAATGCCTTCTGCACAAGTTATACAGAAATCATAATCTCCACCCTCCAAAGATCTTTACTAATATTTTTACAACTAATGCTATTAATGGCAAACACTATTGCCAGACACTGGTCTAAGCTGTTACATTTATTACCTCATTTAATCCTTATAATCACATGCAGGAGGTACCTCTGCTATCCCCATTTTATAAGTGAGCAAACAGATAAGGTTTAACTAGACTAAGTAATTAGCCCCAATAATACTAGGGATAAAGCTGGAACATAAACCCAATTCTGGCTAACTCCCAAGACCTTTCTTTACTATGTTTACTAAACCTATGATAACTAGTTCACTTGTACACCATGCACCCAGTGTTCAAACTAGAAACTCTAGACTTTTTTAATGTTGTGTTATCCTTCACCCTTTACACTTACTCAATGACTAAATACTATTGGTTATACTTCTAAAATAGGTCCAAAATTCGTTTATCTCCACTGCCACTACCCCAGTACAGGTCACCATCATCTCTGGCCTGGATATCTATATGAATCTTCTACTTATTCTCCTTTCCTTCCATTTTACCACTACACTCTGCATCCCCATGCTCCATCATTTCTTAGTGTGTAGCTACAATAGTCTCTAAAACTAAAGTCTGGTTGTATCAATATCGTGATTAAAATATTTCAGTGAGGGCTGAAGTTAAGCACAAAGTCCTTAAAAGGACTTCCCGAAGCTCTTTGCAATTTGCTCCCTGTAATCTCTTCAGGCTCTGGCATTGCAGCTTCCCCTTTTAGAGTGACTGACTTCTGATTCTCTGAAAGTGCCAAGCTCTCACCAACTGGCTTTTGAACAAGTGCTTTCTTCTGTCTGAAGTGCTAATCTTTTGTTCCTACCCTTCTCCAATGCTCCTGGTTGGCTCTGGTTATGTAACTCTCTTAAAAGTCACCTTCTCTGGAAAACTTTTTAGACTCTCAAAGTCTAGGTGAGATATCCTGCCTTCCTGCTATCCACAACTTCTCCATTTAAAGCACTTACCTCACCGCACTGTACTGTAATTGTCCTGTTAATTCTGTGAGCTCAGGAACTATGTCTGTCTTATTTATCTCTGTATGCCCAACCCTGAAAATGGTGGCTTAAACAGTAAAGGCGATCAATAAATATTTGTTGAATGAATTGATGAGTTTATTCTGAGGATTAAAAGGGAATAACGATATAAAGTACTTGGTCACATTGTCCTTTGCAAGAACCTAAATATGCAACTATAAATGTAAATGGAGGGAAAATGACTCCTCCACTTTCAGCCCCAAAGGTGATCCTTTTTGATGAATACTTATCTTTTAATTATAATAATAGCAACATGAATATATATATATATATATATATATTTTTTTTTTTTTTTTAACAAATTACTTCCCAAACCTAGCATTTTTTTTTTTTTTTTTTTGGCGGTATGCAGGCCTCTCACTCTTGCGGCCTCTCCCGTTGCGGAGCACAGGCTCCGGATGTGCAGGCTCAGCAGCCATGGCTCACGGGCCTAGCCGCTCCGTGGCATGTGGGATCTTCCCGGACCAGGGCATGAACCCGTGTCCCCTGCATCGGCAGGAGGACTCTCAACCACTGCGCCACCAGGGAAGCCCCACAACATGAATATATTTTAAGTGAGAAAATATACCTTAAAATTAAGATCACAAAGGGAACTTAATTCTTTGAAAAGGAAATTAAATGATTTACATTCACTTGGTTGAATATTTTCATCTCAGTCCATCATTTCTAATATTACATAAAAATAATTTGATTCACCCATTTGATTTTGTCCATATGAAAATTTAACTGTGATTTTTGTCACTGATTGTTTTTTGTATTCATTGTGCCTACTGATTCCAAATATCTCAGGTTAAATTTGGCAATCAGAAATTTTGTCAGGATAATTTTATTTTCCACTATTTTCTACAGATAATGTTTTTAAGTTATGCATATCTAAACAATATTAGTGTTTTATAGATTATATGCAAAACATGCACACACAATTTTGAAAATCACATAGAAAACAATCTTCCCTCAGTTATGCTTTCTTTTACAAAGTTTATGCTTTTTACAGTTTTTTTTTTCTTGTAGTTGATTTCTAATCTTGTAGCGTTGTGGCTGGAAAAGATGCTTGATATGATTTCAATTTTCTTAAATTTACTGAGGCTCACTTTGTGGCCCAGAATGTGATCAATCCTGGAAAATGTTCCATGTACACCTGAGAAGAATGTGTATTCTGCTGCTTTTGGATGGAATGCTTTATAAATATCAATTTAGTCCATCTGATCTAATGTGTCATTTAAGTCCTGTGTTCTCTTATTGATTTTCTGCCTGGATGATTTGTCCATTGATTAAAGTGGGGTGTTAAAGTCCCCCACTATTATTGTGTTACTGTCGGTTTCCCCTTTTATGGCTGTTAGTATTTGCCTTATACATTGAGGTGCTCCTATGTTGGGTGCATATGTTTACAATTGTTATATCTTCTTCTTGGATTGATCTCTTGATCATTATATAGTGTCCTTCTTTGTCTCCTGTAACAGTCTATTTTTAAGTCTATTTTGTCTGATATGAGTATTGCTACTCCAGCTTTCTTTTGATTTCCATTTGCATGGAATACCTTTTTCTATCCCTTCACTTTCATTCTGTATGTATCCCTAGAGCTGAAGTGGATCTCTTGTAGACAGCATATATACACGTCTTATTTTTGTATCCATTCAGCCAGTCTATGTCTTTTGGTTGGAGCACTTAATCCATTTATGTTTAATTATTGATATGTATGGTCTTATTGCCAGTTTTTAAATTGTTTTGGATTTATTTTTGTAGGTCATTTTTCTTCCCTTCCTCTTTTGTGCTCTTCTCTTGTGGTTTGATTACTAACTTTAATGTTGTGCTTGGATTCCTTTTTTCTTTTTTGTGTATGCATCTATTGTAGATTTTCAGTTTGAGGTTACCATGAGGTTTTGATACAGCAGTCTATATATACACAAGATTGTTTTAAATTGCTGGTCTTTTAATTTCAGAAGCATGTCCAATATCCTGCTTTTGTGCTCTCTTCTCACAATTACTGGTTTTGATATCATATTTGTGTGCAGATGATTTCCTACCTTTAATGTATGTTTGCCTTTACTGGTGAGCTTTTCAATTCATAATTTTCTTGTTTCTAGTTGTGGCCATTTCTTTTCCTCCTAGAGAAATTCCTTTAGCATTTGTTGCAAAGCTGGTCTGGTGGTGGTGAATTCTCTTAGCTTTTGCTTGTCTTTAAAGCTTTTGATTTCTCTGTTGAATCTGAATGACAGTCTTGCTGGGTAGAGTATTCTTTTCCCTTTTATGACATGAAATACATCGTGTTACTCCCTTGTGGCCTGCAGAGTTTCTGCTGAGAAATCAGCTGATAACCTTATGGGAGTTCCCTTGTATGTTATTTGTTGCTTTTCCCCTGTTGCTTTTAACATCTTTTGTCTTTAATTTTTGTCAGTTTGATTACTATGTGTTTCAGCATGTTCCTCCTTGGGTTTATCCTGCCTGGTACTCTCTGCACTTCCTGGACTTGTGTGACTGTTTCCGTTCGCATGTTAGAGAAGTTTTCAGCTATTATCTCTTCAAATATTTTCTCAGGTCCTTTCTCTCTTCTTCTGGGACCCCTATAATGCAAATGTTGGTGTGTTTAATGTTGTCCAGAGGTCTCTTAGACTGTCTTCATTTCTTTTCATATTTTTTCCTTTATTCTTTTCCACAGCAGTGATTTCCACCATTCTGTTTTCCAGCTCACTTATCCGTTCTTCTGCCTCAGTTATCCTGCTATTGATTCCTTCCAGTGTATTTTTCATTTCAATTATTGTATTGTTCATCTCTGTTTGTTCTTTAGTTCTTCTAGGTCTTTGTTAAACATTTCTCGACCTGTGCCTCCATTCTTTTTCCAAGATTTTGGATCATCTTTACTATCACTACTCTGAATTCTTTGTCAGGTAGATTGCCTATGTTCACTTCACTTGGTTGTTCTTCTGGGGTTTTATCTTGTCCCTTCATCTGGGATATATTCCTCTGCTCTCATTTTGACTAACTTTCTGTGATTGCAGTTTCTGTTCTGCAGGCTGAAGGGTTGTAGTTCTTCTTGCTTCTGCTGTCTGCCCTCTGATGGATGAGGCTGTCTACGAGGCTTATGCAGGCTTCCCAGTGGGAGGAAGGAAGCTGCCCACTGGTAGGTGGAGCTGGTCTTATCTCTCTGGTGGGCAGGGCCTTGTCAGGGGTTGTGTTTATTGGGCAGCTGTGTACAGAGGAAGACTTTAAGCAGCCTATCTACTGATGGGTGGGGCTGTGTTCCCACCCTGTTGGTTGTTTGGCCGAGGCGTCCCTGCAGGCTGTTGTGTGGGGCCAGGTTTTGGTGGGAAAATGGCGGCCTGCAAGAGAGCTCATGCCAATGAGTACTCTCCTTTCAATTTTCCTTAAACATTATTGTTTAAGGAAAAACATTATTGTTTTTGTGCTTAAGTACTTCCTATAGTATGACCAAGGCTTCCCTTATTCATGTGTCCTCAAAAACATTTTATTTTCTCTTTATATATAGGAAGGGAATTTTCATCACAGAAGGAATTTTAGAAAATTTAGTAAAAAAGAACAATACTACAAGAATATCTGGAATATCTCAGATATTTAAGTAAGGCACGACTGCAGAAGTAGAATTCAGAGACATTTCATCCTTAAACATGGGAATGAATGAGAAGGCAAGATGGCAAATGCTTCCAGATCTTCCATCTCTTAAAACATGAACTATTTTTTGTCAAAAGTCTAGACACAATCCTGATCTCTTTGGTGTCAAAACATTAAACGGTTATTTATTCCTTAGAAACAGGGATGCAATTCGGGTTACACAGTTATCTCCACCCTGTGATGATCTGAGAATACTACCATAACTCTACTTCAAACCATACCCAAAACATTCTCAGCACTCATGAAACATGAACTTTAGGAGTAAATGAGCTATGGCAGGGTTGGCAGGAATCAGTGTTTAGGGATAAAAACTGCATAGGCAAAGGCAATAATAGCAAAATCTTATTTAAATTAGTAAGTTCTAATTTAAAAAAATGTTAACACTGTTGTGATTACAGGTTTCCCCTGCTTTCCCTGCTTTTTTTTTTTCTTTTTTTTTCATAAAATCCATTTCGCTTTTATGAAAGACCTACATTGGTAAGGTAACTATTTTCTTTGTAAAAGTGAAAATCCTCTTTGGATTTCTTTCAATTAATGTAAAACAGGTATGAATATAAGTCTTTCATAAAAGCAAAATGGCATAAGGTGAACTTTCAGAGAGCAAGGGGGTACCTGTATATGGTTTTCACAGAGGACTTTGAAGCAAGGCTCACCCCTGTGAGCAAAAACCTCTTCCTCAATACCTGAGGAGGAGAGAAGTCCTTATAGATCAAGGAAACATCCAATGGGAGGAAAACTTCATGCAATTAAGTAGATGGAATTGGCTGAATGATATATTTAAGGAAAATATGCTCTAACCTTTAAGATCACTGCCTGGTACTGTATAATTGTATTTCATGGGCCCTTGCACAAACATTTTCTTCAGCTAGGCTATTTCATATATTTGTTTTTGTAAGAGAGAAGCTATAGGCCATTTTAAATGATCCGTTATCATCATTAACTGTATTCATTCACACCACTCTTTCAAGCATCAACAGAGAAAGTTAACTTCCCAGAGACCAGTTTCCCTATAGAAAAAAATGAAAAGAGTAGACCAGATGGTTTTTACACAATGATTATATAATTTAATTTCTAAATTAGAGGACTCTGTACCTTAATTGAGACAGTTTTGGGGATCATAAAATAAGAAGCAGTAGAAATAGCTTTTTCTAAGCAGCAAGTAGCTTTTGTTATGAAAATTCCTGAGACATTATAAATAATCAGTTTTTGAAAGAAATCAGATAGTTGCACAATACAGAATATAAATGTTTTATTGATATATGCTTCATTAAAATATCAGTTACATATGTGAGGGACTTTAGAATTAAGAATGAAATGCTCTGGGCTCTTGCTCAGAGCACACTGCTTTTTCATATTTTAACATAAAATTCTCAAATTTGTGGCTCTTTGTGAGTACCCAGATGAGAAAAATTCAGTACAAGTAAGCAAGTGATATGGTCTTATCTGTATAGGCACTTTTGAGGGGCGGTTTTCACCTATAAGCCTAGATTCTTTCAACACACAACAAAAAGACTGATGAAATGAAGTCTGGAAAAACACCAATATGTTTTCCCCTTGCAACCTATTACAACAGCCAGCGTTTCCCTGTACCTGTGATTATTACATTACGACTTGATTACTAACTATTACTGCCACAGTTGGAAAAGGGAAAGCACAGCATGGAGCCATTTCCATTAAAGGAATATGAAATTCCATAACAAGCTCTGAGGCTGCATGGCTGCTGTGGGTTGAACTCAGAAGTGCATAAGTATCTACTTAAGATGCTGCTTGAAGAAGCACCCTAACTTACATCATTATTTCATTTAGTTTGAACTGTACAATGGATTATTCCATTAAACAATATTAGACACTTAAACACTATATCGAGGTTATTTGTTCTCTAAAAAAAGGCAATGTAATTTTCCTTCTACTCTTTTCAAAGTACCAGAATTTTCTATCCCATGTGTATGCAATCTGGATTTTGCCTAATAGAACAGACTAAGTGGTTACATAAACTAGAGAACTCCAGTCATGTTGAAGTGGTATAACTAAGAAGAGAAGCATTCATATTCATGTTGGTAATATGGGCATATGTCATTTAGGAAATCAGAGAGAAAAGGGTTTCAGCTGCTGTAATTTAACAGGCCTAGAAAATGCAAAATAGTCAAATATATTTAGAGAATATAAATTAATGTTAATGGGGAAAAGGAATCATAGTGTTTTACATCTATTCTTGGTTTATGCGTCACTCAAAAGACATGGTGGCCTGGAATGAGACGTGGAATATGATGAAGTCTTTCACAGTGTTTTTAGGACAAAATCTAGGGGTGGAAAAACACTAAACTATTTAAATAGTTCATACAGGGATGATCATCACTTCAAGACAACTACAAATTATTATATATTTATTTTTGCTTGGGACAGACTGCACGTATATGTGTATGTGAATGTGTGTGTCTCTGTGTGTGTGTGAATATATACCGAATGTAATAGAAATAGCTGGAAGTATATATTACTTAATTTGATTTGCAAAACCATAAAGATTTGTTTATTCATGTGATTTCTTCTAGCATAATCTTATGGAGAAAATCTGTATTTGGCAGGATTAAAGCTGTCTCTAGAAGCTTCCTGGAGGTACAGAGAAATTTACTCTTTCTCTTCTGTCTCACTTGGCTGTTTTCTTTCCTGTGTGGGATTCCTCACTTTAGGCATGAAGGAACATCCTCTGACAGTAGCCAGTGCAAGTTTTGGGATCCTCACTATGAGGGAGAGGAACCTAAAATGGCTCCAAACCTCAGTATCTGCACCACTTACTCTCTCCTTCCCCCAAAGCCTTGACCACTCCCCTTTCAATCATCACTCCACTAATAATTAGCAATAACTTTACCTCTGAATGCCTGCTTTCATTTTATTTTTAACCTTTAAGCACACTTAAAATCACTAATATAATTCTGCCCTCCTCCTACCAATGTTAAAAAGAAAGTACCTACAAAAGTGCAGGAAATTATGTGAGCAAGTTTGCTGGCTTGCTATCCAAAGGCGTGTGTAGTTTTTTTTGTTTTTTTTAAAGATGGAAATACAGATGAAATTTAAAAGTCTAAACTGTGATTCTAGGCCCTTTTGCAAAGGATCACTCTATAGAACAGGATGAGAAATGAGTATAAGTGGAACCCGGGAAAATACAGAGACTGATTGAAAAAGACCCTGGAAGCCTAGAAAGAGGTATCAAAGAGTAGCAGGAATGATAACATCAGAGTTCCCATCCCAAGTCCTGTGGCTGGCTGTGCACCTCTTGATTTTGAATAAATCACTTAAGCTGATGAGACTATTACTCTCTTTATATACAGCAACACCAATAATGTTAGAAAATAATTCTTAAAAAGTTATTAAAATTAGAAATAACTTTTAATAATTAATAAAATTATGCTTATAAGTGATTTCCCCAAAGCAAATATTAGCTCCTTATTTCCCCTGGATTTCTAAAATAATTTTCCTTCTCCATTAAGGGTGATCAACTCATACAAAAACTGTTTAATCTAACAATATACGGAAAATCATTGTTTGTTAATTTAAGTGTTGATATTTCTCTATTTTGTGCACCCCAGTTTTTATAAGCTAGATAGTCATGAGTAACAATGCTTTGTTTTCCCCTTTTAAACTACTATTCCGTTAAAGCACACCCAAACTAAAGCCTTGAGAAATCAAACAAGAATGCTCAGCACTTTTCTTCAGTAGGTATAAATAAGAAATACAGTAAATGTTAAAAAGAAATTTAAGGAAGGGAGAAAAAAGGGAAAGGAAACAGCTAATTAAAAGGTCAATCATTAATATTCATTGAACACTAATTACAAGCCAGACATTCTGCTAAGTGCTTTACATGGACGCTATCATTTAGGTACCACAAAACCCCATGAGGAAGGCAGCACAATTATCCTTATTGCTTAGATGAGGAAACTGAAATGAAAGTTAAAGGTCTATTTGAAGATTTCACTGTGGGTGAACAGCAGAGCTGAGACAGATACCCAGGTATGTGATCCAGAAGAAAAAAGAGAGAGATTGAGATCGAGATGAAGATAAGGAGTGGATGGATACTGTTCACTCTTCACTCACTCCCAAAGTCACATTCAGGTTATAAGCAATCCCCATGCCAACTGTTACTCCACTCTTTTCTCTGTTCTCCAATTAGTGCTTTTAATGAAGAAAAAAAAGGAATAAAACAATTTTACTATAAAATTAACCCTGAATTTTCTGTCTTTTCAAGTGAACTATTTGCAAAAATTGGCAATTTAAATATTTCTAGTAACAAATTACATGCAATCCATTTCATAGCTGCATTCATCACCCCAGGGTATTATCACTGAGTTAACCTATTAATGCCTTTTTATAAAAGACAGCCTATATAAAACAATATGCATATGAGGTAGCTTCCAGTGTTTGCTAATCAGTTAGCAAAATGCCATTAACTTAGCTTACTTCAAGGTAATTGGTTACTAAAAAAAATGTAATTCCCCAGGTGCAGGAAGATGCATAGACCTACTTTCCACCTAACTAAGGCAGTGTTTTTTGCTCTAAGGAGCCTTAAGCAACCTTTGGAGGTAGCCCAGAAGACTACTGTGGCTAGAATATGGGTCTCTTGACCCTCGTTTTAAATTCCCAATGAGCAGACGAACTTTGTTCTTATATGATTTATATACTGGATTTTGAGTGAGATTTTGGTTGGGAAAAAGAGTTCATTTCACAAAATCTTGAAAATCACTGAGGTAAGGGACTTTCTACTTTCTTCAAGAATAACTTTTAATGTAAAACCAATTTATAATAGTTACATAAAGCTGTCTTCAAAAATCATATCTAATTATATTTGTGTTATTAATGAAATTAAGATGACAATGAAATCTTTTAGTAAAACCATAAAATAATATTTGAGTAACAAGGTTTTTGGTGGTTCAATCCATCTTTCACTCAAGTATACTGAGGCAAGGAGAAGTCAGAGCAAATTAACAATGTTTGTGCTGCTTTTAAAAAGATAAAATAATCATAAGGTTTTTTAAATTGATAAAGTCAATATTATGAAAAAAAGTAAAATGAGTCTGATCTGTCTTTCATAAAGTCATGACATTAATGGCCCAGTACATTCTGTCACTTTTTGCATGCAAATTTTGATTATCTGCTCTTGAAACTTGTCTTTATCATCTCCAGTTTCAAAGCAAAACCTGTCCTCCATTAAAAAAAGAGTACAGGGAGATCAGCTCCGTGTTTTGTGACCACCTAGAGGGGTGGGATAGGGAGGGTGGGAGGGAGATACAAGAGGGAGGAGATATAGGGATATATGTATACGTATAGCTGATTCACTTTGTTATACAGCAGAAGCTAACACACCACTGTAAAGCAATTATACTCCAATAAAGGTGTTAAAAAAAAAAAAGTATTGCACATGGCATTTTCTAACATTTAGGGAAGGATTACTTACTGTCCATAAGCATTTCAACATTGGTTTCAATATTATAAAATTTCTAAACAGGCTCAAAAGGTTGTATGAATGTAAGCGATAATATAGTTAAGTTTGTTTGGTTTCTTCCTATACACCTATGCTAGACTCTGGCAAAATAGTAATAGTAATAGTGATGAGGGGGAGAAAGAGGAAGGTGGGAGAAGGAGCGGGAGGAGAGGGAGGAGAAGAAGGAGAAGGAGAATTATTTTCTTTATCTCTGATCTTGAGGAACTTTTAGTTTAGTGGTAAAGACATCCACATGAAGAATTTTAATGCAATTATGTCTGATTATAAAAATATATACACCAACAACACAAAGAAAGGGAAATGAGTTCCAACTGAAGTTTCAGGAAAATTTTTCTAGAAGCCACATTTAAACTCAGGGCTTTAAAAAAAAAAGTTTTATTGAGATATTATTGAGGCATAATTCACATACCATACTATCCATTCATTTAAAGTTTACAATTCAACGATTAATATATTTGCATGGTTGTACAACCATCACCAATATCAAATTTTAGATCATTTTGCTCCCCTCTAAAAGAAACTCGGTAGCTATTAGCTGTCACTCATCATCTCCCTCCACCACCTCTACTCTCACTCCCACAAGCCCTAAGCACCCACTTATCTACATGACGTCTCTATGGATTTGCCTATTCTGGACTTTCCATGTAAATAGAAGTATATACTATGTGACCTTTTGTGACTGACTTTTTTACTTAGTATAGTGTTTTCAAAGTTCATCCTGTTGTAGCATGTGCTATTATTTCATTTATTTTTATTGCTGAATAACTTTCCATTGTATGAATGTGCTATATTCTATTAATTCATTCATCAATTAATGGATATTTGGGTTGTTTCCACTTTGAGTCTATTATAAGTAATGCTTTAAGAACATTTGTGTGTACAAGTTTTCTGTGAAATTTTTTCTTTTTTTATAAATTTATTTTTATTATTTATTTTTGGTTGCATTGGGTCTTTGTTGCTGCACGGGCTTTCTCTAGTTGCGGCGAGCGGGGGCTACTCTTCATTGGGGTGCACAGGCTTCTCATTGCAGTGGCTTCTCTTGGTGCGGAGCATGGGCTCTAGGTGCACAGGCTTCAGCAGTTGTGGCACATGGGCTTTAGTGGCATGTGGGATCCTCCCGGACCAGGGATCGAACGTGTGTCTACTGCACTGGCAGGCGGATTCTTAACCACTGCACCACCAGGGAAGTCCCTGTGAACTGGTTTTTATTTCTCAAGTATATACCTAAGAGTGAAATTGCTGGCTCATATGGTAATTCTATGTTGAATTTTTTGAAAAATTGCCAAACCATTTTCCAAGGTGGCTACGCCATTTTACATTCCCACCAGCAATGTAAGAGGGTTCCAATTTTTCCACATCCTCACCAACACTCATTATTATCCTTCTTTTTGTTTATAGCCAATTTAGTGGTTATAATGTGTTATATTGCTGAGGTTTTGATTTGCATTTCCTTAATGACTAAAGATTTGAGCATCTATATCATGTACTTATTGGCCATTTGTATATCTTCTTTGGCGAAATGTCTATTCAGATTCTTTGCCCATCTTTTAATTGTTTTTTTCATCTTTTTATAATTGAGTCATAAGAGTTACTTATATACTCTGTATACAAGTTCCTTATCAGATATATTATTTGCAAATAGTTTCTCCCTTTCTGTGGGTTGTCACTTCACTTTCTTGGTCTTATTTGCAGCGCATATGTTTCTAATTTTGATGTAGTCTAATTTATCCGTTTTATTGTTGTTGTTGCTATTGCTTGTGCTTTTGGTGTCGTATCTAAGAAAACATCTGAGCTTAGGCCTTGAATGAAGAGTAAGAAAGAACCAAATTAAGAGCGAGAAAAACAAATACCATATGCTAACACATATATATGGAATCTAAAAAAAAAAAAAATGGTTCTGAAGAACGTAGGGGCAGAACAGGAATAAAGATGCAGATGTAGACTGCATGGACTTGAGGACACGGGGAGGGGGAAGGGTAAGCTGGGACGAAGTGAGAGAGTGGCATGAACATATATACACTACCAGATGTAAAATAGATAGCTAGTGGGAAGCAGCCACATAGCACAGGGAGATCAGCTCGGTGCTTTGTGACCACCTAGAGGGGTAGGATAGGGAGGGTGGGAGGGAGATGCAAGAGGGAGGAGATATGGGGATATATGTATATGTATAGCTGATTCACTTTGTTATACAGCAAAAACTAACACACCATTGTAAAGCAATTATACTCCAATAAAGATGTTTAAAATAAATAAATAAATAAATAGCCTCATGTGACTAGTGGCACAGGAAAAAAAAAAAAAAGAACAGCGGAAGCTCATTCTAGGCAAAGGTAATAGAACAAGCAATGGCATGGAAGCATGATGCAGTGTGAAATCCTCCTCTGTTTGTTTAGAACAGGGGAGATTCCCACAGAGCCATACCTAGTAACTTTGGCACACCATCATACCAGTTTTATAATGTACAATGTAGTTCTCAAAAGGGTATTAGTAACGCTATTCTAGGTTAAGCTCAGTTAAAGGAGTGTATGTTCTAAAAGAAGGTCCACATAATGCAAACATTTAAAAAATATCTATATTCTTTTAACTAATTAAATATTTGTATCCTTTAATTTGAAGGCCCTGAGGAAAAGTTCAGTTTACATATCCTAGTTATTATTCTGGATTCTAAACTATATCTAGGAGATTGTCAAGTATACCTTAAGATTTTTTTCAAATATTACAATTCTATGAAAAGGTGGTAGAAAAGAAAAAAAATTTTGTTCTTCCTCTAAACCCAATAGCGATTTATTTTTACTGCTCTTACAGATTTGATTAACTCCTCTGTGTCTTAACCTATGATTAGAGTCTAAGCTTCTTGATATTCCTGACCATGTCTAGCTTTTATTTATTGTATCTAACCAATATATATTTATCAGGTCTAGGTCACTGTGTATAGGGTAGAAGGTCCAACTGAAAGCTACGAGGGCTAGGAAAACTCTGAGTTATAACTTACACTGCAGACCTTCCCTTCAGGATCAGGCTGAAGCCACCCTCTAAGGGCCTTTGCCAGATATCACATCATCTTGTGGCATCCTTCTGTTCTGCCCTGCTTCTCCCACTCCTTTACCAGTCTCCCCTATGAACAATTCCTTAACAAATCACTTATACACCAATCCTCATCTCAGGAACTGCTTCCAGGAAACTTGATCTAAGATACTATGACAGAAGATAAACAATGAAAAGGTATGCAGTGAGGATAAATAATTAACAAGATGGATTTATATTTTTCAAGGAAGCCAGACTTAAATACATTTAGACCATTATCACCTTGCTTTGACTAGCACTGCACTAGTAGGTGCTTCATAAATATGTGTTGGGTGAACAATTATGAATAATTAATTTAACCAACAAGTATAGAACACATATACCCATTAACTAACTCCTATGCATTTGATTGGGCAATATTGACCAGAGGCAGATTTCAGAGAAGAAATCTATTTAATTGCAGATAATGGGCTTAATATTAATTAGTGGAAATTGAATATATCAACTAAGGAAAAGTATATGTCACTTGGACCTAATTTGCCAGAACTATGAAATGTGTCTGTGTAATTATTAGTAATAAAAAGGACTAGAGAATAATTATTTATAAATCCAATACCCTTTTCTTAAAAGAATATTTTCAGACATTTATCTATCTAGTTACCAAAATAAAAATGCAAGTTAATTCTCATGTATAATTTATTAAATATTATATAATCCATTTTATGATGGATGTAAGAGGAAGTTATTATATTTAAGGTTAAAATTTTTATGAATGTTTTTACTAAGATTTAAAATAACATTTTTACAACAGGACCTAAAGATATCTTTACTCCCATTTTTATTACAGTTTTATTCACAATAGCCAAGACATGGAAAAACCTAAGTGTCTTGTCAATGGATGAATAGATATAGAAGATGTGGCATATATGTGAAATGGAATATTATTCATCCATGAGAAAGAAGGAAATCCTGCTATTTGCTATATCATGGATGAACCTTGAGGGCAATACACTAAGTGAGATAAGCCAGAAAGAAAAAGACAAAAACTGTATGATATCACTAATATGTGGAATCTCAAAAGCCTGAACTGATAGAAACAGAGAGAATGGCAGTTACCAGAAACTGGGGGTGGCAGAACTGCGGAGATGTTAAAGTGTACAAATACGGAACTAGATGATGAATAAGTTCTGGAGATGTAATGCAAAGCTTAGTGATTATAGTCAACAATACTGTATTATATACTTCAAAGTTGCTAAGAGACTAAATCTTGAGTATTCTCACCACAAAAAAGAAATGAGAATTATGTGACATAATAAAGGTGCTAGCTAACACTATAAATGTAATCATATTGCAATATATAAACTGGTCAAATCAACATGCTATAGATCTTAAACTGACACAATGTTATATATCAATTATATCACAATTAAACGATTTTTCTAGGTATTTAGATATTTGGCTTTTCTGCTTTAAAACGTTTTCCAGGCTAAAACTCTCACTGTCCAGCTCTGAGTTACAGGACTCTGCAGACTTAATTATTTGTCATCTATGTGCTAGAGCCAATCCAATGTTAATTTTGTTTGTTTGTTTTGGCCTCAGCAGGCAGCATGTGGGATCTTAGTTCCCAGTCCAGGGATCAAACCCGTGCCGCTTGCATTGGAAGAAGCATGGAGTCTTAACCACTGGACCACCAGGGAAATCCCAATCCAATGTTACTTTTGATGTTTATCACAATGTTCTGGAAAATTTTAAACCTATACAAAAGTAAATAGAATTGCTTAATTAGCCCATATATACCCTTCACAAGCTTCAACAAACAATGATTTATCATTCATAGTTCCCCTATCCTTCCTCTCATCTTTTTAAAACAATCACTTATTTTAGTTTTCTTGAAGTATCTTAAGCAAATTACAGACATTGTGTCATATCTTCTGTAAATACTTCATATTATCTCTATCGAATAGTCCATTTAAAATACTTAACCATAATACTATTCATTACATCTTGTACTACGAACAAGAATTCCTTAATATAATATAAACCAGGCTGTGTTCAATTGTCCTCGATTGTCCTTAAAGTCCTTTTAAATATTTACTTTCAGTCAGAATCTGGAAAAATCTTATCCATTAGAATGATATGACACTTAGATATTTAAATCTATAACATTTTTTCCCCACCCATATTATGTACTAGATGATCTGTCCTATACATTTTCCTACAATCCATATTTAGGTGATTGCATCCTGGTGCTATTTAACATTGCTAACTCCATATTTTCTAGAAATTGCTAGTTAATTCTATAGGCTTCATTATATTTAGGTTCACTTTTAAATTTATTTGGGAACAGAGCAAGAATAATTCATGGGTAGCACTGTGTACTTCCTAGTGCTTATCATCAAGAGGCATAGCATACCTGGTTGTCCCATTGTCAGTTATGTTAATACTGATCAGAGGGTCCAGGTGTTCTTACACTGATCCATCCACTTTAAATTTCCTCAACATATTTCACCTAATAATTTTAGCAGTCATTGATGATCCCTGCCTAGATCCATTAATTTGAGGGGGAGGTTGAAAAATGGTGATTGTTTAAATTCTGTATTTTTTCAGCATGTATTAGCTGAAGTTCATCTCTAAAGAAGACATTTTCTTACTTACTTTTCTTACTTACTTACTTGTTTGCTTACTCTGAAATACAGCTGTATAGAAAAGCAAGGAATTTTCAAAAAAATGAGTATGTGTCAGAAAATTCTAAATGTGACCATTAAATTTTTGTTGGTTTACTTTTTAATGTTGTGGTTTTGGTTTTGGTTTTGGCTTTCTGGTATCATTATATACTCAGATTTTGATGTCTTTGATGTTAATACAGTCATTTTGAGATTCAAATTGTTTCTTCTTTGACCAGTGGAAACCCTTTCCAGTTGGCTTTTGTGTCCTTTGGAAATGACCCTAAGTCATCTTTGATCCTTTCTTTGTTTTATGGCTGGAATAAAAATCTAGGCTCACCTTGTGTATTTCCTGCCCCTGGACAGGAATCAGCCATCCTTCCAAGGAGACCTAGTCCCATTTACTGCGAAATTTTACTGAGAGATCAAAATCCAGGTGCTATGCGTGCTCTTTGCTATACTGTCTCTAGAAATTTTCATTAGACTGAGCTAGGAAATGCATATATTTTTGAAAAAGAAAATTACAAGTTCATATGGATTTTTCCAACTAAAATTAAAATTACAAAGTTTTCATTTAAATTGAGTGTATACTTACATTTTTCTATTATTATATTCTTTAACCTATTGTATTAGTTTCCTATTGCTGCTACGATAAAATTACACAAGCTTAGAGGCTAAAAACCACATGAATTTATTATCTTAAGAGCTTTGGTGGAAAAAAGTTTAAAAATGGGTCCCAAACCTGCATCTTTTGGGGTTTCAAGGAGAGAAACTGTTTTTTTTGTTTTTTTATTGTTTTTTTTGTTTTGGTTTGTTTTTGCTTTTTCCAACTTCCTGCAACTGCCTACATCCTTTGGATTATTGCTACTTTCTTCCATCTTCAAAGCCAGCAGCATATCATCTTCTCTCTTTTACATGGAGCCCCAGGGTAATCTCTCAGCTCAAGATCCTTAACTTAATCACACCTGCAAAGTTCATGTGCCATATCATTCACAGGTTCCAGCGATTAGGATGAGGTCATCTTTAGGGGCCATTATTCGGCCTCAAAGCAACAACAACAGAAATAACAACAATAATGTCAAAACTACAAAAAAAAAAAAACTACTAAAAGCAATTTAGTCTTTCTTTGCAGTTCTCCCTCCCTGCCCCCATTGAGGATATATCCCACTAACATATAACCAAAAGACTATGGTTTAAAATCACTTGAGATCATTCTTCCTTGTATGCTGATTCTATCACACTGATATTGACTTTAGTTAATTTGCCTTATCTTCAATTTTTAGGAATTTAAAAATAATTTATAATTTTTGGAACTATATAAAAATACATGGTTTCAACATCAAAAATATAGAATAAAATACATTCAAAGATATCTAGTTTAATCTCTGTCCCTTAATCCTTGTTCCTTTCACTCCCTAATGGTAACTGTTTTCATTAGTTTTTTTCTGCCATTATTTATTTCTAAAAATATCAAAATATTTGTATAGAGACAGAGATGATAGATAGGTAGACAGATGATAGATCTCAACCATAGAGATCATTCCTCTGTAGTGTATGAAGAGCTTCCTCATCTCTTTCACAGACACCTAGAGATCCATTGAATAGATGTACCATGTCTTTTTTAACAGTGTGAAATGTGAGGTAAAGATTTAAATGTATTTTCTTTTAGAAAGACAAGATTTTGTGCCAAAATGACCTATTAAATGATATATGTTTTTCCTAATGATTTGAAATACTGTCTTTATTTTACATTGTTTGTTTGTATATATGGTTCTTTTCTAGGGCTTTATAAATTGTTTGTTGGCCTGTCTATTCATGCAACAATACCATGCTATTTTAATTATTTTTTATAATATGTTTTAAAATATGGTAGAGTAAATCCTCCTAAGTTAATCCACTCTTTTAAAAATGTTTAGATATTTTTGATTTCTTATTTGTTTCCATAAATTTTAGAATAAGCCTGCCTAATTTTAAAATAGCCTGTTGATTTTTTAAAAAAATTTTATTGGAGTATAGTTGTTTTATCAAAACAATGTTGTGTTAGTTTCAGATGTACAGCAAAGTGAATCAGTTATACATATATCCACTTCTTTTTTCTTAAGATTCTTTTCCCATATAGGCCATTATAGATTATTGAGTAGAGTTCCCCGTGCTATACAGCAGGTCCTTATTAGTTATCTATTTTATATACAGTAGAGTGCATATGTCAGTCCCAATCTCCCAATTTATCCCTCCCCCACCCCTTACCCCCTGGTAACCATAAGTTACATAACCATCTGTAACTCTATTTCTGTTCTGTAAAAAAGTTCATTTGTACCCTGTTTTTAGATTCCACATATAAGCAATATCATATATTTGTCTTTCAATGTCTGACTTACTTCACTCAATATGACAATCTCTAGGTCCATCCATGTTGCTGCAAATGGCATTATTTTGTTCTTTTTTTTAATATTCCATTGTATATATGTACCACTTCTTCTTTATCCATCCCTCTGTTGATGGACATTTAGGTTGCTACGATGTCCTGGCTATTGTAAATAGTGCTGCAATGAACATTGGGGTGCATGTCTGTTTTTGAATTATGGTTTTCTCCAGGTATATACCCAGGAGTGGGATTGCTGGGTCATACGGTAGTTTTATTTCTAGTCTTATAAGGAACCTCCATACTGTTGATGTTTTTATTGAGATCATAATACAAGAGAATAGGTTCTTGAGAGTGCATAAATAAAGTGTGAAATAAAGGGGCCATGAGAAACAAAGAAATGAGCTCTGTGATTCAAAGAAAAGCAGACATGGTGTCAAAGACAGCAGTAGTTTTAGGTAGCAGTATGTGCTCTGTGTAGTATTAGTAATACTGGCAGTAGTGACTTAGCACCTACCTTAGTGCCTAACATTTGTCAGGCACTGTGCTCAAATTCCTTACATACTTTATGAAATTTAATCCTCACAAAAAACTTTTAAGGGACAAAGTCAAAAATGGAACCTAAATCTCTTTCCCTAAAGCTTGTAGTGAACCACTATGGTCCACTATGTCTAAGGAAGTAAGTCCAAAACAATCTACTAGTATTACCCTATATTAACTATACTCTGAAAGAGAACTGCCTCCAAAGAATCAGTAAGTGTAATCAGTAGGGGGACCTCAGTGACAATAAAAGAATTGTCCCTGCCTGCTAGAGAATGGAAAGTCTGTGGAAATGAAAAACATACATGCAGTACCTCTTACAAGGTAAGTAAATATCTAGGACCCACATATGCCTGGGGTTACATATAAGCATCTTGGGGATTTTCTGGAATGCATCACTATATAAATCCATGAAATGAATGAATGTCAAACTCTAAAATGCATCAGAATCATCCAGAAGCCTTATTAAGACATATGTTGCTGTACCCCACCCCTAGAGTTTCTGATTCAGCAAGCCTGGATTGGGACCCAAGAATTTGTGTTTCTGATGATGTTGATCCTGTTGTTTCAGGGACCACAATTTAAATCAAATGGGCTATTCCTATAATTGGTAATAATAATAAAAGCCGATCAAAGTAGTGATCAAGTAAAATCATTTTCAGGTTACAAAATGTTGGTAGAGTAGGAGTATGAGGTCAGCAGTCTGGCAGCCACCATCTAGTCTCTATGGCTTAACAATGTGAGTAGCCTTGATTTAGTCACTTAACTTGTCCAGGCTCAGTCTGCACATGTATGAATTGCAGAAGAAAGGATAATATATATTCAAAGTTTCATCAGAGTATTGGAATTCTAATAAAAAATAATAAGGTTCACCTATCCTAAAGAAATTAGAAATATAGGAACTACAACTGTCCTCAGAGAGGGCAGTTATAATTAATTAGGCACAACAATTCAGAATAGAGAGAATGCAAAGTCAGCACCATATTAACACATCTCTGGGACTTGACTATAATGTGATTGAATGTATTAATGGTAATATATCTAAAGAAAGAATGAGCCAATCAAAACAGAAATTGGTCTGCCTTGGGAACAGAAAAATAAGCTTTTAGGAGGACAAATTGGCAAGTAGTAACTATTTGGGAAACTGTCCAAGAGAGAGAAAATCTTTACTATTGGACTCAAGCCTTAAGGTCTCCTATCTCATAATAGATTAGACAGCCTTCAGCTATCCCAATTAAAATTCCTTGCTAACCAACATAATTTTTGCTTGGCTTCTCAACTGGTTTGCCTGTTGAGAGAGTGATCCTGCTATACAAGAGCAATATTCAATTTGCCATTGCATATTAAAATTTTGGCATTTTGATCAAAATTTTGCTTTATCTGCAGCTTACCTACACTGATTTACAGGTGGAACAATCTGCTGTAATCTGCAATTGCATTTCTCATTATAAATGCCTAACCTGATTTCTGCATTGTTTGTATGTGTATCTGTCTTTATGAGTTTGGAAAGTGCCAACTCATCCCTAATCTGCTTTCACTATACTAACAAAACCAGGCTTATGAACCTGCAAAATGAGTATCAGAACCTGAAGTGGCCTTATTTACCAAGGTAAAAGTCCCTCTGAGGATGACTGCCTAGAAAGCCAGCCAGCATTCTCCAGGTGGTACCTCTCTCCACTGCTGTGAGGGATGGTTTTGGTCAGTTTGCTCATGAATCCATTTTTAAACCTTCCTCTACTCTGCTCTGTATCATTGAGCAGAGGCTAAACACTTGTATGTTATACCTACTTCCCAGACTCTCAATGGTTTCAAACAATGGATTGGTACTGCCATAAGACTGAAGGACAGAAGAAAAGGAAAAGCCATGTATTTCTCCCTCTTCTCAGCCACTTCCATTCCCAGCAATTCATTTCCTTCATTAAATTTTCTCAGTTCTAAACTCAGAGGATTTTTTTTTTAAATTTAAGTACTGTTTTTAGTTTCAGGTGTACAGCATGGTGATCCATTGTTTTGTTTTTCAGATTATATTCCATTATAACAAGATACTAGGTATAATTCCCTATGCTTTACAGTAAATCTTTGTTGTTTTTCTAAACTTAAAGTTTCAACTAATCAGAATGGTTTCTGTTTTCCTTGTCCAACCCTAACTGATGACCATGTGACATAAGAGCTCACTAGTAACTGCCACCATCTGTTCAAGAAGTATTAAGTATGTGCCCATGGATACACACACACACACACCCCCCACACACAGACTCATAATAAAATTATATAAACCAATAAAAATTTTGGTTTGTATTTTTTTGGTAAATTATACTAAGCAGCTATGTTAAATAGTCACAAGCCAAGTGTGTGACTTATTGTGATTATCAAAGAGCAGAGGGAATCAAAATCTCAAGTAGACAAGTGGTTGTGAGGGCACCTGTAGAGTTAGATTATGCACACATCTAATAAGAAAGTAAATGTAGTTTTCAATTTAATCTATGAACAAATCAAACCAATGGCAATATTCAGACTGATAAACATAATGTTACAGATGTCATCACAATATTGGAGCATTTACAAGTTTTGTTAACTAAATTATTGGCCAAGGGAGTACACTGGTCTGCAAGCAGGGGCTCCAAACATATGTGAGAAAAAGTACCTATGGATCATCCATCCTATATCATGCATCCAAATTCCCTGTGCTTATGAAGGAACGGGCTTTCTGTTTTGCACCATATGAACAATGTTAAGGCTATACTCCCTCAAAGGCTTCCAGCAAAATTAGCTGGGGCCAGTTGACAATATGAAGTCAAACATGTCTTAGCATACACTTTTTCAAACTCTGTTCTACTTTCTGTTGATGTCAATTTTTTCCCTTTTCTGATGAAAGCCAGGCTTCCATCATTTCTAAATTATTTAGATAGACATAGGGTTAGGACTTTGTAGTTTGGTTTTAAGCAACAAATTCCAAGCAATGAATTACCAGGTTTTTGTCTGATACTTAAGAATATGTTTCCGTCACTGAGATCCCAAGGTTGCCCTGTTATATCTGTAATGAAAAATGTGTACCATTGTCAAAAGTGGCATGGAAGGTTTAAAGTTAGACTCTTCTCCGACCGCAGGGCTTTAATAGCTTCATATTATTGAGCCCCATTTCCCAAGTGTCTTTAAATCCTTGCTGGATAATAAAATAAGAAGACATATTAAGTCCTCTTGGAGACCACCAAGGGAGCAGTTAATGCATCCCTGCAGGCATTGAGGTATGCGGCTTCCACCAGTGCCTACACAGGTGAATCTAAGGTTTCCTTAAATGCTTAATTCTAAGAGGTAAATGACATAGGCACAGGCAAACACAATTTAGTACTTTTAAAAAGGAACAGAATTAATTAAAATATTCAACAGTTAACCCCAAGTGATAATGCCTGCCACATTTACTCCTTTAATAAATGAGATCCTCTATGTGAAAGCTTTTATGTTTATGGTCTCATATAGTTTATCCTCCAAAGCAGGATACTTGTGGGGACTGAGAGACAACGACATCAACAAGTGTACCAGAACAATAGCTATAAACCAGGACTGTCCCAGGCAAATCATGACATATGTTCACTCTGTGATAGAAAATGGGAATGCAAGACCCAGTCCTTTGCTTTCTAGTTTACAGCTCAGTGACAGAGACAGGAAATGGAAAAACAATACGATTATTCTATTTTATTATTTCTATCATCCTTATCATCGTTATTCAAGATTTTTGTCCTCCCTTGTATGATTTTATTTGATCCTTGAAGAACCTATATTTACTACTACATTGTCATTTTGTACATGAGGAAAACAACTGAAAGGAAGGTTAAATATATTACCCACATTCACAGGGCTGAAAAAGTAGAGAAGGTGAAATGTGAAACTATGTAGTTTGTCTGCAGAGTCTAAATTCTCACTCACTCCCCAAAGCAGGACCCTATGATGTATTATGGTAAGAAATGGCCTGATATTCTGGGATCACATAGAAGGGACATTTAAGCAAGCCTCTTTGACCAAGCAAGACTTTATGAAAGAGGTGATTAATAAGCCACTGACTCAGCTGGCCAAGGGAAAGGAGTGCAGACAAGTGGAAGAGACAACAAATATAGTAAATCAGTAGGCAAAGCACCGTAAATTCCTTCAAGATTAATGAGGCACAGCAGTCATTACATGTCTAATGTGCTCTTTAAAAGCAGCCCAGAATATGCCCAGCAAAGGTATAAACTATCTAATTTAAAAGAACAAATAATATACGTTATGAGTTGAACTGTGTGCCCCCAAAGGTATGTTAAAGTCCTAATTCCCAGTACCTCAGAATGTGACCTTATTTGTAAATGGGGCTGTTGCAGCTGTAATTAGCTAAAATGAGGTCATACTGGAGTATGCGGGCCTATAACCCAATATGACTGGTGTCCTTACAGGAAGAAGAAAAAGCCATTCAAAAGACACACACACACACACACACACACACACACACACACACACACATGTGACGAAAGAGGCACAGATTGGAATGATGTGGCTGAAAGCCAAGGAAAACCAGGGACTGATGGCTACCACCAAAAGCTGGGAAAAGGCAAGGAAGGATTCTACGCAGAATCTCAGAGGGAGTATTATGGCCCTGCTAACACCATGATTTCAGAATTCTAGACTTCCAAACTGTGAGAGAATAATTTCTGTTGTTTAAGCCACCTAGTCTATAGCACTTTATTACAGCAGCCCTAGAAAACTAATACAATGTAAAACTATGCAATTCAGGCACTTGTACGATTTTGGAATTAGGGAACTCTTTAGGCTAATATGAGACATTACCTGATGTAGAATTTATATATCTCATGAAATGTGTTTCCATGTATTTTATATAACACACGTAATGCTTTTGCGTTATTTTAGAAAACTCTTTCCAAAATGATTGCTTACAGTCCATCTTCTTGATGGCACTGTGAAGAGTTATTCAAAATGGTAAATTGTTCTGATTATAAATGCAATGCAAAAGATCGCTTAGGGCTTCCCTGGTGGCGCAGTGGTTGAGAGTCCGCCTGCCGAGGCAGGGGACACCGGTTCATGCCCCGGTCCGGGAAGATCCCACATGCTGCAGAGCAGCTGGGCCCGTGAGCCATGGCCGCTGAGCCTGCATGTCCTGAGCCTGTGCTCCGCAACGGGAGAGGCCCGTGTACTGAAAAGAAAAAAAAAAAAAAAACCTAAGGGAAAAAAACTATATTGTAGGATATCTACCACTTAAAAATCTCCTCATATGTCAAATAATACATATCTGAAAATATGTCAATGGGAGTATTCTTCTAATAATAAAAATACAAAACCAAATCATCAATGTCTATGTAGTTATTCAGAACTTCTACATTAAAAGAATTGCAACTATTTACCATAAAATGATCCATTTTAACTATGTACAATACAACTAATAGATTCTCAATTATATATTGATAGGCAATATTGATTTCCTTCCATCTTCTGGAAATGCCCTGATAATTTTAAAAAGCTTATTTCATGTCAACTGCTGTAATAAAATAATGGTTATGGTCTCATCACTTATATATTTTTCATTGAAATATGTAGATTTCAAAAGGAGACATCTAATTTCTAACTTTCATGTGATCTGTATATTCAATTATTTTGACTCTGTTTTGATATGCATTTTCTGATCACTCTCAAGATCCAATTTTGACCATGAGAGGCAAAGCTGTCAAAACCAAACAAATCCTCAGTCTGTATTTATATTGTAAATCTCCATCACATGACATTCCTTGCAAATGAACTTGCAAACTTTCAATGCTTAGATTTAATTCGAGTAGAAGACATATTTTTCAAGAGATGAGGAGAATAAATGAGGACAATATACTCCACACCCATGCTAATTTAATTAAATTTAATTAAACATCCTACCTTGGCTAGTTTCTTGTGGTTTACCTTTACAAGTCTTCAGGAAAAGTAGAAGTACAATAATTCTGAATCAGAATTAAGCAACATAAGGTCAGCAGAAAGGGAGCAGAAACTAGGATTGATTAGGTGTATAAACACACTCCTCATTAGGTTTGAGTCCAGGAGATATGTACTGTCATATGCTGGAGTTGCCTCAGGAAAGAAAATCTGAGACAAGAGATTACAAGTAGATAGTTTATTTTCAGAATTAATCCCAGGGAAGCCAAGTAGGGGGCTGTGTAAAGTGACATAGAGAAGGAGAAAAACCGATACAACAAAGTGTTATTATGCTAGTCACTGCTGAGAGTGACTGGGGCTCCATTCTACTGGGACCCTCTAAGGAGCCATGTAGAATATGTTACAGAATTGCCTGACCAAGGGGGCATGTATCGACTGGATCCTACTCCCTATTGACCAAAGAGCTGCTTTTCAAACAGCAATTAGTACTCTGCTGTAGAAAGTTTAGTTTTGTTCTAGAATCTAAAGTTTTGTGCTGTGACTCTATTCTTAGGACCTAATAAAAGATCCACACAGCATCTGTGTCCAACACCTTGCCTGAGTAGCAAGGCAGTTTGCACTAAAACCTGGACTTGCTGCAGAGCCCTCTCTTCCTCTGAGTCCTACTTGAAAATCATAGCCTTTAAAGTTGCCTGATAAAGTGACTTGTAGTATTTCCAAATGTAGTAATATGCAGCTCCTAAAGTTCAAAAAAGTTTACCATATGCTGGACCTCCTTCTTAGTGGTGGGCCTGTGAGGAGCAACAACTTTTTTATAACCTTAGATGGAATGTCCTAGCATGCCCCAGACCATCAGACTCCAAAAATCTTCTCCAATTTGACAGACTACTAATATTCTGGTACTGTATTTCTCATCCTCTGGCATGTGTCTGTCTTATATGGCATCCAAAGTACTTGCTACATCCTGTTCAAAAGGTCAAAATGAAATGATATAATGAACATAATGGACTAGTATAATGTTATGTAGATTATGAAGATAATCAAATTCCTTGTGCACTATAATGTTACAGAGAGTGACAGAGTTCATCCTGACCCAGGGCAGAGCACAGCTTCTTCTTGAGAACTGAAAAGCATTCATTTATCAGATGACTAGCTATACACCAGCTAGTATCAGAGGTGTATCAATTTGTTCCAGTGCAGACAATACATCTGGTCCAGATTACAGCTAGCTCAAAATACATTAGTTAAAGCCAGGCATATGATCAAAACCAACTTCAAGGGGAGAGTAAGAAATACTCCACCTACTCTACTGGGTTACCTGCAATTGTGTAGTGATGAGAGTAATAGCTGAGAATTATTAACTTTATAGAATTATTATGTTGTATCAATAATGGAATCACAAATATGGTGATGATTGACTAAGTATTTACTTTTTGCTAGGTACTCCACTAAATGATCAACATGTATTATCTCATTAAGTACACGGACTAACGTTTTTGCAAGTATCTGGAACTGTATGATAAATGTTTCTTCTAACATCAGGACTGTCCATGGAATTAAACAAATGATAAACTCTGAAATAACTGCAAATGGATTCAGATCTCCTGAGGAACAAAAATGACCCTTTATATTCATGAGGATTTTTATTAAATTAAAAAAAAACCTTTGGTTAATGCTGATATACTGGGAATAAAATGTATCAGTAGTTTTGGAGTAAAGTGTTGAACCAAAAGAGGCTTTCCATATTCTATATTAAAAGTAATGGTAACAAAACTATTTGAAGGTGTGACATCAATGATCAGAAAGGCTATAAGAGCTTTCTCCTAAACAGCTATGGTGAGTATATTTCCTCTTGTAACCATGACCTTAATAAAGATGTATGTCACCAGGGGATGAGACTGTGTGTGTGTGGCGGGGTGGGGGGGGACTGTGAAGTTACTCACTGATATAAAATTTGTGATTAATAAATTTTTGCATACTTCTCCTAAACCCTTTGTCATATTCTATCCAAAGATACATTGAAAAAATATTAGTTGTTTCAGTTGGAGAGTCTCTCACATGATGCAGAAAACAGGTCCAGTATGTCAAATATCCTATTGTTTAAATCATTTACAAGAGGACTATATTCATAATTCATTTGTTATTGGTGTGGTAATATTGAGGGAGAAAGAACAGAGGAAGGAGGGAAGAAGGGAGAGAAGGAATGAAAGAAGGAAAGAAGGAGAAAAGAAAAGAAGGAAAATTAAGAGAGTAGGTAGCAAAATCCTGAAATTATGGATATCCAGAAGTAATATTAGGTTGGTAGATTTACTGACAAACCCTTGTCTTTCTTTCTTACCTTCCCACATACTTTTATAATAAGCCCTCCTTAAATGAGGTAGTCTGAACACAGTTCTAGTCCTTGCAAGCTAAAAAAAGCTAATTAACAGAGATGCAAAAGCTCTGCAGTGCATTACAACACAAAAATATTGAAATTTATTGAAATGCATTTAATTTAGACTATAGAAATGCTAAGAACCTTTTTTAAAATTTACTTATTTCAAATATGTTCGACGTTGGAGTCTAAATATAAATTACTTAAAAATAATATAAAGCCAATATATATTTTATTATGTACCAATATAATGCTTACTATGTACCATATATATATGTATATACAAAATATACGTACATATATATTTACACATACATTTAACTTTTGAAAGGAGTCTATGATATAAATAAGATGGTTAGCATCATCGCTATTATATAGATAAGAAAACTGAGGCACAGAGAACAGAGAGGTTAAGGAACTTTCCCAAGGTCACACTAGTAGTCATGATGGATCCTGGATTATATCCAGGCAGTCCCAGTACCATGCTCTTAACCACTGCTATGTACTGACCTTCTTCACTTATTTTATTTTAAAGAAAATTTTAAAGAATCTAGAAAAAAATGCTGCCTTAGAACACTTGTAGAAATGGAAATTTTTATGACTCTCGCCACAGGAATAGGCAACAGATTAAGAAATCTTCTGAAGAGTGAATGAGGAACTTCTCTCTTTCACTGCATTATCATATTTAGATTAGACATAGGAGCAAGAAAGTCATTCCAGCTTCATGGTATCAGCCAAGAAAAATTATCCTCAGGACCAGATGCCAACAGCATGCCCTTTAGTATTTGGACAGGATACAAAGGCCCAGCTGTTCTGTCAGCCTTCCTTATACAGTTTGTTGACAAAGAAGAGGCCCAGTTAATTTTCCAAATATGCAATATAAACTGAAACTGATTCACCTGCAAACACCTGAATTACTTCTAGGAATGAAGAAATAATAATACTGAAATAATAAATTTTTCATAGGCTCATAACACACTGAAACGTTTCCAAAAATGGAATTTCTCAGGAAAAATAAGTAAGACAATAACCTACTCCTGTTTTTCAGAACTACTTTTGGATTGGCCAGAGCTCAAAGATTGCATCCAGATTGCTGAATCACGAAAGGGAAGATGTATGGAGAAAATAAGAAACGGCTAATATTAAGGGAATGTAAGGATGAAGATAGAGGGAGAGGAACAGCTGGGATGACTTAAAAACAAAGATAAGTTGCATTTTTAAGTAAAATTTGAAGTTCAGAAGCTGCAGAACTTGGTACATTCATTGTGGGAATAATGGGAGCATCAATGAGTCTTCTCTTGTGGCCTCTTTTAGGTTTACTCGGACCTTCCTACTTTGATCCCAACTTTTTTACTCTGGAATTTTTATTCTATGTATATAAATTAAGAAAATCAAATTATAACAACACTAAACTTTCTTTGGGATAATATTCTTGAGTTAGTGTTATCATTTTTTAATTTTAGTAAAATTATTTTCATTGGACTATACTGTTTTCTGCATAAATCTGAAAATAAAAATGCTTTACATATCAGCTTCATCTACATCACATTTTAACAATTATTGCTTCTGTGCTTATATATTTAATTTTGCAATCATTTTTTCTACTAAGTCTAATTATATTGGGTCAAATTTTCTGCAGCTCAATTTTATTGAGACAATTTTATTCTTTAATAAATTTTCAGTTCTTAGCAAGTGTCATAATTTGCAATTTTAGCCACTATGTATTTTAATATTTTTCAATATTTTAAAATAATTTTTCCTAGATTACTTTTACTGTTTTCCATTTTATCAGCAGCATAAGTTTTATAAAACATATTTCACCATTTCAGTTTATTTATGGTCTTATCAATCTACTGCTTCGTTCTGTGAAGTTCATATGCTTATTTTTATTTGTTCCTCAGGGTCAAAATTGTACAGTCAAAACATCCTTGAGGATTAAAGAGTTAAGGATGACAGGACCAAAAGACAAGATAGAAATGATGGGAGACTTTATAATCTCCACATTGTTCTTTACTTTCCCGTATATAGTCGTGTTAGCTGGATTTTTTTTTTTCTGTAATACAAATACTTAAAATATGTAACTTTATCTACCAAATGAGACTTCTTTTCCATCACAGTGTTTGTATTTAATACCAATCCATATTTTGAACCAGTCAGGTTAAATATATGACAATAAGAATTGGCAATTAATGAATAAAAACATCGTGAATATTCTGTATCTGAATTAAATTTTTACATCATAGATACATAGCCTAACTATACTATCTTATATCTAACTCCTTTTTTCACTCCTACAAGCTTTTTCTTTGCTCATTGTTTGTAATTTTAGTGACCTTTGAAAGTCTCAATTTCTGTTCCTGCTACTAAATTAGCTATGAAAGCTGTAGCTGCTGACTCTTGAGAACCTGAATTCATACAGCACCTACAAACATTTGTTTTTTCGAGGTTTTCTATGGATATAATGACTAGGAGTAAGGAAAGTACATGTGACCTCATTCATCACATTCTTCGAACAAATGCTTCCTCCACTGCAATTATGTCATCGTGAAATCATGTTCCACATTCTAAAATAAACTCTTTGCCATATGAATTGTTATCTGACTGAGATATTTTTGTAGTTGTCTTTTTTAACAGCCTCCTTAGAAATGTCTTTTAAATTTCTCACAATACCAAAACAAAAATTTCTTTTTTTTGTCTTATCCACGTGAATACTTCAAGCTTGAATGTTCAGCAGTCACTACTCTTATCCTGCATTGCACACATACTTGAATTTCACACACACACATACACACACAAACACATTTTTAGCTAAATCATCTAAAATGTACACTTTTTGACTTCCAAGAAAAGTGAAAGAGAGTTTTCCACAATATCACGGTTCGGGACTCACCTGTGGACGTGGATGTCCTGTGACCAGACAGGTCAATTCCAGGGTTTCTCCTTCCCGTATAGTGTAGACCCTTTCCGAGTAGCGCTCCTCCTCAATGTTACAGGCCAAGCCTGAATGCACAATACGAACCGTGGGGGGAGCTGTCGAATCAGGAAGAAGAGAGACAAGATACATAAAAAGATAAGCAAACTGTCTTCCCCTGATCATCATGGTTGTTATGGCAATTCTTATTAGACTTTACCACTGTCAGATCCATCAGTCTTAACACTTTGAACATCCCCAAGGGATTAAAGATTTTGCCGGACAGAAAAGTTCAAGTTTACCTTGCAGTCACCAACACAGTCTGAAAATGGCAAAGGGGAATAGGGTAATGGGGAAAAATTGGTGATTCAGTAAATCACCATCATTACAAGACCAATGATAAAACTTGATTGTTAAAATGTGACAGTTCCCTTCCTCTCTGAAATCTAAAATTTAATATAGTAAGGGATGTTGTCCAAAAACTAGGTAGTGCAAAAGAAAGACCATCAGAAAGGAAAAAGGAATGTGAATTAAAGACATTGCCATTTTTCTATTAATTTTATAAGTCGTGTGGTGTAACTAAGGAGCTAAAGAATAGGAAGATTTGGTTATCTGGAATTGAACACCAACTTAGTTTTCAATATTTATAGACTCCTGTATTAATATGAGCAAAAAACAATCACTGAATTAAGCCACTGATGAAGGCCATAAATCACTGATGTCTAAGTATAAAATTCTGATTCAAGATAGACTTCTCATGAAACTGTCCAAATTCCATAATATAATTTTCTCCGACTTCAGTGTCACAGGGGCCTATAAAACTTGACTAGCATTCATTGACTTACATATCATTGGAAACCCACTGTATGCAAAAATTCTTTTGGTAATGAGAAATACTTAGATAATAAGATATGCTTCTTGTCATCAAGGAGATTACTGTGACTAGCTTCAAACTGGAGATCATCCCCATTTGTGAATTCAGCACTTTTGTTTGTAATACATTTGGAGTGGAGGCAAAAAGTTTAAAAGAGTAGTTCTTACATTCAGTATGCATAATAAACTCCCCAGGAACTTGTTTAAAACATAGATGTCAGAGGTATACACAGAGACTGCTATATGTCTGCAGAAAACCCCTGGAATCTGCCTTTTTACAGAACATCCCAGGTGATGACAATAGTGCTACTCAGACCAGATCATTAGAAATAATTTTCTAATGGCTCTTATAAATATTTGTTTATTAAAGAAAATACACCATGGGATAAAATGTCCTTTTCTTTTAATTTTTTTCAAGTAACTAAACATCATGCTATGCAACCTTTCACTGGTTTAAAAAATTAAATAAACCAATTTTTTAAGTTTGTTTAAAAACTTAAACAAACCAAATAATTTTTTGGTCTTATAAAACCAATTTATCAAAAATTTTCTACCATGTCTTCAGACTCTGTCTAGACACTGTAATAATTTGCCTAGTTTTAAGACATTAGAAATCATCTGTAGTGTTTATCTGGGTATTCTGATATATTTCACACAAGGTTTCCTACAAATCATTTCCTATGGTGATCAAATTTAAACTTCAATTTAGACAAGTAATACTAGAAAGCTACTTATTTTAAAACATCTGTCATACAACTGTATACGTATTATGGAGGTGAACAAACTAATGACAATCAATAAACACTTGCAAAATATAAATAAAAAATTGTTAAGTAAAAAAATAGAGATTCATTACCTTGAAATATATTTCTTTGCCAAATTTAGCCTAACAAGTGATAGCCTACATGTTTATTAGTACATCTAATTATATAGTAACATGACATCTTTTCCAGATTTACACTTATTTTTGTTTTAATTTCAAATCAATGAATAGTATTGTTATTTTTAAGACATACTTATTATGCAAATAAGTAACTTCATTTAAAACATTTAAATTATACAGTAAGCACACTGTGTTCATCTACAAGGGTAAATTTTCTGCTATTTTCTTCTGTATTTTAACACATTCTTGGAAAAGGTAATTGCCTATATACTGTAGTCATTATGAACCTACCACCTATCTTATAAGAGGGTGGAATATTCTACCAAATTATAAATGTTAAAGATGTATTTTTCCTAGTATGCATTAAAATATGTGATCAGTACTTTAGAATCTCAATGATAAGATGAAAATTTTGGAAGCTTCCTTTAACTCTTTTGGTCTGCAGAAAGTCCAACTGAAAAGGTCTTAAAATTCATCCAGGTGAATTCTCTTATTTCCAAATTAGGGAAGGAAAGCCCAATGACATCAGATGACCTGGCTACAGGCTTGCAGCTAGTTGTGGCCTAAATGAGACCAGGACCACTGTTCCTAGGCTCCTTTTACTACCTCATGCTATTAAAACTATGCCTGGCACAGTTAAAGTAGGGTTAAATAACTCCTAAACTAGACCTAGACTACACTAGGGGAATAAAAAAGATTGAGAAACAGTTCATGAAGTTAAAGCACCATAACTAGATCAGCAATATAAACACTATAATTGTTCCAAACGTAACCAGTGTAACATTGTCCCAATTCACCATCCTGTCTCCAGTCCCTATCAAATCCATGAAATCTTACAATTTCCCAAATAATATATTGTAACTTCTTTTTTCATCATGCTGTATTCCTGCCTAAGAATCTATAATGTCTCCCTATGACATTTCACAGAGTCCAAATCACCCCACATGGCATTTAGGTGCCCTGTAAATGGTCCTCATACTGATTATCCAACCCAAAATCCCACTTCTCTGTAACAGCAGCCCAACATCAGTGGGAAGATAAAGAGCACTGAGAATTCAAGTGTCTTTGATCACGATGTTTCCCCATCTAGAATTCCCACCCTGATCTTTGGACCAATGTTGCTGAAACCTTCTTGGATTACTTAGCAATGATTCTCTTCTCTTTTTTCCAGAAAATCTGTATTGCCCAGAGATTCTCCTTTTTCTTAACATTCTAACTTGATAGGAAGCACCTTATTACAAGGATGAACATAATTTTCAGCATCTATTCCACATCACATAATTCATAGCACAAAGTAGGTATTTAATAATTAATTTATAATTTTAAGCATATACCACTATAAGGACTTTAACCTATTTTAGCAAAAATATTAACCATTATGGCACTGAATTTGCCTACTTTAAATATATATGCAATTTTCAGTACTATATCTGAAACAAAACATGTTTTATCCTCTGCCTTGTTAGAGAAAACGTCAATTCATCATCCTGAAATTGGACTAAGGGTTATGATCCCCATTGCCCTGTAGAGTCAGCAATGAATTAAAATGTTAAAATATTACAAGAGACTAACATTCATCCAAATTTGCTTGCAGTAAGCCAAATTCCATTATATAAAATCTTTCTAACACTAATCATATCAACTCCCTTAATTTGAATAAACTGGCTTTGGGTTCAAGAGGTCAGCCTAAAAGGGCAAAAGAGAGACATTCTTTTATCTTGTTAGAGTATATCCAAAGTCAAACCAAATTCTCACTGTATTCTGTTGGAGAAAGAACACAAATTCTTTCTTATTCTCCAATGGCAACAGCAAGAGCACTTTTAAGCCTTTTATATCATATACAGATATTCAAACATATATTTATTGAGCAACTGCTATAGATCAGGCACGAGGCTATGAGCTGAGGATATGAAGATTAATGCTATGAGCTGTGCCCTCTATGGGTTTATAGCCTATTGGGTCTGTCCAATTTATATATATTATATATAAAATACAAAAATAATAAAACAATTACAGTTGAGCAGAATAGATATTCTAACAGAAGGAAGTGAAAAGACCATAACAGGACAAAGCAGAAGCTGACTAAATCTGCCTGGTGGATTCCAACAGGTTTCATGAAGCCAGTGACATTTAACTTAGGTTTGGAAAAATGCATGTGGTGAAACGAATTCCAGAGAAAGGAAATAGTGTGTTCAAAGGTATGTCTATAAGAGACTGCCTGCAGTGTTTAGGAAATAACTACATGAACATGTGGTCCACATAGTTTATAATATACTCCAAACCTTGACACCAGCGCCACTCTCTCAATTTGCCATGATGTCATGATGTCTCCAGACATAAGAGACTGTATAGCCCTGCGAATGGAAATGATGGGAGAAACCTACTTGAGAGTTCTTGTTAGACAGGACTTGAGGATTGACTGATGAGGGAGCGAGGGGGCAGGAGTTAAGATGACAGTGAAGTTTATATTTTGGTTAAATAGGTGAAAGATACATTTTTAAATAGAAAATACTCTCTTGATCACTATGGACTCCCCATTATTCACAGTTGGGAGAGACTTAAGATGAGGGGCTCTGAGCCCAAATCACGGAGGGCTTTGTTAGAGTGAGGACTTAGATGGGAAGTGTTTTTGAAGGAGAAGCTTTTTCCATGTTTTCTGAAGGACATGCTGTTATTAGCCAGTAATAAGTTTGGTATTAGGAGTTTTCTCTCTTCTAAGAACCCCAAGCAAGAGTATTGTACTTTGGTAAATCCTTCAAATCCCTGGTCCAACTATTCTTTGGGAATTCAAGTTGCCAGTAAAATCTCACCACTATGCTACACTACGTCAAGGTAACTTATGTTCTTGGAGCAGGTCACAGATCCCCTGGGATAGCTAGTGTGGAGAGAGGGAGCTCACGGAACCTCTGTTAGAAGCTCCAGTGGAGACATCAGTGAGCCACCCTGCACCATCATCTCTCACACACTCTAGATTCTGTTCAGAGACAGAGACTCAGAGACAGATAGATAGAATGTCTCACACCTTTCTACTCTCAGGTGGCCAGAGATAACAGAACTAACACTACTGCTTACACCATTCTCTTAGCAGGACCAGTTTTGCTTGTAAAGCAAACAAAACAATAATCAAATTTCCTTCTATTTTTCTACTGGTCTAAGTAATTACTTGATTTGATAAAACATTTATCAGTTTTCTATGACATCTTACATTTATCTAATTAACATTGCCAATAATTGGTCTCTTCTGCTTATTTCACAATTCCAATGTAGCACATGTGAATAGTACTTCTAAAGCATGGTGTCTTCCATTCTTCTTATTTTCTCTCTTTCCTACCTGAGTTACTAGTTTAAAATACTACATGAGTTGTCTCCTCCCCGCCTTTTCACAATAATCTCCCAATGTGACTTTTAAATTAAGTATTGTGTATACAGGTATAGTCTATAATTATCCCTCTTCTTGTTGACAACTCTTTTGCCTAATGTCTTTTGCCTTAGGCTCATTATATTACATATTTTAATATCAAAAACTCAGATAGGGAAGGGGAGAATATGAACACTTGGGAGAGTAGGTAAAATTTTAGATTTAGATGCTGATGTTGAGCTGTCCAACAACTGAAAAGTTGTTGCTGCACATAAAATTTAGAGCTTTTAAATGGTAGTCGATGGCTGACAGCAATAGAATAGACAAAATCTCTAAAACAGAGCATGTAGAGGGAGAAATTAAGAGGATAATGATAGAACCGCAAGGAATGTGAATTCTTGATAGAGAATTGGTGTCCATAAGATTATGAATACAGAGAGGCCAAGAAAAGAGACTCAGAGGTAGAAGGAAAACAAAGAAAATGCAGTGCTTTAAAAGTTACACAAAGAGATGCTCAAGAATGGTGAACTGTCCAAAACTGTCACTTACAACAGAGCTGTCAATTAGGAGGAGCATAGACAAAAGGTCATTCCCAATGATAGTTAGGAGGGCATTGGTGAATTTCAAGTGAGATCTGGCTGTAGAACAATAGCGGCAAAAGATGAAGGAGGTGAGTTTTGAGAAAGAGAAAAGTCTTAGCAGGTCAAACCAAGCTTCAGGCAAAAAGTAAAACTGCTCCTGAGGTTTACCCACACGTAAAAGAAATGATAAGTATAAAACAGTAAGTATAAAACAGAATATTTTAACAATATTTATACCACCATCTCAGGATTGCAAAGACTAATTATTTACATTATAAGAAACAAACCATAATGTTTGTATTTCCAACATAAACTGTAACTTTTACCAATACTACACTATTTTTCTACTATCCTTCAACATTCTTTTAAAATTAATTTTCCCTAAAACCCGACTTCCTTTCTTTTTTCTTATCTTTTTGTTCTTTTACTCTTTTACAAGTTTAACTCTGATAACTTCTGTACCAAATATGCAGAAATCTCTCAAAATGGTCTAATCTCTTCTGTAAAAATAAAAATCAAGGTTAATCCTCACAGAACATAAATATGCTTAATCTCTCCCATATTAAAGAATGGAGACAAAACAACATTTATCCTCCCATCACCAGGCCTCCTCTTGCCTTTCCTTCACAGCCAATGAATAGAAATAACGGTACCCACTCTATGTCATACTTCCACAGCTGCTTTGCAATCCTCAGGCCACAGCAGTCTGGCATCTGCCCTATCATTTGTATTTATAAAAGAATAAGGCAGGAATATAGAAGACCACTTTGCTTAACTGCTAATTATTTGTCATTATTTTGATCTCGCACATCTCCTTCAGTCTTCGTTTACCAGACTTCATTTCTATGCAACTATGAGGATCTTTTAAAATTATACACTTGTTCTACACTTCAAAACAATAAAAAAATATTACTACCTCCCACTATTATTCTTACAACCATGAATATAATCATATATCGAAACATGCAGATAGCAGAATGTTCAATTTATATGTCCATTCCAACAATTTCCTCAAAAAATAGTTAAAATCCATCTGTCATTGTCATTTAAATAATCCCAAATAGGACAATATCTTGATACACAAACAATTTACAGATTATTTTTCATCAGCTTTTAGCTCATTTGAGTTGTTTGATTCCATTGGTTATTTTGAATTAACTACAATTTCAGCATCAATGTGAATTTATTTCCCTACCTCTTTCCCCTCATCCCTCATACTTGGTTAATACTGTACTCCTGTCCACTGGAGGGAAATACATTTTTATCTTTAATTTGATGAGTTATAATATGAAAGTACTAAGATCATATTGATATTCTGGATTTAATCAAAAGAAGATCATATCTACTTCAGTATGACTTTGGTGAAAGGCTCTAAATATGAAAGATTTTGGATATTTTGTATTATTTCCTCAGCACACGTTGAGCAGCACTGTTATAAATTAATTGAACTGCCCTGAGAGACTCTGCAAAGCCCAAAGTAAGGTAAGAAAATTAAACCCTGAAGCCCCTGGTTCTAGAAAGCAGCTATTAATTTTTCCTAAATAACAGAGGTTGATATGATTTTTTAGGTTAGTGTTAGCCAAGAATTTAAAGCAAAGAGCTTAAATTGCTTAAATTTTTAATTTAAACGTAAGTTATCTGTTATATACAATAGATACTATTTAAGATGGAAGAACGTTCGTCACTGAAGAAAATGACATTAAATAACAATGTAATTGTGTTCATGAAATTTTAAAGTTAAACAAAAAAAGCCATAATGCAATTTAAATTTTAAAGTTAAAAACAATGATAAAAGCAATAATGTTTTTGTGTAAAAGAATTACCTTGTAATGTCATCTTTTAACATTCTCGAGTCAAGGTACTAACTTTACAAAAAACTGAATACATAACGGTAAAATATTAATCCGAATTATCTTCCACAAAATGACATATGTGTCCTATGCTTCTTAAATGAAACAATATAAAATTTTTAAATATTACTAAATTAAGGTTTTTACATTAACTTCAGATTTCATCAGAAATATGGTTTTTTTGGTTTTCATCTCAAAACATCACCTATTAATTCCTAAGGCTAAAACTTCAAAGACCCTAGTATGTTTTATAGATTTAAAAATATATAAATTTCACTGAATCTAAGGTTCTTAACATTCTTTTCAAATTCAGCATTTGAACAACCTCTGACACGCGTGCTGGAGAGGAACCATGTGCCCCAAAGTCTGACATAGACATCTGCATCTCTACGTGGATATTCCTACCCCAAGCCCTTCACTATGTTCTTTCCAGTATTTTCCAGGAGAAACGTATGAAAGCAATATTTGAAAGGTTATCAAATATTTCATTAATCTCATATTTTGCTCACAAAGGACTTGACTGAACTAAGCTGTGTGCTATCACTTAAAGGTAAATATTGTGGTGAACTGTGCTTTCCCCATGTAGGTAGAAATGTGAGATTCTATACACAAGTTCCTTTTTCTATATTGGATCCAATGCCACATCCTGAATTGTCTCCATCTAAAGGTTGAATCATGTTTCTATCTAATCAGTAAATTTTAGGAGGAAAACCCCCAAAAAAACTACTCCAGAAATTTTGGCAGCTAGGCCATAGACTGTCATTACAAAAAAAAAAAAAAAAAACTGACATAAACACAAGGGAGTCGCCTCTTTTATGGTACCATTCTTTATGTGCTTTGAGTCATGATGGAAGCAGAGTAAAGGATGCAGAAAAACTATTATAATGCTACAAGAGGGGGCAGCCTTTAATCCTTAAAACCTTGATTAGGTTTTCCCCCTCTAAATCAAACTTGTGAAATGGTTTCCTCTTACTAATGTCTGAAGCTATATATCATGTGGTCAGTGAACCTTCCAAAGTTCTTGGAACCAAATCTTCCTGACTCTCATGAATTATCAGAGCATCTTATGAGATCAGGACTCCTGAACCCACAGGTACTAATTACATCATTTTTAAACTCTCTGGACTGAAATGTATACCTAAATGTACTCACCCTTCTCTAGAATTAAGAGCTTCTCAGCTTTCTTGGAAAGAACTACAAAGCCCCAGCAAATACTAACTAAAATGTAATTAGTGTCATCATTGTGCTCCAACCTTAATCACAAATTGGGTATTTAGAGACAGCTATTATTTCTTCCAGTCTAGCTAACCAACAAAACAAATGAGATTTCCTACAGAATATGCCAAAAATGAAAACTTCAATTTGCTTCTCCAAGAGTGGCAATGGCAGGCAGAGGATTTTGAGGATCTGGCCTGACAATTTCTCCATTGTTTCTCTCCATTGAGAAATCACTGCTGCTGCTTGTGACTAGCCCCAAGAAGGACAAGATCCTCAGCATGTCACAAAAATGCCTTTCAAACCCCAGAATAGAGGAATCAGTGTGATAATGACACACACCCAGAGTCCCCTTCAGAACTGGGCAGAAGAGCAATTATCACAAAGCAAGAATGATTCGGACTCCACCAGGCAACACTCATAGATTAAGAACTTAGCAAACACCGGGAACCTGTGCAAAGCTTGTTATTTATGACAATCTCTAGCTCTATCTAAAACCATAAAAAGTATATTTTTAATTTCCACTTGAAAAAATAAGACATCCCCAGTGAAGGTTAGTGAATATTCAAAGTTTAGTTTCATCTACAGTTCTGTCTTATTCTAGAAAAAAATTGTGTTATATATATGTTTTTTTTCATTTTGCCATGCTGCATCCTCATTTTAAAAACAACAGACATTCCTTTGTCTTTAGAATTTAGGGGGAAAGAACAGAATACAAAAAAAGGATTATCAATCATTTATAGTCCCATAGACAAAGAATATTTTTATTAAATTACTTAGTACCATAAGAGTTCAAAGTAAAAACATTTTTCTAAACCACGAAATGTGAAACAGAAGCACTTATTGGTAAATATCATCACTCAACCTCTAATTTTTTATTTAGGCTTGACAATTTCAAAGAAATATACTCAGGAGCTGAGGAACTACCCAAAATTTCTGTTCAAACATTAATTTCCATCTGTCTGAGGATGAAGTTTTGAAATTGTCCCTGTAAGTATCTCTGTGGTTCACCTCTGTGGCAATGTGACACGGCATTCCCCAGGAAGGCTCTTAGACCTGCCATCTCCCAGATCCCCTACCATCAGGTCACAGGGGCTGGACCTCCCACTCTCCTGCTCAATCACCTGTGCTCCTTCAGTCTGCCATCGAGCAAGACTCTGTGCTCAACTTTAAATAATTTCCACATTCTCCTAAATGAACTCATAAATACCCTTTCTAAGAATTGTCATAATTGTTATTAATGTTAGGATTTGTTAATAAAACAAACAATATAAGAAATCTGCAGTGTCACAAAATCTTAAAATCTTCAGAGTAGTAGCAAAACAAATGGGTGATCCATAATGCTTAACAAAGTATACAGGATTTTTAAATTTTTTACCATTAACCTTTTTCTATTACAAACTTCTAATTAGTAGTATTTCTTTGATTTTTTTGAGGAAACAAGGAATACATAAAAATATTTAACTGTAGCCATAGCCCGTTACATTAAATACAAAATTGTTATGCTTAAATTCTCACAGCACAATTCACCTAACTTCAAATGTTATGCTTGAAATTCTTCTAGTGTTCTCTGCAGAACTGATGAGATCATATCTATTAGAGGTTAGATCAAATAAGTTATTCAGATTTTAAGGTGTCCGGGTTGTAACACAGCTGAGTCTGTGCCTTTCAAAATATACTTCCAGAGACAAGTGGCCTATAAACATGTTCAATGTTGTTCAATCTACCTAATTTTTAAAGAAATTTAAACGAAGAGGAGCATCAAGATGGCTGAAGAGTAAGATGGGGAGATCACCTTCCTCCCCACAGATACATCAGAAATACATCTACACGTGGACAACTCACAGAACACCCACTGAACGCTGGCAGAAGACCTCAGACCTCCCCAAAGGCAAGAAACTCCCCAAGTACCTGGGTAGGGCAAAAGAAAAAAAGAGAAAACAGACAAAGAATAGGGACGAGACCTGCACCAGTGGGAGGGAGCTGTGAAGAAGGAAAGCTTTCCAGTTTCCACACACTAGGAAGCCCCTTCGCAGGAGGAGACTGCGGGTGGCGGAGTGGGGAAGCTTGGGAGCCACGGGGACAGCGCAGCAACAGGGGTGCGGAGGGCAAAGCGGAGAGATTCCCGCACAGAGGATCGGTGCCGACCTGTACTCACCAGCCCGAGAGGCTTGTCTGCTCACCCGCCGGGGTGGGCAGGGGCTAGGAGCTGTGCCTCCATCTTCGGTCGGAGCGCAGGGAGAGGACTGGGGTTGGCGGCGTGAACACAGCCTGAAGGGGGGCTAGTGCACCACGGCTAGCCGGGAGTGTGTCCAGGAAAAGGTGTGGAACTGCCAAAGAGGCAAGAGACTTTTTCTTCCCTCTTTGCTTCCTGGTGCACGAGGAGAGGGGATTAAGAGCACCGCTTAAAGGAGCTCCAGAGACGGGCGTGAGCCGCGGCTATCAGCGCAGACCCCAGAGACAGGCATGAGACGCTAAGGCTGCTACTGCCGCCACCAAGAAGCCTGTGTGCGAGCACAGGTCACTATCCACACCCCCCTTCCAGGAGTTTGTGCAGCCCACCACTGCCAGGGTCCCGTGATCCAGGGACAACCTCCCCGGGAGAACGCACAGCACGCCTCAGGCTGATGCAACATCCCACCAGCTTCTGCCACCGCAGGTTCGCCCCACGTCCGTACCCTTCCCTCCCCCCGGCCTGAGTGAGCCAGAGCACCTGAATCAGCTGCTCCTTTAACCCCGTCCTGGCTGAGCCAAGAACAGACGCCCTCAGGCGACCTACACACAGAGGCGGGTCAAAATCCAAAGCTGAACCATGGGAGCTGTGCGAACAAAGAAGAGAAAGGAAAATTCTCCCAGCAGCGTCAGGAGCAGCAGATTAAACCTCCACAAACAACTCGATGTACTCTGCATCTGTGGAATACCTGAATAGACAATGAATCATCCCAAATTGAGGAGGTGGACTTTGGGAGCAAAGATATATTATTTTTTCCCCTTCTGCTCTTTTTGTGAGTGTGTATGTGTATGCTTCTGTGTGTGATATGGTCTGTATACCTTTGCTTTCACGATTTGTCCTAGGATACTTTCTGTCCTTTTTTTTTTTTTTTTTTTTACTTTTTAAATTTTTTCCTTAATAATTATTTTTTATTTTAATAACTTGATTTTATTTTACTTTATTTTATTTTATCCTCTTTCTTTCTTTCTATTTTTAATCCCTTTCATTCTGAGCCATGTGGATGAAAGGCTCTTGGTCCTCCAACCAGGAGTCAGTGCTGTGCCTCTGAGGTGGGAGAGCCAACTTCAGGACACTGGTCCACAAGAGAACTCCCAGCTCCACGTAATATCAAACAGTGAAAATCTCCAAGACATCTCCATCTCAATGCCAAGACCCAGCTTCACTCAATGACCAGCAAGCTACAGTGCTGAACACCCTATGCCAAACAACTAGCAAGACAGGAACACAGCCCCATCCATTAGCAGAGAGGCTGCCTAAAGTCATAATAAGGCCACAGAAACCCCAAAACACACCACCAGCCATGGACCTGCCCACCAGAAAGACAAGATCCAGCCTCATACACCAGAACACAGGCACTAGACCCCTCCACCAGGAAGCCTACACAACCCACTGAACCAACCTTAGCCACTAGGGACAGACATCTGAAACAATGGGAACTACGAACCTGCAGCCGGCAAACAGGAGACCGCAAAGACAGTAAGTTAAGCAAAATGAGAAGACAGAAGAACACACAGCAGATGAAGGAGCAAGGTAAAAACCCACCAGACCTAATAAATGAAGAGGAAATAGACAGTCTACCTGAAAAAGAATTCAGAATAGTGATAGTAAAGATGATCCGAAATCTTGGAAATAGAGAAAATACAAGAAACATTTAACAAGGACCTAGAAGCACTAAAGAGCAAACAATGATAAACAACACAATAAATGAAATTAAAAATTCTCTAGAAGAAACAATAGCAGAATAACTGAGGCAGAAGAATGGATAGGTGACCTGACGATACAATAGTGGAAATAACTACTGCAGAGCACAATAAAGAAAAAAGAATGAAAAGAATTGAGGATAGTCTCAGAGACCTCTGGGACAATATTAAACATGCCAACATTCGAATTTTAAGGGTCCCAGAAGAAGAAGAGAAAAAGAAAGGGACTGAGAAAATATTTGAGGAGATTATACTTGAAAACTTCCCTAATATGGGAAACGAAATAGTTAATCAAGTCCAGGAAGCACAGAGAGTCCCATACAGAATAAATACAAAGATAAACACACCAAGACACATATTAATCAAACTATCAAAAATTAAATACAAAGAAAACATATTAAAAGTAGTAAGGGGGGGCTTCCCTGGTGACGCAGTGGTTGAGAGTCTGCCTGCCGATGCAGGGGATGTGGGTTCGTGCCCCGGTCCAGGAAGATCCCGCATGCCGCGAAGCAGCTGGGCCCATGAGCCATGGCCGCTGAGCCTGCGCGTCCAGAGCCTGTGCTCCGCAACAGGAGAGGCCACAACAGTGAGAGGCCAGCGTACCGCAAAAAAAAAAAAACAGTAAGGGAAAAACAACAAATAACACAAAATGGAATCCCCATAAGGTTAACAGCTGATCTTTCAGCAGAAACTCTGCAAGCCAGAACGGAGTGGCAGGACATATTTAAAGTGATGAAGGAGAAAAACCTACAACCAACATTACTCTACCCAGCAAGGATCTCACTCAGATTTGATGGAGAAATTAAAACCTTTACAAACAAGCAAAAGCTGAGAGAGTTCAGCACCACCAAACCAGCTTTACAACAAATGCTAAAGGAACTTCTCTAGCCAGGAAACACAAGAGAAGGAAAAGACCTAAAATAGCAAACCAAAACAATTAAGAAAATGGTAATAGGAACATACATATTGAAAATTACCTTAAATGTAAATGGATTAAATGCTGCCACCAAAAGACACAGACTCGCTGAATGGATAGAAAAACAAGACCTGCATATATGCTGTCTACAAGAGACCCACTTCAGACCCAGGGACACATACAGACTGAAAGTGAGGGGATGGAAAAGGATATCCCATGCAAATGGAAATCAAAAGAAAGCTGGCATAGCAATTCTCATATCAGACAAAATAGATTTTAAAATAAAGACTATTATATGAGACAAAGAAGGACACTACATAATGATCAAGGGATCAATCCAAGAAGAAGTTATAACAATTGTAAATATTTATACATCCAACATAGGAGCACCTCAATACATAAGGCTAATACTAACAGCCATAAAAAGGGAAATCAACAGTAACATAATCATAGTAGGGGACTTTAACACCCCATTTTCACCAATGGACAGATCACCCAAAATGAATATAAATAAGGAAACACAAGCTTTAAATGATACATTAAACAACATGGACTTAATTGATATTTATAGGACATTCCATCGAAAAACAACAGAATACACATTCTTCTCAAGTGCTCACGGAACATTCTCCTGGATAGATCATATCTTGGGTCACATGTCAAGCCTTGGTAAATTTAAGAAAATTGAAATCGTATCAAGTATCTTTTACTACCACAACACTATAAGAATAGATATCAATTACAGGAAAAGGTCTGTAAAAAATACAAAAACATGGAGGTTAAACACTACAATACTTAATAACCAAGTGATCACTGAAGAAATCAAAGAGAAAATCAAAAAACACCTAGAAACAAATGACAATGGAGACACGATGACCCAAAACCTATGGGATGCAGCAAAAGCAGTTCTAAGAGGGAAGTTGATAGCAATACAATCCTATCTTAAGAAACAGGAAACATCTCAAATAAACAACCTAACCTTGCACCTAAAGCAATTAGAGAAAGAAGAACAATAAGACCCCAAAGTTAACAGAAGGAAAGAAATCATAAAGATCAGATCAGAAATAAATGAAAGAGAAATGAATGGAACGACAGCAAAGATCAATACAACTAAAAGCTGGTTATTTGAGGAGATAAACAATATTGATAAACCATTAGCCAGACTCATGAAGAAAAAAAGGGAAAGACTCAAATCAATAGAAACAGAAATGAAGAAGGAGAAGTAACAACTGACAAAGCAGAAATACAAAGGATCATGAGAGATTACTACGAACAACTCTATGCCAATAAAATGGACAACCTGGAAGGAACTGACAAATTCTTAGAAATGCGCAACCTGCCAAGACTGAACCAGGAAAAAATATAAAATATGAACAGACCAATCACAAGCACTGAAATTGAAACTGTGATTAAAAATTTTCCAACAAACAAAAGCCCAGGACCAGATGGCTTCACAGGCGAATTCTATCAAACATTTAGAGAAGAGCTAACACCTATTCTTCTCAAACTCATCGAAAATACAGCAGAGGGAGGAACACTCCCAAACTCATTCTACGAGGCCACCATCACCCTGATACCAAAACCAGAGAAAGATGTCACAAAGAAAGAAAACTACAGGCCAACATCACTGATGAACATAGATGCAAGATTCCTCAACAAAATACTAGCAAACAGAATCCAACAGCACATTAAAAGGATCATACACCATGATCAAGTGGGGTTTATCCCAGGAATGCAAGGATTCTTCAATATACGCAAATCAATCAATGTGGTACACCATATTAACAAACTGAAGGAGAAAAATCATATGATCTTCTCAATCAATGCAGAGAAAGCTTTCAACAAAATTCAACACCCATTTACGATGAAAACCCTGCAGAAAGTAGGCATAGAGGGAACTTTCCTCAGCATAATAAAGGCCAAATATGACAAACCCACAGCCAACATCGTCCTCAATGTGAAAAACTGAAACTATTTCCATTACGATCAGGAACAAGACAAGGTTGCCCACTCTCACCACTATTATTCAACATAGTTTGGAAGTTTTAGCCACAGCAGTCAGAGGAGAAAAAGAAATAAAAGGAATCCAAATTGGAAAAAAAGAAGTAAAGCTGTGACTGTTTGCAGATGACATGATACTATACATAGAGAATCCTAAAGATGCTACCAAAAAACTACTAGAGCTAATCAATGAATTTGGTAAAGTAGCAGGATACAAAATTAATGTACAGAAATCTCTGGCATTCCTATACACTAATGATGAAAAATCTGAAAGAGAAATTAACGAAATACTCCCATTTACCATTGCAACAAAAAGAATAAAATATCTAGGAATAAACCTACCTAAGGACCTGTATGCAGAAAATTATAAGACACTAATGAAAGAAATTAAAGATGATACAAACAGGTGGAGAGATATACCATGTCCTTGGACTGGAAGAATCAACATTGTGAAAATGACTCTACTACCCAAAGCAATCTACAGATTTAATGTAATCCCTATCAAACTACCACTGGCATTTTTCACAGAACTAGAACAAAAAATTTCACAATTTGTAGGGAAACACAAAAGACCCCGAATAGCCAAAGCAATCTTGAGAACAAGAAATGGAGCTGTAGGAATCAGGCTCCCTGACTTCAGACTATACTACAAAGCTACCGTAATCAAGACAGTATGGTACTGGCACAAAAACAGAAATATAGATCAATGGAACAGGATAGAAAGCCCAGAGATAAACCCACGCACATATGGTCACCTTATCTTTGATAAAGGAGGCAAGAATATACAGTGGAGAAAAGACAGTCTCTTCAATAAGTGGTGCTGGGAAAACTGGACAGGTACATGTAAAAGTATGGAATTAGAACACTCCTTAACACCATACACAAAAATAAACTCAAAATGGATTAAAGATCTAAATGTAAAGCCAGACACTATCAAACTCTTAGAGGAAAACATAGGCAGAACACTCTATGACATAAATCACAGCAAGATCCTTTTTGACCCACCTCCTAGAGAAATGGAAATAAAAACAAAAATAAACAAATGGGACCTAATGAAACTTAAAAGCTTTTGCACAGCAAAGGAAACCATAAACAAAACCAAAAGACAACCCTCAGAATGGGAGAAAACACGTGCAAATGAAGCAACTGACAAAGGATTAATCTCCAAAATTTACAAGCAGCTCATGCAGCTCAATATCAAAAATACAACCCCATTCAAAAATGGGCAGAAGACCTAAACAGACATTTCTCCAAAGAAGATATACAGATTGCCAACAAACACATGAGAGAATGCTCAACATCATTAATCATTAGAGAAATGCAAATCCAAACTACAATGAGATATCATCTCACACCAGTCAGAATGGCCATCATCAAAAAATCTACAAACAGTAAATGCTGGAGCAGGTGTGGAGAAAAGGGAACACTCTTGCACTGTTGGTGGGAATGTAAATTGATACAGCCACTATGGAGAACAGAATGGAGGTTCGTTAAAAAACTAAAAATAGAACTACCATAGGACCCAGCAATCCCACTACTGGGCATATACCCTGAGAAAACCATAATTCAAAAAGAGTCATGTACCAAAATGTTCACTGCAGCTCTATTTACAATAGCCAGGACATGGAAGCAACCTAAGTGTCCATCAACAGATGAATGGATAAAGAAGATGTGGCACATATATACAATGGTATTACTCAGCCATAAAAAGAAACGAAATTGAATTATTTGTAGTGAGGTGGATGGACCTAGAGTCTGTCATACAGAGTGAAGTCAGAAGAGAAAAACAAATACCGTATGCTAACACATATATATGGAATCTAAGAAAAAAAAAGAAAAGGTCATGAAGAATCTAGGGGCAAGACGGTAATAAAGACACAGACTTACTAGAGAATGGACTTGAGGATATGGGGAGGTGGAAGAGTAAGCTGTGACAAAGTGAGAGAGTGGCATGGACATATATACACTACCAAACGTAAAACAGATAGCTAGTGGGAAGCAGCCGCATAGCACAGGGAGATCAGCTCGGTGCTCTGTGGCCACCGAGAGGGGTGGGATACGGAGGGTGGGAGGGAGAGACGCAAGAGGGAAGAGATATGGGGACATATGTATATGTATAACTGATTCACTTTGTTATAAAGCAGAAACTAACACACCATTGTAAAGCCATTATACTCCAATAAAGATGTTAAAAAAAAGAAATTTAAACCATTAAAGTATTTGTTTTTGCCAAAGATATTGATAAGAATAAAAAATAAATAAATGAAACCTAATTTTGAAGTAAGCTTGAGGCAATATATACCTCTATATTTGGTAGATGGGAATCAGCACACTTCTTGCCGTAAGTAGTTTGCCAGTTTAGATTCCAAATGTAAAATACATATAACATTTGGGCTATCTCTTAAAAAAACTGACTGAGACAAATTGCCAAAAGCTACAGAAGCAAATATTTCCACTACAATACTTATAAGAGAAAACCTGGAAACAATAGCATATATGGAAAACTAATAAGCTATTAAACATGGGTATGTAGCTATAAATGTATTTACATTCAAAAATGTTGATGTCATTGATTTTTAAAAATAAATTTTGAGAAGAACGTGGATCACATAAAGTGCTGTGGTTATAAGCAAGGTCTCTGAATTGAGGTGCCCAGGTTCAAATTCCCACTCTGACATTTACTGTGTGACACTGAGCAAATGATCTTTTTGTGCCTCTGTTTTGGTATCTGTAAAACTGATTAAAAATCAAAGCTCTCTCAAAGAATCTAGTGACAGTGTGATAAATAATGCTTATTAGAAGAATGTTCACCTCATCAAAAGCTGGCAGCAAGTGTAAGCCATTAATATTTTCAAATTCAAATGTAAGGTTTTTACATGTACAAATCAGACATACATATAAGGAGATCTCTATAAAGATGTTCTCTGAAATTTTTTCTAAAAGATAATTTAGAGATAATCACACAAGAGGGAAAACATATGATCATGTATAACCATTGAAGTAATCTTAATTTTTTTTAATGATTGATAAAAGTATAGAACCAGGGCTTCCCTGGTGGCACAGTGGTTGAGGGTCCGCCTGCCGATGCAGGGGACACGGGTTCGTGCCCCGGTCTGGGAGGATCCCACATGCGGTGGAGCGGTTGGGCCCGTGAGCCATGGCCGCTGAGCCTGCGTGTCCGGAGCCTGTGCTCCGCAACGGGAGAGGCCACAACAGTGAGAGGCCCACGTACCGGGAAAAAAAAAATATATATATATAGAACCAACATAAGTATCAAACAATAAAGTACCAGATTAATAACAGATTCTCCTACAACCAGTATAAAATGATGGAATCTATGCTTATTGACATGGAAAGAAATCCATAATTATTGCTAACGTGTGTTATGACCCTGTTCATGTACTATGTGCAACTATGTGTCTAGAGACATGTCTAGAAGGATGCTAACAATCATGGTTCTTGGGGCAGTAAGTTTTCTGATATCTTTGTTTTTTCTTAATGTTATCTGTATTTCCAAATCTTTACAGTAAGCACTTTTTCCCCCCAGCACTACTAAAATTATCTTGTAGTTCATCTCTAAGATTTGGAGCCAAACTCTACCTCTCTGACTGTAATATTTTCTCTACTTCCACTTCACAGTTGCACAATTCTCTTAATCTCAATGGATAAAGGAAACACTTGTCTATCTGGACCCATCAGGTTTTTCCCCATAAACTTCAGGCCATTTTTTTTTTTAATTGATTTAGAATCCTCTGAATTTTCTTAAATTATGTCTCTGGACTTCAACAATTCTACCCTCTTCTTTGCTGTGCCAGTTTTGTCTGCAGTATAACCACCACCTCTGTTTGCAACTCTGAAGAAGGTTGACTTTTTCACATATTGTATAAGTCTAAGTAACTGTCTTAGCAAAGTCTCAGTAAGCATCCTTGGTATTGAAATCCAGTATCATCACTGAAGTATGACAAGTATTTCTTTTCATCTTCCAAAATGCTAATGTAGACTTCTGCTCTTCCCGCTCCCAAGTTCCTTAGTGAAACTCTTAATAACTTCTTACATTCTCCCAATTTCATTTTAACTTTTTTCAATTTATTTGTATGGGAAATAAGACAATACATGAATATCCAATGAATGATCAAGCTCATTACTGTTCAGGTCACCAGCTTTGTCCAGTTTGCCAGGTCCCCTGCAACAAGTCATCACTCATGTATCATCTTACCAACCCCCACTTTTACTGGCCCACACTCCTAGGGGATCTATCTCCCAAAAACCAACATTACAATTTTACAATATCAACATAATTTAAAGCAATAACTAAAACAGTCAAAATTTCAAGCAAAGGAAAATGAATTTTTTTCTTTTAATAGTAATTTTCTCCCACACCTGTTTAATGCTTTTGGTAAATAATGAACAAATGTGTACATATACATGTCTGTATATATACATGTGTGTATATATATATACACACACATACATGCATATATACGTGTGTGTACATACATATATTTTTTCCTCTAATTAAAAAGTCTCTAACAACAAGAGCTGAATCTTTCTAATGTTGCTAATTTAAAGTACTGGGTTTGGAGTTGGATTTCCTGGGTTGGAAACACTAGAATATAATCTACAGTAATCTCAATTTCCTCATGTATAAAGTAGGGATTTAATGACTTTCTACTTCACACTGTTGTAGCGATCATATTAGATAATCATATCTAGGATTTACCATAGTGCCTGGATCATAGCACTGAGCATTCAGTTTTTGCTGGCAGTCTGAAATCTCCATGTAAGGAAGAAACAATGGAGGAATAATATTATTGCTGATTAGTAAAATCATTACAAACTTTCATCCCAATAACTTACATGAAACAAAAAAACTAGAAATGAAAAACATTTGTAAAAAATGACACTATAAACTTTATGTAAACTGCCCACATAATAAAATGATCAAATTTGTCAGCAAATCTAAACTTATCTTTTTAAGGCCAGTTGATTAAGTAAATTAATAAAAGTCATTGTTGGGGGCTTCCCTGGTGGCGCAGTGGTTAAGATTCCGCCTGCCAGTGCACGGGACACAGGTTCGAGCCCTGGTCCGGGAAGATCCCACATGCCACGGAGCAACTAAGCCCGTGTGCCACAACTACTGAGCCTGCGCTCTAGAGCCCGCGAGTCACAACTACTGAGCCCGCATGCCACAACTACTGAAGCCCATGTGCCTAGAGCCCATGCTCTGCAACAAGAGAAGCCACTGCAATAAGAAGCCTGCACACCGCAACGAAGAGTAGCCCCCGCTCGCCGCAACTAGAGAAAGCCCGCACGCAGCAACAAAGACCCAACACTGCCAAAAACAAATAAATAAATTTTAAAAATCATTGCGGGGCTTCCCTGGTGGCGCAGTGGTTGCGAGTCCACCTGCCGATGCAGGGGACGCGGGTTCGTGCCCCGGTCCGGGAGGGTCCCACGTGCCGTGGAGCGGCTGGGCCCGTGAGCCACGGCCGCTGAGCCTGCGCATCCGGAGCCTCTGCTCCGCAGCGGGAGAGGCCACAATAGTGAGAGGCCCGCATACCACCAAAAAAAAAAAAAGAAAAGAAAAAATCATTGCTGAAAATATCAACTGAAGCTGGTGCTTTTCAAAAATAAACATGGAAAAATAACTTCTTAACAAGGTAAATACTATTTTATTTACTTAATATCACAAACCACTTTTAAATAAATAAAAATAAGGAAACACCTAATGAATAACAAGTATATTTATCAACAGAGAAGCATTTCAGATAGGCTTTTGTCTAATTAATCATTATATTCAGCATTCTTAGAAATAATATTTTAATACTCAGGGCACAAATCATGTAGTATTTGCTTCCCTTCCATAAACTAAAAGGAGACCAACATTTGTAGAAATTTCAAAGATATATCCAAACGAACAATTATTAAGTGACATTTTCAATACTGAAGTTTCAATACCTAAAGTGAATAACGGAGGAATGACATAAGCCAAAAACGTCATTATGCAGATGAAGCCTCCGTTTTAATTAAGGGCTGAGAACGAGAGACCTGAGGGTCTAATTCCAGAGCTATTTTGACATATATCAAATGTTCCTTAATCTCCAATGAAAGGCCTTTCTGACAAGTTCTCACGTCAGTATGTTCCTATTAGCTACCAGTACCTTTAAGCGGTGTTTTGTCACTGACCTACATTAGTATATCTAATTATGACAGGCAATTAATGGCGTCACACAATAATAATTCAGATTACAGTCTCTAGCCAAAAACTCAGAAGAGCACCAAAATAACAATGAAACATGAATATCTCTGTTTCTACTTTATTTGATAAAAAATTTTTTTTAAAAGAATATAATGGTAAATAGCTATACAGGTTCTCAAAATCTTTTTTACTTAGGATTTTGTACAGAGGTTACATAATTCAATTCTGAAAATAAATAAATTTATTTATTTATAAATAAATAAATAAATTTCTCTTTAAATAACTAGAACAAGAAATTACTAATTCTGAGAAATATAAGGACAAAGACTTTGACATGATATATTTATGCATATATTCATGAAAACCTCAAATCAAAAACATTTGACTTAATGACATGACATTTGTCTCTAATTTTTTTCTTCATATAATGTATCAGGTTAAAATATGTGACTTTTTATCATTCCTGAGATAGAGACAACTAACAGTGTGCTGTGGAGATAAGGGCTTTTATACTTTTTGGAAGAGTTTGCCTAAAGCTCTCAATGGTACTTCTCAAGAAAAGTTTCCCATCGTGCTTACCAAAACTGAGGAAATCCTCTCCTAGAATGATCCCATTTTCCCATTAGTCATTTATATTGGGAGGTGGGGCCTTTGGCCCATATCAATTTGGTTATCTTTAAAAAAAGAGTCAAACATGGCAAGACTATTTCCTGTGCTACTCAGGCCTTTTCTCATTCATTTTTATTCTATAGGACACGTACATTAAGTTGTGGCTTGGCCCATCTACCATCTCTTTCATTGCTCACAAATTCATATTGCCAACACAGACCTTGGACAAGCTCTCCAGGCCCATATATCCAGCTATCTACTTGACAGTTTGTCTTGAATATCTTTATATTCCAATATATCCAAAATTGAACTCATGACTCAACACTCTCCTCTCAAAAAAAAAAAAAAAAAAGTCTTATTTGAGCATTTCCTATGTCATTGAAATGGCAATACTATCAAAAAAGTTTCTTACGGGCTTCCCTGGTGGCGCAGTGGTTGAGAGCCCGCCTGTCGATGCAGGGGACATGGGTTCATGCCCCGGTCCGGGAAGATCCCACATGCCGCGGAGTGGCGGGGCCCGTGAGCCATGGCCGCTGAGCCTGCGTGTCCGGAGTCTGTGCTCCGCAACGGGAGAGGCCACAACAGTGAGCAGCCCGTGTACCGACCAAAAAAAAAAAAGTTGCTTATACTAGACACCTAGAACTCACCTCTGCCCTAATTATCAAGTGCTGTTGATTTTACCCTCTTAATCGGCACCCTCCCTCCATTTTCACCACACACACCCCCACCCCAAGCCACTACCATCTCTCCCTGACTACTGCAAAAGCAGCCTGATGGCCCCTTTCCAATTGCATCTCCAGACGGCACACTAGTGATATTTCAAAATGACCATATCGACCTCTTACTTAAGAACCTTCAGTGGCTCCCTAATGCTTTTAAAATAAAATTGCTATTAACAGGACTCTGAAAACCCTGAAAGCTTTCCCACGTGGACATGAAGGAGGAGCTGAGGGATGAGATAGCCAGCCAAACCACAAAACACCAAAGCTTGCCAGCAAACCAGCAGAAGCTAGGGGAGAACCACAGAACTGACTCTTCCTCAGAGCCCTCCGAAGTGAACCTGCGCCACACAGTGTCAACAGAAGCCAATTAACTAACAGAAATTCTTGAGTTCCTCTTACAGACCAACAAATAAGGGAACAGCCTGTTAAAACCCCTCCACAGGGCTTCCCTGGTGGCGCAGTGGTTGAGGGTCCGCCTGCCGATGCAGGGGAAGCGGGTTTGTGCCCCGGTCTGGGAAGATCCCACGTGCCGCGGAGCGGCTGGGCCCGTGAGCCATGGCCGCTGAGCCTGCGCGTCCGGAGCCTGTGCTCCGCAACGGGAAAGGCCGCAACAGTGAGAGGCCCGCGTACGGCAAAAAAGAAAAACCAAAACAAAACCCTCCACTTGTAAACTACCTTCACTGATTAAGTTCGCTGTAGCTTTTCTGTTTGTTGTTTTCTCTTTAATTGTATACCTTCCCAGCTTCACACAGCCAGTCGGTCCTCAGGACTGGAGTCAGCTCTCATCCGGCGCGAGTCAGCTGCGGCTGGCTGCAACAACTGCCCCCAAAACTGGGCCTGCGCAGGCGTCCTCACACGGCCTGGTGACGTCAGAAGCCGGAAAACTCCACCCTCCAATCTCGCTCAGCGCCTCCATGTTGAATATGCAGAATCTCCTAACGAGATGTGCCGGAGCAGAACACCGATTATTACCCATTACCTCACCTTCTTCCCTGCTTCCAATCACCTTTCCCCAACCCCTAAGACCACCCTGCTTATTCCATAAATATCCCAACCCCCTCACCTTTGGGAAGGCAATTCTGAAACTTGTTCTCCAGTCCCCTTGCTTGGCTGGCTTGTAAACCGTGAACCTGTGCAACTCAGGGTTTGGCTTGCTGTGCATCGGGAAAACGGACCTGGTTCAGTAACAAAAGGAACCAATCCTGCCAATACCTTGATCTCAAACTTCTAACCATTTATGTTCTTTAAAGCAACCAGTTTGTGGCACTTTGTTACAGCAGCCCTAGGAAACGAACACACTATTGAACAATTAGTGAGAAGGATGGGATGTTTACAGTTTGGCATTTTCCTGTGATAGTATAATGATAGTCACCAAAACAGATATGAGTAGGAATGATAGCATTACATCTACCTATCTTTCCTTCCTTCCTGCCCCCTTCTATTTTCCTCTCTCTCTCTTCTACTCTCCCTTCCTTCCTTTGTTATTTTTTCTCTTCCCTCCCTCCCTCCCTTCCTTCCTTCCTTTGGATAACATGATGAATAAGTATGGTCCCTACCTCCAAGAATACCATTAAAAAGAGAGTTTTCTGAGCAAAGAAGTCTATTATTTTGTACTTAAATTCAGTAAGAGAAAAAGGAAATTCAATAAGAGAAAAATCCCCCTCTATTTTTCCTGGAAGGGAATAGCCTGGACTAAAGAGATTTAAGACTGTCTTGAGAATCTGTATTTGCACTGAAGTTAGGAGAAAGCTATCTATCTCTACCATTTACCACGGGCCACTGTAATCCATATAAAGATGAACCAAACTTTATGAGGTAGTGGTCGAAGGGGACACACGCAAGGACTTCATTGACTGAGGAATGTCAAGGACACCCTATGGAATACTATGGTAAGTGTGGGACCTTCTCAGAAAACATAACATATATGTGACTAGAATGATACATTTGAAAGTGAAAGAAGGCAGAGTAGATTGTGGCTGCTGAGTGATTAGTTGGCTACCCTTTCTTAGCTTGAGAGTGAACACACACACACACACACACACAGACCAAAGTGACATTCCAGTTAGTTCTGGGTAACCTTATACATTTGCTTTTGAGGTTCCCTCTTGTGTGGCAGGCCTAAGCAAGGTAACTGCAGTAAGGGTAGAGTCTGTTGGTACTTTTACTTATCTTTCAATGAATTGCTTTTTGACACAGCCAGTATTCAATAGAGCATTATTAACATCACATATAATAATTCCTGAAATTTTACTTATCAAATGGAATGTCTTGACCAAAGGGTATATCCCACTGCTAGCTGCTATATATCGGTAGCCCTAAAGGTTGGTAATTGAATCCCAGCCTCCAGCTGCTAGGCTTGTAAGTGTTCAATGCCAGTTGTCTCCACCTAGGAATGAGGTTACCTTTTCCTATTCTGTGGTTTCTTCTGTGCTACAAACAGATCTAGTAAGAACTATTAAGCTCATTAACAGTCAACCATTACTCTGTGGCACTCAACTTACTGTGGTTTTATCTTAACCAGAGAAAAAAGAAAAATTACAACACTTCATAAGTGACAGTTTCAGCTGTACAAGTCAAAGATGCTTACAAAATGAGATACAATGATATTTATAAGGATGTAATCATATTGCATTACCAAAACAAACTTTCACCATCTTTTTGTCTGAAAAATTGACACACCCTTACTTTCATCTCTCCCATTAATAACTATTGATCACATATATTGAGAAAGAAACAGCAATTATTTAATAATGCATTCTGCAATAATTTATTTTAATTAGGCCCCTATTAGTTCTGGAAGTGATAGCTTTACAAATGCATACAGCATTCTACTTAGGCAGAAATATCTAGGCTACTTGTTATTAAAATGCTAAAAATGGCTTTTATCCCAAAATATCGAACTTCAAAGGTAATAGTAAACTGCATGAAGGGAGAGTGACAGAGAGAGAGAGAGAGACAGATTCCAAGATATTCTATATAAAGGAAAGCATTTTCCATTCACAGTGTTCTATTTGGATTGATTCCCTGTCACTGGGGACACTGGTGGACCAGACATGACCCATATGTCACAGAGCACTGATTTCTAAAACTTACGCAGCTGGAATTGCCATAAACAGCAGAGTAACCAGTTGTAAGGGGAGGGAAGCTAAGGTTTCCCACATGTAACATAATGCTTCCTCTTCCTCAGGTATTTTGCTGACAGGTTTTGAAATGTCAAAATTGAGTTACCCTCTGACAGCAGTTTTGGGAAGTCGGTTTGCAATGTAATTTGTTTAGCCCTTTATTATGTATTATTATTATTATTATTTTAATATTAGTGCCCTGTATCAAGAAAATAAGAAACTAAAAAATGAAACTTACTGCTAAAAATTTGATGAAATCAAGCAACCTGATAAGGAGATACAGCTTCTGAAGAAACAGAATTCAATCTGATTTTATCCTTCAGGAACAGTGCTAGAATAGAGGCAGGACTTCTAATGAGACAACACCCAGAAAACATGATCTGCATATAAAGAAAGTAACTTCTATGCCATATTCACATCTCAGATTGTATTTATCATCTGTGGGTACTCAGTTTCTCCATTTGGGTTGAGATAGCACAATAATTCTAGGTTCTATGAATCATAGAGTCGAGTGTTATTATTTTTTAAAGTCTGTTTATTTACCTAAAGCATGAATATTTTTTCAGCACCATGAGCCATGATGCAAATACAGGGAACATTTATTAGCACTGGATTAACTCCGGGAATGTATAATCGCCCACCATGATTTCCACACCACCACCCACTCTTCACAAGTATATACATCTTCCTCCCTCTGCAAGCTGATTAGTATTAACAGAAAGCTTGCAGTTGCCACAAATAATAAAGGAGAAAGGGGTCCTAAGTCTGTGACATAGAAGCAGAGGGACAAATTTGGGGGTGGTAAAAGATTTTTCCCCTCCTTTAGAGACTAACTTCATCTACTGTCTCCTGGGGTGAACTTTGTGAGGTGTTAGATAACTCTAGCCCCAGGGGAAAAAAGTCATGCATATACACTGTATATAGTGCCAGATGACAATCTTGACTGACTACATGTAAGGGTTCAAAATAAAGGGCTTGACCACAGTTATTCACTAAATGACTTGTGGCTAGACTTGATTAATAGATGTGATAAAATAAATGGTTCATTTTCTCACATAGGAGACAAAGAAAAAAGAGAAAACAAAGCTGTCTATAACTATAAAAGACTTACTAAACATTCTCAACTGGAATGACATCCTCAAACAGAATTAATTTGCAATGCAGCTTCGAAAGTGGAGGCTGGCAAAATCTAAAGAGGGAAGAAATTAAACTAAAAAGGAATGTGATAAGAATGAAAGCATGAAGTAGCCTGAAAAAAAAGAGATATAGGAAAAACCTAATCTCAAATAATTCCATACAATTCAATTTAGGAAATGTTTAATTGAGTAGATACTCTATACAAATGTTGTATTAAGATTGGTGAGTGATACAAAAGTATATAAAACATTCTCTTTCTCCCAAAAGCCCAAAGTACAATCAGGAGAGTCAGATACTTTAATGTTGCCCATGGACCAGCTATAACAGAATCACTGGGGATGTATGTTAAAAATGCACATTCCATTAATCACTTAGAAAATATCAAAGTTACCTTCCATCTAGAGAAGGTCAGAATATTTTCTTTCTTCAGTTCAAATTAGTCCAGAATCTGGAATTCTCTGTGGACCTTTCTAACCCAGAACTATTGAGTCAAATCATTACTGTATCAAATTGTCATGAGAATTTCTTTTCATTTTTTTCTTTTTCATTTGCTTGAAAAATATGATGGAAATACACAGGAAACAAATTCATTCATATTTTCTTTTCAGCCATGAACCTTTGTCTTCATATTTCAGATTCTAATATAGGATGTTTAAATTGTCTTTTGTAAATTGTTTGAAAATTTAAAGATGTGATGGTTTTTTTCTTGATTTCTGTCAATGGTTATCTTAACTTGGTAAAAGAGGAAAGGATGATAAGTGCTGTAAATGTTGTTGCTCAGTATTTTATGAGAGAGAGGGAGAAAGTGAGCAATTAGGCAGCCTTGGGAGTAATTAAATTTAAAACATGTAGGCTACATATATGACAGAGCAAACTTGGCAAAGATGGATGAAGGAAACACAGGCACATGTATCTGGACATAAAGCAGAAGAACAGTGCTCTAATAAAAGTCAGTAACAGGACATGATTACTGTGTTGCAGCACAATTTCGGAAGTAAATGTTGGCAAAAGCAGGAGAGGAAGTAAGAAAGAACTGAAAACTAGAATGTGATAAACGAAACCAGGAAATAGCATAGAAGGTATGTGTATGAGAGGTGACATATTCTAATTTTTTGGTTGGCCATTCAAGATCTGACTTGATTTCTCAACTTATCCTTAACTAAGAAACTGAAATTGAGAATTCAGCAATGTTCAAGTCATGAATCTAGTGTAGTTGGGATGATTGCATCCATCCACTCATCCCAGGGGCAGATATCTCAGTCATGAGAAAGTCATGGCTTCATACCAAGAGAAGGGGTTGGGTGACGGGCAATGTCAATCCTTTTCTTTTGACGATTTATTATCATAAAATAAGCATCTGCATTGAAACATGCAGACCTCATGAATCAGAAACTTTTGGATCAGGTGACCCAAGAAGCTGTATTAATGACATTCACTATAAAATCTGAGAACTTATTTTCTAATATAAAAACGCTTTGAAAAATACTGTAATAGATCTTCACTTAGCATAACATGGGAAAGTGAGGGAGGGAGAGAGCTTAACTAAAATGGGAGAAGGGAATATGAAGAGTATCTCTTTGAGAAACTGGGATTGATTGAGCTTTGCAGGATGATTGGTACTTTATTGGGTACATATAGGAAAGGAGGATATATATCAGTCATAGGGAATAGTTACAACAAAGGCTCAGAGGCAAAATAAATCAAAACACTCAAGGGTCTTTAAATATCTGATAATGGAGTACAATGAGAAAATAAAGCAATATAACAGATGAGCTAAACTAATAAGGGCATTGAATTCTAGATTAAGGAGTTAAGACCATATACTTGAAAAAATAAAGAACCACAGATTTCTGAGGATACATAAGACTAAATCAGATAAAGTTATAGAAAGGCCAATTTAGGAGAAAAGAACTGAAAGAAATATCCACTAGGCCAATATGGAGGACTTACTGGATATAAAGAGATCAATGTAAGACATAGTCATAGTGGAAGATACCCAGAATACACCTGGAATTCAAAGGAATTTGGGTTTTATTTTGCCATATTTTGAGCATAGTAATGACAGCATCTGACATTAAGATGGCAGCAGTGCAAATCTGAAAAAATAATTAATAGAAATTAATAGGAATTAATAGAAAAATTTGAAGATCTGAACTTTCTGCTAAATTATCTACTTCAGTACTAAAAATCACACACTCCACCAACTCATATGTCTGCAAGTCATCCCATACACATTCTCTCTACCATATATGTTCCTTCCACATCCATAAAGATACTACTAATAATATTTAAAGTGTATGTTATATAATGCTTACTATGTGCCAGGAGCTCTACTACGTACTTTACATGTATTAATTTAATCCTTACAACAACTCTGAGATAGGTACTATTGTCCTCATTTTGCAGATGAAGAAATTGACTCAGAAAAGTGAAATAATTTGCCTAGGGTCACAGAGCCAGTAAGAAGCTAACCATTGTGCTCTAATACCCCCTAGATAACTTCTAAATTATTCCTCTCCAGTACATTTTCCTCTCACTTATCTGGTCAAAGTTACTCTCATCTGTTACCTCAGCTAAATGACAGTCTCTCAGTGAATGTTTCTACCTTTAGTATTATCCCTTCTCAAGTCACTTTCCATGATGCTGTCACACCCATTGTCTAAAATGCAAGCCACAGCATTACTCTGCCTTTAGGCGAATAAGATAGTATATACATACATACAGTTGTAGAAACTCTTAATTCCAGAGAGAGAAAAATTCAGGCAAATTGGTTATGGTCGTCTTGGCTTTATAACTAGAGATATTAAGTGCTATTGATCCCTGAAGTAGAATTATCTATTATTCCTTCCTCTCTACAGAGAAATCATTAATTGTATTTCATTGAAGACATTTGTATCAGTCAAGGTCTTGTCAGGAATCAGAGGCCACACTCAAAAAGCATGCCAGGAGAGATATTAATGAAGAGACTGTTTACCAAGGAGTGGGTGGAGTTAAGGAAAACAGCAAGGAAATACACCAGGACCAGTGAGAGAGGGGAGCCATGCCCCCACCTGGGCCCAAAGAGACCAGAAGCCTGAATCTGTCCAGATTTATGGACAGGAAGGGCCACCCACAGAGCCACTGCTTAAGCAGAGAACAGAGCCACTGACAAACTGTGGCCCCCTAAGACAGAAAGCTAGTGAAATAACCTCCCCCCGTCAACCTCTTCTATGAACCAGTCAGTCTCCTGTGGTCCCACTGTCCTAATCAAATCAGAACCTGGATGGCTAGGGAGCCCAGCTGAGGCAGCCCACACAGTCACCCTGTCAAGGAACACAGCAAGGTACACAAGGGTAGAGAGTGAATAAGGAAGCATTAATAGGGGAATATCCAGCACATTTGTCTGTCTTTATATATAACAGTGTTGTTCTTGACATGGAATTCTATAAATTAAGGCTTATCTGAATGTATGAAACAAGCATATCATCTGACATTCAGCAACAGGGAGGCTTTCTGGGCTTCCATTTTCTACTGCCTTATTGCTGGAATTGTCTTGCCTCTCATCTACTACAAAATCAAGGATTTTGGCAGGTAGAGACATGTATAAACCCTTACTGCCAACAAATAAATCCTAATGCAGAGCAAGACCAGATTAGTGTACTCATCTTCCAGAAATATGTTTCTTTACTCCTCATGGCTCTTAGAATTGCTTACCATCATAGTTTATTTAAAATGTAAAATGTAAATTACTACACAAAACATAAATATAGCATACACACATATATGCACATACATATATGTGTGGGTGAATATTTTAATGTTTTTTAATATACCTGGCTCTGTGTTATGTATTTCACATAACATTACTCACTTAACATTTACTAACCTTACATAGTGTGTATCATTCTCATTTAGCATAGAAGAGTCCTGAAGCTAGAAAAGGGTAAGTCAACAACAAAAGTTCACATATTAAGGAAAAGGTGGAAGCTAGGGTTCAAACCACAGGAATCTAGTGCCACGTTACACTCTTAATCACAAAGTTTTACTGTCTGCAAATGCTGATTCACATAGAGTAATGTACTATCATACATTTGTTTCTGGAAAACAAATAAAAATACTGCTTACCCCATAATAACATTAACAAATTCAGTCTAGAAACTCTTTCATGATAAAGGAATTGAGGTGATTACTTAAGCATCACTTTAAATATATATAAATTTTTGGTCTGAGCACTCCACAGTAGCAGAGAGGGGCAAATGAAAGCACTGTCTAAAAGACAATGGATTTAGACATAAATTCCTGAAGAAATATAAAGGGAAAGATTTTCTCCACACACTGTTCATCACCCACTGTGAAATCTTCTATTTCCACCAACCCAGGGAAACTTTAATGATAAGCTGAGGGCAGTACAAAACAGAAATGTGCAGAGAAGAACACTACATATTAGAGGATCTATTGTTTGTCTTTCAGAACATACAACCAAAATTTATGCTAATATCATGCTGAATTTTAAAGATTTTAAGTAATACAAGCCTAATTTTACAATGTATACATTTTAAGCACTATTGGAAGAGCCCTCCTTATTCACACTATACATCCCCACTGCCTATACTTCTGGAACAAATTGGCAGGCATGAATTCATAGGTCTGTCTGAAAGAACTGTGTCCCTGATGTGTATGTATCCAGGTGTTTTTGATTTTTATTTATTTTTGTTTTTATTCTTCCAGGTATGGGATGTGATAGGTAACAATCATCAAAGAAGAAGGCTTGCCCAAAATATTTTACTGAAGTTAGTTCATGTTATAAATATGAGACAAAAAATAATAAAAACAAATAATTCCAGTGTTTTTGAAATATAAGTAGTGGCTTCTTTTTAGAACCTGCTGCCCATCTGGCCAACTAGGATTGTGGAGAATTCAAGTGTTTTGGAGGGTGCTGCATCCCCAAAGAAATGAGATGAGAATTATGGCAACATTTGTTAACTCTCACATTTTGGATAACCTGAACAGAGCAGGTGTGACAAAATTCTTAATTGAGATTTGGTTTTGATCTTAACTGCTTACTTGATAAACACCATGTATGTGTTATCCTATTAAAACAATCCATATTTTAAAATGGCATGTATGTTATAAACTAGGGGAACATTTTTCACATGCTTAAGGGGACACATCAGATATCATCTGGAACAGACCACAAGTTAGAAACAGTAGGGAGAGAGAGGTGGGTTCTGCTGAGAACCAGAAAGAATTGGCCCAGTGAAGTATGAAATACGGTGGGAGAAGGGCCAGCTCTTACTCCATTCCAGTTGATAGCTGCCAGGTGTGAATGTGGTCTCATTGTTCATAAATCTCCTTTGTTTTAAAGACAAAAGGAAAATGTATACATTTGTGTGTGTGTGTGTGTGTGTGTGTGTGAAACCTCCCCATTTTAGTGTTGGCAACTGATACAAAAATCTTTGAGACACTGTGCTGGCAGGCATTCTGTACTCCAAGCCACACACATGTGCAGGTGGGCAACAGCCCACAGGCCAACTACTGTGCCCTCAATTATAGATAAAGGGCATCATTCTTGTGTATGCAACTGTTTTCTCTATCAGTTGTTCTGACAGGATTTTGTTTGCTTTGTTGATTTTTTAAAGTAACTTTCTAGGTTTCAAATTATCATCCAGCAGCAAGCTCCCAAAATGTTTCTGTTTTGTTTTGTTTTCACTCTGAATTGTCAAAGTATTTAACTGGATCAACTCATTTTTCACATATATTTATAGCATAAACAAGGCAAGATTTTGTTGTTGTCATTGGATTCAAGTAGTCTTGGTTTAAGAACTACGTAAAGCCAAAGCAGTACTTGTATGCCACAGGGATTTATTTTCTTAAATATGTCAAGAAAGGAAAAAAAAAGAGGGAAAGGGAGGGAGGGAGGAAAGAAGGAAGGAAGGAGGGAGGGAAGGAAGGAAGGAAGGAAGGGAGGAAGGGAAGGAGGAGAATAGAAAATAAAGAAAAGAAAAAGAACATGGGAGAGGGTGTCAGTCGGCTAGGGGAGGCTCAAGTGAACCTTACTAATTCCTGAAACAGAAAAATACCTGCTTCTGTCTGAGTTTTCCAAGGTTGATAGTCTTCAAAAGTTCTCACTTCCCACTAATGAACACAGTACTCTTCTATACGATTCAAGTGTGTTTTATTTTCTTATAGAAACAAAAGTAGAGGTGTTTATGATCACTTAATAAGTTCTTTTTCCTGTATCTTCTGACCTCGAAGAAATTTTGAAAACTCTAAGTAACAAATACTGGGTCAGAAAGCCTCAAAACCTCATAGTAAAAATGCCAAGTGTTGACTATTATAGATTAATTGTTTTTAGTGAATATGTAAAATCTGATACCAAGGGATAGTCAGAAACAAATATAAAATCAAGAATCTCAGAACTCCAGGTAATCTAGCAATCATTTTATAATAATAACACTGAAGCAAAGGAAAATTAAATGATTTACCCAAAGTCACTTCTTTGGAAGTCAGAGTGAGACTTTAAAATTTAGTTCAAAACACTAAATAAGAAGTGAAAAAAAAATCCTCTATATTTATAAAGAAAGAAAAAGAATCAAAGATATGAGATACTGAGATGCAAAAAATTTCATGAACAAATGCTTCAATAATATTCAAACTGACATTGTTCTATTTTATTTTCTTTAAATAGCTGCTGGGAAACCACTTGGGCTAGAAATATTAAGGCACAGCAATTTAAAAGGAAGAATATTAAAATAAATGTACCCGTATCTACATGTATATTTCATGAATAGCGATTTTAAATGGGTTCCATTTCTGTCATTTTAATGAGTGAGTTACAGGTCACCTAATAAAAATTTTAATTTATATTAAGTATTTTATAAGTCAATTTGATTTATTTTTACATACCTAGACCTAAAATTGATATACACGGAATTCTTCTTCTTCTATACATTTGTGGTACATTAGTCTATAATACAATTTCTACTTGAGACATTAGCTGCCATAGTTTGTGCTTTGAATAACTGGGATATACAAAGAAATTCAGAGAAAGGAGGACATATTTTCAAACAGTATTTACATGACATATGTCATAATTCAATACAACATCAAAAGGAATAATCTATAAACATTTGGTAAACTTTAAGTTGGAAAAGCAGAACTCTGATAGTAAAATTAAGTTATGCCTGTGAAAAGAGAGGCTTAAATGTACAGTATGTATTTCTTCATCTATCGCAATGTATAACCAGAATAACTCAATTTCAGTCATAGCATAAGGTAACAGACCACAGTAAACATTGTTATATCATAATGATTCACACTTCTTTGTAGGCACCAGCAAAAATGAAAAATCAAATATTTTATACTTACACCCCAAAATCTATGTAAGTGATTTCTCAAAGAACCGCAGAGTATATTTCCTTTCTGACATTTCAAATATGTATGAGTGAAATGAGGAAGCATTTAAACAGTTTTACTGGATATATTTGCCCATCTAAATCCATATACCTTCAAAAAGTAAAGAAAGATAGAAGGGCAGTTTCTATGAGCGATTACATATTTCTGGACTATGTAATTTCTCTGTATTTTTACGAAGTTTAGAGCTGTAGGATTTACCACTATTAATGGACTTCAGACTGGGCTGATTTTAGTTTAGCTTTGTTTTGTTTCAGTTTATTTATTTTTAATAGCTTTATTGAGGTATAACAGCTCAATGAGTTTGGACATATGCAAACATCCATGTTACCATCACCACAATCTGGGGAATAAACACATCCAACATCTCCCAGAGATTCCTTGGTTCATTTGTTTCTTTTGTGTATGTAGTAAAACCACTTAACATTTGATCTCCCCTTGTAAAAAATTATGAAGTGTGCAATACAGCATTGTTAACTATAGTCACTACCTGTAAGGTAGAACTCTGGGCACGTAGTAATAACTGACACTTTATGCACACTGAATAACAACTCTCCATTTCCCGCACACTGCCACATGATCCAGCATTCTCACTTCTGGATATATATCCAAAAGAATTGAGATCAAGGTCTCAAAGAAATATTTGTACTCTCGTTTTCATTGCAGCATTATTCTTAATAGCCGAGACATGGAAACAACCCATGAATGGGTATAGAAAATGTGGTATATATTGATACATACGGTGGAATATTATTCAACCTTAAAAAAGGTAATCCTGCCATTTGCATCAACATGGATAAATGTGAAGGACATTATGCTAAGTAAAATAAACCAATCATAGAAGGATAAAACATTGTATGATTCTACTTATAGGAGTTATCTAAAATAGTCAAATTCACAGAAGCCGAGAATACAATAGTAGTTGCCAGGGGCTGGGGATGTGGGGGAAATGAGCCAACTTTGTTTTTTATCAGTATTTAAAAATTCAGTTCCTCTTAACACAAAATAGGTTTACTAATCAGAAAGTTTTTTACGATGAAAGTTTTGTGAATTGCAGTACTAATCCATGAAGAATTTCATTAAATATCAATGAAAAAATGTTATGTTAATCTTAAAGATGAACATATATAGCTGCATAAGCATATATAAATTCAAGAAAAGCAACACTGCTTTTAAGATCAGAGAACATATTTTCATGAAAAAATACTCTTCTTGTAAGATGACATAATTCCTCAATCAAATGCTCAGATTAAAACATGCTTTTCTGTATTTAGCCCTGAGCAGTTTGGTGTGAAGCATGAAAGGAAAAGCAACAGAAAAATTACTCTACATGTCATTATGCCAAGTAATAAAAATGTGCTAAAATAAAATTTATACTGTAGTAACTAGTATTCTAATCTATCCATATTCAGTTTAGTTTACAAACATAGACATCTGAAAAAAGCTCTATTTCACATAAATGCTCCTCTTGACACAAATGCCTTACAAACTCTCCCACTTTCTCCCACCATACCTCATACAAACATATTTCCTCTCACTCAAATCACTTGATATTATTCTGAGTTATTTTAATATTTGAGTGGAAAGCTACTGACACTGCTTGATTTTTGTTAATAAATTAGCCTATTGGGACTATTGGAAGGATAAGATTATTAGATTATTTGAATAGGATTAACAGAACAGCTGCCTTATTTTGTATATGCTTCGTATTTAACTAGACCAGTGACACCTTTGCCATTAATGACTGGTAAACTTTCAATTTCTATTGGTGAACTTTCTTTTTTTTAAAATTTTTATTAGAGTATAGTTGCTTTACAGTGTTGTGTTAGTTTCTGCTGTACAGCAAAGTGAATCAGCTATACATATACATATATCCCCTCTTTTTTGGCTTTCCTTCCCTTTTAGGTCACCACAGAGCACTGAGTAGAGTTCCCTGTGCTATACAGTAGGATCTCATTAGTTATCTATTTTATACATAGTACTGTATACATGTCAATCCCAATCTCCCAATTTGAACTTTCATTTCTAAATCTCAAACATTTCAAAAGAAGTTCTTTCTTTTTTATAATAACTGACCACAGAGATTTGTTTCTAAAAGAAAAATAAACCAATTTTCATTTAGTACCATAGGGATATTTCAGCATAAAGAAATCAAACAATCTGAGGAGACACAAATAATAGAATTACAGGAAATAAAATCCAGGTTTTCTCATGTCTGGCCATAATAAAAATCTTTAAAATGACTTGGACCATGTCTACAGACATAAAATAACAATATTAAGTTTGACTACAAGACCATTTTGTTCATCCCATAGCTGGCATCAAGTCCCAACTCCTCCACTAACTGTGTGATCCTGCACAAGTTGGCCATCTTCATTAAGCCTCAGTTTTCTCTCTGTAAAACCGAAGCATAGACAATTCTGAAATCTCCTGTAAGCTCTCAAATTCAGATAATTAGTGATTAGTTTGCATTCAGAAATTGGCCAAGTGACCACACTGGCTTTACTCCAATCAGTGTCAGCAACAGCATGTCAGCATTCCCATTAGCAAAACTCTTATATGCTGTTGAGTCCAAACAATATTAAAACAATGATAACAAAAAGAATTTAAATAGCCAATTTGAGTTAATACAAAAAACTATAAGACTGTCAGGAAAAATAACAGCACATGCCTTCCTATGCAGCTGAGAGGGAAGTTTGGTTATCACCAAGTCCTAAGAAAAAGGTGTAAAGTCCTTTAAAAGAATTCAAGACTTAGCGCAAAGCCAGCTCAATATTAGTGTAAAATATCTTTCAAAAAACATTGCTAGTCTTAGATTTAAAAATCAAAATTAAATGAATAAGTAACTTAAGTAAATAAGGTTTCACAAAGTATCACAACAGTAAAGACTTCATTTTTGTCTAACTATTTTGAATTCAGTTACATGATAATATGTAGTCACAGTACATAACTTTATCCCAAATTACAGCAAATATCAAAAGTCTTCACTTTCATTATCACTTCGTCAAAACTATAAACCAGTGATCTAAGAATTTTTGCCTTAACAATATGAATTTTAGTTTTGGTAACATAACACTTATGGAATTAATTTTTGAAACTTACTGAATTTAATTGTAGTTCTTCTACCAATGCTAGGCCCGAAAACAAAAATAAGTGTTCCTCTCTCATTCCTCCCAGTCTCCACCCTCAACCTTGATGCTCACACATGCACAAATGGAGCAAGTCATTTATTTAACAAAACAAGAATATGATTTCACAAAGTCATTCTAAATCTATTTTAATAAGTAAGCTGGTTAATATTAAATCCTATTTTGACCTGACAAATGAGTAAGAAACAAGAGTATCCTGAGCCAACATTTAAAAATATACTTAAGGGAGTTCCCTGGTGGTCCAGTGGTTAGGACTCGGCGCTTTCACTGCCAAGGGCCTGGGTTCAATCCTTGCTTTGGGAACTAAGATCCCACAAGCCGTGCCATGTGGCCAAAAATAAATAAATAAATAAATATATATATATATATATAAAAAATATATGTATACACTTTATATTATTAGTTGTAGTAATTTGTATTTCAAGTGACTTCTCAGTTCCAGGTGACAAACAAGTAATATTCCTGGATCCCTATGTATTTTAAGTTATGGTTAAGATATTCCCTTCAGCAAAATGTTGATGCTCAGACGTTGGGGGAATCACAGCTCTCAACTGAGATGATAATAACAAACTAAAAATAAGTCTAGAGTGGAGCTGTGACTCATCACACTCATCACACTCAAAAGCTGATAGCTAGAAAGGTTTGAAATCCTCCAATGACACATTAAAAAAGAAGCAAAAAACTTCCTGGTTTTTTGAGGGAGATCTCTACAGCACAGACTCACTGGAGAAAAGTTTTTAAAAAATTGTCTAGATTTGAGATAGAGTAGACCTGTTTTCCAATCTTAGGTTACATGAATTTAACTCATTTTCATGATGAAACACACATTATACATACATGCATTAAAAAAATCCTTTTTTAAAAAATATTAATTTATTTATTTATCTTTATTTTTTAAACATCTTTATTAGAGTATAATTACTTTACAATGGTGTGTTAGTTTCTGCTTTATAACAAAGTGAATCAGCTATACATATACATATATCCCCATATCTCCTCCCTCTTACGTCTCCCTCCGACCCTCCCTATCCCACCCCTTTAGGTGGTCACAAAGCACCGAGATGATCTCCCTGTGCTATGCAACTGCTTCCCACTAGCTATCTATTTTACATTTGGTAGTATATATTGGTCCATGCCACTCTCTCACTTCGTTCCAGCTTACCCTTCCCCCTCCCCGTGTCCTCAAGTCTATTCTCTACATCTGTGTCATTATTCCTGTCCTGCCCTTAGGTTCTTCATAACCATTTTTTTTGATTCCATATATATGTGTTAGCATACGGTATTTGTTTTTCTCTTTCTGACTTGCTTCACTCTGTATGACAGACTCTAGATCCATCCACCTCACTACAAATAACTCAATTTCGTTTCTTTTTATGGCTGAGTAATATTCCATTGTAGATATGTGCCACATCTTCTTTATCCATTCATCTGTCGATGGACAGGTTGCTTAGGTTGCTTCCATGTCCTGGCTATTGTAAATAGAGCTGCAATGAACACTGTGGTACATGAGTCTTTTAGTAGGAAATCTGTATGTTTAAGTGAAGCAAATCTATTTTGTATATTGTCATTTTTAAAACGCAAGGTTCTAGAGTAAAGGAGCATAATTTTAAGTTCAGATTTTATTTACCACTTGTATAATCACAGGAAAGTTACTGTACCTCCCTAAGTGTTAGTTTCCTCACCTGTAGTCGAGGCATAGTGATACCTCATAGGGCTGTTAAGAGGATTAATGAGATAATTACTTCAAATAACATAAAAGAAATGGTGGCTATATTTAAAAATTATTTAAATACATTCAATATCTTTCATCATTTCAAGGTTAAAGACAAATGAGCATTAAGTTATCTGAATTATTTATACTTTGCTGATAATTCTGCAAGCAAAATGCACATCTTACTGGTGCCGCCACATTTTAAGTGTCAGAAGGACTCGGGCTATAACATGATTGATAATTCAAGTAGAATCAAATGCAAGAGCCTGTGAGTGCTCAGAAAGTTAGTCTGATGTGGTGGAAGGATCCCTCAGGTGGAGGTCAAGACCAGATGTGTCTTTACATTGATTGGGCAATATCTGTTGAGTAAGCACTTAAAATCTTTGAGACTTGGTTTTCCCACCTAAAATGTTTAGGAGCTGGACTGCATAATTGCTAAGATAGATCTCATCTAGCTTTAAAATAAGTGTTTTTTTTTTTTTAACATTTAGTAGTAAATTATTATTTTGGGGGAGCTTACTATAAAGCAAACAGCATGCCCTTTATGTATTGCCTCATTTAATGTCATTTATTCAAGGCTATTATGAATATCTACTATGTGTTAGCCCCTTACTCTTTACAATGTGGGGTGCAGCAATGACAAAGAAGAAAAAAAAAATCCCACTTTCATATCTCTTAATTGTAGTAGCACAGACAGAGATAACAAATAAATAATCATGCTATGTTATTTGGTGGTCAATATTATGGAGAAAAAATATATAAGGTTATAAGGTGAAAAAAGGATTTCTGAGATTGAGGATCTGCAGTTTTCAATAGAGTGGTCGTGGAAAACTGCCCCAAAGAGAAGACATGTGAGCCAAGTCTTGATGTAGATAAGAGAGAAAGCCATTGGGATAAGTAGGGGAAGAGCCTTCCAGGCTACGGAAACAGCAAAGCAAAGACCCGAGGTGAAGACTGTTCATAGCATGGGGCAGACTGAGGGGAGAGGAATGGCAAATGAGGGCAACCATTACAGGGGATCAGATTGTGGAGGACCTTTTTGATAACTGTATTTATGCTGAACAAGGTGGGATGCCATCAGAGTCATTAGATGATTTTCAACTGTGGAGGAATATAATCTGACATATAATACATAGACACACACACACACACACACACACACACACACACGATCACTATGGCTGCTGTATTGAAACTAGACTAAAGGGAGACAAAATTTGAGGCAGGAAGACTAGTTAGGATGCTGTCCATTTAACTCAATCAAGGGACGACAGTGGATGTATGGACAGTTGAATATAGAGTGTAAGAGAGGAGCAGGACAGTAACAACATTTGCAGGGCTCAGTGAAAAATGAAAAGGCGTGGTTCTTGTTGGAAAATTTTAAGAACTTTAATACAGGGAGAGCAAAACACTAAACCAAGCACAGAGCCTTTCTGAGTGTGAAGCCCTATGTGACTGCATAGAGGGTTACATTCTCATGAAGCTGGTCCTGGAGAGAATTCAAGGATAACTACAAGGTTTTTACCTGAGCAATGAAGTGATGAAGCTTTCACTAATACTAATACATAAGAAAAAAAATGTACGGGAGAGGAAGGTTGGGGACCAGGGAAAAGGTCAGTGATTGTACATATCAACATTCATGAGATGTCTCTTGCATCTCACATAGAGATGCCAAGTAAGTAGCTGGATCTATGGTTTGGGGGTTCAGGGAGAAGTTTGGGCTGAAGATATATATTTAGGTGTAATTCCTGTGTCAACTCACATTAGGCCTAGAGTAAACACAGACATTAGAGGGAAGAGGTCAAGGACTGAGTCCTGAGAAAATGAGGAACTACTAAAGAAGGCTGAGAAAGAGCGGCAATGAAGAAATACAGACTTATGGGCTCTGGAGGCAAGTGGACCGAGCCAAAGGGAGAAGGGAAAGATTGACTCTATGATATTAAGTGGTTCTCATGGATTGATAAAGTGATGACTAAGAACTTACTTTTACGTTTAACAACACAGAAGTCATCATTGACCTCAGTAGCACAATTTGGTGGAGAGAGTAGTTTTGAGAAAGATTGAAAGGAGAGAAATTAGCATCAGCATGTACACAGCCACCACAAATTTAGCTGAGAAGGGAAGTAGAAAGTGGAGAATGGCAGTAAGGAGAACATGGCAAAAAAGGATATATTTGAGAGGAAGAAATAATTGCACACTCAGAATAATCCTTTCAAGTTGGCATTATTTTTTCTATTTTATAAAGTTTAAGTGACTTGCCCTAGACCACAAGACTAGTAAGTTACAATAGTATATAACCACAAATTATTTTATTTAAATAAGTGTGCCACTTTGAATCACTGCCTTAGATCAATTACTTAGGGTCTTAGCATCTTAGGGTTTAAGAAGAGAGACTTTATATATACGCACTGGCTTAAAAATGGTAGGGGCTTAAGAGCTCAGCTTAAATGTCACCTCCTCAAAGAAGAGTAGGCCCCCTCAAGATCTCCACCACATCGTATAGTACATTTCTTTCATAGTACTCAACACAATGTGTAGTTATTTCATTTATTTCTTTATTTTTTGCTTATTTACTCATTTCTTTTTTGTTTCCCAATTGTAAATGAATTCAGGAATTTTTTCAGAATTGCTCTGAATTTTTTCCACAGTACCAAGCACATTGCTCACACTAGTATATGCTCAATAAATATTCGTTAAATAAATAACTACCTTTACTTCATCCACCCCTTTCATAATCATGCCAATACAGAGAAAAGAAATATACATCTATCTTCTTGGATATTCTTCTCTTTTACAGAAGCAAAGTACAAATGTTCATTCTCTTCTAAAATCTGATTCCATTTACAATTCAAACTCTAATACTGGTTATGAATGTGACATTACATTAAATTATGGTGATAATGTTTTCATATAAATTATATTATTCTTTCAGCTTCTCATAAAAAATAACCAATGAAATAAAGTAGAAAAATAAAGGTAAAATATGTGAAATGTCAATAGAGAATATGTTAAATTAGGAAATCTAGTTGTTCAAACTAGTTCGTTTTTCTAGACCTTCAATAATGATAATACTTTAATATATTTCACACATATAGCCACAAAAAGTATTATTCACAGATATTACTCTTGAAGCATCTGCTTGAAGAATCGTATTAATTCCAAACAATTCATTTGCTATTCAGCATTCTCTTGCCTGCATTCTCTACCTACAATATTTTCAATTTAAAGAGTCTTCAGTTACAACATGGAGCTAAGATTTAATCCTGACTTTAAATCTAGTAGTTTGGGTGCCACTAACAGATTAAAAAAAAAAAAAAAAGTAGGCTTACTTCAGGAGAAAAGAGAAAAGTAAGCACTAGTTTGTCTTTTTGGCCACTTTGGGATCAATGCTGTCACAAATCTGCTTATACATTAAAGCTCCCATCTATCTAATTTGTCAAAAAAACAAAACAAACAAACAAAAATCCGAGCTCTCATGCCAATAAAATGAAAAGAGAAAAGAGATAAGAAAGAAAGAAAGAAAGGAAGGAAGGAAGGAAGGAAGGAAGGAAGGAAAGAAGGAAAGGAAGAAGGTAAAGGATGAGAAAGAGCAGAGGTACTTTTAAATTTCTCAAGGTATGAATACTGGCAACTGATAACCCAGTAGTGTTTATTGGGAAAGAAGCTGCAAAAATAAAATTGAGAGAAACTGGAAATAGCTTTGGTGAAGTAGGAGAAAAAGATCATAAAAAGAAGGGAGGGGGAATAAGTTGTTCAGATGATGGCCAGTGTCTAGGTGCCATTAATAACTTTTCCCCTTAAGTTCATTATTTATATTAAATACTCTAGATTTAGGATTAGACAGTATTCAATTGCACATGATCAAATTTTGTATATTATTGTATGATTATATTATAGGGAATATCAAGAAAAAAACTACATGTCACCACATTCCGCACTTTGTTTGGAATAAGCTACTCTATAAATAATTGTTTTTACAATGCTTCAGTCTCCATGATACGATTTTTTTTATTATTATTACACGTACACTAGAACACTACACTGTAGTTTCTATTACAGTCTGATTTTTCCTTTGAGAGTTGGGTAAATAATTGTATGGTGCAACAGAACAATTTTGTTCTGAAAGTATCTTAAAATAATCTGTATGTTTACTCTTTAAAATAATCTAGCAGGGCTTCCCTGGTGGCGCAGTGGTTGAGGGTCCGCCTGCCGATGCAGGGGACACAGGTTCATGCCCCGATCCGGGAAGATCCCACATGCCGCGGAGCGGCTGGGCCCGTGAGCCGTGGCCGCTGAGCCTGCGCATCCGGAGCCTGTGCTCCACAACAGGAGAGGCCACAACAGTGAGAGGCCCACGTACAGCAAAAACAAACAAACAAACAAACAAACAAATAAATAAATAAAATAAAATAATCTAGGGGAGACAAGCGTGGTTTTCAATAGCTGTTTTATCCTGATTGTGTATTTGTTCTTTTTAATTAGCATTTCATCAAACTATATCATGAGGATTAGAGTGAGTGAGATTTCATTGCATTTGATATGGTCTGCTTTAAATAGACAGTTTGGATAGGTTTATGGAAATAATTTTACTGTCTAGATAGGATATATTAAATATGTAGCTTCTGAAGAACTCTATTAGGAGTTAGATGGCATCATATAAGGGAACACATTGCTAAAATGACAAAAGGTGCGTCTGAACAGACTATATATCTCACTAGTAACATACATGTAAGTGGGCTATAATATCACCCTACGTGTGTGTGTGTGTTCCTGATATTCAATCTTAAGCATAAAAGAATGATCACATCCTCACTGATTTATGCAAATTTACAGTGAAATTAAATAAGCATACAATTTGGTAAGTGCTTCATAACTTATAAAGCTTTCAAGCACGGCAAGAGAGATAGATTTGACATAGTTATTAGACTTGGTTTTAAAAGACAATAGTAAAAATCTTGATTATATCCTAAATGGCTTATGCAAATCAATAGGCTCTGATACTAGCACTAGCTATTGTTCAAAAGTCCACTGACTCATTGCTCAGAGAACCAAAATGTGTCCTCTTAGCATTACCAGATTAGTTTTGTTCTACAGTAATGTGGTATACCAAAGCCCCAGTTCTTTGTTTTCTGAAAGCCATAAATATTAGTCTCTGCCTTAAGAAGGCATATTAATAACTTATATTTGTAATTATAACCTAAGGCAGTGTCTGCATAATACCTAAACAAACAACCACTTCTAGGAAAACGTTGTTCAAACCAGTTGATGAACAGAAGTGGCCGTTTTAGTCAATCTGTCAAGTCTAGAATCCTGTGGAGGTGTAGCTGTAGGTTCATACATCCCTCAAAATTCTACCTCAAAATTCTGAGTTTCTTTGCTTAGAAATAAGAGGTATTTATTGACTCCAATAAGGATATTTCACAGAAGCATTATAATTCAGAAGACACCAGGTTTTTGATCTATAAGATACTATGATTTATTTCCTCAACTCTGAAACATTTACAAATATATAAAGCCCAACAGTCAATATTTCCATTCCTGAAACTTGGTGTGAAGCTACATTAAGGGCATGTATTGTTGTTCATATGATGTACAGTCCTTTCTCACTGGCTCACAAACTTCTAATTTAATTAACAGAGCGCCATTAGCCACTAGCTTTACTAGGAGTTGCACATTTTGAGAATTTCTATAAGCCTATTAAGTATTCAGGGAGGAAAAAAATCATGTCTACTTTATTCTGGTTTAAATTAATCAGTAGTAATAAACTTGTAACTTTTACAAGGACAGTCCTTTAAAATGGGCTATACAGTAACGTCTTGTCATCATTCAGTCTTCAAAGTGCACCAGTACATAGTCATCTTTAGGGAGTGTAACAGAATGAGGAAACAGGCATAAGTAGTTAAAAAATGAAACACTATTTTTTGTTTAGTTTTATTTAATTTTAGTAATTTTTTACTAGATATTAAATAAAACTATTGAAAGAGATTTCATGTTTCTCATGAAGAGGGAACATGTTATAAAAGTTTGAAAATAGTATACTTTATAGTACATATTAAAATTTTTATAACTGAGAAATGAAAATTTCTAAGACTAATTTACATTTATGTAAGCATATGTGTGTGCGTGTGTGTGTGTATATATATATATATATATAAAGTTTGTATACACATAGGCGTTTCCCCTACTAATGCCAGTATTCTGAATTCGCAACAAATACCATAACTTATATAGTCTCAAAAAATAACAGAATTTATCAAATACGTGTCTTCTAAAAATAAATATACAGGTAACACATTGCTTTGGATTTTAGAATTTTATTAGGAGGAAATAAAGATGTAATAGCAGTGAGGCTAGCTGGCCACTTGGCGATGCCTTGATTTTGACTGGACATTCTTAGTTTACGGTCTTCAGTTTCACAGGCAATCACTTAATTTTGCACAACCAGAGATCACAGCAGGTTATACTCAATTGGAAGGATTCTGGTTCACCAAACTCTAAAGACATCAGTGCCTAAGTCAATTTATAAATAGATTTCCTACTTGTTAATTTATAATGAGAAATATGAGTACTAAACAAACTAAATACTTATATATACTTGATCAGTATGGTCTTTCCCATCAAGCAAATGACTATGAGGAATAAAAAGTACCCAGAATACTGATTTTAATCATGATTTCAGGACCCAAGGTAATTAGGCAGATGACATCAATAGCTAGTACCATCTAGTTATGCCTCCTTATAGAATCCATCTCAATCACAGGGATATACCTTCCAGACGGGTTTCTAATAGTGATGGCACTCTCACTTTTTAGCACTAGAACCAAACCAACAATTCATTTCTAATTGCCTTAAAAAAAAAAAACTTTCTTGATCTCCTAGACTTTATGAACGTAGCCTTTACAAGGAAGAATACCAAGAGGATCAGCAAATCATTTGCTGCCATTCCTTGATGCTATAGCATGGGAGATATCAATTATGGCCCTCTTCTCTGATAAATCTGGACTGAGTCTTACACTCTTTCTCAGAGCAGCAAGCAGCCCACCCAGTCACCATCAGTTGATTATAATTGTCATTTTAAATGAAATTCATTTGCCATCCCAGAGTTAGAATTAACTTTCAGACATGTTATATGTTCAAACATTCAAGATTCAATGCCATGGAATTCTCCCTGCTTGTGATAATGTTGTTTCTGTGATTTCAGACCCATCAGTTACAAAATATTGGTTCAGGTGGGTTGCTTATACAGATGTTTGTTTGATCTCCCTTCTATATTTAATACTCTATAACTTCATTTTCAATGAATTTCTTATCTTCAAATTTTGGAAGCAACTTACTGTTGCTTTCCACATACTAACCACACTTAGTTCCATCTGCTATCATATAATCTTGCACTTTCCCCCACACCGATCTTATTCTAAATTTTCCTCTTAAGATACACTGCAGTTTAGTGATATGCAAAGGAACAAGAGAATTCCACATAATAGGATGGATTGGGGAACTATTTTTTAGGAAATACAAGTGACATTAATAGTACTTTCCATAATAAAAATTCTGGGCTTATTGATACAATGTTATATGACCAAATAAACCTTTGTGATAGATGTCCTAGAGTGAAGTGACTAAAGCTGATTTTTTTTTCAACACTGATAATCATAAAATGGAAAAGAAATCATATTAAAAGTATAAGAATATCTGCCCCTTGGTACGTAATTTCTTACTTTGGGGTAAATTTTAAGTCATTTTGTTGTTGTTGTTATCGTTGTTGTTGTTTTAATGAAAAGAAAACTAATACACTCAGTTCTTCAAGAAAGTTTGAAAATAGGGAAGTTACCCCAATGCAAATAAGGTTAGGTTTGATAATACACTAACATTATCATTATCTAAGGATATACCTGACAATTAGCCTCCTCTTAAGAATCTTAAAAGTTCCTCTTGGTAAACATTGATGTTTCTTTGGGGAAAAGTGTTACTCGCTTCCCTTTCCCTAGAAGTAACTGGCTGTTCTTGAGTAGTTACCTGTGTTATTCTTTGGGCAGCTATTTGAAGATGAACAGCTGAGGTGGAGAGAAGGCAGCAAGACCCTGTGGGAGAGACCGTGACTAGGATCTGGACTGGTTTATTTAGAGATTCATAAACTGGTCTGTGAGTTCCCACATAGAGATTATATATATATATATATATATATTTTTTTTTTTTTTTTTTTTCTTTTTCCCCCGGTACACGGGCCTCTCACTGTTGTGGCCTCTCCCATTACGGAGCACAGGCTCTGGACACGCAGGCTCAGCGGCCATGGCTCACAGACCCAGCTGCTCCACGGCATGTGGGATCTTCCCGGACCGGGGCACGAACCCGTGTCCCCTGCATCGGCAGGTGGACTCTCAAGCACTGCGCCACCAGGGAAGCCCTATTTATATTTTTTAATAGTTAAATGTATGCCCAGCTCAGATGAAATGTACATAAATATATAAAGTATCTTATTCAATTCCTATATGAAATGAATAATAAGTATTCCCATTCTACAGATGAGGAAACAGATGCTCATAGCTAGTGAACAGTGAAGCTGAGATTCAAATCTTGGTATCTCTTACTTCACAGCCCAAGTTCATATTCCCTACTGCCTCACGTTGAATAATCCAGAAGTAGAGAAATGTATTCCTTTCAGATTATTGTTTTCTTAAACCCGTGGATGAAGTTGGTGGTGGGCTTTCTCTAAGCAGAGAATGCAGTGATCTATTATACTAGGAAGAACACCATCCTGAGACAGAATATGTGGAGTCTTGTGAAGGTGTCACGAGGGGAAAGGAAGAAATGTTTTTCTCAGGGAGGCCCACAGTTTGAAGACTGAACACTTGACTGAGGGGGTTCTCCTTGGAGGAGGTAACCTGTCCCAGACCTAGGCATGAAATGGCCTATGAGTGGGGTAACCAGAAGCCTATGAGAGACTTCATGAAAAGGGGTCTGGATTTGGGTGGCCTGAGAGGAGTCACAATGGTAGTAATAGGTTCTTCTCCATATTGAACTTCTCTTCTGTTACCCATGGAAAGCTTCCTTAAGGACTTAAAGGTTAGGTTCTACTTTGAAGAAAACCAGAAGGGCTCATTTCATACTTGGGATAGATGAATGAAAACCATGTCTCTTCCTCTGAAGTCAGTGTAGCAGGAGCAAGAGAAAGGCAGCTTTGGTAGAGCCCTGCCTGGAGGAAGCCAGCGCCAGAGCGGGGAAGCAGATAGCATGACTAGGAGGCCGGGCACAGTCCCTAAGGGACTCACACCTGAACAGGGAGGTGACACCCCGGGGAACAGATGCTCAAGACACTGTTGATGGAGCCATGAAATAGCCAAGGTTACTGTGAGAAGGACTAATTCCTGATGACCTTTCTGATAAGGTCTCAAGCCATTAAAATAAGGAACATGGTCTGATTTTTGAGACATATTACTGAATCCTGGGCATTACATCAGGAAGGCAATGTCACCTAAATTATAAGCAGTAATGAGATATGGTGAATCTGTGATGAATTGAGTGTTCCCATAGCTTAAAGGAGGGCACAGCTCAGAGTGAAAAGACTAACTTTGAACCTAAATTAAATACAACCATTCTTTCCATCAACATCACTAAATTTCACTTATCTGTTTCATCTTGGTACTGCCATTCCCTTTCTTTCCTTCTTTCTATCATTTTCACCCAAATATTTTCACGATGGCTTTCTTTTAGCTTTATCTTGAATTGATACGGCATAATTAACTGCCAAAGAGCGAAAATGTTTTCTCTAACAAAGAAGGCAGATCTCAAGGAACAAAAATGCCATTTTCACTCATTATCTAAATATAATGACATACACGCACAACAGGAAAGTTGTTTCTCTTCCTAAAAAAAGTTTTGCATTTAGGTTATGATAATTTCAAATTGTTTTGCTAATTGATTTGTTACAGGTTTCCCTAGTGCTTTGTGCCTTTTTTTTCCTCCTATGTATTCAAGCATTGCACAATTACATGGCCTGTGTGCATTTTAAAATGCATTAAAAAAGAAAACAGTTAAGGTAATATGCAATAATTCAGAATAAAGTAGCCCTATGTATCTAAAAATGCAACAAAGTTATTCAGTATTCAATTCAGTAATGAAATTCACCATTTTACAGCTTATTCATTTACCCTAACTCTCAAAAAAATAAGGAAAGAGAGTACACTTCTGCACATCTAGAATTAACTCAACTGTCATTGTCACCCCTCCCGAGTGCAAATAGCTGATCATTGTTTACCACACAATCATGCTCAACTATAGTTGTTTCCCTCATTTTCTTTCCAATTTCCTTCTGCCTTCTTTATCCCTGGCATTTAGCAAAAACATGTCTTCAGAGGGATAAGAGATTTCTTTATTTCATAAAGAGGAAAGCATTTTTAGTTTTGGCATGTGTATAAGCCAAATATTGTTCACTATGCCATGTTGTCAGGACAAATGTTTTGCCTCTCATTCTATTGTTAAAGACTGGCCAGGGTGGGGCTTATTGATATTCTTTTGTGTGAAGAACCTTCCCTCAACAATACAAGAACAGTCTTGATGCAATATTTTGCCAGGCAAAACCACAGCCATTTATGAAACTAGTTTATTCCTTCTTTAAACACTAGTTTGCTGTCCCAGAAAGATGACTGAAGAAAGTGAGCTGCTCTCTCTCTCTTCCAATTTTGTGTCTTCAAAGCCTTAGTCAGTATCAGGGAATTTTTTACAAGGTGTATGTTGGTTAATAACAATAAACTATATATACTCTGGTATTTGGGCAGATTCTAAAAAAGGAAATCTGTTGTGATTCTTTACCATGTTTTACAAACTGGCCCTGCGGCTCCTTGAGAGCAGATAATTTCTATGAAACTTCTTAACATTTTCTTCATCATATAAAACATAGAGAATGATTTAATTAATATTTATTAACCTATATAAAAATGTCTTAATTCAGTTTGTCTCTTTTTTTATGTAACTTCAAATCTGGTGGGACACTTTTATTAATAGAGCACTATTTAATGTTTGAGGGGGTCTGTTTAAGCTAGATGACAGGTAAGACACTGCACCAATGATCATAAGTTAAATACAAAAAATACTTTACGAAGAGCCAGCAAAATAGTATAATTTGAAATTTTTATTACCTTACCATAAATTTACAGCTTAATATACCACTTTGGAAAAGTGTGTGTGTGTGTGTGTGTGTGTGTGTGTGTGTGTGTGTGTGGTAATCATTATGTCTTAACAATTTATAAAAAAAAGGCGAGACAAAGAAATGAAAGCAGAAAAGTCTTGGCATATTTGATCTTAAAATTGAACCTACTATTCTGTGAATGAAAAAGAAAACTAAATGCCTACATTTCTTTTTCCTATATTTCTTTCCCTTGGGAATTTACAACATCTTCTAGGAGAGTTCGAAACCAATGAAAAAAGAAGCAAGTTCCATTTAATATTTATTTTTAGCTAGGACTTGGCAAAACCAGATGCCAGGAGTAGTTCTACCGTTCTGAATACTAAATATTCAACAGATGGCTCTTAGATTTCATCCAATCTGGAAATGCCCCAACAGGAAACAAAGATGGTCTTCAGATTGTCCCTTTTCTAATAAAATATACTTCCCACACAAGCTATGAATAGGAAGGTAAGAATTACAAGCTCATTCTATAAAACAATGAGTTTAAGGACTGTACCAATATTCATTATGTAAACAAATATCTCCCCAGAGAGTAGTTTATATATCCGTTTTTAAGTGAAGTACTGAGAGAATAAAAGATGAAAAAAAATCTCAAAGAAGGTTTGGAATTCCTACTTTTAGTAATTTCTGGGTGACAACTCTTAACTACATAGTGCCTTTACAATTTGAAAATGTATATGCCCCCCCTCCCAAATTCTCAAATGAAATTTGGTTAAACAATAAAACCATTGAGATCTGGCAATTTCCACAGCATGAGGATTCTTCCACTGTAAGACTACAGATGAATTACAATGAGGCTCAAAGAATAGTCATAAATTAGCTAACCCAAATACTAGATGTTTTATATTCCGTAGAAGTGAAGCATGTGCTGTTTTCTTCTCATTATAAAGACAAATACATTTGCGTATGGTAGCTTAGTGAGTTAAGTCAAAGTAACTTTGTTCAAATAGCCAAGCTAACATCAATTAAAGGACAACTAGTAAGTAACATAGCGAACATTCAGTAAATGGTAACTATTATTCTTGTTTTATTGTTAGTACTAATCAGTTAGCCATACTAGCTTGTGCATTATATCAAACTGTCTAATAGAACAAAGTATGTAAATTTTGTACTTTTAACACTTCCAGATTTCAGCCAGTGAGATACAGCAAAAGCAATGTTGAACCAGAAGTCAGGGGCTCTAATTCTATTTTTTTAAAAAACATCCCTTTATTTTTTTATTTTAGGCAAGGCATTGTATTTTTTTTTTTTTTTTGGCATCTCAATACTCATGTATGAAACAACAGTCCCTCTATTCAGAGAATTGTCTTTAGGATTGCATGCTACAGTGTATATAAACACTTTACAAATTGTATATTAATCCTCCAACTAAAGTAAATGTTCCTTTTAATTGTAGTTTTATTATGGAATGTCACTTATTTTTAGTAATTCATTCAAGAAATATTTAGTAATCATTTATTGTGCCTGGCACCGTTCTAAGTGCTGGGGATTTAATGATGAACAGTATTGATATACTTACCACCCTCACGAAGCTTATAATCCTTAAAGAATATAATTCATAAAAGACAGAAAAACAGGCAATTAATAAAACTGAAAGAGTTTATATGGTGAACTATACAAAGTAGCAGTTCAACATATCTTGGAATTCAAGAAAGGCTGAGAAGTTGGTGGCTAATCTGAGAACAGAAAGATGAGCCAGTGTAGGGAGAACTGGGTTGAGGAAATGCACCACAAGCAGAGAGAGCAATCCATGAAAAGGCACAGAGTTAGAGCAAGGTTGTATACTTGAAGAACTGAAAGGCTGGTTCTAAAGTATGTAGAGAAAGCAATGAGAAGTGATCAGACGTAAGTAGGAAACCATGTAAACAGAGCTCAGTAGCCACATTAAGCAATTTGGACTTTAAGAGCAACGGATTTTAAGCCTATAAGTGACACAGTCAGATGTTCAGTTTTAAAAAGGTATTCTGGGAGCAATTGTGGGTAATGAGTTAAGCAGTAAGAGTAGAGATCAGAACACTTTTTAGGAGACTGTGGCAATAATTCCAGTAAGTAATAAGGGTAGGATATATTAGAGAAAAAGGGAGAAAAAGTGGTAATGAGAATGGATAAAAGTGATAAATGGAATAGATGTTTAGATGGTAGAATTAAAGACTTTACATTTTATTGACTTGTGACGGGCACAGGCATTAGGAAATGGGGAAATTGGTTGAGTCAAATGGACAAATGATTCCAAGGTGTCTGGCTTAGACTTCTAGGTGGCTGGTGTTGTCAGTCACTGAAATAGAGAACACAAGAGGAAATATGGGTTTTTGGAAGATTGTGTGTTCAGATTTCAACATTTTGAAATTAAGATGCTTACAGTACCTCAACATGAAGCACAGGACAGAGATCTGGACAGAAATAAAGATTTGGGAATCATCAGCATACAGTGGAAATGAGTCATGGGAGTCTGATAGTTCATTGAAAGAATATGAAGCAGAGGAGAGAGTGTTAAGGACATCCTTATAACATTGAGATGCAAAGAATGGACAGAGTAAAGAGCCCACAAAAATGATTGAGAACGAATGGTCTGACATATAGGTATATAATTGGGAAAGTGTAATATTATATAATCTAATATATTAGGAAATGTTCAACAGCACCAAATCCTAGGAAGAGGTCAAGGAAAGAAACTTTTCCTATTTCCTCTAAGTGTTGGTTTCTTCTTATGTAAAGTAGAGACAAGAAGTTATAAGGATTAATTGAGAGAACATTTATAAAATGCCTACCATAATGCCTGACACATAGTGGTTCAAAAAATAAATGTTACATGTTCTTACATTTATTATAACTTACCTTACCTATCCCACAGGATTATTGTGAGGAATATATGAGATAGTATATGTAAAGGCTCTTTGTAAATTATAAATTACTAAACAGATATTAATGAGCATTTTTAGTAAAGTAACTATGTTACTCCCTACATTTTAACATCACTATTTCATCATTAAACTTTAATACATTGTGGTGAATAGTTCCAAGCCCTTTTCAGAAAATGCTTTCTTTTACAATGCTTAATGCTTTAGCAAAAAGTCATATACACCATGTGTGATGGGCTCTATTGTTTTCCTGCCAAATTCTTATGTTGAAGTTCTAGCCCAAGTACTTTAAAATGTAATCGTAATTGGAGATAAGGTCTTTAAAGAGGTAATTAAGATAAAATGAAGCCATGGTGGTCGGTCTTAGTCCAATCTGACTGGTACCCTTATAAGAAGAGGAAATTAGGACACAGAAAGAGATACAAGGGACTTGTGCACACACAGAGACAACCATGTGAAGAGGCAGCAAAAGGGTGGCCACCTGCAAGCCAAAAAGAGAGGCCTCGGAAGAAACCAACCCTGCCAACATCTTGATGGTGGACTTACAGTCTTCAGAACTCTAAGAAAATAAGTTTCTGTTATGTCCTCTGGCCTGTGGTATTTTGTTATGGCAGCCCTAGCAAACTAACCCACCATGCCTAAATGCAGAGGAAGTTGCAGGGTCATTTAAAACTCTTATTGTTGCCTCTGATTTTAGGTAAGAAAAGGTACATTGTAATTCTGTTGTCCCTCATAAATCTGATTCATCATATTCAGATAAGCATAACTGTTATCCAAAGCCTTCTAATACACTTCAGAATATGGTTTCCTCACTTTTAAAAATAAAAGATTGGACCAATTGAGACTCTTAGACTGTTTATACAGGCCTCCATTCTTGAATTCTTTGATTTTTTTTTTTTTTTTTTTTTGTGGTACGCGGGCCTCTCACTGTTGTGGCCTCTCCCGTTGCGGAGCACAGGCTCCGGACGTGCAGGCTCAGCGGCCATGTCTCACGGGCCTAGCCGCTCCGCGGCATGTGGGATCTTCCCGGACTGGGGCACAAACCCGAGTCCCCTGCATCGGCAGGCGGACTCTCAACCACTGCGCCGCCAGGGAAGCCCGAATTCTTTGATTTTGAACTAGAAAATTAGGAGTTTGGCTGAATCACTCATCTGCATATCTAGTCAATCTATGAGAAGTCTTTCACCAGAATACAGGAAATTAGGGGGGAAACAAAAAGGATATTGGAATGTGTTTTTCAAGCTCTCTTCTTATTCTGAGTTACTACACTTCCTTTTATTTTTAATTTTTTTTTGTTGTTGATAAAATGTGTCCTTTTTTTGAAAGGAGACAGTTGTAGAGTTTCGTGTTTTGAGGTAGAATTTCCAACCTCAGATCAGACAGGATACATATATCTGCATATATTTCATTCTACCATTAAAGTCAACAGTCCTTAAACTTGAACCAGAGCCTGGCTTGGCCTTCTGTCCCAAATGGCCTTAGATTTATGCATTCTTATTCAAACACATTTGCATCACTAACTGAATCTCATAAAGGGAGTATTGACACCTCCATGGATTTTGAAGTACCCTTAGTTTATTTTCCCTTTCCTTCAAGCAGGACTCCTTTCCACATATGTATCATAGTAAAGTTATAAATCTTTAAAAATAATGAAAATCAAATAATTTTGATGATTTTGAGTGTTGTATATATATATATATAGTAACACATTAATTCATTCCACTTTTAATTAATATAGTGATTATTTAGTGTTTTTTGTCTTTACAAGGTATGGATCAACTATATTTAAGTATACTATAAAAATGAAAATTTAATTATTGATATTCTTGGTTGCACATACTTTTTACTTTTGTTTCTTGTTCTACCTTACATAGATTTCCCCCTCCATTTTATTTTATTTTATAAATGATTTCTCTGAATGTACAATATAAGGTTATAAAATTATTAGGTAAAACTAAATGTCATCAGATTCTAGGTCTTCCCAAATTTTTTGAAGGAATATGTCATCATGTTTAATAAAACTCTTTTCATATTTTGCTATCTCCTATCAGTCTGTTATTTTTCTAGTTATTATGATACTCAAAACTGAAGCTTTCTCAATGGTTTTGACACTAGGTATTATTTTATTTTACTTATCCTGAATGACTTCAAAATAAATACATCAAAGACTATAGTATTGATGGACTGAACACTGTCAGTAAAATCTCATTCTATAGGAGCACTTAGGACTAATATTGCTTGATAATTTTTATTTTAAATTTATATATTCATTCCTGATGCAAAAGCAATTAGTAAACTTTTAAAATTAGTTAATAGCTTGTTCACAGTAGCACAATTTTATATGCTTATAAAACAGTATCTTTTTCTTTCCCTTAGGAAAAGTTCTGTGGAAGGTAAAGATATTAGAATCCGTGTTTATCATCTTGGTAATATGACAAGCTATGCAGAATGTCTTCCTCTACTTGTACATACCTTATTTTCATATCTTTTATATACACTTTCAGATTTTCAAGTTTATTAAAAATGCTTGAATATCTGGGCTATATCAAATTTGTATGCTTATACCAAATATTGACGACATCCAAGTATCCAAGTTTCAAACAGCTCCTATTCATTGAATTATAACCTAAAGTCACAAGGCATGGTAAATGAATTGGTAAACATTGAAATTATTTCATAAACAAGGGCTAGAAGAAGAGACAAAGAAGGAGAAGGAAGAGGAAGAGGAGAAGGAAGGAAGGAAGGGAAGGAAGAGGGAAAGAGATCTGAAGCCAAAACATATGTGCTATAGGAGTACTTCTGGAGAACAACTAATCCAATTTAGTATGTGAGTATACATTTTAATACTCAATGCATATCTAACATGTATATTTTATTTGCTTTGCACCTCTTAAATTTAGACCATATACCTAAAAGTGTTAATATATTTCAAAGCAGTAGGTGCCTGAATAAAAATGAATTTCTTAGAAATTTTGAGTTAAGGGAAAAATATGATAGATCACCTATACCAAATCACATGACTATAGATGAAACTCAGCATCTGGGCATTCCCAAATGTTTGATGTTGTCATCTTTATTTCGGATAACCATTGTGGTGATTTTCTTTGAATTTTATTAATTCTAATTCAACAATACATATATATGCTATCTCTAAATAATAGGCAAATATGTAATTCTTTAACATTGAATCCACTAATCTGCTAAACATGAATCATATTAGATGACAGAGTATAGTTCTTCTGTTGAGTGACAACCAAATGAGGTCCTTCCGTAAAGCAAATGTGACTGATGCTAAGCTGTGTTGCACAAATTTTCACTGGGGAACTGACCCTCCAGAGAAACGTCCTCCTGGTATTCTAAGTTGGATCTTAGAGTTCATTTCTTATATAAACAGTGTGAGGAGACTTGCCTAGTAAAATCAAAATGGAATTATTAGTAGTTTATAGGTAAAACAGAATTTCATGGTCTCACCTATAATTGAATCACCAAGTATAATACTGCTTTCGTAATATAATGTTTATGAATTCTAAGAAGCAACTAAGAAAATTTGAATAAAACCCATCTGTAAGCAGAATAAAGTTCCTTTTGGGAAACTGTAGTTTGATATCTACACTATATAATGGGATCTCAACTAAACAGGTGCTCAAGCTATTATCATAGAAATCAAATAAAATTCAATTCCATCACTTCCATCCATTTCTCAATCGTATAATCTGAAAGAGTTATGATAGAGTTCATTTTTTTCCTCTGGATTAGAAGGAAGACATGCCTTTCTGAGTACAGCTGGAAAATGTGCCTTTTGGTGTCCCACCCCTATCTCTCCTGTCTGTCCAGGTTTACCCACAGAAGCTGCAGCCAGCAGTATGCACAGCTGTTGAGGCGGAGATAACTTTGCCCATAATTAATGAGTGATGCTCTTTACCCCATGGAACATAAAGAACTTATTGTGTTGGAATGGGCAGAATCACAATAGCTTTGCTGCTGACAGCACAGCCCCCTGCCATTCCTCAGCTGCTTGGTGCCATGACCAGTAAGTACCAGGGGCAGAAACTTGGGAAAGGCCAAGAAAGCCCAGGGACACTGCACAGCATTTTTGTTCAAAAAATGATGTCCTCACTTTGATTCTCCTTTTTTCTCCCACATTAAGCAGTATAAGGCAGTTGTTTCAGACAGTGAATGGTAACTCACTCTGTTTCAAAGTACAGATATAGCCAGAATACCTACAGAGCAGACCCAGAGTGAAGGACATTAAATACGGACTTAACCTTCTCTTTCTTGCATAACATATTGCTTCACTGGACCATTGTAAAGATTTTTCCTTCTCCCTCTGTCTACAAATATTTATAGCTACAGTATGCCACCACATCCTAATTTGATGCCAAGCCAAAGCATATCCATTCTTTTCATCTTTCTTCATAAATCAATACTTCCAACTCTTTCATCATTTTTGTGGTTTTTCTCGGAAGCTCTTTAATTTATCTAAATCTTTCTTAGAATCGAGGTGCCGAGAACTCAATCACAAAGGCAACCTCAATAACCATGCATGAAGGGGAAAAGAAAAGGAGAGGACAAAATCCCCAGCTCCAAACCACTCTTATAAGTCATACTTTCAGTGACTGCAATTCTCACAACAGGACCTATTTGCCCTACACCACTAGAAGCGTTCAAGGGTTCGTTCATGTAGCTCAAACTTCCCCCATTGAGGGCTTTAGGGCTTTGGGTATTGAAGAGAAGTCAGGAAAACTATTAGAAGAATACTGGATTGGAGAGTTCCAAGCACCAATCCCTCTTACATAAGAGTATATTTTCTGCAGGAAGGGGAGAAAGAACTTTAAAATGTGAATGCCCAAGGATATCTGGTTCTGATTTCATTAGTCTGCAAAACATTGAGGAACAAAGGAGTCTGTTCTAGAGTTTCTCTGAAGAGAGTGATTCCTTCTAACCCTTCTGGGATCAGCTGGGATGTACCCATTCCCCATGGTCTCTTTTAGTGAAGGCTAAAATAACAGCAAAATAGGGGTTCCTTCCTAATTTTTCTCGTCATCCTAGTTACTTTTACCAGGAAGTTATGTTATAGTAAGTGTTGTATTTATCAGCCAATAAAATGGTCAGTATAACATGTTGATCTGTTACAAAGACTATATATTTTTTAAGTACGTATTACTTAAATTTTGCCTTCTAGTTCATTTATCATTAATCAGTATAGGTTGAGTTCTTCAATTTTATCATCATCATCATCATTATTATTATTTATTTGCCTTTGCTCAAGTGACTATGTTACTTCATCAGAAGCTTTTAAAAATGTTATATATACTTAATTTCATTTACATCTAAGCACATTTGAATACCTTAAACATTATATGTGATACTGTGTTTTTACCAACATTTAAACAAAATGCATTCATTTCAGTTTGACTTTGGTTCATTAGTTTTACTTCTAACAGAAGAAAAAAAAAAGAAAGAAAAGCTGATTTGTCTGTAAAAGTAAGAACTAATGAACAGAAACTTTATACAGTTAGAACTGTTATAAATAGATGTGTTCCAAAGCCTAATCATCTGTCATCAAATGAAAGACTGACAGTTGTGAATAAGAACTGAGTTGGAGTTTATTAGCTAATTATTGTTAACATGCACAGAGGAATACAAATAAAACTGAGCTATCTAAATTCTTCTTTACTTTATAGTAAGCAGTTAAAACACAGTGGTATTAATTCACCCATTAACTCTTATGAGTAATTTCACAGTGTTTTGTGTCTTTGCAATAACACCCATCTATCTTTGTTTCAGAGTAAGATAAAACCCTAGAGTTTTCAAAATCATTTAAATCTTTCCTGGTGATACATATCTCTAAGAATGTCTGTCTTAAAGCCAGTATTATTGTATTCAGTATTACCCAATTTGCAACCCATTTAATCTAAATAATAAATCACCTGCATTTTACTCCCATTTAATTTAGGTACACAAATGTCAATTACTGAAGCAATTTTTTTTTTCTTTCTTTTTTTTTTGCGGTACGCGGGCCTCTCACCGCTGGGGCCCCTCCCGTTGCGGAGCACAGGCTCCGGACGCGCAGGCTCAGCGGCCATGGCTCACAGGCCCAGCCGCTCTGCGGCACGTGGGATCCTCCCGGACCGGGCACGAACCCGCGTCCCCTGCATCGGCAGGCAGACTCCCAACCACTGTGCCACCAGGGAAGCCCTGAAGCACTTATTTTTATCTTACTTTTCTGAATAGCAGCAGTTACTACCCAACATACAGTCCTAAAATATCTTAAATCTTATCAACATTCAGAAGGGGCATAAAAGTGTTCTAAGTTTCTCACTTTGAAAAAACAGACTTGTTTTCTGAATTAAGTTTAAGACACAAAACAAAATAAAAAATCTTCATGAAATCCACCATTTTCTAGTAAATAACAGAAGACAGATACTAGATATATTTTAATGTAATATGGTTTCTGACCTGATAATTCTGAGTGCTGATAAGGTTGATTGTATTTGATGCTTCTCTTTGGCTGTACCATAAAAAAGTTAAGAAATCAATTAAGAGGTCAGGTAACCAAGATGCTCATAAAGGAATAAAGTGTAGTAAACTCTTCTTTTCACCATCTAGGAAATACTTTTAAATTAAAGCTATAATTACTTTCTATTTTCATATGGAATTAATTTGATTCTAGTACTACCAAAAATACTCTTTCCCAGGTAACCAAATGTCAGTTGTCTAGTTGTCGGCCAATATGTTCCCAAAGTAAAACTACAGAATGGTAGACCATTAGCTACCAGACTATTATGGGGAAACTATTTTAAAAATTGTTACTGTTTTTCTTCCACAGTTTGCTAAAAACAAATCTAATTGAAACAAGAGCAACAATTACAAGCATATGCATCCTAATCTTCTAATCCCTTTTTGAAATTCAGTTTTCTCAGCTTTAGTTAATTCTCTTACTTGGCCAATTTTCCTTTGGGCATTTCTCCAAACTTGACTTAGGTGACTCTAAATAAGTCTGTCAATTACTGAGGCAATGTTCTTATTATCTGGGAAAGTAAATATGTATCTTTGCAAAGGCAAACTGTTCTTGAAACATAAAATTTATTATTTTTCCCCTAAAAGTACCAAAGTAAATTACCCTATGTTATCCACACTCCTTAAAAAAAAGGAAGATATGCCACAGTAATCTGGAACTGAAATGAATAAATGATGCTATAGACAGAGTAAACACTAACTTTAACAAGATCCATTCGCAAATTAAATATTTCTTCAATCGAGGTTAGACAGTGATACAAAGGAAAATAGAATTGAATAATCATGCAGTTTAATACAATTGGATCTTTGTTTTGTAAGTGCATGGCTGAAAGACAAAGAAAGAGATTTAAAATTTTCTTCATTAGATCTGTGTTCTCAATGATATACTTGTGGAAAGAAACATAAAATACCGCTGGTCAATGGCAATTTCATGTCACTTTCTATTTAGTATCTAAAATATATAACTCCAGCTATTTTATCTCATTTTCATAAATAGTAACTATAATAACACCATCTATTCTAAAGAATACCATTATATTTTTTATTTATTCAAGGTTTACACTGTCCTTAATGTAAAACATTAAGTTCAGACTTAAGCGAATTAAAGTTTTATTATAAAGTGCATAGAGAGTTCATATAATAATACACTTTAAAAAAAGTCATTATCCTGCCTGCTAACTTTAATAAATTAAGGCTAAATTTATATCTCAAAAAGTTGGCAAGTGATTCCCACCATTTTATGCCATACATGCACTCAAATATATTATTTGAATTTTATATAATGTTTATTCCCTTTTTTCTAGGTTATAAACATAGTATGTACCCAATGTAAGACAATTCTGAACAAATGAACAAAAATTATAAAAATGAAAGCAAAAATCAACCCATAATAACATTATTCAGAGATAATAACTACTATACAATTCAGTGTTTTATGTTAAGATATGTGATAGATAGATAGATAGATAAACATGCTGGGCATGTAGTTTTTCATTATAGTTTTTTTCTCAGGTACCATTATACATAAAATATTTCCAATGATAGCAAAAGTTCTCTGATAACTTCATTTTAAACAACTGCATACTTACTTATTATATCAATTATTTAATTTTTCTCCCAATTTTGCACATATTTGTAATCTTACAATCAAAAACTAGTGCTGCGTTGTAAATCTTTGTATATAAGTTTTAATCCACCTCTCTGAAAATTCCCTTAAATAGATTCTGGAGGGGGAAGTACACGGTCAAAGGTAAGAATGTTTTTAAGATTGAAACAATTTCTGAATTGCTTCCTACAACCGGCAGTAACTTGTCTCATTCGATCTTTTTTTTCTTTTTTAAATAAATTTATTTATTTATTTATTCAGTATTGGCTGCGTTGGGTCTTCGTTGCTGCATGCGGGCTTTCTCTAGTTGCGGTGAGCAGGGGCTGCTCTTCGTTGCGGTGCGCAGGCTTATTGTGGTGGCTTCTCTTGTTGCAGAGCAAAGGCTCTAGGCACGCGGGCTTCAGTAGCTGTGGCATGTGGACTCAGTAGTTGTGGCTCATGGGTTCTAGAGCACAGGCTCAGTAGTTGTGGCACACGGGCTTAGTTGCTCCGTGGAATGTGGGATCTTCCCGGACCAGGGCTCGAACCTGGGTCCCCTGCACCAGCAGGTGGGTTCTTAACCACTGTGCCACCAGGGAAGTCCTCATTCCCTCTTTATACTAATGTTTGAGAACTCAGGATTTTCACTTCCCTCCCCACAAAAAAGGTGTCACAGGATGGATAAAAAATGGTTCTCACTAGGGTTTTATTTTGACTTTCATAGGGTATTTTTTTCATAAATATAGTTGTCATTTGTATTTCTTTTAAATATTTTAATCATTTTGCCTAGCTTTTAGATGAATCATTTAGAAAGGCTGAATATTTTCATCATGATTTGTACACTCATTTTATATTAAAAATATTATCTCATTTATATATTAGTAGGAAATATTTCAACCAACTAGCCACTTAGTTTTTAATTGGTTTACGATAATTTTATGTATACAGGCTTCTAGACATTTAGGTAATCATATAAGTAAAATTTTTCCTGTATGTTGTTTCTAGTTTTAATGCTTAAAAGATTATTTCTCATTCCATTTTGTGGTCATTTTAAAAAAAGAAAAACTCTAATCATTCTGACATTTTATTTTGAAAAAAGAAGTAATGTATAAGGCTTATTCCTTTTCTGTTGTTTTTTTCCCTAAATGGTAATCTTTTTCTCAACATCATTCAAGGAATAATGAATTCAATCATTCAATAATGGACTCAACAGTTATTTACAAAGATACCATGAGTTTAGTATTGTTGTGGGTGATGGGATCCAGGGGTGAAACAGAGCCTTTGCTCTCATGGAATTTACATTCCCGGGAAAGAGAAAATAACAAATAATTATATAATATAATGGCATGTGTTGACAAATGTTTGAAGATAAAATCAAAAGCATAGGGCTTCCCTGGTGGCGCAGTGGTTGAGAGTCCACCTACCAATGCAGGGGACACGGGTTTGTGCCCCGGTCCAGGAAGATCCCAAATGCCACAGAGCGGCTGGGACCGTGAGCCATGGCCGCTGAGCCTGCGCGTCTGGAGCCTGTGCTCCGCAACGGGAGAGGCCACAACAGTGAGAGGCCCGCGTACCGCAAAAAAATAAAAAATAAAATCAAAAGCAGAGTTAGAACATAGAGAAGGCTGAATATGTGTGCATGGAGGGGAGATATTTAAGATAGGTGACAAAACGCTTCTCCTAGGAAAAGGGAGTTGATCAGTGATCTGATTTTGAATGAATATTTTGTAGGTCTGTTTATTGTTTGTGTATGTATAAATGAGAGTAAAGTTTTGTGTTTGGACATCTAGAAAGAAATTGATGCACAAGTTATAATATTCTATGTTAAATATTCTCCTCAAGGGACTTCCCTGGTGGCGCAGTGGTTGGGAATCCGCCTGCCAATGCATGGGACATGGGTTCAAGCCCTGGTCCAGGAGGATCCTACATGCCGCGGAGCAACTAAGCCCATGTACCACAACTGCTGAGGCTGCGCTCTAGAGCCCATGAGCCACAACTACTGAGCCCATGTGCCACAACTACTGAAGCCTGCACACCTGGAGCCCGTGCTCTGCAACAAGGGGGGGCCACCACAATGAGAGGCCCGTGCACTGCAATGGAGAGTGGCCCCCCCTTGCCGCAACTAGAGGAAGCCCGCACGCAGCAATGAAGGCCCAATGCAGCCAAAAATAAATAAATAAATCTATTTTAAAAAATATATTCTCCTCAAATTAATTGAAAGATTACGCTATTCACCTAAATAGTTTTGTTTATATCATATGTTATTCAAACTGATTAGCCATTGAAATACTCACTGTGTTGCTAAATTCATAAAAGTCCATCAATAATTTTGTAAATTATTAGTGTCACATATCCTACCCCAACATCTTCCAAGCATATAGCACCTACTCATTTCTGCTTTTTCCCTTTTGCTCAGGTAATACCCACTTTTAAACACAAATCAAACACTTGCTTTAAGTTTCTAATGACTTTCAAACCTCAAGTGGTACATTCTTTTCTGTATTTCTGCTTTACTAAGTTGATCTTACACTACCTAATAAACATTTATAAAAATTTGTCTCCTCTTTCTCTAGTTAATACCTTCTTGAGTGTACATTTTATATCTCCAACTTTATAAAAAAATCATCAAGAGTTGCATATATATCTCACATCTAGTAGACAGCACAAAAGGAATTGTAAAATACCTCGAATTGAAAAAGTCTGTAAAAGAAACCAGAATAAAATAGAGGATGAAAAAGGAGTCACATAAAATGATTTTACAATTTGAAATAAACTTGAAAAGTAGGAGATACTTTTATTCTTCTCTCAAACTAAATTATAAGCCAAAATTCAGTGGTATGATATGGGATTTTTTTTTTCATAGGCAGTCTAGTTTAAAAGATTTTATTATTAGAGTAACAATTATGACCCTTTAAAAACTATGTATGAGCCATTTTCAAATACTGAACTTTCTAATTCAATGAAAGAAAGAGCTACTAAATTTTAGTATAAAATTGTAAAACCTAAAGTCACTGCATAAAGTCTCAAATATACACCCAAGTTACCTACTGGAAGTATCAATCTCTCTTAGTCCTGTAAATTAATGTACTGACTCTCTCCAGCCATAAATTGTATTCAAGATAGGATTTAATATATTTTCTCATAAAATATTAACATTATAGATAGTAATTAATCATCTTTATCCCCAGGAACATTTTAATATTCTGAATAGAACCAAGAGAAGCACAGAATCAGATAAATAGCTCGAGGATAATAATGCAAAAAAGTTGTTTCCTAGATGATAATATTCCTCCAATTCCCTCATCCCAAAAATACTAATCAAGAGGTTTCATATAAATTAAATATTTTCCATAGCCTAATTGTTTTCCAACTGTAAGAATAATGGATTCTCATTTTCATTGAAAGGGTACCAGAAAATAATATACACCAAGATAATTTCTAGTTCTACAACTTGATATTTTATATTACGGCATCATATAAATCAGTATTTCTCCTTTTTGGATAAAAATATCTATTAGTATTATTTTACATTGTATATCTGATAGCATTTTAAGTAGCCTGTGTTTTTTGAATTAAACATTTATAATATATACTGCCATTTTTCATTATTCATTTTGAAACATAATATAAAGACAAAATATATATAATTTCATTTTGTAAAATATTCTGAGATTTTATAAAGCATTCAATATTTAGAAAGGAACTGTGAAGAAAATGTTGGATATTATATATTAACTGCAGTTAATTACTGAATACCTTAAAAACATTATGTTCTTTTGTTTGAACATAATACCAGTTGAAATAAATTTAATAAAAAAGAAGAAACTTTCCTAAGCAACTAAAATGACTGAAAGAAAAAAAGAATAGACATATATGAATACATTAAAAAAATTTATATGGTAAAAGACAACAAAAACAAATTCAAAAAACAAATGATAAAATATTTGCAACACAAATGATAAGCAGATATTAATATCCCTAACATAGAGAGCTCCAATAAGTTGTAAGAAGAAAGCAAACAAACTTGATGGAAAAAGGGCAAAGGAAAATAATTAGCAGTTCACAGAAGAGGAAATTTAAATTGCTAATCAACATATGAAAAGATGTCCCCTCTTATGTGCAGTCAGAGAAATTCAAATTGTATCAACAACGAAATAGACACATAAAATTGGCAAATTTAAAAAGATTGACTATATCCAGTGTTGGTGGAGAGTCTGTGAAACAGTTACTCTCACGAACTGTTACTTTGGAGTGTGAATTGCTATATATGTTTTTGAAAATAAATTTAACAATATATATTAAAATTAAGGATGACTATTGACTTAGCAACTCTGTTTTATGGAAGCAAGCCTATAGAAGTTAACATATTATTTATAAAAAGCATATGTACAAGAATGATTACTGTAGCTTTCTTTAGAGCTGTGACAAATTAAGAGGCAAAGCAACTAAATTTGAATACTCAATGAGGGAAATGTTTATATAAATACTGTTATACCAGTTTTGTGGAACATTGTGTCATCATTTAGAAGAATGAGTTAGAGCTACATCTTCTGGCCTAGAAGAATACTCATGGTATATTTTTAAATGAGAAAAACAATTTGCATTGCAGAGAAATGCAAACACCAGTATTATTCCATTTTAAAAAGTCATACAACAAACCCTCATATGTGTGCATATATAATTTTGTATTTGTATAAGTTTGTATGTAGATTTTATGTTTGTTAGCATGTGAGAACAGTAATGGGATATGGAATGACATACATTAGGCTATTACCTTTGGTTATTTGGAGGGTTTGATGAAAAGAAGAAAGGATGGGGGAGATTATTAATTGCTTTTTCTTTTTATATATATCAGCACTAATTCATTTCATTAATTTGGAAAAATATTGTGACATTTAAAATGATTAATACTGGTAAGAGATAAAGTGTACAAATCAAGTCCTAGGATATCAGTTCAAAAATATCTGTGATCCTAGGTAATATATTCAAGAGAATATGTAAACAAACATTTATGGCATCATTATTTATAACACCCAAAATGTAGAAACAATCAGATATCCATCAACTTGATGACTGGATAAATAAAATGGAACATATCCATACAATGGAATATTAATTAATAGTAAAAAGAAATTAAGTATTGATACATGCTACACCATGGCTGAACCTTAAAAACATGATGCTAAGTAAAAGAAGCTAGTCACGGGCTTCCCTGGTGGCGCAGTGGTTAAGAGTCTGCCTGCCAATGCAGGGGACACGGGCTCGTGCCCTGGTACGTGAAGATCCCACATGCCGCGGAGCGGCTAGGCCCGTGAGCCATGGACGCTGAGCCTGCGCGTCCGGAGCCTGCGCTCCACCACGGGAGAGGCCACAACAGTGAGAGGCCCGCGTACCGCAAAAAAAAAAGCTAGTCACAAAAAAAACATAGTGTACCATACCTATATATGAGGTGTCTAGAAGAGGCATCTATAGAGACAGGAAGTAGATTTGTGGTTGGCTAGGGCTGAGGGGACTGACAAGAGGAGGCTGATGAATGTCTGATAGCAGGTAGAGGGTTTCTTTTGATGGGGACAAAAATATTCTAAAATTAGATTGTGCTGATGGTTGCACAACCCTGTGAATATACTGAAAAACATTCAACTGCATACTTTAAGTGGATGAGTTGTATGGTATCTGAATGATAGCTCAAAAAGCCTGAAAAAAAAAAAGCTAGGATGACATTTTCTGGAGCATGCAAAATGTCTCCTAAAAAATTAATTTATGTGTTATGCTCATTAAATTAAATACTTTATAATCTAGCATCAAACAAGAATAAGGTATTCCATATCAGTGAAACTTTCTGTTGGTTGAAAATTTCCACTTAAAATGTCAACACTATCTTTTCAACTTTAGATATTTTGGTTAGAAAAAAATTCTAAACTTTGTTATAAACCTACTTGACTTTTTCAGCAGTGTCCAATAAAAATATGGCATACCTTTCTTGCAAATTGTATATCAATAATATGAATGTCATATTTAATATTATGATATAATATAGTTTAAATATCATATTAACATAAATAAGGATTAAAACAGAAGTTCCCGTAAGATTTCTCACTGATTTTCTTTGACAGTAAATCTCATTAAATATACAACTAAATAAGAGTAAAAGAATAAATCTCATTTAAGAGAAAGCATGAATTCCCATGAATAATGTACCTGACCTAAAATGCTTACATATTGTGAGATCAGTTTTGACTCTTCAGATGTCTTTTTCCTCAATTTTTAGTTCTCCTCTCTGTTCTGTATAAATGTTTGTCAGACATAAGGAAAATGTGATATAATACTCTAATTTTCAGTCTGGGCAGGGCTCCTGATCGTCTCTGATAAATGTTTAAGATTTTCAAACCTATTCTTACTCCATGGGGAATTACAATTACTTCATGAATATCTATTTTCAGATTACGGTTTTCCAAACATGGTTTTTTGGCAATGAATTCAGCCACTTACATTTTCAAATTAAACATCAAAATAGTTTCTAAGTCGGTGACAGATCAATTTAGGGGTGTTATATAAGAGCAAGGAAAAGTTGCAGGTGCTGGAAAAAACACAGACTGGATTTGCTTCTATGGTTTTCTGCACATTTCCTCCTCAACCTGGTGAAAGTTATTATTTAGAATTAGAAATATGTGATCCCAGGGAGATCAGCTTGGTGCTTTGTGACCACCTAGAGGGGTGGGATAGGGAGGGTGGGAGGGAAACGCAAGAGGGAGGGGATATGGGGGTATATGTGTATATATATATATATATATATATATATATGTATATATCATATAGCTGATTCAGTTTGTTATGCAGCAGAAACTAACACAACACTGTAAAGCAATTATACTCCAATAAAGATGTTAAAAAAAAAAAAGAAATATGTGAACCTTTCTGTTCCAGTCTGGTATTTGTAATGGTATGTCTTCCAAAATGTATACCCATATCTATATATTATTAGATGTCAAGTGGATTAAATATAAAACTTATTACCCACCCAAGTGTTCCCCCTCCCAGTCATAGTCATCTTCAAGTCAGTTTTCTTTTAACCTGACCTCATCCTCATAACTAATCATTTATCAACATTACAAAGTTTTTTTGTTTGTTTGTTTTCCAGTGTTTTAATGCTAAGAGCTTGAATTTTGAAGTCAAACAGAGTTTATCTTGAATTTTGGCTTAACTGTTTTCTAAGATTTTACTTGATCACTTTCTTAACATTTCTAAATCTATTTCCTCACTGACAAAGTGGAGAAGATAGTATCTATTTTGTAGTTCTGCAAGGGGGTTAAACTAGTCATCATTAATAAAAAAAAAAAGTCTAATATAGTGCCTTCTTTTTAAAAAATGAGTCAATAATAGTCAATTCTTTTTAAAATTTCTCTAGTCCTGCAATTTCCATCTTAATCACACCCCTTATCACTTCAATTGATCTTTTTACCACATACTACAGCCTGTTTTACCTTTCTAAAATATACTTCAGGTCTTCAATGCCAGATTATGGTATTCATTTGCCAAATAAACTCGAAATGCTTTAACTTGACCTTTAAGAGCCTTCTTAATCTGGCTTCATCTTCCTTCTATTTCAGTAAAACTGATGTATATTTGAAATAACATGTTTTCCCTAAATCTGCCTTTTTCCTAATGTCAGTCTTTTTTTTAAGAAAAAACAAGATTACCTTTTAATTTATTTTTCTCTGCTTCCCTGATTATACACATTTTATAATTTTCCTTTCCATTAAACGATATAATGACATTTTACTTGTCCCAATCCTCACAATTATCCAGATCTAAATTTTTACCTACTTTGTAAAACTTTTCCTAATTATTCTAACTAGAAGTCATGTCTCTCCTCTTCTTTAACCTCTAAAATGACAGTTTTTAGAGTTGAGGAGGTAATTAATTTTGTATATTTATTAAATGTTCTGATGTTATTTCCTAGGGTTGCTCTTCATTTTTGTGTGTCTTATGTGTGCTTTTCAGGAAAAAGCACAACACACAGACACAAAAAGTACCTGGTGCTCAGTGGGTAGTCTATGACCATTTGGAAAACTTGGCTTGCTCCTATTTAGTCAGTTTCCTTTCAGGTCAATCAGCCAACTGAGTTCTATCCATCTTTACAAAAACACATGTTTCTGAATCATCAGGAAAATAAAATTCCATTGTATTCACTTTATAAAACAGAAGAGATTTCTGTCAAATATTTTCAAAACAATGAAAAGGCATTTTGCAGAATTTCACTTAAACAGAAAATGCTATTTATTCCAATGCTTCAATCTCAAAGCATGTTCATCAATTTTATTTCATGCTAATTGAATTTGAATTAGTTTGGGGGTTTTGATCATTTATTTTTGAAAACCTACATGCATAGTGTCGAGTTACTGCAAAAAAGAAAAAAGTGCAACTGATGCTGGAGCTCACCTCCTATAAATGAGCCAAATGTTTTACACATACTCGTTCCACACTTGTTTTCCTGGTAAATATCATCATCATCTGTACTGACTGTACATAAAGGTCCATATATCTAACAAAAAGGAAAAATAAAAATTACAGCTGTGTAACCCAACTATTGTTGGTCAAACTCAGACCTAGATTTGTTCTTTTTCAATTAAAAAAAATTATAAACACAGATTTCTCACAAGCACAAACTTGTTTTCTACAATTTCCATTTACTGCTAATTTCCAAAATACTATCTTCTCTGACTTTATTTATTTATTTTCTCCTCAATAGGGAATATTAAAATTTGGGAAATACTTGCTGATTTCCTTTGACCCCTTTGTTTTTGTGCAATTGCTCTTGCATGAGATGTCTATGTTGGCATGTCATACATATCACAGCTTTCCAGCAAAACCATGTTACGAGTTCCAGAGCAAGAGTTTATTGAGCAGTCACTTTGCACGGGGACTGACTTAGGCACTATAGAAGGGTGCAGAAAATATAAAAATGCATAGTCTTGAGGCACTTTCCAATTCAGTTAGAGAGAGCAAATAAACAAACATGAACCTTCCTAAAGATTAATTTTAATCAGTTAAAAAAAAATCATCATGTTACAAGTATAGAGTACCAATAAGAATTGATCAAAAAAAAAATCTCTCCTTGACCAAACTTTAGTCAGGTTCCTCTGAATTCTCCTTTCAACTAGACCCTGACTTTTGAGCTTTCATGTTCTTCTCTGCATTGTCCAATATTAGCAAGAATCCTGCTAAGTCAGTCCGACCACAATCCCCCACCTTGGTATCTGCTCATTCTAGATATCTGATCAAGTCCCTCATCCCTCACAGTCCCCCAGGTGATGTTTATCCCTCTGGCCTCCTTTCAGCAAGAATCCTGTTAGGTCATTTAGTCAGAATTCCCCCTTACCAGTGATATGATATATCCTCTTAGCAATTTTCCATCCACTGACTCCCACTTTGCAACTTGGCTATCAATTCTGACCTTTCCTCATTGTGTCTTGAGTTGAGTCCAATCTCTGTCCTCACAAAACCCCATGTAGTAGGCCCCTGAATAAAGTCTGCCTTACTGTCTTCAATAAGTGTCATGAATAATTTTTCTTTAAGAGTATTGGTGAAATACAAAATAAAGAAATGGATAATTTAAAGAAAAGGTTAATTTATTTGGATTTAATGAGGCAAATGTTAGAGTCGTGAGCCTTGGAAGTAATAAAATGAGTTAACTTGACCAAAAAAAAGCTATGGTTTTCTGTGGAGGGAAGAGAGGCATGGCTATTTATTCTCTATAAAAAGGCACAGAGGAGAAATATGGAAACTGAAATTCAGGGCATCACACACTGGTAGAGTTGAAGCAGAGGTTTCAGAAGCTGAATAAATAGATACTACATTAATTGATGGTGCATACTGAATGCTTGTCTAATAAGGTCCATGTATTAACTCATCACTGTATGCAATCTGTGATTACTAAAGGAAACAGTAAAGTTCTAAGCGGAAAGTGATTGAAGCAAATCACATTGTTCTGAACACAGATTCATAAGAATTTCTCATGCATATAAGCCACTCTAATTAGGAATATTTCATCAGCTGATTGTGATCATGCCTGAGACAAAATGTTGCTATCTATGGACGGTCCAGTCCTTAGAGGCAGCCTGGCATAAAGCCTCTATGTACGGTGTTCCATGGACAGACACATGCAGCATAATGGTGTTCTATATTGCTTAGTGACTAGTTAATCCTATCAAATATTCTCTCAGACATTTGAATATTAGATACATATCCAGTGATTTACAAAGTACTCTAAAATAGAAGCTTATAATCATATAGATATAACAGAAAAGTCCAGGAGGCAGTGAAGAAAGTAGAGATTTCATACTTGGCAGCACTGATAGAGGTAGAGGGACTGAGTCAAGAAAATGGAACACTATGAGAGCTGCCGCTGAGCCGTGAGAGGGACTCCAGAACCCAGACAACTCCAAAGTTCAACTCTGAAGTTCTCCAAAGTTAGGCTGTACCAAGGCTGAGAAAGTTCCCTAAACTTGCTTAATTAATTTAATGTAAGCTCATCATGATCTTAAACTTAATAATCTTAAAACCTGGAAAAAATCAAATGTACAAACTCTGTTTTTCTTCAAAATAAACTTTCTAGGATCATTTCTCATAGAATTATTACACTGTATTATTCTTCCTTTCCTTCTCTGTTCTGTGGTACATGACTTTCCTTGGTACATGAACTACTACTAGGTTTACATTATTTAGATCCCCTCCTCACTAAGCTAGAATATTTCATATTTTTGTGTTCTGCAGTAATGGCTGAAAGGGCAACTTTACCACATACTGCCATCAAAATCACTGCTCCTGATTGCTGGGGTGGATGCCACAGTGCTTTCACACAGCTCTCAGTGGCTGCATCCCACCTGATATACCCACTTACAGACTCTCCAGTAGAGAAGAAAATATTGCAAAACAAATTGAAAGTCACTGAACAAATGGGGGTGTTAAGCCCAGTGGAGTGACCCAGATGAACAGAACACTGCAGAGGTAATCAGGAAACTATGCAACCTGGGATCACAAGAAGAGCTGAGCCCATAACAAGGGAGGAACCGTACAATGAGTACTTCTGATGCTTTCAGCTATTTCAAATGTGTCTTGCTAGGGTTTCCTAAAAGAGAGCAAACACTGCTCTTGATGTGAACAGACATGATTTAAAGCGCCAGCTGTGCCATTAGCTGCTTGCCTGATCTTGGGCAAAGCAACTGAACATTCTGTAGAGCCCTGGTGGGAGAGAATACTGACCCACCTCATGTATATAATGCACATGTAATAATATGTGTGAAACAATTCGAAGTATAAAATTATACTTTTTATTTCTAAGAATTTTTTTAATAAACTGCATGTTAAAGCCTAAAGATTTTAACTATATAGATGTAAATATCTCTGATGCCCCTGGTAGTTTCTGGATCCAAACAAAATTAATTAAGAATGGTCACATTTATCAAGATTAAGAATTGACATTCATTCCCTTAAGACACAGTAAAATATTTTAGTAAAAATTAAAAAGGAATTTCTAAATAAGTGATGTATAATTTATTACTGAGAGATGTTAGCTCACGTGCATTTTGTGTGTGAAAGTACTTATTAGATGAAAAATTCAAATACAATCAGAAATATTTTTAAGAATGGTGCATATATAGGCCATTGTTTCAAAGATGGAGTCATAATATGGTTATTTAAGAGATGGGCACTGATCATTAAAAAGCTAATTTTGCCTTCTAGTGGTTTATATAGTTCAAAAGCAAGGCAAGTGACCATCAGAGACTCCTTCTTCTACCCTCCCTCCTCACTCACCCAATAGCAATGCCCTCACTGTCTCTCTCTATGCGCCCTGAGCAGAGAAGTTACATATTTGCTCTCTGTTGAAGAAGGGGTGGATAGCTTTTATGTGACCACAATGAACAAATTATCCCTTAAGGTGTCCAAAAGAGTCAGTGATGATAGCAACTGAGGCAGCTGCTTACTCATCCCCAAGGCTGGAAGCATTAAATGCATGAAAGAGGAAAAAATAATAAATGCAGATTATCATTCAGAACAGTATAATGAAATAAAGGTATCCATATCATATCCATCAGAGTCATTTCTTTTTTAATTTTAAAAGTACAGAATTCATTTTTAATCTTCTCAATGATTCTGATTTCACAGGAACTGATTATGGTGGATTCTAGCAAAGGAAAAAAATGCAACCATTGATTGATAATTCGTAGTTAACAAAGTGATAATCATCACCATTAGTTTCACAGTAAAATGGCCACCATTCCTCAAAGATGTGAACGTGGCAATCATTTCAGAAAAAACAGCAACAAAGGTGACAATTACAAGGTGAAAGAGTCCTTAGGAAATGACAATATAAAATGCTAGCCTTGCTGAAAAGTACTGATTAGCTACAGAAGCAGAGTGAAAACACAAAGAGAAAAGAGACAAATGGAAGGACAAGTACCAAACTATCAATACCTGTTGAGGTTAGCTTTTGATAATTTGTCAAACCAAATAAAAAAATAAGCCACTTCCACAACTATGCATCTGTTTCATTCAGAAATTACATATGAGCTGTGGAATGACTCCTTGTAAAGGAGTGGTTGTGAGCATGGATTCACAAGGAAGACTGCCTGGCTTTAAATCCTGTTCCACCATTTACTAGCTGTATGATCTTGGAAGCTTACTTTCCTCATCTGAAAAATGGGGGCATTAATACCTACTTCACTGGATTTTTAATGAGGAGTAAATGAAAGACAGTACATATGGCATGTGCACTGTGTGCAACAACAAAACAAATATGACCAGACTCTACTCATCCCCAAGAGTGAGTGCTGTTCTTCAAAGTCATCTTCAAAGGGCATGACTATGGCACCTGTAATGACAGTAGTTTCTGATATTATTCTCAGAATACATTTTTAGGAGTTGGTTACTCTACAAACTCAGGAAATATAAGGGCTTCTCTAACAGTTACTTCAAAATTTTGTAAGCAGAACTGATTCTGCAGTCGGCTTCCTTTTTTCAATTCATGAACAGATACTTTGAGACAAGGACAAGCAGAGTAAAGTGGGTTGCTTCAGTCTTGCCGTTGTTTTCCCTGCCCCCTGCTACACGTGGAGGGAAGATCGGAGGCTGGAGATGGAAGCTACAGATGTTTGACTCTATTGTGCGTGGATCTTTATGGTCAATACATCAGAATAGCTCCTGTTTCTATCTCTCATCACTGTCTGCTAGTACCTCTTATTCTCACCAACCTTTCTCTCTGTTACTTTCTCCTACTCTTGACGTAAATAATTTCAGCCAGAGAAAATTTTAGAAGTTGCTCTAAATTGTGCATTTTAGTAAATCAATCAAAGTGTTCAATTGTTTCAAACACTTTTGCAACAGAGAACACTTCTTGGTTCAAATGTCATCGTGTGGGCATAATTTTGTTTAACATATTTTCACTTTAAATATCTTTGTGTCAGGATAAACACATCCTGTACTCTTATCTGGTATACTCTAGGCCCTCTGTAGAATGGATGTGAAAACTTGAAAAGTCATAGATTTCACTGCCTTTCTAGATTCAGGGTATGTTTACATGTAAGCAGATCCCTTGTCTTTTTCCAAACCAGTCTTTATTTAGGGCTGGCTCAGACACAGTACAGGCTCCAATATCAGGGAAAATGATAATATGTGGATAGAAATGCCTTTTAGTCAGTGAATCACAGTTTTGAACATTCACCGAATTCACTCTGCTTATTTCCCCTATTCTCAATGTCTGGTTATTAAGAGACCACAAACTTGAGAATAAGTGACAGCAAACCCTCTTTCCATATTTTCCTATCTCTCATCCTGAGAACTCATCACTAGATGCTTTGAGGAGTCTATTGTTGTTGTTCTTACTTGTTTTGGGTTTTTGTTACCTTTCTTATGTTAGGTATTCCCAGAATGCTAGCTGAAATTATACTGGACATGGAGGTATAAGTAATAAGAAGTAGTGGTGCAAATGATTCCTTAGAATTTCTTTCCCTTAATCTAGTCTGAAATTAAATACTGTCCACCATTTTCCATGCTAAGGGTAGCAAATTAAATTGAATCCTCAAATAATTTCTTACTGGCACTAAATCAAGTGTTTCAACTGTGTTCCAAATCCTCCTAAAAATGTGTAAAATGTATAGGTTTGTAATTTGACTTCTCTCTTTGAAGTTTTATCAGTAATGAAAAAATTGAGGTTATACAGACCAGCAGATAAGTAAGCATTACGAAAGGGGTGGGGAACCCAACAGACTAACAATTTATTGGAGAACTCCAGGATACATGAGAATGAAGACTTATGGAAAGTGAAGGTAAGTAGACAACTTTCAAACATGTGTCTCCTGTAACAAAAAAAAAAATCCCATTACTCCCTGTTGCTTTCCTTTCACAGACAAGCATCTGAAACCACTGATCTCTACTTGCTGCCTTCATTTTTCACATCCATTCAATATTTTGAACCCCTTGAAACCGGGTTTCTGACCAAATCAATCTCCTGATTCTACTCTCTCAAAGGTCACTAACAGCCTTTTCATTGCCACGTGCAATGGCCCTTTTCTCCAATCTCATTTTTCTTCATCTTTCTGTTGCATTTAACACATATTCCCCACTTCCTTGAAATGTTTTTCCCCCTCTCTTTTTTTGTGGCCTTACAAATCTTGATTCTCTATTGACTTTTTGACAAATCTTCTTTTTTAGTTGTAAGATTTGTGTCCTCTTTTCCCTATAACTATTCACGTTTCTCAAGGCCAGTCCTAGATCCTTTATCCTCTGGCTCTGTATGCCCTCATTCTTATTGCATATTTTGTTTCTCTGCATGATGTCAACCCTTTTCTCTATGCTCCTGACTCTTAAATCTATTGAATGGTCAGGCTTTATCAAATCACAGGAAGTATCCTGCTCTTCATCCTTTTACCCCTTCTCTAGCCCAGAAAACCATGAGCCTATGATTCATTCTTGCCAAAGATCGTCTCCTGCTCTTGACAGAGACCACTTAAGAGGCTGCTTAATCCTGACCTGGATTTTCTCCTTTAGGGACAAAACTCTGTATATGGGTTACTGATCCTAGTAGCCTGAAATCCATTATTTTCACACACTGACTGACCTGATTCATTGAGTCCAATTATATCTTCGAGGCTTTTTTTGTCTGCTTGGAACCCTGACTTAGACCCTGTTTTGTTTTGACACTCAGAAGAGCCCTAATTCCTGTTATTGGACAGGACTTGGGCACAGTGTTAAGAGGCCCTCCACAGAGAGGAGATAAAGGAAGGATTTGTACCACCTTGTTCCTTAACGATCTTTGTTACTTGTCTCTCCCATGTGAGACATTGTCAGTTTCAACAGCCTTTCAATAAGATCATCTTCTGTAAATGAAACTCACCCTTCTTAGAAGGACCCACCCCATTTAACACACTATTTTCGTTCTCATCTACCAACACTCCCTCCTGTTTGTTTGCATTCCCACCACTTCCATCTCCACCTGAACAATGTCTCCTGCCTACCTTACTTCTTTTCTAAGAGATGCTTAGTGGCAGCCATCCAACCTGGTTGCCCTATGACCTTGCTTGACCAAGTCAAACTCTTTTTCTTAGGCTACTGAAATCAGGAGTCTGAGATGCCAGTCAGCATTTGCTAGGCACTTAAACTGAGGATACAAAAGCTTAGGATTTTGGAGTGTGAGTTGTAATCTTCCCTTATGTGCAGAAAAGTAAACAAAGCTGATTCCAGGAATAAAGGGAGTGATGCAGGTGTTCATAGAAAAACCCAAGTGAGGGGAATAGTTGAGCCCAGATTAAAAGGCAGAGACAGAACAAGACCATTGTGGTTCTCATCTCTTAAGACCTAAGAGTAACTCCTGATCATACCACGACCAAGTCTGCTCCTCTCAGTACAGGCTGCTTTCTGTCTAAGCTGGCTGAGTGGATTTCGATTAGTTACAACCATGGGTCTCAACCAAGACACTGACTATTATTCAAACTAAAGGTCACATTTCACCTTCTGTGTGAAGTCTTCTAAGATTATTCCTTATTGATTTCTAAGTCTCAGAAATCCCATTGAAAAAGAGGCTTTGAGTCACAAAAGCCTGTACTAATGATGCATTGTCTTTGTCTGTTAGTCACATTTCACTGACAAGATCGTAAGTGCTTTAGTTTTTATTTCCCAATACATATGACATGCTACTAGCAAATAGTTGTGTTTCATAATACCTTTTACTAGCACTGTATACATATTGATCTATGAAGTGGAAACATAAATGTCATATAAATTTTGCATAGAGAAAACATATGTGTAAACATATAAGCATGCTGACTCCTAAAATAGAGTAGGCATTATGCAAATAAATTTTTTAAAGTTCCCAAACTAACATATAATGACTAGAAAATTATCAGTAATAGCATTGTTTATGTTTTGTAGGCTGAACTTACTAATTTTTGTTATTTAAAATGGTATATGGAAATACTTATGTCAACCAATAGAGATTCTTTTTTTCTTTTTTTTTTTGGTCATGCTGTAATGCAGTCTTTAAAAGACTGCTGTCTTGAAAGGTTATAGAAATATTGAATCACTATGTTGTGCACCAGGAACTAACACAGTGTTGTAGGTCAATTATACTTCAAAAGCAAACCAATGAAGTCATGGAAAAAGAGATCAAATTTGTGGTTACCATAAGTTAGGGTTGGGGGAAAGGAGAACTGGATGAAGGCAGTCAAAAGGTACCAATTTCCATTTATAAGATAAACAGTACTAGGGGTGTAATGTACAACATGACAAACATAAGTAATACTGCTGTATGTTATATATAAAAGTTGAGAGAGTAAATCCTAAAAGTTCTCATCACAAGGAAAAAAAATTGTTTTTCCTTTTTCTTTTGTATCTATATGAAATGATGGATTTTCACTAAACTTATTGTGGTAATAATTTCATGATGTATGTGTTGACTGAAAAAAATGCACAACATAAAAGTTGAGAGTTATGTTTTATTTGGTGGACAAAACTGAGGTCCTAAGCCCGGGACACTGCATCTCAGATAACTCTGAAAGACTGCTCTGAGGAGGCAAGAAGCGGGGAGCCAGAATGTATAGGAGTTTTTGCAACAAAAACCAGGTAGTTGAAACACCAAAAGATTACTGATCATTAAAGAAAACCAGATATCTCAAGTTAAGGAATTTAGTGCTTTTCTATGTATGGGAAGATGCAAGAGTCTAAGCTCACTGATACCATTCCTTTGTTATGCACCTCAGCTATCTGGGGTCAGTATCCTGTGCTTCTCATCCTGAGTTCCCTTAGGGTGCACCATCTGGTTGACTGTAACGTGATGGCTTGATGGCTGCAACCTCCTTCATTTACTGATACAGCAGGCAATATTTTTCATTCACATATGTAAGTCAAATCAGTATGCTGCACACCTTAAATTTACATAGTGCTGTATGTCAATTGTAGCTCAATAAAACTGGAAGGGGGAAATAAAGAAATGTAAAACTATTTAAAAGTAAAATATAAAGGTTAAAAAAATTGTTATCTAGGAATGTGTTCAGACAATGGGATAAAATGAAAAATAAAATGCCATGTGAACTATTACAAAGGACTTGACAATTTTCCTTTAGAGGGGGAAAAAAAAAAGACTTAAGAGAGCAAAGCAGTCTTACTCACCCCCTGCAGCTGTAGAAATGAACAGGCCAAGCTCTGCCCTACTTTACAGTCCTTGGGCCTCAGGATAAAAAAAGAGGGAATTTCTCAGAGAGCTGTGAATAAAACTGTTGCCACAGTCAAGTACTTCAAAATGCCTAAGGATAGAGAATTCCAACATAATTGTCTCAAATGCAAACAACTTTTAAGAATTAAGCCAACTGACTTTAAAAGGATACTAAGAGAGCTGCCATTTAACCATTAAGTAATCAATTTCCTGACTCTTACAGAGAAAACAATGTAGGCTGGCTCCTTCAGTGTGCTCCTCCAAAAATGAGGACACTCTGAGACTGGAAGACTGGTCTCTTTGAGCTGGAAATAGTATTGAGTTGGCCAAAAAGTTCATTTGGGTTTTTCCATAAGATGTTATTGAAAAACCTGAACGAACTTTTTGGCCAGACCAATATTTTCTCTAGACCCTCTCCATTGGCCCTCCTCTTTTTGAAAAATCCTTGAATTTCAGTGTTTCAGGTAGTTGATCAACTAACTACTCTCAGTCTAAAACTTACTAAAGGCACATACAAGTTAAAAATGAGAAGCTTAATTCTGTTGAAAATAAGGGAGAGACTTCTCCCCGCTCTTTTTTCTTAGAGCAATTTCTTGAGAAAACTTGTATTTTAAGTTCTTTCCCTCTCTTTGAAATGTATGTAATTCTTTTTTTTTAATTGAAGTATAGTTGATTTACAATGTTGTATAACTGAATCACTTTGCTGAATATAACTATTTTTGAAAGCTAGATAAGCTTTTGCCATCTTCACAATACAGCCACGTCTCTCAAGGACCAGAGAATCAACCCTTTGACATGTGATTATCAAGGAAATGGGACTCTATCTCCTAGTCTCTGTGGGTGGGTATGTGGGTAAGAGTTTAACTTTGGTGGGTGCCTGGCACCAAAGCTACCTTCTGTCAGAAAAATAAATGTATTTTTCCTTTGGATAAAGCCAACTAGCTAACACAGAAGGTCACCCCAATTACCGAGTGAATTTAGGATGAACTATGTGCAGCAAATCGTGTTGTCAAGTCCTCTTACCTGAGGACTAATTATCGTTTATCTTGAGAACATGTATGTGATGGCTATATGAAAGGATGAGATGTCTTTCTGTCTTTGCAATCTCTTAGCAGGTTACCTGTGATGCACATCATTTTCTGGTATAACCCTTATTCAATACTAAAACTGTTTTCTTACCCTTCTACCTTTGTGATGTTACAGTAATTAATCAAAGAGGCCATTAGATTGAGGTGTCTTTAATGCCTTGGTAGCAACAAAACCAAAGCCAGAGTCAAAGCACTGGAGTCCAGGAAAATGAAACTTAAGAACTACCAATCCCAAACAGCCAAGGAGGCTTTTCCAAGTAAAGCAAGAGCTTAAATTGCACTTGTTCTAGCCACAAGTTTGCATATAAATATAATCTACTAATCAAGACAAGTCATTTTTCTGATCTTGGTTTTGTCAATTATAAAATGTCAGGTTGACCTTGGTTATTTCTAAAAGTCCTACAGTAAAGTACATGAATCTGAAAATGTTTTCCTAATCTGCAGTGTCAATATCAGAAAATGCTAGGAACCCTCAAGTATCTATAATTAGTGTCAGACATTCAATTTTCTCCTTGGTGGGCTGTTGTAGTCTATAAACCCCATCAACAAAGCATCTCAAAAGTCTCATATAAGCAGCTGAGAAGTGTTAAATAAAAGTTATTTTTCCATTAAATTTTTTTCCAAGAAAAGTTTCTGCATCTGTTTTCATCATTAAAAAATTAAAGTTTATTTCCTTATTTTTTATTAATACTTCTCTTTTTGTTACTTATTTTCATGTGCATCACCTAAAAGGCTAGAAGGTTTAACAAGATAGCTTGGGGGATGTTTGTGTGCAAATTGCCAATAAGAAAATAACCTGAAACTAAGTTCCCTTTGATCTTATCAGATTAGCAGAATGCCAGTCTTTTAACCCTGGGATCTCCTGAGGAGAGCACCAAATAGAAGGTATGTGAAAATGAGTGAATGAATGATGGATAAGTAAATAAGTAAGTAAAGAAACAAATACATACATACATACATAATTAGTTGAGGGTAAGGTTGAAGAGAGGAAAAGACTATTAATTATTAAAGTCAAAGGCAAAGGAAAAGTGAAGCTTAGAAATCATTAAATGTTATCATTTGATTAGGCAAATGTTCCAACATTAAAGTGATGGGAAATTATAGTCATAGTACTTTATAATGCAAGACCTAATTTTTGCTGATAGCTCACGCTGACCCACATCAGCATTATAATACAGATTCATGCAAAAAGGCCTTTGAGTACAGGCCAAATTTCAGCAAAAATTTTGTTCATTCCACAAATATCTTTGAGTGGAAGATATAATGATGAACAAAATAAATATAGACCCAGATTTCAAGAAGCAAGTGGATTTATAGGCAAAAAGTCCAGAGTGGCCTTACTGCGCTTCACAAAACCAAGCAACGCCTCTTGGCAGGCAGGAAGGGCCAGAGAAAATGTCTGTGAGCATCACCTGGGAACAGAGGAGGAGAAGCTGAGCATGGTGACTTGGCTCAGCCTATATTTCCACTTCAACTTGCTGTGCAGAGGTAGATTTACTTCTTGACAAACAAAAAAATATGCATATTTAAGAAAAAATATCTGATGAATAAGATTTCTGAATTTGAACAAAAAGCACACAAGTCTGTTACTGCCTGAATGAAATAAAGATCACATTTAGGGAAATGAAAAAGGAGGAGGGTGGGAATAATATGAGTTTAGGGGTCTCATTACTCTTATTTCTTCATCAGCCAAGGAAATTCTGTTGGGGAATATCAGATCAGCCCAGTGTTTTCTCAGAAGCCTTTATGGCTAACAGAGAAGTTAGTCTTCCAAAGTCTTAAAAACTAAAGTGTTTGCTAGATGAACCTTAAATTGCTGCAAGCTAAATAGACCAGATAATAAAAAAAGAATTGCAGCAGGATGTACAAATAGCTAGCTGTGTCAAAATCGTTGTTCTCAAAGATTGACAGGCTTGAGAAAAAAAGCAACTTTAGAGTTGCTTCAATTGCAAAATCTAAAGCATTCACTCCTTTTATATCCTTGAGAATCTGTGTAATGTGTTACAGCAATGTAACGTCAAATTAATACTGTTGAAAACTCCAGACCAGGTCCCTACTTATTTTATTTTTTCAGAATTTACTTTGTTTTTTTTTAAGTTTTAATAAATTGTTTCTTTGATTTTTTAAATGAAACATAATTACATATTTAATGCATGAGTGTATTTGCTATTTAAAATTTAAAACTCATCAGCTAAAAGCTATTTCTTTTAAACTGTGGATGAATGAGGAGGAAGAAAAAGGTGGATTTATAATCAGCAGAAGCAAATTTCCCATGAAGCTTAATCTTAAGGCCCGTTATTCGTACAAGGCCATATCTCTAGTTTTTGATTTGTTATTTTATATGCTATTTCCATGGGAACTTTTCCCCCTCCACCTCAAAATTGTACAAGCTTTGGGAGCCAATATAATCTGAGTGTGATATCCATAATTAACATTCTACCTCTGTAAGATCCTCAGCTACTTGTAGTGAGAATATCCTGTGATTTATGCTTGAACAGGAAGTGAGAAAATGTGTTTGCAAACTGACTACGTAGTCATACCCATTTACCAAGGTCTGAAGTTTTTCTTGGGAAATGAGACATTCAGTGCTAAAACCAGGCCAGCTGGTCACTAGAACTTTGGGTTGGACAGTGGTTTAGGAAACAGAAGGAGAAAAATGAAGCCTGCTTAATCATGTTCCCCAAAGACAACATTGCTGCTAACCTACCTTTTTCTGGCCTTCTCTTTCCCCATTAAAATGAAAATGCAAACTCATAACTTTCACCATAAAGATAACTAACATCACAAGAAAACTAAAACTTTATATGTAGCAAACACACTATATATTTGGAAGCATGTGACATTACTTTTTCTGATTGCTTTTGTACCTATTCATTCATTTGAACTTTTAAATAATCCATCAAGGTAGAAACAATATATTTTACTTGTTTTTAAAATTAAGGAAACTAGGCTACTAAGGTTTTGAGTCATCAACTGAAGGAAAATAGTTAGAGACTGAACCAGAATCAAAGCTTCTTGAATTAGCACAACGGATCAGCAATGGGTCATCTGAAACACCCTGGAAAATGTCCCAGACACCAAATATTTACCAACCAAAACCCATCTTAATCTAAACTGTGCTAGCAATTTAACCAAATCAGAAAGCATATCATATAGAAGCAGTTATTTGACTATAATTTAAAAACACTGTCTTAATCCCAAACCAGAGAAGCTACTACATTGCCATTTGAGTGTATACATCTGGCATAGAATGTAAAGAGTACACAATATTTCCCTTCATATATTCCAACATGCATGCTTTTCTATTTGTAGTTAGTGGTTCTCTTTAAAATTATAACAGTTTAATTTGAGAATTTCACAACCACATAACTATTTTCTTCACATGATGAAAATGTAAAATGGCCAATTAGAACAAAAATATATTAAGATCATGAATTATGCTCAACACCACAATTGATAAAAAGTTTTTAAATGAAACATTACTAATTATAAATGCAAAGTTATGTAGGAATGACTTTAAAAATAACACTTAACTTTGAGCTACAGGCAACTGAGACCCTGTGGTTTCAAGAGAAACTACTGCTCCTCCCTTAACTCCCTAGAAAGAATTTAAATTGGGGATTCTTCCCAGCAAAAGAGATGTTACCAGAGATAAATTTTATCTGAGGGGCCCCATCTAAATGGCAAGGCAAATGTCTAAACATCAAACATGTGCTCTTCCTATGGACCTGTCCTGGAATGACCCTCTTCTCCTTGGAAACGCCAACCCCCTATCCCATTTCTTAACTCAGGATGACATAGATACCTCATTCTATCTTTCTGTCTTTGCACTTCTCACATATGTAGGGTCTCTGACCTCTCACGTATGTGGGATTCTGGTACATACAAAATTAAATTTTATTTTCTCCTGTTAATCTGTCTCATGTCAATTTAATTCTTAGATCAGCCAGAAAAACCTAGAAGGGCAGAGGGAAATTTTCTTCCTCCCCAACCTATCAGAATGTTTAAACGTATATAAAGTTAGAAAATAAATAAGAGACTTCTTCTTTTAACTAGGAGGTAACTAGCAATATCTGCCACTAGTTGCCATATTTACTTTTGTGTGTAGTAAGCGGGGAGAAGAAAACTAAACAAAAAGTCTGAGTACTTTCTGACTAGTAAGGTAATTTACATATTTCATAAGTGTTGGGCTGGGTGAAATGGAGGTGAAGTAGTAAGCTGTGTGTTAATATTCATAAGGGAATACACAAATCAATTTCCAATAACACACATGGCCTATAACTTTAAGTGAATAAACACATTTTCCTAACAAGCATATTTTCAAAGTTAAGGAACTATTAAGGGTTTCTTTTTTTCTGTTAGTATTTTATTTAATGCAGATGGCTTTCACTATTGTAGTCACACTTGTACTCATAGAAACATATAGGTACTCTGAGACCAAACTAAGACCTAAAGAATTATAATGGGAGAATCTCCTGGATGATTTTCAAGACTCAAAATAAAATAGAATGTAGGTAAATCTACAGGATTTCTTTTCTCTATAGAACTATAGATAGATATCTCTATAAATAGATAGATACTCTCTCCATATAAATATGCATCATATAGGTACATATATATAAATACAAACATAGACAGATACTTTTATATAAATTCATGAAAAAATACACATGTATAACTGAGTACTAAATGCAACAAAATAGCACTGGGGGCTGGTTGAAGAGACCCAGATTAAGAGAGCTGCAGTATAGAAAATGTAGAGTTCCTATTGTCAATTATGCATATCTGTCTCAATTATGTACACGCTTCAACAATTAGCAATATCTAGTAACTAACACTAATATAGCACTTACTATATACCAGGCATTGTTCTAAGCACTTTTATATATTCTCATTTTACCCTTACAGCACGCCTTTGACAACAGGACTATTATTATCCTCATACAGAAGAGCACCTGAGGCACCATAAATTTTAATGACATGACTGAGGTCGTTTGTAACTGTCTGATCCAGGAATCAAAGCCATTAGTCGTTTTGCTCCAGAGTCCATGACCTCCACCATAATGCCCTTTAATTAACTGTCTAGGTCCAAATTTTCCATGATAAAAACCTATGGCTTACTATTTACAATAGCCAGGACATGGAACCAACCTAAATGTCCATCGACAGATGAATGGATAAAGAAGATGTGGCACATATATACAATGGAATATTACTCAGCTATAAAAAGAAACGAAATTGAGTTATTTGTAGTGAGGTGGATGGACCTAGAGTCTGTCATACAGAGTGAAGTAAGTCATAAAGAGAAAAACAAATGCCGTATGCTAACGCATATATATGGAATCTAAAAAAAAAAAAAAGATACCGATGAACCTAGTTGCAGGGCAGGAATAAAGAGGTAGACATAGAGAATGGACTTGAGGACTTGAGGTGGAGGGGGAAGCTGGGGCAAAGTGATAGGAGCGTTGACATTTATACACTACTGAATGTAAATAGTTGGCTGGTGGGAAGCAGCAGCATAGCACAGGGAGATTGGCTCTGTGCTTTGTGATAACCTAGAGGGGTGGGATAGGGAGGGTGGGAGGGAGGCTCAGGAGGGAGGGGATATGGGGACATGTGTATGTATATGGCTGATTTGCTTTGTTGTGCAACAGAAACTAACACAGTATTGTGAAGCAATTATACTCCGATAAAGATCTATTTTAAAAAACCTATGGCTTAAATATAGTCTATCCACTTTACTTATAACTCAGAAACTCTTGAAATTTAGAAATCAAGATTATTTTTAGAGGTACAATTTCACATGCATTAGTTCTCTCAACAGTCTTGTAAGAGGCAGCATCGAGTCAGGCAGACCTGACTCCAAGTCCAACTCTACTAACTCTTGCCTGTGAAAGTTAGGAAAATGGCTTAACCTTCTCCAGCTTCATTTTACTATATTATGCTATACAGGAAAAGTGCATTCTTTATAAGGCTGCTATCAAGGTAGTAGCAACTGTATATACATTTTATGGCACATTAACAAGTACTTTATCAATGATAACTATTATTAAACTATCATTATTATTCCCATTAAAGTTGAGAAAATTGATGTTCAAAGACTGTAAAATGGAGCTGGAGGAATCAGACTCCCTGACTTCAGACTATACCACAAAGCTATAGTAATCAAGACAATATGGTACTGGCACAAAACAGAAATATAGATCAATGGAACAGGATAGACAGCCCAGAGATAAACCCACACACCTATGGTCAACTAGTCTGTGACAAAGGAGGCAAAAATATACAATGGAGAAAAGGTCATCTCTTCAATAAGTGGTGCTGGGAAAACTGGACAGCTACACGTAAAAGAATGAAATTAGAACACTCTCTAACACCATACAAAAAATAAACTCAAAATGGATTAAAGATCTAAATGTAACGCCAGACACTATAAAACTCATAGAGGAAAACATAGGAAGAACACTCTTTGACATAAATCACAGCAAGATCTTTTTTTGACCCATCTCCTAGAGTAATGGAAATAAAAACAAAAATAAACAAATGGGACTTAATGAAACTTAAAAGCTTTTGCACAGCAAAGGAAACTATAAACAAGATGAAAAGACAACCCTCAGAATGGGAGAAAATATTTGCAAACGAATCAACAAAGGACTAATCTCAAAAATCTATAAACAGCTCATGCAGCTCAATATTAAAAAAACAAACAACCCAATCAAAAAATGGGCAGAAGACCTAAATAGAGATTTCTCCAAAGAAAACATACAGATGGCCAAGAGGCACGTGAAAAGCTGCTCAACATCATTAATTATTAGAGAAATGCAAATCAAAACTACAATGAGGTATCACCTCACACCCGTTAGAATGGGCATCATCAGAAAATCTACAAACAGCAAATGCTGTAAAGGGTGTGGAGAAAAGGGAACACTCTTGCACTGTTGGTGGGAATGTAAATTGATACAGCCACTATGGAGAACAGTATGCAGGTTCCTTAAAAAACTACAAATAGAATTTGCCATATGACCCAGCAATCCCACTACTGGGCATATACCCAGAGAAAACCATAATTCAAAAAGATACATGCACCCCAATGTTCATTGCAGCACTACTTACAAGAGCCAGGTCATGGAAGCAACCTAAATGCCCATTGACAGATAAATGGATAAGGAAGTTGTGGTACATATATACAATGGAATATTACTCAACCATAAAAAGGAACAAAATTGGGTCATTTGTAGAGATGTGGATGGACCTAGAGACTGTCATACAGAGTGAAGTAAGTCAGAAAGAGAAAAACAAATATCGTATGCTAACATATATATGGAATCTAAAAAAAAAAAAAAGGTTCTGATGAACCTAGGGGCAGGACAGGAATAAAGACACAGGCCTAGAGAATGGACTTGAGGACACGGGGAGGGGGAAGGGTAAGCTGGGACAAAGTGAGAGAGTGGCATGGACATATATACACTACCAAACGTAAAATAGATAGCTAGTGGGAAGCAGCCACATAGCACAGGGAGATCAGCTCGGTGCTTTGTGACCACCTAGATGGGTGGGATACGGAGGGTGGGAGGGAGGGAGACGCAAGAGGGAAGAGATATGTGAACATATGTATATGTATAACTGATTCACTTTGTTATACAGCAGAAATGAATACAACACTGTAAAGCAATTATACTCCAATAAAGACGTTTAAAAAAAAAAAGGACACGACAAAGGAAGGAGGAGGAGGACAGGAAGAGGAGCGGATCTAACATAGAGTTTATCGTACACAGTCGCATGGGGATAAGAATAAAAAGCACCAACAGAAGATTGCAAAGTGGGGAAAGCAGGTAAAGAAACTTGGGGTTGGGAATATCTATTTGCATAGTAGGAAGAGGGAGAATAAGGAATAATAACTAGTCCAATATTTGCTACTTTTTTCTCAAAATAAGTAGCCACTTCTCCATTATCTTAGAAGTAGAGATTTATTTCCATCTGTTTCTTTTCTTTTTTTCTTTTTTTCCCCCGCTGTGCTGTACAGCATGTGGGATCTTAGTTCCCCAACCAGGGATCAAACCCCTGCTCCCAGCAGTGGAAGTACAGAGTCCTAACCACTGGACCACCAGGGAATTCCCTACTTCCATCTGTTTTGAGACCTCAGAAAACTGTTCATATGATTGGACAAGATTCTTTGACTCTTTGAATATCATGGTTGATTAGGGTGTCCAGCTGTAGGGAAAATGCCTTTCTCTCCCACAGGGCACACCTAACACATTAACAGGTGCCAGAGCAGATTGATGAAGCATGTAACATATAGAGAAATGCCCAGCAAAGACAGGATGTTCAGTAACTGTTTCTTTACTTCCACGAAGAGTTTATAAAAAGTTCAGGAAACAAAAAAACCCTGATTTAAAAGGAAAACAATACTACATAACAATATATGGTAACTGTCAAATCTGGGATATAAAAATAGCAAGCTTGGGCCACCCTGGTGGCACAGTGGTTCAGAATCCACCTGCCAATGCAGGGGAACGGGTTCGAGCCCTGGTCCGGGAAGATCCCACGGAGCATCCTTAGTTGCAGAGCAACTAAGCCCACGTGCCACAACTACTGAGCCTGCGCTCTAGAGCCCGCAAGCCACAACTACTGAAGCCCATGCGCCTAGAGCCCATGCTCTGCAACAAGAAAAGCCACCGCAATGAGAAGCCCACGCACACACTGAAGAGTAGCCCCCGCTCACTGCAACTAGAGAAAGCCCGCATGTAGCAACAAAGACCCAACGCAGCCAAAAATAAATAAATAAAATAAATTTTTTAAAAAATAGCAAGCTTTAGGATTTCAGAGGAAAGGAAAATCACCATGGGTCAGCTGATGTGGTCAAAGAAGGCATCTGTAAAGAGGTGGGTCTGGTCATCAGCCAAGTCTCTTACTGTGGTACTGAGAATATATAATTAAGCAGCGACACCTAAAATGCTGACCAATGGCACAAGAATAGCATGTATCTCCAATTTCCTTCCTTTTTTTCCTGACAGTGTTTTGCCAATTCAGATGCATAATGTTCTGGTAAAAATAATCTTGTTGACAGAACAATCATATACAGAAAAAATATTCAAAGTCTAGAGCAGTTGAAATGCATGCTTATCATGAAAAATCTTGTGAAACACTCATATTCCTATACTATATTTTGTTTCTGTTTCCTTCATAATTTAATGTTAAAATCTTTATTTTCCAACATAGCTTGCGGTCCCAAGATACCAGAGGCATATCATTTAATGTGAATTCTCCTGCAAACTCACCCAACTTTATACTCAACTACTCAATGTTCTCTTCTTGTCATGACTATAATTTTTAAAAATTATTTTCTGGAACTTATCTTTCCTATCTCCCTATATCTGTACATTTATATCTGGCTCTGATTGAAAATCTACCAGTGACATTTAGCAAATGATAATATGAAGCGCTTTGTAGAAATTATATTGGTAACACCTACAATGAACAAAACATTGGAAGAAAAACAACACATCATTTTTAAAATCGTGGATAGCAAGGCAAATATTTTTCCCTCCATGTTTCCAGTACTGTTCTAGGTGTTTTCCTTGCCTAATAGTAGAACCTCAATAAAAACATGTTAAATAAATGAAGTACTGAATACAATAACAAAAGAACTGCTCATTTTTTTGTTTCATCTATTTAGTTAATCATTAATTCTTATATACATTTATTCCAGTAGGCACTACTGGATAAAAAGACAGAATGGAAGCCTTTGAAACAGTAAAAGGGGGAATGGAAGATGACACGAATATGTATAATTAAAACAGACATTGAAAGCTTAGGGTGCTGTAAGATAAGATTCAGAGCCATAAGATGTATGGGAGTTAAAAGGAGGGAGAGAGCAAAGTAAGTTTTCTTCTGCTTGCCGGAGAAAAGCACTAATGCAGCCTAATAATTATATACAACTGGTCTGACTAGGTTAGTCGCCAACATGCTTGAATTTTTACCAATAAATTCCTCTACAATTTGGCTATGTTTACATGTCAACATTGAATGATTAAATGTAATCAAGCTGTGAATTTGGGTCCTGATCATGTTTGGTACCAGGCAACCTGTCAGCACATGACAGGCCAGGCCATAACCCACAGCTGTTATGTGGCCAGCGCCATGCACTCAATCAGATCAATTCACTCAGAAGTCGTGTCCGTCTTCCCTAGCCACGTCTCCAGCACAATCACCTGAGAGCCCTTTTTCTGGAAACCCGTGACAGCCAGCGTCAGGTCTGGCTGGGCCACTGATTGCATATCTTTCGCTGATTTAATTAAGTGATAAATTATGATGTCTGCTGAGAGGTAAAGTTCCTTTATTGTGAAGCCAACTTAATGCAGTAGATCTCCAAGGAGTAAGAGGTGAGAGACAGTAAGTAAGCAAAATTCGAATACCTCGTAACAAGTGAAGACCTGACTTTAGGACATGGCCTAAAGGTATGAAAAATCAGTGGCCATCAAATTCCATTTTGTGGTCCAAAGTTATCACAAACAGGTAGAGTTTATCGTATCTATTTCATATGGGCTAGGAGACGTACTTAAGACTTTTTCATAGTTTGTTTCTCATTCAGCAAATAACATTGTACTTCTGTGCCCATATTCATAGATCTGCCATAGGTAGTCAATGCATCTTTAAAAGGCATTAAAGACAGTGTTCCAGACTTCAGGTAGCTTCCAGGATATTTGGAAGGATAGAAGAAAGTTAAATCCAAACTAAGGGTATTGTTGTCACTATGTTTCCACAAATCTGATTTAGGTTTTCACAAACCCAAAAATAAATGACTGATTTATGCTAGAACAAAACCCTACAGACAAAAAAAAAAAAAAAAAAAAAAAGCCACCTTAACAGACTCTTTTTATTTGCTACAAACAGAGGAGTAAACCTGTCCTCGGGTGCCACATTTCCATCTCACCAAGGAGTACATTATCCCTCTAATACAATTCTATAAATGATACAGAAGTTTTCTTTCTAGCCTACAAAGCATGTTTATTCTGTAATGTTGCTGGAACAATACAGGAACAGGAAGTGGCAGAAGAGAATGTGAAAAAAGGAAAAACAAACAGAAGGATAAGAAAGAATATGAATTTACTTCAGCAATAGTATTTTGCATTTGTATAACATTACATAGTTTACAAAATATGTGCACACATTTCATGTTTCTTAAAAACAGTGTGTCATAGGGAAATTACAAATTAGTAGATTGGAATACAAATAACGTTTCAAAAGTGTCCATTAAGAATGATAGCTAGGGGCTTCCCTGGTGGTGCAGTGGTTGAGAGTCCGCCTGCCGATGCAGGGGACACGGGTTTGTGCCCCGGTCAGGGAAGATCCCACATGCCGCGGAGCGGCTGGGCCCGTGAGCCATGGCCGCTGAGCCTACGCGTCCGGAGCCTGCGCTCCGTAACGGGAGAGGCCACAACAGTGAGAGGCCAGCGTACTGCAAAAAAAAACAAAAACAAAAACAAAAAACAAATGATGGTTAATTTTGAAATTCTCTTCTGTCTCATTAACACAGAATTTCTATTCCTGTGGGTGAACATTCTTCACCTTTTCATCTAGTTAGCTATTGGGCACCATTACTTAACTCCTTTCCCTATATAACTTTTCCCTCTTGACCTGCTTTTTCTCTCTCAACATAAAATCCTTCTTGAACTTTTTCTCAGGTTAAAAACGACAGCTGTTCTCTCAACACTGTCTCTCCCCAGATACTATGCCAGGCTCCCTTCTTAGCTTTTTGAGATTCATCTCCAGTCACCGTCCTCCATCTCCAACACATTCAACTTCATTCCATCCTTCTCAGTTCTACAAGAGCACTCTTTCTAAGTCCAAAGACGCCCTAACTGCAAATTCAACTGGGCATTTTCATTTCTTATCCAAGTTGGTATCTCTGCTACATTTAACACCGGCTTCCTCCTCCCTAAAGCTCTTTCTCATTTGCTGTTACAGAACCTGGAAACCACTCTCTTCACCTTTCCCCTCTGGGCATTCCTTATCAGTCTCTTTTGCAAACTCTCTTTTCTCTGCTGTCTAGACGAATGTTAGCTGATCACATTCACGGTCAATATTGCAGTCTTCCCGGAGTTTTCCCTCTCCCTTTCGCTACTGCAATGAACTGAACACCAAGGACTACCCGTTCGACCAACGAACCTCTCGAATTTCCAATCTGCCCTCTCCATTTCCACTGCCAACGCCTTAACTCAGCTCCTTGCTCTCTATCACGTGGACCACTATACATTTGCTAACAGTACATTCTACTTTCTCTCAACCATCTCTACCACTATGAACACCACCCCCGACAGCAACCACTCATTCATTCTCTATGCAGATCCAAATAAAATGATTACTTTCCAACTTCATTTGGCAATCGAGATGCAACTTTTCAAAATAGCAAGCACATTTTTAAGCTATTATGGAATTGTTGGCTTATTTAACTTTCTTATAAATTTTTATGAAAATGATTATGACATATATCTTTTAAGAATTTTAAGCAAACTTTATTTTACTCCACAATGAGTCTTAGATTATCTGTTTGTATAATAAAGCCTCTACCCAAGACAGCAATAATGAAAAAAACTGCAGCCCAGTTTCTGTACACATTATTCCTAATTTTGAAATCTGAAGCAATGAATGGTGTTTATAGTGATCATTAATCAGTGCTTTCTAAGCAATATCTCACAAAACATTTTTTTCTTATATATTTCTTCTCTGATCCATACATGTATTCTTATATTTATATAAAAATGATTAATAACAAGTGTACCTCAATGCAGCTTTATCAAAATACAAAGTAATTAATTAAACTGCCTTTTAAATCAAGGAAATGTAATGTGTCCTTCATCTTACAGTTCTTAACTGAATTCCTAAATAAAATTTAAGTCATAGCCTCATCTTGTGTTTTCCACTTGGCTCTCTCCTGATGAATATGAACGCTGATGCATTACTGCTAGAGTGTAATATTCCATCTTATCTATAAATTCCACAAAGTCTTAAGCCATAAAAAAGATGATTACATGCTGTTTTTTTTTTATGTCTGAGAATTAATCATTTATTTCCCTTGCCTGACATGTCTTTTATGCTTTGCATGTTTTTCAAAGATAAGGGGAGTAGTAATGTTAAGCAGTATTACTATCCTCACCAGTGGAGAAAATGAAACTATCAATCCCCAAACAAAGCTGCACACTTGACTTTGAAGGTGCAACAGTTTGTCCAGTATCAGAGTCTTTCCCAAACACCTTTTCTTGAATTATGAACAGCAAAATCACTTTGACAGTTACAGATTCTATTTTTAGAGTCTGTGCCTTTTGTCACATAATTTTGCATTAACTTCCAAGCACTTGGAGCATGAAGACAATAAGAGGGAGATTTAAAGTGCTCGAATTGCTAGAGTATAAATGACATATGAGGCAATCACATAATTCAATCAACAGATTTAACTCCACTAAGAATCTTTCCAAAAAGTTATCTATGTTCATGCATGACTCAGCATTATTAATAGCACCTGTAGAGACAATGTTTGAATAAAAGAGAAACAATTAAGAACGTGAAACTTCAAAATGTACAACTAACATTTTTCTATAAAGTATAAATTTCCAAGCCTGGGTAATGGTCCATAGAAACTGAAATTCATTGAGTTGATCCTCATTGTGAGAATTAACGTATATAAAAAAGTTATATTCTCACACTGCAAGTTTGTGATTCATTATGGAGAAATATGAAAATAATTTTCAATAAACCTAATACATTTTACACTATTAAGTCAGACATCTGTTCTTGGGAAATAATCAGAAACTCATATATAAATTAAGTAGTTCATTGCTGCATCTTTAAAAAGAGCAAAGCAGTGCTTCCAGGAAGATGGCGGAAGAGTAAGACGCGGAGATCACCCTTCCTCCCCACAGATACACCAGAAATACATCTATACGTGGAACAACTCCTACACAGCAGCTACTGAACGCTGGCAGAAGACCTCAGACCTCCCAAAAAGGCAAGAAACCCCCCACGTACCTGGGTAGGGCAAAAGAAAAAAGAATAAACAGAGACAAAAGAATAGGGATGGCACCTGCACCAGTGGGAAGGAGCTGTGAAGGAGGAAAGGTTTCCACACACTAGTAAGCCCCTTCGTGGGCAGAGACTGCGGGTGGCGGAGGGGGAAGGCTTCAGAGCCGCGGAGGAGAGCACAGCAACAGGGGTGCGGAGGGCAAAACGGAGAGATTCCCGCACAGAGAATCAGGGCCGACCAGCACTCACCAGCACGAGAGGATTGTCTACTCACCCGCCGGGGCAGATGGGGGCTGGGAGCTGAGGCTCGGGCTTCGGTTGGAGCGCAGGGAGAGGACTGCGGTTGGCGGCGTGAACACAGCCTGCAGGGGGTTAGCGCACCACAGCTAGCCTGGAGGGAGTCCAGGGAAAAGACTGGACCTGCCGAAGAGGCAAGAGACTTTTTCTTCCCTCTTTGTTTCCTGGTGCACGAGGAGAGGGGATTAAGAGCGCTGCTTAAAGGAGCTCCAGAGATGGGCGCGAGCCGCGGCTAAAAGCGCAGACCCCAGAGATGGGCATGAGATGCTAAGCCTGCTGCTGCCGCCACCAAGAAGCCTGTGTGTGAGCACAGGTTACTATCCACACCCCTCATCCGGGGAGCCTGTCCTGCCCGCCACTGCCAGGGTCCCAGGATCCAGGGACAACTACCCCGGGAGAACGCACGGAGTGCCTCAGGCTGGTGCAACGTCACGCTGGCCTCTGGTGCCGCAGGCTCCCCCCGCACTCCGTGCCCCTCCCTCCCCCCGGCCTGAGTGAGCCAGAGCCCCCGAATCAGCGGCACCTTTAACCCCGTCCTGTCTCAGCGAAGAACGGACGGTCTCCGGCGACCTACACACAGAGGCAGGGCCAAATCCAAAGCTGAGCCCCTGGGAGCTGTGAGAACAAAGAAGAGAAAGGGAAATCTCTCCCAGCAGCCTCAGAAGCAGTAGATTAAAGCTCCACAATCAACTTGATGTCTGTGGAATACATGAAAGACAAAGAATCATCCCAAATTGAGGAGGTGGACTTTGAGCGCAAGATTTATGCTGTATAGCTTTGCTTCCCCATTTGTTCTAGGGTTCTATCCGTCCTTTTTTTTTTCTTTTTTTCTTAATAATAATTTTTTTATTTTAATAACTTTATTATATTTTATCTTACTTTATCTTCTTTCTTTTTATCCTTCCTTCCCTCCTTCCTTTCTTTCATTCTTTCTTTCTTTCTACTTCTACTAATTCTTTCCTTCTACTTTTTCTCCCTTTTATTCTAAGCCGTGCCATGTAAGGCTTTTGGTGCTGCAGCCAGGAGTCAGTGCTGTGCCTCTGAGGTGGGAGAGCCAACTTCAGGACACTGGTCCACAAGAGAACTCCCAGCTCCACATAATATCAAACGGTGAAAATCTCGCAGAGATCTCCATCTCAACACCAGCACCCAGCTTCACTCAACGACCAGCAAGCTACAGTGCTGGATATCCTATGTGAAACAACTAGCAAGACAGGAACACAACCCCACCCATTAGCAGACAGGCTGCCTAAAATCATAGTAAGTCCACAGACACCCCAAAACACACCACCAGACGTGGACTTGCCCACCAGAAAGACAAGATCCAGCCTCATCCACCAGAACACAGGCACTAGTCCCCTCCATCAGGAAGCCTACACAACCCACTGAACCAACCTTAGCCACTGGGGACAGACACCAAAAACAACAGGAACTACGAGCCTGCAGCCTGCATAAAGGAGACCCCAAACACAGTAAGATAAGCAAAATGAGAAGACAGAAAAACACACAGCAGATGAAGGAGCAAGATAAAAACCCACCAGACCTAACAAATGAAGAGGAAATAGGCAGTCTACCTGAAAAAGAATTCAGAATAATGATAGTAAAGATGATCCAAAATCTTGGAAATAGACAAAATGCAAGAAACATTTAACAAGGACCTAGAAGAACTAAAGATGAAACAAACAACGATGAACAACACAATAAATGAAATTAAAAATACTCTAGATGGGATCAACAGCAGAATAACTGAGGCAGAAGAACGGATAAGTGACCTGGAAGATAAAATAGTGGAAATAACTACTGCAGAGCAGAATAAAGAAAAAAGAATGAAAAGAACTGAGGACAGTCTCAGAGACCTCTGGGACTATATTAAACGCACCAGCATTCGAATTATAGGGGTTACAGAAGAAGAAGAGAAAAAGAAAGGGACTGAGAAGATATTTGAAGAGATTATACTTGAAAACTTCCCTAATATTGAAAAGGAAACAGTTAATCAAGTCCAGGAAGCACAGAGAGTCCCATACAGGATAAATCCAAGGAGAAATACGCCACGACACATATTAATCAAACTGTCAAAAATTAAATAAAAAGAAAACATATTAAAAGCAGCAAGGGAAAAATAACACACAAGGGAATCCCCATAAGGTTAACAGCTGATCTTTCAGCAGAAACTCTGCAAGCCAGAAGGGTGTGGCAGGACATATTTAAAGTGATGAAGGAGAAAAACCTGCAACCAAGATTACTCTACCCAGCAAGGATCTCATTCAGATTTGATGAAGAAATTAAAACCTTTACAGACAAGCAAAAGCTGAGAGAGTTCAGCACCACCAAACCAGCTTTACAACAACTGCTAAAGGAACTTCTCTAGGCAAGAAGCACAAGAGAAGGAAAAGACCTACAATAACAAACCCAAAACAATTAAGAAAATGGGAATAGGAACATACATATCGATAATTACGTTAAATGTAAATGGACTAAATGCTCCCACCAAAACACACAGATTGGCTGAATGGATACAAAAACAAGATCTGTATATTTTCTGTCTACAAGAGACACACTTCAGACCTTCAGAGACACATACAGACCTTCAGAGACACATACAGACTGAAAGTAAGGGGATAGAAAAAGATATTTCATGCAAATGGAAACCAAAAGAAAGCTGGAGTAGCAATTCTCATATCAGACAAAATAGACTTTAAAATAGACTATTAGAGGAGACAAAGAAGGACACTACATAATGATCAAGGGATCGATCCAAGAAAAAGATATAACAATTGTAAATATTTATGCACCCAACATAGGAGCACCTTAATATATAAAGCAAATACTAACAGCCATAAAAGGGGAAATCGACAGTAACACATTCATAGTAGGGGACTTTAACACCCCACTTTCATCAATGGACAGATCATCCAAAATGAAAATAAATAAAGAAACACAAGCTTTAAATGATACATTAAACAAGATGGACTTAATTGATATTTATAGGACATTCCATCCAAAAACAACAGAATACACATTCTTCTCAAGTGCTCATGGAACAGTCTCCACAATAGATCATATCTTGGGTCACAAGTCAAGTCTTGGTAAATTTAAGAAAATTGAAATTGTTTCAAGTATGTATTCCTACCACAACGCTATGAGACTAGATATCAATTACAGGAAAAGATCTGTAAGAAATACAAACACATGGAGGCTAAACAATACATTACTTAATAACGAAGTGATCACTGAAGAAATCAAAGAGAAAATTTAAAAATACGTAGAAACAAATGACAATGGAGACAGGACGACCCAAAACCTATGGGATGCAGCAAAAGTAGTTCTAAGAGGGTAGTTTATAGCAGTACAATCGTACCTTAAGAAACAGAAAACATCTCGAATAAACAACCTAACCTTGCACCTAAAGCAATTAGAGAAAGAAGAACAAAAAAACCCCAAAGTTAGCAGAAGGAAAGAAATCAGAAAAATCAAATCAGAAATAAATGAAAGAGAAATGAAGGAAATGATAGCAAAGATCAATAAAACTAAAAGCTGGTTCTTTGAGAAGATAAACAAAATTGATAAACCATTAGCCAGACTCATCAAGAAAAAAAGGGAGAAAACTCAAATCAATAGAATTAGAAAGGAAAAAGGAGAAGTAACAAATGAAACTGCAGAAATAGAAAAGATCATGAGAGATTACTACACGCAACTATATGCCAATAAAATGGACAACCTGGAAGAAATGGACAATTTCTTAGAAATGCACAACCTGCCAAGACTGAATCAGGAAGAAATAGAAAATATGAACAGACCTATCACAAGCACTGAAATTCCAACTGTGATTAAAAATCTTCCAACAAACAAAAGCCCAGGACCAGATGGCTTCACAGGTGAATTCTATCAAACATTTAGAGAAGAGCTAACACCTATCCTTCTCAAACTCTTCCAAAATATAGCAGAGGGAGTAACACTCCCAAACTCATTCTACGAGGCCACCATCACCTTGATACCAAAACCATACAAGGATGTCACAAAGAAAGAAAACTACAGGCCAATATCACTGATGAACATAGATGCAAAAATCCTCAACAAAATACTAGCAAACAGAATCCAACAGCACATTAAAAGGATCATACACCATGATCAAGTGGGGTTTATTCCAGGAATGCAAGGATTCTTCAATGTATGCAAAACAATCAATGTGATAAACCATATTAACAAATTGAAGGAGAAAAACTATTTGATCATCTCAATAGATGCAGAGAAAGCATTTGAGAAAATTCCACACCAATTTATGATAAAAACCCTGCAGAAAGTAGGCATAGAGGGAACTTTCATCAACATAATAAAGGCCATATATGACAAACCCACAGCCAACATCATCCTCAATGGTGACAAACTAAAAGCATTTCAACTAAGATCAGGAACAAGACAAGGTTGCGCCCTCTCACCACTCGTATTCAACATAGTTTTGGAAGTTTTAACCACAGCAATCAGAGAAGAAAAGGAAATAAAAGAATCCAAATCAGAAAAGAAGCAGTAAAGTTGTCACTGTTTGCAGATCACATGATAATATACATAGATAATCCTAAAGATGCTACAAGAAAGCTACTACAGCTAATCAATGAATTTGGTAAAGTAGCAGGATACAAAATTAATGCAAAGAAATATCTGGTATTCCTATACACTAATGATGAAAAATCTGAAAGTGAAATCAAGAAAACTCTCCCATTTACCACTGCAACAAAAAGAATAACATATCTAGGAATAAACCTACCTAAGGAGACAAAAGACCTGTATGCAGAAAATTATAAGACACTGATGAAAGAAATTAAAGATGATACAAATAGATGGAGAGATATACCATGTTCTTGGATTGGAAGAATCAACATTGGGAAAATGACTCTACTACCCAAAGCAATCTACAGATTCAATGCAATCCCTATGAAACTACCACTGGCATTTTTCACAGAACTAGAACAAAAAAATTCGCAATTTGTATGGAAACACAAAAGACCCCGAATAGCCAAAGCAATCTTGAGAACGAAAAAAGGAGCTGGAGGAATCAGGCTCCCTGACTTCAGACTATACTACAAAGCTACAGTAATCAAGACAGTATGGTACTGGCACAAAAACAGAAAGATAGATCAATGGAACAGGATAGAAAGCCCAGAGATAAACCCACACACATATGTACACCTTATCTTTGATAAAGGTGGCAGGAATGTACAATGGAGAAAGGACAGCCTCTTCAATAAGTGGTTCTGGGAAAACTGAACAGGTACATGTAGAAGTATGAGATTAGATCACTCCCTAACACCATACACAAAAATAAGCTCAAAATGGATTAAAGACCTAAATGTAAGGCCAGAAACTATCAAACTCTTAGAGGAAAACATAGGCAGAACACTCTATGACATAAATCACAGCAAGATCCTTTCTGACCCACCTCCTAGAGTAATGGAAATAAAAACAAAAATAAACAAATGGGACCTAATGAAACTTCAAAGCTTTTGCACAGCAAAGGAAACCATAAACAAGACCAAAAGACAACCCTCAGAATGGGAGAAAATATTTGCAAATGAAGCAACTGACAAAGGATTCATCTCCAAAATTTACAAGCAGCTCATGCAGCTCAATAACAAAAAAACAAACAACCCAATACAAAAATAGGCAGAAGATCTAAATAGACATTTCTCCAAAGAAGATATACAGACTGCCAACAAACACATTAAAGAATGCTCAACTTCATTAATCATTAGAGAAATGCAAATCAAAACTACAATGAGATATCACCTCACACCAGTCAGAATGGCCATCATCAAAAAATCTAGAAACAATAAATGCTGGAGAGGGTGTGGATAAAAGGGAACACTCTTGCACTGCTGGTGGGAATGTGAATTGGTTCAGCCACTATGGAGAACAGTATGGAGGTTCCTTAAAAAACTACAAGAACTACCATATGACCCAGCAATCCCACTACTGGGCATATACCCTGAGAAAACCAAAATTCAAAAAGAGGCATGTACCAAAATGTTCACTGCAGCTCTATTTACAGTAGCCCGGAGATGGAAACAACCTAAGTGCCCATCATCGGATGAATGGATAAAGAAGATGTGGCACATATATACAATGGAATATTACTCAGCCATAAAAACAAACAAAATTGAGCTATTTGTAATGAGGTGGATAGACCTAGAGTCTGTCATACAGAGTGAAGTAAGTCAGAAAGAAAAAGACAAATACCGTATGCTAACACATATATATGGAATTTAAGAAAAAAAAATGTCATGAAGAACCTAGGGGTAAGCAGGAATAAAGACGCAGACCTACTGGACAATGGACTAGAGGATATGGGGAGGGGGAAGGGTGAGCTGTGACAGAGCGAGAGAGAGTCATGGACATATACACTCTAACAAACGTAGTAAGGTAGATAGCTAGTGGGAAGCAGCCGCATGGCACAGGGATATTGGCTCGGTGCTTTGTGACAGCCTGGAGGGGTGGGATAGGGAGAGTGGGAGGGAGAGAGACGCAAGAGGGAAGACATATGGGAACATATGTATATGTATAACTGATTCACTTTGTTATAAAGCAGAAACTAACACACCATTGTAAAGCAATTATACCCCAATAAAGATGTTAAAAAAAAAAAAGAAATATCTGGTATTTCTATACACTAATGATGAAAAATCTGAAAGTGAAATCAAGAAAACTCTCCCATTTACCACTGCAACAAAAAGAATAACATATCTAGGAATAAACCTACCTAAGGAGACAAAAGACCTGTATGCAGAAAATTATAAGACACTGATGAAATAAATTAAAGATGATACAAATAGATGGAGAGATATATCATGTTCTTGGATTGGAAGAATCAACATTGGGAAAATGACTCTACTACCCAAAGCAATCTACAGATTCAATGCAATCCCTATCAAACTACCACTGATATTTTTCACTGAACTAGAACAAAAAATTTCACAATTTGTATGTAAACACAAAAGACCCCGAATAGCCAAAGCAATCTTGAGAATGAAAAACGGAGCTGAAGGAATCAGGCTCCCTGACTTCAGACTATACTACAAAGCTACAGTAATCAAGACAGTATGGTACTGGCACAAAAACAGAAAGATAGATCAATGGAACAGGATAGAAAGCCCAGAGATAAACCCAGGCACATATGGTCACCTTATCTTTGATAAAGGAGGCAGGAATGTACAGTGGAGAAAGGACAGCCTCTTCAATAAGTGTTGCTGGGAAAACTGGACAGGTACATGTAAAAGTATGAGATTAGATCTCTCCCTAACACCATACACAAAAATAAGCTCAAAATGGATTAAAGACCTAAATGTAAGGCCAGAAACTATCAAACTCTTAGAGGAAAACATAGGCAGAACACTCTATGACATAAATCACAGCAAGATCCTTTCTGACCCACCTCCTAGAGTAATGGAAATAAAAACAAAAATAAACAAATGGGACCTAATGAAACTTCAAAGCTTTTGCACAGCAAAGGAAACCATAAACAAGACCAAAAGACAACCCTCAGAATGGGAGAAAATATTTGCAAATGAAGCAACTGACAAAGGATTCATCTCCAAGATTTATAAGCAGCTCATGCAGCTCAATAACAAAAAAACAAACAACCCAATACAAAAATGGGCAGAAGACCTAAATAGACATTTCTCTAAAGAACATATACAGACTGCCAACGAACACATGAAAGAATGCTCAACTTCATTAATCATTAGAGAAATGCAAATCAAAACTACAATGTGATATCATCTCACACCAGTCAGAATGGCCATCATCAAAAAATCTAGAAACAATAAATGCTGGAGGGGGTGTGTAGAAAAGGGAACACTCTTGCACTGTTGGTGGGAATGTAAATTGATACAGCCACTGTGGACAACAGTATGGAGGTTCCTTAAAAAACTACAAGTAGAACTACCATATGACCCAGCAATCCCACTACTGGGCATATACCCTGAGAAAACCATAATTCAAAAAGAGGCATGTACCAAAATGTTCATTGTAGTTCTATTTACAATAGCCTGGAGATGGAAACAACCTAAGTGTCCATCATCAGATGAATGGATAAAGAAGTTGTGGCACATATATACAATGGAATATTACTCAGCCATAAAAAGAAATGAAATTGAACTATTTGTAATGAGGTGGATAGACCTAGAGTCTGTCATACAGAGTGAAGTAAGTCAGAAAGAGAAAGACAAATACCGTATGCTAAGACATACATATGGAATTTAAGAAAAAAAAATGTCATGAAGAACCTAGGTGTAAGACAGGAATAAAGACACAGACCTACTAGAGAATGGACTTGAGGACATGGGAAGGGGGAAGGGTAAGCTGTGACAAAGCGAGAGAGAGGCATGGACATATATACACTACCAAACGTAAGGTAGATAGCTAGTGGGAAGCAGCCGCATAGCACAGGGAGATCAGCTTGGTGCTTTGTGACCACCTGGATGCGTGGGATAGGGAGGGTGGGAGGGAGGGAGACGCAAGAGGGAAGAGATATGGGAACATATGTATATGTATAACTGATTCACGTTGTTATAAAGCAGAAACTAACACACCATTGTAAAGCAATTATACTCCAATAAAGATGTAAAAAAAAAAAGCAAAGCAATGAAAACAATACAAAATTTTGAAAATACAGTGCAAATAATTGACAATATGGTAACTGTGTACTTAATTGTGGTACTGATTAAGGATGGCTTATTAGGTGACCACTAAAAGAGCAGTAAGTATGGAAACAAAAAAAATAAAAGTCTGAGGAGCAGAATTTACCTGGGAAAATTTGGAACAAAGAGAAAACATGACATATTCTAGTCTTCATGTCCAGTTACATTTATATTTTCTCTTCTTCCATGCATCAAAGAAAACAGATAAGATGTAGCTATGAAAGATTTCTCATAATAACTGGGGTGTTTCTTCTTCATTTCTGTCTATTCTTTGCACTTAGTGAACATTAACAAAACAGGTTGTGTTTATTGTGTGATTGTTTATTCATATGTGTTGCCTTTTTCTTCAACTGGAATTTTTGTGAGTTCTTCATAGATTACCATGAAATCTTTAAATGTTATCCCCCAAAAGCAGTTTTCACCCCCGAAAATATGGTTTACAGCTGGTCCTTTGGCTTTTAGTAGATTTTCATATATTGTATATTCTTAGAAATAGTTATGGGAATGCATTTATGTAATCAGATTCTAACAAAATATGTATACAAAGTAGGGTTAGATTCTCAGATTCTAACTTAAAATATGTATACAAAGTAGGGTTAGATTCTCTGTATGCTAATTAAAATTTGCTTTTCACCATTAATCTGATTCACTACTAATCAACTGCACAATTATTTAGTATCATGGTGAAAATGAGATCATGCATTCAATAATATTTACTGAGCAGGTATGAGCAGAAAGGCCTCCTTCCAGGCATTTTGAATGCATCAGTAAACAAAATAGATGGGGATTCTTATCTGCATGAGTTTTTGCTTAATTCTAGTAAGGAGAGACAGACAATAAACAACATGTGTGAGGCAGAACAGTGGCTCCTCAGAGATGTCCGTACCCTAATCCCTAGAACCTGCAAATAAGTTACTCTACATGGCAAAAAGGACTTTGCAGATAAAATTAGGGTTGTGGGCCTTATAATAGGGAGTTTATCTTGATTTATCTGGAGAACCCATCTAATTAAATAAGCCTGTAAAAAAGAACTGTTTCTGGTTGTAAGTGGAAGAGAGATGACGCAGAAAGGGAAGTCAGAGATATTCCACATCTTAGAAGTATTTTATGAGCAATCGCTGGCTCTGAGACGTAGGGAACCACATGTAAGAACTGGAGAAAGGATTCTAGGATCTAAGGGTGGCCCCAGTTGACAGCCAGCAAGGTCAATGAGACCTCAGTTCCATCAGCACACGGAATTGAATTGTGCCAAGACCCTGAATGAGCTTGGAAGTCTATTCTTCCCAAAGCCTCCTGAGAAAAGCCCAGGTGATGAACACTTTGATTTCAGCCTTATGAAATCCAGAGCAGAGAAACCAGCAAGTCAATCTGGACTTTTGACATACAAAATGGTGCGATAATAAATTTGTCTTGTATGAAGCCAGCCGCTACGTCTGTGGTAATCTGTCCTGACAACAATAGAAAGCTAATACAAAATTCATAATAAATAAATAAGTAAATTAGATAATCTATTAGAAGGTATTAAATGATCTAGGAAAAATTAAAATTAATGCAAGGTCAGAGAAATCAGGAATGCTTGTATGAGGAGACTGGACAGATGGAGCATTAAATAGGTGGCCGGGTTGGTCCTCATCAAGAAGGTGAGATTTGAACAAAGGAGGTAAGAATGTTGGCCAAGTTGATGTAATGAGAGAAGTCTCTTCTGACAGAGGTAACTGCTGGTGGACTCTAATGCAGACCTGGTGTCTCTGAGGAACAGCAAGGAGCCTTGTGTAGCTGGAGCGGAGTGAGTTGGGGCTGGACAGGGTAGGTGGAGACGAGGTCAGAACATTTGCCATCTCAGCCCTTGGAAACTTGAGCTTGTACTCTGAGCAAAATAGAAATCCACTGAAAGGTTTTGAGTGGATGAGTGATATGATCTAATTTAAAAATTTCTAGACCAATCTCGCTGCTGTATTGGGAAAAGGCTGTTAGGGGAGCAGGAAAAGAAGCCAAGAAATTTGTTCAGAGGTCCAAAATTTGTTCATTTATCCACACAAACGATTGTAATTGTTTAAATTAAGATAGAGAAAATAAAGATGATGAGAAGGGATCCTTTTCTGGAAACATTTTTTTTTAATTTACATATAAGAGTTAAGGGGTTCTTTTTCTAGGAAGCTTCTGTGACACACCTAGATAGCTTTACTTAATTATCATAACACTTCATGCTATTTTCATAGCACTTATCACACTACACTGATCTGAAATGAGCTGTTTACTCTTTCTCTCCTGCTAGACTTCAAGCTGGACCCTTAGAAAGGCAACTGCATATTTTCAGGTGAGCCTAATAACAAGCTATATGCTGCCAGCCCTATTTCTAACCTGTACTGCAGGTACAATCCAGGCTTCTAAGAAGAGTTATCTTTTATGACATACTAGAAGTACTCCAGGCCACTTCTCTCAGAAGCTATATATCATTTCAAACAACTTAGATGACACCTAGATGTGAAAATCAGATTCATATTATTTTAATTTGTTTTTCAGTAAAAAGAAAAACCACAGGAATAGTATAATCACCACTAGAAAGACAATCCAAATGGAATATTGTTTCCTGGATTTTAATTCACTCTTTTTCCATCCTTGGATTGGAGCATTCTAAAGAAAAAGCCTAGAACAATCCAATAAAAGTTGGCAGTGGCAGAATATTTACATATCACTGAGGAGTAAGCTGCAAAAAACTTCCAAAGCCATGAAGTATGTGTAACAACTGATTTCTGGTCAATAATAAGCAGCATAGTCATTACAGACTATAAGTTTGATTCTGTTTAATAAACTACCTTTTTTTTCCTGCCCTGCCCATATTCTAACAAGAACAAAAGCCAACTAATATTTGCTGTCTTCAAACAGGAGACTTGTCAGGATGTGAGCAAGGACCATTTTGCACTCTAACCACTGGTTAGAAGATATACCTATAAATTAATCTCCAGCACTAACAGCTTTAACAATTTAGTACCCAGAGAAGCATAATTAATCCAGAGTAAGCCTTGGTTTGCTATAGGTTACTTAAGAGGAAGATGAAAGATTTAAAAAAAGAAAGAAAAATGGTGAGAAAGTTATCACTACTTTCCAGTCTTCGCAAATTTTATGAGCAGAAGTGTTAAAGGTCATTCAAAGAAACCAAGAGATTATTTGTCCTTCTCTTTCAATTCTATTGTAGTAATTTGATAATGGAATTTACCGGTTTTCCTTTTGTTTTTATATATTTGAGGTTCACTTCCTCACTCTTTTAAACATTTATCTTTGTAACAACCTTATAAGAAGCGATTTCAGACAGCAAATGATGTACCAACTATAATTATTTGCACAAGAGATATTTGATCACAGTTTATGTGGGAGGAAAGACAAATCTCTTCTGGGAGTGGGAGTAATCAGAAAAGGGACATTTGTGAGTTGCAAAGAGAAAGATAAGATAATATTAATTAATCTCCATATAATTATGATAGAAATACATAGAAGTTTCTTTCCTCCCCCCATGAGAGAGGAGTTCACAATTAGACAGAAAAAGTTAAAAATACCTGCAAGCCTTGAAAGTGCACTACAGAATACAATGCTGTTGGGAAAAAGGAAATTATGGCATGCAAAAGAGTGGTTTGTGTAGTTGGATTGGAACATTCTAGAATGTTTTGGAACTAAGGCCATTTTCTTCTAAGTCCAGGTAGGGAGATTGTAGTCAAATCTCATATGCCTTAAAATGATTAAGTACAAGTTTATCCAAACTTTTGATCTCCATCACTTAAATTTCATTACATCTCTGGAACCTTAACAGTCAGTATTGGGAAAAAAAAAAAAAAAAAAAAACTTAAACTGAAAAACTCATATAAGGCCAGAGGATAGGAAACTAAAGCATGAGGAAATGAAAAATGTTAATTGGTAGTAGGCTCATGAAGGATTAGGTAAAAAAAATGTCAGCAGTAATCTATGTGGAAAGCAGGAAGATCACAGCCATCTGCTCTATTGGTTTGTCAAATTCATGCATTCTGCCTATAGGTTGCCTATGCAGTGCTACGTTCCAGGCACTGTTACATGTATTAACTCCTCCTCACAATGACCCTAAGAAGTAGGTACTCTTATTAGGGATATTACCATTTTACAGATTATAGAAACTCAAAGCTAAGTTAAGAAGCTTACCTAAAGGCCCAATGCAGTCCAGTTCCCATTTTGTTTGGTAATATTTTCTGGAGGGAAGAAGGAAAATGCAACCATCAAAGTGCTCACAACTGTTTTCAGTTTGTTTGATATAAAGTGTCTGTGAGTCTCCATGGGAAAGAAGGATGAATAATGTGAGGCAGTGAAAAGCATGAGACAGAAAGTTCTACAGACAACTACTTAGAAGAAAAACAAAATAGAAATGAAAATATTTCAAGTGGCAAAAATACTTTTAAAATGTTGTAGATGGCTGATAATGTCTAATGCAGTAAAATAAATTATTTTGACAGTAGATTTGCTGAGAAAGAGACAGGCTGGAATGAAAAGGGTCCTCTAGGCTGTCACCAATTCCAGACTCCTGAATTTCCCTGGGAAAGAGGCCCTGAGGTTTACAGATACTACTGATGTACACACACAAACCAAACCACACGTTGCTCATACAATTTCAAGGTGAGCTTTGGGGAAAAGGCCTTTTGAGATAAACAGTTTTGCATTCATCTGTTGGAGTAGGTAATCGAGAGGACTTGACCACTGGTTGACCTGTGAACTGGACCAGGGAAATCAGAGGCTCCTCAGCCCCTCCCCTGCCCTTGGAATGCACACTCTATTGTTCCCACAGTGGGAGCTGTTGCAAGGACACAGCCTTGAGAGAGTAATGTGTTCCTGAGACCATCTAGGCTGTGTACAGTGACTAAACACATTAAAGCCTCTATATAAACTTTTAAGATTCTGCAGGACAGGTGTGGGTATCTACCGGTCTTGTGGCTGCCAAAGACAAGCTTGTAAGTAAGTTTCCTGGCTCATTAAACCTGCAACCTACCAACCTGGAGTGCTCTGCCTCTTCCTTCAGTCTATCCTTACCCTCTGAATATGGGAGCCAGTTTGCAAACCAACCTCATCCTTTATCACAAGACATGTGGTCTTTGAAAGCTGAATATATTACAAATAACGGACTCTCTCAGAGATTCATTAATGTGCTTTTTAAAACTATCAACATCTCATCAAAATTTCTTTTGATTTTCTTCAAAACCGTTTGTTAGCCCAGAAAATTGTATAGTGTCAAAACCTTTTTATTTCATGTGAATAATAGTATTCTACGAGGCTGATTGAGCCTTTGAACTATATTTCAGTGTTTCAGGCCGATATTAAACTTGGCCTATCAATATTAAACATCTATCCAATGGCAAAAGTTTTCACTAGACTGCAAAATATTTGACTGGAAGTGAACATTAGACATCAAGAAAAGCACATTCTTAAATTCCTGGTACGCAGGCTAGAACCTATGCCTGCCTAATTTTTGAGGTTGTGAGCATGTCCTTTAACAAAATTAAGCTCATAAAATGTTTATTAAGCCCCTACTTTGTTTTATGTATTGCATTAAATGACTGTCTAAGGATGGAAAAGACTTCATTTCTGCTTCTAAGGGGAAGGGTAGTGGTAACAATGGAAGTTACATGAAAAAGGGAAATGAAAAAATAACTAAAGGCATTGCCTATGTTCTCAATGATTCTATGAGAGAAGGATTACAAAATGTCTACAAAATAATTGGAGGGAGTAAACCACTTACAAGGAAAACACAAACACAAGGTAATAGATTGGCCAGCCTGCTTGATGATCTATTCATCACAAGCAATAATAAACCAAAATGCCCTGTTCTACATGTAAAGAAACAAAAGTTGCAAAAGGACATTAAGCAAGCAAGAGAATAGAGTGGAGAGTTAGTGAAACAGTTGTGACAATGGCAAGTTTAGATATGTGTTGGGAACAGAGAGAAGGGAAGCTTTAGTTCTGTCATCAATGTCATCCACAATAAACAGTGCTACGTCACAGACTTTTTTAAGTTCCAAGGAAGGAGAGAAAAGGAATAGATGCATGCTCTCTAGGACCTGAAAGTCTTTTCAGAAGATGACATTTATAAAATGATAAGTAGTATTTCTTAAGGCCAAAAGAAAATGATAAATTTTCCTACAGGAATTAAGAGAAGTGTGAAATTTCAATGGAATAAGGTAGTGTGGAAAGACTTTGCATGCCATGGAGTTACAGACCTTGGGTACTATTAATCTCCTTATCCTTAATCAAATTTCTTCACTTCCATAAGTTCCATGTACATGGTAGTCAAGACCACTGACTAGAAACAAACAGCATCCGTTACAAGTTTTGTGTCCTTGGCCGTATAGCATCATTTCTAAGACTAAGTATCCTCAACATAGTATGAGAATGATAAAATGCACACTTCACTAGTTTTCATAGATTAGTTTTTAGATTAGTTTTTAGAATTAAATTATAATTCATTAAAAAACCCTAGTATATATCAATGTGTTTAATAAACGTTAGCTACTAATGGCAAGAATTAATACTCTTTGCTAAATTACAAATCAGTGCTTAGAAATAAATTTCTTTATATATATATATATACATACATATATATATATATACATATATACACACAGACATAAGAAAATGGAAATAAATAGATCCAGATTAAACACTTGCTTATTCATTAATTCAAGTAAAAAATAAACAAAAGCATTGCTAGAACTCTACAAAAATGCTAACGCACACTGTACCTGTGGATATAAAACCTGCGTAGCTTGGGGTTTTCAAAATTACTTTCTTTGATTCATATTTCATTGTATACATCAGTACTATGTTGAACATTTGACCATTATTAAGATTTATGAAGTTCTGTCCTGATTTAAATTCATACCATGTAACCAAGAGCCCAACAAAAATTTAGATGCAACAAAACAGATATTGAAAAAGAGATGAAAGCAAGTCAAAAGAGCAATAATTAAGATTAATGCAATCGTCATTTTTACTAACATTGTAAAGATTCAAATTTAATTCTATGACAAATAAAAAAACATAAAAGAAGAATCCATTTTTGTTCAGAGAACCTTTAGTTAAAATGTAAATGTTTGTGTATATTTACCTATAAATTTGGGTATTTTTATTAGGGTCACTTGTTTAGTTCACTCAATCCCTTTAAAACAAATGAACTAATGTCACTATTCTGACATGACGAAACCCATTTTGAAAAGTCTTTATTTAATAAACCCAAGTGGATCCAAGAGCAGAGCAATCTTCACACCAATAACTCTTTAAGTGTATGGATGATTTTGGTTGTTAACAAACAAAGAAGAAGCCTGGATTAATCAATAGAGTTGTTTTCTGAGTAACAAACTCAAAGATCTATCATTGCCTCATAATCATGGAGAGCAAACACCCTCATACATATGATAATTTAACCAATTTTAGGCATTCTACCTTGTTGAAAATGTGTTCTATATACATATTTTATAGAATTTAGGTATCAACATTTATATATATGTTCATACTCAACATAGAGTAAATTACAGTATTTTATTCTTCAAGATTTATTTTCCAGTTTTATTCTAATATAGAAAGGCTCTTCTTTCATTGCAAATGTGCCAATCCTACTAACCCCATAAGAATTACTGTATAAATCTTAACAGAATACACTCAAGGCATTGTACAAAATGGACTTTCCTTCACAAATTGTAAAGTCCCAAAAGTACTGTGCACAAATAAAGTAAGCAGTCACCACCATGGTTGAATTTGAAGGAAATAAGAGGATTTCCAGGTTGAAAGGTTCATTTAGTCAAAATATCTTCATAGCCAGTTTATCAGACTACCTAAAATTTCACCAGTAGAGATTTACTCCCTTGTAATTATGTAACCCAGCTTCTGACTCATTAAAAGTAAAACAAACATGGCTTTAGTAAGAAAAACATATGCAGACATCACTTATTAACATCTTACTGCAATTTGCTTTCTCACCTCACTTTCCAAGCATTATATCTAACTGGTATGAAGGAATAGAACCTAGGTCTGAGAGAACAGGAAGAATATTAGATCTGAAATGCTGTCAAGGAAATCAGCTCATTGGGGAGGGTTTATTTGTCCAAAAAACATTATGCTACTATAATCTAAGTACTCAGTGAATTCTGGGGACAGAAACTGGAATAATATTCAGTTCCTGCCCTATAGAGAGATTGTAGATTAAAGAAGGATTAAAGAGATGTTAAAGGAAAATTAAATTAAAGAGGGATTCAGACACATAGGTAAATAGTTCCAGTTTATTTTTAAGAAGTGCCACTGTGAGCAAGTCATTCACTTATATATTAGGTACATCAGTTATTCATCTGCCAGTGTTGGAATTGGTTTTTATGCTGATACTTAGATGTTAAGAAAAACTATTGGGATTGACAAAGGGATATCAGCAAGGGAAAGAGTATTCCTGGCTTAAGAGGTATTAAATGCAAAGGTACAGGGAAATAAATACACTACCCCCATGTTATCAATATTGCTCACGTGAGAGAATAATTTAGCAAAAGGGGGCTTTCTCTTGGTCCTATGAAGGATTTAGATATTGAAAGGCCAAATAAGAAGTCAAAGGCCATGCCTCAAAAAAAGTAAGATAGTCAAGATCCTTAAACATGTTTCTAGTAATCATAAGAAAAAAATGTATAAAATATTTCTTAAAGTAATCTTCTTTTAAATAACATACCTGAGCACAGAAGAATGAATTTGATTAACTGGACTTAGGACTCTTGTATTCTTATTCCTATAAGTCAAGACCCTTCCTGACATATTCCTTACACAGGTTCACTGCTCATTTCTATATACTTAGTATAATTTTAGCATCAAGTAAATTTAGTTAATTTTTTAAAAATCATGTAAATAAAATATACCATATCTCTCAATATATACAAGAAAGATCAAGACTATTATTCAGTAAAATGCACTGAATATTCAAATTTAAATTGATAGTTATAGAATTGGTTTGATAATTGAATAAGGGATAAGAAATATTTTTCTGTAAGGATCATTTTTGAGGGACAAAGAGGACCTTTCTCTGGGATTAGGCATACTTACTAAAAGCTGAGACATTTTTAAGGCTATACATGCAGCATTCATATATGAAGAAGGATAATCCAAAGTTATACAAAGGTAATAAGACATAAGTGAATAAACACTAGAAATAAGAAATTATTAAAAGGGTGATGGGCTCGGAATATAAGAAAGATTACTGGGCAAATTATATGAGTGGGGTTTGAATGGAAGAAAGAACAAAACAGATACTGGATATATGATCAAATAATCCAAACTCTGCCCATATATATGCATATACTTGTATATAACATACATAGTAACAATTTATAACCAATTTTTAAAAATTACTTTCAGAATAATTATTTTAAATTGAAAGTCACATGAGCAATTCAAGTTTGATAATTGACAAGGCATCAATTCACATGAATCTTTTCAGAAATAAATCTGGTAATGTAACATGGCCATGTAACCAGATAAAGATGGATGATAAAGAGTTCAAATGTAAAGGAAAGAAACAGACTGGGTCTAAAAAAGTTCCTAGTATTCTACGTTATTTTAAGCATGACAGTATCTATTGTGATTCCAATAAATTCTACATTTGGGAAAAATTACACAATGAATTAATATGAAGGGTGATTTAGATCTTTAACCTTCAGGATAGTAAAAGAAAAAAGCAGGGGAGGAGAGGAGATAGGAAAGAAGGGAATCAGAAAGGAGTCATCCAAATATATGTAGGCATTTTCTTCTTGGTGTTGTAAAACACAGGCACTAAAATTGAAAGCAGATGAGAAGGTAAACATTTGGCCAGATGGGCTCAGTGGTATGCAAGTCTCTGACCATTTTAAGAATCCTATTTTCATTGTAATTCTTTCTTCATGAAGCCATAAGTACTACAGATTTTGAGAAATGAAAAGACCCTTATTTTTTATATCAGGCACTAATTTTATAAGGACTTCTATTTTCCTTAGATATAAAAGCAAAGTCTGTATATATGTAAACATATACATATATATTTTATAGCCATGATAGCACAAGCTCTATTTCTTCCACGAGGAAGAAGAAACATGTATGGTGCATCTTCTCTGGAGACTATTTTGATTACTGTTGTTTTACATCCACTTATGTGCAAGGAAAACATAGCCACTAAAAAAATAAAACTAACTGAGAAGTGTGGTAAAGCAAATAGACTGCAGAGTGGAGAACAAGATAGGAAGGGAGCCCCTATGTTTTTCCTAGAGAGAACTCACATTATAGCAAAATGTTACATTTTACATGGACATTCAATAACCCTTAATTCAATCTGTTAAAAAAAGAAAGGACAGATCCAAAATGGAGTCACCTGTGCTAAGCCCTACATAAGCAAATTAAGACTTAATACCCAACCTAATTTCAATTACAACCTCCCCCAGGAATACAGTCTTAACCAGTCAGTCTAAAATTTTCTGGTCAGCACAAGTGAGGTAATCTGCTACATAGATTGCCTAAACCTAAAAAAATCTGCTCTTTTCCCCTTTTGCCTATAAAAGCCTTCCATGTTGTACAGCTCCTTGGAGCTCCTCTCTACTTGCTAGATAGGATGCTGCCCCATTCATGACTTGCTCAAAAGCCAATCATATCTTCAAATTTACTTGGTTGAAATTTTGTTACTTAACAAATCTGAGCATCTATCTTTGAAACTGTATACAAGCTCCCGTGACCCTGTCTTTTGAAATAAAAGGCTTTTGCTTTAGTCTTCTAGACCTCCCCCAAGTCTCAAAAGGCTGGCTCAAGAGTTAATGATAAGGAAATGTGAAGATGGAGAAACAAAGAATAGCTGTTGTATTGGGAAACTGGTAACAATTTATACTATAAATCAGCCACATAGTAGAGTCACTGAACTCCCAGTTCCCTGAATGGTATAGATAAAGATTTGACACATATTTCTAAATCGTTTTTACAGGAAGCAGATCCCCATCAGATTAAAACTGCTGACCACAAGCACATAAAACCCAGGCCAGTTGAAACCAAAAGGTTAATGATGCCTGAAAGTTCACCTTGATGCCAATCAATCTGAGAACTGAGCACAAGCTGATCAGGCACGCTGCGGCCCCCTCCCTCAAACTGCCTTTAAAATCCTTTCCCTGAAAGCCATCGGGGAGTTCAGTTCTTTTGAGCATGAGCTGCCCATTCTCCTTGCTTGGTGCCCTGCGGTAAACCCTGTACTTTTCTTCACCACAACCTGGTGTCAGGAGATTGGCTTTACTATGTGCAGGTGAGTGGACCCAAGTCCAGAGTTCAGTAACACCTTCTGTGTCAGTTTGATGCATTGTAATAGATCTGGAGAACTTCATTCTGGGTCTTCCCCTCTGTAATATTTACATTTTAAAATTCTGTTATTCAAAAAATATGAAGAAATTAAAAGCTGTGACTTCTGAGTTTAAAGAGTCTGAAACAAAACAAAACAGAACTTCAAACTGTGGAGAAAAAGTCTGCCTTCCCTGGTTAATGGATAGTCAAACAAAATAATTTTGAACACTATGGTTCATGTTTTCAGCAAAAGATGGACAGTAGCACATATTTCATTAACTTCTATCCCTTAATATGTGGTCAAGCTGAACAATAAGAAAATAAAAGCACAACTGGGCAGCAAACTCCTTGGGTTTCTTGTTTTTCAGCACAGAAGGGGTACAGTCATATTTTACTGACATTTACAGAAAATATTTGCTTTATATAATGGTACATTAGTAGAGTTGTAAGTATCCCTGATATTTTATTGAACTACTAGTGTATATCAAATATATATTAATTTATATTTGTGAGGAAAAATGCCAAATTTTAAGAGAAATATCTCTCTCATGATGTCTAAAATGGTTTACTTACTATTAACAGAAAAGTCTTAATAGAATGAGACAAGTCTTCCATTGTAAAACCAGATTATATTCCCTAAATGTCTTTAAGTTTTTCAAATATTTAAGAGTGTGCCTTTTGTTTTGGTGTTAAATTGCCAATTGTGTCAACTTTTAAATTCATTTTTCCAAGTTAAAAGAAATCATGTACTTGATAATTTTGGAGGTGTGGTGACTGTAATAAAAAATATTTGTATTTGACAACTTTAACAATGTTCTCTGAAGTTGTAGTGTCACTAAACAGAATATTAATCTCTTCCTAAAACCTAAAATTTGCCCTCTATGTGCACAGACATTCACCCTCTCTCTTCTGTTTACTAACTTGCCAGACTTGCATTTTCTGATTTTTATCTCTAAACTCATAAATTTTCTGCTCTCTCCTTCAGTAAAGCATTCTCAGCACTCTACGATAGCAATAAATTATCTGAGTTCATTTGTGAGCAAAATCTCTATAGACTAAAAGGGAAATCTGAGTACTTACACTGACCTTCCAGTTACCTTTCTTCCTGGTGATGCCTGGGTTTTCTTTTGGTTTTGATTAGCAAGGCCAATCTGGCAGACTTTTCTTGTTTCCTAGCCACCCCCACTTCCCACTTCCAGATTCCAGGTTAACAAAAGTAAAATGAAGTGAACCAACCTGTCTCCCAAAGAATGAGAGAACTGCCAGGATACTTCTGAAGTTCATATTAAGAATTTTTAAAAACAAGGGTCAAGTGGAAAAGAAGCTTAAATTAAAGACATAATTTATTCAATACATTGAGTGGAGTTTTGTTTCCCTCATTCAAATATTAGGTCTGAAATTTTCTAACTTTTTACATTATAATTTCTATAATGTGTTCTTTATTTTATTATTATTTTTTTTTCTGTCCCTCTCTCTCTACTCCATTCGTTTTCCTAGGTCTCCAGTCAGTTGGCTACAACACAAAGTTAAAAAAGAAACCACATTTGGCTAAAGTTTTGCATGAAAAATAAATTTGATCCTTTTTATCAAACATCAACAACAGGAAAACCAAAATGCATGTCTCTTCTATACATCAGGCCGTTTATAAGGACTATGTTAGAATTGACACGAGGAAAGGAACTAGAAGGCTGAAATAGCATCAGCCCATTCAACATACATATGGTGATATATCCATTCCCCATATACCTTTGTGCTATAAACCATATGTTAAACTTCTAACTGAAAAATCAATTGATAAGCTATGAACTCAAAAAGGACAGAGTTTCATGGAGCTACAAATAATCCCAGTTCTATAAATTGCAGCGTTCATAATCTGTTTTTGAAACAAATTAAAGGGCGATGCTGATAGTTCCAATAGCGTAAAACATCTACAAATGACAAATTATTGGACAGTATTTAAGCAACTGTTTCAAGACAGTCTGTACCTGAGTGCTATTGTGACAGGTGAACTCTAGTTAAAATTGAAAATATCAGAGAAAAATGGAGTCTTTGGCAGGAATAACAAAGGTCATCTATTTGATAACTGATAGGCTGTTCTTCAATGATTACTTCCTAAACTACAGAATCTTAACAGTAATATCCTAAGTAAAGGACTAGATTTTTGCCAGTGAAGTGGCTTTTTATGCCATGATTCCTCTTCAGATACCAAGGGCATTCTGTTTCTTTTAAGAAATATGTTTGCCTTACATTGTCTTTATTTAGTAATGGTACAAAATTAATTTGAAACTAATAATTATGGATATGTATGCTAATTTCAGGTATGCCCACCATGATTATCAAACACATGCAAAACTTCAGCAATGCCTGATAATTGTTTCATTGACTGTATCTCAGGCTATGCTCTGTGAAGCTTCAACACATTCCTGAATTAGCACATGAATTTGTTTCCTGCACAACTAGATGAGATACTTAAATACCAGAGAATGTTCGGTCTGCCTTGAATAACAAAAAGATGATTTCATTTTTCTCAGTGTGCTTACAATTGACGTCTACAGCTTTATTCCATTTTCGTGGAATAACAATGTAAATGGCAGCATCAGCCCCACAGCACTTCAGTTCCCTGACATCCTGAATCCAGAATTTCTAATTTCCTTTAGTGAGGAGCTTTCCAAATGTCTCTTCAGTCCTGAGTTAGGTTTTATAAAGCTTTAGGGAATATCTCCATTAAGATATCAAGCTACTTACTTCAAAACTGGCAATAGACATGTGGATTATTTTACAGGGTATAAACATTTTTCAAAGTGATTCTAAATTATTTTAGTTTTCTTGTCTACTCTATTTTCCTATGAGTTTAGTTTGGGGAATCAAAGAATAATCTCTTCAAAAAATGTAATCAGGTGGAATGTCACTCGCTTTCTTAATCAGTGTTTAGTGTTTCCAGAAGACAGTCCTGACCAAGAAACCAAGTAGCACGAAAAGGGGCCTCTGTTTCCCAGAAGGGCAACTCTGCTTGTTCTAAGGTTCTTATGGCTAATAGTGTCAAAATGGTTTTAAACAAAAACTTTGTATTGTGGTTGTGACCACTTTATAATTACCTGAATTAAAATTTCTCCTCAGGGACTTCCCTGGTGGTCCAGTGGGAAAGAATCCGCCTTCCAATGCATGGGACGCGGGTTCGATCCCTGGTCAGGGAACTAAGATCCCACATGTCGTGGGGCAACTAAGCCCACGTGCCACAACTCGTGAGCCCGAGTGCCACAAACTACAGAACCCACACACCACAACTACGGAGTCCACACACCACAACTATGGAAGAAAACCCACATGCCACAACTAGAGAGAAGCCCACGCGCTTCAGTGAAGAACCCACACGCTGCAACTAAAACATCCCGCCCTGCGTGCTGCAACGAAGACCCGATGCAGCCAAAACTAAAAATAAATACATAAAATAAATATTAAAAAAAAATTTCTCCTCAAACACTTTTGATCTACAACTTCTTATGCTCTGTTTACACCCTACATTTTTTCTTTTGAAAAGACATTATATCTATAATTACTGGTTTACAGAAGGAAGTACACGTCTTCCTCACGTGACCATGAGGGCAGCTCCCTGAGAGCAGGAAGAACAGGCCATTCCTCTTCATCTCTGTGTCCCAGTGTCTGGCACAGCTTCTGGTACATGGTAGGTACTCAATAAATATTGAGGAAATGGATGAATGAAATTATATTAATACCTGGGTCCTGACCTGCAAACAACCTCTGTGATAATCATTTATCTTCAAAAATTTTATCTGCATTTACCTAGTTCATCAAAAAATAAAATAGGTGTAATAGTTTTAAACTAGAGCTTCTAAAATGTCTTCCTTCAAAATCCGTTACTGAGAATGTGATTTATTTAAACTACGTTGCATGTATTAGTGATATCAAGACTGAGAGGGCTTTTTTTTTTAAAATATTTATTTATTTATTTTTGGCTGTGTTGGGTCTTCGCTTCTGTGCGAGGGCTTTCTCTAGTTGTGGCGAGCGGGGGCCACTCTTCATCATGGTGCGCGGGCCTCTCACTGTCACGGCCTCCCTTGTTGCCGGAGCACAAGCTCCAGACGTGCAGGCTCAGTAGTTGGGCTCTCGGGCCCAGTTGCTCTGCGGCATGTGGGATCCTCCCAGATCAGGGCTTGACCCCGTGTCTCCTGCATTGGCAGGCAGATTCTCAACCACTGCGCCACCAGGGAAGCCCCTGAGAGGGCAGTTTTCAAAGTATTAACATTTAGCATTTTCTTACTCTTCAAGTTCCTTATCTGATACAGCACTTCTTGCTTCAAAAGGACATAGAGAGTAGTAGGAGTTTGTAAGGGCTTTTGTTCATATAAGTGAGAATAGAAATGTATTTAGACTGAGATCCTATCATTCTTTTGGCATACATTTTCAGCTAAAAACACCATGGAGAAATCCCTTCCACCTATAATGGCATTAGGAGAGGAGCCAGAAAGTACATATAAAATAACATGAATAGGGCTTCCCTGGTGGCGCAGTGGTTGAGAGTCCGCCTGCCGATGTGGGGGACACGGGTTCGTGCCCCAGTCCGGGAAGATCCCACATGCCACGGAGCGGCTAGGCCCGTGAGCCATGGCCACTGAGCCTGCGCGTCCGGAGCCTGCGCTCCGCAACGGGAGAGGCCACAACAGTGAGAGGCCGGCGTACCACAAAAATAAATAAATAAATAAATAACATGAATATACAGATTCTTATTCCAGGGACTTATTAATCTAATTTGGCAGATACATGTGAGACAACATAATATGAGACATTTCAACTGCTGGACGAAATTTGAGCAGAACTGTGACCTCACATAAAAGCATGAGATTTCCTCAATCATCACAAATGGAAGTTAATTCAAGAATATCTAACTCTGAAGATGAAATAGACTTTTATATTGTCATAGAATTTTAAATAATTTTTTAAACCACAAAACCATGAAGTAAAAATGTCTATATGAAACCCAATTATCCTGCAAAATCTTTTTTAAAAAGTCAGAGATAGGCATGTGCACAAACACCCATAGACTGGCCAAATTATTCAGTGTATATAGACTTAATGGACATTCTCTTTCAAAAGCTTATTGTTTTCACTGAATAAAAAAGTTGATACAAATAATGTACCACCTACATTCATATCTCCCTTAATTTGTTCCTTGAAGTAGTAATTAATGCCTCAGGGCGTTAACAAGGGTATTTGAAATAGAGTTTAGTCAGCACATGTTGTAGAAAGCTGCATTAGGCAAATTTAAAGAGGTTTCTTTACTGCAGGACTTTTCAGAGGCTTTAGTTTGCTGATGTGTATCATAAACTGCCATTTTTAAAACAATCGAATGTAGACAAATCCAATTTTTCAGTAACAAATTCTCTGCCTATTTTTAACTTCCCTAGTTTCATTGTTCACCATAAAGCTTCAAAAATGTAGGCAGTAAAGTATAACTTATTTCTGTAATAAAATGATATTATTACTCCAGAAATCCTCAACTGTGCAGAGAAAAAATTGCACCCCAAGCAACATTTGAAAAATGATCAAATTTCTTCAGGAGATAATTAGTGGTAAAGCCACGACGTGAACCTACCTCCAGTGTTATGCATTTCTCATTATAACACTATCAAAAACATAATATTTAATGAGTTTTTTCTACGTGCTAGGCACCAAGATTAACATTTTATATATACCACCACATAAAATTCTCATAATACTCATGTGATATGGGTATCATAACTCCACGTTTACTCAGGACCTTTGACTGAGAAGATAAATGTAAATGCCCTTAAGCAATTTTTATCATCAAATTTATACAACTGTACCTGACACTTCCCTCCTACTCTTTAAACCAGATGATGAAAATTTACATTTTGTACTTTCTGCTCAATTTTGCTGTGAACCTAAAATTTACTCTAAAAAAATAAAGTCTGTTAACAACAACTTACATTGTGAATCAGTACCCAAGGCTGAGCGAGTTGCCACTGCCTACAGTGGAATTTTTAATCTCTGATTAACTGTTTAATGATTATCTAGTCCCACCAGACATTCTTAGCGTGTGTGTGTGTGTGTGTGTGTGTATACGTATGTATATATATATATACGTATATATACACACACATATATTTACAGTTACATATCAAAACAAATAACATAAAAACAATAGCAGAAAATGCTTGATGAGTTCCTACTCTATGAATAATTTTAAGTCCTCCACATGTGTGTACTCATTCAACCTTCAAAACAACTGTATGAGATAAATAACCCTTTACAGCTGATGAAAGTGAAACAGAATTAACTTGTCCAAGGTCAAACAGCTAGAATAGTGGTGCCAGGACTTGAATTTAGATAATCTCACACTTGATCATTTTGTTTGCTGTCAACATTTGAATAAATGGGATGGCATCATTTGAAAAAGTAAGACTTTAAACTTCAATGAAGAAGTGCTTATTTAATATAGCATCTTATATGTTTAAACAGAAGTGACTTTTGAATTCCTCTAGTATGGGTAGGTTGGAGAAGGAGTTTTTAATTGTGATTCCATCTAATAATGATACTCCTGTTTCTTTTTTCCCCATGGAGAATAAAATTTCCTTATTTAGATATTTAAAATTTCTAACCCCAATAAAAATGTTTCTTCTCACTCTAATTACTTAAATATGCACTTTCTTTGATCTAACATAAGGAACACAGATCATGGCAAAGGGATCATATGCAAGATGAAGACAACTCTGGTCATAGAAAGCTACCTGGCTAAGGACAGGGATGTAAGTTGAATCACCTGTCTTCACCATCTCAGTAAGTGGCAATGTTATCTACTCATTTGCTCAGGTTAAAAAAAAAAAAATTATCTTCAATTCCTTTCTTAGTTTATGATTGCTGATCAGTTAATCACCATGTTTTAATGACTTTTCTTCCAAATATATTCTGAGTCACACCTCTATCTCTGAATTATCTCCTAAATTACTACAACAATCTCCTAACTACTTCAGTGTACAATGGTCTTTTATATCAAATATGATATATTTATATTTATATTTATTTATATCAAATATATCAAATATGCAAAATATATTTATTTTACAAATAGATCATGTCATTGCCTTGCCTAAAACTATTCTCAATACTTCTAGAATCAAATACGAACGCTTTAGCAGAGTCAACAAGACACTAGAGGATCTGTACCCTCCCTACCTCTCTGACTTCAACTTTACTCTCCTACTTATTCCCTACATTCTAGATACACTGTCCTTCTCACTTTTCCACCTCAAGGACTTTGCACTTGCTTTTCCCTCTAGAATGCTCTTTACTGTCATTATTATCCAATCCTCATTTTTTCAATCAATCTTCAGACCTCAAACTATCTAATGCTGTGATATTACTGTTTTCATTTCTCCCTTATCTGGTCATTGTAGGACATTATTTTATTTTCTTCCTAGAATGCACTGCTATGTGAAATTACTTGTTAATGCTCCATCTTTCCAACCATATATAAATATTATTTCTCTTGTTCACTGATCTATCTTCAATACAAAGAATGGTTCCTAGGACACTGATGATCTCAAAAATTCTTACAATGAATGAATACATCATATTATGGATAATAAATGAAGCTGGCATTAATCACATTGCAAGGAAGAGCAAGTCTGCATAAACTAACTTATAAAGACTGTACCTAAAGTGAATTTTGAGCATTTGATAATTCACAGTGCAGAGATGCAGATGATGATGTACGCTTTATAATGGGTATGACTATCCCAGAACAGAATGAGATAAGAATGCCATAGGAGAGACTTGCTGAACATGAATAAAATAAAGAAGAAACCCAGAGAATGCAAGACATATATTTGCAAAGAATGATTATAATTTCCTTAGTGAGGAAGAATTGGGACTGAATGTCAAAACTCTCTATATTATTTTTATGTTATGTATATACGTGTATATATAGGGATATATATATATATATATGTATATGCATATATCTATCCTTATATTTTATGGTTACTTGATTTCCTCAATTTTATTGTAAAAAAACATATGGATGGTCCTATTCTCAGTCTGTGGTTTGAATTATGCTGAACAAAGCCTTTATTCTTTTGTATAAATCATCATTCTATGTAGCATTTTATAAAAATGTTATCAAGAATTTAGCATATATATTATATATGTATATATGTTGTGTGTTTATACACACACACATATAGTGAGCATGAGAGAGAGAGAACAATAGGGAAAATCTCCATTTATAATATATATAGAACAGCTCCACATATATAAAGCTCTCTATATAGAACAGGGGAAGGCTAGGCTTAGTGAAGGCTGTCCCAGCAGGGTCTATTATTTGGGTTTGACTGATGATACTTAAGTATCGGAATATAAAACATGTATGTATGAGAGTTTTGGAAGCAGATTCTTGAAAACTATATTCTTTTTAAGGTGACATTTTTTCATTTTGCAATAGCAGTACCCTCTCACTATTAAGAATCAAATATAAACTTGATTCGTAAAATTAGTCTTTTATATAGGCTCACGAGGATTTCCTCATTTTGTAGTAAGACTGAATAACTTATTATGAAAACTTCTGTATTTCTCTAATGTAAGGAGAAATTAACTTCATTGAAACCTTGAAACAATTCATAACAACATTTTCAGTGAAACACAATCAAACTTTAGGATTTCACATTCATCTTTTTAACTGTGAGAAGGACTGAATGATACTGATATGGTATTCTCCAGATTAATTATCCTTCCTCATAAGTAATACAGACAACAAAGTGAGAGAACAAATGCTCTTTAATTTTTTTCCCCTCCGTTTCCAATTATGTACTGAGTTTGAAGTGGCACACAGAATAGAATGATATATTTTCAGTGCAGTTCATCCCCAGAAAAGTTACTCTGTGAACTTAACATCAAATTAAAATAGCGATTCAAAAAAAGGAAAGAAAAATCTCGCAAGATCAATAAATGTGCTTTAGTGAAATCAAGGAATAATTTATCTTTCTTAGGAGTTTGGCTCCAGTTTATTTCTTTCTTAGGTGCAGCTAATCCATAGATCTAGACTCACATCATGATAAATTTTAATCTTGGCATGTTCCAGCAATAGATCTCTTAATAATGAGAAGCACATCTCTCACAGAGCCTGCCCTGAATCAAATGTTTAGCAGAACCGTGTGAAGCTTCCCCTAACTCACCGCTCACTGGCACTTTCTGAGAGAGAAAGAATTGCTAGACAATTGAAACAAATTCACCACTTGAGGAAGTAGATGACATCACATTAAGTCCCAGGAAAGAGAAAAATGGTTCTGCTTTTCTAACTCCATCTCTTGGCTCCAAGCACCTAGCTTAGTGACAAATACTCAATTGCAATTAAGTCTTGCTTCCCCTAAGAATGTTGCAAAAAAAGGAGAGGACATCAGAGAGTGAGGAGACTTCTTGTGTTTGTAACTTACGTTTAGATGAATAATAACCAAATGACATAGAGAACGTGATCCAAAGACTTCTTTTTCCTTATTACCTTGATGAAATTGGTGAGTGCTAAAAGAGTATTTAATGTTGAAAACATAGTATCTACAAACCCTAACATCTAAAAAATCGTAATAATCCTTCCTCTCCCTTTACCTACCACCCCTCAGGTCTCTCTTGCTGCTCCATAACCAAAAATTCTATTTTCCTTAAATCTTTCTCTGTATTCCCATCAATTTCAGGCTTTTTTGGAGGGAGGGGAGGTGTAATAGGTTTTGTTTATTTGTTTTTGTTTTTTCGCCTTCAGAGAACACATTGGAAACATTTTTTAAAATCAAAAAAACAGGCAATGATTTTTTTGACCATTTTATTATATTGACAATGGTGGCATGACAGCAGCTTATGGGAAGTTTATATCTATTAAAACTAAGCTGAGTTACTTTCAATACTGCCATCAAAAAGTAATCAAATTCAGCAACATTTTTATTTAAATTATTACACAATGTTAAGAGCACTTGACGTTCACCAGTCATAGCCTTTTATCACTTCGGTGTATTTACTTCCAGACATTATTTCTATGGTTACAAAAATAACTCACAAAACTCAAAAGAGGTGGAGAATTACAAAGCCTGCTATTCATCTCCGAGCAGTATATTATGAATGTCCTTCCTCCTCTGTAAATATGAATCTTTATCATTCTTTAAAAGTTACATGAATCAAATACTATAATTTAGTCAATCCCCTATTGTTGGACATCTAGATTGTTCACATTATTTTGTTTTAGTAGATAGATAGATAGGTAGATACACATACTTACATAGGGCTCAGAATAGTATAACAAACTTGCGCTAAAATGAACTTTTTACCCCTTAAACTCTCTGGGAAAGTGGGCTTTTAAATTACACTTCAGTGAAAGATATTTTAAAATCCTTCAACATCCCTGTACAGAAAATAATTTTACTTCCTGTTCCTGCAAGCGTCTAGCCTCTATGGTCTGCCTGTGTGTGTGTTTAGTATTTCCTTTAATCCTAGACATTTGTTTTTAACATCTTTATTGGAGTAAAATTGCATTACAATGCTGTTTGTTTCTGCTTTATAACAAAGTTAATCAGTTATACATATACATATATCCCCACATCTCTTCCCTCTCGCGTCTCCTGCCCTCCCATCCTCCCTATCCCATCCTTCCATGTGGTCACAAAGCACCAAGCTGATCTCCCTGTGCTATGTGGCTGCTTCCTACTAGCTGTCTATTTTACATTTGGTAGTGTATATATGTCCATGCCACTCTCTCACTTTGTCCCAGCTTACCCTTGCCCCTCCATGTATCCTCAACTCCATTCTCTAGTAGGTCTGTGTCTTTATTCCTGTCTGGCTCCTAGGTGCTTCATGACCATATTTTTTCTTTGATTTTTAGATTCCATATATATATGTTAGCATATGGTATTTGTTTTTCTCTTTCTGACGTACTTCATTCTGTATGACAGACTCTAGGTCCATCTACCTCACTACAAATAACTCAATTTCGTTTCTTTTTATGGCTGAGTAATATTCCATTGTATATATGTGCCATATCTTCTTTATCCATTCATCTGTTGATGGACACTTAGGTTGCTTCTATGCCCTGGCCATTTTAAATAGAGATGCAATGAACATTGTGCTACATGACTCTTTTTGAATTATGGTTTTCTCAGTGTATATGCCCAGTAGTGGGATTGCTGGGTCATATGGTAGTTCTATGTTTAGTTTTTAAAGGAACCTCCATACTGTTCTCCATAGTGGCTGTATCAATTTACATTCCCACCAGCAAGAGGGTTCCCTTTTCTCCAAACCATCTCCAGCACTTATTGTTTGTAGATTTTTTGATGATGGCCATTCTGACTGGTGTGAGATGATATCTCATTGTAGTTTTGATTTGCATTTCTCTAATGATTAATGAAGTTGAGCATTCTTTAATGTGTTTGTTGGCAGTCTGTATATCTTCTTTGGAGAAATGTATATTTAGGTCTTCTGCCCATTTTTGGATTGGGTTGTTTGTTTGTTTGATATTGAGCTGCATGAGCTGCTTATAAATTTTGGGGATTAATCCTTTGACAGTTGCTTCATTTGCACATATTTTCTCCCATTCTGACGGTTGTCTTTTCGTCTTGTTTATGGTTTCCTTTGCTGTGCAAAAGCTTTGAAGTTTCATTAGGACCCATTTGTTTATTTTTGTTTTTATTTCCATTTCTCTAGGAGGTGGGTCAAAAAGGATCTTGCTGTGATTTATGTCACATAGTGTTCTGCCTATGTTTTTCTCTAAGAGTTTGATAGTGTCTGGGCTTACATTTAGGTCTTTGATCCATTTTGAGTTTATTTTTGTGTATGGTGTTAGGGAGGGATCTAATTTCATTCGTTTAATGTAGCTGTCCAGTTTTCCCAGAACCACTTATTGAAGAGGCTGTCTTTTCTCCACTGTATATTCTTGCCTCCTTTATCAAAGATAAGGTAACCATATGTGGGTGGGTTTATCTCTGGGCTTTCTATCCTGTTCCATTCATCTATATTTCTGTTTCTGTGGTAGTACCATACTGTCTTGATTATTGTAGTTTTGTAGTATAGTCTGAAGTCTGGGACCCTGATTCCTCCAGCTCCGTTTTTCTTTCTCAAGATTGCTTTGGCTATTCGGGGTCTTCTGTATTTCCATACAAATTGTGAAATTATTGTTTGAGTTCTGTGAAAAATGCCAGTGGTAGTTTGATAGGGATTGCACTGAATCTGTAGATTGCTTCATGTAGTACAGTCATTTTCACTATGTTGATTCTTCCAATCCAAGGAAATGGTCTATCTCTCCATCTGTTTGTATTATCTTTAATTTCTTTCATCAGTGTCTTATAATTTTCTGCATACAGGTCTTTTGTCTCCTTAGGTAGGTTTATTCCTAGATATTTTACTCTTTTTGTTGCAATGGTAAATGGGAGTGTTTTCTTAATTTCACTTTCCGATTTTCATCATCAGTGTATAGGAATGCAAGAGATTTCTGTGCATTATTTTTGTATCCTGCTACTTTACCAAATTCATTGATTAGCTCTAGTAGTTTTCTGGTAGCATCTTTAGGATTATTTATGTATAGTATCATGCCATCTGCAAACAGTGACAGCTTTACTTCTTTTCTGATTTGGATTCCTTTTATTTCTTTTTCTTCTCTGTTTGTTTTGGCTAAAACTTCCAAAACTATGTTGAATAATAGTGGTGAGAGGGGGCAACCTTGTCTTGTTCCTGATCTTAGTGGAAATGGTTTCAGTTTTTCACCATTAAGGATGATGTTGGCTGTGGGTTTGTCATCTATGGCCTTTAATATGTTGAGGTCAGTTCCCTCTATGCCTACTTTCTGGAGGGTTTTCATCATAATTACATATCAACTTTTGTCAAAAGCTTTCTCTGTATCTGTTGAGATGATCATATGGTTTCTCTCCTTCAATTTGTTAATATGCTGTATCACATTGATTGATTTGTGTATATTGAAGAATCCTTGCATTCCTGGGATAAAACTCACCTGATCATGGTTTACGATCCTTTTAATGTGCTGTCGGATTCTTTTTGCTAGTATTTTGTTGAGGATTTTTGCATCTATGTTCACCAGTGATATTGGTCAGTGGTTTTCTTTCTTTGTGACATCTTTCTCTGCTTTTGGTATCAGCGTGATGGTAGCCTCATAAAATGAGTTTGGGAGTGCTCCTCCCTCTGCTATATTTTGGAAGAGTTTGAGAAGGACAGGTGTTAGCTCTTCTCTAAATGTTTGATGGAATTTGCCTCTGAAGCCATCTGGTCCTAGGCTTTTGTTTGTTGGAAGACTTTTAATCACAGTTTCAATTTCACCACGTGTGATTGGTCTGTTCACATTTTCTATTTCTTCCTGATTCAGTCTCGGAAGGTTGTGCTTTTCTAAGAATGTGTCCACTTCTTCCAGGTTGTCCATTTTATTGGCATATAGTTGCTTGTAGTAATCTCTCATGATCCTTTGTATTTCTGCAGTGTCAGTTGTTACTTCTCCTTTTTCATTTCTAATTCTATTGATTTGAGTTTTCTTTTTTTCTTGATGAGTCTGGCTAATGGTTTATCAATTTTGTTTATCTTCTCAAAGATCCGGCTTTTAGTTTTATTGATCTTTGCTATCATTTCCTTCATTTCTTTTTCATTTATTTCTGATCTGATTTTTATGATTTCTTCCTTCTGCTAACTTTGGGGGTTTTTTGTTCTTTTTTCTCTAATTGCTTTAGGTGCAAGGTTAGGTTGTTTATTTGAGATGTTTCTTGTTTCTTGAGGTAGGATTGTATTGCTGTAAACTTCACTCTCACAACTGCTTTTGCTGCATCCCATAGGTTTTGGGTCGTCGTGTTTTCATCGTCGTATGTTTCTAGGTATTTTTTGGTTTCCTATTTGATTTCTTCAGTGATCTCTTGGTTATTTAGTTGTGTATGGTTTAGCCTCCATGTGTTTGTGTTTTTTTACAGATATTTTCCTGTAATTGATATCTAGTCTCGTGGCATTGTGGTTGGAAAAGATATTTGATACAATTTCAATTTTCTTAAATTTACCAAGGCTTGATTTGAGACCCAAGATATGATCTATCCTGGAGAATGTTCCATGAGAACTTGAGAAGAAAATGTATTCTGTTGTTTTTGGATAGAATGTTTAATGTATCATTTAAAGCTTGTGTTTCCTTATTTATTTTCATTTTGGATGATCTGTCCATTGGTGAAAGTGGGGTGTTAAAGTCCCCTACTATGATTGTGTTACTGTCGATTTCTCCTTTTATGGCTGTTAGTATTTGCCTTATGTATTGAGGTGCTCCTATGTTGGATGCATAAATATTTACAATTGTTATATCTTCTTCTTGGATTGATCCCTTGATCATTATGTAGTGTCCTTCTTTGTCTCATGTAATAGTCTTTGTTTTAAAGTCTATTTTGTCTGATATCAGAATTGCTATTCCAGCTTTCTTTTGATTTCCATTTGCATGGAAAATCTTTTCCATCCCCTCACTTTCAGTCTGTATGTGTCCCTAGGTCTGAAGTGGGTCTCTTGTAGACAGCATATCTACAGGTCTTGTTTTTGTATCCATTCAGCCAGTCTATATCTTTTGATTGGAACATTTAATCCATTTGCATTTAAGGTAATTATTGATATGTATGTCACTATGATCATTTTCTTAATTGTTTTGTGTTTGTTATTGTAGGTCTTTTCCTTCTCTTGTGTTTCCTGCCTAGAGAAGTTCCTTTAGCATTTGTTGTAAAGCTGGTTTGGTGGTGCTGAATTCTCTTAGCTTTTGCTTCTCTGTACAGATTTTAATTTCTCCGTCAAATCTGAATGAGATCCTTGCTGGGTAGAGGAATCTGGGTTGTAGGTTTTTCCTCTTCATCACTTTAAATATGTCCTGCCACACCCTTCTGGCTTGCAGAGTTTCTGCTGAAAGATCAGCTGTTAACCTTATGGGGACTCCCTTTTGTGTTATTTGTTGTTTTTCCCTTGCTGCTTTCAATATTTTTCTTTTTATTTAATTTTTGATAGTTTGATTAATATGTGTCTTGGCGTGTTTCTCTGTGAATTTATCCTGTATGTGCCTCTCTGCACTTCCTGGACTTGATTAACTATCTCCTTTCCCATATTAGGGAAGTTTTCAACTATAATGTCTTCAAATATTTTCTCAGTCCCTTTCTTTTTCTCTTCTTCTTCTGGGACCCCTATAAGTTGAATGTTGGTGCATTTCATGTTGTCCCAGAGGTGTCTGAGACTGTCCTCAATTCTTTTCATTCTTTTTTCTTTATTCTTCTCTGCCGTAGTTATTTCCACTATTTTATCTTCCAGGTCACTTATCCGTTTTCTGCCTCAGTTATTCTGCTATTGATCCCTTCTAGAGAAGTTTTAATTTCATTTATTGTGTTGTTCATCACTGTTTTCTCTTTATTTTTTCTAGGTCCTTGTTAAACGTTTCTTGTATTTTCTCCATTCTATTTCCATGATTTTGGATCATCTTTACTATCATTCTGAATTCTTTTTCAGGTAGACTGCCTATTTCCTCTTCATCTGTTAGGTCTGGTGGCTTTTTACCTAGCTCCTTCATGTGCTGTGTGTTTCTGTGTCTTCTCATTTTGCTGACCTTACTGTGTTTGGGGTCTTTTCACAGCCTGCAGTTTCGTAGTTCCCACTGTTTTCGGTGTTTGCCCCCAGTTGCTAAGGTTGGTTCAGTGGGTTGTGTAGGCTTCCTGGTGGAGGGGATGAATGCCTGTGTTCTGGTGGATCAGGCTGGATCTTGTCTTTTTGGCAGGCAGGTCCACGGCTGGTGGTGTGTTTTGGGGTGTCTGCAGCCTTGTTATGATTTTAGATACCCTCTCTGCTAATGGGTGGGGTTGTGTTCCTGTCCTGCTAGTTGTTTGGCATAGGGTGTCCAGCATTGTAGCGTGCGGGTCATTGAGTGGATCTGGGTCTTGGTGTTGAGATGGAGATCTCTGGGAGATTTTCGCCATTTGGCATTACATGGAGCTGGGAGGTCTCTTGTGGACCAGTGTCCTGAAGTTGGCTCTCCCACCTCAGAGGCACAGCCCTGATGCCTGGCTGGATCACCAAGAGCCTGTAATCCACACGGCTCAGAATAAAAGGGAGATAAAAAAGAAAGAAAGAAAGAAGAAGATAAAATAATATTATTAAAATAAAAAGTAATTATTAAAAAAATTTTTTTAAGTAATTAAAGAAAGAAAGAAGAGAGCAACCAAACCAAAAGAGAAATTCACCAATGATAACAAGCGCTATAAACTATACTAAAAACACCCTCAAAAACAAAAATTGGACAGACAGAACCCTAGGACAAATGGTAAAAGCATAGTTATACAGACAAAATCACACACAGATGTGTACACATACACAGTCACAAAAGAGAAAAAGGGGAAAAAAAAATATATCGTTGCTTCCAAGTCCACCTCCTCAATTTGGGATGATTCGATGTCTATTCAGGTATTCCACAGATGCAGGGTACATCAAGTTGATTGTGGAGATTTAATCCACTGCTTCTTTGGCTGCTGGGAGAGATTTCCCTTTCTCTTCTTTATTCACACAGCTCCTGCTTTCACCTTTGGATTTGGCCCCACCTCTGTGTGTAGGTCACCTGAGGGCGTCTGTTCTTCGCCCAGACAGGATGGGGTTAAAGGAGCAGCTGATTCGGGGGCTCTGGCTCACTCAGGCTGGGGGGAGGGAGGGGTACGGAATGCGGGGCAAGCCTGCGGTGGCAGAGGCCGGTATGACATTGCACCAGCCTCAGGTGTGCCGTGCGTTCTCCTAGGGAAGTTGTCCCTAGATCCCGGGACTCTGGCAGTGGCGGGATGCAAAGGCTCCCAGGAGTGGAGGTGTGGAGACTGACTTGTGCTCGCACACAGGCTTCTTGGTGGCGGCAGCAGCGGCCTTAGTGTCTCATGTCCGTCTCTGTGGTCCGCGCTGATAGCCTCAGCTCGCGCCCATCTCTGTAGCTCCTTTAAACCGCACTCTTAATCCCCTCTCCTCGCGCACCAGGAAACAAAGAGGGAAGAAAAAGTCTCTTGCCTCTTCTGCAGCTCCAGACTTTTTCGCGGACTCCCTCCCGGCTAGCTGTGGCTTGCTAGTCCCCTTCAGGCTGTGTTCATGCAGCCAACCCCAGTCCTCTCCCTGGGATCCGACCTCCTAAGTCCGAGCCTCAGCTCCCAGCCCCGCCCGCCCCGGCGGGGGAGCAGACAAGCTTTTCGGGCTGGTGAGTGCTGGTCGGCACCGATTCTCTGTGCAGGAGTCTCTCTGTTTTGACCTCCGCACCCCTGTTGCTGCAATCTCCTCCATGGCTTTGAAGCTTCCCCCCTGCCCACCCCCGTCTCTGCCAGTGAAGGGGCTTCCTAGTGTGTGGAAACCTTTCCTCCTTCACGGCTCCCTCGCACTGGTGCAGGTCCTGTCCGTATTCTTTTGTCTCTGTTTATTCTTTTTTCTTTTGCCCTACCCAGGTACGTGGGGGAGTTTCTTGCCTTTTGGGATGTCTGAGGCCTTCTGCCAGCGTTCAGTAGGTGTTCTATAGGAGCAGTTCCACATGTAGATGTATTTCTGATATAGTTGTGGGGAGGAAGGTGATCTCCACGTCTTAGTCTTCTGCCATCTTGAAGCTCCTCCACTCCTAGACATTTTAATGACATGATATTGACTATTCTTAATGGTTTCCATTAGTACATGTTCTCAGGATTTGGTGGTGATGGATACTATTATTTTGTACTTTTAGGTGACTTTTTCCTACATTTATTTCCTACTGATATTAAGTGCAGGCTTATTTATCTGGTTTCATTTTATTGTCTAGATGGATATGTACATTATTACTAAAATCCAGTTTTGCCAGGTCATACTAAAAATTGATATCCCCAAGTCTGAAGTTTGTAATGCAAACTTCCCAGTAGGGCATTAACATTGAACCATATTTTTCAAGGACAAGGATTTTGCAAATTTATGGAAATACACAAGGGATTAAGAGATTTATCAGATAAGCTAAATCTAAATTGCCTAATAACTTTAAATGAGAATTTCTGTTTGAAGATCTACCTTGGGAGCTGCTGCAATTCCCATCACACTTGGGCTACTTCTTTGCCAGATTCTCCTAACTATCTTTATTCTCATACCCTACCTCTCTCTCCACACTCTAGGTTGTTTTCTCCTGCAACTTTCCAACACAAGATATCTTTTCATCATGTTTCCTTTAAAATTACAAAAATTAAAACTATGAGATTATTAGTTGTTGTTTGCTTTGGATTATTGATAACTAGATGATGGGAAGACAGGTGGAGGATGTGAGCTTTCGTATTAGTCTGTAAAATCATAAAGTTAATGAAATTAACTTATGGAAACAGAAACATGAAGAGACCAGTTACCCAAGTCACAAGGATACGTACTGCTCCTCTAAGAACCTCTAGCTGTAAGACCCTCTAGCTCTACACCGCATTGACTATACAATTTTATAAAGTCCGTGTAACATTTAGAGTTTCACCATTTGCTAGAGTAATAATCGGAATCACCTCCATCATAATCATACATGTTTAGGAGTGATGTACTTCTAATGTACATATTAGATTAAGTGGTAATAAAGTCCTGACACACATGGGAAGATGTAGAGTATTAGAAAGAGCACTGAACTCAAGAGACTTTTGTTCAAATGCCCACCTATGTCCTTTACTTACTCGGTCATCTTTGGAGTAGTGAATAATCTCTCTGAACTTCAGTTATACTCTCTCAAAAATTAAATAAGAATTTAAATAATTGATTAAAGGAGATAAAGTGTGTGTTAGTTCTTGTATGTACACACACATATACACACATATCTTTTGGTTTAACAATCTCTGTCATCGGAAAAATTCAGTAGGGAATAAGGTATTGAGTTCTACCACATGATTCTTTAAAAACTAAGTAAGTAAGAAAATAAAGCATCTTAATGCATAAGAAAACATTCTTAACTTTCGGTTTCCATCTCATCACCATACTGAAGTCAAACAACAGAGAGAGAGAGAGAGAGATACACACACATACAAACACACACACACACACAAACACACATGGAGATTGAGAAAAAGAGAGAGAAAGCAAGCACTGAGTGTGTGAGCTCTGACAATTAATCAGTAGCTCTGTGATCCTGGGTAAATCACTTAAAATTTTTGAGCTTCATTTTCCTCACCTGTCAAATAAGTTGCTCTGGACTAAATGAAATCAACAATGCATGTAAAGGACCTAGAAGAGTATATTTTACATGTATACAAGTACTCAGCAAACATTAGTTTCCCAGTCATTACTGATAGGTATTGGGTGTACATAAATTAGTGTGGAAAAGGGAGAAAAATGACTCACAGAAACAAATTACTTAGGGATTTAAAGACTCTTGATTTTTTCCTATATTTTTCTAATCAATAATAAGTAGAAAAATGATTAATTTCAAATTTAGTTCATGGTTCTATGGATGGGGGTAAAATTTATTTAATACATAAAGACAGACAAATTATGTGTTATATATGTAGGAATAATTTGAAAGAAAAAAGTAGATAAAACAAGGATTTAGTGTCTAAACACTGGAAAAGAAACTGCCTAGTCGTAAAAATATCCTCTCCACACCTGAAAGAGGGAACAACTAGCTATTTATGGGTGGTAAGGAGAAGACAAGATAATCCCAAATTATAGGTAAAATAAATCTGTATGTGTAATTTGTCTATCAATGGCAGACACACAGATAAGTATCTGAAGAGTAACATCTGAGTGTGGGTTACATAAATTCTGATTTGGTCACTCTGGGCCCCAATACTTCAAGACCCAGTAAGGGAGAGAATACAATACTTTTATTGAAATTCATCCTGCAATATAAAATTTTATTTTATGTGGACAATGCAGTGAGTTACTATACTTAGCTCTAGTGGGAGTGTCACTCATGAGGAAGAGCGGCTGCACATTCCTAAAAATATGAGTCCCTTAATTTTTAGCTAAGCCAAGATTTCCTTTGTGTTTTACCAGACATTTCTTGAACGCATTTCTGAGATGCAAGTATTTCTGTCTGCTGTGCATTTTTTCCAAATTTCCCTTCATCTTTTGAATGTGGAATTATGCACACTTCATCTCATTAGACCCACATATTAGTAAGAGTTTGGGCTCTGAAATGTGGACCAGGGCAGCATGATTTAGCACAACCTGGGAATCAGCTGTCTTGAACGTCAGTTGTTTTCACTCACAACACCCTTTACTCACAGTTTAATAACTGGGCTTGCATTTTCTATGACCTGTGAAGTATAGCTATGGTTGCCTTCAAAATAACTAACTTGTTTTGTAAAACTTTCTAAGGTCACCATAAATTGCCATTTGCATTCATGGTAATGCTGGGAAATATTTAAAGGCTTATTAAAAAATAGTTGTCCTGAACACAGGAGATAGGAACAAGTCTTAGGGGCTTGAGAGTGGGCTTGGAGTAGAGAAGCCCATCCTGGTCCTCAGACCAAGGCTTTCTTGCACTGAGAAGCACACGGCTTTATGACCCTGTTGCCAATGCAGTGATGGAGGACCACATTCCCTCATGACCAAGTCACCGAAAAAGCCTCCCTGGACTTCCTGATTTTGGACTCACCCCTCTCAAATTCATGCCTTATGAATGTGGCAGAACATGACCTATCGAACAGTATTTACATAATTCAGTTTCTTCCAGAAAATCTACAGTGTTCCCGCCTGACCTCTCTGAATCCTTCATCCTTATTCTCGGGCTCTTTTCCTTCTTCTCTCTCTTCCTAAAGCTGGTCGCTTCTTGTCACAGAGCCTATCCTTGCCAGATAAGGCCTTCTCAAGCTCCACTCTGCATTCTGTGCACCCAGGATTTCAGTAGTTAAGGCCAGAGATCATCGTTTTCTTCAAACTGGGCCAGCTCACAGAAAACTCATCCATGAATACATCTCTAATACCCCAAGCCTTTTATTTTCACTACTTGAGAGGTTGCTCTTCTCACAGAGATAAATGGAAACTGATACGAGATTCAGGTTTCAAAAAACTGCTGAAGTTTTTAGTCCTGGATGAATACTTCAGGCATTCTAATGAAATGGGGATTAGAAATAGGTTTAACATTAAGGGATATATGTTTCATGCTTGTGTATAAACTGAATTTCATACATGTTACATTTATAGTAGTCCAGAAAGCAAAGCAAATGGCATTTCCTTCTAAATATAGTATATATAATGTTATTTATATTACTTATTACTATATAATACTATATAGTATGTATAATACTGCACATCATTTATACATAAAATATATATCGAATTATGTAAATGTATATATAATATCTATACAGAGGGGACCCCAAGTGGAGTTCATAGAGTGGAAAAAAGAAAGAAAGGAAAATGGACACATTCACCTACTACAGTGTTCCATACTTTCCAGGTCAACCCAACATATTTCCCTATAATGCCCCAGGTTTCCAGGGAAACCATAGAAAGTGTCCTCTAGCCAGTTGGTTTCATGGGGAAAGCACTAGCTCAGATCCGAGTTCTTGACACAAGCTCACTGCATCTGCACCTGCAGGAAGGAGAATGGGATCTACTCTGGGTTTTGTGTGCTCCTCTGTGTTCATCAGAGTCGCACACAGACCCCCACCAGGCACTTCTTCTGCATAATGTTGATTATAGAATGTAATATTGCTTGATTTGTGTCTTTACCACTCCCATGGAAAGCTGCTTAAGATTGGGCAGATTACTTAGTCATTTTTCTATCTTCAGGGCCTAGAAGTGTGCCTTTTTCAGTTCTTCTAAACTTACCTCTATGAGAAATAACCTCAGATGAATTACTCTTCATTCCAAAGCAGTTATATAGAAACATGACCATACTGAATAATGGTAACTATATGGGCTATTGGCCCTGGAATCTTAAAGCAAGATATTTAACCCCATTGGGCTTCAAATATCTCAATTGGGGTGAGAGGATTAAATGTGATAAGGTATCTAACCTTAGCCTATTCCAGAGCATATGGCAAATCTCAATAAACATTAGATGTTGTCTGTATTCTATTTCATAGCTTTGACAGGCTTCCAGTTGTTCAAACCGTATATAGTGTATGTTGCCACTCCAGAAAAATGGCAAGTTGCTAGAAGACAATGATTATGCCTCCATTTCTTTAGCAATTACAGTATTTCCTTATGACTTGTACTCAAATCCACCCACAGTTTGCACATAGAATGGGTTCTCCAAATTTCAAATGGCATACTGGGTAAAGTAGAGGCAACAAGTGACAGGAAGTTACTGTGTGAAACAAATCAGTCTTCAAATGCGATGAGGAAACTGGGGCCATTCTTGTACTTTACGAATAAGATCAGAATTTCTTTTGCAGCTGATCTTTTAAATTAAACAAACAAGCACAGCTGGAAAAACACATGCAAATTTTCGTATTTCAGTCCAGCAATATGCAAGCACATCCACAGTAGGAGTAATTTGCTGAAGAAGCCTCATTAATGAGTTCTAGCACTGGTTTATTCTGAGAAGTCATGCTATACTCTAATAAAGGCAACGTCTTCCTGAGTGCTACATAAGGTCGTGTCTATGTGCAGTCTCCCCATAAAATACCAGTCCTTTTAGTCAAGAACCTTCTCCCATTACAAACAGCTTGTCAGATACACGTGGGGGCTCTGTATTTCTCAGCACCTCATTCCGAAGTATCTCTAGACTGAATTATTACATTCTGTTCGACATTAGGATGTGATTCAGCAACACCAGTGGACAGACTGGATATAACTAATCCATTTACTAATTGTACTCTGTTGTTAGCTATTTGTGCATTGATTTAACTTCTTACTACATTTGCAAACTTAAAGTCTAAAAGTAGAATAATCTAAAGGGAAAACATTTTAGCTCATCTCCAAGACACAAGGAAGCTAACATTTTTCAGTGATGCAACTGGAGGATAGCCAAGAGTATACTAAGAGCAAATGTCTCTCTCCAGAAAGAATGGTTGGTACAAATGTCCAGCAAGCTTTAGATTCACCTTGCAACTCTGAAAGAAATATCACTGAATATACCTGATAGGGGATACTGTTCCAACCTCATAGCCCAACACATTACATTTCTACAAAGGATTTCAAATATTCCTACTCAGGCTCTAAATACCTTCCACTCCTCATATATGTAAGCCAGTACAGCACTTCACTTCTCTAGCTCCATTGCCATTTTCAAGAGACAAGAGCCAAAAATATGCTACAGCTCTAGCCCTGCAGCTGCAACTCCCAAGCTGGAAGGAGGAAATGTTAGCAATGCAAAAAGCAAAAGAAGAACCAGACCAATTGGTACTGCTATTGCCTGATTCATTAGCATGGGCCAGGGGTTATTTTCCAGTGTAGAAAAAAGCTGGCACAAATGCTTGGCAATGTGCTCCAAGCTCTATCAGGGAAAGGAATTGATCATTTGGATAAGTAAAAAAGAAAAAAACGTCTCTCGCTGCCTCACTGTGTCTCTTATGTGTGGTGCTACTGTACTGCTTCAGGAACAAGCATAGTGTGTCTATTTTTAGGGGCAAATGTGCCTACTCTATCCTCGCCAACTAAAGCTTTCTACATGACTAATTTGCAAGTTGAATTATCTTGGTAAACAGGCTGACTCACTAGCAAATAATCTGTAGAATTTAACTATGCATTAGGCTTCTGTAGTGAATTAGGTCTTTCTGTCTTGCTCAGGATACTGAAATGAACTGCAGTAGTGCTCTGGTTAATAAGGAAGGAAGAAAAGTTATTCCAAAGGCAAGACATGTCTCTCTTTAGAAGAGTTTGGTATAATGGAGATAAATATAGCAGGCTATATTGAGAGACACGGCAGTGACTTAAGTCAAATAAGGAAAGGAACCACAGTTCAGAGAGATAGGTACATAGCTGCTGTGCGTATACATAAGATATATTTTATGTATGCGTGTGTATCCTCTACATATTTATACAATAATTATACTTACATAATCATTTATTACAAGATGTGCACAGCAATCAGCACCCAGCACCCAGCAGTTGTTCAAGAAACGTTTGTGAAATGGATGAATTAAAATGCTGGGTTAACATCCCCGCACTGTCAAATGGTCCTGCCCCTCTGCTGCTCCACCCACTCTATGCCTGTGATGATTCAGCTTTAGAAAGACATATCTGTGCCTCATAGGTACAGAAAATTTTTTTCTTGTTTTTTTGTTTTGTTTTCACGTGGTTTAAAATGATCAACAGGGCTTCCCTGGTGGCGCAGTGGTTAAGAGTCCGCCTGCCGATGCAGGGGACGTGGGTTCGTGCCCCAGGAAGATCCCACATGCCACGGAGCGGCTGGGCCCGTGAGCCATGGCCGCTGAGCCTGCGCGTCCGGAGCCTGTGCTCCGCAACGGGAGAGGCCACAACAGTGAGAGGCCCGCGTACCGTAAAAAAAAAAAAAAAAAGAAAAAGATCACCAAATCATTTGTAATTATAGGGATAAGGACTGACATTTAGAAAAAAATACATATCTTGTCCAAGTATTATTTTTTAGGCATGGTAGGGATTAAAATTTTATATATTTAAGTACCTAAGAGTGGGCCAGGATGGCAGCACACCAAGATAATGTACACGGGATGAGGGAAAGGGGGTTGGAAGCATTTTATCGGTGACATTATTCAGAATTGCTGGTGATAATAAAAAGCAGACTGACTTGTAGCCAGTTTTATTTTACTTTTGTTTGTAAACCCTCAACAGACATTGCACCGTCTTATTGCCTGCACTTGGAGTGCACTGCCCCTATCAGCTCTGCCTCTTGGGCCAGGATTCTCAGCAGAAACCAATGTGGAGTGCAGGCTGGGATTGCAGCTATGCCACTGCTCCCCCGACACCCATGCTGATGTACCGATCCCTTCACCAGCATGTGCACTGGCTCTGAAGTGCCCTCACTCCCAGCAGCAAGCACCTGTGGATGCCTAGAGGAGGGCTGCCCCCGAGCCTCTGGACTCGGCTTTGCCTGCATCCAGGAAGAGATGAACCCTTGGGGGCAGATCTTAATGAGGACATGTAGATATCATGCCCGGAGAGGACAGCTTGAAGTGTGATCTTCATCATCACCAGAGCCCCCTGCGAGACTGAATCCAATGTACTTTCCACGACACGTTGTTTTATCTCCATCCTTACTTGTCCTGTCCTGTGCCATTTCCTCACTCCTGGGAGTACCTTCTAATAAACCATTGTCTCATGAAACCTTGTCTTGGGGTCCGCTCTGGGGAGAGAGAGGGCAACCTTAGGCCCCAGTGACTGGTTAACCTAGGACTGGCAGAATTGTGAATCACTGGACAATTTTATATACCCTCTCTTTAGAGAAGAGTGAAAAAAAAACCTCTATTCTAGTTTGTATCTTGGTAGCTCCAATTTCATAAAAGAAAAGCTAATATAAACCCCATGCTTACTTACTCAGCATGATTTTACCCTTTCTGTAGGCTTCAAGAGGTTCCCTGGGAAGAGAAGGGTCAAAAAATAAAAAATAAAATGACCTTCGTCTCAATCTAAGGGTGCCCTTTGCCTTCCTCATTATGCATACATGAGGGAAAAATGTGGTTGTTTTCTTTGGAATCCAAGGCATTATTACATAGAAATTTTTTCACTTCTCCTATCTCACTCCATTATCCCTTCCCAAAGTAGAATTAAATGCAAGGTCACAGCTAAGGACTGAATACATGGCAAGCTCTGATTCCATCTGGGGACTGCATATTCACAATCTAAAACATTCTCTACCTTTGGTATCACGGTGTAATTGGAAAGACAGATCTGTGCACAGAGACTGTAGAGCAGGGAAGAAAACACTTGCCTCAAAGAGAACTATAAATAAAGGTTTATGGGAGCTGAAAGGTAAAGCGAATGAACTTTGAACTGGGTGGCCAGGCAAAGCAGCATGGCCAAGATGTCTCTTGAGGAGATCCTTAATATGAGAGATTTGGTCAAGTAGAGTCCAGGAGAAGACCTTCCAAGGTGACAACAACATGAGAGGTTATGATGTGCAGAGACTAGGGCAGCAGGTTCGGAAGGCAAATATGGAGAGCAGAGAAATAATGAGCACGTGATGCAGGTAGCACTGTTTAAAATATTTAAGCAAGATTGGAATAGGACTAGGGGGTGTAGCAGGGATGCACTGAAGACCCAATGGCTATTTCATTATGACTGAAATTCCACTGACCTTAGGTCATTAAAAATTCAAATTTGCAAAGAAGTGTAATTTTAGGCTAGCTGTCATTTTCTGCCGTGGCCTCTCCCATTGCGGAGCACAGGCTCCGGACGCACAGGCTCAGCCCAGCCGCGCCGTGGCATGTGGGATCCTCCCGGATCGGGGCACGAACCCGCGTCCCCTGCATCGGCAGGCGGACTCTCAATCACTGCGCCACCAGGGAAGCCCCTAGCTGTCATTTTTATATTGAAGTGAATGATTTCTAAAATAATTTGATTCACAGCTGGCTTTGATAGAGGAGAGGTAAGATGAAGTGACTACTTCCTTAGGGGAGGACGAGGAGAACCTAAAGCACACTTTGCCCACTTAACACATTGCAAGTTTCACCCAGGCTTTTGCAATAGCCACAAACTAACTGGATAACAAAACAAAACACATGACTAAAGCACTGTTTCTCACAAAGAAGGAAAGAGGAATAGTAAACATCAGTACTTTACATTAACAATTTTTTTGGACTGAAAACTCTTGGATATAACAGATTAATTAATCAGATATAAATTATGGCAATTTTAATTTTGAGATCTGATGAGAAATCATAACTAGAAACAATACCACAGTAGTTGGGGAGCGAATCCAGACTCAAGGAACATAAAGTTGCATAAACCCCACAAAATCACTCGATAATGTAAATTTCTTAAAAAGCCAAATAAGTGATTGAAGCAAGGCATTTTTTGGCCATATTGAAGGACTTGTTGGGAAAATTAAGGGGTAATCTAATTTCAACTACCAAGATGAGTTCATAAATAAATATTTTGTTAACAAACATATATTGAACACCTATAATATAAGTACTAGGAATGCCCAGAAACACTCCCTTTTCTCATGGAACTTACAGTTTTGTGAAAATCAGGTTAATGATAGGTACAACAAATGACAACTAGCAGAGCAGCAAAATAAATAATTGGTAGGTAAACTATATAGATGTATATAGGTTATAATGCCAATAGATAGAATAGTGTTAGAAGAAACACAAACCAGTACCTAAAGTTTGAATGAAACTTATCAATCAGACACAACATCATGAGTACAAAGCTGAGAATGACTAGAAAACAGCTGCTACAATATATCCTGGAAAAGAATCACTGTGTCAGGGCTTCCCTGGTGGTGCAGTGGTTGAGAGTCCGCCTGCTGATGCAGGGGACACGGGTTCATGCCCCGGTCCGAGAAGATCCCACATGCCTCGGAGCGGCTGGGCCTGTGAGCCATGGCCGCTGAGCCTGCGCATCCGGAGCCTGTGCTCCACAACGGGAGAGGCCACAACAGTGAGAGGCCCGCATACCGCAAAAAAGAAAAAAAAAAAAAAAAAAGAATCACTGTGTCAGATGCACACATTCTGTGCAACAAAACAAATATTTTCCTATTTGATTTCAGAAAATAGATAAACCAGTCAAATATATTGATTCAAGGTTTTACTTAGGAGGAAAAACTCAGAATAGTGCAGAAAAGATAAACAGAACTGTGGTGTAGAAATTGTTCCACACTCACTATTCATTGTGTGATTTATCATAGGTTGGCATCAATCTGTAATAATCATATTGATAATGAAGGTAATGGATAACATAATTTGAGTTCTTACTATGTGACAAGCAGGCTGTTAAGAGATTCATAAGCATTTTTTCACTTTCGCCTATATTCATTGAAATTATGCTTATTCTGGTTCTATTTCATGCCAGGCACTGTCCCAGATACTACAGACATACCGTGAATAAACAGCAAAAGTTCCTGTCCTTCTGGGGCTTACTTTCTAGTGGTGGAGACACAGCAATAAATACATACAGAGGAAGAATGTAATCTAATTCCAGCACTAAAGTGAAATCAACAGGATAAGAGGATAATGAGTCCATTGTTAGCTAAGCTGGCCTCTCTGATGACTTGGAGAGAGACCTAAATGAGTCAGGCAGGTGGCTGTCTGGAGGCTCAGCTTCCCTGGCAGGGGGAATGGGCAGGGTACAGCCAGAAGTGAGAGGCACACTTGACCTGGCGGCCAGTGCACAGGGGTGCTGTGAGCAAAAACAGTGGCCAGTTTTTTAAGGAACCTCCATACTGCTCTTCATAGTGGCTGTATCCATTTACATTCCCACCAACAGTGCAAGAGGGTTTCCTTTTCTCCACACCCTCTCCAGCATTTACTGTTTGTAGATTTTTTCTTTCTTTTTTTTTTTTTTGCAGTACGCGGGCCTCTCACTGTTGTGGCCTCTCCTGTGTGGAGCACAGGCTCTGGACGCACAGGCTCAGCGGCAATGGCTCACAGGCCCAGCCGCTCCAAGGCATGTGGCATCTTCCCGGACCAGGGCACGAACCCGTGTCCCTTGCATCGGCAGGCGGACTCTCAACCACTGCACCACCAGGGAAGCCCTGTTTGTAGATTTTTTAATGATGGCCATTCTGACTGGTGTGAGGTAATACCTCATTGCAGTTTTGATTTGCATTTCTCTAATGATTAATGTTGTTGAGCATTCTTTCATGTGTTTGTTAGCAATCTGTGTATCTTCTTTGGAGAAGTGTCTATTTAGGTCTTCTGCCTATTTTTGGATTGGGTTGAGTCATGTACTACAAGGTTCACTGAAGCTCTATTTACAATAGCCAGGATGTGGAAACAACCTAAGTGTCCATCAACAGATGAATGGATAAAGAAGATGTGGCACGTATATACAATGGAATATTACTCAGCCATAAAAAGAAACGAAATTGAGTTATTTGTAGTGAGGTAGATGGACCTAGAGTCTGTCATACAGAGTGAAGTAAGTCAGACAGAAATAGAAAAACAAATACCGTATGCTAACACATATATATGGAATCTGAAAAAAAAAAAAGGTTCTGAAGAACCTAGGGGCAGGACAGGAATAAAGACACAGATGTAGAGAATGGACTTGAGGACATGGGGAGCGAGAAGGGTAAGCTGGGAGGAAGTGAGAGAGTGGCATGGACTTACATACACTACCAAATGTAAAATTGATAGCTAGTGGGAAGCAGCCACATAGCACAGGGAGATCAGCTCGGTGCTTTGTGACCACCTAGAGGGTGGGATAGGGAGGGAGGGACAGAGGGAGATGCAAGAGGGAGGAGATATTGGGATATATGTATATGTATAACTGATTCACTTTGTTATAAAACAGAAACTAAGACACCATTGTAAAGCAATTATACTCCAATAAAGATGTTAAAAAAAAAAAAAAAAAGAGTGTCCAGGAGATCAGTGGTGAAGGCAAGAGCTGCACATTAACATATTTATCCTCACAATGATTCTACACAGGAGGTATTATCATATCCCTCATTTTCCACTAGGGCAAACAAAAGTTTAAAGACACTAAAAAAGTGGGGCCTAGTGACTGCCACGCAGAACATGTGTCCTAACCCTCCTCTCACCACTTCCCAGCAGAGACCATGTTTGTGTATAAAATACTAGGAGATGTCTATCCTCAAAATGGATTAAGAAATGATCATTATGTTAACAGGCTAATAAAATGAAAATAATTACATTTCTGTATATCTGGTTGTCTCTCTATATATGTAAGCTACATAAATATTCCTTGTTCTGAATTTCACTATTTCGTGGTTTGGTAATTCTACAGAAATCATCAACTGTACAATGAGGTTTCAATGAAGAATAAATCCAAGGTCAAAACTGAGATGCCAGTAAGGTACCCGCAGCAAGGGAAGACACCTTTCACATACTGGGGCTGCCCCTAAAGAGGGGATCTTTAAGGCAGGAACGAGACCCTGAGGGTTGGAATGCAGGCATCCACATGGTGAGAGAGAGAAACCAAACCAAACCAAACCAAACTTTAATTTCTCAGTTTGCATTCTTACCCATTCTTTCTCAACCACTGAGATGACAAGAAATAATAAGACAAAAAAAAAAAAAATCCAGAGGGGACGGCCATAAGAAAGAGAGAAATTAAGAAAGTGAAGAAGATATTGGGGAGTCAGGAATAGGGGAGGGGAGAGAGAGCAAAATCACTGCACACCAACTTCATTGGCTGCCACGTGGTTCCTTTGTAAATGGTCTGGGGCAATGATAAGTGCGAAAAGAAAAAGCAAATCAATGAGTCAGAAATGGAATTCAATTTCTTGATACCATAGTAGTAAAGGGTATGATGGCTGACAAAGAAAGGAACACAACAGAGCAAAATATAATTTATTTCCATAACTCTTTTAAGGACACAGAAAGCAATCTGGGTCAATACTTTGTTCATGTGAAGTGCATAGCTTTGTATTTTTAGGCTACAAAGTCACTGTTATTTTTTTCAAGAAACTCTCACAAGCCTACCCCCTCAACCTCTTAGAGCTTGTCTCTATGCGCCAACAGAAGGGGAAGGGATTATTTATGGCTTAAAAAATCTTCTTTAGCAGTAATAAATAAAAATAATTGTCCACAATTTTATACTCGCTGCCTTAAAAAAAAAAAAAAAATTTGTACCAAAGAGTTAGCCCAGTGTGGAATTTTTAAGAAAAATGGCTTGCCAACAGAGGAATTTTACACAAAGATATATATGAGCACTTCGTTTGCTGTAACAAAGCAAAAACACCTTAGTAATCATGTGTGAGCAGATTATACAAGAAATCTGAGTGGAAGTTTATGCAGTCAGTGGCTATTAGCAAAAACATAATGTGTTTGTGATCCAGAATTTACACTGGTTCCCCAAGGCTTAAACCATGAAAAGAAAGCTGCTTAAATGGACATATTACTGGCTTCCTCTCCTTTTGTGGGGTGGCTTATTGTGAAAGAAGAAGAAACAGAAACATTTTGGTTGGTGTTTCTTCTAAATGATAATTATTTGTAAAAGGAAAAGTAGGGAGTATAGTTGGGTGATGGGGAAAAAAAGAGAAAGGTAACATTTTCACTTCATAAAGACTTGAAGGACTGAGGTGAAGTTTATATAACGTTCAAAAAGATAGTTTCTCCCCACTTGTCAATGAGATCATCCATTCTCCTCTTTTGCATCTCCTTAGCTTTGTCCCAGTGTTAAGTTAAATTAAAAAGCCTGAGCCAGGGTATGCAGGTGTACAAAAGAAAAAGTAGAGAAATCAGTGGTGGGAGGTCAGATTGAAGGGCAGCCACTTTCCAAAGTCAAATTTGAATACATCATGCTAATATCCATCATGTTCACTTTATGCCCCTCTACTGTATACCTAAGTGGGGCAGACTGGAATTCTGTTCTCATACTGTGAATGAATTTCATGCATCTTTGTAGTGACTTTCATCTTTATATTGAATGGGCTGAACTCCATAGCATGTAATCAGAAAACAATTTATTTTTTTCCCACACTGTTCTCTTAAACTTGATCTATGGACTCATTCTTCTCTAACTCATGGATGAAATATTCTCCGATTACTTCCAAATAATAAAATATTTTATGTTGCGCTCACATACTAAATATTTCCATTTTAGAAATAAGAACGTCCAGTCCAGGGAACTCCTAATTTCATAGAATTTAATGCTTTTCTCCATTCCCTACCTCAGCTAACCTTGGTATGGCTCAGCCTGGGAAATTTTTTGGTGAAGACAAGAGGAAAGGTCAGAATCTTTTCTCATTCCTATTCCCATTGCCTGTCTCTATCCCCTGGCCCTAATTTTGGAATCCATTTAAGAGAATTAGATCAGGGAAGGAAGACCAAGGGAAGGGAAAGGAAAGGCCTACCTTGATTGCCTCAGATGCCATCTGGCTGTAGGTCTCCCTCATCTGGTAGTTTCTCAGTATAAATCCTTTTTCTTTTGGGATGCTTCTGTGGGTTACATGGGAATTCCTCAAATGCCTGGAGCTGTGGCAATGCTCTTCTCCAGCTGGCCATTTCTGAGGTCAGTCCTCAGCACTCTACCAGGGCATACGGCAGTCCACTGCACAGAGACTGTGCTTCTAGCAGCACTCCTAGAAAAAGTCCCTTTAAATTCACTCTGGGCTGGCTCCCCTCCCTTGTAATTCATTATGGTTCATGGGAAATGAGGCGTTTTGTTCCCACCATCAGTAGAAGTGATTTTGTTCCCAACATGTAACCTCTTTGTTGACAGTCAAGCCAGCAGCTCCAGCCAAAGCCTACTGCCTCTAAATTGCTCCGAGAGAAACAAATATCAGAGCTTTGAACTCTTCTCAACTCCAGGTGACCTATGACAAAATCTATGAATGACATCTTAAAAATTCTCTCGTTTGACTTGAGGTGAGAAGGAAGCATTTCCCCAATTCTTTCCAGAGGAGTCTTAAGTCTATTTGATTCTTGAACTTCTTAACGTACCCTGGAAGTAGATGAACAGCTAAGACTCACTAAACTGGTATCTTGCCACTGCATTTGCGAGTCCTAAGACCGTGGTCCACCACCCTTCTTTATAATGTGGACGGTACTGAGCACTTACTTTGTTCTTTGCATTTGGAACCCCAGCCCTGTATGTGTCTGAAAGAGTTTATTTCCATTTAAACACTCTATTACACTCATAAAAGTATATTTCATATTTTAAATTCAGTTTGTATACGGTCTTAAGCAGGAATAAATGAGGGCTTTGTTACAGAAACACAGTCAGACTCATCCCTATTATAAATTAATTTACGACAGGCTTTTAACTTCTTTTTGTACCTCACAGTCTTTTCATATAGTAGGGATCAATGAGAACTGGCCATGGTGGGGGTGTTTTTTTAAAGGAGCATAACTTTTGTTTAGAAATAGAAGTGAATTTAGAAGTCATCTTTCCAAATAGAAATAGAAGTGAATTTTTGTTTAGAAATAGAAGTGAATTTAGAAGCTTACTTCTTCAATAATATAGATTTAGCTTAGAAAGTTAAACACGGTTGAAAGGTCACTAACATTATTTTGTAATTAACAATCACAAAAGATAACAAGGAAGATGGAAAAAAAATTAAGTTTCAGGATTTCTAAATATACACAACTCTGAAAAGCAAAAATAAAACTACCTAGGCGGACACTGACAAATTCCATAAGAATGTGTCTCTAAGCATGAGTTTTCTTATGCAAAAAAAAAAAAAAGAAAGAAAGAAGAAAATTGGTGGCTTAAAAATAATTTTTAAAAAGTATTTACTTAGTCTAAATAGGACTTCTGAAATTCAAATCGTTTTGTATTTTTTTTTTACAGTCCTTATTGACAGACAACTTATGTGTTCTTAATTCATATCTTCTTGTGAAGATTTTCTGAGAATAAACAGCTCTTTGTACTTTTGAAGTTCACTCCCACCTTACTAAGATATAAGCTTTCTAATATTTGGCAGCAAACATTAGATCCCCAACGTGTTTAAACACAGCTGTATGGATCTGTCACTTTTCTGGTTTTACTTTCTCTGAGCAAAGTCCTTTGAAACACACGTTAACTTCCCCTAAGCCAAGGCAGTCGGAGAAAAGGTGCATCTTACAGATCACTTAAAGGAGCATCATGTCTTTCCAGCATGAAGTAAGTTGCGGAGGTGAGCTGCTGGGTCAGAAACTGGGAAATATTTTCCAGCAGTGCTATATTCATGTTGCCATTAAAGCAACTGAAGAGAACCTCCAGAACAAATGTAAAGGTAAAATTTTTTAAAAATCAATGTCAAATAATGCTATCTGGTTTTTTATCACCTGTCATTTGAGATTATTCTTATTTCATCTACCAGAATTTATTAACACAGTTTTGTCTTAGAATTAAGACACTGTAATCTTAACCTAAACTAAAGGAGCAGTTACTTATAGCCTTTATGACAATGGAAGAAATGTTGCATGAGTGAATATGAATAAGGACTGCTTATTTTCAAGCTGAAGGGAAGCACAACGGTTGCAAAAACATTGTAAATAATTTAAATTTTTTCAGGTAGTTGCTATTGGAATTCATGATAAAGGTTAATGGAATAGAGAACGGAAAGTATTGCTTTTCAAATGAACTTACAAATTCAAATTCAAAATTCTTAGTTAGTTGGGGCACTACTGAATTAACATTTGGATATGGCAGGTACTCTCAAGTTCTTTTGCTCTCCAACTCATCAGAGGGATGTGAGAGAGACACATGTCTGTTAGTAACTACAGCTTACCACAATGGGATGCTAAAATGGCAGCCACTCTAGAAAAAGTACCTCGGGAGACTCTTCACCACATCTCTCCACTGTGACACCCCTCCAAATCCCCCTCCATAATCACTGGAATAAGGCTTACTATCTGTAAATTCTAAAGACTTACTAAAACAGCATACTTTGTAACCTTTCGCTTAAATTCACCAACCCAGGGAGGAAGATCTCTGATTTGGACAAGTCCATCAGGAATCTTTTAAAATATCCAAAGGGGGTCATTGTGATAAAGAGAGAAAGTTTAGTTGTTTTGTGGGAGGAATATAGTGATCATATGAATCTGAACTGGGGCAAATATTGCTTTTTGGTTTTTTTATTTTCTGGTCACCTGTTCATTTCCGTCATATGTACCTGGCATTAAAATAGAGTCTGAGAACATGTCCACATGGATTTCCCTTATTAGAAGGCTAGAGAGATAGCAAGGTATAGTTCAGGGACAAGGCAAAATGGAACTTCCTGTCAAACCTCCTTCTAATCTTAACCTAAACTAAAGGAACCTTTGAAGTTAACATATATGTCAACCAGTGTACCAGGATGGAGAAATGGATGCAGATAATGGACCAAAAATCTAGAGTAATAAAGACAATTTTAGTCACAGATTTCTCTGTGCATCTATCTTTTGTTAACTACATAGAATTGACTGTGGCTACATTACATGGCTAGCTGTTCCATGTAATGAGATTTTGGTCCTGGCCAATAGATTTTATTTATCCTACCCTATGTAACTGAAAACTCAGTGACATATATCACAATAAAATATTTGCCATTTTCACACCAACATGAAACTAGACAAATGGAAATATACAGAGATAGCAGAAGACCTTGGAAAGACTCATCAATGTTTGGAGAATGATGAGACACGTCAAGGGGTATATTATGTATAAGTTTCACAATACATGGAGATACAATTTCTTTGTGATTGAAGAATATTTGAAGAATTCCGATGCAGAAAAATATTAGATTTGCTCAATAACGTATGCATTTGGGAACCAAGGGCTTCAAGAAGACATGTTTTTTAGTTGCTAAAAAAAAAAAAGAAAACTTTCTGATAGGATTCTTTACAAATAGGAAAAGCAGTCTTGAGTGGTAATAAGTATGCTATCATGTGTGGTATTCGTGCATAGAAAGGTTAAAAGTTTCTCAGTGTTTCTCCACACACACACATACACACACACACCCCACAGATGGAAGATACCTGTATAGATTAGACAGCTCGTAAATTATGTAGAATTTCCACCATACTATCTGTGCTCTTCTTCCAAAAAAAGATAATTGTTGCTACAAAGCACCAGCCCAGCCAAGGGTGTTTTTCCCAGGCCCACTGCATCTAGATGGGGCCACATAACTAATTCTCTCTAATGGAATGTTTGCAGAAGTGACATATGTCAGTTGTAAGATGAAATGGCAAAGAAATCAGTATATCTTCACCATGCTCTTATTTCTTGTCTTCTGGCTAAAAGGCAAAAATGTGGTAAAAACATCAATGTTGTAGGGGATGGCAGGGACATAAGATTAAAGGCATCTAAGTCCATGAATCACAGTGTGGAAGGCCACCAACTTTACAAACACATTATAGTAACTGTTACATTAGTGAGAAATATAGTTCTATTACGTTATGTCACTAACATTCTAGGGTTAATTTGTTCTAACAGTTAGTCTACTTCGAGTAATAAAAATTATGATAATGTCCCTTTCTCTAATAAAGTTTAAAGCATTTCACACATTCTTGCTCTATAATAATATTATAATATTATTACAATTTATTGGGCATTCTATTACTAGGTACATTAATGGTAATGGAAGAAATGTCAAAAGAGTAATTTTAAGTAAAGGCTACCTATGCCCTTCAAGTATGATCAACTGTTGACTGGGCCTGAGTTTAGCTTTTAATTATTCCAATAATTAATGTCTTAAATCCCCTTGTTTTTGTCCTCTCATTTTAAAATATAAAAATCGTCCTTACAAAGGGATGCCATAGAGTTTCAACTTATTCTGAGGTCTTTTGTCTCTGACAAATTCAAGACCTGAGTTACAGAATTCTGAAAAAGAATAAATTTGTATAAGGTACAAAATTTGGGGGTAGTTTTGTTACTGAGCAAAAGATAACTCCCTCACATGGTAAATACTAAGTAAATCTTGAGTTTTCTAGATGTCTTTTACTAATTTCTCACTATGCTTACTATTCTCTTCCCTCCTAATTGGGACTCGCTCTAATTCTAACCCTCATCTATGGGTCAATCTGAAAAGCACAAGGTTTGATATCCCAAAAGAGTAAAGATCTTCAGAATATTGGCTAACTAAATTTTAGAACAGTCGTTTTGATAAAAGTTGCTTTAGTCATAGACCGACAGTATATTTTCAATACTCTGGTAACCACTAAATAACTGACTAATACCTAGCCAATTTATGAAAGGCGCTAAAGAGCTGGAAAGAGTTGGAAATGTCTGACAAGATCCGCCTTTGGGTGAGCGTTGACACCCATCAGGTGCAGTGAATTCCATGAATTGGTGTTATTAGCTAATGGTTCAATAAAGGCTATCTCTGCTTCTGCAAGTCTTTTCATCTCACAGAAAATTCCAGCCACATAGATGAACACTTAAAAAGATAAGGTAACAGATGTTCAATGCCATGCTAAAATGACTGCATACAGTACTTGAAAATCTTTGATTTGTCATAGGGTAGCCTACATACTCCCTCTGCTACTAGAATTGTGAAATAGGCCCCGATAGGGAGGTTTAGCTTAATAAATGTAGCTGCTTTGTTCTTCAGATGGCTGATCCACATGATTGATCGAAGCTTCTATTTCATCCAGGGAGGTGGGAGAGTGTGGTAGGCAGCAGACTCTGTAATTTCTGATGTCTGACAGAGCAAATGAAATTCATGTGAGACTTCCTTTCCCCTCCAAACTGCATCAACATTTATTTATGATGAAGGGGAAGGTGGGTGAAAAAAAGCAATATTGTTTACCATAAATCATGAAGTTTTACATTCTGCTTTTTAGAAAGAGGAATGACTGGTCTGTGGTATATTTACAACCTCAAAATTTCTTTAATACTTTAAATATATAAAATGTAGAATCAAAACTATCTAAAAGCTAACTCTATAATAACTTAATGTCCTTAAAGGATCAATGAAAATTATTATTCATTCTTCCATTGTAGTTGTTTTCAACTCTGTGTATAGATTTCACACCCAGTAAGAACAAGCTTTTACATATGTACCGGATTCTCTGAGCTATGTAATCATTTCTCAATTTCAGTAGTGGTATCTACATGAAAAGACTCCAACTGAGAGGCTCACTACTAGGCATCTATTATGATGCTTGAAATTAAAGGACCTGAAAGTGTGCTGAATGACTGCCTGAAGTAGCAAATGATAAAAAATATCTTTCAGGATCTTCTCAGATTTGGAATTCAGTCTTCTGAGTAAGATAATTTCAAACTCCTCCAAGCAAAGATGACTTCAAAAGATAAAATGTGAAGAATCAGGAGACATCAACACCTGGCAATGGAGAATGTTGGGAAGATAGTACTGACAAATGAACACTAATAAGGACAATGGAAAAGAGGACATAATAATGTGTCTCAAAAAGCATACATACATCTTTTCTTTCAGCTTTGTTTAGTAGTCTAAAAAGATGAGGAAAACACTATCATGTAACAACTTTTAAAAATATGAACATTAGGTTATACAGAGCATGGACATTATGTTAAAACAAGAATGATGAAGCAAGTTATAACACTCCTGTGTATAAAATAATGAACCAAAAAATGAATATAAGGTGTTTATGAATATATACTCTCTATCACTTGAGAATGCATAGAAGTAGAAGTACCCTAAAGAGGGATACATTATACAGATTAATCAAAAGGATGTGAGGAAATATTGAATAATATGGGTTACTAAAGAACTTTGATGCACAAAGTTAGAATCCCGAATATAAGCCACAGAAACATAGCAGTTAAATATTAGAATATGAGTGAGAATGGGCTGTGGAAAATAAAATGCGAAATTGCTTAAATGAATTTGGATCAAATGTTGTTAACTAAAAGGAAGATGAGGGGAGAAGGAGAAGTCTTTTATAAGGTTTTAGAGGGGAGGACATTTTAGAGTATTAAGAGATCATGGAAAAATCTTTAAGGGCAGATTATAACATTTATACTAAAATAGATAATCGAGTCAGTGTTAGCAAGAAAGTTGTGTAAATTTTTAAAGAGTTAGAGAGATGTAAAACCATAGGGTGAGGGATGAATCAGAAAACAAATGGAAAGTTAGAATGCCTCTATGTGAAAGATAAACACAAATGATTAAAGGCAGTAACCTCTTTTAAAAAAGAAATATGATGTCTGAAAATTTCAAGGGCATTCTTTCCCTAATGTTTTACAGCAGAGCAATAGAAATATGGTGACTCTCAGTTTGTGAATGTGTTCTGGTTAAAAACAGCACTAGGCCTTACTGAGCAAGTATACTTACACAAAGCACTTAAAACATACTAAAAAATGTCAAGCTATCTGTAGACTCTGGATAAAAATAAGTTCTAGATTACTGAGTATAATGAGATATTTAGAACCAAAGCTGACATACTGCAACAATTGGCTGAATCCAACAGTTGGAGTGTTGAATGAAGGAATATTCTAATAAAGCACATGTGAATTAACAGTGAGGTGTACAGTCAAAAGGACTGGATTACTTAGTGGAGTTAGGTAAATCTTACTAACAGTAACTGTCTTAACATGATATTATCAGTCTGGAGTAGAAAGATATAGTATTTCTTGTTCGTATGTGATTTCCCAGAGGAGGAAATATTAATCATATATTAGCAATCAGTGTGTATTTTAGAAGGCATGCTTTCTGCAAATATTTGATGAAATGCAGTAAGGACTACACTAATGCAAACTCATTCCCTTCCATATTAAAATACAATTGAGAATTAATACATGAAGACAAGTAATTCCAATTCAAGGTGCTATGTGATAAATGGTTTTGGAACGGTGTAAACAATAATTTAGGGAAAAAAAATGGAGAGGGAGGAGATAATATATGCTTTCCAAAGAAGACTGAGATAGCTTCTTACAGTATTCCTTGGTATTATTTATTTGATTTTCTGCACTGTTAACTCTACAGTTCATTGCCTCACATTTGCCGTTAGTTATGCTGCTTTATTTTTGTTTTATTGCTACTTAAAAAATTTAGCTTACTTCCTTATTTTATATTAGCTTGAATCAGTCTATATTTTTAAAATATACTTTTGATCTTTTATTATGGCTTCCTAGTCTCAGGTTGTATGGTCATTTTTTGCTTTATTTTGTTTTTTATTTAATTTTTACTGCTTTTTTTTAAGGACAATAGTAGATATTTTCTAAAATCATTCACTGTTATTACAGTAAATTATTTTCACAAGTGCATTCTTCTTCCAAGTGGTTAAGAAGATGTTACCTATTTTTATGCAGCTAATTTTTAAAATTTTCTATCTTTCCCATAAGACCCTTCCCCCCTCCAATTTTGCTACCTTGCTCTGATATCCTGAGTTAATGACATATTCAGAAAAGCCTTCTGACAGAAGAAGGGTATGTGTGAATTAATCTTTGCATTCCCACTGTCCTCTGGAACTGAAAGAATATTCCACTTTTTGGCAGAGCTGATATGCAGAGCTTCCAGTTCAATTTTCAACAATGGCCAGAAATGTATCTAGTATGGTTTTGTGGGATGAGGTTTATTTTCTTCTACCCTCCAACTGTTCTTTAACCAGGAGAAGTGTTTATGTCCTAATAAATCTGAGGCAGTCTATATTCTTTGACCAGAAAAATCTCTAAATTGTCATGGCTTAGCCTCTTTCTACTGTTATGCAGAACATTACGTGCTGGAAAATTACTTCAACAAGGCTATGCGATGCCATCAATCCCTCTTCTATATTCTCTTCTTGATATCTTTGAATTGTTGACTTACTGATGAGGGGTAAAAGGGAAATGACTCTGACTTTCCCAAGAAGAAAACCTACAGAAAGCTGGCAGAGGGTGGGAGTTAGGAATGCAAGACAATGGCCTGGTTTTCTCCACAGTATAGGTCATGTATCTCCAAGAATAAATGTGATTGGGCTGTGCCATTTTACAGGGTAAAGAATTCCTCCTAGATTGTGGCATTGTTTCATGGTTAGTTTCATTTTTTTCTTCAGAATTTTGTTATACATCTATCTAACTATCTATCTATAATATCTACCTAACCTGTCTATCTTCCTCTCCTTTTTTCCCATATTTTTTTCTTTTCTGCTTTCTGTGTTTTTTGTGTGTGTGTGTGTTTCAATAGTAGGAAGTTGTTAGAAAGGGTATATCAAACCCTTAAAGTGAAATGATGTACTGAAAAAAAAAATTCCAAGAAATCTAAATGTATATTATTTCATAATTTTGTAAGTCTCAAATGTTATTGCTCTTTTCAAAAATTTTATGAGAATTAATTAATACCAAAAGGAACTAATATAACTCTTATGGTAACTATTTCTGCCAAGGTGTGTTAAAGATGCTAAGAAGCAGAAATATTTTCAGAGTGGTAGGAAGGTAGGAAAAGGAGAAAAGTATGTTCATAATTTCCAAGCCAGGTAATTTATTATTGTATGATCTAGAATAGATATTTAAATATAGAAGTAGCTATGTTCATTAATTTGAATCTCTTATTTTAAACTTCAAAATTACAAAATAAAATATTTTCACTTGATTTCATTCTGATCTTTTATGGAAAAAAAAGGTAATACCATTTTCTTCATTCTCACCCATAGTCAGTATTAAAATTGACTCCTAAGAGATATTTAATACTCTGTTTTAGATATGCCTAACACAGAACATGTTTTGAGGGCATCTCGTTTCTGTTTTGGGTGTTATAACCTTTGATTCCGTAAGTGATCCTAAGTCATATGCAATAAATACCGTTTCTGCTCTGCCTGAAAATATGAATACAATAGAAAGAAAAAGAACAATTTGGAGCTATGAAATGATTTTGAAATAGTTTGAAAATAAAATAGGAACAATGGAACTGTGTTAAAACTAAAAGGAGATATGTAAAAAAACAAGCACTGTACTGCAACTTTTACAATTTGTTGTATTTTTGTCTATTTCTAGGAGACTAATACATTAGAGTTGTTCACTGAGATAAAAGACAAAGAGAGGAGAGAGGAAAGAATTACTCTAAAAGAGGAGAGAGTTATAAATTCATGCCACATTCATAATGAAAGACAAAAAAGAAAGTTGTGCTTCGGTAGTGGAAGACAGTAAACAAAATTTTATCCAGCAGTCATATTTGGGTAATCTAGGACTCACAGTGCAGTTCATCCAAGGGTGTGTCCTCTTTGGAAGAGGAGGTATTACCTAATGGCATTCCACAGTGCTTTGAAAACAGAACCCAGGAGGCCTGTGGTCCTATGTAGGGACAGTCAAATAGACTAGGACAAAGGATGAAATAAGTATTCCTGATCCATATCTGCTCACCTCGGAACATGTCCCAAGCTAACTACAGAGGTCCACAAGTCCCATTAACATTAATGATAACATTAATTATCAATATTTAAGTAAGAAAGATGTACTATGTTCACTCCACACAGCTTCACATTTTACAAAGGAAATGCCTCTGAGTTGATTTAAAAAACAAACAAAAAAGGAAAACCCTGCAATCTCGCTTTCCAAATCTGAGGGAATATACTTTGGTCATGCAAGTGTAAAGCTGCTTATCAGTTATGACTCTGTGTTTTAAGAACTCTCCCCGCTCAGATGGCTACAGTGCCCCACCTACCAACTAAGAGGATGGTAGGAGGAGGCTAACTATGGAGTCTAAGCAGAATAACCACAGAGTTTCTTAATTATTCCATGAAAGAGTCAAAATTAAGTAGTTTCATAGTTGCCAGCAGCTCAAGTTAAAAAATATACACCCTGTGAGATGGAAGCACAAAACCAGCAGGGTCCAAGGCAGTTGCACCAGGAAGAACATTTGGTCAAACTTCTGACTCAAAGTAGAAATAAGAAAGAGAATTGTAAAGATCTTAGAACAGAGGGAATTCAGACCTGGAAATAACAACAAAGAGCGTGTCTTAGTTTTATAAACAGAATAGCACTGTCCAAAAAAGTAGAAGCAATTTAAATTTTCTGTGGTACATTTATTTCTCAGGAAAGTGGCTTCCAACTGTGAGCATTCGCTCCTTCACAGACTCTGTGCTCAGCAGCTCAAATGTATTCCATCACACAAATACCTGTAATGATTGCAGACTACAGACTGAACCACAATAAGGCATCAAAAAAGAGAAGAAAGAAAAGACCAAAGATAGATACTCAATGAAAAAGATTTGAGCAACACATGATTTTGGTTTTCTTATTTTCATGTGAAGTGAACGATACTAGTGAAGTTCAAAGCTGTTCGCTTTTCCCAGAAACCCAATTTCAAATTATTTCAAAGAGGAACACTTTGAAAGGACCGAAACAAAAAGAATAAAAGAAACTCATAGTTGAGGAATGTGCTTTCAGTAACAGTTCCTAAACTGAAATCTGTGGAAGCCCTACGTATTTAATTGAGGACAGTAAATTGTTCTAATTAGAAATATCTTGTAAGCAATGAAGACAGTTCACCAGCTAACAGCCCTCTTAGGTCTTTGCCATTATAAGGAACTTAATAAACTCTAATCATTTTGCCACCTTTAAATCCAGCTCACAAGAGATGTTCCCAATAAAACTAGTGACTGTGGTAGGTGATGGCCACAGGGATTGGTAACTAGTAATAAAGGGAGCAGACAAGAAGGATAACTATGAAGATTCAGATGTTTTCCAGACTTCCTGGATGTTAAGAATTGCCTGAGGTAATTTAAAAAATATACAATAAAATTCTGCCAGAATACAAGTTATGGTTAAAAATACAAATTCCTGTTAAAATTACAACTTCAATCTGAGAGCCACTGGCTCCTAATCCCCCAAGAAGGAACAAGAAGCTGTATGCTCAGGGCCCCAAGGGATTATTATTAACATGGTAATTTTGGAAATAAGTCATACCAATAATGGAGCATTTTTTAAATAGAAATAAAGGACTAAAGTAAGTTAATTATGCCTAGATAATTTCAATACTAAACAATTATTTTGGCTTCTTCCCTTCCCACCTCTCATATTAAAATGATTGAATATATTAGCAACATATCAACATCAGATGCTCAGAGAACATAGAGCAAGGTTTTAAAACTGGACTTTACCAGCAAAATTGAAGCATTTATGTATAGTTGTGGTTTACTAACATAAACTTTGAAGAAGTTCATGAGTTTAGAAAAGAAATCTTGTGTGTGTGTGTGTGTGTGTGTGTGTGTATCAAAGAAGTTAAACTCTAAGTCATGGAAAAGAACAGGAATATTCAGTTCAGAACAGAATATTCAGGAATCCTACAATTTCTGAAAAGGTAAATATAGAACTGAAAAAAACTAAATATTATGTCATAGATAATAATTTTCAGCAAATTTGAATCTGAAACTGAATTTCTATTAAAATTGCTTTCATAATTCCTTATCCCATTTCACTGAAAAAAAAAAAATCCTTTGAGAATTATCTATGTACAAACTCCTGAAAAAAAATCACATGAATTCTTGCCTCCCAAGCATGTGACATAATAGTACATACTGTATGGACTATAAGTCTTAGCTCCTGTTTGTAGGATGTTTATAACTTAGGTGGAAAAAGATGGGGCACAGCTAACCCAAAACTAAAATTACAGTAACAGTCCATAACATATAGGAGTCCAAATACCTGTATGTGATACAATTTATAAATATTATATATTTATAAACTGAGCCTAACTAATCAGCTAAATCTTCACATAGAGATTGAGGTGAACTTCGAAATATAGGGAAATTCATTTTAGCAAGAAGACAAAAAGGGGATACTCTGGAAGTAAGAGCTCTTAATCTCCAACCAACTTCTGGAGACATATGAATAGTATTGTTAAATAACAGCTATACTTTTACGATCACCCGTTATACGCAACGCATTGTGCAAAGTACTTTTCATCTCATTTAATCCTCATATTATTGTTTTGACTCATTTCTGTAAGGCCAACTGGCCCGAGGCAGGGGAACACAATCAGATTCACAGGTTGCATCAGACCGAAACTCTCCGGACCACCCAGTTCCAGGAACTGACCTGGGGACTTTGCACCCGGCCCAGCCTTCCCGCCTTTCGAGGGGCGGGACTAACGGTCCCCCAGGATACCCGAAAAGACCACCAAATAAGGAATACCCTGCGCCCTCCCAGATTCACCACACCCCTTTCCCTTCTTCCCCTATAAAATCTTGCCCAACCCTCGCCCGGGTGCGACTTCTCTGGCCCTTTCTCTCGGACCAGTGAACCTCGCCTGGGAGCGCTCCCTAATAAGGCTCACTTGAAGCTTTCCTCTGTTTTGCGGTGCCGTTTGTTAAGATCCGACCTTACAATTTCCTGTAATAGAACGGAAATTATAGGGTTTTTCTGATCATTCTTTATTTAATGGCATCCCTTTAGTCTATCATGATTATAACTTAAAGTATAATGCTGTACTTGATAGTTCAATTTAATGGCCAAACATTTGTTGAGAGGACTGCTTAGGACAGATCACCAATGTATGTACGTAACCTAAGAATTTTATAACATTAGTCACAAGTTCTCCCTAGAACAATTACTGCAAGATAAACTGGGTAGTTTAGTTTTAAAGGTCATTTCTAATTTACTATGAACATACACGCACACACAGCCTTTGTTGCTTTGCCTGTGCCATCAGACAGGAACCACAGCTGACCAGACCACAGATGGACCAGAGGTGGATATGAGATCCAAGAGAAAACAACTCATAGGCTAGGAAAAACATCAATCCAATTCTCTTTCTTGCAAGTATTTGAACTAAGTGCTATAGTAAGTCTTGTTAGATAACTCAGACTGAGATTTACATAGTCATTTGGGACTAGCAGAGATAGAAGGATGGAGAGAGATGGGACACAGATAAGCAGATGAAAGAGAGAGAGAGAGAGAACTGGTATTATCCTTGAGAGGTAGAGAGAGAAGTCTGCTTTTTTTGCTTTTCCAATTTCAGTTTCAGTCTCTGCAACAAGGCTGTGCCTCATTTACAGGACTTGGATGTCAACGAGATGTCACCTTTCAACTAACGTTAGAACAGGTATGTTCCTGTTATATGAATAACAAGGGTATCTTTCAAGAGAAATGATATTTCAAAGTGAAGTCTTCAAACTCTTCCTTTGAAATATGTGTGTGTATACATACACATACACATGATACATTTGATATATTAATGATATATTTCTAATACCATATATTAACACCATATTATAACATAAAATTATATATATACAATATACATTCTTTCATTCAATAGATATCTTTAACTTCACTTCCTGAAGCTTGTGCTTTCCTGTGCAGAACATAAGTAATAGAGGGAACTGCAGAAAAGGGAAAGGGGCAGTTGAATCACTTCTAGAAGGAACAAGGCCAAGTGTTTGGAACAAACCACCAACTCAGAGACTGTGAACTGCAGCAATTATGACTGAAGAGGGATAGTGAAGGTGTCACTAAGGAGGTAACTCTATTCTTCAAAATGGCACCAAGATCGTAAATTACTACTTTCTCAACAAAAAGCCACAAAGATTTATGATAAATGCCTGCCAAAACGGTTAAAAGGAGAAGCCAAAACAAGGCTGGCAGTTAGAGAGGGGAAAAAACAAAACGGCAGAGTTTACAGAAAGGTTTCCTTTATCCTCCTCAAAGACTAAGCATTATTATGTATCCATGGCTGACTATATGGGTAGCTGAGTGATCAAAATAATGGCATACAAAGTACATGTGCTGCAGGAATACAAAAGAAACACAATCAAATTTCATGCAGTAGGAAATCTGGGAGTGGAGAGACATGAATCTTGCAGCATGACATGCAATAAAGGTTCGGGATAAGGGCTCTGGGGAAAGAGACTGTCACCTTTCGTCCTCCTCCCTCCATTAATATGCCCTACAATGGCATGAATGAGGGCATCATTTAAAGGTTTTGATAGCTTGGCATAATTTTTAATATTCTGAAGCAGCTGAAGAGGCAGCATAATGTAGTGGGTAAATGGACAGCCCCTCAGAGCCACACTGCTTGGGGATGCCTTCTCACCCTCCCATTTACCAGCTCTTTGACCTTGAGGAAGGCATTTAGATCCTTGTGCCTCAGTTTTCTTATCTGTAAAATGAGGGATAAGTGAGGTTGTGCTGATGACTAAATGAGTGTTTGTGTATGTGTATGTATTTAGAACAGAGCCTAACTCATATTAAACACCATATATATAATTTAATATTATTTAATATTTTAACCTTGTTAACTGGTTATAACAACTCATATAGAATAAACTTTAACTCCATACTTAAAACATGGCTAAAGTAAAAACTCTATTAATAAAGTGTCTGTCATATAATAAAATGTTTATATTAAGATGGAGCAGAAAGTGAGAAGCACTGGAAATCAGGCTAAGGAAACTGGACCTGATCCTGTAATAACGGAGAGCCACGGAAGGTAGAAGCTTACAGAGGTGGCGGAGTGAAAGCAACGTTGGTTTTGCATTGCTATCAGGTTGGCACAGGAGAAAAGAGCTGAGGGGTGAGGCCAATCAGAACAGTGTTGCAAAAGCCCAATAATCCAAGCATTTCTGCGTGGGTGACAGTGACAAAAGCAGTCTTGGGATGGCTTCAAACCAACTTCATGAGACGTTTAAATTTTCTGAGGTCTTGCCTATCCATAATCTTCAAAAGATGTCTCAAAGAAAGAAAAGAGATGAGTAGATTTATTCTTTATGGGAATTACAAACTGAATATATCAATAATTATGGCAGCTCCAAAGCTGATGGACGCTCGTGTTGATTTTGTTGACCTTCATCTTATTTCTAAGTTGAAAAGCTGGATGACAATTATTGGCCCCCATACAATAGAAAACTCTTAATCACAGCTGAGTGGAGTAAGTAGTTTTTCTTTCTAAAGCCTCTTCAAGGAAAGAGTTGTGTGGATAGTAACTCTGATTGTGATGAGGGTGGGCAGCTGAAGCCAAAATTAATCCAATTCTAAATGATTAATAAATCAGCTGAAACAAAAGTGGACTGGAGTCCTTATCCATGCCCAGTAGAGCTTCACCTGACCTCATAAATTGAACTTCTCATGGTGTTTTTCCTTTAACTAAGGAGTTAAAGTAGCATTGAAATTTAGCTTAAACCAACAGGGAAATTTTTTTAAAGTATATTTTAGTTAAATTTGGCACCTCTTTTGGATATAAATGCCAGGTGCATTGCTTTTCAAATGACTTTAGCTCACTGCAAAGTGTCTAAGCATATAGGGAATCTTGACAATTTACTATGCAAATAATAATCACTTAAAATTGCCTTTGAAATGTCAAATCTGCTCCACACTGAGGACTGGAAATTTGAAAAAAGATTTTCTTTCATGTTTTACATCCAGAGGAAGGCTCTGGAAACAAATATGATTCTATTTTATTTGATTGCTATATATATAATATACTCCAGAGAAATATAAAAGTCACATAACAACGACCTACATGATGTCATGATATACTCAAAAATTGCTATCTCAACAGACTTATTTAACATTAATTTGGATTAGAATTGGAAAGAAATTAATATCTTCTTTTTATATTAGAAGGGCAACCTAAAGTTAATGTCTATAAAGGTAGATAGGGTTTTCCCTCCTACTCTCCTTGTCTCCCTTCTGTATGAAAGAAATTAAAACAGCCAGTGACACTACACCCAGGCTCACTAAGGTTCAGCTCTATCACAGTGTCAGCTAGCAGATTTTATGAAGCTTCCCATGGGATTGGTTTCTCTAGTTTAATGGGATTTCCACTGAATGGTTACCCACCAGGTCTATCAAGATTAAGAGCGAAAAATTCTCCCAGGAGTAGCTATTTCCAGTGCCAAATTGGCAGCAATTAATGAAAGCATGGAATCAAGGTTGATTTTATACTCAGCTGAGAAGACAGCATTTTCCCCTAAAATTTGTAACAGAAAGTTTTAGGAAGTAAATTTCTATGTTATGATTTACCATCAATGGTGGATTTGTTTACACGTCTCATCTCAAGGTTGTGGGGGAGTGGTAAGGGAAAATTATTGTTCTTCTCCACTTGGGGTGGTACTGGGGAGGAGGTTCTAAATCACTCTTACCACTGTTTTAGTATCCCAAAATATTATGGATTGATAGTGCAAAAAATTGGTAAGTTTTTTTTTTTCTTTTTTATCTTGCCAGGTAAAAGCTAGATGGCTCTCAGAATAGAAACCAAAAGGGAAGGGGAGAGATTCTTGAGCATTCTTCTATTTCCTGTGACTAATGGCATTAATGGAAGGTTTTTTGTTTTGGTTTGGTTTTGTTCTTTTAGTAACAGACTCTGGTTGTTGTCACATTATCATTTTAACACAGTCTGTGCTCAATCACTTAGTAGTGAGAACGTTATAAAATTATCTTGACATTTAAAAATATATCCCCTTATTTCTACTCTACATTAAACTAGTTAAACATATTTTAAAATCAACTAAAGCAAAATGAAAAGGAAAATTATTGTATGAACAAGTCTAAGAAATATAATTCAGCAAAATGCTTATTTATTTAAAAGACAATCATGGCAGCCTTTTTCCCATTTTTAGAACTAAACTTCTCTAGCAAAATGCTTTCTCCTTTTCATTTAGAAACACTTAATCTTGGTTAAATTGATTTATTCAAATAAAATAACTAACATTAGATAATTTGCTCAGTTAATGTTCACATAATTCCAAATTTTAAAATTGCCTCAATCTTTTTAGTGGCCTATTTACTCTTTGGGAATTAACTTAGTAATAAACTCTATGAATGCAGAAAATATTAAAGGCTTGACAAGTACAATAATTCTTGGATTCCATGAGAGTTCCAATTCTGTATTAGAATAATAGTTTACTAAATTAGAAGATGATAGCTGAAAAATTATTTACATCTCTTTCCAAGTAACTTTTAGTCTGTTACAAGACCAGGCTTCCACAAATAAAATGTTTATGGTGTTATTATATTTCCAGTGAATAGTGAATGAAATGCTTTTTATTCAAGGTAATGTAGTAAGTTATATTGGGGAACAGGAAATAAAAAACGCTATTGTTTTTCCTTTAAGTTTGTAAAAGTAACATATCAAAACTAATGATAATCCAGAAAAGGAAAAAATATATAGTCCCATTATTCTAACACAATGATTCTATTATAGTTTATTCAGCTTTGAGCTATGCCTATATGTATACTTTAGCTGTAAAATATGTAGCCATAGTAATAGCATATGTATAATTTTAGTTTTCAGTTTTTTTCACTTAACATTTATCTCATATGCTTTTCCATATTTTAATGCCATTAGTAATGGTTGCACATTATTCCATCAAACAGCTACCCTATAACTTTTAAACTAAAATATCTAAGATTTTTAAAAAGTGGAATGATGACTTAAAGCAACTGAAATTCCTTGATAATTTGTAACTCTATGTAACAATATCATTCACATTTTTGTGTCTGTCAGTTGCTCAGATTTTCATCCTTTTTTCTTTCTTTCTTTCTTTCTTTTTTTTTTTTTTTTGTGCAGTACGCGGGCCTCTCACTGTTGTGGCCTCTCCCGTTGCGGAGCACAGGCTCCGCAGGCGCAGGCCCAGCAGCCATGGCTCACGGGCCCAGCCGCTCCGTGGCATGTGGGATCTTCCCAGACCGGGGAACGAACCCGTGTCCCCTGCATCGGCAGGCGGACTCTCAACCACTGCACCACCAGGGAAGCCCCATCCTTTTTTCTTGATGCTTATACTATGGCCTGCTTAATTTTAGGGATACTAAAATCATAAAGCTTAAACGAATCATGTCTGCCAGAAAATATAAGGTACAGCTAAATTTTAGAACATAGAACACTTAATTCTTATGGTATATGTGTCATTTCTGCCATACAGTTATCAAGTGCTTACTTTGTGAGACTTACTATACTAGTCACTGGATGACAAAATACTTTGTAAGACAAAACCCTTCTCAATACACATAAGTAATTTATTCCCCCAAAGTAAGGCAGTGGACTGTTAGTTCTGCAGGTATGACGAGGCAGGCTAGGTTCAGTTAATGCCAGTGGTTGTTCAGGACGGGACAGTTACAGCGGCTTTAGTACATTAGCAGGTCATGGCCTAGAAATGGTGGCAGGAAAGGGTCAGGCAAGGTTTGAGGAACCTGATCATCCGGGAGGAGTATAGAGAGAAGAGCTGGAGGGAGGTTCTCCTTATCTCATCAGCTGGGCAACTTTGAAAGCCTGTGTCTCCATTTCCTCAGCTAGAAATAATTTTAATAATACCTAATTTTTTGAATGGTTATGAGATTCAGTGAAGTTGCACCTGAGGGGTGCTTACTGGCATCTCTGTGCTAGATTTAAAGGAAAAAAAACCTCAAAACTGTTCATTTTTGTTGTTGATAGTATTCTTCAGTCAATTTATGAGCCAAGTCTAGGGTAACCAAACATGAGAAGCTGGCAGGTTCATTAAGGGAAGTGTGAGGAGAAGCATATGCACAGCCCAAGGGAAGAAAGGCCACTTGTAACAAAGGACACCTGGAAGCAAGGTGTAATGACAAAGCAGTTAGAAATAAGGAAAGTCACTGATCAGAACAAGTAACAAATCACAGGGCAAAGGCCCAATCAGCCCTGCCAGTTGGCAGCCCTGTGCTTCCAATTCCCTTCATTTTGAGTTAAGGCACCAGAGGTCTCTCTCCACCAAGTCATGGAGGAAGACAGGTTCCAACCATCAGCCATGGATATAACAACTCTCTCTTGTTTTATAAACAATATTTTGTTTTAATGTCGGATTTAGGCCTTACAAATGCCCAAAGAAAACATCAATGTACTCCAAAACAATTTTTGAGAGAGCAAGGACTTTAATATTTTAAAATAAAGTTCTCTGAAGCCAAAGGTAGAAATCAAAAAGAAAAGCACCAACAGACTTGACTACATTGATATTAACCTCTTTTAAATGTGAAAAAGCATCATGAAGAAAGTTAAAAGGCAAAGGACAAACTGCAGGGGGATTTGTAATATAGGGTCAGAGGGTTAATATCATTATATGTAAAAAGACTTGCAAAGCAAATTTCTAAAATGAATACTCCATGATGGGGTTGGATATGTGTTTCAGGAAGCTCATTTTGAGAAGAGTGTGAATAAGGGGAGAAGGAAGGCAAGGCTGGAGGCATGAAAGCTACTGTGATAGTCCACAGGAGAAAGGAATGAGGACCTGAAATAAAAGAAGTGGCCTCAGGGTAGAAAAGAGAGGAAGGCAGAGCTTCAGGAGCCATTGGGGAGATCAAATTTACAGTGACTAATTAAACATATGAGGAAACTTTCCAACTGGGGCAGGAATGAGGGCAAAGGATGAACCTAGAACAGGTATGTTATCAGAAAATTTAAATTTTATTCCCTGCTTATGGAGGCTTTGTATACTTGCTCTCTACCTGAAATGTCTTTTCTTCCATTAACAAGAAAAAGCTCATCATTAAAATTCAGTCCAACATCAAAAAATAAAATAAAATAAAATAAAAATTCCAATAGAAAAATGGACAAGCTTCAAGGACAAAATTAATTTTTTAAAACTTTGGCTAAAAAGCATAGACATAGTGTTTAATCTGAGTAATGAATGTCCATGAATATAAAAACATGCAAATTGTCAAAAGTATAAAAATATGCACATGTATGTAAAATCTAGTGTTGGACATGGGGAAAGAGGTAATCATACTTGCTAGGAGTATAAAATGTTAAAAAATTACCTGGAGCACAATTTGTCAAAATATAACAAAGCTCTTGAAAATAACTATAAAACTTAATCTTGAATATCCTAAACAATAAAATAAAGATATTCATGAAGGTTTAAATATAAAGGTAATATACTTAGAACATTTTGTACTAGAAAAATTTTAAGATATTATTAATGATTACTGATAAGGGATTACTTAATAAAACAGCATATATATTAACTGAATCTAATCTTATAAACAGTTATTGATTTATAAAGATATAAACATATTCTCAGGTGAAGAAAAGAAATTAGAAAACATACACAGTAGGACTTGATTTTTTTATGGGTAAATTCTATATCGTGCCTAGAAGAGATCTGAAGGACATAGAGTTTATCATTTAACATGAGACTATATATTTTAAAATTACCTTCTTTTCCCTAATTAATGTTTTATAAATTTTCAATAACAAATGTGGACATCTGCATATAGTTTTGTAATGGGGAAAATCTGATAGAAGGTGTAATAACATGACCTTTGGACACAGTCGAATCAGATATGGAGAGCCAGTTCTGCCAACAATCAGTCTTTTTAACACTCTGTTTTTTAAGTCTAATAATGGCATCCACATTACCAAGTCACACATATTAAATTAAATAATACATGTAAAGTGCTTGATACAATGACTGCCATGAGGTGAGTACTCAAATATTTGTTCAGTCTTTTGACATTTGATTTGAAAGCACTTTAAGCTTCTGCATGTTAGGAAACATGTTTTTAATTTGAATACCCCTGGAACCTATAATATTATCAAGTACAAAATGAAATTTTGTGAAAATTGTGCAATGGAAGGAAGAATGAAGGCATAATATGGAAAGCGTGCTCCTACTATGATTAATATCTCAACCAGAGTTCATACCTGATTCTTTTGATTTTTCAGGTCCTTAACCAAGTTTTCATTTATGACCCTAACTCTGACTTTTTGTTCCACAGGGCTTTTGTCTTTACCTGATTTAAATAATTATTGGCTCTCAACTTTGATTTCTACCTTGGACTTTATTTTTGTACACCGAATTTTATATGATAGTTGACTAATGTTCTTCCACTATAGCAACTTTTGTTTTTCTGTACAAATCCTTTGTCTGAGATATGAGAATGATATTCATTCATTTATAAGTAAAGAGAGAGCAATCCTCATAGATTCTATGTGTAAGAGGATCTTGCCTGGTTCTATCAAAAACCATCCATGGTTATTCATTTCAAATATAGAGTATGTACATGTCAGTCCCAAACTCCCTAACTATCCCTCCCCATCACCCGTCCCCCTTGGTAACCATAAGTTTGTTCCCTGTATGGCACAGGGAACTCTGCTCAATATTCTGTAACAACATAATTGGGGAAAGAACTTGAAAAAGAATAGATACATGTATATGTATAACTGAATCACTTTGTTGTACACCTGAAGCTAATACAACATTGTTAATCAATTGTACTCCACTATAAAATAAAAAGTTAAAAAAAAAGAAACCATCCATGATATTCCACAGATACTCACACATACATGTAGTACCAAGAACCCTGACAGATCATCCAGACAATCTCTTTCTTTTAAACAGGACAAAACTTTGTCCCTGAAGGTCAAGGCATTATCTGTCCATGGTTAAATAGCTAAACAGTAAGAGGACTGAGTTCAGGCCTCCGTATTCCCAGGCCACTGCCCTTCCCACGACATCCTGTGGCTTTTAAGTTACTTAAAAATAAACCCAATGCTGCTGAAACAGATTGCTTTTGTTTTTAAAAAGGACAACATTTCTGGTATTTTAGTTCACGATGCCTAAGGCAAAACTCAACCCTACATATTTTTTCTGAAGAAAATATAACTCAGTTCAGCTTAAATAGTTGCAGTTGACTGGGTAGAAATTTTGTTTTCCATCTGCTAAATCAACCAAACTTCAGGGCTGAACTTTCTATCTTTCAAAACACAGACATATTGCATGTATTCTAGATGGACACATTGGTGGCCAAAACAAAGATAGTTATGCAGTATCAAATAATGCTTTCAGTGGTACTTTTGCTGAAATGCAATTATATTTACAAATATCATTTTACATATGTTTTCATATCCAAGGACAGTACCTCTCTAGCAGCAATGAATTCAAATGACCCTTCTCTGATAGAGAATGCATTGAGAAAAATCTCTCGTGAGTTAGGAATTCAGTGGAGGATATTCTACCAGTGGATGACAGAGCATGCTAAATGGATGAGGAAAAGACACGGCTTTGAATTGGAGATATTTTGACATCTTAAAGCATTTGAAATGGCAGCTAATTTCCAGAGAACGTCACCTTTGGCTCTTTATAGGCAAGTCAGATTTGGCTGTAGTTCCCTGTACTCGGCGGCTCCATCAAAAGGAAATATCCATCATGCTCACTTTAAAACAATTATTTTTTAGAGTAACAGTCATAGCCTCTTTATTGTAACGATCTGATAAACATGATAATTTTTTCTCAATTAAACTGAATTTGCAAGGTGCACTGCATATAGGCATAATAATTATACTAATTATGAGTCAAATAGATGAATATTAGATGTTGATATAAACTCAGAAATACTTCAAAATCGATTAACAGTTTCCCTATTGAGATATAGAGTAGAATGACGATTCAAACGATAACACACAATGCTAAACATAATTCTTTATTTTTCAAATGAGGTTTGCATCGATTCAAAATCTAGGTCCTACAGTAAGATAAGGTACACATTGACAACACTTTTCAGGCTGTTGTCTACAGACTCAAAGCTGCAAACCGTGCAATCTATTGAAGGATCTCCTGCCTCCTCTTGGCATCTAATTTTCATTACAGGCTTATTCCCTACAAGCAATTACTGTCCTGTACATAGGACATAAAAAGTTAATGATGTAAACATTACCTTTGGTGAAATGTGCTTCTAAATAACTGCCAGTAAACATTCACTCAATCTCACAAGGAAAAATATTCACATGGTACAAGAAACAAGTGATTCCAGATAGTAATTATTCATAACATGTCCTATATTCCTTCTCCCAGTGATGTACCACACCCCCAGCTAACCACACAAAAATCTGAGTCATCTTTTCACCATTAGTTTATAGCTTCCAGTTCCTACAATCTCTCTCAAATCAAATCACATCTGCTCCATCTGTACTTGCCAATTGTTCAGGTTCACATCTTATCTTCCAAAGGTTATGCAATAACATCCTTTCTGTTCTCTCTCCCTCCAGGTTCATCTCTTTCAAATTGCTTATGCTAAACTAGGCATAAATATTTTTAAAACATGGCTCCTTTACATAAAAAAGCATAAAATTTTAATCATTTAGAAATTATCTCATACCTAATGCCCTTCCCTCCTTAATATTTACTTAAAAGCTTCTAATGGACAGCTCTTTAAAACTCAGCCATACTTTAGCACATATAAAATTAATGCATAAATACACATACAAAATAAAACATTTCCAAAGAGAAGGACCTAACATATTAGGGTTTACAGTTGAGCTAAGAACTGCACGAATTGAACTAAAATTGTTTCTAGTGGTACTTAAGCTTAAATATTGCGTGACTATTTTAATATGTCAAATGAATTTTTCCCATCACACATCTTTTAAGTCTAAGAAACAATATTTCTAAGAAAATGATGCCTTTAATTTATCTATGATAAAATGATATTTGACAATAGCACTAACATTTAGTTCCTAATTTCTTTTATTACTTGGTAAGAATGGTTATAAGAATTAACATTTCAAGTAACAAGTAATAATAATCCAAGATTTTTATCAGAAGAATATAGTTTGGATGGTTAGTATGACATTCATATTATGAAAAAGAAAAAATACTGTTTTCTCACCTTTTTTTCAAAATGATAAAGATGCAGTTAAGGTTTTAACTATCATTCACAGAACAGGAAGGAATAGATAAACTTAGTCCACAAGCGCTAAACCTTAACGACCACTGTGGCTTCTGAAACCTAGTATAGAAGACAAACTAGGAAAGGGAAGACTGTGGGGTTTTTTTGCTCAAATAGGAATCTTTAAGAAGAATGAGATGTTGTAAATTCTCCTGTAGTAATTAGGACAACATGGTATTGTAAAAATTCTCATACTATAGGATGATTATATGATTCATTTTTACACTGATAGGGAGAAGCACCCTAGAGAATTATTCCAACAGTAATAATTATCTCGCTATTATCATGGTAATCTCATATTGTTTGAGAAAACAAATGGATAAAGAAGGGGGGAAAAACACTGAGATATTAGAAGTCTTTATATAAGAACATTCTAACACTTGAGAACTACTAATATCCCTAAAAGGTACATAAGTAGTGGCACTGCCATTGCAAATATAAGTTAAGGAGGTCCAATTCTTTGCTTAAGCTAATGTGATACTAGGAAAAGATATTAGCCTTATTCCTCCCACTCTTTTACTCCCTTTGCCACATAGAAAGTGGTAAGTGTAGGAGGAGATCTGTCTTGGCAAAGAGCCAGTACGATTTCCAGTGTGCAGAAAACAGTTTCCACTTAGAAACTTTAAAATCAACATGTAACTGAATAGACTATCAGATTTTTTTGGACAACATTTACATGATGCACCAGTTTACAGGATATGGTTGCCCATGATGCAAAATAAGGTTTATAGATGCAAGGTATTTTGTCCACCCTATTAATAGCCAATAGGAAGGAGTTCTAACAGACACTAATATCCTGAACTTTGAGGGTAATGTTTCCTCTGTGCCTTGAGTGTAAAATATCTCTGTTTCAAAAATACCCAGTCTTTACCCACAGAGAAAAATAATCAAATTATTCCAATGTCATATAATCACTTAAGTCCATTTTATTATCAGATAAAGCACATAAAAGAGAAGTGATGTTTTGCTTAGTTTCTCCATCTTAGGTAGAAGGCCTTCAAAGACAGAGAAACATTTATGGCTTTGAAATTATATTTGACTTAGTAATTTCTCAATAAAAATATCATATCAGGGTCCTTTCTCCAATGCTGAAAATTAAAACACCACAGAGAAAAAAATTCAGAGCTTTCACTTGAATTAGCATGGATTATTTCTGAAAAACAAAGAGAATATATATAATGTGTACTGTGTATGAGGAACTATATATACTGTTAGAAATGAATGGTTAAAAACATATAAGGATGTTGTTACCCCACATTTTCATAATGCTAAAGATATACAAGGACTATAATACAGGAGTAGGCCTTATTTGACATATTTTTAGTAACATATTGCAGTGAATTAACAGACTCTGTAGGTTGAACTTAGATTTTCCAGTTAGAATTTATCATGGGGTTACAATAGTAAGTGTAGTGTAGCTCCATGGGTAGCTCTTAGAGGCATTATAATTTCTAGGTGAAGAGCAAAAAAGGGAAGCTGTAGCTCTGGAAGATTTGACTCCAGGTATGGAAGAAAATTATACTGTCTCAGGAATAACACTCGTCTAAGAAGAGGGGAACAGAGGGAAGTTTCCCTAAGATAAAAAAGGCTCTGAAGAATTACAGTTTCTGCTATAGGACTTTTACAAAACAGCATTTTGAATGATACAGGACACCAAACAATTCCTTACCAATACTTTTCATTTTCGTATTGGGAGTGGTATGGTATATTGGAAGGAAGACTGGACTGGAAATTAGTCCCAGGTCTTAATAAAAGTATAACATGGAACATACTGGCTATCTCTTTCACTGGACCTCAGCTTCCTCATTTGGCACAGAGAGCACTGGACTACAGTTCACTCCAACTCTGAAAAATTTAAACATCTCTAATTTTTAAATGTAAAATAATGCTAATTTGTTTTATAAAACTTAATTTGAATCTAAGTTTCTAGATTGTGAAACAAGAAAAATATATCATATCATGATATCCTCTTCATTCTCCTTTTATTCATTCATTCTTTCACTCAGCAGGTATTGACTACCTGCTAATGATCATTCTAACTTCTATATTGATAGGCTATAGGAAGCGAAGTGGTATTGGGAGACCGATTAGGAGGCTATAGTAATACTCTGGGATGTTATTAGCAGAGGTCGTGAGAAAGCAGTCAGACTTTAGATATATTCTGAAGATACAGCCAAGAAGGTTTGCTGAAGAATGGGATGTGGGATAATGAAAAAAAGAGAGTATTACTGCAATTTCACTTTCTGCAATCCCAACTCTTCCTATTTTAAAGACACTTATTTTTCCTTTCGAAATTTACAATACAATGACTATTATTTTACAATATTGAACTGGTACTTCATGGAATACTTTCAAGTTTTCAAAACTAAAAAATATTCACATTTTATAAAGTGTTTCATTTATATTTCTTTCAGATCATGGCAATTATAACTATGGGAACACCATTTTGAGTGCTTTTATTGACCCCATCTTTCCCTTTCCACAATTCTAAAACGCCTCTCAAGTGTTTTTTTTTAAACGTACTAACATATTACTGCTATTCCCTATTACATTTACTTTCAATGACCACATATTCTATATGTTCCATGTTGTTCTCCCTCCTCCCTTATACCTATTGGCCTGCCTTTGTCAATCTTTTAATCAGAAACACTGATGAGCAAGAGTCTTCCTCAAACAGACACACACAATCACCATAATTATGATCACTGCAGCTGCTTTTTCCATTTCTTGTCACTCTTCCTGCCCCGTCATTCTCATGTCCAAAGCTGACCTCTAATGTTGAGAGGTTCCAATTTTAAGAATCACTCTCATTATCTGAGGGCTCACATTTCAAACATTTACCCCAGAGAACTGCTCTAAATCTTGTCTCACACAGCATAGAGGTCCACCATGTATGTACAGAGAAGTACAGATGGTTATAGACAAAGCTGAGAGCTCATGAGTGCATCACAGCCGTCAAAATAACAGTGGCTTTCCATCTGTTAACATATTCACATTTACCTCATTTTCTCACAAGTACTTCTCTTTACTTTCCACTCATACTGGCAAATCTCAGCAGGCCGTGAGTGGTTGGCATCTATTTTCATGCTTTAGTAGTTCTTGAGTCTCCGTTTTCTAAACAGTGTGATATTATAAAGACAAGTGCCAAAAGCATATTCTAGCCCCCTAGATGCATTTGAGTATTCCCACTCCTCAGCAATGTTTAGTTTCACTGCTCAGTATTGGTGACAAAGGTACCTTTCCTGTCCACTGGTGTCATAGCCCTTGAGATATAAATTTTCTCTAACCAGCAGTTTTCAAAACAAATTTTGTCTACTTATTATTATTATTATTATTTGCGGTACGTGGGCCTCTCACTGCTGTGGCCTCTCCCGTTGCGGAGCACAGGCTCCGGACGTGCAGGCTCAGCAGCCATGGCTCACGGGCCCAACCGCTCCGCGGCATGTGGGATCTTCCCGGACCGGGGCACGAACCTATGTCCCCTGCATCGGCAGGCGGACTCTCAACCACTGCGCCACCAGGGAAGCCCAAGTCTAATTATTTTAATAAAAGAAATTCAAGGAGAAATGAGAGGGAGAAAACTCCAAATAAAGACTATATGGCTACATAGATTTACTGCTTTACAATAGTTTTTGAGTCATCTATTGCTTTTAACAAAATGTCAGCTTTGCTAAAAAACAAGCTGAAATATCAAGCCATATCATAATTATTATACAGAAATTATGGACCAGGAATTATAAATAAATAAATATTTATATATTTCCAAAGAATTTATTTTCAAAAACACAATGAATGTTGGTTTTAAGTTTTCATATTTCATACAATTTATACAGTTTCATACAATTATAGGGGAATATTTCATATGGTTGCAAAGTAAAGTACAACATTTAAGTCTATCAAATAGAGCAGCTTCCCCCCCTCCCAGCTGCACCGCTTAGCAGGTGGGATCTTAGTTCCCCGATCAGGGATTGAACCCGTGTGCCCTGCAGTGGAAGTGCAGAGTCTTAACTACTGGACCACCAGGGAATTCCCAAACAGAGCAGCTTTTAATGGTACCTGGTTAATTAGAAAAAAACATAATTCATATATTAATGCTTTATGACAGATTTGTCCAAAACTTGCAGAGATGTTTGTTCATTTTAAGGAGGGTTTGATAACAAAGTTTTCTTCAAATTGCCAATAGATGCAACACTAACCGTTAATTTTGTTCTCCTGCTTGTTGTTAACATTATGGAGCTTTCCACAGTCCAAAATAGCTCTTCAAATTGACATGTGGATGTCAAATTAGCACTGAATTTTTTTTTCCTTTATTACTCTTATGTGTAAATGTGTTTGAGAAGGTTTATGCATTCATCATTAATTCACAACATTAGAAACACAAAAGTCTTTACACTTACAATATGCTATGAAAAATAACTGCTCAGTTTGAATGATTGCTAATTTCTTCTCACTCATCTCTTCCTAAGCCAAACCTTGAGAAAGCTAACAGTACCACAGACCCTATTCAAAATAAAGAATGTAAGTGCCTTATGCAACACTGCCTTATTCAGTCTCCCTGACAGATGTTCATGTACAGCAACAGATCCCAAAACAAATACAGTAGATCACATTCAGTCAGATACAAGGCAAGACCATCTAGGTCTCACTTTAAGGCGATTTAGCATTTTTCCATAACAAGGAATATGGGCAGTACATTATCAAAACTTACACCTTCAGTAGGTTACTAAATATTTCTGAGCCTTAGTTTCTTCATCCATGAAACAAAATTATAAAACATAATCGACAGAGTTGTATGGGTTTACAATGAATGAAATAAGATAAGTGAAAGAGTGTAGTACGGAGAAGGCTCACAGTAAATGAGAACTTTTATTATCCCTTCATGGCTGTTCATATTCACGTGTTTCTAGCACTTTGGCTCCATTATTATGTCTTCTAAATGCCCTCTTCACAGAATAGAAGAATGGAAAAGAATATCAGATAATTATTTGAGCCCAATATTGCTTACTGTCACTTTTAAAATTTATTTGGTAGCTTACTTCTAAATTTGGAAGCTGTACCATAAACAGAAAATGTAACCCTTCACTTTCTGTTTCATAAATCTGGATTGATTGATAATTAACCTTTCTTCCTAGCATTTCCAAGATTTCCTCTTTCACTCAGTTTTGGCAATACCTCAAAAATGTCCATTATAAAAGTCTAATTTGCACTATATTTTGAAAACTGAATTAGATTTTAAATGATCACGTATTTTCATATATCACGCAAGGACTTTCTTATCCATGGAGCATTGTTACAACAAGAAAGTAAAATTATTGGTGAGTTAGGAATGTCTGTTTGAATCAGGCTGTCTTCTATCACCTTGTAGGAATAATTTAATTCTATAGAGCCCTGGGGGCTCTCTGGGCTGTCTCCCTGCTCCAGGCCACTCATTCTCCACCCTGGTTACATCTTTGTGCATTCTAAGTATAAATGGATATTTTAGAGAATCCAGTCACCCTATGAGCTGTCTCGTCAGTCAGGTGTATGGGCTGACATGTGAGATTTCAAACCAAGACAGAGTGTACTTAGGCCAGAGAAGGAATAGAACCCTTTAAACTTCAAAACTTCAGTAAGTAAATCTCTCTACAAAGCCAACTTTTGCAAAGCAAGAGAAATAAGCTGACTAGTTCCCCCTCCCAGTGAAGCAGCTGGCCTGTGCATTTTGTTCATAGATCAAATTCAAGGAAATCATTATGCTCTTAATATTTTGCCTCCTATAGTTCTACTACTTTACATGTGTGCTTTGTGACTGATTTAAAGACTTTCTAACAATGCATCATGAAAAAGCATGCCACTCCTTTTATAAGGTTAAAGCAATTAACATAAAAGAGTTTTAAGGCATATATATTAGTGAATTAAAACTATGTGAAAAAGAATGAGAAAAATGAACACAGAAAAGGAATGAGATGAGGGAGAAGCACATAACTAAAAGTAGGTCATGGTCAAGGTGCCAGTTTTCATTTTCAGTATGGTTAGTGAGTGATTATTAGAGATTTATAAGCAAATAAGAAAGTTAGTAAACAATAAATAAATAAATGCATGGAACAGTACTGAAAGTACATAATTAATAAAGGATGATTATGAATCCACTTCTGCACAACACAAGTTGACTAGGAAAACTAAAGAAAAAAATTGCCATGAGAAAGACACATCATAATCAGCTGAAATGGACAACTGACTGTAGTATCTCCTCTTAGCTAATAAGAGGTGTCCCTCATATAAAGCATAGGACAAAGTTATGATCTGGTAAGTGACCACACAATCTAATTAGGAAATGCGGTTCTTGGTAATTATTCTGATGTAGGTTTAGCTAAAATTATATCTAGAGATACAGACTATTGAAGTTCCTTGTTATGCTATAATGATTTTGAGGACGGATGGGATTTAAAACTACAAATGGTTAAAGAGAAACTAGCATTTCCGTGACAGCTAAAAAAATTTAGGACTATAACCTTAACAAGAACTAGCATTTAGAAAACTAAATCACATTTTTAAATGTTTTTCTTTCCAAATTTATAAATGGAGTTCATTAAATAATGTTTTAATATTGAATTCATGATAATTTTTTCTTGGTGTATCTTTAAGGATTCATCTATTTACTAAATTGAACAAGCCTTTCAGTTTATGCTTCATCCTTGAACATCTTACCCAAAGAACTGACAGCTAATTAACTGTTGACAAGAACAGACAAGACATTTCCTAAATGCTACCTTTTTGGTTAACATTTTAACTCTGCTCCCATCTATTTGGTGAAGGTAACAGTGGTCTATGAAATGCCTAAACCATCAGAACAAAAGAGGTAAACAACACTGATAATCCAAACAGCATTTTACATATCTAAAATTTGCATAAGATAATTGTTAAATTTTCAAGTTTTTTAATGCCATTTATACACTAAAAATTCTGTAAGCATTCAGAACAGCTACCATCTCCTCCTTATAAAGGGAAAACTGAGGCAGCAAATGGAATACTGCCGAAGTCATATAAATGCTCAATGAAAGAGCTGGGTAGCACTTGGTACTCTCCACATCTTATCAAGTTTCAATGTCTCCAGCTCTCTTTTTCTCCATGGGATAGGTTTTTCTTTCTTACATAGCTCAAGCTAATCCTCAGCATTCCTTTACAACTCAGTGGGTTACTTTCTGAAAACTATGCAACTTTCAAGATCAGAAATTACTCAGCAGTTTTCACACTCTTACACTCTTTTGTGGCAGGCTGTTTTCTAAAGGGATTCTAACAAAGAATGACTATGTGCACCTACTTTTAATTTGGAAAATGAAAATGTGACAGTGATGGCTGCTTTAATGAGAGATGATATTGTCAACACCAGGATAAAATCTATTCCCCAAACAAAGGCCTACAACAATGAGACTAGTGAGCCTTTTTGCTCATAAACTGTGTAGAAATTGCCACTCTTGGGGTTAGCTCATATGAAATGTTTTTGAATTTTAGTTTTCTGTTGGTTGCTGTTATTTAAACAAAATCACTTTCCCACTTGGAGAAAAGTTGAACCCTACTGACTACCCTAACGATAGTGAGCATATATAGAGGAATCATCTTCAGTAATTTGAAAACATTTCATTTAAAGCAAATACTATTAGAAGCTTAAGAAATGAAAAAGTTGTGAAAAATAATTTTATTCTGAATACATTTCAAGAAAATAAGCTGTTCTCCGATAACTGGTGATGGACAGCATCATATAATACATCTTTTTTTAATTTTTTAAAATTATTTTTATTTTTTTATTTTTTTTTGCGGTACGTGGGCCTCTCACTGTTGTGGCCTCTCCCTTTGCGGAGCACAGGCTCCGGACACGCAGGCTCAGCGGCCATGGCTCACGGGCCCAGCCGTTCCGCACCATGTGGGATCTTCCCGGACCGGGGCATGAACCCGCGTCCCCTGCATCGGCAGGCGGACTCGCAACCACTGCGCCACCAGGGAAGCCCCATATAATACATCTTTGAGGACTAAATGAAGACTCATTTTGAAACCAAATCAGATAGTGTAGTTTGTCTCCTCTACGCAGATCACATTAACTTAACAATTGCCGAATCTCACTTTCACAATGTTATACATATTTGTGGGAATGAAAAAGAGATGCTAAAAAAGCTATATTAGAAGCAACACTGAAAGTATTAAATTGTAGAATTTTAAGCAAAGGGAAATATGGAATAAGAATTTACAAAGGAGAAAACCTTGAAAATCTAAAAACATGAATGAAGTGATAAGGAAGAATATTAGATTAGATGTAATAAGCAAAATGATCACTTTGTTATGGTGGGCTCAGGAGAATCCCCTCCAAGGGTCCTATGATCAGGCCCTGTTCTGACAGAATGGTTCCCCTTCTTATAGGAATTAGATGGTTAGGACCAGTGCAGGTATCACTTCTAGAGACAAGCTGTATATATGCACTGTGTGAGAAAAATGTTTCACAGGATCTGTGACAAGAATCCTGTTAAAAGTCCTTTCGTTTCAGAAACTATTCATTACCTGTGTTTTATTTGTCTGTTGAAGAAGTAGGAGAACTGGCCCTTGGTATTCTGACAATAGGTAGATTTATAGATACATGGGTAGCTAAACAAATGTAATCACTTTCTAAAGATAAATTGATCTTTAGAAAATAATTATAGCAGGATGTTGAGTGGAATTCTTTCTGTTATCTGAGAACTATAGCTAAGGTCCTTTGCTGAAAATGAAATTCATTAACTAGCCTGCATTCTAAAGAGATGTGCAAGAACTCAAAGAGTCAGGACCAAATGCCACACAGAGTTTACTGAGTAAGGCACAGCCGGCCCTACTACCACCAAACACCAACCCATCAACTGCTCCCCAGAGTTTCTTTGAAGGTCTTGTGAGGAATGCAGAATTCACAGTGAGAAAGATGCCCTTTCCCCTCTGGCAAGAAAGGTAGAGAGGAACTCTCCCCTACATGAAGCTAAGTGCAAAAGGGCACAAATGTATCAATCATGAAGAATAAGGATGCTTACAGGATGGAGAGACTAGCACTTCATCTCCCAGGATCTCTGCATAAGCAAGAGACTTGCTGATTAGCCTAAATAAGCAGACCTAATGATGACTAATAGGGTGACCAGAATGGGGGTCTAAGAAGCTGTAGTTGTTTTTGTTTTAAGTTGATCTGGTAACCTGGATGTATAGACATGGTTAACAGTGATTCCTGGGAGAACCCCAGGAATACTACCAGGATGATAAATATCTGTTGGACAATTATTATTTTATGTGTATACGTTAGTTGCTATGTAGCAAGTCTGATTTAAAGAGAATGATATTAAAGTTATTATTAATTTTCAAAGTATACAGTAGTCTCTCTTAAAAAAATTCTCTAACAAAAGTTACCACATCTGACCAGAGAATCATGGTAGTATTTTCAAACATTCCTGGTAATATCCATTTTTCAATAAACAAATAAATTGTTCTTCTATTTATGGCAATGACATCGTTTAGAAGCTGGGTTTGACCAGCAAGTATGTATGTTTGTCTACAAAGTCTCCAGCAATCTGTGATCATTCAGGAACATTTGTTCTCTTTGAACCAGGAACCACAAATATAAATTCCTCTTTCCTTCCAATGCTTCCTCATGCCAAGAACCCCCAAGTGAGTCCAAGTAATTGCATGCTTATTTCTTTCATTTAATCTTTAATTTCCCAGTATTAATATATGAATAATGTTGATTTTATTGTAATGAACCCAAGATGCCAATCAAATTTGCTACGGTTTCTGGTCTCAAAGCCAGAACAGAGATGACCAGAAGGAGATCATATCTTCATTCACTCATCTATTTAAAAGATTGTATAAAATCTCTATCTATGCAATATTGTTATTTGTAAGAAATATATATTTGGTCTTTGTCCATGGTTCCTGGCTCACAATTTCTAAAACCCTTGGAATTTCCTGAGCAATAAGAACAATGAGAACTTTTTTTCTTAGAATATTTGGTCTCTGGTCTTAAGTTCTTGAAATAGCTTCAGAGTCATAAAGATGAAGTGGGTGTCTTGTTATTCATAACAAGACCTTTTCCATCATAACCAGGTTTATATTAATGAGGTAACTTTAGGAAAGCATCTAAGGATGGGTGTTGGTTGCCAGGGGAACAAAACATGAACAGAAGGGTGAGACTGAGAGTGCCTGATTTCCAGGTAGGAGAGAGGGGCTGGAGATTGAATCAATCACCAATGGGCAATGATTTAATCAATTATGCCTATGTAATAAAACCTCCATAAAACCCCAAAGGGACATGGTTTGGAGAGCTTCCAGGTTGGTGAACACATGGAGATTCAGAGAGAATGGCACACCCAGAGGGAGCATGGAAACTCTGCATCCCACCCCCCCCCCACGTCCTTTTCCCTTATGCATATCTTCCATCTTGCTGTTCCTGAGTTACACCCTTTTATGATAAACCAGTAATCCAATAAGAGAATGTTCCTTTGAGTTCTGTGAGCCACTCTATCAAATTAATTGAACTCAAGGAGGTCATGGGAATCTCTGATTTATAGCCAGTAGGTCAGAAGTACAGGTAACAACCTGGACTTTCAAATGGCATCTGACATGAGTGGCAGTCTTGTAGGACTGACACATTAACTTCTGGGTTCAAGCTTGGTTCTTCAGACAATATAAACATTAATCAGACAGAGATATGCTCTCAATGAGCTTACAATATGAGTAGTCATGATAGGTATGTCCAAAATTATGATTCAGGACATAAATGGTAAAAGAGATTCAGAGAAAATTTTTGGTACTTCGATGGAAGGAAAGATCATTTATGGCTGGCTGGGTTCAGTCATTCAAAAAAGGTTAGCTTCTAAGTGATTTGTCATCCCTATAGTTAAGTTAAAATACGGTCAATTTCAGACCATGTTGTCTGAGCTTATTTTTAATAAGAATTGAGTATAACTTTTTCTATAAGTAAATTTATTGAAAACATACAGGAAACTTAAAAAAAAAATTCTGAACCACATCCAAGACCCTACTGAATCATATTAGCAATAATAAAATTATTATCTTCATGATACTAGACTTAAGCAATGCAAACAGTCTTTTAGTTCATGATTCAAGGTGAGTCAGCTATATCTTACAAGAATCAAACCCAAAACTTGAATACTTACTTTACAAGAATCTAGAGAAACTGTGTTTCACTTTCTCATGTTCTCCAAAACTGCAGACATTTACCTTTTAATTGCTTTTTATATTCTTCATGCAAATTTTGAAACTACTGTATCACTTTTAATATTTTATCACCAGAATCAAGGTAATATAGTGATAGTTCTCATAAATGTGACTTAGTTACATTTGTTAATTTGACATTTTAAACTATCTATGAAATATTTAATATAAATACCTCCATGTTTTCAGGTAATGGGAAACCAAATATAGAAGACTTATGACATTCAATTATTTCTCCATCTCAGAAAGATTTTAATAGATATATAAAATATTTTTACATTAAAATGTGTCTGGAACTCTGATATATGAAAATCATCTAAAATCGATTTTAAATATCTGCTTATTTAATTATATATCTCAAAAAGTAACTCTCAAATATTTTTAACATGCCACCTTGGAATATTTTCCTATCCTATAGATTATTAATAATAACACTTAAATTATTGGTTCTTTTTGTTATTACCAATACATATGATATATCCAATGGAACTCATAATTTAAAAATTTTAAATATAATCTGCAAGGCTCTGGAAAGAAGGCACCAAGTAGCCATTCAAGAGAAAGGTATAGATACAGATCACTGTGTACCATACGTAATTGAGTTTTATATAAATCTGTGAAATGGGTGTTACATAAACTTAGTTTTCCTGAAACTCACTCCATAATGACCATAGTCTGGTGACTATCTTACTGTTTTGAAACTGTAGCTGATGGCCAAAGCTACATTCCTTCAGAGGATCTAGAACAAAACCTTTAGAAAAACATTTGGCAATATTGCTATGTTAAACTAGATACCATGTTGTTTTGCCTTTATCTATAAATCCTCCACAGATAATTGCCTGGCAAATCAAATCAACCAAGTCTGGAGTCAGACAATCCTATTTTCAAATTATGTATCCCCTATTTACCATCTTCATGGTTTTGAGAAATTTTATCTACTTCTCATAGTCTCATTGTTTAAATCTCCAAAATGGAAAAAGAACTACTATTCCTACTATCATGGAATGGCATTTGTGATGATTAAATGATTAATGTAGTTTTTTTTTTTTGCGGTACGCGGTCCTCTCACTGTTGTGGCCTCTCCCCTTGCGGAGCACAGGCTCCGGACGCGCAGGCTCAACGGCCATGGCTCATGGGCCCAGCCACTCCGCGGCATGTGGGATCTTCCCGGACTAGGGCACGAACCCGTGTCTCCTGCATCGGCAGGCGGACTCTCAACCACTGCGCCACCAGGGAAGACCCTAACATAGATTTTTAATAGTCTTACAGTACATGTAAGGAGGATGGTGATCATTCAATAGAAAGACACAGAAAATATCATTGTTTCAGATCCCCATTTCTGGATGCTTTACAAAGAGGGTAGAAAAATTTTCATTCTCAGCGGCAGTGTATGTAAATGTCTATTTTGTTGTCCTTGCATAATCACTGGGTTACTTCATTTTTTAAGCATTTGTTAATTTGGTGATTGAAAACTTACTTTACTATAATTTTACCTTTATTCTCTTTGAAAATCAGTGCTTACATATTTTTTCAAAGTTTATTTGATATTTGCATTTTTTGTAAATCGTCTCTTCACATACTTGGTACATTTACTAATTAGGATTCTTTTTGTATTTATTTACTAAATGTGTTCATAATTTGTTTGCCATTATTTTATAACTCGACCAAAAATTTTTTAACCAAATGAATAAATGAATGAATGGCTGAGAGGAATTTTTAGTATCACAAATAGAACAAATATATCCTTAGAACTTATTTAGTTTTTACATAACTTTAACTTTAATTTTGGAAAAATGGAGATAGAAAATTTATGTAAGTAATTTTAAAAGGAAGACTGGGGCTTCCCTGGTGGCGCAGTGGTTGAGAGTCCGCCTGCCGATGCAGGGGACCGGGAGGTTCGTGCTCCGGTCGGGGAGGATCCCACATGCCGCGGAGCGGCTGGGCCCGTGAGCCATGGCCGCTGATCCTGCGCATCTGGAGCCTGTGCTCCGCAACGGGAGAGGCCACAACAGTGAGAGGCCCGCGTACCGCAAAAAAAAAAAAAAAAAAAAGGAAGACTGATTTGCATTTTAGTTAGAAATTAAATACACTGGCATATCGTCTTTAATTAATTATATAATCTCTGTAACATGGAAGGCTTGAAATTTGCATCATCTTTTTCACAGGTCACTTTTGTCTCATAAATTTAACAACCCTAAAAATTGTTCATTAAAAACAAGATTTGACTAATCTTGAGATTCTCAATATCAAGTCTTTCAATACAGAGATTCAGTTAAACAAGTCACTCACTATTATTCATTGACTTGGCGAGGGATTTTGGATAATTCATTGCATTTACCTGTGCTTCAATTTAATAACGGGTTTAAAAATGACTTTATATTCCATGAATAGGGTATACTCCAATTAAAACAACAGGATATTAAAATTCTAATTTCAAAATAAAGATATTAGTGTAAAATTACTAGTGTTGTTAGAATATTTTTCCTTTTATAATTACTTAATCAGAACATTCTCTTCAAATTGTGATTATCTAAGAAGTATCTGTTACCATTAATTTCTGATGTAAGCAAATTTGGAAGTGCTATAAAAAGTTACAAGGTCAGAGTGTACTGAAACAAGATAAATCACAACTGCTGACAAATATGTCTGGAGTTGGTGTAAATTAATAGAAAAATACAATGTAATTCACAGTAATTCATTTGGTATATTACTGTTCTGGTAAATATTACTTTAATTAAGAATCAGTTATAATGTTCTCTTTTGGGTGCTCTTTCCAAAATTTAAGTAATTATTCAACAAGCTTCACTTGGGAGAAACAAAACAGCAGAAGGAGCACAGAGGAAAACAGGACCACTGACCAGGAAACCTGATTAAAGTAGTTGACCCTTGAACAATGCAGGTTTGAACTGCTCAGGTCGATTTATACGTGGGTATTTTTCAATAGCAAATACTACAGTGCTACAGGGTCCATGGTTGGTTGAATGCAAGGATGCAAAGGAACCACGGATATGGAGGGCTGACTATAAATTATATTCAGATTAATTCTCTGAGTTGTTTAAGAGTCAACTATAACTGTAAATCTCTGACTTTTCTATCAATATCCAGATACCAGCATCTCCTATATGTACCTCGCTTTGCTACATGTAATTCTCTTCATTTCCATGCAGTATTCTGAAGCGGTTACTCCCTCTTATCACGCTAATTATATGTGCTGCTAACTTGTTAACTGAGATAATATTCCTACAATAAAATGCTGAGCAAAGGACAAATTCTTTTTACCATGAAGCTGTTACTGGAGCAATATAGACATAGAAAACCTTGATTTCCAAAGTTACACTGGTGCTATTATGAAGGAATGCTCATCCTTATACTCTAGTGTTAGTAAACATGTGTGCTCACAATGCCTTTCCCACCATGGTAGGTACAAGAGAAACGGGACTTCACAAAAGGAACATAACAAAAGTTCTCTTCAGGAATTCACTCACAAAAGATCTATTTAAGATACACCCTTAAGTCAGGATAAAACAATGGCATTATTTAAATTATTATTAAATACACTGGAATTAGTATTTCCACAGTAGCAAAGCATATGAAATAAAGACACCCAATGCTTGGCAATATAAAAATATCAAGAAACAAACATGTCAAGACTTGAATTGAAAGATGGGAAAATGTAGTCATAACAGGAAGGATTTCAGCAGTTTTTGGCATACAAACATCCTGTGTATCAGTACTTATTTTGGTCTGAAAACTTAAAAAAAAGAAGAAAGTTTTCTTAATCATTGTCAGGGCACAAGCATTCTTAGTTTATGAAACAGTTTATGAATCATGTAGCAGGGAAGTAGTCGTCCATGATTTTAATACTCAACAATTTGGCACATTTCCTCTTCTGTAGGACTCCTTTTCATTGTATCATGTGCTAATTGTTCATATTTCTCCAGCACAGCTAATAACTAGTCCATTTGTAAAACCAAAGGTGTGTGTTCATTATTTAGGCATATTTTTTCCTTATCTTTCCAGCTGGAGCTGATCCATAATATAATGGAACAAAGTTGCATAAAATGAACCTGGCTCTCTTCCCACTGATTGGTCTTTGCTAGATTGAGATATCTTAGGTCCACTGCAAATGTGAGAGTACTGGAAGTATCAAGGGGAGCTTTGCCTGTTATATGTAGGTCTTGCATATCTATTTCTTACTGTTGGAAAAATCACTGAAAAATTATTTTCATTACATTGGCAAATATAGTCTTCCCTTCTCCTACTTACACAGAATTATAACTGTTCAATCAGATTAATGCCCTTCTACCTATAGCCACAATATACATAAACTCTATTCTTCTAGAACAAGAGAGTGTTTTACAAATTATAAGCAGTAATTAATCTATTTTAATGTGAACTGCTAGAATCTTAACAGTGCAGTTCTTCTACAGCTCACTACCACCATCAGCATATATATCTATAGCTTCCAGCAGCAGAGATGACTGTAAACTGGCTATTCCAAAAATAATGAGACGAATAAAAGGTACAACAGGAGCAGAACCTACACTTATCTTTTGATGAGTTTTTCTACTTACTAAATCAGGACAAACCAGGCTCTGCCTTCGGAGAAAAGACAGTTCATAGGCACTGCAAATTCCATGCTGGAGGATTTACAAATAGATTTTCTTTTTCAATCAGATCTAATTTAGTCTAGTAAAACTGTGCATTCTCTAGTTTTGTGTCCTAGCATTTATCTTCGCCCAGATAACCCCTGGGAAATATGTGCCTATATTTAACTTGAAGATGAAAGAAAATATGAAATTTAGTGGTAGACATTGTTGGAAACTATATCAACACTAAAAGTGTTTAAGGTTTTTTTTTTTTTTTCTTATCTGCCTGTCTACTTCTACCGAAAAATCATCTGCAGATCTTCAGAAAATACACACGAAAACATGTGCAATCCCCACACATGAGTCTGAGACTCATACCATTTTGAATTTAGGGCAAAACTATGTTGCACAAATTCCTCATATATTCTTAGTGACTGAACTCCTTGGTTTTTCTAAAAGTTTTCACAAAAGTTAAATTAATCCTGTGACTGAAGGAACATTTAAAGGCCTAAATCAGGAGATCGGGGAAGATGGCAGAAGAGTAAGACACGGAGATCACCTTCCTCCCCAAAGATACACCAGAAATACATCTACCCGTGGAACAACTCCTAAAGAACACCTACTGAATGCAGGCAGAAGACCTCAGACCTCCTAAAAGGCAAGAAAGTCCCCACGTACCTGGGTAGGGCAAAAGAAAAAAAGAATAAACAGAGACAAAAGGATAGGGACGGGACCTGCACCAGTGGGAGGGAGCTGTGAAGGAGGAAAGGTTTCCACACACTAGGAAGCCCCTCCACTGGTGGAGACTGTGGGTGGCAGAGGAGGAAAGCTTCGGAGCCGCGGAGGAGAGCACAGCAACAGGGGTGCAGAGGGCAAAGCGCAGATATTCCCGCACAGAGGATCGGTGCCGACCTGCACTCGCCAGCTGGAGAGGCTTGTCTGCTCACCCACCAAGGCGGGCGGGGATGGGAGCTGAGGCTCGGGCTTCCGTTGGAGCGCAGGGAGAGGACTGGGGTTGGCGGCGTGAACACAGCCTGCAGGGAGTTAGTGCACCATATCTAGCCGGGAGAGAGTCTGGAGAAAAGTCTGGACCTGCTGAAGAGGCGAGAGACTTTTTCTTCCCTCTTTGTTTCCTGGTGCGCGAGGAGAGGGGATTAAGAGCGCTGCTTAAAGGAGCTCCAGAGATGGGCGCGAGCCGCGGCTAACAGCGCGGACCCCAGAGACGGGCATGAGATGCTAAGGCTGCTGCTGCTGCCACCAAGAAGCCTGTGTGCGAGCACAGGTCACTATCCACACCCCCCTTCCGGGGAGCCTGTGCAGCCCGCCACTGCCAAGGACCCAGGATCCAGGGACAACTTCCCAGGGAGAATGCACGGCGCGCCTCAGGCTGGTGCAACGTCACACTGGCCTCTGCCACCGCAGGCTCGCCCCGCACTCCGTACCCCTCCCTCCCCTTGGCCTGAGTGAGCCAGAGTCCCCGAAGCAGCTGCTCCTTTAAAGAGACCCCAAACACAGTAAGATAAGCAAAATGAGAAGACAGAAAAACACACAGCACATGAAGGAGCAAGATAAAAACCCACCAGACCTAACAAATGAAGAGGAAATAGGCAGTCTACCTGAAAAAGAATTCAGAATAATGATAGTAAAGATGATCCAAAATCTTGGAAACAGAATAGACAAAATTCAAGAAACATTTAACAAGGACCTAGAAGAACTAAAGATGAAACAAGCAACGATGAACAACACAATAAATGAAATTAAAAATACTCTAGATGGGATCAATAGCAGAATAACTGAGGCAGAAGAACAGATAAGTGACCTGGAAGATAAAATAGTGGAAATAACTACTGCAGAGCAAAATAAAGAAAAAATAATGAAAAGAACTGAGGACAGTCTCAGAGACCTCTGGGACAACATTAAACGCACCAACATTCGAATTATAGGGGTTCCAGAAGAAGAAGAGAGAAAGAAAGGGACTGAGGAAATATTTGAAGAGATTATACTTGAAAACTTCCCTAATATGGGAAAGGAAATAGTTAATCAAGTCCAGGAAGCACAGAGAGTCCCATACAGGATAAATCCAAGGAGAAACATGCAAAGACACATATTAATCAAACTGTCAGAAATTAAATACAAAGAAAACATATTAAAAGCAGCAAGGGAAAAACAACAAATAACACACAAGGGAATCCCCATAAGGTTAACAGCTGATCTTTCAGCAGAAACTCTGCAAGCCAGAAGGGTGTGGCAGGCCATATTTAAAGTGATGAAGGAGAAAAACCTGCAACCAAGATTACTCTACACAGCAAGGATCTCATTCAGATTTGATGGAGAAATTAAAACCTTTACAGACAAGCAAAAGCTGAGAGAGTTCAGCACCACCAAACCAGCTTTACAACAACTGCTAAAGGAACTTCTCTAGGCAAGAAGCACAAGAGAAGGAAAAGACCTACAATAACAAACCCAAAACAATTAAGAAAATGGGAATAGGAACATACATATCGATAATTACCTTAAATGTAAATGGATTAAATGCTCCCACCAAAACACACAGATTGGCTGAAAGGATACAAAAACAAGACCCATATATATGCTGTTTACAAGAGACCCACTCCTGACCTAGAGACACATACAGACTGAAAGTAAGGGGATAGAAAAAGATATTCCATGCAAATGGAAACCAAAAGAAAGCTGGAGTAGCAATTCTCATATCAGACAAAATAGACTTTAAAATAGACTATTAGAAGAGACAAAGAAGGACACTACATAATGATCAAGGGATCGATCCAAGAAGAAGATATAACAATTGTAAATATTTATGCACCGAACATAGGAGCATCTCAATACATAAGGCAAATACTAAAGCCATAAAAGGGGAAATCGACAGTAACACATTCATAGTAGGGGACTTTAACACCCCACTTTCTCCAATGGACAGATCATCCAAAATGAAAATAAACAAGGAAACACAAGCTTTAAATGATACATTAAACAAGATGGACTTAATTGATATTTATAGGACATTCCATCCAAAAACAACAGAATACACATTTTTCTCTGGTGCTCATGGAACATTCTCCACGATAGATCATATCTTGGGTCACAAATCAAGCCTTGGTAAATTTAAGAAAATTAAAATTGTATCAAGTATCTTTTCTGACCACAACGTTATGAGACTAGATATCAATTACAGGAAAAGTTCTGTAAAAAATACAAACACATGGAGGCTAAACAATACACTACTTAATAACGAAGTGATCACTGAAGAAATCAAAGAGGAAATAAAAAAATACCTAGAAACAAATGACAATGGAGACACGACAACCCAAAACCTATGGGATGCAGCAAAAGCAGTTCTAAGAGGGAAGTTTATAGCAATAAAATCCTACCTTAAGAAACAGGATACATCTCGAATAAACAACCTAACCTTGCACCTAAAGCAATTAGAGAAAGAAGAACAAAAAAACCCCAAAGTTAGCAGAAGGAAAGAAATCATAAAAATCAGATCAGAAATAAATGAAAAAGAAATGAAGGAAACGATAGCAAAGATCAATAAAACTAAAAGTTGGATCTTTGAGAAGATAAACAAAATTGATAAACCATTAGCCAGACTCATCAAGAAGAAAAGGGAGAAGACTCAATTCAATAGAATTAGAAATGAAAAAGGAGAAGTAACAACTGACATTGCAGAAATACAAAAGATCATGAGAGATTACTACAAGCAACTCTATGCCAATACAATGGACAACCTGGAAGAAATGGACAAATTCTTAAAAAAGCACAACCTTCTGAGACCGACCAGGGAGAAATAGAAAATATAAACAGACCAATCACAAGCACTGAAATTGAAACTGTGATTAAAAGTCTTCCATCAAACAAAAGCCCAGAACCAGATGGCTTCACAGGCGAATTCTATCAAACTTTTAGAGAAGAGCTAACACCTATCCTCCTGAAACTCTTCCAAAATATAGCAGAGGGAGGAACATTCTCAAACTCATTCTACGAGGCCACCATCACCTTGATACCAAAACCATATAAGGATGTCACAAAGAAAGAAAACTACAGGCCAATATCACTGATGAACATAGATGCAAAAATCTTCAACAAAATACTAGCAAACAGAATCAAACAGCACATTAAAAGGATCATACACCATGATCAAGTGGGGTTTATTCCAAGAATGCAAGGATTCTTCAATAAACGCTAATCAAGCAACGTGATACACCATATTACCAAATTGAAGGAGAAAAACCATATGATCATCTCAATAGATGCAGAGAAAGCTTTTGACAAAATTCAACACTCATTTATGATAAAAACCCTGCAGAAAGTAGGCATAGAAGGAAATTTCCTCAACATAATAAAGGCCATATATGACAAACCCACAGCCAACATCGTCCTCAATGGTGAAAAACTGAAAGCATTTCCACTAAGATCAGGAATAAGACAAGGTTGCCCACTCTCACCACTCTTATTCAACATAGTTTTGGAAATTTTATCCACAGCAATCAGAGAAGAAAAGGAAATAAAAGGAATCCAAGTCGGAAAAGAAGAAGTAAAGCTTTCACTGTTTGCAGATGACATGACACTATACATAGAGAATCGTAAAGATGCTACTAGAAAACTACTAGAGCTAATCAATGAATTTGGTAAAGTAGCAGGATACAAAATTAATGCACAGAAATTTCTGGCATTCCTATACACTAATGATGAAAAATCTGAAAGTGAAATCAAGAAAACACTCCCATTTACCATTGCAACAAAAAGAATAGAATATCTAGGAATAAACCTACCTAGGGAGACAAAAGAACTGTATGCAGAAAATTATAAGACACTGATGAAAGAAATTAAAGATGATACAAATAGATGGAGAGATATACCATGTTCTTGGATTGGAAGAATCAACATTGTGAAAATGACTCTACTACCCAAAGCAATCTACAGATTCAGTGCAATCCCTATCAAACAACCAATGGCATTTTTCACAGAACTAGATCAAAAATTTTCACAATTTGTATGGAAACACAAAAGATCCCAAATAGCCAAAGCAATCCTGAGAAGGAAAAACGGAGCTGGAGGAATCAGGCTCCCTGATTTCAGACTATACTACAAAGCTACAGTAATCAAGACAGTATGGTACTGGCACAAAAACAGAAAGACAGATCAATGGAACAGGATAGAAAGCCCTGAGATAAACTCACGCACATATGGTCATCTCATCTTTGATAAAGGAGGCAGGAATGTACAGTGGAGAAAGGAAAGCCTTTTCAATAAGTGGTGCTGGGAAAACTGGACAGGTACATGTAAAAGTATGAGATTGGATCACTCCCTAACTCCATACGCAAAAATGAGCTCAAAATGGATTAAAGACCTAAATGTAAGGCCAGAAACTATCAAACTCTTAGAGGAAAACATAGGCAGAACACTCTATGACATAAATCACAGCAAGATCCTTTTTGACCCACCTCCTAGAGAAATGGAAATAAAAACAAAAATAAACAAATGGGACCTAATGAAACTTCAAAGCTTTTGCACAGCAAAGGAAACCATAAACGAGACCAAAAGACAACCCTCACAATGGGAGAAAATATTTGCAAATGAAGCAACTGACAAAGGATTAATCTCTAAAATTTATAAGCTGCTCATGCAGCTCAATAACAACAACAACAGAAACTCCCAAAAATGGGCAGAAGACCTAAATAGACATTTCTCCAAAGAAGATATACAGACTGCCAACATGAAAGAATGGTCAACATCATTAATCATTAGAGAAATGCAAATCAAAACTACAATGAGATATCATCTCACACCAGTCAGAATGGCCATCATCAAAAAATCGAGAAACAATAAATGCTGGAGAGGGTGTGGAGAAAAGGGAACACTCTTGCACTACTGGTGGGAATGTGAATTGGTACAGCCACTATGGAGAACAGTATGGAGGTTCCTTAAAAAACTACAAATAGAACTACCATATGACCCAGCAATCCCACTACTGGGCATATACCCTGAGAAAACCATAATTCAAAAAGAGTCATGTACCAAAATGTTCATTGCAGCCCGGAGATGGAAACAACCTAAGTGTCCATCAGCAGATGAATGGATTAAGAAGTTATGGCACATATATACAAGGGAATATTACTCAGCCATAGAAAGAAATGAAATTGAGCTACTTGTAATGAGGTGGATGGACCTAGAGTCTGTCATACAGAGTGAAGTAATCAGAAAGAGTAAGACAAATACCGTATGCTAACACATATATATGGAATTTAAGAAAAAAATAAAAATGTCATGAAGAACCTAGGGGTAAGACAGGAATAAAGACACAGACCTACTAGAGAATGGACTTGAGGATATGGGGAGCGGGAAGGGTAAGCTGTGACAAAGTGAGAGAGTGGCATGGACATATATACACTACCAAATGTAAAATGGATGGCTAGTGAGAAGCAGCCGCATAGCACAGGGAGATCGGCTCGGTGCTTTGTGACCACCTAGAGGGGTGGGATAGGGAGGGTGGGAGAGAGGGAGACGCAAGAGGGAAGAGATATCGGAACATATGTATATGTATAACTGATTCACTTTGTTATAAAACAGAAACTAACACACCATTGTAAACCAATTATACTCCAATAAATATGTTAAAAAAAAAGAGGCCTAAATCAGTAACAGGAACTTCTTCCCAACTGAGATTATTTTGTATACATAATATATATGTAATACATATAAGTATATGTATCTATATATAGTATTACAATTGTAACTAGGTGTCTTTGCTACTCTATTGTTGAGGCAAGAAAATTAAGACTAAAAGAGATCAGAACGGGTAGCTGAGAATATATACTGACTTAGACATTTGATCCAGAATATATGAAATAAGACTTCATTAAAAATCAAAATTCAACATCTGCTACCAAGTTTGTGTTATCCAAATACTAGTTCCCATTAAAGGAACCACACCTTCTTGGAGAAATAGCTGATTTCCAGATGAGGGGAGGATATATAAAAGATGAGCCAGGGACATGTGCTGAGAAGGATGGAAGTTGCCAGAGTCAAGCCAGAGGGATTCTACTGGTCAAAGATAGACTAATTTCATCATCAAAAGGAATCATAACTACAACTGATCAAAACACATCAAATATTTAAAACTCCATATATTCAAACGACACTAATAAACGTTACTAGAACCAACGAAGTGTACTCAAGTTTATTAGAACCAGCTTATTATAATGAAAGTTGGTAAATAAAAGGAAAATATCAAGAATTTATCATGTTTTCCTGCATAATAGAGAATTCTTTATTGAAGATTCCAGCTAAAAATATGAAAGGTGTACTTAGAATTAGAAAATTGCTATTTTGTAATCCTAATAAATAACAGATCTAGGTAATGACCATCAGTGCATTTTTCTAAATTAAATATTGATGGGGAATTTATAATGCAGAAATAAAGATAACAACCCCTGAAACCACTGATGAATTTTAGCATCACTAAAAGTGGGCTTTATGATATAATATCAAAAAATCTGAACTTGAACATGATAGATCCTCTGGATATAACTACCAGTTTACATGTAATAGGTGATAGCAGAATAAGTTACAGACACCATGAGAAATGAGTCAATCAAATCCAAAATGGGTAACATTCTACTGGACAAATGAATCACTTTCTTGGTAAATCAATGACATTTACAAAAAAAGAGCACAGATAGCGTCCATTATAATATTAAAAATACATCACAAATAAGTGTAATGTTTGGACATTGTTTGGCTCTTGATTTGAACAGATCAACTCTACAAAGATATTTTAGAGTTAATGATGGGAAACCTGAATAGGAACTGGGTATTAGATACTATTAAGGATTTTGCTAGTATAAATTACCATTGCTAGTATAAATTACCATGGTTGAATTTTGTCCCCCAAAAATGACATGTTAGGGCCCTAATCCCCAATACAGCAGAATGTGAACTTAGTTGGAGAAAGTCTTTACAGAGGTAATCAAGTTAAAATTAGGTCACTAGTGTGGGCCCTAATCCAATATGACTGACTGTCATAAAGGGGAAAATTTGGACACTGAGACTCACACACATAGAATGTGATGTAAAGAGACACAGGGAGAGGATGACCATCTCCAAGCCAGAAGAGATTTCAGACTTCTAGTTTCCAGAACTGTGAGACAATACATTTCTGTTTTCTTAAGTCACCCAGTCTGTGGTTCTCTGTTACGGCAGCCCTAGCAAATTAATACACCATATACATTTTTTTATTAGTTGGAAATACATTGTGAAGTATTTGCACGTGAAATGGCATGATGTGTGAGATTTCCACTAAAATTATCTAGCAAAACTGTATGTTGAGAGAAGACATGAAATAAGATTAGAAAATTATTCATAATTATTAAAGATGAGTTATGGGTACATAGGGTTAATCATATTATATTGCTTTATTTGGTGTGATTAAAAAGGTCCATAAGAAAGATTTTCTTAGAATAAAATAAAAGTATAAAATCAATGTTTGAGATTAAACATGAACATACAGGTGAAATTAAAGCTGGCTTCCAGAACTACATTTGGACTTGTGTATAGAACCAAAGTGCAAAACCAAGAAATCTAGCTGGAGAAATGCCATTCATTAGTTTGATGATGATGATTTATACCCAGATTCATGCCTTTTATAGTATTGATAAGCTCACTCTAACAACTCACTTTTTAAAAAGGTTTTTACAAATGTTGTGCAAAAATTTTACTATTTTATAAATCCAGTATAAAATATTAAATATCAAAGACACTCTTCTAAATATACGCTATTATATTAAGAACATTCCTGGGTGCTTCAGGGGGGAAAAAACAAAAAACATAAGCCCCTTTTAAAGTACAGAGATTCAAATTCATCCTGCAAAGTGACACTTAGCCGCCTGACATTCCTCCACATTTTAGCATGGGCTACAGTGAGAAGAGGTTGACTGTTTACTTCTTTTTAAATATATGAAATATAAAGCTGTTTTAAAATTTACTGATAATCAATATAGTAGACAGGTGGGTTCTATGTCTAAAATTAGTTTCAGGAAAAACTAATGGGTCAAAGAGAAAAATATGCTTTAGATACTTTTTTTTTTTTTTTTGCAGTATGCGGGCCTCTCACTGTTGTGACCTCTCCTGCTGTGGAGCACAGGCTCCAGACGCGCAGGCTCAGCGGCCATGGCTCACGGGCCCAGCCGCTCAGCGGCATGTGGGATCTTCCCGGACCGGGGCACGAACCCGTGTCCCCTGCATTGGCAGGCGGACTCTCAACCACTGCGCCACCAGGGAAGCCCTAGATACATTTTTTTAAAGCCACATTTATGCAGCTTAGTAAAAAGCAGCCCTAGTTAAGAAATATGATTAGCAAAATTAATTGTCACCACTCTCCCACTACACTATGCTCTACTATCTCAAACCTATCCTAGATTCTTATACCTTTATTTTGTTCCTCTCTGGCTGCTAATACCAATACACACTTTCCAGAAAATGGCTGAGTGGTGCTGACATTTAATGCCCTATTTACCTTCTTCTTTTTCACTACCTGTGACACTCTTTTGGAATGTGGTTGGCCTGCATCCAGTTTTTGAATATTTAGTTCTAGGTTTTGTTTCCAAATAAGGGTTTTCATCCTTTAGAGAGCCTAGCACCAAAAAAAAAAAAAAAAAAAAGATGTTAAAATGTGTAACCCTAATATCTTCATAATAACTTAGTGTACAAGGCAACTTTATGATGCTCTTTCATACAGCTGAGTGACATAATATCTAATGATTACTCTATAATAAAATTAATATCAAATACATCTGAGGTTAAAAGTTAAGGAAGGCTAAGGATCAAATTACTCTTTAAAAAAATGTAAACAAACTCTTGTAAGACTGGTGTTTTAACTGGCTAATGATTCATTTTTTCACATTTTCATTTTGAAAATTCTTTTTTTAATAGTTCCTAAATTACTCTTTGGACATGGAAATTATTTTTGAGTACTGAATTATAGGCTAGGAAACTGCTACTGCTCACTGGTTCTGATAATATTCACAACAAAAACGGGGATATACATATAAATATCTCCAGTGCCCCTCTCCTCTCTCCTCCATCATATTGTATCATATCATATCACATTATATTTCATATCATGTTATAATATGATGAGGTGGAGAGTAAGGATAGCATCTGTTTTCTTCATGGTTTATCTACAGACCTAGAATAATGCCTGTTGTGTCATTAAGCACACAATAAGTGTGTGTTGAATGAATAAACTCATATATAAGTGAATTATCTAGGTTATTATAATCCATATTAGTAAAAAAAAAAAGTGCTAGGAATTTTTGCCAGGAATTTTTGCCATTATTTGCAAAGTGCAGACTAATCCTGCCCTTATCTTCAATTAAACTCCAAATTTCAAATTGCATTGCAGTCTCTTGTGATATTAATACAAAATTAATAAAGGAATATAATTCAAATTCAGAGTCATTTATCCATTGAGTAATTCTTAATCCCTGCCAAGACCTTCATTTATTCTATATACTTCCACTATGTGTCTTGTTTACTTATTTTTCATTCTTTTGAACCCAAGTTTAGAAAAACAATAACCACATTACTCATGCACTCATTGAATGAATATTGAGTAGAAATGATACACAAAGCACTCTCTTCTCAGTGAAGTGAGAGAAAATTATTAATAGGTCAAAGGTACTATTATCTTTGAACAAGTAGCTTTCAGGAGAGATAGGCACGTGCATGAATAACTAATAAAATAAGAGAGTACAGACAGATGTACCACAATGTTCATTGCAGCACTATTTACAATAGCCAGGACATGGAAACAACCTAAATGTCCAATGACAGATGAATGGCACATATATACAATGGAATATTACTCAGCCATAAAAAGAAACGAAATTGAGTTATTTGTAGTGAGGTGGATGGACCTAGAGTCTGTCATACAGAGTGAAGTAAGTCAGAAAGAGAAAAACAAATATCATATGCTAACGCATATATATGGAAACTAAAAAAAACCAAAATGGTACTGATGAACCTAGTGGCTGGGCAGGAATAAAGACGTAGACATAGAGAATGGACTTGAGGACACATAACAGGGGGAAGGGGAAAGCTGGGGTGAAGTGAGAGTAGCATCGACATATATACACTACCAAATGTAAAATAGATAGCTAATGGAAGCAGCAGCACAGCACAGGGAGATCAGCTTGGTGCTTTGTGACAACCTAGAGGGGTGGGATAAGAAGGGTGGGAGGGAGGCTCAAGAGGGAGGGGATATGGGAATATATGTATGCATATGGCTGATTCACTTTGTTGTACAACAGAAACTAACACAGTATTGTGAAGCAATTACACTCCAATAAAGATCTATTAAAAAAAAAAAGAGGCAAGGTTGGTAAAAAAAAAAAGAGAGAGTACATACAAAAAACTATTGGAGTTCAGTAGACTGACTACCTTTGGCTGGAGTGATCAACATATTCTCTATGGGGGAAAGTAGTATTTCAACATAAGGTGTTTGGGAAAATGGAGTCTGGATGTCAGAAAAGACATCCAAATAGACTGACCAGGAAGAGCAAAGGCACAGAATGGGAGCTGATGCATAAGATATAGAATAAAGACATATGAAAAATAGAACTGATGAAGGACACAGCTAATTGTCCTCTCAAAAATCTATTTTTCCCTTGGCCACCCATCTAGAAACTATATTTCTCAACCTTGCTTACAGCCAGATGTATCCATGTGACCAACTTCTTGTCTTGGCATACGAATGCAAATCCCTTTTCTCTGCTTTAGATGAAATCGCTTGCCCTGAATTTTCTTTGTTTCTCTCACTTTCCCATTCTCATGGGCTAAATGTTTCTGGCATTTGAATAGGGTTCAAGAACACTTGTGAAGAAAATACTCTAAAATATGGGGCCATGAGAAGAATGGTTGGTCCCTAGATGATTTCCTGGAGCAGAGCCAGTCTAGACGTTTAACATTCAGACTTTATGTTATGTCTTTGAACGCCAGGATGAGTTTAAACTTTTTTCTGTTTTTATGGTCTTTATTAGGTGAAGGAAGAAGAGAAAAGAAGATAGCTAACTTTATTTTTTTCACACTTACCATGGTGCTTTTCCAAGTTATTTCATTATAATTTGATGAGAAGAATTTATTGGAAGTGGTGCATTGAATGGATTGAAGTAAGAATAGATGACAAGATCAAATCAGTTAATATCATATATGAGAATGTAAAAGAGGGAACAGAAAGGTAAATTGTAGAAAATATAGAACTGCAGTTGTAATAGAAGATTATCTAGCTGTGATATTAGCCTAGGAGACAATGGAGATTGGGCTTCTTTCAAATTAGGTAACACAGAATAAGGAAAAGGATTTTTTTTTCTTTTTTTCTTTTTTTTTTTGCGGTACGCGGGCCTCTCACTGTTGTGGCCTCTCCCGTTGCGGAACACAGGCTCCGGACACGCAGGCTCAGCGGCCATGGCTCACGGGCCCAGCCGCTCCGCGGCATGTGGGATCTTCCCGGACCGGGGCACGAACCCGCGTCCCCTGCATCGGCAGGCGGACTCTCAACCACTGCGCCACCAAGGAAGCCCTAAATGAGGGAATTATGAATACAGTTTATGAAAAAATATATATTCAATGATGAGTTAAAAATTTAGAAGAAGAACTAACAAGAAAGCAGGACTGAAACGTCAGTTTAGAAACCATTTGCTCAAAGATAAGTTGAGAAAATAAGCTCAGTATAACACCAAATGTAAAGAGTGTACAAAACAGGCCAGATCTGAAAAGGGAAGAGGACAGGATTTCACAGATCCATATTTGATCCTAAGTAAGACAGAGCTGATAAACCTTTCATTTTAAGTTCCTTTCAAGTAGATATAACATGTTAGCTATAGATTATCGGACAGAAGAAGAAAGGTTTTGAACAGTGATTTCAACTTTTCCCTAGTGATAAAGGTAATGCATTATTCTCTTAATGTTTTTCTTTATACCTAAAGGATTCTTTCCAGATAATACTCGCATTTTCAGAACTGTCTAAATAATTCATACAAAATTTTTCTTGCTGCCGAGATTATGTCAGTAACTAAATAAAATTAAATTTTGGCTTAAGATCTCTAAGTTTATTGCCTAGGTTGCTCTTTACTCCACTCCAATAGAGAATCTGAGAACTGAAGCAGTGACTGAAACAGTGATTGCAAGTCCAGTGCAGCCCAACTCATCCCCATGCTTGAATCTCTCTACACTTCTCTTGACAAGTCCTACGTCTATCTAAATATCACCACATACTTCCTGACATCAGTGAAAGAGAATCCAAGTTTTCAATGGCTCTATTTGTTCAGAAGTCTTCCTGATATAGTAGTATAATCATTTCAACCCTCTATAGAAGATTTCCAATATAAAGATAATTCCTTTTCAACATGACTACAATTCAAATATTCAAAAACTGTTATGTCTCCTGTAAGTCTTCTTTCCAAACTAACCACTTCCAGTTCCATAAGTCATCTCTGATATAGCTGTTTGCACTACCTTTACCATACTGATCATTTACCATTCTGGGAATTCATATGCCCATATTCTGCAGATAATTAGAAGGGATCACAAAATTAAAGAGAATTTGATCAGTGCAGAATAGTCAGGAACTGCAGTCTTATCTATAATGATAAAACCATTATGCTAAAACTAGTTCAATGTTTTGCTATCTTCAAAACTTATTATGGGCCCTTCTTGTACAACTGTAAGTAATAGCAACACAACAAAGTTAGTCATTTAAAATTATCATGTCTTTAAAAAATATGCTATTAGTCTGTATGTGTGCAGCTAAATTTTTATTTAAGTAAAAGATTTTATATTAATTCTTATTCAATTTCACCTTGAATGATTCATTCTATTCTTCTAACCTGCTGAGAAAATAAGTACATCCCAATCCTATACCCAGGTTATTTATCACTGCTTTGTGTTTGGGTTTTATCATTATGCTATGCATCTCCCTTTCAAAGTAATACACAAAAATTTTTAAAAGGACAAAATTGAAAACTGAACCCAGTAGAATGCTACTAGAGGCCTCCTTCTAGGGTGATGTATTGATACATTCATTAATAAGATTTCATGTATAGTCATACAACCCATTTATGAGATTAACTTAATGTATTTTATCATCTAGACATTATTTCTCCAAATTAGTCAAAATTATTTAAAAAGTCATTTTTTTATGTAACCTGTCTAAATATAAATAATATATCATATGTACTATTATTGAAAAAAGGACTTCAGCTTTTCTGGTCTAGTTAGAACAGAAATACAAAGAAACAGACAAAACAATGACAACAACATAAGAAACTGAGGTCCTGTTGCATTTCTTATTCCTAGAGCCTATATGCTGCTCCAGGTGTTGAATTTCTTTGTAAGTACTATTAATCATCCAATTAATAAGTCATAGTAATCAATGCTGGTATCTAACGTAAGTATTATTATTGTTGGACTATACTTTTTGTTCTTTTTAAATATAAATACATTGTAGGCATTTGCAATGGTTTACTAATGCCCCTAAAAATACCTGAGTAATGTAGAGTTAACTAGTACCAACCAAGTATTTTCTAATTTGTCAATTGCCTCAATTCTCTTCCCACCAGTAATTTTTCACATTTTTTTATTATTCATGAGAAATAGAATTTTCTAAAAAAGGATGATATTGATCTTCCCCATATTTCCATTCATTGTTGGTATAAAAACTAAGTCTCTAAGCAAGAGTGAGGCAAGGAAGTTTATTTTGTTGTTGTTTCATTGTTTGTTTTGGGTGGTTATTTATATATGGATTTGAGATCTGGTGGATGGTTTAGAGACTGTGACTTGCACAATATAGGTGGGAATAAGACAAACGCACACACATACAAGTAATAGTCTGGGCAAAATGTGACACAGCTTCCTACAAGCCTACAGGGGAGGAGTTGAGATGGTTGCAGATATATATAGGTTTCTATGAGAAAGGTTGAGTTATTGAGGGCTAGACAAAAAAAATGAGAAAGTAAAAAAGTAGTTGCCATTTGTACAGGAGGGCTGAGAAAAATAGAAATGTCTAGATGAGACAGAATTTAGTCGACATTGAATAACTGGGTAGACTGTCATACAAAAAAGACAGAATGTTAGAAGAGACTTCGCTGGGATGGGGTGGGGTGGGGCTGGGTTTGAATATACACAGTAAAACCCTTGGAATATTTATTCTGGTACTAAAAAGAACGAGTTAAAGATATCAGTTTAGGAATTATAAATACAGTGGTGATCCACAAGAGTGAATCAGCTCATTCAAGGAGAGTAGTGTGAAAGCACAGGAGAGGGAAGTTCCGGGAGCCCCTTTATGTCAAGAGTGGGCGAGGCAATAAATTATGGGAGAGAGGGTACACAGAGAGAGAGACACAGAGGAAGAGCTCCCCTTGTTTAACTTGTTGCTCTAAATAAGACCCCCCCCAAAAGTCCTTTTTGTTAGCAATTTTATAAACCTCATCTTAGTTTTGGTCTTCAGCCTTCCTGATATTAGCTTGAGATTTCTGTGCCATTTCATTTATTTTCACTTTCTAATTCAATGTCTCTTTTAAAAATATGACATAATCAGCACAGCCTCAAATAACCATGTTTCCTTAAGTTATTCCTCCTCCCCCTTTTCTTTGTGAGATAAAAGACTGATGTCACCAAGGAATGTAAGGACAAATGGGAAGCCTTCCAATGACTTCCCCTTGGTACTGCAGTAAAATCTAAACTCCTTGTGGTTGTCCCATAAGTCCTTACAGGAGCTGGCTCGTGCCTCTCTGGCTTCATCACATTTAACCTTCCATCAAATATGCCTTCTTTCTGTCCTGGCATCCTCCAATATACTCCTGCCTGAGGGACGTTGCACTTGCCATTTACTCAGTCTGGAACGTGAGTTCTTTTTTCCCATAGTTTGAATCTCAGCTCACATGTTACCTTCTTGGCACAGACTTTCCTAACTAGCTTAGCTAAAGCGGATGTCTCTATTCCACTGCCCAGTCTTAATTCTTTTATACAGATATCATTATCTACACTTCTCTAATTTTTATTGGTTTGATTTGCGTCTACCAATCCACCTACATACATTAACTCCATGAAGGTAAGGGCTATGTTTCATTTACTAGTGTGTCTTCAGATTTTGGAGTAATACCAAGCAAAAAGAAGGTCCTCAGTACACAAATCTCATTAAAATGAATTAGTGACTGAATGAAGACAATTTATACTGTGCCCAAAGGAAATCTCACTACTGGTAGAAAAAGAATTGAATTTTGAAAGACTTTACCATAAAGTGAACATTAATTATGTTTACAGAAAAATATAACCATTTACAATATAGAAATCATCTATTAAATGGCTAAATATTTTTAAAATTTCTTTAATGTACAAATAATTAACATGTAAGAGTGTTGGTTTTTTTTTGCCCTTTTTTGATGGTTTCAACTCTAATGGGCCTAAACATGCCACATATTTTCCTGAGAATAAAAATGTTCCCGCCAACTTATTTCTTAAAATTGTTGGGTATTGCACACATGGAAAAGAAAGAGGAAAGGTAGGAAATTACACAGACCACAAACACACTTTTAAACCAGAAATAAAATGCAACTGATGGAGCAGCCAGTTCAAGCTGGAAGTCTATCTTCATTGTACTGAGTATACAGGAAGAGCATGAAGAGAGTGAAAAAGGAATGATGACCAAGTCTGCAGAAATAGACATAATCAGGTCTCTCCTCAAAGAAATAGATTATTTTTAGGATGAAAACCTGCAGGTCTACATACCCCAAATGTTCTAGCCATGTTGAACACATAAGCACAACAACCCACAAATAATAAAACTGGCTCAGTTAAGTGAAGTCCTTGCCAAGGGTCATAGGGCTGGTATGCGATACTGTTTCATGGAACATCATGAGCTACTGAAAACTGCCCAGGGAACACAGCATATCAATTGTTTTAACACTTTATTTTCTTGCTAAATTCAGTAACACACTTGGACACATAAAAATATTAAAGTATAAAAAATATTTTCTGTTTAATCTGATTTTGACCAACAATGAGTCAAAATTGAATGTCAGATAAAAAAAAAAAAAAGGCTGACTTGTAAATTTACCCACTGTAAAATTGGTCTTCTGATTTTTCTGCATTAGAAAAGTCATTAAAATGTTTGGCTCATTAAAATATATAGTATTTAAAATATATAGTCATTAAAATATATAGTAATTCACTGGATATAAACATTTAATATGATCTCAATCTAACTATAGCTCAAAATTGCTCATAAAGATTCAAAGAGATACTAAAATTATAGGACTATAAAACCATAAATCAGATTCTCCACTTTACTTACTGAAATGGTATCAGCCTTTCAAGTGCCAAAGATTTGAATGACTTATGAAGAGATGCCTTGTTCTATTGACATCATAAATCTATCATAGTCCGTGCCAAGGTCCGTACTTAACAGTACTTCAACTGTGAAATGCTCATTTAAATCCACAGTTCAATGATTTTCTTAAGAGATGACAGCATAATGTTGAAATTATTGATGTCAGTCTCTAATACAGCAGATTCCCTATAGAGCCACTCAAAATACATAGCTTTCTCTCACTGTGAGGGTATCAGCCATCTTTGAGTTGGATGAAAGAATGCGAAGAAAATATGTCCCATGTTATCATAGTTATGTAACATATCCTTTTTTCTAAATTGCACAATTCAGAGCTGAACTTTGAAATTCTGCTATGCTTCTACACAATGCCATAAAAATTTGACTAAATGGCATTCAAGAAAAATTTTAATAATATTATATATTCCCAAAGTTAATTATTATATAATTTATTTCATGTACATTTTAGTAAGAACTGTTCTATCTTGTTCTATTGTATCCAGTCAATGTTTATAATATATGAATTTCCTTCAAACAAATCTAAAACAATGCAAGAATTTTACAAAAACAATATTTCTTAGAAAGCTGTGTTACTTAAGATTGCGATGAGAGAATGTGCTGGCTAATTGAAAATAGGAAATTTAACAAATTATATAAGAGAAGTATTCACTTAAATTCTTCAGATACATTTGAGGACTTTCTACATGCCCGTTCAGCAATGAACAAAACAGTATTATTACAGTTTATGTGCTTACAATGAAAGGTATTTTCTAAAACAATTACTATAATAAACTCATGGGATAATTTAATATTTTTGTTCTAGGGTTCCTTATATAAAAAATGTTAGACCATTAAATCCATTCCTACTTAGTATATTTAGTGATCTTTCTTCTACCCACATAGAGAAATACAGCGATAATTTGGGGGTCTAAAAAAATGAATGGGTAAATAAGCATTTCATTCAGTAATCAAAAGCAGAATCAATTGCAACATAAACACTGCCTAGCATGGGAGTTCTAATGCATATTGTGCCTAAGGCTAGTAACCATACATAAGTAAGTGATTGCTACAGAATGTCTGAAATTCAAAGAACTGAAAAGCACATTAGGTTAGCATCCCATATGTCCTGAGTTACAAACTCATTGACCTCCATTTCTAATGCTGTAAAAATTAATATGAAATGATTTGTCCAAATTAAGACAGTCACTAACTCATAAACCAACTAACATTCATTTATTTTGTACCTTCCCTCTTTGTTAAGCACCTTTGGATTATACTGGATTATATTGAGATAATGTGTAATATGTGAAATACAGTAAATACTCAACAAATCTTGTTGATTTCTAGGAATAGTCTATTAGGCTAAAACACCATGAAGAATGTAGTGACACTGAAGAAGAAGGTACAACTCAGAAGCTAACAGCAAAGCAACCACCAGCCCACTTAACAGGGAGCTCTGATTTTTAGCTAGGGCACCTTAACAGACTTTTTACTAAATTCCACATTGTTTGTTCTGTTTTTCAGAAAGGTGGAGTAGTACTTTAATTATTTGCCCCAGGTTAAGAGAAAACTGCACCTAACACATGTTTTTTTTCCCTTCAGACAATGTTCCTCTTTCTTCAAAGTCTAAAAAGAGAGATTGGTAATGCTTCCAAGTTCCTGAGAAGCGTGATATGTACAAGCCATCCTTCATTTGTGAGCTCCTCATGGGCTTAGGAGGCAAGTAAAATTAGATCAAGAAGTCCTCCTAGGCTAAAATTAACTTCTGAAATTCTTTCTTTCTTCTGAGTCTTCCAGGATGATTGGAGAAGGAGGAATCTATAGGTGCCTCTAATCTTTGTTTTACAGATGAGAACACTGGAAACTCTTGAGATTTTTCCAGAAGACCACAAACCTATTAACATCATTCCTGGGTCCTGAAGAATACCTTGTAATTTTATCATCAGTATACTTCTGTCAGATCCCATGCCTTGCACTACATTTTATACAGGTGGTACTTAATTTATACTTGTATAAGGTAAATTCTGCCTTATAATTGAATGACCACCTATGAATAACAGTCCCGACTAAAAGATCCTTTCCTCCCTCCTCTTATGTCATCTTTCCTCTTCATTTCTTTTTCTGCTACTTTCAGATACCCCTTAGCAGCCAAAACTCTTGATTACAAGGGGGTCACAACAATGTTAAAAATTCTCCCCAAGTTATTTCTTTTTTCTCACCTCTCTAGTTATTATGATACCGGCAAGAGACCAGCAGTCCATTTCATCTCCTGTGATGAATTCCTCTAGATAATCTAAGCATAGCTGTCTCTGAAATAAAGATTAACTATACTTTATCTCTTCATATATGCAAAGTTCTACCTTTGTATCTGTGCCCATTTTGTATTTTCCTATAAAGTCGACTGAATAAACAGAAGGTTAGTTGAAGAACAGAGAGCAGAAAAAGTGGTTCTGCCAGTCAGAATTAGAAAGTGATTGTGAATTAGCTTGAGCAGGAAAGGAATTTATTTCAGGATTTAGGGTGGCTCATAACTTGTATAGAAAAAGAGAATTAGACCTGGATGAGGGGCTAGGCCATTGATTATACAGAACGGTGATGCCACAGGCATGGATATTTAGGATGCCGGCCCTGGCATCATCCCAGTAATTTTCAGCAGTGCTGTCGAAATCTCAATTTGGTTACCACCACGGTGAATAACCTGTGAACACCCTGCACACACAAAGATGTAAAGTTCACATCTGATGGGCCAAGTTTGGGTCACGTGATGACATATCTGCAGGCCAAGAACAGGGAGATGAAATATCTTCTGTTTATATATGCATAGGGATCAGTGGGGCGTTGCTTCCTGACTCTTGGAATCCCCCCCAACACTGATAACAGAATGAATATTCAGTGGTTGAATGCCAAACATCAACAAGTACTTGAGACAGAGACCAGAGAGGAATCTCTCATTTGAAGGGGTTAATTTCAAGCTTTAGATTATTATGCTTCAGCTGCATGAAGAAATAAATAAGCCATGGTGGGCAAGTCTGGAAACATGAGTGAATCATCAAGTTCCACAATATTTTTTAGGAGAAAAGTATACAAAGTCTGAAAGGCAGTGTATGCAGTGATTAACAGCACAGACTGCACAGGTATAAATACTGTTTCAGCCACTTATTAACTGTGTGACCCTGGACAAATCTGCCCAATTTTCTGTACCTCAGTCTTCTCATCTTGAAAACAGTACAGAATCAATATCTACATGTTCATTCTGAGTTCTGAACCACCAATTAAATTTTAGAACCACAACCCGTTACTAAGCTGATTTGCCTGAATTCCACTGTTAGGAACCTAAATCAAAGAGAATTTTCTGAAATGCAGATAGAGACCCTTCATTCCTAGAGATAATGGAAAATAAGCACAGCTCAATCATTAACCCCAATTCAAAAGACTCAGTACCTTTTTCTATGCATCGACTGCATTAATGCAAAGCTTTTTTATAGGTGATGCTTATGGCCACAGTGGACCCCCATTTGCATTTTCAATTCTTCATATCTATTACTAATCCTCCCTCTGCATTACACTTTGCCAAGTAAAACCATTAGTGCATAGGACATTAAAAACAAATCAATGCTTCTTTTTATAAAGGAAGTGGTCTTTTATGCATAGACCTGGAGCAGACATTTGTTGATTGCCTCCTCAATATCTAATCTCTACTAATCTCTCTTCAACAGCACCCAGACTTTCTTCCAGCTAATCCACATCACTTCATTCCCTGCCTCTTGAGCCTCAGGTACAGAAAGCCACATTGCTTAAACCAGATAGCAAATTCCATACTCTGGGCTGCAGACTTTGGTTCAGGGATGATCAAGCCAATGAACCATAAGGAGGTATTTACTGGGACTGCCAGGAGAGCAGTTCCCCCTCTTTTTTAGGGGAGCTACCAGAACAGATGCCTTCTCTTTCTCCAGATTTCATGCTGTGAAGTTATGAGGCTTGACCCCTCTGTGGCCATCATGTGGAAAGCCGACCTAAATATTATGCCTACACACAGCGTGTGCACAGCTAGAGAATTACAGAGAAAAAAGCCAAAATCTGGATGACATCATGAACATTTAGTTCAAACTGTGCCTCAAGTCAGTAAAATCTCTTATTTTGTAGATATATAAGTCAAATTATTTTTTATGCCAGTTTGGGTTAGGTTTTCTACCGTGTGCAAGTGAAAGATTCCTAATTCAGAAGCAAACTAGAAAATGATCAGAAAATATATTCTTACATGTAAGAACAAAAATAATGGATATTATATTTACCAAAAAATTGCCTACTGCAATACATTCAGCAGAGAAACAATCAGAAGTTGTTTCAGAAGGAATCACAGATTGAGACTCAGAGTAGTTGTGATAGTAACAAATCGTTTACAAACATCAACAAATGTTTTCATATATGACTATTTATCCTCCTTTTGGACTGAAAGTATCAGTCAGATAAAAGGCATCTTAGGTTGAATTTTTTTTCACAAGTACATGAGAAAAAAAAAATCATGCCTGCCAAAAATGCTTCCACCTGACTTTTACAGTTTAACTCTGACTGCAGGTGGGAGTCGTTCAATGACTAAAATGGAGAGAAGTCTAGTTTAAAACACCCTAGAGCTCTGAAGGGAAATTATGATGTCAAAATACATCCTCCAGCAAAAGTTAATGCAGAGACACTAGTGTGCCATTGTACACTCCTCCCAAGGGTATAAAAAGAGAGAAGAAAACAGGATATTTAGAGCAAAATACATACAAAGTAGGTTATACCTTTCAAAAATATTAACTTTTCTTAACTCTTTCATTTTAAACAAGCAATATGCAAATCAGAGAGAATCAAAAACTCACATTATGTTAAATTTATATTATATGCACTACATTAGATGATTCAGTATAAAATTAGCCCATTCCAGAAAGATAGAGGTAATGAACTCTAATTTAGATTCTGCTGTGGAATCAGCTCAATGAACTTGAGCAGTACATAGACACCTTTTGACTGTCAGTTATTTCACACATTTGTACATAAGGGTATTGAAGACATTATATCACTCAGACATGAAGAATAACACACTTGAATGCATGAAAATTACAAAAATGCCTAATAACCTGATTATGTGAGTTCATTGATCCCTATTTGCTAAACTATTAGCCCTCAACCAGAAAACTGGAAATTTTTGGTATAAAGAAAAGATGTCCTCAACGTATTGCATGTCTTAGTTTCCTCACTTTTTTCTTTTCAGTTATTATTATTTTTTAAATCCAACAGTATAAAAAATTAAGGTGATGAATGCCCATGATGAGGAGATAGAACGTGTGTGTGTGTGTGTGTGTGTGTGTGTGTGTGTGTGTGTGTGTGTGTGTGGCGGGGGGGTGTTTGGTGGGTGTCAGGGGGCGTTACATAGTTGAACTAAGGAGATACTTTGGAAGTGGCTGGACCAGTAAAGAGTAAGGAGATACTGTATCTGATATAAGTGAGTATGCACATGCATATTATCAAGGTGGGTTAAGAAATAATTCTTCCACAGCAACTGACTAAATGATGCTTCAGAATTCTAGAGGCAGAAAATTCTACCCATGAAAACATACTAAATTTTTTGGGGTAGGGGGTGAGCAGGCAGTGGTGAGGTCAATAGACTTCACAGATATCAAGGTAGAAGAGATTTGATAAATTTCCCTTGAATAAAAAGAAAACAATCATATAATTTTTAACATATTTACATATAATAATACATAATTTTTGGAGGAAATATATGCTAAAATTATATATATGCATAGATATATGTTTATATATATATATAAAAATTGGCGCAAACTATTATAGGACACTAAGTGTTTAGCACAAAACAAAACGCTATTTAGGCTTTCTATTACTGATGGACACATCACACACTATAATGGATAATTTGCAGCAGTGTACTTGCCAAGAAAATGTACTGTTATTTTACACCTGCTTCATGCTTTAATTTTCTATTTGATATTCTGTTACATTAGGTATCCCTATAGAGAAGCTTTTTAAAAAAAAAAAGGAAAGCTGAGGACTAACATGTGAAACTCACTTACAGGAATTTGACAAATGCCTACCCAAGAGCCCTAAGCCATCTATGGCGGCAGTCTGCTTTATATAAGGTCCGGTGACACTGGGAGCTGCCACACATATATTCAGGAGACGCACAGAACCAGGTAAGTGCTAGGTCATCATCATATTTACAGCTTTCACTTTCTAACTGTTGCCTATTTTGGCAGCCACATGTCCTCTTTTTATTAAAAACAAAAAGCTATTAAACCTAAATGTTTTAGTGCTATTTTGCTTCCTATTTTAGCAATACTAGTGAGTATCTTTATGAAATATTCATCTTTATGTAGAATACTTGAAAACATAGAAAATAAGAAGCAGTATTGTTGTTTTGAGATCCCTATCGATTAAAAATATTTTGTTCAATTTTATCTTTAGTTCTTAACCTACTTTATATATATATATATATATATATATATATATATATTTTTTTTTTTTTTTTTTTTTTTTTTTTTTTTTTGCGGTACGCGGGCCTCTCACTGTTGTGGCCTCTCCCGTTGCGGAGCACAGGCTCCGGACGCGCCGGCTCAGCGGCCATGGCTCACGGGCCCAGCCGCTGCGCGGCATGTGGGATCTTCCCAGACCGGGGCACAAACCCATGTCCCCTGCATCGGCAGGAGGACTCTCAACCACTGCACCACCAGGGAAGCCCCCCTACTTTATATTTTACTCACAGCTATATTCTTATTTAAGAAGCTGATTTAATTTTTTGATTCAGTCTTCGCAGGTTTTCTTCAGATGGAAGGTCGAAATACTTTTGGCCACCTGGTTTTGAGGTTTCATTTTTTTTCTTTTCTCATGAATTTTTTTTAAAAATTGCAACTTTATGTACAATGTGTGACTTTAAAAATACTCCTCATTTGGGCAATTAAATTGCAACTCCATTTTAAGGGAAAGAATTTGAACTTACATGTAATGCTTAATCGAAATGGTTGATTGTTTTCTTTGAAAAATGAGCTATAAAAGAAAGCACAAAAATGGCAAAAAAGTTCTCCCAAGATTTTATTTTATTTTATTTTGTCAGAAGAGAAATGGAAGTATTCTATCCCCCATTACTCTTCCTGATTACTTTCCAAGTCCTTTTGTCTCAATGTTTTTCTAAGTCATCCTGTCAGCTGGAAACAAATCATGAGTTTATACTGTACACAGCCATTCTTACCTTTGAGTATCCAAGCAAGTACAGTTTATGAGACAGTGATTTCCAACTCAGTAAGAACTTTCCCCCCTCTTTTCTGGAATTAAAAGAGAAACAAGAGTCTAACAAACTTTCCTCCTCTCTCCAATATTTATCTCAGGTAAATTAGTGCACTGAGTTGAAGGCCATTACTCTTCTTGAGACTCTTCTCCTCTCTCTCCATGAAGCCAGATACTAACTCAGCTGAACTCACTGCTTGAGAACAAGGAGAACCATACTGGAACTAACTCAAATTTTTAAAAATTCACTTCTGATTTGGCAAAGGCTAGCTCCATGCCTATGCATTTGGTTTGTTAGATAGGCTACTTCCAGATCTCAGGTACTCTGAAGTGTAGAACTCTAAGCCATGTTCTCTGTGAAGCACCACACCATTAAGTCACCCTACTTCACTTATTCTTGGTAGTAACTAAGAGCTTTCTAAGGATTTGCATTCATCGCGGACTATTCTCTTTTTAATGGTATTTTCCTATCCTTTTTTTAAGCCACCATACGTTTTGAACTCAATGAATTTGCTCTTTCAGAAACTAGCTAAACACAATGCACTCAAGGGTATCTGAAAATAGGAATAACAACAACAAAAACACTGTCTAAAATCTTAAAACACTGAAAATGATTGTCCAAATCACAGTGGCTGTTATTAGCACACTAGAAGCAACTCACGGGATTAATTTCCCAGAAGAGGCTGATATCAGTGCTAAGTAAAGCTACATATTATGAACCCATGTGAACTTTCTAATGCAAAAACCTATAATATGGACATTGAAGTGTAAGTAGTTTGCTAGCAGTGAGAAATTATATTAGCCATTTTGTTGTCTATGGCAGATCACAAGTAAGTCTAGTCAGAAAATAGATACGAACACAGAACAGGAGAAAACTGACATTTTATTAACAACTCCATTAGAATACATGAGCTCACAGCCAAGCAAAAATCAAGAATCAGTAAGTGTTTTAAATTAAGCACCTGACATGTTGGAAATGAATGTACACTTCAGAACACTGCAGGAATCAATGACCACTCCTTGAAATATGATTCCCAACTATTGGATTCATTACTTGAAAGTCTCAAATAAATTTCTCTCAAGTTAAAAGATGAATCCAAATTACAACTAATTATTGACCATTCCTAAAGTATAGGAATTGTGTCATCCAAAATTAAGGGAAAATAATTTGTAAAATAATTTTAATACAGAATGAATTTCAACTCACATCAGGGTTTTATTTCTTTTCTAATGCTTATTGAAGAGCATTGACACTTTGTCATTGATTTAAACTCAAGGGTGGCAAAACCTGTCATGGATATAGCAATTAACAAAGATAACTTCCACTTTGTAGACGCACACATACACAGAAACTAAAATTGATCTTCCACCTCCCTCAAATCCAGTCTCAATCTTTTCATGAAAACACTTGCTCCCTCCTTCCAGGGTTATCTTAATCATCGGTTCAATGACTGTCATTCTTTTTTTTTTTTTTTTTTTGCGGTACGCAGGCCTCTCACTGTTGTGGCCTCTCCCTTTGCGGAGCACAGGCTCCGGACACGCAGGCTCAGCGGCCATGGCTCACGGGCCCAGCCGCTCCGCGGCATGTGGGATCTTCCCGAACCGGGGCACGAACCCGTGTCCCCTGCATCGGCAGGCGGACTCACAACCACTGTGCCACCAGGGAAGCCCGACTGTCATTCTTAATATTCAGTTATTGAATAAGGCAATAAAAACTGAATTTGTAGAATTTTTTCTTGATGCTCTTACATGTTTTCTTTTCAGCCTTACTCAGTGTACTCTGTAAAGTTCCCTGACTCATAATTCATGCATTTAAGGGCAGGTATAACAAGAGCATCCACCAGGTACAGTGCTAAGTTCTTTACATCTTGATCTTTCCACTACCCTTTATCTTACAAAAAGAAAAAAAGAACCCCCCCCTCCAAAAAAAGAGAAAACTATACAGCAACTGTAATTAGTCTCACTTTATAGATGAAAAAACTAAAGCTCAGAGAGTTTAATAATTTAACTAAAGGACCAAGGACAGTAATGAAGGGAGCTCAAGTTTGAAATGGGATTTTGCAACCTCCAAAATGCTAGAACCACTCTTCAGAATGCCTTCATGTTTTAAAAGATTAGGACTTTATCTCTCTATGCGTGTTTACACTTCCTTTTTGGATAAATAAACCTCTCCTCCTACTTCTTAATATCTTAGCCCCTCAATGAATCTTCAATGGGAACATACTTTCCCTTTCTATTCCCCTCTTATTTTAAATACTCCATTGAACTAAAACACATGAACTAATATAAACCCGTGGTCAGAAGCCTTTGCATTTCAGTTTCTTTCTATAGGCAAGCCAATTATTTTCTCTTGAAGTATAAATGTCTGCCTTTAATGTGTTACATAGGTTAATAAAAACAATGTAATGTTGTATTCCAATATTTGAATATCCAAAATACATTAATATATTTGTGTGTATATATATACACTTAATTAAATATAATTAGAAATGCTATATTCAATTGGGTATGTTCACTAAAGAAATTATCTTCTATTTCTGCTTTAAATAACTTTATAGATGCAGTTTTGAGCAGTGTCATTGCCATTGGATCAGGGAGAATATTTAAAATTGTAATGTTTGAACAGTCCAGAAGAAATGAATGAGGTAATAAATAACTAATGAGACAGTATTTTTAAATTTCAAATTTATCAACTGGAAGGAATGAGATCTACAATAATACCACAGGTTATTTCCTCCAATTGGAATGAAATTGATTAAATAATTCTAGTGCTAAATTAATTTAAAAGTAACTATTATGTTCAGAAATTTAACCCCAGCTTATATTTCCCAAACCCATTATTCTTATATAGTACTTCCATAATGAGGTTATATTCATTAAGATGCCAGAATTTCAATTTCTCAAAGAGACTGACACTTTCAGGCAATCTTCATAATTTCAGAGGCAATTCTATCTATTTTGATTTAATATTGATTAGCATCTTTGGAAATAATGTGTAGTGAATTGCTGAGCTAATCAAGGTAAATGGAGCCCTGCATTAAACATTCAAGAATGTTATTCAATCACAAAATAACCCACATTTTCAAGCTCCAGATCAACAAATTAAAGCTGCCCTTTGAAATCATTGGCTCATCGGTATTGTTGTATGCATTCATAGAGTTATCAAACACTAACGACATGCTCCTGATATAAGAAACAGCCTGTCCGCCCTATTAAGCAAAGGCCAAAGAGGACCAAAAATATAATGAAAATACAATCAAGTCCATTTATCTTGCTCATTCAGTTTTGAATGACAAAGCACTCCCTTGTATACAATTTTATTAATGGGAAACCTACACTAATCAGAACCAACAAAATAATTTGGGATGTTCAGATTCTCTGGACCTAATTCACATGAAACTTGAAGGGATGACTACAGGGAAGGACCATTCAGGGAGATGGAAAGGCAAGTGCACCTGCGCTCTGCTCTGACCTCCAGACACCCTGCCCCACAGAGATTCCAGGCTTCTGTGCCTGCCTGTACGTGGGCTTACAGCTCGACTATGCATAGGTTCATTAAGCCTTCAGCACAAGATCCCAATGAAAGGGCATCTCCATTTTTTTTTTTTTCCCCCGGTACGCGGGCCTCTCACTGTTGTGGCCTCTCCTGTTGCGGAGCACAGGCTCCGGACACGCAGGCTCAGCGGCCATGGCTCACAGGCGCAGCCGCTCCGCGGCATGTGGGATCTTCCCGGACAGGGGCACGAACCCGCGTCCCCTGCATCGGCAGGCGGACTCTCAACCACTGCGCCACCAGGGAAGCCCTCCATTTTTATTTTGCTACCCATCATATGAGAAGCTGCTTTTGCCTTAGTTTGTGACTGTAACAAAATATCCCTATTTCTTTCTTCAGCAGCTTACAAGTTGAAAGGTGTATCAAATGGGAACACAATGTCACAGTTGAAACATTTATTTTCCCCAGAAAACAACCTTCTGGCAGTGGAACTGACAATATTTTTCTGTGATGCTTGAGGGCAAATCAAGGACAGATTAAAAAAAGACCTGAGATATGTGGTATTTCCTTCCTTTTTTCCCTCCAGTTAAAAAGGTGCTTTTAAAATGTAAAACCTCTTTTATACTATGAATATAGTTTTAAAAATAGAATTTGGTATGAAAAGTATGTTTTTGAAGATATGTGTCATTATCATTATAGACTACAGTGTAAGCCAACCCCTCAGCCTGGGTTATTAAAATGATGGGATCAAAGATTCTCAATCCCTTTAGATTTAAGTAGGAGAAAATGTTTGAGGTAGAAAATAATTGCAGAGGATTTTGACTTAATGGCACAGAAAATGCATTTAAAAATTACTATTAATAACATCTTTCTCCTACCACCACAAAAAGACTTATTTGATCACTTCATGATAGAGAATTGGAATCATTACATTAACAACCAATACAGAAATTAGGGTTCGTTGAAGAAATACAAGATTGTTTAACAATACTGAGGTACTAAGCATGCCTTCTAGAGCCTTGAAGCAACAGTATGCTAAGATCACCTGGTTGTCCTGAAAAGGGTTATATTTATAGCAGTTGTGTTCAGTTTGACAAACTGTGTGTAATCCCCTCTGTAAAAAGGAATAAAATACCCATCTAGTGGAGATGAATTATTCTTTTATACTATTCAGCTCCATTTTAATAATATATGTCCTATCTTCCCTTGTATTAAGTTATAGTGACCTGAATAAGATATAAACTCTCCAGAATAGGCTTTTCTCAAGTACACGATCCAGATGATGCCAGAAACTGTGTCTTATGTCTCCTGGTAGCTCCTCTGCCTGTGATGGGGCCTTACATGAAGTGGGTACTCATTAACATTTGCTGAGTTAAGGATTAAATGGACAGCTTCTTAAATCAGTGGTGGTCATGAAAATACAACAATCATTCACTGGAATGCACATTATAGAATCATTTAATCTTGGAGTTGCAAGGAGTCTTACAGCAGAGCTCATTAAACTCACATTCAGTTTAAAAATAACTTTCTACCTCTTGGAAACCTGGTCATCGAAATCTCAGTTTTTTAAAATTCCCAATGTTCCGGAGTTCACTGTGTCATTTTCATTCAGGCATATTTATTAAACTTTCCTATGCTGAGTCACAAATTGCTTCCTTTCAACTTGTATCTTAGCTCTGTCCCCTGGATAACACAGAACAAGTAAGTTGCCTTTTTATACTGACAACACTTCAAAATTTTTAAGACTACCATAATTGTCTCACTCACTCTTTTCTGGTTCAACATTCCCACTTCTTTTACCTTTTTATTATTTCCTGGTCTCCAGGTCCAGTCTCTAGGTGTTTTATGATCTCTGGACACTTGCCACTGGATATGTTCTAGTTCATCAGTCACCTTCTATACATGTGGAACTCAAAAATGAACAAAATTAAAATGTAGTTTCACTGCTTTTAAGATTTTCTCTTCCTCTTTTGTTTGCAGTAGTTTGCAAGGCACCTAGGTGTGGTTTGTCATTGTATTTTCCTCCTTGGAGTATGAAGATTTTGGGATCTGTGGCTTAATTGCCAGTTTTTGAAAATTTTCACTGATTCTGTCCCATTCTCTTGCACCTCGCTTTCTAGAACTCTAAATTATATATATATGTTAGGCATATGTCACTTTTTTTATACTCTTCCTCATTTTCCAGGCTTCTCCCTCTCTGAGCTTTAATCTAGATATTTTTAAGTCATTTTATCTCCCAGTTCACTAATCCTCTCTTGCAACATGTCAAATCTGTGATTAACCCATCCACTGGATCCTTAATTTTCAGTCACTGCATTTTTTCAGATTCCAGTTCTCTGGGAAAATTCTCCATTTTTTCTTCTATTTTCTTGAAAATATTAATCATAGTTATTTAGAGGTTCCTATCTGATAACTCCAATATCTAAAACATCCCCTGGGTCTCTGTCTATAAAATTTTGTTTTTATTTTTAGTTATCTGAACTTGCTTTTGTGCATGCTAGGTAATTTTAAATGACTACTAGACATAATATATAAAATATTGTTGCAAAGGCTCTGGTTGATGTTATTCCAAACCAAATTCGGGAAGGCAGGTAGAATATTGGCATATTCAGTTAAGTGTGGGTTTTGGATTTTGTTAGGGCTGGTCTTTTTTCCAGTTTGCCCTTATTCCTAGGTTATAGTACCTCTGGGATCAAGACTGAAAGCCTGTGAAATTGACAAGGGCCACTCCACTTTGCTGCGCCCTGAACTCTAACTTCTCTCTCACTAGGACCACCAGGCTGTTGATATCTTTGCTAAGCTCTTTGGTCTCCTGGGAACAGGTTTCTACTTGATTTCTAGGAGTTTCACCCTGCACATGTATAGTTTTAGAACTGGAAAATGCTTTCAGAGGAAATCACATATATTATTTCTGGTTCAGTTCTTAGAGGTTTCTTCCTCATGTCTTGATCTACTCGGTAGCCCTGAATACTAAATTTTCTCCCTCCAGCCCAGCAAGTCTGTTGCAAGCTCCTGGCTGACACTTTCCCTTGGTCTCTCTTCCCTCTGCTGAAAATTGACAGGTTCTGTAACAGAAAACTAGAATAATTTGTTGAGACCACCATGGTGGTCCCTTTTCTCCAGGGCGTTGGCCCAAGTCCTGTCTGCTTTGGATTTTCACCCGTCATCAAGATTTGAATATGTGATTTTAATTGTGCAGGGTGCAGTGAGGTTATCATAGTTCAAAAATGTTTGTTGAATATTTACTAAATCCTAAGCACAGTGCTAAACAATCTACAAAGATAATTAAGATATGATCCCCACCCTTAACTTCACTTAACACAGAGAGTAAAGTTAAGTGTGTAAGGTAATAGTGGGTGTGTTGAAGAAAGCATTTATTCTTGAGCAAATTCACTGTTCATTTGTTTGTTTCTAATAAGAAATAATTTTTTTTACTTCTGATTAAAACAGTAATTCTCATTCACTGTAAAAAAAAATCAGAAAAGGAATAAAACTATGAATAAACTGGAAACTACCTCTTGATTCCCATCAGCAGACAGTCACTGTTTTATTCTCTATCCATCATGACTTTTACAGATAGATGCATAGAAAGAAAACAAGGAGGGATGGAAGGAAGAGAGAAAGGAAAGGTAGGAGGTAGGTGAAAACGAAAATATTGCCAGCCATACTAGTAAACAAAGGACGTTGCAGCCATCAAGCCATCACATTACAGCCACCCAGATGGTGACCCCTGAGGGAACTCAGGATGGAGACAAATGGGCTGCCCACTGCCAAGTCCATCTACCAGGCAGCCGCTGCAGCCACCCCCAACGGTGCACCCTTAGGAAACTCAGGATGAGAAGACAGGATACTGGCCCCAGATAGCTGAGGTACATATCAAAGGTATGATTTCAGTGAGCCCAGACTCTTGCATCTTCCCATACATACGGAAGTGCTAAATTCCTTAACTTGAGATATCTGTTTTTCTTTTAACAGTAATCTTTTGATGTTCCGACTATGTGGTCTTTTACTGCAAAAACTCCTATGTATCCTAGCTCCCCTTTCTCCCACCGTGCCTCTTTGGAGCAGTTTCTCGGTGTTATCTGAGATGCTGTGTCCAGGCTTGAAATCCTCAGAAAAGTCTGCCGAATAAAACATAACTCTCAACTTTTAGGGTGTGCATTTTTTTCAGTTGACATAGGAAAGAAAGAAAAAGGCAGCCATCAGCATATAGGATGTGTAAAAAATACTAACAGTGGAAAGGATTATCCTTGAAGCCTTTGCCCATGAAACACTCAGTGGACTGAAAACTGAGGTAAGAACCTTGGAAAGAGCTAAAGTATAAAAGCTGGAGAGAAGTGAGATTGGGGTAGTTAGAAAAGAGGAAACTGTGAAGACTCTCCATGAGCAAGAGAACAGTTTCAAAAAAGAGGACGTGAGCAGAAGGTTCAAATGTACCAAAGATTCTTACAAACACCCTCTTCATTGGACCCTCATAATACCAGCATGGGTGGCTTAAATGGAAATACTTTGAGTAAAGCAGTCGTGGCAAAGCCAGGTTTCACAGAGGTAAGAGGAAGTGAGAATGGAGAAATGGAAGACATCAGTGACCAATTATTCTCCTTGATCTTTGCTGAGGACAGAAAGAAAAGTGATACAGCAGTGGGTAAGTTATTTAGTTTTAACTCAAGAGATAAAGATGTGGCACATATATACAATGGAATATTACTCAGCCATAAAAAGTAACAAAATTGAGTTATTTGTAATAAGGTGGATGGACCTAGAGTCTGTCATACAGAGTGAAGTAAGTCAGAAAGAGAAAAACAAATACCATATGCTAACACATATATATGGAATCTAAGAAAAAAAAAAAAGGTAATGAAGAACCTAGGGGCGAGACGGTAATAAAGACACAGACCTACTAGAGAATGGACTTGAGGATATGGGGAGGGGGAAGGGTAAGCTGGGACAAAGTGAGAGAGTGACATGGACATATATACACTACCAAATGGAAAATAGATAGCTAGTGGGAAGCAGCCACATAGCACAGGGAGATCAGCTCAGTGCTTTGTGACCACCTAGAGGGGTGGGATAGGGAGGGTGGGAGGGAGGGAGATGCAAGAGGGAAGAGATATGGGAACATATGTATGTGTATAACTGATTCACTTTGTTATAAAGCAGAAACTAACACACCATTGTAAAGCAATTATACTCCAATAAAGATGTTAAAAAAAAAAAAAAAAGAGACTTAGGTATGTTTAGCCACTAAAGGCAAGAAACAATCAGAAGGCAGAAACTGAAAATGCAGGTAGGAGAACATGAAGTTAACAAAATAAGATCCCTTCCTTGGATGTTATGATATATAGCATATGATTACCCCGGACATTTTTTTGTACCCACGTTTCAGAGCAGGTGCACATTAAACTCAAGGCCAAATAGAACCAACACATCTTTTTTACAAGAACTGCTGCCAAGCCAGGCCTTTTCTTATCTGTTTGTGTCCAAGTGGGCTAGTGTTCCTTCTCCTGTGCCCAGACACAGCACTGCTAAATTCCATCTCTGCCCTCCAAAGCTTTCATTCAATAAATATTTAATCAGTGCTCACTGTGGGCACAGCAGGAAGCTTAGCAAGCCGAATATTGCAGTGAACAAAACAGACACTGTTCCTGCCCACTAGAACTTATACTCTAGCTGTTTACAGAACAATATATGCTCCCATCAAACAACCATATTGTTACGGGTCTCAAATATGGAAGTTCTTCAGTCAGTGTCCGTGGAAACTTGTGGCAACTTTCCATCTTCCAACTGAAGACAGAGATCATGGTCTCTTCTATAATTGTCTGAGAGTAGGTTTCCAGCGGATTTTCAGGTAATAAGACTAGAAAATAAGCATTCACTGAAATTATAGATACATTATGCCAACAAAATTCGGTATAACAAATGTTTAAAAGTTACATTTAACCAGGTTATTTTTTTAATGATCTGTGTAATAGAAATGACGGTTAAGACTGATTTTCTTTCAGATGGATTAGCTTTTAGACTGAATTGACTAAATCAAATAATTTTTTATAATTTTACTTAGCCTAAAATAAATGGTCTTTTTGCATCGAATTGGGAAGTTCATGAATAAGGATTATCAATAGATTTTATTTTGTAAGACAATCCATCTACTATACAGAGAAAATTATCTATCTGAACATCCACTCTTGGGTAGAGACTATCTGTATTCCATGAAACAGTTTCATAAAGCTTTCTGGACAAGGCGCAGACATCATTACCTCCTAGAGTATCAGTGAGAAAGATTTTAAGGACTTTTTCATAACAAACTACATCTGCAATACAGCTCTTTACCGTATTAGCGAGCCCCTTTTCGTATAAGCATCCTGAAAAAACTACAAATCAGAGATGCACATTAGCTCCATTGTTTCTTGGAGTATCTACCATGAACATTTATTATTTGCATATTTATAGAGAATATTTCACTAAGTAATAAAAAAGAAAAAAAGCTGTATTTTTGTAAAGGAAAAATGGAGAATTCTTCTCCCGTTTTTCATCATTTCCACACTCTTAGTGACCTTTTACAGAGAGCTCTGTTCCAGCATTCTGAACTCCTGACCTGAATTTCTGAATTCTTTTCTTTCACGAAAAACACTGAGAATGGTCAGCTAGAACTCTACTTGGGTAGAGAATCTTTTTCGGTAGGTAAGTCTACGTGTTTGACTAAATGTTGTTTTGCGTGTCACAGCTGGAGACTTTTCTATTTTGGAAATCCTGTCATTCAAAGCAATTGTACAGATGCACAGAAGGAGTTGCAGGCTGTGTACGGCTATGACATTTACACAACTGCAAGCATTCTCCACACAGGAATCATATTTTCTTTAGTTTGAATTTTTGCTACTTGGAAACATGAGGGAGCAGCACTCAAAAGGATAGGTAGGGCTTCCCTGGTGGCGCAGTGGTTGAGAGTCCGCCTGCCGATGCAGGGGACACGGGTTCATGCCCCGGTCCGGGAAGATCCCACATGCCGCGGAGCGGCTGGGCCCGTGAGCCATGGCCGCTAAGCCTGCGTGTCCGGAGCCTGTGCTCCGCAACGGGAGAGGCCACAACAGTGAGAGGCCCACATGCCGCAAAAAAAAAAAAAAAAAAAAAGGATAGGTAAAATAAAACAAAGAATAATTTTCTTCTAGCATTCACCTTAAAGGTTTCCTTATCTGAATTATAAGTTAATTAAACCCATGTAATCTACATTCCATTAGGTTTCCAGGCTAAAGTTAATTTTCCAAAGGAGGTTAAAATTTGCCTAGAAAATTAACACTGAGTTCCAGGGTAGAAGATGTAACATTGGGAGTTTGGTACCTCTATTTCAGCAGAACTTCAAATATGATCACTCTCAAAATGAGGATACAAGGTGTATGATCACAAAATGTGCACATGTCACATTGTCCTGCAAAAGCCAGTACTAACAAAGTCCCATATTAAAAGGGAAAGGAAAGTGTTTGAACTATTTTAGACAGCCATCAGATAAATACAATATTATTAGGTGTGCAACAACTTATCTGAGCCTCAGTCCCTTGCTTATAAAATGTGGATAATAATAACACCAACTTCACAGAAAGTCTTTACAGCAGTGCTGCAGATTTCAGTGTGCTTCCCTCTTCTACCTTCTACAGGAGGAGTTACATCTTAGCCTTCATACCGTGGCCACTAAAGCAGCATCATGTCCTTCCCTCATGGTAGCAGCATGGCTGCATCAGCTCCAGTTCTCCAATCCTCACAACACACTCTCCAGGGCAGAAGACAACATCTTGTCTGACAGCTTCCACACAAATACTGGGGTTACTTCTCTCTTGGTCTGATTTAGGTCAGATGTACACCCCTAAACGAATCACTGAGATCAGAGACGGCTCTACTGAGTCAGAGGAAGCTTCAAGTCTTCCCATAACACAAGGCTTACAATGGGGGCAGATGAATCCTTCAAAGGAAAATCAGGGTACCGGGTGGAGAGATGGGGAAATAGATGCTGGGAAGAAAAGTAAAAACATCCGAAACTAGGCCCATCAGGTGACAAACTCTAAGGACAGATCGTCTTGCTTCCTGTCCTTTCTCCTCAGTCCCACAATATCCAGCACTGCAGAAAATCCAAAAGTTGATTATTAATACATGTGTTGGGATTTATTGATTGATCAATAATAATTCCAACCTGACATACATGTTTGGATCAAATGGTTTAATGCATCTATCTAAGGCCCGGTTAAATGCTCGGAGGAATAAAGTAATCGAAGGGTATGTGTCCGTCCATCCATTTTTTTCCACCTCTACAAACACAGGGAGGATGGTCAAAACACAACTGCATATCTAGAATATAATTTTAAAAAGCATATACTACCATACCTATGTTCTAATTTGCATATCTGAGAATTATGACCTCATTATGCTGCCTATGCCCTGATATCCTCTACCTATCACCTGAATGTATTATTAATGAATATATATGTCCTTAGTAGACTGTACACTTATTTAGAAGAATAACTCACTTGTTGTTTTATTCACTCCAGAATTCAGCAAAAGACATGATACATAGTAGGTCCCAAATATCTATTTGTTAAATAGCATTAATTATTATTCTATTCCTTGATTAATAAAGACAGAAAGCAAATAAGTACAATTTGACATTCCTTTAGTCATGGTAAATACAACTGAATGGTCAAATTCATCACTGGGAGAAATTCCTTATATTTCATAGGAAGTCCTAGTTTAAGCAGCCTAAACCTTTTCACCATAGTATTCAAATGGGTCTGGATATGCCTAGGGAGCTTCATGTTAGATAAAACTTCTGGGAAAAAAAATCTTATGGATGAGATGTGAGGCTCAATAGACATTCAAGGGCAGTGAGCTAGTACTACTGAGGTAAGAGTGCTTTAAGGTGAGGGAGACATCTGTCACTCTGATTGATCTGTGGTCCAGTCTTCAGGTCCTCATACATAAATCCCAGGGTGGAGGTGCAGTGAGTGGGAGGCTGGTGGCTTCAATAAAAAAGCAAGTAGCAAGGAAAAGTGCTGGCTTTGAATCTGACAGCTTTGGCACCAGCAAATATAGTAGCTTCATGGGCACAGGTTGTTTTGATAAGAACACTGAACCAGGTCTGAGGACTCTGGGAGAATATATTAGGCACCAATAGCAGGAAAGGTCGAAAAAGTCAGACAGCAGGTGATAGATGAGAGGACCACAGTGAAGCATATAATGTAGAGCTTCCCCAGGAACTCCCCAACTACCTGGAGAGAAACTAAAGGGCCTGAATGTCTCACAGATCTGTTTGGACAGAACTCAAAGAACACAATACTACTGTGCTTCTTGCAGCCTTTTGTGAAAGCCACTCAGGTAGAGCCTAAGGAAACATAAACTGTGTCTCAAAATTAGAAACTGAATTGTGAAAAGTTATGTGCCAGATAACCACATTCATATGATAACACGTTTTCATTTTTGTTTCTTCACAATCTATCTGTCATCATTAGGACTGCCAGGTGTTGAACATTGATTCACGCCATATTTTTGTTCCTATCTAGCAAAATGAAAAAATTAAAAAGCAGTAATATAAAGTCCATTTATGTCACTTACACAATTTCTTTCAGGTAATAGGATGCACTGCCACTGGACCTTCTTATTCCTGAAGACTTGACAACTAGTGTATTGTTGAGTGTATGTGTGTGTATTTTTAAAATTTTTCTGTATCATATGAAGTTGATTTTTTGAAATCTTTCTGCCTGGGAGAGACTGTCCCTCCTTTTTTTTTTTTTTTTTTTTTTGCGGTACGCGGACCTCTCACTGTTGTGGCCTCTCCCCTTGCAGAGCACAGGCTCTGGACGCGCAGGCTCAGCGGCATGGCTCACGGGCCTAGCCGCTCCGCGGCATGTGGGATCCTCCCAGACCGGGGAACTAACCGGTGTCCCCTGCATTGGCAGGCGGACTCTCAACCACTGCACCACCTGGGAAGCCCTGCCCCTCCTTTGGTGGATATTTCTTAGAGACAGCAAAGGGCCCAGCCAAGAGCAGACCTTTGATATGCAAACACATCTCCTCTATGGGGCCTGTTCTCTCCAGGAGGCAGTATTCCTTTGTCTTAATCACCCCAGGGCCAGTACCAACAACCAGAGAACAGCTGTAGAGCCCAAAGCCCACCAAAATTATTCAAACTAGCCAATCCTAAACTGTGTACCCTGCCCTGACTTGCCTTTCCTAGGGAAACCCCAAACAAGGCCATTGGCCTAAGCACTCCCCTGCTCCCATCTTCTGACTCCTGACCATCCTGGTGTTCTTCCACATGGCCTTGAACTATGTGTTCTTCCTCCCATATCTAAGACCTGTGAGTATAACACACTTAGATTTTTCCTGAGTCTCTCCTCAGTCTCCTCTTGTAGCCACACCTGACTGACCAACTCAATAAAAGAGTACACAAAAACTAATAATAAAGATAAAACTTCTATATCTAAAACGGACGGTATTTGCTTCTAGTGTTTCTAATAATAGAAACAGAAAATCCTATTTATGGCAGATTCTTTGTTCTGGTAGGAGCCATTTTGTTTTCCTCTCTTGGGCATGCAGATGTAAGTCAGGAACTTATTAGTTTCTAAAGGTTAACTCCTGACTTTGGAAAGTTAAGTCAAGTGCAAACAGTTTAACTGGAATGGAAGTAATGTCCTGTCTTACATTAGCAGGCAGGGGAAAGGGCTGTTTTGAAAGATTTTGTAAGGGAGTTGGCGGTCATTGTGAGGAGTTTGCAGTTATCACCCAGACAATAGGAAAGGGTTTAGTCAGCTCTGGGTTACAAAGGAGGTAGAAGCAGTGGCTCTGAGTTGAGGAGTGGATTTCAGTAAAATAGTGACAGACAAAATAATAGAGGGAGGGGCTTCCCTGGTGGCGCAGTGGTCGAGAGTCCGCCTGCCGATGCAGGGGACACGGGTTCGTGCCCTGGTCCGGGAAGATCCCACAGGCCGCCGAGAGGCTGGGCCCGTGAGCCATGGCCGCTGAGCCTGCGCGTCTGGAGCCTGTGCTCCGCAACGGCAGAGGCCACAGAAATGAAAGCCCGTGTACTGCAAAAAAAATAAAAAAATAATAATAATAATAGAGGGAGATTATGGGTCTTAGGAATGGTTATGTCCTATATAAATAACTCACAGACAAAAAAAGAGGACAAGTAAACATGAAATAGATGTCGACTGAAATTTTTCGTATTCTTTAACTTCCAAAACAATAGTTCTAAAGTCAATGCATATACACAATAAAAGCTACGGTGTCAGTCAAAATTTTAGCCACAAAAATAATGCATAACAAACCACTCCCAAGCTCTGTTAACATCCCATTGATCCAAGCATATAACTTGGCTAAACCCAAATCAGGAAATGGATTTCTAACTCTAGTTGGAAGAACTACAAAGACACAAGACAAAGGGCGAGGGCTTGGACATAGGGCACGGTGGAGAATTAGGGGCCATACTTTAACCTACCACAAAAACAGTTAAGCAAATAAAAATTACCAAATAAAATACATACAAATGCATTATTAAAACAAATTTAAATGTCTCCATAGACTGTAGCCTTGGGCATTGTGTGTACAGATGTGATGTCAACATTAGCACACACGAAAAAGTAATAATTGTCTTATGTCTATTGGGAAGTATGAAAGTTCTTGTGAGCTTTATATTGCTAAAGCAGATGGGAGTTTCCAAGTGTTCTATTACTCAGACTGAGAATTCACAAGTACTCCATTAACTAGTTGATCACACTAGTCAATAATCATACCAGTTGAAACAGTGGTGAAGAATAAACACCAGAATATATCCATACCATTGTGAGACATAACTGAGAGTACGTAATAATGTGAAAAATTTCCAGCAAGACAATCTAGAATTACTAATAACTTCTTTGTAAGAAGTAAAAGGCTTTTATTTACACCACCAACAATATTGACAGCTCAGCATGAATATTCTGTATAGCTTGGCCATCAAGGCATTTCAGTGATCTAATTCCCCTAAATATATGATCTTGCCCCAAAGTTAGTCATATAACAAAAGAAGCAGACACCTTCTGTGTCTATTCGAAAGTTAAGTATGGCACTAACTCTAAGCACGTAGTTAAAGCTTATAGACCACTCCAAGGAAGAATGGCAGACTGAATTGGTCAACCCACAAAGAAAAGACTTTGAAAAGAGGTCAAGTGACTGTAGAAGAATTTAAGGAAAAATTTAAGAACTGTAGAATCTAGAAATGAAAGTTCCTTCAAATGTGCAGCTGTAACAAATTGCAACAGCTGTTGATATGGAAGAGGGATGCTACAGTGCAATTCAAGAATTCCTCTGAAGAGGAAACCTGGAGCCTACTATTATCCACTGATACCTTCTCACTGTAAAAACTTAAAAATAAGCAAAAGCTTGTTACAGTACTAAAATGTGTCACATTACTGTTTAAATTCATCAGAGACAGATGGCTAATTTGACTGAACCAACATTTGTTTACAGTGGAACAGATCCATTGATCCTGTGCCAAAGAAGTGTGGTTTAAACTTTCCCCTATTTCAGCTACCATATTAATTCCAGGGTTCACTGAGTCTCAAAAGAACAGGATTAAGATTTCAACGTACTCCTGAAGGATAAAACAATTTGATGAGTTCATACCAATAAATATTTCGGAACCAAACAAGAAAACATAATGAATAATAAACATGTACAGCACAGGTGGGTAGTTTTATATCCTAATGTATTATTTATCTGATAGGAAAAAAATACTGTTAAATGAAAAGCACTGTTACCAGCACTGATGTTTAAGACCATACAGATTCAGATAAATAGATCCTCTGTGTTTTTCTATTTGCAATTTAAATTACAATGTTGGTGGGTTTAAGTCCTAATTATTTAAAAGAGGCAGTACTTAAACAAAGGTATGCTGTTTTGAATCTGTGCTAACACATTTTAACCATATGTAAATGTATGCCCTGGATATACATGGCTTATTGATGAAATAAAATTATTGGGTGCTTTTCCTGCCCTAATGTTTTATTAAAGTTTGACTGTTTGTGATTAGCATGGTATTTCCAATTTGTAAATTAATTATTTTCCTCTAATTAGCAGAATCTGGCCAGCAAATTATTCCATGAGTGTTGAGTAGCATCTAAGAAGTTGACTTCATTATTCGACTACCAGGTGATTCAGTAAATTATTGTTCAAGAACAGTAAGTGGTAGGTCAAACTGTCTAAGTCTTGTAATGAGACTAAGTGGTCTCAGAAATTAACTTATGGAGATTTAGTGTTATACATAAAGATAACAATGCAATATCTATAGACTGGAGTCCTTAACTGAAAGGTTGCTCACACTGAAAACATCTCTACCTCTCCATGACTGATATACTTGACCCTTCTATTACTTCTCTATTACCCCCATCACAAGTCTTATCACATCATGATGTGACTCTGTGTGTGTGAGTGTGTGTTTCTTCCCCACCCCTCTCCACCCATGTTCTCTCCCTCCCTCCCTCCCTGTCTCCCCCGACCCCTCCCTCCACATAGGACTCTAAGTTACTCGAAAGGTAGAAATTCCCTGTCTATTCTATGTGGTTATCCTAGGAACTACCCAGAAGTTATCTGGTGCCAGCACTTAACTGTTGCTCAACAAATATATATAGTGAATAAAATCACTGTAAGGGGCTTCCCTGGTGGCGCAGTGGTTGAGAGTCCGCCTGCCGATGCAGGGGACACAGGTTCGTGCTCCAGTCCGGGAGGATCCCACATGCCGAGGAGCGGCTGGGCCCGTGAGCCATGGCCGCTGAGCCTGTGCATCCGGAGCCTGTGCTCCGCAAGGGGAGAGGCCACAACAGTGAGAGGCCCGCGTACCCCCCCCCCAAAAAAAGAAGAACAAAAGAACAAAATCACTGTAAGTTTTAGAGCAAGTGACACAGTTGCTTTGCGTGTAAAAACTGCTCAATAAATATGCATGTCCCTGAATTAAGCCATATCTTTCTATTCCTTATTAAGTTCACTTTGCTAGTCAAAAGTGCTTCACACCTCTGTCAGTTGCCTCTCTTACCCCACCTGTCATGCTAGTCTCACTCTTGAGTTCTCTGATAACTGCAAGTCAAGTAATGCTTTGGTTGACTTTTTCAACTTGATGCGTCCCTGAGAATACTGAAAAAATAAACATGCGTCTGTAAGTTTCAGAATTAATATTTTGCTCTACCACCTGTATCATTCAGGGTCCAATCAGGTCAGAAACCATACTATGATTTGAACAGGCAAAAGTTAATACCAAGAATTATGATATAGAGTAAATACAAATTAAATGATATTTAAATTATTAAATAACAAGGAGTTATTAAGTATAAGTTCAATATAAAGATGTAATGAGAGCTCAAGAGAAAACTCTAGAGCTGAGGGAGAGTACCTGAGGAAGGTACAGCTTGGACAGGTGAGGAGACCTCTCTAAGTCTAGAATTAGGTCTAATTGGAGAAGTTCGCTGAGTTGTCCAGGCCAGAGCTGGTCTACCTATTTCCTGCTAGGCAAGCAGGAAATATCTTTTGGGGTGCAGGCTGGTCAAGGCTGGCAGGTGGGCATACTGAAGGAGTCAGGGTATTAGAGCCTGCTCACCAGCAGAGCAGCAAGAGAACTACTATATACAGTATCCCACTGGGAGAGCTACAGCAAGCTGGTGCGTCAAACTGCATGCTCTGGGTGTAGGGTTGAAGCAGGGTACCACTGTTATGTTCCTACACCAGCATTCTTGCACTGAAAGCAAGAAGCAAAACAGATTCACACCAGAACCAGTAAGGGAAACACTCTTCCTTCTGCTATGTTGCTTTAGCACCCTCTACTGACAAAGCTTAATTTTGCGTTTACTGCAAAGGAAAAATGCTTAAAGGATCTAACTCCACTATAGCTGAGCAGGTAATGAAGGGTGGATTTGAAGCTGAGAGGCAATGAATGAATAACTGGAACATTACTCAACAATCAAAAGAGGCTCAGGATTAGCATCTAACCACTCTGATTCTCTTATCTATTGTTCCAACCTGCATCCTTTCTTCCAAGGAATCTATTGCAATGGAGTATCTAGGTAAAGAGCACCGGGTACCATTACTTTTATTTCAGAGAATTGGGGAATATTTGTAGCTCAGAGCAAGTTTGGCATAAACGCAACTCCTTTAGGGCCTAATATTTATGGACATACAGTTCATATTCAGATGAAAGTTGGACTGCTAACAATTTATAAGGCATTTCAGATCCAAACCCTTGTTACTGCTCTTATTGGTTCACTCAGTGCAACCCCCCCCTCGCCCTGCCCCCCACTGGCCTCTTTAATGTTCCTTTAACACTAGCAAATCCATTCTGGCATCTGTCCTTGATTTCTTTTCTCTGCCTGGAACACTCTTCCCTCAGAGTCACAGCGATTGTTTTCTTTAGGCTCTTACACAAATGTCACCTTCTCAATAAGACTTTCCCTAACTACTCTGTCTAAAATAGTAACCCAGTGATACTTCCTGTCCCCTTTCCAGCTTTATTTTCTCCTTAGCACTTATCACCAACACACTATATATTTTAGCTGATTATACTAGCTATTGCTGCCATCTACGTTAGAATAGAATCTCCATGGAGGAACTTTTGTGGTTTCTTCACTGCACTATATTTTAGGTCCTAGATCAGCACCCGACGCATGCCTGGTAATTAATAAATACATGTGGAATGACTTTTATTCTATAACGTAAGATCAGATCATTACTCACTCTTTCAAAATTTAAAAATTCAAATGCCTACATATGCCAAGCAAGGAATGTAAGTGTCTGAAGCAGGCTGCGGTGAGTCCCTGGATGAAGGGAAGAATGCATGTCCTGTCTGAAGGGAGTTAGCTGTTCATCATCTCTACTGAAAATTGTGGCCACACAGGAATAAGACTAAGCCTTGCCAATTTAAGACTTTTCAAAAGTGGCAGGAAATAAAGACTTTTGGGTATAATCTCCTAGTTTGTAAATGTAGGTAATGATTCAATTTAAGAACAAAAAGAAACCAACAATAAAACCAAAACACTTTTGCTAAACAAACAAAATATGTCTGGAGGCAGAAGGCAGCCACGGTAGCCAGGAATCACATGATTTTCCCTCACTGCTATACTATGGAAATTCCATGTTTAATTTCTAAATTCATGTTTCTGGTACTTATGCTCAGCCCTAATGTTTCAGTCATCTCTCTTATCAAGTAAACTTTGCCCCCATAAAGACATCTCTTCCCTCTGTCCTCTTTATTTCCTTTATTCTTTCAGTCTTTTCTGCCTACACATAGTAAATTTTCAGAAGGACCATCTATTTTGGAATTTAAAAAAAAAAGAATTGAATTTATAGCTCTAGCTCTTGATATTTATGAGAACTTGGATCAATTTCTACAACTCCAACCCCTAATTTTCTCATAGTATTTGAGTTTCCTTTGAAAACACACCACTTTTTCTGAAATTATTCTATCACTTTCCAATACCCCAGGCCTCTGGCTGCGCTTCCCCTGAGCAGCCTGAATCCATCTCTGCTTAACAGGGAGACTCACACAAGGCTTGTCTTCTAAAAGAAGCCAAATTCCAGCACTATAACCTCCTTTCAGCATAGAATATTTTTATTTACTGAGCTATTCTCTCAATGTGTTATTATCTACTTTCCTTGGTCAAGCGAGAGAGAGAGAGAGAGAGAGAGAGAGGAGGGGAGGAGAAGGAGGAAAAGAAAGAGGAAGACTAAGAAAGGAATAATTATTTTGTTACCAAGTATCTCTCGGAGGCAAAAGAATGGATTCCATAGTCTTAAAGCACTACTTGTGTGTTCCATGGTTCTGTGACTACATGGTCATAGTAAATAATTGAGAGGACAGCGTATTTTATAGACAAAATATTTATTTCCAACAAAGTACTTATTTCCCCCGATAGTTCATGAAAAGGATAATCTCTTTTTATGATGCCCTTAACAGACATTTAAAAACTCATGTTTATTTCTGAAAAGATGTGTGGGTAGCAAACTCTCCATTGGTTTTGTAAAAACCTCTAGGAAGCACATTTGATTAGTCTTCTAGCACACAAGGGAAGTCAGAGATTGACTACAGCTAGCCTAGCTGATGTTCTTTCAACTTTCCTTTAACCTTGGCAATATTTCATGTTCTTACCGGTAAATTCAGAGTCAACACTTACTTTAGCCTTTAGACTACAGTATAGTTTAAAGAGGGATAGCGTTTAAAAATCATTCCTAGGTCAAGGACATAATACCATCATTTAGGTAAAACAGTAAATTTGTATTGGTAAAAAAATTTAAGAAAAACTATCTATCCACAAGTCAACTGTAATAAAAACAAATCAATTCGATTAAAAATTTTTGACACTAAATTTCTAAAATGTTGTAAAAATTCTAATTTATTTCTCTTCTATTTTGTATTATCAACTAATTTCTAAATATCGATAACTGGTTAATGCAAAGATGTGGTAGACTTTGTGTTGAATTAGAAAATAGATCTATGAATGTGTTTCATTTCTCAGGTTATACAAAGTAATGCATACACACTTTTAACAAGAATAGAGAGTAGAAAAACATAAGACGTAGAAAATAATATAATTAATAATTTCAATTATGAAAGTGTAACAAATCACCTCAGGCACACATCTCACGGTGTCGTGGGTAATTATTATTAACCCTTAATGCCTAAAGACGGTCAAGCAGAGAGTAAGCAGGAACCCTGAAACAAGGGGAAGTTGGTTAAATTGTTAATACTCTAATTTAAAGGAGTTAAGGACATAGGCATGGTCCAAAACAGTGAATGGAATATAACTTCTGAGCAGGTGACATTATCAGTTTTCCAGCTTTTCCCCACGGTTAATAAGTTAATGACCCTTATTCTTGCCACTTCAAATGAATTTACTCATATGATTCAAAAATATCTTGAGTTTTCTCATGCATACTCCTAGAGTTACTGTCATAAATCAACTAATCTAGCCATCAGACTCCAAAAAACTCTATAACTCATCAAGGGAGATGTGTTTGAAAGATGCTGTGTAAGATATCAAGCACTAAAATATAATTCAGCAAAGTGAATACAGCCCAGCACTAGTCCAGTGAGATTTTCTAAGGAAAAAAAGGGGGAGGGTAGCCTATGAACCCTCTCTGCATGTATCTCAAAGTACATTAACATATAAAGGCTCTGAGGACACTTGTGGTAAACAAACCTGATTAATTTCCTTTAACCCAGTATCTTTTCATTATATTTACCAGTGAAACATTTGGCCAAACTTCTCTACTACTCCACACTAATATCTTGAAGGTTTGTGATTAGTTCATATAAAGTTCTAATAGCAAACATATTCAAAAGAACTAAAGATAATGTCCAGATATTTGAAATATAAAGATTAGAAAGTATGTCATAGACTAAATGCTAGGGTTAATATCACCAGTGAGAAAATAACAGTTATCAAAAATTTAATTGTGTTCAGGATTAAACAGTTATAAGACTAAGTGTTTAAACACTTTTGATTTTTACAAAACCATTAGCAGGTTAGAGAGGCCTTTAACTTGCTTTCCAGATATAAAATGTACAATTTGTATATTTCAAACTTGTAGTCATGGACTAACAACTGTGATAAAATACCTGCTTCCTAACCTGCTCATGCTTTTTAATTGCCCAAAAGAACAATGTGAAACAATTACATTGATTCTAATTAGCAAAGCTAATCAGACCAGTTCTCACAGCCAATCTGACTGGAGAATACAAAGATTATCTAAGGGGATCAAATCTGTAGAGGGAAATAAAGATACCATGAGAGTCACAACACAGGACCAGTATGAAAGAACTGGTCTTATAACTACTTTGTGTTACCAGAGATATGCAGGTTAAGGCTGGATTTATTTTTAAAGGTAAACCAACCTTTTCTAAATTTGATCTAATTCACCAAAAGAACAGTGCTAAGAAAAGTGGGTATAAAATAATGATCTATATGATCTGTACCAACTAAAATTGATTTTTTTTTCAGAAAAGAATCATTTTTACTATTCATCTATGCAACACCAGGTTCAGTATTGAAATGAAAACTCCTAGCCTCATATTGGTATTGTAAAAATCTGTCAAATTCTGTGACAAATGAGTTTCATATCAATGAATTAATTCTGTCACTGTTGGCTGTGTTTAATAATATTTGTGCAAATAAAAGGACAAAATAGAAAGTCTGATGCCACTAAAAGCTGATGGCTAAGCCCGAAATGTGTTTAAATGTCCATATTTAATGGCTGGAAAGCAGTTTAAACTGCGTACCATAAAACCCATCAACACACACTTTCATTTAAAAAAGAAATCTCCATTTTGTGGTCAGATAGACTCAATATTTGGTTTGAAAACATCTCATGTTTTTATAGATTAGAAAAGATTAGAACAGGGGCAGGGATCATGTGCTAGATACACTTTATTTTTCAAAAAGGAGTATGTTCATGATTTGATATACATTGTAAACAAGAATGAAAACCATAGATTAAAGGTCTATCCATACACACCAAAAGCCAAGGAAAACTATGCAGGGTGCTACTTATGATGTATTATTTACACAGGTGAATTTCTGCCAACAAAGCTTTCTACCTTTAAATACATTTCAAATCTGCAGTGTCAATCAATGACATTTAACAACTCTGTCACGGTCACAGTCAAAGGGAAAAAGACAACCTGCTTGGATCCTTACACTGATTATTTAATAATGATAATATGAAAACCCAGCAGCAGTCTCAAATACAGCAGTGTGCTACAAACAGAAATAAAGAAGATAGTGGGAAGGATTCGAAAGCCATGTCCATCAAGCGCATTGTGAACAATTTAAGAATCATGTGTTTACTGAGATGTTTGAGAATAAGGTAGCCCAGTTTATGAACCAGCTGTGTTCACCGAAGTATGTGATCTGTGCTAGGTACTTTGAAGGAATATTCAGATATTTAAAACTCAATCCTTGCCTTTAAATAACTGGTATGATGGTGAAATGGAGAGCATTCTGGATTTAAAAGAATAACAAAACTATTACCCCAAATGGTATATTTGTACCATGAAATAAATGCAAACAGAATTTTATGATTATTCACAAGAGGGGAGGTTACAGATAGTGGGGGGAAATATTTTACGTAGGAGGTTCTTTTTAATATGAACTTGGAAAACATGGTTCAGGCAAAATGATAGAGCTTTAACAGGGACGACAATCTGGCAAAGACAAGAAATGCAAACTAACAAGGCACAGTCTGAGAGCACCATGTAACTGGGTATGATGGGAAGAGTCCTGGCAGAAAGCACTCGAGGTCAGCTGGTCACAATCAGGAAGCATAGAACATGCAATTATTCATCAATTAATAACGTGGACCAATTTTATGTAATATTTGCTTCTGAATATATGTTTCCAAGAGTAATAGGAATATATCTGCACTCATTTATGTGAGATTGTGTCTTTGTGTGTGTAGGTTTATATATAAACCTACACACATCTCAGTTGACTCACAGAATCTACTTAAGTCATAATATTATTGGAGCAGGCGGCAATGTCCATTGACTATGAAGAGAACCGTCGCATTTCTATGGGAAGACAAATTCAAAGCCCTTAGTTGGGATGTCAAGCATTTATTCCACACATGTGAAGAACTTTTCCTCTGTCTCAATTAGAAATGGAAACTCATAAAGCCACAAAGGGAAGCCCCTTTGGTTTTGACAAGCGGTCTGGATATCCCAGAAGAGTAGCGGGGGAGGAGATCTCCAGAACTGGGGCTGTGTGTCTGGGGCTTCAGATTACTTTAAAACCTCAAAAGTGTTTCTTGGTTCCTCCAGTTCCTGGGTTAGCCTCTTTCTTTTCTTCAGTGAACCTCCATAAAGCCAAGGCCTTTAACGTCGTTCACTTTGAGACCTAGTGCCTAAAACAGTATCTGGTTCATTTTAGGCTCACAGTAAACTGAATGAATTAATGTTAAATTCTCACTTTCATTTCGAAAAAGATTACCCTCTGTAACTCACAAAGGAACTGCACCACTTATTTCCACAAATTCTCCTCAAGGTATATTTTCCTGAAGCATATACTTAGGCCCTAGAGTTTTTAATGAAGGGGTCGCACACAAATTACTTAAAGGGATTCTAGAAGAAAACAGCTCCATTTTAGTCCTAACCTATTTTTTCTTTATAAGATAGTGAAAGCTAAATAATAGATAAATTTTGTAGTGGGCTTTTGTACATTAGAGAATGAATTAAGACTCAGCTACATCTTAGAGAAGAACGGGGTTCAGTATATTTTAGGCATTTCAGTATAGAAGACGGGCAGGACTGCAATAAAAGACAGTAGTTAACATGGACAGAACTGCAGTCAGCAACTGCTGCATTAATTACAGGTTGTGAAACCTCTGAACACTGGCCCTTTGCCTTTTCATCCTTGTACCTACACTTTGTATCACTTTGTTGATGCCCCAAAGAAGCAAAGACTGAATGAGGAGACTCTAGGAATTTGCTCTCCTCTACTACCTCATCTTTCCTCTTTTCTTTTCCCAGGTGCTCTCCAGGCCAAATTCTCCAGGATTTGGCCTGGAGAGAATACAAAGAGGAGAGAGTAGGAGTTGGGAATCAGCGATGCCAAGGAAGTGGGATGGTAGGAGATGAACTGGCTGTAGCTGATACAGAAATAGTATTTTCACAACTACTTGACATTCCCAGGTTTATCCACGTAAAAGCATGAAAGCTGGTTATTGCTTTATGAAATTCTTTCAAAGTTCAAAATAGGTTAAATACAGAGGTTCTACAGAGGCTAAATACAGAGGTTAAATCGAAGAAGTCTTCGATTTAAAATCTGGCCCTGTGCTTCCTCCTGGTATGCCCGTGAGCAAGTTAGTTAAATTCTGTAAGTATCAGTTGAGTATTTGTAAATGGATATAAATTATATCCCTTACTTTACCTATGGTTATTATTAAATATGATAAATCCAAAATATTTAGCACTGAAGAGAGAAGGCAATAACCACCGAGTATCACATGCTGTTGCTATTACTGCCCATTAATACAAATATACAATCACACTACGGTTTAAAATGAGAAAACACATTAACTTAGTGCTTTTTAAATGAAGATTTACGTCTGAGAATTAAGTTACCTTACATGTTATAATATCTTGCATATGGCATATTTTAAATAAAAACATGTTTATATATTCATTTAAGAATGATGATAAGGGAAGCTGGTGGCGCAGTGGTTGAGAATCTGCCTGCTAATGCAAGTGACACGGGTTCGAGCCCTGGTCTGGGAGGATCCCACGTGCCGCGGAGCAACTAGGCCCGTGAGCCACAACTACTGAGCCTGCGCGTCTGGAGCCTGTGCTCCACAACAAGAGAGGTCGCCATGGTGAGAGGCCCGCGCACCGCGATGAAGAGTGGCCCCCACTTGCCACAACTAGAGAAAGCCCTTGCACAGAAACGAAGACCCAACACAGCCAAAAATAAATAAATTAATTAATAAACTCCTACCCCCAACATCTTCTTAAAAAAAAAAAAAAGAATGATGGTAAGAAAACTAGTCAAATAATCAGATGGACCAGTAATCTTTGTTCAAGTTTGGTTATAAACCACATCTTTAGTTCCAAGTTCAGAAATTTTTATTTGTCATAGAGCAAATGTGAGCAGAGCAAAAGCACTGGGATTAAAAACAAACAAGCAAACAAAACAAACCCTCAATTCAATTTATTTGTGGTACATATGTGGATGGTATCAGTAGCTCTAAAGATCTAAAAAATGGTTATTCTTTGTAGAAAATTGTTTCATCACCATTCTGAATACATACAATAAAAACTGTTAATAGTAGTATATATTTTCTAAGGCTAAATTTCATGTTCATAATCTTAGTAGTAATACAAAAAGAATTTATACCTTACTGTTAACCATAATTGCCAAATAAATTTATTTAAATTAAGTACACACACACATTCATAGTCCTTTAAATGGGATAATAACATATTGCAAACAATGTAACCTCATTTCCATGGATAATGTCTTCAGTCTCAAAGAAGCAAGGTGATTTTTAAACAATTTTTTTTTAAATTAATTAATTTATTTATTATTTATTTTTGGCTGAATTGGGTCTTTGTTGCTACAGGCAGGCTTTCGCTAGTTGCGGGGAGCAGGGGCCACTCTTCGCTGCAGTGCGTGGGCTTCTCATTGAGGTGGCTTCTCTGTGTGGAACACGGGCCCCAGGCATGCGGGCTTCAGTAGTTGAAGCACACAGGCTCAGTAGTTGTGGCTCATGGGCTCTAGAGTGCAGGCTCAGTAGTTGTGGTGCATGGGCTTAGTTTCTCTGGAGCATGTGGGATCCTCCTGGGCGAGGGATCGAATCCGTGTCCCCTGCATTGGCTAACCACCTAACCACAGTGCCACCAGGGAAGTCCCTAAACAAGTTTTAAACAAGATTATTTTATACTTTAAAACTGTGTCAAACGTAATTCTTTGCAGAAGCTAAATGTAAAGATACTGCTATAATCAGTGGTGTCCTTTAAAAATCTACTATTGCTACAGCCATGGTAATAATGAGATTAATTTTCATGTGCAGAACGAGAGATCAGTCTTGCTACATTTGAGTCCAACTTTCCATAATATTTCTTAAAAAAATGTCTGAACTTGCTCATCTATCTGAGTAATGTAAGCATTAACTATGTGTCTGTTATACCACACAGGGAAAAAATGGAAGCACGTGAATAACCTCCAACAATTTTAATGCCATAAAATCTAGATATACTTTTCCTAAAAGAATACATTTTTAACCTATTTTTAATGCATTTACTTTGGGGATGTTGGTAAAGTTGAGAGGAAAGAGGAATGAGAGATGTTTTGTCTAAATGAAAGAAAAGAAAAAATTGCAGTGTACTATAATGATTATGAATGAAGGCCTGCTTGTCTGGATTCAAATCTCAGTTCAGCCACTTACTAGCTGCACGCCTCTGCATGCTCCTTTACCTCTCTGGTCCTTCCCATCTCATTTGATAATAGAGTGGCTGTAATGACTTCCTGAGTTCACAAGGAAAGAAAAACGCTTAGAATATTTTCTAGCATTAACTCTCATCACCTATTTTTGGGTGATGTTTTTATTTTAACTTATGATGATGTTTTTATTTTAAACTTATCTTTCTAGATTTGGGGAACCATTTTTGATAATTATTCATTACCATTGGACACAGGCAAACAAAAACTACACCACACCTGGAAATCTCTACATGCAAACAAAAGATACTAGTTGAGATGTACTATTTATAAGTTTGCCATGACAATCTAAAATTAATTAATAAACTCATAATGCTGAATATTTGTCAATTTTTAAAGTAGATGCTAATCATTCCTTTAAACATAAAATTTGATTTACATATTGATATATTTTTCCACATCTTCTCCAACCTAAGGAGGTAGGCATTGCACTATCTGAAGCCTTTTGTTTACGACTTCTATATTGCCTTTTAAGACAGATTTTTCTTAAAGAGATTTTTTTTTTTTTACCAACTTATTTGATTTTGAAACAACATTAGCTTTCCAGTTTTAACATATAAATAGATAGAAAGACAGGCAGACATACAGTCAGGGCTTCTATTCAGCAGGATCTAACTATAGCATTGTATTTCCACGTTGCATGAATATATTTTTAAACAAATGATCTTGATTCCTTAGGTATTCTTTGTAGCCTTATGATAGGTAAATGTAGGCTTTTATTAGTACTTTTGATACACTGAAAAGAAGGCTAAGAACCTTTCAATAATATTTTCTTGAATTTCTAGGAGCTTAAGGTTTCTAGATACTAGGGAACAAAACCTATAAAAGTCAAATTCTCTAATAAGATAAAAATATTCAAAACATTTTATGCTAGAACTGACAAAAAAATAACAGCTTCGGATATGAGTTTTAGAGGCAACAATCAAATTGTTAAAGCAGATGCATCAAGTTCACATATTTTAAATATTGTGACAATTTTTTAACCATTCAACAAAGGCTGAAAAACTACTATGGGGCTGAACAAATGAGAAAACCATGAACACTTTAGCCAGGCACAGGCCAACTCGCATGATTGAGAGGGTCAAGGCTGAAAATATGCAGTTTTGATATTTTCTAATCACAGAATCAGCACAGACCTAACTCAGATCTGGCTTGGGTTAGAATGTCATGCAAACTTTGGAGGAGGAAAAGCACTTATGTACATAAATTGGATAATTATATAGTTTTAATTTGATAATACCAGCAATCAATCAATTCGAAGCAATGTATCTGTATTTAAAGAAAGTTGTATTTTTTCACATGAAATAAAATGATCAAACTATGCTCCCTCACTTATATTTTTTCTCTCTCAGTTTCTTCCCTTCATTCCAGTTCTCACAGGACTTATCTATGATTCTTTTAGTCCTTTAAAGTTTACTGCCCTCTCTCTCCTTCTGTTTACCTGAATTTTAAAACGTTATGGATTTTGTCAAATACTTTCATGTATTTATTGAAATGATCATGTAATTTTTTGTTGTTTACTAATATTGATTGATTTTCAGATGTTGAATCAACCTTAAACTCCTGTGATAAATCCCATTTGTCATGCTGTATAATCTTTCATAAATGCTTCTTGATTTGGTTTGCCAGCATTTTGTTGATTTTTTTCATCTATACTCATAAGAGATATTGGCCTTTAATTTTATTGTGATGTCTATCCAGTTTTGGCTTCAGGTAACACTGACCTCAGAAAATAAGTTGGAAAGTATTTCCTACTCTTTTTGTGTGTGTGTGTGTGTGGTGGGGGGGATAGGGAAAGAATTTGTGAAGGAATATTATTAATTCTCATTTAGAAGTTTGGTAGATCACCAATGAAGCTATGTGTACCTAGGCTTTCTTTTGTTGGAATTTTAAAAATTCTTACCAAAAGTAAAAATCTATTTACTTGTTATATATAATATATATATATATATATTCAGGTTTTTCTATTTCTTCTAAAGTCAGTTTCAGTAGTTTGTATCTTTATAGGGATTTTTTCGATTTCATCTAGGTTATCTACTTCATTGGGCATCTAGTTTTATCATTTTCGTAGGCAGAATAACAGCCCTCCAAAGATGCCCACGAACCTGTGAACCTGTGAATATCTTACCTTGAATGGCAAAGGGAAATTAAGGTAGCAGAAGAAATAAAAGTTGCTAACCAGCTGACCTTAAAATAGGGAGAGTATTCTGGATTATCCAGGAGGGCCCCATGTAATCACTAGGGTCCTTAAGCATGGAATTGGAAGGCAAAAGAAGAGGTCAGACTGATGTGAAATGAGAATATGTCCATCACAGGAAGAGGAGAAGGAAGAGGGCCACAAAGAGATGTGGGCACCCTATAGAAGCTAGAAAGAGCAAGGAAACCGGTACTCCCCTAAAGCCTCCAGAAAGGAATGCAGCCTGGCTGATACCTTGCTTTTAACCCAGTGAGAGTCATTTCAGACTTTGGAACTAAAGAACTATAAAATAATAAGTTTGTGTTGTTTTGGGCACTATATTTGTGATAAAGACAGTAGCCAAAGATATATGATGCAATAGTATTTCCTGATAAACCTTTTAATTTCTACAAAGTCAATAGTGATGTCCGTTGTTTCATTCCTTGCTTTAGTAATTTGAGTCTCCTCTTGTTTTCCTTGGTCATTCTAGCTATAGGTTTGGCAATTTTGGATCTTTTAAAAGAAGCAATTTTTAGTTTTGTTGATGTTCTCTAGTGTTTTTCCATTCCCTGATTCATTTGTTTCCATTCTAACCTTTATTTTTTCCTTCCTTCTGATTGCTCTCCATTTAGTTTGCCCTTTTTTTTTTTCTGGTTTCTTAGGTAAAAGGTTATTGATTTAAGGATATCTTCTTTTTTTTTTTTTTTTTTTTTTTTGCGGTACGCGGGCCTCTCACTGTTGTGGCCTCTCCCGTTGGCGGAGCACAGGCTCCGGACGCGCAGGCTCAGCAGCCATGGCTCACGGGCCCAGCCGCTCCGCGGCATGTGGGATCTTCCCGGACCGGGGCACGAACCCGTGTCCCCTGCATCAGCAGGTGGACTCTCAACCACTGCGCCACCAGGGAAGCCCCCCTCTTCTTTTTTAATATAGTTATTTACAGCTATAAGTACTGTTTTAGCAGCATCAAGTACATTTTGGTATGTGGTGTCTTCATTTCATTCATCTCAGTATTTTCCAATTTCCTTTGTGGTTTATTTTTTGATTTTTAATTTTGATTGAGATCTGTAATCAATTTACATTCAATGTAATTAACAATAAGATTGAGCTTATATCATTATACTTTTTGTTTTTATACACCTTATGTCATTTTCTTCCTCAATTCTTCCATTATTCTCTACTTTTGTGCTAACTAGATATTATCTAGTGTACAATTTTAATTCCTTTGATATTCTTTATATTTTTTGAATGATTTTCTCAGTAGTTGCCTTGGGGTATGTAATTAACATCTTAATCTAAAACCATCTAGTTAGGACTAATACCAACTCAATTTCAAAGTATGAAAAAATTTTGCTCCAATATAGCTGTTTGCCCCTCCCCTGCTTTGTGCTAAAACTGTCATACAAGTTACAACTTCATATATTATAAACCCATCAACAAAGTTTTAAAACTATTGCTTTACACTTTTGTCTTTTAAATCAAATAGGAGAATAGTTATAAACAAAAACATGTTCTTCCTGTCTTTTTTATGCATGTATGCAGTTATTGTTTTTCTGTGCTCTTTATTTCTACATGTGGATTTGGGTTAGGACTTTGTACTTTATTTTGCAGAGCATGTCTACTGTTGACAAATTCTCTCAGTTTGTTTTTCTGGGGATATCTTAATTTCTCCTTAATTTTAAAGGATAGTTTGGCTGGATATAGAATTCTTGGTTGACAATTTTTTTCTTTCAGTACTTTGAATATGTCATTCCACTCTCTTCTGGCCTCCATGCTTCCTAATCAAGGCAGCTGAAAGTCTTACTGGGAATCCCTTGCATGTATTATGAGGTGCTTTCTCTTGGTATATTTAAGATTCCCTCTTTGTCTTTGGCTTTTGACAGTATAACTATAATGTGTGTTGGTATGGAATTCTTTGAGTTTATCCTACTTGGAATTGGTATGTAGATTAACATTTTTCATCAAATTTGGGGAGTTTTAGCCATCACTTCTTCAAACATTCTTCCTGGCCCTTTCTCCTCTCCTTATAGGATTCCTATTATGTACATCTTAGAACACTTGATGGTGTCTCACAGGTTTCTGAGGCTCTGCTCATTTTTCTTTCTTCTTTCTATTCTTCAGACTGGATAATCTCAATTTATCTATCTTTGAATTTACACTTCTTCTGCCAGCTCAAATCTGCTGTTGAGCCCCACTAGTGAGTTTTTTTAAAATAAATTTATTTATTTATTGGCTGCATTCAGTCTTCATTGCTGCATGTGGGCTTTCTCTAGTTGTGGTGAGCAGGGGCTACTCTTTGTTGCGGTGCACGGGCTTCTCATTGCAGTGGCTTCTCTTGTTGTGGAGCACAGGCCTTAGAGCATGCAGGCTCAGTAGTTGTGGCTCACGGGCTCTAGAGTGTAGGCTCAGTAGTTGTGGTGCATTGGCTTATTTGCTCTGCAGCATGTGGGATCTCCCCAGACCAGGGATCAAACCCTTGTCCCCTGCATTGGCAGGCGGATTCTTAACCACTGCGCCACCAGGGAAGCCCCCCACTAGTGAATTTTTCATTTTAGTTTTTATATAATAGTTCTAGCTTGGTGAATATATTATTAATAGCTGGTTTAAAGGGTTTTTATTGGGGGGGTGGGGAGGGGGGAGTTCATCATCTGAGCTTCCTCAGGGATGGTTTCTTTTGAATTTTTTAAACCTGTATATGGGCCATACTTTTTGTTGTTGATACTACAATTTAATAAATAAGATCCCCATCCTGACAGTTTTTTTGTTGCTGCTGTTTAATGAATCTTCTAGAATACTTCTAGAAAGTCTGTACTCTTTGTCATGTGTAGTCATTGAAGTTTCTGCTTAGTTTAGTGAGTAGCCAATGATTGGACAGAGATTTGCTTAAGTGCATTGAACCAGTAAGTTTATAAACATTTGAAAAGGAGCTCTGTGTGTGTGTGTATGTTTGGAGACATGGCTGTAAAACCCCAGCATTTTTTTTTTATACATCTTTATTGGAGTATAATTGCTTCACAATGCTGTGTTAGTTTCTGTTGTACAACAAAGTGAATTAGCCATATGCACTCTGTCTGAGCCTCACTTCCTGTTTGTGCAAAGCTTTCAGCCAGAGGTAAGAAAATAAAACCTTCTGAATTACTTCCTGGGCATGCACACAGCTGTGCTTATGGCTGTGGGCTTCTGGATCTCCAGGAATATGGCAGAGAGTTTCACATCCCCCATGGACTTCTTATTTCTCAGGTTTTCTTTTTAAGATTTGGTCAGCCTCTTGTTTTTCCCAACTGGTATCACCATTTCAATTGTTAACAACTGCAGCTGAATTTTTTCAACCAAGTCCTTGGTCCTCACTAAATGACCTCTTGACTCAGGTCAAATTAAGATAGGCCCTACTAATAGGCTTTTCCAGAGATCTGCCAGACAGGTCAAATAGTGACAATTCAGTGGGGATGAAACTTTTTTTAAGTTTTTTTCTTTTTTTCTTTTTGAGCAGTTTTAGGTTCACAGTAAAATGGAGATGAAGGTACAGAGATTTCTCCTCTACTCCTTGTCCCTGCATATGCATAGCCTCCCATATTATCAACATCCCCCACAAAAGTAGTACATTTGTTAACATTAGTGATCCAACATTGATACATATAATCACAAAAAATCTGAAGTTTACCTTAGGATTCATTCTTGGTGTTGTACATCCTATGGGTTTAGACAAATGTATGATGAGAAGTATCCATAATTATAGTATAATAAAGAGTATTTTCACTGTCCTAAAAATCTTCTGTGTTCCATCAATTCATCCCTCTCCTTATCCCAAAGCCTAGAAAACACTGATATTTTTAATGTCTCCATAGTTTTGCCTTTTCCAGAATGTTATTTGGTTGGAATCATAAATTATGTATCCTTTTCAGATTGGCTTTCCATGGCTTGATAATTGATTTCTTTTTATAATTGAATAATATTCCACTGTCTTGGAAAATGTACTACTGTTTATTTATCCATACACCTACTGAAGGACATCTTAGTGCTTTCATATCTTGGCAATTATGAATGAAGCTGCTATAAACATCCATGTACAGTTTTTTCTGTGGACATATTTCTTCAACTCCTTTGAGTAAATACCAAGGAGGATGACTGCTGGATCACATGGTAAGAGTATGTTTACTTTTGTAGGAAACCACCAAACTATCTTCCAAAATGGCTGTACCATTTTTCATTCCCACCAGTAATATATGAGAGTTTCCATTGCACCACATCCCAACAGTATGTGGTGTTGTCAGTCTTCTAGATTTTGGTCATTCTATTAAGTATGTAGATTGTTTAAGGGATGAAGCTTTTCAAGGGGCTCTAAAACTGTCTTACCCTTCCAGTGGTTGATAGGCTATGGGTTCTTATAGATACCATGTTTGGCTGATGATTTTCGTAGGTACTGTGAAGGTAGGGAAAGGGAGATAAATATAGAGAAGGTAAAAAACAAAGTGCCACTAAGCTCTTTGTTCTTATGATATTCAAAGGTCTTTCTTGAATAAATACTCCTCGGATTGCTGCAACTCTGAATGATTTCCAGAGTTCTGAAAAAGTTCAGCTTGACAGGTCTTACCAGTATCCCCTCTGCTCCCCCCCACCACCCCGCAACCGTCTCTCTCTCTTTCTCTAATGGAACAGCTAACTTTGTGGAAGTCCTTATTTGTTCTTCCAGAAGTGCTTTTCTCATTATGACATCTTAATATCTACAGTCAATGGTTTTCTTTAGTCCTCATCACTCTTGACTGCCAGACTTTTCCTTTCGGTCTCATTTCTTTATACTTAAAGCATCAGTGATTCCACCTCTTCCCTGCCTTTGGCTACTGTTACGGACTGAATTGTCTCCTCCCATCAAATTTATATGTTGAATCCCTAACTCCCAATGTGGCTGGAGAGAGGGCCTGTAAGGGTATAATCACGGTTAAATGAGTATTTAAGAGTGGGGCTCTGATCCAATAGGATTAGTGTCCTTATAAGAAGGAACACCAGAGAGCTCTCTCTCTCCACCCATACGTACTGAGGAAAGGCCATGTGAGCACGTGGTGAGAAGGCAGCCATCTACAAGCTAGGAAGAGAGCTCTCACCAGAAACTGACAGTACTGGCACCCTGATCTCAGACTTCCATCCTCCAGAACTGTGAGAAAATAAGCCACCATGTCCGTGGTATGTTTTTATGGCAACCCAAACTGATGAATTTATATTCATAGTCTATCCCCCAAATCTATTTCTCAACTCTTAAACCCACTTGTAAATTATCAGCATGTATTTTTAACTTATTGCTTGGTATCACTTTCTTGATGCCCTTCTGGCCTCATAATCTCGACATATTCCAACTAGAACTCATAACTGTAAATCAGCAACTCTCCCTGCCTTTCTAAATTTTATTGATTCCCACTTCCAGCTACCCATACCCATACCCTAGCAGAGTTGCCTGTATAAAATGTTTTCTAAAGCTATTTAGTGATCATTTCTAAACAAGGGATTAAAAGCCAGATAGCATTTTCTTTTCTTTACTTGTGACTTCTTAGTGAATATAAAAAGTCCCATGTTAATGGATGTGGCTATAAGATACAGTATCGTGTGTTTGGCAAGCCAGCTCGATATGTTAATACTTCCATCACCTTCTTCAGAATCAATAACATCAAGCATATAAAGGCTATGCTCTATAAATAGAAAATTGCTATCACAGCCACCGATACTGTAAGACATTAAACCTCTATCCATAGTACCTGCAAACAACCCACCAGTAAAACTGAAAATTTGGTGAAGAAAAAGCAAAATTACAGTAATCCTTAGATGTTACATAAGTCAAAACATGATTCATTGACTGATTTTTTTTCACTTTTTAATTCACTATTTAATTCACAAATAAATATGACCAAATTTCTCCCTCACCATAGTCTTCATGAGACTGTGTCTTTGTAAACAGTCATTGTCCTCGCATTTAGCAGCAAGGCAGAATTCCTGGAATTATGTGAGCATTGCCAGAAGGGACAATGGTTTGTTTTTTTTGTTTTTTTGTTGTTTTTTTTTTTGTACGCGGGCCTCTCACTGCTGTGGCCTCTCCCGTTGGCGGAGCACAGGCTCCGGACGCGCAGGCTCAGCAGCCATGGCTCACGGGCCCAGCCGCTCCGCAGCATGTGGGATCCTCCCGGACCGGGGCACGAACCCATGTCCCCTGCATCGGCAGGCGGACTCTCAACCACCACGCCACCAGGGAAGCCCCGGGACAATGGTTTTTCTCTGTTACAAGTTATATCCAATTCTGCCTAGGGTGATCTCATTTTTGATAACCGGATAACATATCAAGAAAACACTCCCTCATTGAATTTAAAGTCCAGAGATTGGCCCAAGGTGCACACTGAGAGAATGGGAGAGTGTCTCTCAGAACCCTTACCCTTTCCAAGCCCACTCTTGGCCATCCAGCTACATGGGTCCCTATGCAGCACAAGGAGGAAAACCAACCCAGTCTTTTCAAAGCACAGAGTCTCACCCATTTTTGCTTTTGGAGTGCTTTCATCATCTAAAGTATTTGTTGAAATGAGAAACATGTATGTTTAATATTAATTTATTAAATATATTTTAAATTTTAAGTAAAGATGCAAATCAAAAGAAGTTTATGAAGAAATTAAGCACAATATCACATTTTCCAAACTAAACTAAAACTATAATTATTAGTTATTTAATATAATTCAGAGGAGACCATTTGTTTTTGGTTCAAAAATATTTCAAAATATACATACCTTTAAATTCTGCCTGCAGACAGCTTAGGTGGTGGTTTTCCTTTTGCCTTTTATCACAGACCAGCCTTTAACCTATTAGAATGATGTCTGATTACCAGCTCAGAAATCACTGAGCCTGCTCTTTGCCTGGGGATAAACATTTTTGCTTTCTATGCTTTTCTGTTTATCAAAACATCTCTACTGCATGCAGCTGCAGTTCAGGATAAATACTGTGATGTTCTCAATTCTTCACAACCCACCTAAGTATGTACATATTGCTCCTCTGAGTCTCCATGCAATACTTTAATGGCATTTTAGTTAAATAAAGGGTGTCTTTGGCATCTTACTGTAATGATCCCAACACTTCCTCCAAATCTGATCTCGCATTAATCTCCAGTGAAGGGTTTCTGCATGATTAGATGTTTTCTATATTTTACAATCTAGTGTCTCCCAAGAATTAAGACACAAAATAGAAAGCAATAGAAATAGACTCAAAGCCAAGTATCCCAAGACCTTAGTATTACAACATGTTCATAACTATTTCTTGACAGACTGGAAAGCAAAACAAACAAGATCAAAAGAAGTTGTAAGCATATTTCTAAAAATGTCTACTAATGTCTTCTTTTTTATGAAATACTCATGAGGTAAAAAATCAATTCCCGTACACGTATAGCTGATCCACTTTGTTATACAGCAGAAACTAACATAGCAATGTAAAGCAATTATACTCCAATAAAGATGTTAAAAAAATGAAATTTAAAAAAAATCAATTCCCATTTGATTTTCCCAATATACTCTATCTTTATTGAAGAAATTATTGTATGTGTAAGAGGAAAGGGAGAAGCAGCAGTAGAAATAACAACAACAACAGTAATTACAAAAGGACTGAAGTTATTTTTCTGTTTTCCGATAGGAAGGTATACTTCATTTTTGAAAGAGTTATTGTCATTTGGAGTTTATTTTTAAATTAGTGTAAAAATAATATTTCGAGACTTCAACTCTCCTAGTTCTCTTTCCTCCTCCCTCACCATTCCAACTTAGTGCTTTTGTCTCATTTCAGTGACCCTATATATTACAGTGCTTCTGTGATCCTACTGGATAAGCACTCACTCCACCAGAGATCTTATCTAAATCCAGATTCTTAAATACCATCCCAACTGACTACTCCCCAAAGTATTTCTCCAGCTGGGTCCTCTCCCCTGAAATTCGGACTTGACTATCCAACTGTCTACTCATCCATTCAACCTGGATATTAAGCAGGCACTTCCAAATCAATGTCTAAAACTGGGTTCATGATATATCTCAACCAGAAAAACTTCCCCACAGTCTCACCAGCCTCAGTAAATTGCAACTACATCCCTCCTATTGTTCAGACCAAATACAACAAATTTATTGGAGTAAACCCTGATTCCTTTCTTTGTCTCATACCACAGTATCCATTCCTTCAGCAACTCCTATATGTTATGTCAAAATATATGCAGAATCTGATCACATCTCATAATTTCTAACCCTTCTACACTGGTCCATGCCACCATCACTCCCCACCACAAAACCATGCTATTGCAATAGCCTTATAATTGGTCTTTATCTTTATATCCTTTTAAAAAATAAGAGAAAGAAAAATAAATCAGATCATATCCACCAATGGCTTATTTTTTTTACTCAGAGTAACAGTCAAATTCTTTACAATGGCTTACAAAACATGATACAATCTCTTACCACTTCAACCTTGCCATTTTCTCCTTTCTGTACCTCAAACACACTAAGCAAGCTCTTGCCTCAGGATCTTTGCATTTACTTTCCTTCCATTCGTGGATTTCTCCTCCCTCAGATATCTGCTGGCAGGCTGCTGGCTGGCTAGCTCCCTCAAACAATTCAGATCTTTGCTCAAATACTACCCTCTCAGTGAGACCTTGCCTTACACCTTATTTTAAAATGCAGCCCTAACCTCTCCCCCAGCACTCTTCATGCCACTTCGTTGCTTTATTTTGTCTATACATTTAACATTTGATATACTACACTTTTTTTCTGTTTTCATTATCATTACCTAACTCTCCCCACTAGAATGTAATCTCCATGATGGCAAAGGATTTTGTCTATTTTTTTCACCGCTTCCTAGTAACAAGAAACGTAGTGACACAGAGTAAATGCCTAATAAATATTTTTAAACTATGGTGATGAGGCATGCATGGGATGTCTGAAAGTCAACTAGTGTATTACCGTCAGCCACTTGGAACCCTGCTAGGTATTCAATAATTTGTATCATTATGTGATATAAATAAATAACATGTAAAATGTTTGATACCTTTATTATTTTTTAAATTTTTAAATAGCTCCTTTTTTGAAATAATTATGTGATCACTACAAAAGTTTTGGAAAATACCAAAAGGTAAAAAGAAACTGTCACCTCTGTCTCAATATTATCAATATTTTGGAATATTTCTGATTTTTTCCTATGCATACACATATACATACAAGTAGCTATATACATATACATGTATATATACATATGCATATACACATATAGCAATACTATAAGATGTAATTTATAATAAAGAAAAATATAGTTAATTTTAAATACTTTATCAAGTCATTAACCATTTGTCAAAAACATTTTAATAGTGTCATTATAGTCCATTGAATGCACATGAATTAATTTATTTAGGCAATCCCATATTATTGAAATTTAAGTTATCTGAAGGACCAGTTCAAGTCCAATATCTCCCACACAATTTTGCTGTCTCATTCCACATTGATCTGCACTCACCCAGAATCATTCATCAAAGACTTCACAGAATTGTAACTTACTTGTTTATAATATATAAGGATATATGTTTTCTTATACTTTATTGCATCTCTAGAACTTCCTGTTGTTTTCTATATATTAAGTGTTCAATAAATATTTGTTTACTAATCATGAAGAAAATATGCAAATACCCTATACTTTCCTAATAGCAAAGTCACAGATAAAATGAAGTCAAGCATTCTATTTATTTTCAGATGTGGGGTATGGCAATTCTATGCACTTTAGTCCAAACTTGCTGTTTTAACACTTCCCCTATTTTTTTTCTTCTGTTATCATTTAAGAAATCCATTTTCTTTCAATGAGTGTTCAGTTGCTGAAATCACTCTCCATTATGAAGGGTATTTGATTCCCTGGATGCCTGTGTCCTGAGTTTCAGAGTGGGAGTTCCATTACAGGTGTTATTGATTTGGGCTGATTTTCTTTCTCTGAGCTACACTACATTTGCCATCTGACTGCCTGATAATGAATCTATTGCACACCCAGTAGTTTATTTTATTTTACAGGAAAACAGAGATATGGATGGAAATTTTGTTGCTAGGAAAAAATAATTTTGAAGACTATTTTTTGAAATGTATGTTGTTTGTTTTTGAGTATGTTTATATATAAGAACAGAAACAGAAGCTCAGAGGAATGCAAAAGACAAAAACCATGAAAAATCATCTTGTCTTCATAAACCACCCCAGCAGCATTAGAACTAAACTATCCCAGACAGATGAAGATGTGCACATACAGGTACACTGGATGGCTGAAAAATTAATAATGATTCTTTCGGAAAGTTTCCAAGGAGCAGGCCAAATTTACTATCAGCACTTTTTAATAAATCTCTGTTCCCCGACGTACTCATGATAAATAATTTTTAAGATAATAAGTGCTTTAACATGAGCTGATCCAATCTTCTGATTTTTAAAGATGAAGATATTAGTTTCCCTTTTCACCTAAGAGTCAGTGGTTGAAACTGGACTCTTTCTATCCAAACCCACTACCTCAGCATACTTTGGTTATATTCAAATGCAGAATCTTAGAAGTTCATATTTGTAAGCGGTCTTAGCAATCACTTCCTTTAGTTCCTTTCTTTCACTGATGTGGAAACTGAGGGCAAAAGTTATTTGCCACAAGCTGCTATGGCACTATCTATTTCACCTCTCCTCTTTTTTTTCATATTTCTCTTTTCTAATTTTCCCTGGTAGAATTGCAGAATAAGGCCAAATCTATACAAATAAATAAGTTCAACTCAGCCAAAAACAACACTCTGAATGCTGAGTTACATCCTATAAATGTTACAGAAAGCAGATTATTAGAACAGGGCTGTTGCCTCTGTCAGAGTACAGGGTGGTAACAAGAGATAGGCTTAATACTTTGTACGTTCTCACTGACTGACTGAGAAAAAAAAAAAAAGGGATCGCCAATGCTTTCTCTGGCTTCAACTGGCAAACTGAAGGTAAATCTCTCTCTAATATTTTAAACCAAAGTCATACAGCTAGCTGGCACTAGCACTAGAATTAGAACCCAGAAACCCTGACTTTCCATTGTTTTTCATTCCTCAGCACTGCAACATTATTAGTCATTGGGATCGCATGCTCATGAAAACTGGGGTGTGGGATTGTGAAGAGTTTGTGAGTTGTGTGTAAGAGAGACTAACAAAATCAGGCACAAAATGGAACTAAGAATATATACTCCTAAATCTAGGAAGGACACAGCATCTTTATTCTGACCAATATATGTGCTAGGGCCACTTGACATTTTATTCTCCAGAGGAAGACTCATAAGTAGGAGTATAAGTAAGAATCCATCATAGTGATGTTTAAGAGGTTTTGTAAAATTACTATTTCTACATTTCAAGAGACATTTTTTCTATAAAAGAAAACAGAGCAATAGTGGGCCTGTGAAAATGAGAATCACTGAGAATGCAAGTAAAATTCACAAAAATTTGAGGATGGACAAATTTTAGTATTTAACTGATTATAAACATCCTAATAAGATTAGGGACATTTCAGATATTGGTTTGTCACCTTATCTCTGGGGAAAATTTACACTAAATGTGTAATTCGTTTTAAAAAAAAAAGGCCAATTGATTTGGTTTTAACATCCCTCGTTTGAAGAGTTAGGTAGGTCTATAAAACTTCCTGATAGTCCAGGCTCACAAATCAATTGTGAGAAAAACCCCCTACACACAGGCCTTAAGGACTAGAGAACAACAACAAAAAAGAACCAGAGAAGGAGAGATGACATTTCCAGTACCTGGGCAGGCTGAGGTGGGACAGGGAGGGAGGGAGGGCAGATACAATGCTAGGAAGCTTGGAGTCATTGTTCAAAATTTCAAAATTCTTCACCAATCTTACATTGTGTCCAACTAAATCCATCTATTAATTTATTCATTCATTCAACAAACTTTTACTACATACCTATCATGTGCCATGTTCTATGTTAGGCACTATGGCTATAATGTTGAACAAATGATCTGTTTGTTAGGAAGCAGTATAATTACCCTGGGTCAGTTCTATAACTGGAGTGTGTGTGTGTGTGTGTGTGCGTGCGTGCGTGCGTGTACTTGTGAGTAATTGATTTGCACTTGTGAGTAATTGATTTGTAATTTTTAACACATTTTGATTTGGCTTCCCATTGTTAGCTTGTATATGCAAAACTCACCTGTCCATGTTGTCATATACAAAAGTTGCAAACAAAGCTGTAAGTCAGATAAATTGATTTTTGGGTTTCCCACATTTTTCATTAAAATTTTTTCACTTATATAATTCAGATATGTCTGAATGATCACATTTCTAAAAAAGATGAGCTGTCATGAATTTTTAAAAAATAGAATCCTGTGGGATAGTTGACAGTGAAGATGAAGGCAAGTGGGGAGCAATGTCAGAAAGAAGGCTGATAATATATAAGACCATGATTCCAGCACCCTTAGAAAACAAGATTTATCACTGGATGAAGACTCTGACTATTCCCATCTATGCCTATAGATAAAAGTATAATGCTTTCTAAAAAATAATATTATTTCTCAAAGAACTTCCAATCCTGATTTTAAAAAAAATCTGTGGTAGGGGTGGGCAGGGGTAAGAAAAAGTATAAATCCATTTTGATATCCTCAAATTTTAGGTGTAGACTGGTATAATGCCAATTTTGATGTTAACCCAGCATCTGGAGGAAGTTATATTTTCAGTAGAAAAGTAATGTTTACTGAAAATGACTGACTCACCATGCAGTTTTCTGGGGGAGTACATTATTTATACCTAAACAAAATGAAGAACAACTGTCAAGATTCCAAAAATAATGAGTAAACATCTCTGGATCTCAGGAATAAATGATGTGAATTGACAAAAGAAAGCAGCCCCTTAAGTAGTGAATTTTATAAATAGCCTCTGCCTTCAGGGAGAACATATATAGGCACATTTTCTTTGTCCGTTTTACTGAGTTTTCTGACTCTATTATAATAAGTGTTGCCTGCCGGGCAATGATAATATGCTTGCACTTTTAAAAGTGTATATAAATTTAACTCTTTCCCTTAGGGCAGGTAGGGAATATACATTATATAAAGACTGTTGTAATAAAACCTAGGGGTGAATTTGTGCTGATAAATGATCCTTTTTAATAACAGAACTTCTCAAAGAATCCTGATTAAAGATTTTCCTGCATGGAGATATTTTATCCTTCTTAAGGGAGTAAAATAGACAGCTATAATCTATAAATTTTACTTCATTTTCTTAAAAATTATATATACCAAGGACTTCCCTGGCAGTCCAGTGGTTAAACCTTTGCCTTCCAATGCAGGGGGTGCAGGTTCGATCCCTGGTCAGGGAGCTAAGATCCCACATGCCTCATGGCCAAAAAAACACCAAAAACACAAAACAGAAGCAATATTGTAACAAATTCAATAAAGACTTTAAAAATGGTCCACATCAAAAAAAAATTATATATACCTATATAGATATATATGTTTATATATGTGTGAGTGTGTATGTGTGTGTGTGTGTGTATAGGTATATTATATATATGGTCTTGCAAAAGAGTTTTGCATGAAGTTGTTCAAGTTTTTATGCAGATGTCTCAAATTAAGCACTTGAAAAATATTAATGAATAAAATAATAGACAAAAGGTTAAAAAAGTATTATTTTAAAATATTTAAAAACATAATTCAAACATCCATCATATACAAGTATTTGCAATGTATTCTTATTATAGAACCTGTCCCAAACAAGATCTATAATAGAATGAGATGGTGAGATTTACCTATAACTAGCTAAAATGAGGTCCTTATCAACTAAGGGACAAACACATCATACATTATTATGGAGATGCCAAATGGTGAGATATAAACTCTAGCAACCACTCAACATTTGCTTGCCCAAGCAGCAGGACTCTTCATCTAGAAGCTAAATCTCATCCACTCTCTGAGCCCATTCCACCCACTACAGGGAGTGTCCTCTATGGACAAAACACCGATGAGTAAGGTGAAATTAAGTCTTGTTCTATAAGATCCAGTGCTCACACGGTACTAGCATCAATGGGAGGGTTGAGTGTCTCATACCATTTTGAGGCCATTTGCCTACGGCTTCTGAGTCCACTTCCCTAATGCAAGAGCAGCTCACTTAACTTGACATTATGTCTGGTTGGCTTTTTTACTTTGGTTTGGCTTTTGTGTATGCATATGCAGATACATAGATATAGATTATGAATATATTTAATATATATTATATATGTTTTTTATATATATATATATATATATATAGTAAACAAACAAAATCTTGTCCTTTGTGTTGGTAAGGTATATTTTATTTGTTTTACTCCTAGGCCTGGCTGGAATGCTGCTTTTAATTGTCAGATTCTCTAAAACCTCCTGTCCCTCTGCTTGTTGGCATGCTCCCAGCAACTGGATACTATTTGTGGACTTTCCTGGCTACTCCCATACCAGTGCCCCCAAACAATGAGCCAGCCTTACAGTTCTCCTCAGCTCACTCCCATGTTTCCACAGGATCCTAGTGTCCTTGCTTTCTTCACTGGCTGGTACTGCTGGGGCCCTAACAGGATGGATTATGCTCCAGCCTGCCTGAGTTATGACATGGAAAGGTCATTAAAGTTAGAAGTTTTAAAATCACATGTGGATTTTATGGACCTCATGCTGTCTATATAGACTAAAGTCATCAACCAACTGCTGTTCCAGGGAATTCTGTTCCTGTATTACAAGTCAGAGTGTTAGGGCTGCTCAGCTTCCCTTACTGCCGTCCACTTAAAGCATTCACCATCAGTCATTTTTTTTAAATTTTAAAATAAAATATAAAACTGAATGAATCATTCCAATTTAACAAAATGCAGTTATTTGTGAATTCCTTTTTGTGACAACCACATCTAAATATAAATATGACAGTAGGGGATATGGATTAATAACCAATTTTTAGCCAGAGAAGTCACCACCAAAAAAAAGAACATTTTCTCTGCATGGTAAAGAAAGACTTCAAAATATGTCTTTAGAAAAGGTAGCTAGGTGATTCAGACCACTCAAAGTCTATTTATATGGTCATTTATTCCAATTCCCATATCACAGAAATTGTCCCCAAAATGATTCAAATTCTTTTCTCTGGGGAGAATAAAAATGAAGCAGGTTTAGATAATTGCTGTTAAGAAGTCTTTGTAGACTGGTAAAATTATCTTTCTATCAATGGTATAGTGTATAATAGGGGAAGCCTGGCATATTTGAAATCATTGCTGGAGTTAAAAATTTTTTTAATGCAGAATTTTCATGTGATCAATTTTAGATGGCATTTCCTTTGCTGGTTATAAAATTATACTTTTTTTTAACTTAGTGCTTATGAACTAAGCCACTATTTGGAGATTATTACTTCCTTTTGGTATGTAAGTTTCTTCTATCACATTTACTAAGCATGAAACTTCGGCCATTCTAGTTATAAACTTGGCTGATTACTGAAATAAATAATAAAATCCAATTTTGCGTTCCTTTTGTCGTTGATGCCTTTATTTGCTTTACAAAATAACTCTTTCTCATAATTAGACATCCTATAGAAAAACTAGGATTGATATCAGAGTAACACTGATACTGGATTTTTTTTAAAATGCACACATACAGAGTTTAGGACCAAAATCTAATCATTGTTTTCTTCCTTTCAATCCACAGTTTTGTTCAGATATCTACCCCATCACTGCCTCTACAGGATGGATCTTGATTACTCTGAGCTATCCAGTGGATTGGCATTAATGTGGCAACTGCTGTTAGTCTGGCCCGGTCAGATAAACGAGATGATGTATCCATAGTTGGGGGATAAGTTCTCTGTCTCTCACTAAATATGAACCAAAAAACACACAGTCCTAGGTCACGATTTCAGCCATCTTGCAATCACCATGAAAAAGGGCCTGAGGAAAAGACATACACCAAAGATGGCAGAGCAAAGAAGTAGAAAGGCCCCCGCGATATGGTTCAATCAACAATTCTTGAGCACTGACAAATTCTGGAGATAAGAAATACCCTATTGCTTAGGCTACCTTTGTCAGAATTTCCATTACTTACAGTTCATAGCATCCTAACTGATTAAATATAGTTTAAGAAAAATCCAGTTGAAATTCAAACTTAAGTACATTTCAGATATTGATCCCTCTCTTGAGGTCCAGTATCCACTGAGGTGCAAGTAATAACGTCTAATGTTTTATTTTCAAAAGATCAGTTCTAAGAAAAGATTCATCTTAAGCATGGGAAACTCAAAGTGCTTTTAAAGATTTTTGGTTATACTCACAAAGCAAGAACTTTAATGAAGTGCTGAATAAACTGTTTAGGCAAAACAAACCACATTACTGATGATGACGGAAAACTGTTTAAAATGAAATTAAGTTTAACTCTGTACATGATCCAACTTAATGAAAAAAGGAACAGTTTTATCCACATATATTATTAGAAAGTATCCAGTTGTAAGTTGCTTTAAAAAATTAATCCTAAAAAACCTATCTTCTTTCTCAAGTATGCCCCAGAATTAATGGCAAAATTAAAATGAGGAAGCTTTTTTTATGTGAAGGAAATGATAGATACCAACACATACAACACAACAACACAGATTTGGGAGTTAGACACATTTTCACATTAGGAAAGTTCCTTAACCTCTCATACTTAGCATACTTGAGTGTAAAACAGAGATAATAAAATCCCTTTAATGGAGCTGTTAGAAGATTAAATGACGTCTCACACTGTAAGGGACAAAAATGTCTTTTTCTGTATTTCCATTTCAAATTCTCAACTGAAGTCATATCTTCTCTTAAAAATGTACAGCACACATCAACACACACACACACATACTTGCACAGTACATTCTTATGCACACACATATGTACTTTTCTTATGTGTCCAATTTAGAAAAGCAAATGGAGGGGCTTCCCTGGTGGCACAGTGGTTGAGGGTCCGCCTGCCGATGCAGGGGACACGGGTTCATGACCCGGTCCGGGAGGATCCCACATGCCGCGGAGCGGCTGGGTCCGTGAGCCATGGCCGCTGAGCCTGCGTGTCCGGAGCCTGTGCTCTGCAACGGGAGAGGCCACAGCAGTGAGAGGCTCGCGTACCGCAAAAAAATAAATAAAAAAGCAAATGGAGCAATAATACAGGATTTGGTTTTTGGCCTCCAGTATTTATTCTCATTATTCCCTCTGAATAGCACATCTCTTGTCCTACTTTAGGAATAAGTTTCAAAAAGAATCCTAGGCTACCCCATCCCATCCCTTGCTTCTCCAAATTCCTGCACCGCCTCTGATACTCAAGATTCATTGCTTTGCTAGTTTTCTTCTCTGCAAAATACAAGGTACGTGTATAGACAATGACCATTAACAATAATTCTGACCTCTATATGTCATTTGTATTACTTTACAAAAATCACTCATATATTTCTAACATCCTCATATAAACTTTAGGCTATATAAATCATGAGCCACATTTTGTGCGTTGAAATCCTCATAATTCCTAGCCATATAATACCTTACTTGATTTAGAAATATTTGTGATCATGTTATTAACTATAACAATCCCTTAAATATGGTTCAAGTTTTGACTGGACAATTTTTTTAAATTCTGACCTGGTTAAAACATTAGACTTAGTCACTAAAGAGGTTCACCAGATGAACTGGTAGCATTCCTCAGTTAATACTCAGTTTTTTGGTGAGTTGCCTTAGAAAGGACCAAATCACAAGTCAATCCTTCAGATGGAAATTCCACAGAAACCTAGAAGAGGCAGCATAGAATCTCTTTAAGTCTCTTGGTTGGGAGATCTTACCACCTCCACACTCAAGATAGCCAGCCCAACTCCTGGGAAAATGACAAGCTGGGGTTGGGGATACAAACTACAGAAGCAGAAAAGTTGTGTTTTTTTTCTCTCAGTGTAAATTAACCAGCCAATATATAAATAGAACTAAAAATTCTGGCCTTGGTAGCATCATTCAGCAATATAAACCAACCAGACCAGCAAACTCATTTAAATTTCATATAAGAAATAAATTTCCTCAACTTTGATTAGCATTTTGATACAAATGCTCTTTACCTCCTGATTCTTTTCTTCAGTCCAAATCAATAAAGGCAGAAATTATCCTAAGAATCAATTTAATTAATTTGCCATGGTCTTGTGTTTCCTTGAACAGATCCCTTAAAACAATCACCAATCCCTCTGCAACTGATTATTTCTCTAATTTAGCACTTAATTCTGTAACTGAATATATCCATTAAGGAATTTGCTTCTCTGCCTACTTTATATCTCTGGAAACATTAATAGACATCAATTCCATCAAATTATGAATGAAAATATGAAATAATATGAGATTTGATTAAGATAACAACACTGAAGAAATAAGTATTATTCTTTCGGGGAGTGTTTTCCAAGCAGTTAAGCATGAACTGTTGGATAGAGAATCCAGCATAATAGATATAGACTATTTCTAGCCCTGGAAAAGTAGCATGTTATTAATCACATTATAATCCTTGGATAATGCAGGCAGATATATTATTATACTTCTCATTGCTAGAGCCCCGAGGGCTTGCCACCTTACCGGATAGCACATTTTTTAACAAACCCAACATTCGGCTTACATGTGTCTTCATTTAACCATTAGAATATAGTAGAAAACACAACTTTCTCATGCTCAGTTTCTTTATCTGTGAAATGGGGGGAAAGTAATAATTACCTAATGTTCTTGGGTATTCTGTGGTTTAACTAATTAGAGGTTGTACAGCCTGATAAAGCACTAAGTGGTATTAAATATCTATATAGCATGCATTTACTGGCCAACTTGTGTGCCAGCTGCTTAAACACAGCTGCTCTTAATAAGCAGTAGAAAATCAGCTAAAATCAGCTAAAAGCAATCAGAAGAGCTGATTGGAGGAAATGACATGGAAGGAGTGTTTTACAAGTCATGAATTTGTTAACATTGTTTTTAAAATTAAAAATTGATTTCATTGTAGAATGTTGCTGTCTTTAAAAATCCCAGAAAGGTAAAACTGTATAGGGCAAAGCTTTGAAACTGATGGGAAGAAAATACCCTGAATTCCGTGGACTGTACCAAAAGGGCTCTTGAACCCAAACTGACATTGTTTGCCTTTATTTTCACTGTTCTCCCTTCTCTTTGTTCTGCTGCTGATAAAACTCATATGATGTATACATGTACAAGCATAGACACTAGCTTATCAATGGCAAGTTCTTATGGAGGAGAATATGGGTTCTGTGTACTGTGTATCTTTAGCAAGCTAGAGTCAGACCAAGGAGAGTGGATTAAACACAAGCAGATATTAGGGGACTCATGGACAGTTGTTCTCACTGAAGACTGGCATCTGTGGCCTTACCCACATCATAAGCCTAAATTATGATGCTTCTCTTCCCTAACCCTTTATATTCTCACTCCCAGGTTCCTTGCTAAGATCCCCATGTTCAAATCCTATGCATAAGCCAGCAGTGTCAGTGCCTCTCTGCTCCCCTGGGCTCTTGTCCTTGGCTCAGCAACAGACTTTGCTTTGTCTCTGACCTTTTGGCCTACTTCATCCACCCCAAAGCCCAACTCTGTATTTCTGACTCCATTTTGATGACCAGATTACAATTTACAATTATTCTTTTTATTAAACAATTTACTCTGATTTTCTTAAGCATGAATTATAACCCAATTCTAGTTACTCTAGCCATGACAGCTCAACTGTAATATCTAAATTCTCCCCTTAAAATAAGGAAAGTTCTTTGCCTTCATTTCTAGTACTGCTACTATTACTCCTACTCCTAACATAAATAATTGCTAACATTTATTGAGTGCTTACTATGGATCAAATACTTTTAAATAGTTTACATATACAAAATACATTACATCAAAATACATCATTTACAAAATACATCAAATACATTTACAAAATACATCAAATTTACCTCAAAATACATTACAAAATACATCAATTCCCTAAGGTAGTTGCTATTGATAGCTCCTTTTACAGATGAAGAAACTGAGACACTGAAGAGTAAACAGCCTGCCCACAGTCATGCAGCCAGTAAGTGGAGCTGAAATTGAACCCAGCAAGTCTGGCCGCAGCGTCTGTGCATTTCACCACTCCATTCCTGCTGCTATGTGGTACTGGGCTACCCACAGCCTCTTTCCTAGAATGGCAGCTGGGACTGGAGGGTAGTGCAGCTGGAAGTAGATGTATGCCATGCCACTGTAGGACAGAGGTGAGTGAGTGTATGTGTGTCTTTATGCATAAGACTAACAGTATTCTATTGTTAGAACACCCATAGCTATTTATTTCAGTAAGAGTGGCTTCTGAGTTTACCATTCCAAGTTATTTTTGAAGTAAACAGATTAAGATCATTTCTAATCATTGTGTCCACTGTACCAAATGCAGTCAATATACTAACTTTGCACCATGAAAAGCAATACCCTTTTGACATGATTTTAATCATCATAATGGATTGCTTTCGAATAAGATAGCAAAAAACAATATCCTGGTCCTAATATCTAAATATCCAAAGGAATGAGAGCTCAACACTAATTTTATCAAAAGCAAAAGCATTATTTTTGGCAAGTAACTAAAGCCATTTGGTCTGTATTAAACACTACATAGACTCACAGAGAAAGTATACCATGCCACTTGGAACTACTGATCAACTGGCTGAACATGGAGACCATCAGTACAGGGCTTAAAATAGTTCCAGGCAAAAATGAGTTCTATCATGCCAACATCACAGGTCATCATCAGAAAATAAAACCTTGGAGGGAATTCCCTGGCAGTCCTGTGGTTAGGAGTCGGCACTTTCACTGCTGGGGCCCAGGTTCAATCCTGGTCGGGGAACTAAGATACCCACAAGCCATGCAGCACGGCCAAAGATGAAAAAAGAAAGAAAAGAAAACTTTGGGTGTTCTGCCCTCCATTACCAGTCAAGGACAAGAAGTGATGTTTAGAGAAAATACGTATATCTCATCCTTTCCTCAGTATTTTACATTTTATTAGAGATCAAAATCAGCTACTATACAAGGATATGCTTTTGAATTACATTAGTTTTAACATTCACAGAATCAACTTTACTGAAAGACATTTTAATATTGTGCCCCCTACAGTTTTTCTGAGGGTGATAAAATATATATGAAATTTAATGTAGAATATTATGTAAACTATAATTTAGGGCTCTTTCTATTATATAAATTCATATCCAGCACATAAAAACCAACATGATACATTTTGGGATTCAATGCTAAAAAAAAATCTGTGTTTCCTCTGAAGAACTGGTATATATATTCTGGTTCAGTATTATAAGCTACATAATTACACCATGTTTTTTCCTGAACCTCAACTCTGGCTTTCTGGAAGCTGAGAGCCAAATTTGAGTGTCAATCACAGAGAGATTTTCTGTACCCTTATAATATAGAATATTTATATTTGAAACAGATTTTCTAATTCAATTTCTATTTTACTATTTCATTACCGATTCCTATTTTTTGACCAGTCTCAAAGCTTTCATGAAACAAGTGTACTGTAAACATAAATAAATAAGTGTAAAAATCAGCTTACCCTAAAAATAATTTATCTCTCTAGAGTACAGATCAATATTTTCAAAACTGCTGTTACAATGCATCCTTAATGTGGATAACTGGTATGATGTTAAGAATAGCTAAAAATAAAGGAATTCCTTCTTCTTTGTAACTTTGGCTCTTCATCTCCCTATTTATGTCTTACCACAAAATCAAGTTATGCTTGGTGGTACAAATATTATTTCAATCAGTATAAAAATCAAACAGCCATATTTCCCATGTGTCAATCACCAGAGTAAACGTGGCAATATTGGAAAACAATAAGGAGGAGCAAATGTGAGAACAGAGCCTTGCATAAATATACTAGTTGGATATTGTGGGGGAAACTAAAATGTTAGTATTGACAACAACAAGAGTATTAATAACTTACTCTGAACCAAATACTCATTTAACTTTAAATAACCTCTTATAGCCAACTCCAAAAAATGCAAGATATGTTTGCTAGCTCTGGTCTCTCCATCAGTATGTTTCCACTTTTATTTCAGCTTTGTAGTCTTAAAAAAAAGGGTTATTCGTGTCACAGAGATTCTGTCCCACAGGAGCTCCATCCATGGCAAGTCTATGGAGGTTGGGAAACATTATTAAATTCAGTGGGAAAAGGGAAATAAGATTTAATAAGGTCAGGAAGAAATCCCAGCACACTAACTTAACTTGAGGATGATATTTCCCAGTCTTCAGTTGTTTCAAATCATAATTGTTTTTCCTTTCCTTATAAATTAAATTCCACAAATGCACTCCCAAATGCCACTGCAAGGTCAGTGTTTTTGTAAACTTGTGATTAGCTTCTCTGGAGTACACACCATAAAAATGCCAACACAAACCCATGACCTGCTATTTCTTTTCCAAATAAAAATAGAAGGAAAAAAAGCCCTGAAACATTTGTAGTAGTAACCTAGTTATAGCTCTATTTTCATTCCCACTTATTTGAACTTTATCTCAGAGTAACATATGCCCATAGAGCTGCTACATCCAGCCAAGCAGCTTCAAGTAACAACAAGATGGTTCACTGTAAAGACATCATACTAGAAAGTGTATGTGCGTGTTTAAAAAGACCAAAAAGACTATCTTATAGGATACAAAACTGAGAATCAAAACCTGATCAAAGCTCATTTCTCTTTACCAAGTGGACCGTTGTACAACCTTGGACTAGTCAAATAATTACTTACACATTTTCTCATTTTCTCTGTTTAGTCATTAGTAAAAGATGGCAGACAACTTAACATAATTTTCTGTGTTCCCCAATTTCAGAGATTAACCTATGCAGTAAGCAATATATTTCTGTTTCTCTACTTTTTCACACTATGGAGTAGTGTATAGTATGCCCACTATGTGTGGAGCATGTAGAACAGTATTGGAATTTTGGCTCAGAAACTTACCAGCACCGCAATCTTGAACATATAACATTTTTGAGCCTAAATTTCATGAACTATTAAAAAATGGATAACAATATGTATTTTACAAATTTTAGTGAAAATTATCATAAGAACAGATGTAGAATCTTCATCTACATGCCTGGCATGTTATAGTTCCTTAAGAAAACTCAGTTTTCTTCAATCACTTCCCCTTATCTCAAGATGCACTGTTCTCATCGCACCAGGTTTATTCTCACAGATGCATTTAAGTTCAAACTATGAAATATTTTTTGTGTTTTTACCACAGGTCCTATGTGAACTGGGAAACAATCCCAGCCTTCAGAAAGCTTACAACCTAATTACAAAGAAGAAAAATAGGCCAGAACATATAATCAAGCATCAAATGAAATTTGGGGGATTCTCAAATGTAGAACAAATGTCTTGGTCTTTGAAATTCTACTTCTCACCTAACCAGAGTATTATTGAAGAAAAATTGGAAAGTTACTCATGCTATTGTGACTATTTCTGGGAAGGAATAAGTTAAATGAGACAAGAGATGGGAAGTGTAGAGTAGAAATAACCCATTTTAGCAAAATGGCTTCATAATGTCCCCAAAGCATGGTGAATTTCCACCTTACTCTGGAAATTATCAAAATCTGAGTTCAGATCCCCAACCAAGCAATGATAGTAATATATGACCAAGGTAGGGCAGAATTAAGCTTAGCTAATTTTGATAATTTACTTTCTTTTTTATAATTGAAGGACAGCATAATGATTTTCCTTTTAATCCATCTATAATCATTATTTATCAATTAATATGCTGTTGTTTTCACTCAGCATCATAAATAGTTTTCTAAATTTCCATGGTGTTCACAATTATCCTTGTTAGGGGACACACTTGAACTTATTAGAGCATTTTATATGTTATGCATTTAGCTTGTTTCCATTTTTGGGCTACAATGAACTTCTTCCTTGGGTTGAAATATTTTCTTAGGACAAATTTCTGGAAGTACAATATTAGGTCAAAGTATATGAATAGTTTACCCTCAACACAACAGGAAAAATAATCATCACCATTTTCCATCTTCATCCAATTTTTAAAATACAAATATATTTTTATATATATTTTAAGCTTTGTAAATAATTTACAGATGTGTAAAGCGATAGTGAAAAATTTTATTATAATTTGTCATAAGATTTTGAACATATTCTCTTTTTTTAAAGAGAATTTTAGTATACAAATATTATAAAAGATAAACTTTTATCAAAATGGGATGCATCAGGTTTTTGTAGTAAAGTATTACATGATTAAGTCCTTCCACTTGAATGACTAATGAAGTGAAATGCTATATTTATTTTCATCCATAAAAATGTATTATTCATCCACTTATTCTTGATTTTGGGAAAATTCATCTAGAATATCATAATCTGAAGACTCATGGTCTGAGATTTCATTTACATAATAAATTTCATCAACATCATGAAAGTCTAGAATGCTACTGTCTCTTTTTATTCATCTTCTGATTCATTTAATAATTGTGAAACATCTTCTTTTATTTTATTTCTTTTTTAAGTCTTTTTTAGAATAGTTAGGAATAAAAGATGAAAAATGAACTAATTCATATGATAATAAAATAGCAAAATGTTTTAAGATATGGGAAAAATAATATCACTAAAATCCCATATGACAGATTTATAAAGGGGCCCAATGGACCCTTATGATAATTAGAAGATAGGGTGAGTTTTATTCTAATTAAATAAACAAGTAAATGTTCTCTTTGTCCTTTGGAAGACCTCTAAGAAACAAAAGTCATGATATATCAATCTTTACAAAGACTTAGAATTGCTCTCAGAAAACACGAAAATCTGAAATTGGATCCAATGGGCCCTGATGGTACATAATGGGTAGACAGTTTTTTCTGCATGTCCATTTTCTAGTTAAAACAGTTTTTAGAAAAAGAGACAGAAATCACTAAAAACTATGAGGGACCTATTACTATATACAAGGCATTATACTATTATTTAACTGACCAAGTAGGTCCAAGAGGGAGGAATTATAATTCCCATATTACAGATGAGGAAGCAGATCCAGAGAGACTGCTTTTCTCTGTTAAATTCACATCACAATTAAATGGCAGAGTAAGTATTTGAACGCAGCTATATTTATATTTATTCTATTTATGTTTATTTTACTCTCCAAAGCTCAAGCTTTTACATGTGAATTAGTTTTCATAAAATGTAATCATATAAATATGCTTCCACTCAACCCACTGTTATAAACCATATGAGGAGACAATATGAGATTATAGAAGAGGAATGTAGAGAAGAACCATTCACCCGCAATAATCTCTGAAAGAGTAGAATATATGTGGTTTCTACATATTTGAGAACACAAAGAAACAAATGCTAGCATATCCCTTGAAAGTCATTTTTTTTTCTTTGAAACAATATGGATTGGTATTTTCCTGAGGTTTTAAATCAGAACAAGGCACTAGTTTTCTTACCTCACAGTTTGCAATTATGAGAAATAATGCTACTGCTATATAACATGCTGCCTATTGCCTCTTAGTCAACTTGGTGACAGTGCCACTCTCCACAGGCCACACATCAAAGGGGCACATCAACAGTGGTTGCCTGACTTCGCAGATATCCCCGACTCATATTGTTTTAGAATAGAAAAATGATTGCTAATAAATGTAAAGCCATGAGGACTCAATCACTGAGCAAAGCAAGATTTTAATCATCTGAAATCAAGAAGCACATACAAGTTATCACAGTGCCTTACATTTCTTCAGCAATTTTCTTTTAAAAGTCTTTATCCCTTAATTCATCCTTCCAGCTAATGAAAGCCCTAAACCTTTATCTTCACAGACATATAGGAAAAAAAATTCTCTCTACAGCCTATCCTATGTTACTCTCTTCATTGGGGCCTACTTCCTGACTGGAGGAAAGCAACATTTTTAGGAAAGCAGTTCTCAACAGGATGAGGTGGTGGTGGTGCGGGGGGAGTGTACGATGTGGAGGTGGTATTTCCACACCACCTCTGCCCGCTAATTTCCCTCTGCCCTAAAGTTTCCAATAACTCAGCCCCTGGTTGAAGACTACTGTTTTGATTATTTGAGGATATGAGAATTGGGGATTGTGAACAATCAGGTTTTTATGGTAATATGTTCAAATACAGTCTCTTAAAAAGAAATCAGAAAATCTATGGGATGCACTTAGCTGATAAACATGGGAAGAACACAGAACATTCCACCATATGAAATACATACAGGACACAGTCCCACTCACGATTCTCACTCTGTGGGGGAAGATCACTTTCTCACCTCACTGAGTTTGGGCTCGTTCACATGACTTGTGTTGATCATTGGAATCTGAGCAGAAGTGACAGTTTGCCTATTCAAAACATAGGTTACAGTTAGTATAAAATTTGTCTGCTCTTTTGTTCCTCCATGGGAAAAGTATTCCCAGCAGTTGCTGGCCCCAAAATGAAAACAGGTGGAGTGACTTGAACCTAAGACGGAAAATAAATGTTTGCTATTAAAAATCTCTGAACATTGTTAGTTAGGGCTGATTATTGTATAAACCTGACTAATGTACATTGTGTTTTAATAATTCCTTTCCATATTCATTCCCCTCATTCTGCCTAGAGCTGCATTCATTACTCTAGGCAAAACAATGGCAGTTAAGCACACAAGCTCTGAAATACCATAGACCTTCAGTAAGCTAACTTCTGCAAACACAGTCAATTGTGAAACTGGCATAACAACAGTATCTAGTTCATAATGTTACTGTGAAGATTAAATAAGATAAGAGACTTAAAGTCCATAGTACTATGCTGGGGATAGAGCAATCATCCACTAAATGTTAGCTATGGTTTTACTATTTTTTTTATTACTTATATCTTAATTATTGACACAGTATCATGCCACAAGCTGCCATCGAAGGTCTAGGTAGGAAATGGGAAGTGAAAGTAGAAGGAAGGAAGGGATGGGGGCATCCTTCCAAAGGCCACTCTTCGATGTGAGTGTAGTGAAAATGGACCTCAACACTCCAAGATTTTTCATAAAAAATACAACAACAAAATGGGAATCATAATAAATTCATGTTTTAAAAATGTGATGCTGAGAATAAATGACTTTTACATGTGGCTGAATAGGAACTCTTTCACACTAAAATTATTTTAAATCATTTTGATGGAAATATTTCTAAATTACATGCTAAACCTCCTTTCCTCTGTATATGCATTTCAAGTTTTAAGCATTTTCCATAACTCTATATTTGTTTTCTTTTTTTTTAAATAAATTTATTCATTTATTTATTTTTGGCTGTGTTGGGTCTTTGTTGCTGCACGCAGGCTTTCTCTAGTTGCGGAGGGAGGGCTACTCTTCATTATGGTGTGCGGGCTTCTCATTGAGGTTCTTTTCTTGTTGCGCAGGTTTCAGTAGTTGTGGCACATGGTCTCAGTAGTTGTGGCTCACGGGCTCTAGAGCGCAGGCTCAGTAGTTGTGGCACACGGGCCTAGCTGTTCCGCGGCATGTGGGACCTTCCCGGACCAGGGCTCGAACCTGTGTCCCCTGCATTGGCAGGCAGATTCTTAACCACTGAGCCGCCAGGGAAGTCCCCCTATTTTTGTTTTCTTATTTATTTTTTGTAATTATCACACTGTATTTTTAATATAAATTTGAGGTACCAGTACTGATTATAGGATAAACACTACAACTTACATTCCTAAATACAATATACATAGCATCTTCTCCTTTACTTAGTTTAAATAAAAGTAGAGTGCAGCAAGGATAGTTGCTTGGCTTTTGCTAGATGACCATTGTTCTGCCCCAAACAGATTAGCAAATCAAAGGATGAACCAGTTTTCTTTGAAGTTATTTTATGCTCTTAATAAAATCATATTTTGTTTATCAGTAACCTTTGATATTATAGCATTATTCAAAACATTTTCTCTTAATTCAGAATTAGTCACCACTTCAACTGCTTTGTCATGTTCAATTCAGTCTCTCACTTTCACAAACTTCTAACTATGGCAAGTGAGCAAATATGCATGTGATTGCATGCCAGAGCACTCTATTTAATGGGAAAATAACACCATCTTGTGAAAACTTCGGATATTCATCCTCAAGACTATCCATCCAAGTTGTGGTTTTTATTCATTACCCATTAACGCACTAAACCTTTATCAAGAACCCACAATGCATTGTTTCGGGCACCAGAGTGAAAGAAGTAATAAGCAAGATAGCCTCACAGAGCTTAAGGGGAAACAGATAATGTGCAAGTAAATAAATGAATAAATGTAGTGTGATGCAGAGACTTAAGACAGAATGATGTGAGACCGGGCAGCCAGATTAAGTTGGATGGCTGGGGAAAACATCTCTCTTAGGAGGTCGGATTTATGGTGAGCTCCAAATGACAAGAAGCAGCTATCCAGTGAAACTAGAGAGAGTTTTACAATTCTTGGCTTAAATGTGAATTAGAGTCTTTGATCCATCTTGACAATCCTCTTTAAAACTATATAATTGATTCTTAATTTATTTTCAGAGACTTTAGGGTACCAGACTTTGGGGTCTTGAATAACCAAGATTTTATTGAAATATACATATATACATACATGTGTAAATATATATACATACCTGTGTAAATATATACATATATATGTATATCAAATACGTGTATTGAGCTCTCTCTACCTTGAAAAATTGATGAAAATTTTAGGTCTCAGCAACAAAATCATCTGCCTCTAACTCTCAGGGGGATGGAGAAATGATGGAGATTTAAAATATACCTATTTATTAATCACTACCTCTTCTTTATTTAAATCCCTGTATTTGGATCTTGGATTAAAATAATATAAAACTGCATCTATCTTCAAGCCAAAGTATAATCCCCAGGTAATATGTGATTACTTTCTAAGATAAATTCCTTATTAGCTGTCTTTAGAAGTTGAAATGATTACCTTATGTATAAACAGCCCTTTCTCTAAAGAGCTTAGTTGTCCATTCAGACTTCTTTTTTAATTACTTTAAACCCACATAATCCTCAACACATCTTATTGATGTAGAGGGAAGATAACCTTATCCCTACTATGCTAATGAGTATACTGAGGCACTGGGCAATTAAATGACTAATTTTTGATTACCCTGTAGTCTGCATTTTCATGGTTTCAAAGTGTCTGGATAAAACGTAATCATCTTAGCTAGTTATCTTCCTGATGACAAGAGGCTGGCTATTTGAGAAACATATAGGTGTTTATTTTAAAAATAAATTCATCCATTTATTAAAATAAAACTTTTCACTTTTTATTAATACACCGATTCCATGATATTTGCTCATCTCTCATTCACTGAAGAAGCATTTATTGTGCCCCTTCTATTTTTCAGAGACAGTGCTATGCATGTGCTATGCATTGAGCACACAAATGTAAAGCAATCAAATGTGGCCTCTTCTGGCAATGATATTTTAATGTCATTTTATAAAATATAAAACCTGATCACACCTGTGAATAATCATCTAATTATTATAGCTTAACCTTTAATCTGGGCACATGAGGATTCTTCAATCAATACTTGTTAACTGCGTTGCTTGGCATGAGGCAACCCAGCACTGGAGGCTACAGGCTCCCCGGTGGGGCTAATGGAGGACTCTGTGAGGGTTCATGCCAACGAGCGCTTCCCAAAACTTCTGCTGCCAGTGCCCTTGTCCCCATGGTCAGCCACAGCTGTCCCCCATCTCTGCAGGAGACCCTCCAACACTAGCAGCCGTGTGGATGACAAGCTCTTGGTGCTCTGGCCGGGTGTCAGGCCTGTGCCTCGGAGGTGGGAGAGCCAAGTTCAGGACACTGGTCCACAAGAGAACTCCCAGCTCCACATAATATCAAACGGCGAAAATCTCTCAGAGATTTCCATCTCAACACCAGCACCCAGCTCCACTCAATGACCAGCAAGCTACAGTGCTACACGTCCTAGGCCAAACAACTAGCAAAACAGGAACACAACCCCACCCACTAGCAGAAAGGCCACCTAAAATCATAATAAGGTGACAGATACCCCAAAACACACCAACGGACGCGGACCTGCCCACCAGAAAGACAAGATCCAGCCTCATCCACCATAACACAGGCACTATTCCCCTCCACCAGGAAGCCTACACAACCCACTGAACCAACCTTAGCCACTGGGGACAGACACAAAAAACACCAGGAACTACGAACCTTCAGCCTGCAAAAAGGAGACCCCAAACACAGTAAGATAAACAAAATGAAAAGACAGAAAAACACACAGCAGATGAACGACCAAGGTAAACACCCACCAGACCTAACAAAGGAAGAGGAAATAGACAGTCTACCGGAAAAAGAATTCAGAGTAATGATAGTAAAGATGATCCAAAATCTTGGAAATTGAATGGAGAAAATATAGGAAACGTTTAACAAGAAACTAGAAGAACTAAAGAGCAAACAAACACTGATGAATAACACAATAAATGAATTTAAAAATTCTTTAGAAGGAATCAACAGCAGAATAACTGAGGCAGAAGAACGGATAAGTAACGTGGAAGATAAAATAGTGGAAATAACGAAGGCAGAGCAGAATAAAGAAGAAAGAATGAAAATAACTGAGGACAGTCTCAGAGACTTCTGGGACAACATTAAATGCACCAACATTTGGATTATAGGGGTCCCAGAAGAAGAAGAGAGAAAGAAAGGGACTGAGAAAATATTTGAAGAGATTATAGTTGAAAACTTCCCTAATATGGAAAAGGGAATAGTTAATTAAGTCCAGGAAGCACAGAAGAGTCCTATACAGCATAAATCCAAGAATAAAAACGCCAAGATACATATTAATCAAACTGTCAAAAATTAAATACAAAGAAAAAATATTAAAAGCAGCAAGGGAAAAACAACAAATAACATACAAGGGAATCCCCATAAGGTAAACAGGTGAACTTTCAGCAGAAACTCTGCAAGCCAGAAGGGAGTGGCAGGACATACTTAAAGTGATGTAAGGGAAAAACCTACAACCAAGATTACTCTACACAGCAAGGATCTCATTCAGATTCAACAGAGAAATTAAAACCTTTACAGACAAGCAAAAGCTAAGAGAATTCAGCACCACCAAACCAGCTTTACAACAAATGCTAAAGGAACTTCTCTAGGCAGGAAATATAAGAGAAGGAAAAGACCTACAATAACGAACCCAAAACAATTAAGAAAATGGCAATAGGAATATACATATTGATAATTACCTTAAATGTAAGTGGATTAAATGCTCCAACCAAAAACATAGACTGGATGAATGGATACAAAAACAAGACCCGCATATATGCTGTCTACAAGAGACCCACTTCAGACCTAGGGACACACACAGACGAAAAGTGAGGGGATTGAAAAAGATATTCCATGCAAATGGAAATCAAAAGAAAGCCAGAGTAGCAATTCTAATATCAGACAAAATGGACTTTAAAATAAATACTATTAGAAGAGACAAAGAAGGACACTACATAATGATCAAGGGATCAATCCAAGAAGAAGATATAACAATTGTAAATATTTATGGACCCAACACAGGAGCATGTCAATACATAAGGCAAATGCTAACAGGCATAAAAGGGGAAATCGATAGTAACCCAAGCATAGTAGGGAACTTTAACACCCCACTTTCACCAATGAACAGATCGTCCAAAATGAAAATAATTAAGGAAACACAAGCTTTAAATTATACATTAAACAAGATGGACTTAATTGATATTTATAGGACATTCCATCCAAAAACAACAGAATACACTTTCTTCTCAAGTGCTCATGCAACAGTCTCCAGGATAGATCATATCTTGGGTCACAAATCAAGCCTTGGTAAATTTAAGAAAATTGAAATTGTATCAAGTACCTTTTCCGACCACAACGCTATGAGAATAGTTATCAATTACAGGAAAAAAATCTATAAAAAATACAAACACATGGAGGCTAAACAATACACTGCTTAATAACCAAGAGATCACTGAAGAAATCAAAGAGGAAATCAAAAAATACCTAGAAAGAAATGACAATGAAAACACAATGGCCCAAAACCTATGGGATGCAGCAAAAGCAATTCTAAGAGGGAAGTTTATAGCAATACAATCCTACCATAAGAAACAAGAAACATCTCAAATAAACGACCTAACCTTACACCTAAAGCAATTAGAGAAAGAAGAACAAAAACAAAAACAAAGTTAACAGAAGGAAAGAAATCATAAAGATCAGACTAGAAATAAATGAAAAAGAAATGAAGGAAATGATAGCAAAAATCAATAAAACTAAAAGCTGTTTCTTTGAGAGGATAAACAAAATTGATAAACTATTGGCCAGATTCATCAAGAAAAAAAGGGAGAAGACTCAAATCAATAGAATTAGAAATGAAAAAGGAGAAGTAACAACTGACACTGCAGAAATACAAAGGATCATGAGAGATTACTACAAGCAACTCTATGCCAATAAAATGGAAAACCTGGAAGAAATGGACAAATTCTTAAAAAAGCACAACCTTCTGAGACTGAACCAGGAAGAAATAGAAAATATAAACAGACTAATCACAAGCACTGAAATTGAAACTGTGATTAAAAATCTTCCAAAATACAAAAGCCCAGGACCAGATGGCTTCAGAGGTAAATTCTATCAAACATTTAGAGAAGAGCTAACACCTATCCTTCTCAAACTCTTCCAAAATACAGCAGAGGGAGGAACACTCCCAAACTCATTCTACGAGGCCACCATCACCCTGATACCAAAACCAGACAATGATATCACAAAGAAAGAAAACTACAGGCCAATATCACTGATGAACATAGATGCAAAAATCCTCAACAAAATACTAGCAAACAGAATCCAAAAGCACATTAAAAGGATCATGCACCATGATCAAGTGGGGTTTATCCCAAGAATGCAAGGATTCTACAATATACGTTAATCAATCATTGTGATACACCATATTAACAAATTGAAGAATAAAAGCCATATGATCATCTCAGTAGAAGCAGAAAAAGCTTTCGACAAAATTCAACACCTATTTATAATAAAAACCCTCCAGAAAGTAGGCATAGAGGGAACTTACCTCAACATAATAAAGGCCATATATGACAAACCCACAGCCAACATTGTTCTCAATGGTGAAAAACTGAAACCATTTCCACTAAGATCAGGAACAAGGCAAGGTTGCCCACTGTCACCACTATTATTCAACATTGTTTTGGAAGTTTTAGCCAAAGCAAGCAGAGAAGAAAAAAATAAAAGGAAGCCAAATCGGAAAAGAGGAAGTAAAGCTGTCACTGTTTGCAGATGACATGATACTATACATAGAGAATCCTAAAGACACTACCAGAAAACTAATAGAGCTAATCAATGAATTTGATAAAGTAGCAGGATACAAAATTAATGCACAGAAATCTCTTGCATTCCTATACACTAATGATGAAAAATCTGAACGAGAAATGAAGGAAACACTCCCATTTACCATTGCAACAAAAAGATAAAATATGTAGGAATAAACCTACCTAAGGAGACAAAAGAACTGTATGCAGAAAACTATAAGACACTGATGAAAGAAATTAAAGATGATACAAACCGATGGAGAGATATACCAAGTTCCAGGATTGGAAGAATCAACATTGTAAAAATGACTCTACTACCCAAAGCAATCTACATATTCAATGCAATCCCTATCAAACTACCAAAGGCATTTTTCACAGAACTCAAACAAAAATTTCACAATTTTTATGGAAACACAAAAGACCCTGAATAGCCAAAGCAATCTTGAGAAAGAAACATGGAGCTGGAGGAATCAGGCTCCCGGACTTCAGACTATACTACAAAGCTACAGTAATCCAGACAGTACGGTACGCGCACAAAAACAGAAATATAGATCAAAGGAACCTGTTCCAGAGATCCAGAGATAAACCCACGCATATATGGTCACCTTATTTTTGATAAAGGAGGCAAGAATATACAATGGAGAAAAGACAGCCTCTTCAATAAGTATAAGTAATGCTGGGAAAACTGGATAGCCACATGTAAAAAAAGGAAATTAGAACACTCCTAGCACCATACAGAAAAATATACTCAAAATTGATTAAAGACCTAAATGTAAGACCAGACACTATAAAATTCTTAGAGAAAAATATAGGCAGAACAGTCTATGACATAAATCATAGCAAGATCCTTTTTGACCCACCCCTTAGAGAAATGGAAATAAAAACAAAAATAAACAAATGGGACCTAATGAAACTTAAAAGCTTTTGCACAGCAAAGGAAACCATAAACAAGACAAAAAGACAACCCTCAGAATGGGAGAAAATATTTGCAAATGAAGCAACTGTCAAAGGATTAATCTCCAAAATATACTAGCAGCTCATGTAGCTCAATATCAAAAGAACAAACAACCCAATCCAAAAATGGGCAGAAGACCTAAATAGATATTTCTCCAAAGAAGATATACAGATTGCCAACAAACACATGGAATAATGCTCAACATCATTAATCATTAGAGAAATGCAAATCAAAACTACAATGAGGTATCACCTCACACCAGTCAGAATGGCCATCATCAAAAAATCTACAAACAATAAATGCTGGAGAGGGTGTGGACAAAAGGGAACCCTCTTGCACTGTTGGTGGGAATGTAAATTGTTACAGCCACTATGGAGAACAGTATGGAGGTTCTTTAAAAAACTAAAAATAGAATTACCATATGACACAGCAATCCCACTACTGGGCATATACCCTGAGAAAACCAAAATTCAAAGAGTCATGTAACACAATGTTCACTGCAGCACTCTTTACAATAGCCAGGACATGGAAGCAACCTAAGTGTCTATCGACAGTTGAATGGATCAAGATGTGGCACATATATACAATGGAATATTACTCAGCCATAAAAAGAAATGAAATTGAGTAGTGAGGTGGATGGACCTAGAGTTTGTCATACAGAGTGAAGTAAATCAGAAAGAGCAAAACAAATAACGTATGCTAACACATATATATGGAATCTAAAAAAAAATTGGTCATGAAGAAACTAGGGGCAGGACGGGAATAAAGACGCAGACCTACTAGAGAATGGACTTGAGGACACGCGGAGGGGGAAGGGTAAGCTGGGACGAAGTGAGAGAGTGGCATGGATATATATACACTACCAAATGTAAAATCGATAGCTAGTGGGAAGCAGCCACATAGCACAGGGAGATCAGCTCCGTGCTTTGTGACCACCTAGAGGGTTGGGATAGGGAGGGTGGGAGGCAGGGAGATGCAAGAGGGAAGATATATGGGGATATATGTATATGTTTAGCTGATTCACTTTGTTATAAAGCAGAAACTAACACACCATTGTAAATCAATTATACTCCAATAAAGATGTTTAAGAAAAAAATACCTGCTAACTGATATTTTGCTATGTAGATATAATCTTAACATCAAAACCATAAATAAGATATAGCTTTACTTACAAGTGTTATGTGGAGGAAAGCATTGTTCTATCGTTACAGTCCAAACAACTAAAAATCACATTTACGAAACAGAAGTATGCATTTAAATGTCTTAACATGTCTCTTACCATCCATCCCCTCCTCTCCATCCCCTCTGCTACAACCTTGGTTTAGAAACTTAGTGACTCCTGTCTGGATTATCATGAAGTCTCCTAAAGGCCTTCCTGATCGCTCTTCTTGCCTATGTTAAAGTCACTTTTTATTTTTAAGTCTATCTTCTTATGAAAGTCTATCTTTCATCTTTAAGTCTATCTTTGTGAATCCAATTTTTAAATGGTTCCTTCTTTTCTACTGGATAGAGTTCAGATGAGAATCCCATAGAAGTTCTTCCATGAAATTAATCATTGCCTACATCCCATCAATATCTCACAACTCAGCCAAGCTGACTCCTCACAATTCCCGCAACCTGCATTCTGTTTCATGGTTTGAAGTCTTTCCCTCGTGCTCCCTCTCCTTGGAATGCCTTCCTCTTCACCCCGAATAGCACTCATGTATCCATTCTACAAAGCTTTTTCTGAATCTTATCTCCCTACTCTTGTAAAAACATATTTATTCCTTCATGCCCCCTTATAACAGTTCATTAAGACTTAAATCATAATGCCCAGATTCCAATATACTTGCAAAAATGTATATGTACATAAGGGCATCTCTTCTTGGTTAACATAATCTATTGAAGTTTAGAATCTTTTTTTCCAAATGGGTAATTTGGCGTTCAATGAAAATTGAGGAATAAATGACTATTTGAAAGACAGCATATAGGTACTGTAGGAAACAAAACTACGTATGGCATGTGGTAGCTGCCTTTTCTCCAAGTCTCCAGATGTAGGTCAGCCAACATTCTCTCTAAAACATTAGCACCACTCAGCTTCCAGAACAATGTTAAGTTATGAAAGAACTTATTCTTCCCTTTTAAGATCCTGCTTCCACCACCACTAACAACTATCTGAACCTGAGCAAATTACCTATCTCTAAACCTCAGACTTTTTATCAATAAAATGGAGACGATAACAATACACATCTCATAAAGCTACTGTAAGGATTAAATGAGAATATATACAGAGTGCGTAGAACAGAGTCTGACACACAGTAAGTGCTCAGGAAAGATAGCTATTTGATAGGACTTTTTACAGCTGATAGAGCCAAGATAAGCCAACTGACACCAAAGAAAGGTGACTGATCGTTTCCCATAACTAGGAAGTATAGAGTGCCTAATAGGTTGCTGTAAATCATTAATTCCCTTTCACTTTCAGAATCAATTTCTCTCTGCCAAATTCTCTTTCCTCCTTCCCACTTTATTACATCCCTATGTACATTGTTTCAATTCTTTTCCACTGTATATGGCCAACATCAGTCCCACAGCTCCAGGCTTGCATCATTCAACTTTGGCAAACCACTTAGCAAAACAAGAGACAAGAAACATTCTCTCTTAGCCTCAGTTTGTACACTCTCTGGGAGGTTTCACTGGTCAGTGTTATAGACTGTGTCCCACCAAAACTCATATATTGAAACCTAATCCCCAATACGATGGTGTTTGGAGATGGAGCTTTTGGGATGTGGTAAGTCATGAGAGTGGGATCCTCATGAATGAGATTAGCACCCTTAATAAAAGAGACCCCAGAAAGCTCCTTTGCCCTTTCTGCCATGTTAGGACACAGCAAAAAGATGGCCATTTATGAATCAGGAAGCAAGCTCTCATCAGATACCAAATCTGCAGGTTCTCATCACCTTGGACATTCCAGCCTCTCAACGATGTGAAATAAACTTTAGTTTCTTATAAGCCAGCCCGGTTTATGGTATTATATTATAGCAGGCTGAAGGGACTATGACAGTCAGCCTAGAACCAACTGCTGTAGGTGGGAAGAGAGGCTACTTGGACTGGTAGAACCTAGGTCACATGTTCACTCCCGAGTTCTGGAGGGTGAGGTCTGTTACTGGACAGATGAAAACCATAGCTATAATATTATCCATCTTAATATTTCCATCTTCTACTTGATCTTGGCTAAATTTAAACTTGTTTTGATTTTTCCTTTTAACTGACTGCTACCTAAAGAAGTCGTGAGCAGCATTAACCACTGGCGTCGGACTGTACTTAGTACTACGTACTTTTGCTACAACCCCGACCAAGGACACAATGTCTTCCCGCTCTACCCCGACCACCTATGTTACTCCATGAGATTTAGTTTATTATTCTTATTGCTCCCTAATATCTTAGCTCATAGTCCCGGTTTCAGTGGTGTCTAAAATGTTTTTCCAGGTACCCACCCAAATATAAGGATTTGAGTATAACAATTTTTTGTAAGATAATCCTCAGAAGCATCAGTATGAAATAGGAAAGCAAGGCAAGGGATGGAAGCAAACCAGTATGGCATGCATTAAAAAAAAACAAGTTATTTCTGCAGGCATCAGGGACTTAACTCCACTGGGCACCTCTGGAAGATCATCTGAGACACTTCTCAGAATTGTGCCTCCCAAGGAATGAGGAATTTGGAATATTTATCCTCCAATGTCCATTTGTTAGTGGCTGAGGACAGCTCCAGGGTATATCCTTCCTCAAGCGCTTCCTGACATCCCCTATGAGGGCTGAAAGAAAGCTCTTCAAGGCGAAAGTCACAGAGGTTTTCTGGAGTACATCAATGTAGGAATGGTGAATGCTGAAGGGACTTGGGCTGGGCATCGCACAGTCTTCTATAAGTGGCCTCCCATGTACTTTCTAGGATTGAGGCCTGCTTTGTCCTTTCTTTTTTTAATTAAACTATAGCCGATTTACAATATTGTGTTAGTTTCAGATATACAGCAAAGTGATTCATATATATGTATATTTTTTTCAGATCCTTTCCCATTATAATCCAATAACCCTTTCTTAATGAATGTCCTTTCCCTAATGCCTATTCACATTCCAACTTCCTGGACAGTCATTGTCAACACTACACTGTCTTTCTTTTGGAGTTCAGTACCTGAATCCTGACTATAAATAGCTATAATTCTTGGATTCGTTACTTTTGGCCACAGAGCTGAATCTAGGCTATACATTGCTATAGTAGTAATGGCATCTAGCTAACTCTGCTGGCTTGACTGTGTGTCATTCTATTCTCTTCAACTGCCTATCCTATCTGATACTGCACCTCACAAAAATATAGTCCTTTTTTTCAGGGAGTTCACAGACTACAAGAGAATATAAGAGGAGGAAGCAAATTACTTTATGTCCCAATTTAGATATCTTCTATAAAGAAGCCTTCCATAACACTCCGAGTCATGCCAGGGTGGCCTTCCTAGGTTCTCGCAGCACCTTGCACTTTTCCTTTCAAAGCACTTACTGCCTTTTCTAATTTTATTTTTCAAATTTTTAATAACAGTTGTATTGAGATATAATTCACACACCATAAACCTCACCTTTTATTGTTTACAATTCAGTAGTTTTCAGTATATTCACAGAGTTCTGTGTCCATCACCATTAACTGTATAACATTTTCATCATTTCCAAAAAAAACCCCATATGCAGTAACAGTCACTTTCTATTTCCCCAGAACACTCCTCCCACCTGGCACCACTAATCTACTTTCTCTTTCTATGGATTTGTCTATTTTGGACTGTCTTATAAATGGAATCATAAAATATGTGTCCTTTTGTGTCTGGCTTCTTTCATTTAGAAGGTTTGAAAGGTTCATCTATGTTGAGCACGTATCATTACTTCATTTCTTTTTATTACTGAATAATATTCCATTGTATACATATGCCACATCTTATTTATTCTTTCACAAGTTGGTAGGCATTTGAGTTGTTTCTATTTTTAGAGTATTATAAATAATGCTACTGTGAACATTAATATACAAGCTTTTGTGTAAAAGTATGCTCCAAATTCTCTTGGGGATATATCAAAAATGGAATTGGTGGATCATAAGATAATTCTGTGCTTAACATTTTGAGGAACGAACAACTATTTTCCAAAATAGCTGACTCATTTTACATTTCCACCAACAATGTATGAGGGTCCCAATATCTTGCATCCTTGCCAACACTTGTTATTGTCCATCTTTTTTATTACAGCCATCATAGTGGTTGTGAAGTGTTATCTCCTTGTGGTTTTCCTTTGCATTTCCTTAATGACTAACTATGTTGTGAATCTTATCATATGCTTGTTGACCATCTTTATACATTCTCTGGAGAAATGTTTATTCAAATCCTTTGCTCATTTTGTAATTGGGTTATTTGTCTTTTTTTGTTGTTGAATGTAAGAGTTCTTCATATTTTCTGGATACAACTCACCAGATATGTGATTTGCAAATATTTTCTCCCATTTGGAAGTTGTCTTTTCACTTATTTGGTGTTGTCCTTTAAAGCACAAAAGATTTAATTTTAATAAAGTCCAATTTATCTTTGTACTAGGTTTCTACTGCTGCTGTAACAACCACAAACTTAATGGCCTAAACCAACACAAAGTTATTATATTGCAGTTCTGGGCAATATAATAGTCTAAAATGGGTATCACTGGGTGAAAATCAAAATGCTGGCCAGCTGCACTACTTCTGGAGGTTCTAGGGGAGAATCTGTTTGCTTGCCTATTCCAGCTTCTTAAAACTGCATACTCGTGGTCTTGCATCACTCCAAACTCTGCTTCTGTCTTCACATTTCCTCCTCTGATTTCCTGTGTCCTTTTTCCCCTTAAAAAACCCTTGTGATTATATTGGACCCACCCAGATAACCCAGGATAATCTCTCCAGGTTGAGATCCTTAACTTATCACATCCACAAAATCCCTTTTGCCAGATAAGGTAACCACAAGTTTGGGGGATTTGAATGCAGACATCTTTCTGGAGATGTTATTCTACCTACCACAATTTATTTTTATTTTTTTGCCACTTGTGCTTTTGGTGTCATTTGTAAGAAATCATTGCCTAACCCAAGATCACAAAGATTTAGGCCTATGTTCTTTTAAAGAGTTTTATAGTTATAGCTCTTACATTTAAGCCTATAATTCATTTGGCATTAATTTTTGTATATGGTATGAAAAAAGGTTCAACATCATTCTTTCACATATGGATATCCAGTTGTACAAATACCATAAGTTCAAAAGACTATTCTTTTCCCACAGAATTGTCTTAGCATCTTTGTCAAAAATCAATTTAACAAAATACAAGTGTTTATTACCAGACTCTATTACACTGATTTATGCCAATAGGTCATACCACATTGCCTTGATTACTGTAGTTTTGTAGTGAGTTTTGATAGCAGTTGGTTTGAGTCCTCCAACTTTGTTCAAAGATTGTTTTGGCTATTCTGAGTCTTTTGAATTTCCATATGAGTTTTTGAATCAGCTTGTCTATTTCTGCAAAGAGGTGGTGTGGATTTTGATACGGATTTTATTGAATCTGTAGATCAATTTGGGGAATATTATCATGATAACAATAGTAAATCTTCTAATCCATGGACATAAGACATTTTCCCATCTATTTAGGTCTTTAATTTATTTCAGTAATGCTTTATAGTTTTCAGTCTACAAGTCTTGCACTTCTTTTGTTATATTTATTCCTAAGTACTTTATTCTTCTTGATGGTATTCTAAGTGGTACTGCTTTCTTATTTTCATTTTCAAATTGTTCGTTGACAATGTATAGAAATGCAATTACTTTTCGAATGTTGATCTTGTATCTTACAACCTTGCTGAATTCATTTATTAGTTCTAACAGTTTTTATATATGGATTCCTTAGGGGTTTCTATAAAAAAAATTATGTCATTTGCAAATAGAAATTGTTTTATTTATTCACGTCCAATCTGGATGCCTTTTATTTATTTTTCTTGCATAATTGCTCTGTCTAGACCCTAATGTTGAATAGAGAGGTAAGAGAAGATATCATTCTTTATTTTAATACTATCTTAAATTATCTGTCTTCCTCATTACAATATAAGCTCGGCAGCGGCTTAGTTCATGGTACAGTAAATAGCTGATGTTTAGTATAAATATTTTAAATGAAAAGCAGAATATGAAAAATGTCCAAAGAAAGATGCAAATAACTAAAGTTTCAGGAGATGTAGTTATCATTTTTTAGTAGGTATAAAAGAATACAAACTGGATCTTAAAGGATGAGTTGGATTTTGACAAGGTAAGATACCTTCTAGGCAGAAGGAAAGTGTAAGCAAAGGCATTTAGGGAGAAAGACATAGGGTATGATTATGAACACTAGGTATAACTGAATATTTTACAGAGAAAATGATGGTATGTCCTCATTATTGTGAATTTAGTTATTAAAATGCCAAGAAGATAATACGGACCAGTTAAACCAAGAAATTTTCATATGCAGTATGTATCTTAGGATAATTATAGTAATAATGCACCAAACGGTATTTTGTAATATGTTCACTGACCACCCATAAGACAAGGAAATATTTCTATTAGTTTAACCAAGTAATATTTTTGAAATCTGATGATTAATCAACAAATAATGATGAAATGTTAGGAAAAAGTATCAATTACAGGCTAATTTTGGAACAGGAGAGGCCATTTCATCTTTATATTAGAACTCTGATATGTCATAAGAAATGACTCTCCCCTGTGGAATCTTATTAAATTTAGTACCAGTTTTACAAAAGAAAATTTTTGTCTCTGCTGCCTCATGGCAAAGGAAAATTGCTAATCTCTGATGTGAAGATTCCCAGGTTTGACTGCTGAGATTGGACATCTGCCATTCATGCTCTCACACTTACTTGTTAAGGTTTGGCACCAATTCAAACAATATGAAAACTCAGTGTCATGTAAAGACAGCAGTTTAGTTAAGACCCTGCTTGATTATTTGTGTTTTGCTACTCCAAATAGTTTCTTGTGGGGAGATTTTATCAGTGACATGCATGTTTTAAATGATATTTAAAATGTAATTAAACTAAAAACACTAGTGAAATTACAGAAGTGCCAAAGTTTTTTAGAATGAAACTTATACATGTTTCAAAATAAAAAAGTATGAAATAAAACTTTATTTTTCAAAATAAAAACTATAAAATAAAATAATTTGAAAAGTAAATTATTCAAAAATCAATCAGTTTCCCTCTTTCCCTCAGTAAGGAATTCAGATTCATTGTGGCTTGAGAAATACAGTCCTTGTACAAAGTAAAATTAACTCCTAAATTAAGGCTTGCTCCCTTTCAGGGAATTCATGGTTTTGTCTAGGATAAACATTAGAATAAGTGGTCATACTTTTAAAGAGCTAGTTTGTTGGGACTTTGGTAAGGACGTGGATATGGATGTCCTTCTCTATCTTACTTTATTCTCTCCCATACCTCTATAATAATTTATTGGCTTTGATGACTGATTTACTCTAATTTTTATCTTAAAGTGTTAGAAAGTAAAATGTCTTGAGAGCTTGTAAATAAATTCAACATTCCAATAAGAGGATAGGTTCTTCTACAGATTCCTCTGAAGGACCCATAAAGTTGTTTCAATCAAAAAACATAAATTAATGGAAACATTAAGGTTCAGGTTGAGTAAAAGTAGGTTTCTGTCATTGTTTTGAAATAGACTTTTAGGTTCAGTGTCCCTCAGGGCTTAAGGGGGAAGTGAAGCCTCCTAAGTGGTCTTTGTATTCTCAGGAGTCAGATGCAGTTGTGCTCCTTACTTAAACAAGGACTTGGTCCTGGTCTTAACTGCAAGTGTAGTAGAGACAGAGCCACTCCCCACTAGGCTCTGTGCTCGCCGTGAAGTTCCATGTATGCTTTTTATTTTTTCAACCAATCTTTACTGAATACTACTGTGTACCTAGCACTGTGCTAGATGCTGAGAATACAGTGGGGCAAGGAAGGCTCTCTGTTCTCAAGTCGCTTCTAGCACAATGGATAAGAGAGATTATATGGTGTACATCACATTTACCTGTCTTGACAATTTCCTCCATATCCTCCAACCTTTTGGCCTTTGTTGGTGCTCTCCCCCTTCATCTGAGAATGCCTCCTCTCTCCTCACAATTAAAACATTACCCAAATTCAAGGTCTAGCTAAATACCTAGTCTCTTTCACAAATCCCACTCCCACACATATACATGCTCTTCTAGAGCAAGGCCCTTCAGCTTCTCTCACACCCTGAAAGTGCCTAACAATAAATTATGCATACTGTAGAGCCCTGATGATTTTGCACATAACCAACAAGAAGAAATAACTGGGACGTTCAAAAGAAGATCCTTTAGACATTTTCAACCATGTTTCTTTGCCAATCCCTAGCACTGAAGGAACACATAAAAACTAATGTACTCGAAGAAATTTTAAAAAAAGAGCAACCCACACAAACTCATCCTACTATGTTTTCACTTGAATCCAAGTGAAGAATTCACTCAAGGGCATGACAGCCTAATAGAGTGAGAGGCATTAATTATACTCTCTGAAGGAGCCATCCTCAGCCATGCATCTCAAATGTTCACCACCTGAAGTGAGTCACCAAGGCAGTGCCAACACTAGGCAGAAGCATGTAGGCATATAGTGATCTCTGTCCCTTAACTCAGTTTTTCCTCTATGATTTGGTAGTTTTCAAATCCCTAACAAGGAAATTGACAGTCTGCATGAGGTATAATGCCTTTTCTATAAGAACAAGTCTGACTTTTAAGACTCCCCTGCTGAACAAAATAATTCAAATATTAAAAAGTATATCCTATATGATTCCATTTATAGGAAATTCTAAAACAACAACAAAAATCCAACCTAACCAGTTGTTGCCCAAGGCTAAGGTGGGGGAACTGGCTGCAAAGGAAAACCAGACAATTTGGGAAGGTAGGTAATTAAAGTATTCTATATGTTGATTATAGGAGTATTTACAAAAGTGCACATACTTTGTCAATACTCATTGACCTGTACACTTCAGATGGGTGAATTTTATTGTATGTTAATTGTAACTCAATAAAATTTGTTTAAAAGTTAAAAAAAGAAACAAACACAAAAGGTCTCCAGTGTTGTACTAATAATTCTGGAGTCAAGAAGTAGAACTTGATGAGAATTTTTTTAAATTATGCAATTGATTCATTCTAAGAACTGAAACCTAAAAACATGTGGACTTAGCTCTTCATCACCTTTCAAAAGCACTTCTGACTCATTCTTCAAAGTCATTTTTTTGTGGCTTATTTTCTTATTTATATTTTTCTTTGATGTTTCATATGTTCAGGTCCATGGTAAAATTATTAAGCAGTTTGCTTCTGACCACCCAACCAGCTCCACTTTCAGCATCACTTTACCTACTCTGTCTCCTCTCAGGAAACACATTCTGTCCTCTGGTTTCTCTTTGCCTCATATCCCTACCAAAAATTATTACCAATATCATCAACAGCTAATGCTTCCTGAACACAGTATTTCCCAGACATTCTGCTACTTGGATTCATTTATTTAACCTTCAAAATATCCCTCTGAAGTCAGTATTTTGTTATAGCCATTTTCACAGATAAAGAAACTAGTCCTGTAGAGATGAGGCAATTTTCCCAACTTCTAAAAATTAGTAGGTTACAGAGTCTTGATTCAACTCTCAATCAAGAGCCTGCATCCATAACCAATATGCTTTGGTGCCTAAGGCCATTCTATAAAAGCCCCACTCTGCATTAATTGGTAGCTACATCAAATAAAGCATTCCTGCTAATGTGTTAGTGAGTCACTGTCTTACCACACTGAGGCCACACAGCCAAAATCCCATCAAGGTCTTCTTCCCATAGAAGACTGAAATATTCTGTGAGAGATGGGTGTGCTGGAGTAATCAAGAGACTTTTCATTGAGAATCTGAGGTCATGAAAATTTTCCCTTCAAGGTTAAATTTAATAGGTATTCATTTAAGAAAAAGCTAAAGGAATCATCAAAATAAACAAATTCTCTATGACTATTTCTTACAGATTGACTAAAATTGTCTGTTTCCACAATCAAGAAATGACATCTCTGTAGCAGTCTGTCCATTTTTTAAAGAAAATATTTTAATTTTTTGCAGTAAAATTCAATAGGGAAAATATCCTAGAGGAAACTTTCTCTCTTTTTCCTAGCAAATTCACCAACACTCTTTTCCAACGATGAACTAGAAATAATAATGTCAGTAAAATATTCCAACTATAATATGACTAGCCCATGGGAGATCTTGGAATTTATTATGATCCTTCACCTTGTATTTTTACATCTCAGAAATTGAAAATTTTGAAAAATAACTTTATGTTTCCCTTTCAAAGAGATATTTTATAAATGTAAAAGTGACAAGTTAATAGTCACTTGAATCAAAATGACCTTTGCTCAACACCCTTCTTCCTAATCATAATTACTATAACAACTTTAAAGCACTTTCACGTATCTTTGTTTGGGTTCAACAGCTGCTACAATGGCTTCCTCTTTAAAAATATAGTAGATTACAGTCAAAAAGAAAGTTACATATATGGAAGATTTATTTAAAAGAAAAAAAACACAGAGTCTGGACTTGCCACCTCCAGATATAATACTTCAAGCCCTGGGAAAAGACAGATATTGATTTATTAGGACATCAAAGGTATAAAGCTTATCAAGTAATGTATCTATAAGATATAGATGCAAAGTATGCTTTAGCATATATTTTGTAAAAGAAAGCTTTGATAAGCACATGAAAAGGCATTCAACATCATTAGTCATTAGGGAAATGTGAATCAAAACTATAATGAGATATCACTTCACATCTACTAGGAAACCTACAATAAAATAAATAAATAGTGCTGACAAGGATGTTGAGAAATTGCAATTCTCATACATTGTTGGTAGGAACGTAAAATGGTGCAGCCCCTGTGGAAAACAGTTTATGGTTTCTCACAAGGTTAAACATAGAAACACTATATGATCCAGAAATTCCACCCCTAGGTATACATCCGAAATAACTGAAAGTAGGAACTCAAACAGATACTTGTACACCAAATTTCATAGCAGAGTTATTCACAATAGCCAAAAGGTGGTAACAACCTGTGTCAATCAACAGATGAATGGATAAACCAAATGTGATACATACATACAGCAGAATATTTTTCAGCCACAAAAAGGAATGAAATTTTGATACATGCTATAGTATAGATGGATCTTGAAAACATGCTTAGTAAAATAAGCCAGACACAGAAGTGCAAATATTGTATGAGTCCACTTATAAGAAGCACCTAGAATAGACAAATTCATAGAAGACAAAAAGTAGAAACAGAAAGGGGAGTTATTATTTAATGGGTACAGAATTTAAGTTGGACATGATAATTTTTGAGTATACGTGGTGGTGATGGTCACAAAACATTATGAATGGATGTAATGCCATTGAATTTGTACACTTACAAATGGTTAAAATGATAAATAGTATGCTATGTATATTTTACCACCATAACAATAATTTAAAAGAAAGTTGCAATTATCTCTAGACTCTTCCCCCACAAATGTAGTTCAGCGCATTTCTCCACAGAAACAATTAACTAGGAGAATTAACTGCTGCTAGATAAAGTATAAGAAGGGGTTATATTTAATATCTAGACAGAATATAGTTTAGTCGAAGGAATCATGAAACTGGGATGCGACACCAATAGTGTGCCATCCTCTATTTGTTTCCCATCAGTTTATTTCACCTCCTAAACTAGATAATAAGATCACTTGGGGAAGACCTCATGTCTGTCCTCCTCTAGTATGTTTCACAATATCATTACGCACAAGAAGGATATTCCATAATTGAGTCAATGACTTTTAACTTAAAAGGAATCTGTCAAGTCAATTCCATCTGAAACATAAAGAGACAAAAATCTGTTAGCAGGAAAGACTGAAGTCAGTTGGAAACTAAGAAGTGCTGGTGTTTTCCGTTTCATTCAAATGGCAGCAAATCAAATTACAATAATTACTGATGTCTACTTAGGCACACAAAGAAAAGGCAATACACGGAACTCAAATCGCTGACACACAGCTGAGTATTTTGCTGCACTCAATATTTCTTTCAAGAAGTAGCAGAAGGTGGCATGTGCTTAGCGTAGGAGTCATGAGTTTTCCATTTAACTCCATCAATCAGTTTAACCCCATACAAAAGACTAGGCTTTGAAGAAGTAACTGATCTTGTTTGCCTCAATTTCCCCATCTGGAAAGCACAATGCCTCCTTCATATACTTTACAAGCTTATGTTCTAAAATTACATTAATTTACAACTGAAACTAAATTTTAAAAATAAGTTGGCTCCCACCCTCTTTCTTCACAGATAAATCAGGTGAGGAGAGGGTTAATCATATTCTCAAAATCACCTAGTTGGTTAAGGATAGAGTCAGTGCTGGGCATCAGGTCTGCCGAAGAGTTATTCTGTGTCATTATTACCTCACCCCACTGTGTTTTGAAATGAATCATAAATCTGTTTGAAATGTAAAAAATATACATAAGTGAAAGTAAAGATTTAATACAGATTTAGGTGGATAACCTATTTATGTTCTGGATATCCTCAGTAATAGCTCTATCAAAGAAGGAAAATAAGAAATGATTTAGTTTCTAGTTTATACCATACAGAGTAAAGAACTGTAATTCAAATTTACGAGGACATGAGATATATCTGATTTGCAGCTGTATAGGCTACATGGCTATGGTTAAGTTTTCTCCTCTCTGTTACTCTACATGGTTGTCCCAGGAGGACAGTTTAACACTTTACCTAAATCTTATTGAATTAATGACTACATGGCTGCTTTTGGATGTAACAGAATTGTGTGCATACCTTCTCAAGGGCTCTCAGTAGTCTTGATTCCTTAAAGTGTCAGGCTTTGGGGACAAAAGAAATGCATCAAAACCCACCGGTGGGGATGCTTATGGTCCATAGTCACAGCCTCAGTCACCCTTGTCCTAGTAAACTACATCAAAGATGTGTGTCTGCATGTCAGATCATGAAGAAAAGCTGGAAAGAGCTCACTTTAATTGGTGTAAATTCATCACTGTTGCTAAAAGGCAGCTTTAGGTGTCTTTTGTACAGCTGAATAAAAGCCATTTTCAAACACTGAAAAGTCATGTTAGCCGGTAAGTTTTCCCTGACTAAAGGGACAACTTTAACAAGAAATTTTAATTTGGTGACGCCAGAATTATACGCTCTTATTACTAGCACCTTGTTACAACATGCAGAGAGATGTGTCCCAAAATGTCTACCATCTATAATATTGTATGGCTATAAAGAGTAATAATACCAAGTCTGTTGTCACAAGATTTCCAAAGACAGTACAAGCTGACAGAATATTTGCTATCAACACAAACAGAAATACTAGGCATTTAATTGAACAAATATTTTTGAGCACCAACTAGGTTGTAGGTTGAGGAACTCCTTTTACTCTGCAGAATAAATGCTAGTTGATACCATCAGCTAGATCTGAGCAGTCAGACAGAGGGCATGAAGAAAAACTGAAGGTCTGTAAGAGCTGCAGAGAGTAACTAGGAGAAACTGTTTGGAACAGCCTTGGTTACAGAGCAAGATCCAGGACCCATCTGAGGTGAAAGGCCATGTGTCTATTGTGATAGAAATCAACACTTGTGACTTTCTCCAACAGTCCTCTGCATCCTGGATATAGAATCAAAAAAAAAAAAGCGTATTGATCCAAATCAGTTATTTTTTTTTTTGGAAGATTATAAAAGGTTAGGGAGCAAGAATTTTAAGGTATGGCCCTTAAATTACAAAGGATGATCACATATAAACCTATATTCTATTACTAGTCTACTAGTCTGGGACAAAACTACTCTATTCATTTTCTTTTCCACTATTTAATACTGAAACTAAATGGTTTTATAAAAAATTCTTCCTTCTAAATAAAAAAGACAGGACTCTGTCCGAATTACATGCATAGTTGAGATGAAATTCAAATTTTGCTCTTAAAAATATGGGTAAAAGAGTTTTTGTTCCAGTTTCAGTGGCATCTGAGACAAGCCCAAGGGTCATGTTCCAGCTACATCAGTGAATAGCACTTGGATGTGTTAGTCCACTGTATATGTAGCTCTGGGAATGAAAGCATGCTTGTGTGTATCTGGGCCGGTACTAATAGATATTCTTCAATAAAACTTGAACTCGCTTTAACTGCAAAGAAGTCTCATGAATCCATACAGATACAAAACTTATATTCTCTCTTTTAGCTTTGGAGTTCTGGTTTAGGCTTATTTTCCTGGAGTCACTATCCACTGTTTTAGATACGACCACTGTAGGAAATTCACTCATTTAGAAAGAACAGAAATGCCACAATTGATGCTGCATATTTAATCTAAAAAAAGTTCCTGTCAGGACTGTGGAAACCTATTACTGTTTTAAATCTAAACAGAAATTATTTTTTAAATAAGCAGCACGTGTTTTGCTTCTATCTTGTACCAGCAACTTCATGTGTTTATGAAATGACCATATTAAACAACTAACCAACTACCCGACGGGCACAATCACAAAGGTATACTGTGAGTGCCAGTTATTCTAAATCCAAAGAGACAGCGGAGACCAAGAGGCCCAGCACAGAGTGAGCGCGGAAAAGCACTAATTAGCGCCTGATTTTAGATCAGACAGTGCCAAGAGGGATGAGCAGCATGAACTTTGATCAGATGAATCACTCATTAAACAAGCAGAATAATTCCACTTTATTTTTCAAGGGTGTTTACGGAGCTCGGAAGCTCTGTAAAATACAAACAATTACAACCTCTAAAAGCAGCAGGAAAAAGAGACCACCTATATTTCCTCTCTTACTAGGTTGAAATTTGCATATGTTTAGTTTCCCACTAGGTCTCTATGGAAAACTATTTCCAGTAAAGAAGATTTTAAACAGGAATTTCTTTGGGGAGGGGCGGGGAGTGACAAAGCACCTGAATTTTTTGCTTGAGGCTTCCAAAAGCAGGAAAATTTAACTATCAGTTTGTCCGCAGTATGCAAACTTCATGCAAGATAGAGCTTGGGGAAAAAACTAGCTCAACACCCATGCTTCCCTTATATAGGGCTCAGGGGCTGTGAAACATGTTGTACGAGATAGAAGTGGCCCCAGAACTCAGAAGGTTAGGTTCAATGCTGCATATTTTTGAACTTTGTTCTGATATATATCACTGGAGTCCAAGTGAGGTATTTAGTCTGAAAGTTTAAGGTTATCAATTAAAAAGGAAACAACATGGGCCATAAGTCATACGTTAAATAGTGCCTACCCAGGACTTTCATTCATTTATTGCCCACACAAAGCCACAGGAGCCTGCTTATCCTTACAAGTTCATCTGGTCAATTTAGGGGTTTAGATTAATGAGTCTATATAAAATCTACCCCAACAAGAATTAGGATCATAGCTCTCTAAGCAACAACACAGTCTGTCTGCCAAAACACGGAGACATGCAATATTTTTACTTTTTCCATCTGCAATGATTTAAATAAAGGGATTCTAATTTTTTTTGTCTCACCGCTAATTGATTTTGCTTTTACAGTCCTTTCCCAGCCATTAATGAAACTAACCAATTTCACTGGAATGCTTTATTAAACTAATATATCACTGTGTACTAGTTCCACATAGTGATGTATTAGTCCAAAGCATGAGTACATCCTCAAATTATATACAGTAGACATGAAATCACCACTGCTCAAAGAAGCACTTCTTCAAAAAGGGGTGTTATTTGATATCACACTGAAAATGCTCCTGCGTCAGGTTGCTCCTCTGAAGGAACAAGAGATCTATATTCTGCAAGATGCTGATTAGCAAATGCTTTGATTTTGTCCGAAGACTAAGCTAAAATTAGATGTGGATTTATCTCCTGTTCTCCCACTCATCTCTCACAGTCTCTCTCTGCCCACTTCCTTTCTCTTTCCCTTCTCTGCTCCATGCCCATTGTCTCCAAACCTTTGGAAAACTTTGCTGAACATATATGTAATTGATTGATAGTCCTTGAGCCAAACTGGAGTAAAATGTGAAAGGAATACTTGTACTTTGATACTTCAGATGTCACTTTTCTCACTTCCTTTGTACCTCATTTGTCCCTTTTTTCTCCCTACCCACCACCACTCTCACCTCTGCTCCTCCTTCCTCCTGAATCTGGATCTCACTCTAGCTCTCTCAGATTAAAAATAGCCATACTTTCGGGCTTCCCTGGTGGCGCAGTGGTTGAGAGTCCGTCTGCCGATGCAGGGGACACGGGTTCGTGCCCCGGTCCGGGAGGATCCCACATGCCGCGGAGCGGCTGGGCCCGTGAGCCATGGCCGCTGAGCCTGCGCGTCCGGAGCCTGTGCTCCGCAACAGGAGAGGCCACAGCAGTGAGAGGCCCGCGTACCGAAAAAAAAAAAAAAAAAAAAAGCCACACTTTCTTTGCAGCTCCTTCCATCAGGAAGGGGGCCTATTTCTCCACCCTTTGAATCTGGGTGGGCTTTGTGAATTTCATGGAAATGCTATCCTACAATTTCCAAGAAGGCCTCATTCTCACCCTCTTACAACACTGAGATCATCATACTCTGGAAAAGCCTGGTCTGGCTTCCTCGAGGCTGAAAGGCCACATGAAGAGAGAGGTGCAGCTGTCCCAGGTGACCCACCTGCTGAAGCATCTCCATGACAGTGTACAGGCAAGACCAGCAGAAGAAAAAGCCACAAAATCACTAGGAATAATAAATTGTGTTTAAGCTACCAAATTGGGGAGTGGTTTGTTATGGAGGAATACACAACAAATACATTATGCTTTCAGTTCCTCTTTTTTTCCTATTTTCTTCTGTACAATTTAAGATATCTTGTGCTACCAATGCTATTGACATTTGTCTAGTAACAAGCGTTTCCTTGGGTTCATATTTTTGTATTTGGTAAAGAATTTTTTAGTAAGTAACAGCAGTTAGCTATAAACCCATCAATTCATTTAACCTCAAGGAGAGAGAATGAAGGCAATCATTACTTTCCTACTTACAGATTAGAAGCAAAATAGTTAAGTGGCAATACATACGTGTTTGTGTCTGTGCGCATGTGCACACACACAAACATTTTTTGATTACAGCTATAAGGAAGTCCTAACTACAAGAGGAGCGTATGGACCCACAGGGATGGATGAGTCAGCTGGGGGATGGATGAGTCAGCTGGTAGATGGAAGGAAATTAGAAACTGCTGTATATCATATTTTTCTATAAGACATTATAGATGGAACAACATCATTTACAAGAACAGAGAAAATCACATCAAATCAGCCCAGCAAATATTCAAGGGAACAAAATTATGGTAATATCCAATGTTCCCACAGTCCTATACATAAGCTTTACAATGGTTACAATGAGAGAAATGAAACTCAGAATTCCCCAAAATAACTTTAATATGAATTCTGAGGCAGGCTTGTGAAATTCCTTCTCACAAGTTGAAGTATTCCGCACAAAAACAAAAACAGATTTTAGAGTAGTTTCCCACAATTGCTATTGCTATTTGATTACACGGTACAAGTGTATTTCATAATGTAATACCCTAAGTAATCTAGCTCCTTCCCTATCTCTCCTCATTTCCTTCAATTCTCCTCTTTATTGTGGTCTTGGTTTTTCTCAAGTATGCTCAGCCCATGCACACGGCTGTCTCCTGACCAACATCCAAGTCTCTTCCTTCGTGTTGCTGTCTCAGTGAGGTTGTCTCCAATCACTATACCATATGGTCCTCCCCGCCAGGTAATGTTTTACATATAATCGGGTTATAGAATTTTACATATCACACATCACTAACTGAAATTATTTTATGTTTCTGTTATTTTATTTTATTTTCTTCAACTAAAGTATACAGTCTGTGAGTTTAGTTACCTTCCTTTTCTTGCTCACGACTACGTCCTTAGCACCTAGAATATGTGAACATAATGTGTGAGTGGGCAAATGAACTACACAGATAGGAAGTACAGAGCTGACTGCCTCGCCAGGCGAAAAGTCATCCCATGTAACTTCTTCCCACCACATCACACAATTTGGAATCACTTCCCTTTTCTATCAAAACCAGGACTCAGAAAAGAAAGGTAAATTTTGATACGGCCATGAAACTCTTTTTAAATGGTATCTACTGAAAGGAACCTAATTTAATCCAAGAGCTAAATATATATTCTATATGTTCAAAAATGTACTTTGGTCATCACCATGTCAGGGCATGAGACACCCGCCACTCTCCATTAGTAGAGGTAATTGAGACCTAACTGTGTAGAGCTAGCCCGGAATCACGGCCTCCAGCTCCGACCTTACATCTGAGGCTAAATACTAAAGGTACAAGTTTGCCTTGTGTCAGCAGATCCACCCACACCACTTTGAAAAGGCACCACCATTTCCTACAGCACACAGTACGCTTATAAAGATGTATGATATGATTCGTTTCCCACTGGGAAGAAACGGTTTGTAGGACAAAAAGAGCTGCTGTGAGTGAGTCAGAAAGCATGCATCTTGTGCAAAGCTGAAATGCCTCGCTCCATGAACCACAAAGAATTGGTTTTGGGTTTTTTTGTGTTTTTTTTTTTTAAATAATTCACCAGTTTTCCTTACCACTTAAACTTTAGAGTTTTATCAATAGTTTAATGAATATTAAGGAAGAATGTCATGTGTTAGAAAAGGTTATAACACTAGGAAGCTTGAGTTAAAAAAAAAAAAAAACGCATACACTAGTATAACCAAATTGTCCTAAATTTTAATTGGCCCGGTATTTGTAGAATAATTGAATTTCCAAATTTTTTGTTATTGTTTGCTAAAGATTATTTGGGTAATAGCAAGAGTCAAATTATTTTTAAAGTTAAGATTTCCTGTAAGAAATACATGCCCAAGAAAATAAACACGTATTTCTATATTATAATGCATATTTCAGTAGAAAACAAATTGCCTGACATTCGTCTCCAGATATATGTTGCCTCTGAATTTGTGTAGATTTACTCTCCTATAGTAGAGATTAGAGCAGGAAAATGGAGAAAATAAAGCACATGAAAGTAGGTATTTTATCTTCATCTTTATCTTTAAAAGATAGGTATTTCAGTGTCGCTTATGGAACAAGGGGACGTCACAACTAATGATATACGAACTTTGTTCACCATTTATTTTTTACTGTCAGTTTTACTGCAGCTAAGTGGGAAAAGCATAAGTTATTTTACTTGCTGTATATCAATGGAACTACTTAGCTCAGGCAAAATGAAAATTTTAACATACTCTTCTGTGCCCTTAATTTTAAGTCTAACATTTTTAGCCAGGAAATGGTTCAGATCATTGTATGGTGGGGCAGCGAGGGTCAGTGGTGGCAGTGTTGGTCAATAACAAGTAATCAAGGACCCAAATGGAGATGGCCTAAAGGGCAAGGATCCTTGCAAGTGACAGCCTGGGGAGGATGTAAACACACACAGACACAGAAGGAAGGGCCTTACATTCAGACTAAGTGGTCTTGACTGCACCACGTAGGCCAGAAGGGATATGGGATTTGTATTTTAGAAAACTGGTTAATAAGCAAACTTAATTCAGTACCTTCAAATAAGTAGTCAATAGCTATTCAATTACTTAAAACAGGTTAATGTTCTTGTATATATAGGAAACAGCCTAATCCAGCCCCATGGGAAAATTGCGTTTATAATGTGATTAGATCAAGTACTAAAGAGAGACTCTGTACTGCAACACTGCCATGTGGTTGTCGTTGTTGTTGTTGTTGTTTTCCTGATGTACTTACTGCGCTGACTGCTTTTCTCCAATGGGGGAAAAATATTAAAAACTTGCCAAAAATCACCATGAGTTTCTTTTGCAATCCTATGACCACACAACTGGTAATGGTTTGATATATTCAATGTAAGCCCAATAAAATAAATATTTTAATGTCCATTTAGTAATATCTATACCCCATGGCGGGGAAAGCATCACTAAACCGAGCACAGCCGTATCACCTCTCATGGACACTGGCTCAGGAATAGGTGATAGGTGCTAGCAGTTCCTAGTGAGTTGGGGTATATTATAGCTCATTCCTGAAGACCTCCCCACTTTCTTCTGACTAGAACTGTGAGAAATTAATCAGCTTAATTATATAGTATGATCCTCCGGCAGCAGTAAGACAAGTGATACAACAACTTTTGTTTAGATCCCACCAAACCATACATTCTTACCAAAAGTATTCACTGAGAGCATATAATATTCCAGAGGAAAGTCTAGGCACTGTAGATAGTGAATAGAACATACAAAAAATATGGGCTCTCACGGAGCTGAGATGAGTGGGGCAGGGGTGGTGGAGAGAGAAACAAATAAATAGGCTAATGTATAATATATCCGATGTTGATAAATAAAACAAGGTAAGAAGTATAGGGAATGTTACATTGCTGGGAGTGGACGAGCTTGCACTTTTATAGAGGGGTCAGGAAAGACCCTGGCATGCAGACTTGAAGAGATGAATAAGTAAGCAATGGGGCTACTAAGAAAAAAATTCCAAAGGGAAGAGCAAATACAAAGGCTGTGAAGTGGGTGAAAGAATGTCCATATATGAAGAACGATGGTCAGGAAGTCCTGTGACTAGAGCAGTGGGGGACCAGGGTTGTGAGAGGTAAGTTCAGAGAGGCAACAGAGCCCTGATCAGTTAGCATCTGGTAGGCCACTGTAAGGATGTCGGGCTTTCCTCCTGAGTGAGGTGGGAAGTCATAGAAAGTTCTCAGCAGGAGAAAGATGTCAAACATAATTTCTAAAAGAATAACTCTGGTAGCTGTATTGAAAGTAGGCCAAGGCGCACAAGGGCAGAGGCGGGAGACTGCTAGTCTGTGACCCGGTTGATAGGTGATGACGTTATGACTCGGATGAGGGAGGGCAGTAGCAGTGAAAGCGGCTGAATTCTGAATATACATCAATGTAGAGCTATGCTGACAGTTTGGAGATTGGTTTGGGAAGAGAGAGAAAAGTCCAGGTTTCTACTTTGAGCAACTGGAAGCCATTTACCAAGAAGGAAAGGAATCCTAGAAGAAGAGGTCCAATCAGGAAAAATCAGGCATTCAGTTCTGATGTTAATTTTGAGATGTCCCAAATCTCAGGTGCTTGGAAAGCCAATTGCCAGACAAACCAAGCACAGCAGAACCGAGAGACATAGCAAGATATTGGAGGTATAGTGCACAATGATCAAGCATATTATTGCCCAGCAACCCCACACAGCACATAAAAAGGCTAGCTCTCAGCAATTCTGGGGAGCAAAGCAGGGACTCACCTGTGTGAGCAGTACTTGTGCAGTAAGGAGAGGTGCACTATAGCCCATTACTTCCCAAGAGTGGAGGGATGTGTTTAGCAAGACACAGATAGCACAGAACTATAATATAAACAATTATTTGGGGATTCTGAGTGTAGCATTTAGCGGGGAAAACTCTGGCTATCTTATTTGGAAATATTTTCCAAGTTTCCAAATAAATACTTTATCCAAGAAATATGTTTCCCCTAATCTGTATCCCAATACTATTTTTCTACTGCACTCACCACATTCTCTTTTATATTTAAAATATATGTTTATGTACCTGTTTCCTGTGTTTTATCAAATGCCAGTCTCTGGAATGGAGTGCAACATCTAGTAGGTGCAGGACAAAGACTTACTGCGTAGAATTCATTTAAGTAATTTAGGAGGTTACACACCCTTATTGGAAAGGCCAGCAATGTAAGAGAACTATTTGTTATATTACTATACTTTAAAATGAAAACATTTATAAATATAAGCTTTAAAACAATAACAACAAAATAGGCTCTATAAATTTCTTAAGCTGCTCAAAGTTCTAGATGCCTAAGGTTATAACTACTGGCATGTGAATTTTAACTTTCATTAACACTGAAAGTGAATTGGCTTTAAGTCTTATACAGCACTTATCGTCTAATATTTTTCACTGTTGGCTATGCAAAGCTACTTGGATGTGCTCCTATTTGAAAACCCTTAAAACTTCTCCAAGTAATTTGCCACTGTTTGTGCTCTTTAAGTACTAGCTGTATTGGGGTTTTTTTCCTCCCCAAATAAAGTGCTGAAATAGCATTTCTAGCTCAGGAAACACGTTATACACATAAAGTGAACATACTCGATTTCCACAGGTAAACAAGTACAAAGTAAAATTCATACCCAGTTTAAAATAAGCGGCTGGTTCACGACTTGTTAGGCAAGTATGTTCTTGAAATCTAAGTCTGACCATACTAAAAGTGGACCAAGTTTGTCTGTAGGATTTCCCCTTCCTGGGCCTCACTGACACCCCTCTCTCAGCGTCCTTTGGAGACCTACTGACACCATGTTTTCTTTCCCCTATTACTTAGTTTTGAAAACTGAAGTTGGGGAAGAATTTCAGACAACAGTTCACATAGAGTTTTACGCATCTTCCATATGCCAGTTACTGTGATAATTGTTATAGTTTTCTCATTTCTTTTTCACACCAACTCTGAAGTAACTACTGTTACCTTATTTTCCTGAAGAGAAAATTGAGGAACTTAGCCTATGGCCACTCAGCCAACTACCAGCAAGGTTTAGTCCCGGCTTTGTCTGACCCTAATAGCCCTGTTTTTCATTAGATGGCAAACTGCCCAGAGCATCTCCCAAGAAAATAATTTTTGCATGTTAACCCATTAGTGAAGTCTTAAACCAAAGAAATATGCAAGCTGCATGGTGTAATTTCAGACATTCACCAGGAGATGGGAACGCATATTTTGAGGGAGAGGTTCTGAATTCACACTCTGCAGACGTTACCTAATTTGTTATATCTGCATGTATAACATACACACACACACACACACACACCAAAAAACAAACTGTGAACTTGCTACAATATTATTTATCATGAAAGAGGGATTCACTTTATACCGTGAGGGTCAATGTAAACCAAACAGCTTAGGATATGGACTTATATGCTTTCTGCACATACGTTTATATATAGCTCTCCTGATTTCCTCTGTGAATAATACACATCTGTCATGTCAACATTCACCACACAAGATGACCATATCATTTCCTTTACTATGAAAAAATCTCAATCTCACATAATAGTTAATTTCCCACATCACACTAAAAATGAAACTTCATGTACTTATTGGGATATTTTACTTGTACTTTTATATGAAATATTTTTAATTTCTTTCATCAGATATGAACACATTTAAAACATATATATTAGAATTATATATATATATATATTTGGAGCTATATTTGGAGTTGTGTTAAATATAGCTTCTATAACCCTATTTGAGGAATTGAGAACAGAATTTGTGCCATTCTGAAAGAAATTCATATACATTATTTTAAAGTATATAAACTTGCTTATATAGTATAAAGTATGTAATGAGGTATCACCTCACACCAGTCAGAATGGCCATCATTAAAAAGTCTACAAATAAAATGCTGGAGAGGGTGTGGAGAAAAAGGAACCCTCCTACACTGTTGGCAGGAATGTAAATTGGTACAGCTACTATGGAGAACAGTATGGATTTTCCTTAAAAAACTAAAAATAAAGTTATCATATGATCCTGCAATCCCACTCCTGTGCATATATCTGGAGAAAACTCTAATTCAAAAAGGTACATCCACCCCAATGTTCATAGCACCACTATCTACAATAGCCAAGACATGGAAACAACCTAATTGTCCATCAACAGATGAATGGATAAAGAAGATGTGGTATATATATACAATGGAATATTACTCAGCCATAAAAAAGAATGAAATAATGCCATTTGCAGAAACATGGATGGACCTAGAGATTACCATATTAAGTGAAGTCAGAGAAAGACAAATATCATATAATATCACTTACATGTGCAATCTAAAAAAATGACACAAATGAACTTATTTACAAAACAGAAATAGACTCACAGACATAAAAAACAAACTTATGGTTACCAAAGGGAATAGAGGGGTGGGAGGAGAGATAAATTAGGAGTTTGGGGTTAACATATATACACTAGTATATGTAAAATAGGTAAAATACAAGGACCTACTGTATAACACAAGGAACTACACTCGAAATCTTGTAATAACCTATAATGGAAAAAAATCTGGAAAAGAAAAAATATATATATGTGTATGTATAAGCAAATCACTTTGCTGTACACTTGAAACTAACACAACTTTGTAAATTAACTATATTTCAATTTAAAATGTATATAAAGTTGTTTATATACTATAAAGTATGCAAGGTTTATAAAGTATATAAACAAAGTTGATAAACTCTGACCTATAAAAACCTCTTTTCCCCGTAAGAAACCTTGGTTAAATTTGTCCAGAAGCAAGTTATTCACTTTTTAAACCAATGTTTTCCCTCAGATACATTCCACTCAATTTTATAGAGCAGAAAGCCTACTTAAGGCAACTACTGGCCTTGTTGTATGTATTCATGTTATTTATGTTCATATCCATTATGCTAACCAATGGAGCAATTACAGATTAATTCTAATATAACATTTTTAATGAATCCATATTAATTAGAAGGTTCACCATTAAGTGATTCTCAGAAATGGCTACAGGTGAAAAACTGTCAAGTTTCCTAGTTTAGAACCCTCCAGTAGAGCAAGGTCTAAAATGGTACCCGATCAGATTAAATCTCTAGTGGTTCATCATTTTAACTGTGTAAAGTAAGAAGGGGTAAATAAGAAGGGTAGTATTTTTTTAATGTATCTCAAACATCAACTAGTTCATTCAGAACATTCAAAAGGTAAGACCCATGTCTCTAAGGCTTAATAGTGACATAGTTCTTCTGTGTCCCTCCTTCTATAAAATGGTGTCAATAATAGTACTTGCTGTAAGTGGAGTTTAGATTTTTTTAACAGATTCTATCTATTAAGGATTTAGCTCTACATCTGATATGCAGTAGGTATTCCATAAGTTTTTTTGTTGTCATTATTATTATTATTTGGCAGCTATAAAGTGGATTCTCCAGTTGGTGGGCTGATTAAAAATGTATTTATTAAACACTCATTTGGAAAAATGATTATTTAAGCTAAAAAAATCTTATAGCAAGGTTAATTCTGTCTTCCTGGTTTGCTGTTGTTTTGTTTTATTTTTTCGATTCTCTTTCATAAATCTATGGCCATCAGAAAGATACGGGCATGTATTTTATTTCTCTTGACCTCCTCAGGAATAGATGCTGAATTAATATAAAATGATACTATTCAGAATATAAAAATAACATTTGATTTAGTGGTGCTTTTAATTCCCACCAAAATAACTACTTCAACCATTCTATAATAATGTATGTTTATTAAAAATTAATGGAGCATTTGAAATTCATGAACGTTTTAAGGATAATTCCAGTTATCCAGATCCATGGCTATACTGAGCATTAAGGGACTGCCCAAGATAACCCTAAAGTGTATGACTCTAGCCTGAGCCAACAGACAGGACATTCATAGCATAGTAGCCTGGAGTAGTCAGAGGATGAAATGTGGGTTGTGTGCAAAACTACGCTAAGCAAAATCATAACTGGGTCTTCCAATATCCAGGCCAGTTCTCAGTGGGGGATATTTATAGGGGTTGACGTGGAGTGAGGTCAGTTGGAGAGAGGAAAGAAGGAGAAGGAGAAATGCACTTTGAAAAAGCTATTCTAGGGATTCTAGTGGACAATCTCAAACCCTCAGCCACCTTCCTCCCAGTGCAGGTGAGAACTATTAGATTTTCAAAGGAGTCTAATCAATATCACCCTCCTCCCCAACCTGAGTTCTGAACTAGGAAATAAAACCAAATCTCACCTTGACAATTGACAAAACTGAAACTGTAAAATGTGGCTGATATCTGTGAGCAAACGGGCATCCTGATACTGACCCCAGAACTGAGTGGACTAATAACCAGCTCCACAGTGACTGCACTCAACCATCTGAGCCTCAGCCTCTTGTTCAGGGTTCCTGGCACTACCCCAAGTGGGACCGAAAACGTTGAAGAACAGACCTTGTTTCTCCTTCCAATCTCACCAAGCAGAAAAGTCACTGCACCTCCCCTGCGAGGAGTGACAGAGAGTGAGGAGGCGGACTCAAGATCACTAAAACCTCAGCATAAGATCAATAAGCACTATAAGGTTATATCTTATAACTAAAATATATTTGACTCCAGTTTTGAAGCAGACAGTAAAATATGATGGAGGATTACTGTCAAATTTGACAGAAGAATCAAAGTGAGTATCTGTACACTGTCTGATCGGCTGCTAAAATTCCCAGATTACTTTGTTTCTGGCAGTAAACTCTGAATTAGCCAGTTAGAGAGTTTATTTTAATAGTGTCTGTTTATGCCATTTATGCTACTCTTGTATAATTTATGAGATAAGAGGTGATTTATTGTTGTTCTAGATATTGGACTAACATGAAAAAAAACCTAGATTTTATAATGCTGTTAAACTCTTGCTTCCTCTTTCTACACCTGCCAGTGCAGTTTTGAGGGAAGCACTTCTTTAGCGCAGAAGTCTTTTGCTTGAGGCATGTTTGAGTTTCCAAACACCATCTCTATGCTTCTCCTGCTAATTACTGGGTCTGCTTTAAGTATAACATAACAGGCCAAGCAGTGACTTGTTACTTTGGAGGTTGTCACATAAACAGGATAACTGAAACCCTGCTGTGATTTCTAAAATTTTCACCTAAGTCACCATAATATAAAACACAGCAATTTTTAAGATAATGGACTGCCAATGTAAGTTTATTTCCACATTTGTATGAGCATATATATGGAATGTTCACAAGACATATTTGTCCAGAAACATTAATAATGTGACCTGATCTGTCATCTAAAGCTACACTATCCACTAGGTAGCCACTAATTACATGCAACTATTAACATTAAAATTAAACAAAATTAAGACGTCACTTCATCAGTTGCACTAGCCTCATTTCAAGTGCCCAAAAGCCAAATGTTGTTAGCAACTACCCCATTGGACAGCACAAATAAAGAACATATCCATCATCGGAGTCAGTTCTATTGGACAGCACTAATTTTAGAGCATCACTGTTGGAATAACCTCATTGTTAAATGACAGACTTTGAGTTAAATTCATATGCCTCCAAATGATCTATTCTTTTTATATAGTGAAGAGTAGATATAATCTGGTAAGCCAGGTGAATAATAAAGTATTTCTAAGATTATTTAAGTTTTATCAGTTCTTTTTAAATAAGGTAATGGTGAACTTGCATGCTACTATTAATAATCACTACAATCTTAAAAAATTATTTATGCACTAAATCTACCAGCTCACTGCAGTTCTTAGACTTCATAAAACATCAAGACTACATATATATATATTATATTTTGTTTATAAGTATATACTGAAGTTATAAATATATATTTATATAAATATTTAGTGTCTTTTGACACTCTCCAAGACAGTTTCTTTTTGGCTGATTTGTAAACATGTAAATGTTACTGGGTTGCTTGGTGCAAGGTAACTTGTAGTTATTGTTTGTTTCTTAGGTTAGATGTATATTATTTATATATTTGCATACAACATACTACATGAACACCAAATATTATGCAGAGACAAAAGGTGAGATAGACACAGCTTGAAGAAGCGCAATGCAATTGGAGGGTGCAGGTAATTTCATATTCATTGTACGCCAATGAGTGGATTAGTACAAGATTTTTATCAAAACAATGCCAGCATCTGGAAAGAGCCCAAAGAACATTAAATGTAAAAAGTTTCTAATATAGGCTGAATCTTACATTTGAATTTAACTAAGAATTCAGAAGTTTTTAATTTCTTACTAAACCTGATCGGTCCTCAATAGGGATGAAAATGGCTAAACCCAGAGCAATTATGACAAAACATAACAAAACATACTAATTATTATTGTTACAGCCAAAAGGAAGACAAGGACAAACATATAGGTAAACACACATAACTGTACTAGGTGGAGATGTTTCTTCCAATCAGTGAAAATGCTCCACTCATAAATATTATCACAGTAATTCTTAAATATCATTCTGATGCCTGGAAAGCAGTGGGGACCATTTTTGTTTCCTTTTGCAGATGCAAACTTCAAAATGCAAGGTAAGTAAATTCCACAAAAGTCAGTAGTATTCCCAGCTCAGGACCTCTATTTGTGCTGTTCTATTCCTTTTTGCCAAATGTCCATCAGAATCCTGCTCTCTATCAAACCGCCTACCCATCCACCCATGGATACATGGATATCTATCAGGATGTTTTCACCAATCATTCCCTCCCTGAAAGTGACACATCCTTTCTTAAGACTCTCTAAAACTCTCCATCTGTACCTTTCTTGCTGCACTACATACTATGTTAAAAGTTCTAAGTCTGTTGAAAGTAAGCCCTCTAGCTAGGACAATATCCTATTTTAACTACTTTGGATTTCTTCTTTTCATTTGCTTTGCTACAATTACTATTCCAGTACTTTTACACCGCCACAGAATTAAAAAGAGGCCTTAAACTCAGATCATGAACAAAGTTAGCTTAAGTTTAAAAACAAAAGTCACGCAAAAAAAGGCAAAATAATACAGCTTTGAATTCGGTAGGCTTGGGTTGAAACTGCAGTACCACAACTTAGTAGGCTGTAGAGCTTTCCAAACTTACTACTGATGGCACTCATAAAAAGGACCACATCTGTAAGGTACACTAAAAGGAACAAAAAAATCCTTTCGTGGTGGTCAGGTGGGACCCATTCACAGGCTCTAGCTTCCCTAGGCCCCTCTTTGCAGGTCCAAAGGCTCAAAGAATCAAGATCTTGGCACACAGCCCTGGAATGGAAATCTCTGGGTTATACTGCTTTTGATACATTAACATAATAGTATTTCTGAGCCTCAGTTTCTTAATTTTAAATATATGTAGCAATACTTTCGCTGATGGGAAACAATGTAAGTAAAACATCTAGCATTATGTTAGCCACTAAGAAGACACTCATAAATAGTACCTAATAACTTTAGTGCCTAATAATGATATTCAAAATATAAGTCACATGAATGAAAACAGTACCCTTCATGGAATAGTGTCAGGTGCATTGTCAATACCACGAAGTAGGCTGCTAATAGAGGACTAACTGATTGCTTTTTTTTAATGAGTAAGCAGAGCTTTAAGTACATTAAAGCTGGTATCAATAATTTCATAGGTAAATCAAAGGCTTCTCTAAAACCACACATCAAATAAAGGGTGGAAGTCGCCATGAATCAGGACTGTGTATTCAGTCAGAACAGGTAGGCGGAGGTGGATAAAGAGAGCAGTGAAACACCACTCTAGCTTTCTGTTGGCAGAGATGTAATCTCAGAACGAAAGAGCCCAGAAGGCTCTCAAGAGACCACGCAGCACAACTCACCGATGAACAGGTACTTCCCTGTACTCACAGGTTGAGCATAACGAGCTCCAGTGCCCTTTTCAAGCCTGGTACTGACATTTAAAACGGCTGTTGATTTTATGTTTTGTTTCCTTTGACAAATACAGTCATCTGATTGGACACTTTCCCCCACACAGTCAATATTTGAACAGGTTTTCAACACTGATCTTAAACGCGATTGCAATTTAACTTATTATTTTGTTAGCCACAGCTGCTCCACTCTCAACAGTGGGGCATGATTGACCCACACATTGATCCGCTGCTGTCCTCATCACAGCACACAGCCATCTACTTGATTCTGCTGGCCCAGACCTGCCTTCCTATCTTAGCTACACAAGAGACCCCGAGAAAAGGTTCACAGGAAGCTCCAGACTGGATACACATACAATCCTTGGCATAATGCTGATATTTCAGATCTAGTTAAATGCTGAAGAATGAGATGAATTTAGATCTAATAGGGCATATATCAAGAAAACCAAGGCACCAAATAAATGCCAACTTCTAGAAATAAATGAATCAAGAAGCTAAAATCAATATAATGGTTTATCAAGCCATTAATCACTGTTTCTGATACAAGGGATAAATACTAATAACTGAGTTTTTGAATCAGAACAATAAGTAGCACTTAAGATACTGCAGCCTATTCGAGGACATGTGGAATAAAATGATACATAGTGGACTACACAGTGATTTTGTTAACATATATAAAGGTACCATAAGAACACTGTTTACTTTGGGAAATCTTTGGCAAATGCAAATTAAATTATCCTATAAAGTTAAAGTCTCTAAATTTTAAAGATAGCCCATATAGTTCTTAGTTTCCCAGTATATCATACCAAATCAACACAGTGTATACTTCTTCCCTAAAAGAAATAGAAAGCATTACTGATTCTACATGAGTAATATTTTTTTTAATTTCTTCAATCTGACTTCTAAATTCTTAAATCATAAAGATCCAATTACGTGTAAGTACATTTCATTTAATTGTAGGTATATGTTATACGCTTAAAATGCTTTTCCTCCTTCTTCAATTAATGAGAGGGCAGAAGAACCTAATTACTTGTTGCCTAATTGTGCCATAAACTTTGTCCCAAAAATTTTGCACATTTTTATTTCTAAATGATAAGATTAGCATACACACTCGACTCTTCTAAGTGTCCAAAACAATCTTATAAGAAAAAAAGAATCTGGTTGCCATGTTATGGCTTGCATGCAGGATAAGGCTTTGAGGAGAGAATGGAACAATTAAAGGCAATGTCTTTCAGTCTTTTGGAACAGCAAATGTGAACTTCCCCTGGCAGTACATGATTGGATATTTGTGTTCACTCTGACTGAGTTAGGCTGGCTGAGGCACTATCATTCTAATCAAGACAATGTGAAGCACATACAGGCAGAATTGCCCACTATTTGTCACCTGAAGCCTAATTACAAATGTAATCACTGAGCATTCCCAATGCTGAAAATTAGTTTCAGTCATTTACCTCTGAAATACTTTAATGTAACAAATAGTTGAAGATTACTTAAATAGAGCCAATCCTTTGCAATTCCAGTCACCCTCCTACTACTTGACCAATGCAATGATCTTTATATCTGAATACATACATTTTGCATCACTGACCACTCTCATTAACTCCCAACCCCTTTTCCCATTACTCATACCCCTGCATTATTAGAACTTTATTTTCCTTTTTTTCCCCAAAGTATTAGAACTTTATTTTCCTTTCTTTTCAAAGTCCCTACTCCTTTCACAAATCCCTAAACTCTTCACTGAATGCATTAAAGATCTAGTTCTTAGGGATTTTTATTCTCTCTTCTTCCTTCCATCTTACATTTCAGAATACTCACCCAACCAAACGAACTCCTGCCCACTCATTAGTCACAAATTCTTGCCTCTTTTTTTTTTTTCTTTTTTCAGTACGTAGTCCTCTCACTGTTGTGGCCTCTCCCGTTGCGGAGCACAGGCTCCGGACGCGCAGGCTCAGCGGCCATGGCTCACGGGCCCAGCCGCTCCGCGGCATGTGGGATCTTCCCGGACCGGGGCACAAACCCGTGTCCCCTGCATCGGCAGGCAGACTCTCAACCACTGCGCCACCAGGGGAGCCCTTCTTGCCTCATAATACAACACGACATAGGTTTATAGTGATAACTAAATGAGAGAATGTGAATGGCGCTGGTGACACAGGAGATATTCAATACATGTGAGCTACTGTCAAGTCAGCATCATTCCACAAGTATCTACTTCATTTTCTCACATTTTTCAAAGAACAGAACTATGTGTTTTCTAAATAGTAATTCTTGATATGCCTACAAGAGTAACAGGTACCTAATAAGTATTAAATAAAGTCAAAGGAAAAAGTAACAAACAGGTAACCTAAAGAAAGCCATAGTAGGGCCAAGAATAAGATTTGGAGGGAGGAGGGGAGAAAGAATGATGTCATCACTCTTTTCATTCAATAAATATTTATTGAAGAATTAACTGTGAGTCAGACACAGTGATACACATTAAGGAGGCAACTGTGAATGAGGCCATTTTGCCTTCACTGAGATGGGGAAATAATGAAAAGTAAGTAGCAATTATATGTCCTCCCATTTGGAAAAGCACAGTGACTTTGAAACACATAGAAGGGGTCAAGGAAGTTTTCTTCAGGCGAAAACAGAAAAATCTATGTGTTGTCACTGAAACGGGTGCAGGGAGTAAAGCTGATCTTTAGGAAGTTATATAAGGACCGATGTTGCCATTACAGACAATGAGTGAGGAAGCTGACCAGAGATTGGGATAGTTTTCTAGGCACTATTGCTGGCTTACTGGAAAGCATAGCAGTAGAGTGGCACTGATCATCAGAGTGGGGTGATTTTTTACAGTGGCACTCAGACTGGTTATGCTCACAGGGAAGTAGGCAGGTGGTTTGTGTCAGAGTAGCTTCTGACGCCAGATGGTTGCACTGAAGCCAACAAGGAACTGGAATTGTGAATACTGGCAAGGATGTGGCTGCTGCTATGGAATATGATGTCTAAGTCAGGAAAATAAAGGATGGTGGGTGCTTCCACTGATAGATGTGGCAAAAGCAGAGGTTTTCAAAGGACTGGAGGTCTCAATGAAGCCAAAGCATGGATTTTTTTAAAAAAAAATTTAGGCTCCATACAGTATCTGATGGAGTTGCTGTCTACAAGTATCATCAGGATATAGTAAACACTTCTCTCTGTAAACCACCCAACACAGGCATAACTTATGTGATCTAAGACTCTGTTATTACTTGATTTTCAAGCACTTCCCTTAAGTTCAAATGTTTCCCATTCATTGAAAACACCACATTTGATTGACATTACAACGTATGGTAATGGGAAACCAGTATTAATATCTTCGTTTTATAACTGGAAAAAATTGAGGTTTGGGCAAATTTTAAAACTTGCCTAAGGTTCCAAGGTGAGTTTCTGATGGATTATAATAAAACCCAGCTTATTACTCCTTTGATATGTGTCTCTTAAGAAATTTATGGAGAAAACTCAGAAGCAGAAGTAGACTACCCATATGGCAAACTCCCAGTATATACTGAAATCACCCATCATCTCAGACAAGTTCTTTTGTGTGATTCCCAAACCACAGGCCAATGGCTGGCTCCTTCTGGTCATTCTGGGAGAATTATCTTTAGGAAGTTATTAATCAGCCTTATCCTCCTCCTTTTTGAGGCACTGCTTTTGCTTTAATGTCTACCTTTATGACATAAATATTGTTTTTATCTGATCACTGTAAACTTTAAAGGATGTGTCTTCAACCAAGTAAGGTTGAAGTCCTTATTCCTTTAGTTTGGGGATCTTTTTATTCACCCTTGAGGAAACAAAAAACAAAAAACATTATACATCTTATTCAATTATAAGGATCTAAATAGAACCAAAGGGTTGGTTCCAGGACCTGAAAAATAAATGAATATTCTTATATCCAATCAGCTGAAAACAGCTCCAGGCTATGAAATAGATGGTAAACAATTTTCCTATGTGCTTCTAATTTTAAATTAAAATCGAGGTCACATTGAACTGGTGGAAGTCAAAACCGATTCAGTTCCTTTGATTTCAAACTAGGAAATATACACTTCTGCTTATCTTCTTTATACCAAATAAATGCTTTTCAGATGAAACAAAGACTGTATCACATAAAAATAAGGGGAGAGTATGTTTGGCACCATATAAAACTATTTTCAAATGCAGGATAAGTCGATTCTGTACAGATTGGTTTTACCTTTGCCTGTATAGACATTTCTGTTAGAATCACAATTAAATGGAACCCTCATTTATTTCTGGTTTGACTGTGACCTTGACATGTGAAATTAAACAAATCACGCAAATTCTCATTTTCTTAGGTTTCCTTGTCTATGGAGTGAGTGAATTTATTTGCCTTGACCAACGCCTAGGTCCTAAAAATTAGATGATTTGCTCAAGATTTTGTTGCAAGTGACAGCTAAAAACTTCAAGCCACATCTCCTGAAATCTATGGCTCCTTTTTCAACAACAGGTTATAGTATAGTTGTTTCTGCATAGTTTTTTATTCATCTTGGAATGGTTTATTTTAGAGCACTACAGTAGTCTCTGTTAAAATCTGGTCAAACTTCTTATATCTGCAGCAAGAGTAGAGACAAAAAACACAGATGCTCCTAAATAATGTATAAGCAAAAAAAATAAAATTCATTTAACTTCAGAATGCAAGATTCTCTGTTGCACTAAATGACTTGTATAACAGTGTTTTACGTAGTCTCATATTAAAACTTAGATTGTACCTCCTAATCACATACCAGTGCTAATATTTATAATATTCCCCTAAGAGCAATGTTACACAAAATTTATATTGTGTTTTCAGGTCTTAAACAGAATAACTGTGGTTTGCAACTATCAAAACTGCAATGACTTTTGGCTATTAAATAAAATTGGTCATGAAAAGAGACATAAATACACTCATGCTTAATATTTCTAGGTTCTGTTCCTTCCTCTTCAGTTTCAATATCTTAAAATAAGCCACCTTCGCTTATTATCTGGATTACTGAAATGTCTCTCTAACCTTTTCCCTAGTTCTAACCCTATCACTCTCCAATCTTTACTCCACATGACCATCAGAGTTATCTTTCTAATATGCTCATTAGACTGTCATTTTTCTGCTTTATAGCTTTCACTAGTTCTTCACAGTTTTCAGAATAAAAGGAAAATTCCTACCTTAACCTCTAAGTTCATAAGACTTAGCTTCTGCCTTTTCTTTAACCCCAGGCTCCTCTGCTATCTTTATCAAGCTAATTACAGGGACTCAGGACTGGAGACAAGAGTTTCAAATCTCTGTAAATTCCAATATCCTGTTCCCTTACCTAGGATCCTTTCCTGCCCTTCACTGGTACAGCTGACCTCACTGAGACTTAAAGCTTCACTCAAGCATTACTTTACCCTTGAATCTGATTAGATGCTCTCCTGTGTGTCCTCACCACATCCTCTGAACTGTCACATCCTATCAGTCAGTAATCCATGTTTAAATCTATTTTCTGCATAGCAGCTAGGGTGTTACTTTAAAAAAAAATGTAAACCTAATCTTATTATTTAAAAACAGTCCAGACTTGCCCCCTAAATTCTGGACAACAGCCTCCAACGGTGCTACCTGACTTGCCCAGCCCAAGCCTAAATCCTTACCTACCTGGCAACGTTTTTCTTCCTGCCCATTATGCCCCCTGCCATAGTTTGGGGGCAGGGGGAGAAAACCTGAACTCCTTCCCTGTTTTAGTATCTACTCTTCCCTTGTCTCAAGTGCCTCTCTCCCCGCTTGTGCCCTTGCTCATCTCCAGGTCTCATCTTATATGACACTTCCTCAGAGAGTCATCCCCCCACCCATTTTCAGGAAAACTCACATCTCATCCCCTCTCATAGCACATTTTACTTTTCTTTCACAGCATTTATCAAAACGTATAATTATGTACTTATTTACATGACCATTTGTTTAAGGTCTGTCTCTACATCCTCTGTAGGTTCCATGAGGTCTGACACTATTTGGGGTTTGTTCATCACTCCAGACTCAGTGCCTGGCCCAGTGACTGGTGCAGAGTAGGGCTCAGGAATATCTGTTGAATGAGTTCAAAGCCTCTTTTACTAAGCATGCTTGTTCTTGAGGAATGATTTTATTTGACTTTGTAACACCAAATAATTGTATAGTGCAGAACTGACCATAGTGGGTTCTCACTAAATATTAGATCAATGAATGGGCAGTTTTCAAAGATGAATCAAAAATTATGCTGAACAGCATTAACCTTTCTTTGATTATCCAGACATACTGAAGGATCCCCTTTGAGAAGTGAAGACATCCCCCCAGATGGTAGGAGTGTTGCAGGAAGATTACCGTCCCTAGTAATCTAGTCACTAGTCACTAGTGAGTGACCCTAGTCAGCTCACTTTGGGGACTGCCTCAGTTGAAGAAAACCAATATGTTTCAGGTCTCACCTACTTGCAGAGGCATTCTCCATCTGGGTGTCCAAAGGTCCAGCCCCTTCACGCCAACCTGGCTGCTGAAGAGCCATCCCACTTCCAGAGCTCTCCTTGGGGTCCACAGAGGCTGGCCAGGGACTGGATCATTTTCAACTTCTCCCTTTACCCACTCCTGCTTTTGTCCCTTCACTTCTATAGACGTTGATCCCAAGAGCCATCCCTAATGAACATTCTGACTGCCATATTCCATCTCAGGGTCTGCTTCACAGCAAACCCTTTCTGTGACAAGAAGAAAAATTAGTGTTTTATGTGGATAAAAATGATAGATAAAGAACTTATGACACATTGGTGTTGTGGAGATGTATATATTATTATTAAAGGGTTTTTTTAAGCTATTAGAAGGATACCATATGTTTCTTTCAATAGCATTTATATAATAGCAATTCTAGTTAATTTGAGCTGAGTGGCTATTTATAGATATATTGGTATTATTGTCCAGCTTTCTTTTTTTTAATATTAAGCATTATGGTCTGTACTTGCTTGAAGAGAACAAGTACATTGTTGAAGATATTTCTGTGTTAAGGGAGGAAATGATGGAGGGTAAATATGCCATATTTTGTGAAACACCACAATGATCTGTTTATCTTTCCAGAAAATGAGAGCCCATCCTTATAAGCATTGGTTCAGACAGTAAATGCTGTAGGATAAAGATATAACTAGTTTCAGCGTAAGAAGGGAGGCCTTATACAGAAGGATAAATATATAAATGTTTGTTATTAGAATAAAGGAATTATCCAGCTGACTTTGGCAGGTGTTTTTCAGCATACTAGCTAAAATTTAACACTTATTACCTTCTCTCTTGTACCTTAACTATGCATATTGTGTAGCTAAGTGTTCTCAATTAAACACCTACCCTTTTCTAAAGGCATATACATTCTCCTACCTCTGTAGCTCATTAGAAAATGTCTACTAGGAAAGAACAGGTTTCTTTTGAGGCATCTGAGCCTCTCAAACTTTATTATGAACACAAATCACCCAAAGAATCTTATTAAAATGTACATTCAAATTTAGGGGTCTGGGATGAGACCTGAGAGTCTGCATTTCTAACAAGCACCCAGGTGATGCTGATGCTTCCGATCTATGGACCATACTCTGAGGAACAAGGGTATAAAAACAACAAAAGAACATGTAACTAGGGCTTATAGACTATGATCTAGATTTAAGCCAATATCTCTGATATATTGCTCAGTGGGGGGGAAAAAAGGATATATGCCACTTTTGAAGGAAAAAAAATTACACACACACAAGTATATATGAAAAAAAGTCACTTAGCCACTTCATTGTACTTTATAAAATGAGTACACCAAAAGCCTAGTCGACCTTAATGAGTAGCTGTGGGGAGCAAGTGAAAATCATTTCTGTAATGTAAACCTCAAAGTGTTATATGTTTTGTAATTATGAATTATGAATTGCAATTATGTAATTCAACATGGTATATAATAAATAGTTTCAGTAGGTTATTTTCATACTGCAAAAACCACATTTTCAGAATGGAAATTTCTATACATATCTATGCTGTGTGTGTATATCATACACACACAAATGAAAGCTTTTATGTCAAATTTTATGTGATACAATGCTTGATAATATAAGCTGATTCACATACTATTCTTGTTTCATGTCTCTTTAATAAAAATCTTACGTTTTCTGTGCTTACGGAATTATCTAAACAACACAGAGACTTTCTTTCTGTAAGGAGATTTATACTTTCAGGTGTCTGAATATTAAAAACAAAGCCAAACATTAAAACAACCCACAAGTGCATTGTACAAGTCTGAAAATGAATTATCGCGATAATGCTGAAGGAAAAAGGGACGTCCAGAACATCTATTCCCTCCATTCCAATGAAGTCAGTACAACTACCCTAATGTCCTGAGTCCGCAGCACAGCCAGATATTAGAAATGAAACACATTTCTAAGATTCTTTATATTGGGGTACAAGGAAGAACAGAACTGATATTTACTGAGAATTTACCATGTTCCAGGGACTTTGCTAGTTGCTTTATCTGTTTTCTTATCTATTTCTAAAGGAAAACTAGATCAGGTAGGTCCTATTATCCCCATTCTACAAATGAAACAAATGTTCCTGGTCACAGAGCAAGGCAGCTCCTATCTTCCTTTGTAAAGATATGTAAATCCTTTTAATAGCTGTCAACCACATTTACACAATGGAAACATCTGAAGAGCTTTTAAAAAGACTAATTCTTGGATCCTACCCTTAGAGATTCTAACTTAAAAAGCCAGATGTTTGGTCTTCATATACAGAGTGTAGAAGTTCCTTAGGTGATTCTAATGTGCACCAAAGCTGAGAGCCACCGTTCTGGAGCATCTGAATACGTCTGTCCTCATCTACTCCCCCTCAGTCTAAACAGATGACCTCATTTCTTATTTCACAAGGAAAGTAGAAGCTGTCAAATAGGCACTTCCTCAACTTGTCACCACCATAACCTAGATACTTAGCTCTAACAAATATTCTCTTTTCTCCCAATTTTCACTTTTCCCCCAATTTACACCAGAGATTATTCATTCTAATTCCTCCCCCCCACGCACACCCTTAATGCCAATTCTTTCCCCCTAAGTGCTGGACAGCACCTTCTTCTCCCACCCCCACCTCCAACTCCTTTCCTGGAACCTTCTTGAATATATAGTCATTTCAGCTTGTCCCTCCTTGTCAACTCATTCCTAACTTAAAATGCTCATGGTTCTCCTTTTATTTATTTTTTTATTTTATTTAATTTATTTATTTATTTTTGCTGTACACGGGCCTCTCACTGCTGTGGCCTCTCCCGTTGCAGAGCACAGGCTCCGGACGTGCAGGCTCAGCGGCCATGGCTCACAGGTCCAGCCGCTCCGCGGCATGTGGGATCTTCCCGGACCGGGGCACGAACCCGTGTCCCCTGCATCGGCAGGCAAACTCTCAACCACTGCGCCACCAGGGAAGCCCTGGTTCTCCTATCTTTTAAAACAAAGCCCCCAAACCCTCTTTGTCATCACAAACCATTTTAGCCTGTTCTGTCTATACCCATCACAGCCAAATTTCTTCACCAAGTTAACCGTAAGGGACGGTGACATTTTCTCCCCTTCCTGTCCCGTCTTATTTCTACCCCAACATTCAATAAGATCCATTCTACCCAAATCACAAATGTCACTTTTCATCCAATACCTCACAACTCTTGCCAGCATTTGACCCTTTATTTTTTCCTTTTTCAACTGATTTCTTTTCTTCTCTGCAACACTGCACTTTTCTGGGCTTTCCTCCTATGATATGGAAGGTCCTTCTCAGTCACTCTGCAGGCTTCTTGTCTCATATATTTATGTTCCTTCTTGTATTCAATACTTCTCGCACCCTGTATAGTACATAGACAAGAATCCCACTTGAACACCATTAGGGAAGTAAATCACCAATCTTGATGCCCTGTTTTAATCTCTCTTGAACTGTGGATTTATATACCCTATTATAAATTAGACATCTCCAAGCTATGGAAACTTAGTATGTCTAAAAATGAACTCAGAGGGACTTCCCTGGTGGTGCAGTGGTTGGGAGTCCACCTGCCAATGCAGGGGACACAGGTTTGATCCCTGGTCCAGGAAGATCCCACATGCTGCGGAGCAACTAAGCCCGTGTGCCACAACAATTAAGCCCACGCTCTAGAGTCCGCAAGCCACAACTACTGAGCCCACGTGCCACAACTACTGAAGCACACGTGTCTAGAGCCTGTGCTTCGCAACAAGAGAAGCCACTGCAATGAGAAGCCCGCGTGCCACAACAAAGAGTAGCCCACGCTCGCCCCAACTAGAGAAAGCCCGCAGGTAGCAACAAAGACCCAATGTGGCCAAAAATAAATTAATAAATACATTTATTTAAAAAAAAAATGAACTCAGAATCTTCCACACAAACTTTCTTATCATGCTTTCTTTCCCTTGGCAATGAAGGGTGCCATGATTCAGCCCCATCCCAGACACATAAATGCATTCCTGAAGCCTCTCTTCCCCTACATAAATATTAAACCAATCATTAAGTCCTCTTAATTCTCAAAGATATCATCTTGACATCAACCTCTATTGCCACTTCCCTAGTCTGGCGACCATGCTCTACTACCTAGATGACTACTCCTAAGTGTCCCCTCTGTTTCTAATTTTGTTCCCTCTACTATATCATCTGCACATGGCCATTATGGGCATCACTGTAAAAGGCAAATTGGATCATGTCACTTTCCTGGAGGAAACTCTTCAATGGCCCCATATTTCCCTCAAAATAAAATTTAAACTTACAGATTTAGCTTAAAAGGTCCTTCATAGGGGCTTCCCTGGTAGCGCAGTGGTTGAGGGTCCACCTGCTGATGCAGGAGACACGGGTTCGTGCCCCGGTCCGGGAGGATCCCACATGCCGCGGAGCGGCTGGGCCCGTGAGCCATGGCCACTGAGCCTGCGCGTCCGGAGCCTGTGCTCCGCAACGGGAGACCACACCAGTGAGAGGCCCGCGTACCGCAAAAAAAAAAAAAAAAAAGGTCCTTCATAAACTGATCACTTCTTTCCTTGTTAGCTTCATCTCATGTGATTTTTCTCCTTCACCTTCGAAGAACCGCCTATAATGAACTTCTTAAAGTCCCTCCAATTTGTCATGTGCCTTTTCTGGCTTCCACAGCTTGGCACAGGCTCTTTGCTCTGCTTAGAACTGTTTTCTCCTTCTTCCCTGCCCCAGACTTCCTCCCCTTCTGGATAACACTTCACTCATCTTTCAGGTGTTAGTTCAACAGTAGGTGCTCATACCTCAGGCTCAGGCTGTGTTTGAATAGGGACTCTAGCATTTCTTAATGGGTGAACCTAAGACAGTTGTTTAACCTCCCTAATTCACAGTCAACTCATCTTTAAAATAAGGATAATAGAAATATTCATGTCATAGAATACATAAAATATACATGAAATAATGCTTGTAAAGTGGTTGGCACACTACCTGGCACATATTAATTGTCAATAAATATTATTATTCACATGCTCCTGGGAAGGCTCCACTGACCCCAGAAATGTTTTTGGTCAGTATCCTAAGTGCTCTCACCATGCCCTCTACCGCTCCTGTCATTGTCCCCATTATATAGAATGACCAAGTGTTTTACCTTTTTCTTTAGCTCCCACTATACAGAAGCTCTTTAAGGGTCAGGACCACATCCATTTTATTTAATATTGAACTCCTGATATCTGGCACAGAGACAAGCCTATAATAGCACCAGTTAAATATTAGTTCCGTAAATGAGCAGGGGCTTCAGAATTAAAAAGAAACCATTCCAATTGCATAGGCTGTGCACTTCTCAAAGCATCATGCTGCTTCCTGAAGCAATGAAGCAGTGTGTGTATGTGTATATGTGTGTGTGTGCGTGTGTGTATTAATTAAACCATTCAGGAATAATCTTTAAATTTTATGTTAAATTTGAGATGCTAGTTTATGCTGTACATATTTTAGTAAGTGTAAAGTATAAATAATTATATAAATTTTGACAAAATGTTAAATGGGCATATAAAAGAAACATCAAAATTTTAATTTGAAGAATTATGATATATTCTGAAAAACAGGTGTCATATCAATAATTTCAACAGTAAAGTATACAGCGTACTTTGCTTCTTTTACAAATGCCATGTGAAAGATGCAGAATTCTACTGATGCTGCTATAAAGACACTATAAATTTCAGTTTGTAATCCACCTTAAACATAAGGCAGATCTTTGTCCCTGGATTTATTTCTTACCCAAATCACCTTCAAAAGTATATCCTGTAGGTTAGATATAAGATGCCTGAGCTAGGGGCTTCCCTGGTGGCACAGTGGTTCAGAGTCCACCTGCCGATGCAGAGGACACAGGTTCGTGCCCCGGTCCGGGAGGATCCCACATGTCGCAGAGCGGCTGGGCCCATGAGCCATGGCCGCTGAGCCTGCGCATCTGGAGCCTGTGCTCCACAACAGGAGAGGCCACAATAGTCAGAGGCCCGCGTACCACAAAAAAAAAAAAAAAAATTAAAACTATGACCATATCATAAGCATTTTTATGTTGCTACATAATATCAAATAAAACCATATTTTATATATACTGACTTCAATTACATGGAAGTGATACAGGCATACCTTACTTTATCGCTCTTCACAGGTATTGTGTTTTTTGCAAATTGAAGGTCTGGGGCAACCCTGTGTTGTCAGATGATGGTCAGTAATTTTTAGCAATAAAGTATTTTTTAATTAAGTCACGCACATTGTTTTTTTTAAGACATAATGCTACTGCATGCTTAATATAGACTACAGTATAGTGTAGGCATAACTTTTATATGCACTGGGAAACCAAAAAATTTGTGTGGCTCGCTTTATTGCCATATTTGCTTTATTGCAGTGGTCTGGGAGTGAACCCACTACATCTCCAAGGTTTGCCTGCATATTCATGTTGAGGAATAGATGTGAATATGGCTAAGCAATAATTTATAAGTGTTGTATAATTGTGAAGTCACTTTTTAATAAATTCTGTGAAATATGTATATTTGTTATAATATCTGTCCATTTTTAGAGTTCCTCAAAAGTAAAAAATCAATCCTATAAGTTTATTAGTATTATCATTCTGGAAAAAAAATTCGCTTGTGAGTCTGGTCTTCAATAGAAAAGAAGGGCTTTTATAAACCATGCTTTGGACTATACTCTGTAAAATAAAATGATTACTTCTGTGTCTCATGTCCATACCACAGGACTTGAATTAGAAAGACAGATTTCAATACCAGTTAATTTGACTTTGTGAGTTACTCAGCCACAGTTTACACAGCATGGAAACCATTTTTATTTTTTGATTTGTAACAAATGAAGAATATGCAGGATGCTAGTTAAAAGGCACAATGTTCTTAGATTCTCTCATGTAAATCATTATTATGTATCAGTCCTTTAACTGAATCCTTTTAAAAGAGACCATTAATGTGAAAGAACTGAATTTAAGAACAGGCTCTGAAACCATATCATAGCGCCTCACATACTAAGCTGTGTGACTTCAGGCAAGTTGTTTAACATCTCTGTGCTTCAAACTTCTTATCTAATTATTATGGGTAATAATTAAGTATGCCTACTTAATAGAGTGGTTGTGAGCATTAAATATATTTACAGATGGAAAGTACTTAAAATAGGAAGAGACACATAGAAAACAGCATATAAATGTTAGTATAATCATCACTCAACTTTAATCAGAGCTAGGTTTTACACATTTTTTTTTCTTATTAAAAGCTCTCTTCAAAGTACATTGAAAGAAATAAGCTTCATTTTGCTTTCCTAGAGAAAGTCCTAAAATTCTTTATCTTAAAGTTGACCTTAGGTAGGTCACTTATTTCTCTGAGCATTAGGCTCCCACTAACAAAATGGGATGAATACCTACATTATACGTTCTAGACAGGATTACGTGAGACATATAACAGGAATCAGTGTGATACAATCAATGTGTTCTCTCCTAAATTTTATATGGACTGGCACAGTATCTGACACAGAACAGATGGGTTACAAATAATAATAATTTTTTAAAGTAGGTATACTTGTGCAAAAAATAGTTTCTCAAGGGGACATGAATTTAAAAAATAACCTCAACAGGTCAAATGTCATGAGATGTCATTATTCCTTACTTATCAAATGTATTATAATGCCAGAGTGCAAACACCTTCCTACAAGAATATAAAAATTATCAATGTGTGGATAGACTGGACTATGGTCATTATCTTAATTAAATCTATCTTCACAGAAAACAATTAATCCCCAAACTTCAACGGTCCTTGAAATCAGAAGTGTTAATTTTGCTAATCTTGCAACTCAAACTTTCAGGAACAATAAGGCCCTTGAGTGCTGATTTTCTGTCAAGAAAAACAACCATGCCTGGTTGTTACCTTCCAGAGAGCATAGGTTTCATCCAAAGCAGTGTATGAGGTATCCAAGAAAATGGTTGTAAGGTATTAATTTAGAAATGGTAAAAACAGACACACTTTATGCAAGACATAATCTAAGGGAATGAAGGAAAGACACTGAACCCACTGACAAAAAATATAGACCCTAGCAAATCTCCATTCAAAAAGTCACCTACTTTAAAATTCTCAGAGAGCAACTAAGAGGAAGTAGGATAAATGGGAACATTTTTCAAAAAGCTGCTGAAGGAACAAGGCTTGTCACTAAAGGACAATAATTTCTTACAACAGGGATATCCTATTATTACATCTGATCTTTTCATGGTAACACAGTACTTTCAAGCACTTTGTTCCCCCCAGACTCAAAAATTCCTTAAACAAAGATATCCTCCTAAAAGCATAACTTGAATTTAAGCAAAAAGATAACATGGAATATTAATCTTACCATTAAAAGCAACAACTTCTAAGAATAACTGGAAAGAAAACATGAAACCACAACACGGTCTAATCTGCCTTCACTGAATACAAAGGAAGGAGAAAGCTTCTGTTGGTTTTTAGGTTTGAATCAATCATTAGAGGAAAATCTACTAAAATTATTGCAGGGCTAGAGATAGCTACATCAATTGAAGATAGCTAGTATCCAGAAACGAGCATTAGTAAATAAATGTATACATGTGTAAACCCAACAACTTCCAGGAATTAAAAAGTGTTTAACTATTGCTAAGCCTCGTGAGATGTATTGTACATGCATTTTTCTCATTTTAATGTACAAGTTTATGAAATCCAGTATTATATCATCATTTTACACATGAAGAAGCAAGATCTCATAAAACATCCATATGGATGTGTGTACAGAGTTGAATGCCTTGACCAAGATCACTCAGCTGGCTAGGGATACAAACAAGATTCAAATCCAAGTAGAATAAATCCAGAACTTCTAACTCTATCCACTATGAGAATATGTCTGTGTTTAAGATGCCCATAGTTAAAAATTTGGTATCAAAATTTTTAATTTTATGGATAAACCATTTAGCATTGGGCAGTAAATTATTTAAAGTAACTAACTGGCATAAATGTCAATAAAAGAAAGTGAATTTGAGGGAAAGACCAAAATATTCTGAGAAAATTAACTCTTTTTGATGGTTTAGTCCCCTCTAGAATAACATAGCCAAATGGCCACTTAAAACAACTAATACAAGTTATAATTTTAAATTATTTTCTAAGAATAATAACCCTATAAAGACTTTAAGGAAAGAATTTTCAAGGTTAAAAAATTCCCAAGAAAGGTCACATCACTCCTACCTCTAAGAAATAAAAATTCTGTAGATTATAAATATGTATAGCGCTGCACAAAAATGTCCTCATGTAGTATATTATATGAAATATATACCAGTATGAAGTCACCATAGAAAATGCTATCCAAATTTTCACTGCAAGATAGTTTTAAATAGGGCAAAATGTCAGATTTCAGATGGGATATATGTAATCCTAAACTCTAGCTGGTCTCGTATCTTTGTTCTTCCTGAATGAACTATCATGCTAATTGCATAGTTCTGTTCCCACACTGCCCTTGGCGAGGCAAACAGCAACAAGCTTAGATTAAATGTCTTTGCGGTTACCCAAGGAGATGAAATGACACAACTCTGATTCTTTTGCTTACTGTCTCCTTTGTCATTGTCATTCTCAATCAAATCCTGCCAGACTTTGAGCATGTGATTATGGTCTTCAAAGCTACAACAGAGTCAAAGAAGCTGGGCTAATGATGCCTAACACAAAGAATTTAGATGAAGCAACTGACATCCAGAGGCAGAAATACTCAATAGTGAAGAAATTAGTGCCAATAAATCTAGGCACCTCCACAAAATATGCCCGAGTGTATGGATGTGTGTGCAGACACATAATTTCTAGATAGGAATGTAAAATCCATTTTGTAGTTAAAATCATTCAAAATAAATTTGAGTGATAGGAGTGAGGGGCTGAGAAGGTTCACAGGAAAATGATAAATTAGAAATCCGGTTCTGCTATGAAAGAAATTAGCAAAAAACAGTAGCTAGAGTGATTCTTAGCACCTCAAACAAAACTTTCCCTCTGTGCTTCCTTGAAGATGAAATTGAGACTGAGGGAAACATTCATCAAATGCCTACCTACAATCCCCAATACTAGGTAAAGGAGTAGGAACTGCAGAACTCCCAAGTTTTACCCTCAGATTTAGTCAGTCTAATTCTGCACAATTACTCAAGCTGAAATTCCCAAGGAGGTTCTGATCTCCACTTTCTCCTACCCACAGCCAGTTCAGTAGCCAATCCTGTTAGCCCCTGCTTTCAAAACAGAAAGTCAAATCATGAATCTTCACACCATCTCCTATTCTGGTCCAAACCATGTCATCTTTCTCCTCAGCTATGGAAAATGCCTTCTAATGGGCCTCTCTCAGACGACTTCAAACCTCTCTAGTCTATCATACACCCAGCAACCAGAGTGATCCCTTTAAAAACTATAATAGATAATCTCACGTCTCTATTGAGGCCCCATGGTTTCCACTGCATTCAGTCAGAATATATTCTAATGTATTTAATAGTCTTTGTTACGTTTAATGCATTTAATGATGTTCAGGGCTTACATGATTGGTCCCTGGTTATCCCTCTGGTCTTACCTTTTATTATTGATACTTTCTCTAGTTCTGTGCAGTTCCATGGTAGTCCATGAACACATGAGGCACACTCCTATATCAGGGTCTTGGCACTCGGAGTTCCCTCAGCCTGGAATGCTCTGTCCTAGCTTCCCCATGTAATTTAGGCTTCTGATGAAATGTCACCACCTGAAGTCTTCCCTAGTTACTGTACTTTAAATAGGAACCTCCTGCCATTGTTCCCTACCTTCTCATCTTAATTTATAATCTTTGTAGCACTGTTACCAGCTGATATAATCTATATATGTAAATGTATGTGTATAGATAGACACATACAGATACAAATTTGTTGTCTATTTTGCTCCACTGGACTGTAGGCACCATGAGAACTATTCATGTCTTTTGAGGATGTCACCCAATTAAAAATTTGATGAACAAGCATATTATTAAGCACTACTGCTGCCATCTCCATGCATCATCCCCTCAATGTATTTTATTATCTGATATACTCTGGCCAAGACATGGATAAATCCCTTCTCTCACATCCACCTCCTTTCCCTTTGAATACAACTAAGATAGTAATACATTTGTTTAAAGATTTTATCTAAATAATTAACCCTCTCTCCTTTTACGATCATTCATGGGCTCCAGTCTACTTTGTATTTTCATCCTGAACCACTGCAAAGTTGAATTCTACTCAACTATATTGTGACTCTTCTCATTAGGGTCATATATAACACCTCTTTAATTCTGAATAAAAATGTCATTTTGTTTTATCTTCCATTTAAAACTTTTATTATAGTTCACATTGTATACTGTTTTATTTTTCCATGCCTTTCCTGGTTCAATACCTACCATCCTACCATTGCTGCTTCTCGGTCTCATTCAAGGACCTCTCCACCACCAGCAATCTATTAAGATATTAGTGTTCCCTAAGACTCCATGGTGTGTCTTTTCTCAGTAGAAACACTTCCTGGATGACCTCAGATATCTACACAGCTTTGACTCCCAAACACCCTTATTGGCTCTTGCATTCTGAGTTCCTTGAGAAAAAGGACCATATCCTACTCATTACTGAATCACTAGCTTTAAGCACAGTATGTGGCACAGAATGGATGGTAAGTAAATATATGCTAAATGAATGATGACCCCAAGTCAATGCACAACGCTAAGCCAGACCTCTCCCCAGATTTCCAGAGCCAATGCTCTACCTACTAACAGGGTATGTTCACTTGACTCTGAGGTTCTTCGAATATGTAAGACAAAACATGTTCAAAAATAAGTCAAATATTTCCCCACTTCTTCTTCCCTCTTCCTTAAGTTTAACTTTAAATTGTTCCCTTTTTCTATATTCTACATCTTGAGAAATGAAATTCACACAAGCCAAGGATTTGAGACTCACTTCTCCATGTATATCCAGCTTTTAGCTTCTATTGGCTCCTTCTTTTAATTGCCTCTTCAGTAAATCCTCCCTCATTTAACACTGACACAAATATGTCAGTGCATGTCATTCCTTAACAGGTTTGCTGCAATGACTAAGTGTCCTCCTTGCCTCCAGTTATATCCTAGTAGCCTTCCACATGGCTGCCTTTATGTCGCTGTGGTTGCTATTGCTTTTTAAGGTAAAACTATCTCATATTACTTGCTGAAAGTCTGTGGAGGGATTCCTATATCCTTCTAGAGTACTTAAAAATCCATATTTTTTTAGCATATCATATAAAGCCCCAAACGATATGGGCTCCACCTCTTCTTTAGCCTCTTCCATGTCTATTTCTTGCTCTCATCCACCCGCATCCATCTATTTTCCGGTAGTTTTCCCACTCATAGTCTCTAAGGGCTGACTTATTGCACATGCCAGTCTTTCCACCTGAAATACACTCTCCCTCACTCAATGCTACTGATAGCTTTATGAAGACTCCCTCACACATCATTTCTTCTAAGAAGTCTTCCTGTCTTGAGCTATCATCAAGTTCTCTGTGCATTTCTCTTATTGTACCTATCACATAAGATCACAGCCTGCCCAGCAGAGGCCGGAGCACTACCTCTCTGGTTTACAACTACATGTAGAGAGCTTAGTATGATCCGCACCTAGAAAGTACATGTCAAACACTTCTTGAAGAAACAAGTGTGCAATTACTTCTTTACTCTTCTTTCTCTCCTACTCAAGTAACTCCTCAATGGCAAGAAGAAATATTCATCTCATTATTCCCGGTGAATTAAACATAGCAGATAGGTATTCAACTTTTTTGTTTTATTCATTCAACTGAGAAACTGCAAAAATATATGCATGCACCTACACATATGTATCCATCCAATGCAAATTAAATATATCAAATATTGATATACCTGGAGTCAAGCCAAGAAGTTCATATTATAATCAGGGATACAGATCCCTACCTTGATGCCTATATTACCATGCCTGGTCTAAAGAATAAAACATGCCCCTTTGCCAAGTATATGCAAGTCTGATTCCAAAGCAAAATCAATTGTTTTCTCACTTACATTATCAACTCTGCTCACGCTGGGGAGCTGTAATCCCTGATTCAATGAATGCTTCTAGAAATGGCTCACCATTCTACTTACTGGATTCTAAATGCAAATGTAACTGTAAAAGTTAGACTAATGAAAACACTAGAACGAGGGGCCAAGTACCAGAGAAAAAGGGAAGTGAGAGAGAAACTCCAGCAGAGGAAAGTGATACCAAAAAGAAGTAGTATTCGAATAGAGAGTTGAATGATGACTAAGAGTTCAAAAGTCCAGACCACGATCAATAAGAAATCAACAGACAGATTGATAAGCAGTGGCAATCCTCTAACAAGCTACTTGTCATTGGAAGGATTTAATCCTCTTACAAAACAATTTTGGCTGAATACTGTGATAACCCTCCAAGCTAAAATGCAATAATCAGAAAGTTTTACTGTAATACTTCATTCCTAGGTAACAACTTAAGCTAAGGTTCTCAGGTACTTTACACAAAATGCCACTTTAGATGTATATAAATTCACTTACCAGTCCATTAGTCTATACAACTTATTTGAGAGAGAGAAGGAGAGGCAACAACAGGAGAGGAGAGGAGAGAACAGAACAGAATTAATATGATCTGTAGATGAGAACTCAAGGGTTAAGGAGTGGGGGTAGGGTGCCATAATATTTCGTTACCTCATTCCAGTTGTGACAGGAAAGTAGGAAAAAGTGTGCACTGGGCTAAAATTAGGAGAGAGGAGGCTCCTCTCCCAAGAGAAACTTGTTCTCACAGATTTGGACTACTTTATGAACAGAGAATGGACTCTGGAGACTGACTGCCCAGATTCGAATTCTGGGTCTGCCACTTATTATCTCAGTGACCTTGGGCAGTTTGTTAATTTCTCCCTACTCAGTCCCCTCACCAGTAAAGTGGGGATTATTGTGGTACTTATCTCATTGGATTGTTACAAGAATTAAATAAATCGATATTCTCAAGGCACTTAGAACAGAGTCTGGTACATAATAAGCACTATATAACTGTGTGTGCTAAATAAACATGTACGCATTTTAACATAACAAAATGAGCTCAAAAACATGACTTTGCAACAGATGAAAACAGACAAGGACCTATATCCAGCAGCCATTCCAAAGGAGGACTTGGACAGAGCTTTAGCTCTCACTCATTCTCCATCAGACATATATGAATCAAAAATTAACATTTTCTCAACCTCACACACATTGCTAGGCAAACACAGCTTCACCTCCTTCTTCTCAAACAAACCGTGTCCCTAAACCCACTCGTATAGAAACCCTAGAGCCCTTAAGGCCACAACTCCTAAATATCTACATTAAAATATAAACATTGTGAATTCTGTACTCCAACCTCTGTTAACTAAAAAAAAGTTAACTTTGAAAATCTAACTTCCGGAAGATTTCTATGTGGGGTGAATTATATGCATAATCTTCAGGATTACTGCTTAACAACATTTTAAAAATACAATAATGATTTGTTTTGTTGTGAGTTCAGACTGTTGAGACAGATTGACTGGGTTCAAACCCCAGCTGATATTTACTAGTTATGGAACTCAGATTTAACCTGTTTTTGAGTCATTTCCTCATATATAAAATGAGGATAACAACAATGCATGTATGTGCATATATACATACATACACACACACACACGTATATATGCAAAGCACCTGGACTATTACCTGGCAAATAGTAAGCACTATCTATGTAAGCTTTTGCTTTATCATTATTATTGTTATTCTGGATAAAGCACAATGACTATACTCTTTCCCTATGTTGATGAGAAATCAAATTCTACTCTTAAAGAAATAGCCAAATAAATAATGGATTCTGTGAATGTTCATTTATTTTAAATTATGTTCATGAAGGAAAGGAAAAAAAGGAAAATATTTTAAAGTACTACATTATGCAATTTTAATAAAATGTATATCAAAAATTAGGGCTTCCCTGGTGGCGCAGTGGTTGAGAGTCTGCCTGCCGATGCAGGGGACACGGGTTCGTGCCCCGGTCCGGGAAGATCCCACATGCCGCGGAGCGGCTGGGCCCGTGAGTCATGGCCGCTGAGCCTGCGCGTCCGGAGCCTGTGCTCCGCAACGGGAGAGGCCACAACAGTGAGAGGCCTGCGTACCGCAAAAAAAAAAAAAAAAAAAGTCTGTCAAAAGTTGAAAAGATATTTAATGAGCAGAATGTTTTAGCATCTCTGGTACTTCTTGTCAATCATTATAAAAATGATGTAGAAATCACTAACACTCACCATTTTTGGAGATGCATATGCAAATCACTGGTTTCTCTAAGCCCATCAGGTTTGCTGTAGGGAGGTTAATGATGTTAAATATGAAATGGCAATTTCTTCCCAATAATTCCTCAAAACTCATCTCTCAGAAGTAGTTTAACATGCAAGGAAATAGCATCCTAGTTACTGAAATAAAACCTTGCATCTTTTTATCACCAATCATTCAAAATATGGGAAAGCAAGCAGGTACCAACTGTTAACATACCTGGTGGAACCTCTTAATCTCTCCTTAAAAGCTTTGTTGTGTTCATAAAAATATCAAGAAGTCATAATTTGACTGGCAGTTTCTTTATATAATAAGAATCTTTTTTCACTAGAATAACAAAAATGTTCTTACTTTTCCATTTTCTCTGCAAAGATAAACTTGGGGATAACCAGTGCTAAAATAAAAATACAATGGTTTAGATTATTCTCCACTCTTCTTTAAATAGAAAAAATGTTTTGTGAGGGAAACTGATTAAATAAGTCTTTTTTTTTAAATGCAGTTACTGCTAAAAGCTCATTACCAAGCACTCTCCTTGTTGCGTATAATTTACATAGTTAAAAGGAGGAAATGAGCCATTAAAGGTTCATTCAGTGGATCAGAGTGTAAAGCAGGTGAGCTTTCTCATGGCTAATTTTAAATTACTTTATTAGAGCATATATACACATGCAGCAAGAATTACAAAGGTATGTTTTTTATATGAAAACAATAATTTCATCTATATTGTAGAATCTGACTGTGGTAGGCAGAATAACAGGCCCCCAAAGATGTCCACATCCTAACCCTTGATACCTGTGATTAAGTTACCTTACATAGCAAATGGCACTTTGCATATGTGATTACTTTAAAGATCTTGAGATGTGAAGATTATCCTGGATTACCTTCTGATGGAAGGGTCCAATGGAATCACAAGGGTTCTCATAAGATTTAGGTAGGACTGCCAGACTAGGAGAGAGATTTGAAAATGCTACTAAGCTTGCTTTGAAAATGGAGGAAGGGCCATGGGCCAAAGAACGTAGGCAGCCTCCTGAAGCTGGAAAAAGCAAGGGAAGAGATACTCCTCTAGAACCTCCAGAATGAATGCTGCCCTGCAGAAACATTGATTTTAGCCCCGTTAAGACCCATTTCACATTTCTGGCCTCCAGAACTGTAGGATAACAAATTTGAGCTGCTTTAAGCCACTAAGTTTATAGTAATTTGTTATAGCAGTAATACGAAATAAACGCACTGCTTTTACAAAACTAATGTAGCCTCTCCTATATCACTCTTGAAGGGAACTATCTTTTGCCTCTTTTCTATCTGCAAGAGTTTCTGAATGATCATCTTTATTTTTCTCCTGCAAGTGAAAATTCTAAACAGAAAAAAATTGCTTTCAAGGACTTAATTCAAGTTAGACATGTCTGTTTTATTATTACACAATTTTTAAGTTCTCATAAACCTAGTACCAGAACTAATAACAGGTCTATAACTGATCAAAAGAAGATCTAATCAAAATGCAACCATTAATTGTTTCAAGACAGATTAATATTCAACATAAAAGAAGAAAACTTTCCTCAGTTTTATCACCTTCAACACAAAAACTTCTATTTCTGAAATATGCCCAATGCAAATATCAAGATATAAATACACAAAATATAACAATAGTTGTTTTTTTTCCCCACATGCTAAAGATGTGTCTAGAATAGATTACCAAACTAGTTTTCTTAAAACATGTGTTCACTTCTTTCTAGATTTTCAGTTTAAATTTTTACTCTGAGCCTGGAAGGAGTAGCAAAGTGATTGACAATGATGCTTCAGAGTCATTCTGCTTGGGTTTGAGTCCTTGGTCTGCCACCTACTAGCTAGGTGAACTTAATATGTTATTTAACCCTCCAAGCTTGGTATTCTAGTCAGTAAATGAGAATAACAATAATGCATTCTTTGTCATGGTGTGAAAATGACAATACCTATAAGTACCTGCCCTACCATGGGTGCAATTTCAATTATTATGTTATTATTAGGCATTGTTTTATGCCATTCCAACCTTAGCACAAAATCTGCCACATGCTCAACAAACATTAGGTGATAGTTTGGTTTTAGGGGTGAATTTGCATCACAGAGAAGTTTTACATAAGATAAAATTGCTCATGAATCTGAAATTTGAAGCTTACATTTAGTAGGTCCTTAAATACACATTTTCTAGCATGTATACAGCTGACAAACAATGATTGAATTCTCTGCTTCCATTGTACCAAGTTTAACACAACTATTTAGGCATACTCCACCACTACACTGATATACAGGAATATCTATGAGATGGTTTACTAATAAAACATACTGCCCTCTCACAGGAAGTCTGGCTGTCTATAGCAAATATTGCTTGGATTAATCACTAGCTCTAGTATCACATATGGTGTTCTAATATCTCAAATGAATTTATGTACATTTTATCCATTTGCCAAAATGCATGCCATTCATAAGTTGGAAAGATTTAAAATACTCTAAAATTTTAATTGTTCAAGTATTTTGAATCCGTACATACACTCTGAAGCCTCACCTTATGAAATATGCTTCAAAGTTTTCTTATTATTTTCAGTGTATTATATTAGAGCAGTAACATATACAGCCTGTTTCAACTGAATTATTTATTGCACTGTATGCATCTCTGTAATGTCACCTTTGGGAAGACTTTTCTCTATAACACTATATAATAACATCAGGTACAAGCTAATATGGTAAAAGAAAAATCACAGTTCCTTTAAAATGTAATTCAACTTCCACCATTTGGCTTAGAGACTGATAATCATAAGATTTCTTATCCTGAATGAGTAAAACCTAATTGGAAAAACAAATCTTAACCTTTTAGAAAGATGGCACAAAATATGATCTCCTTTTGTGGACAAGAGTAGTCATATTACTTACTTTGACACTTAGTTTATACTATTCCATGCAGTAGGGTAATATTGAGGTGGAACCACAAAATAACACAGATATTTGGTGTCCCAAACATATATGTTGTATAACTGTTTTAAAAGCTCTAGAACATTAAAAATGAAATATAATAAAACATGAAGTCAGCTATATGCATTATAGTGCCTTTGTTATCATTTTATTTTCTCTTCAACTATAAAGTAATCATGATTAAAACACATTTTTAAAAGCTCACAAAACAACAATAAACTATGCCTACCACTTAAATTGTGTTCTCAAATATCCATTCAAATACACACAACTTCAAACTATGTTTCATGCAAAACCTCCAATTCTCTGCCCATGTCATGATGTGCTATTTTATATTGTTAAGAAACATGCATACAGATTGTGGGGTTAGACACTTCTGGCTTCTAATCTGGGCTTTGGCGCTTATTAGCTACATAACTTTTCACAAATTATACAATCTGTCTGAGACTCAGCTTCTTCCACTGAATTCAGACACTATTAAAGGAGTATTTTGAGACTTTATGAAATAAAGTTTCTAACACAAGGTTCATTCTCAGTAAATGATGGTATCATGGGTATGATTATGAATTTCCTTGTCTTGTCAGTGGGAGTATATGTTATCTGAGGATAAAGACCATTCTCAAAATTGTTTGAATGTTTTCCTGAACGTCTAGAAAGTACCATGCTATGTACATAATGTCTAATAATGATTTGCTCAATGAACAATTGTAACCAAAGATAAATAAAGAGCAATTAAGTACTAAACCAGAAGGCATTGAAATACAAGTGCAAGAAAACCTCAGCTTCACAGAATGTGATGTGACTGCGCTGGTGTAGTCAGGGAAGGATCAATGGCAGACAAGGCACCAGAAATGAGAAGTGAAAGCATTTCTAGATAGAACAAGACTAAATAAATAAAATCACACAATGTTCTACTTCTATGACAAACTTAAAGAGCTCATTTATGAATATATCCATTCATGCCCCAGCCCCAATAAAATAACTGTTGTGTCAGGCAAACTGCAAAGTGCTCCATGTATAAATGGTGAATAAGTTAGAGCAGTCCTTGCTCTTCCGGGTCATCCAATTTAGTGGGGAAGATACGTGTCAAACAAATTATTTCACAGGTAAATACAGAATAATAAATCATGATAAGCACTCAAAGATAAAATGTATGAAGCTATGAGAGGTTTAACAGTGGACTTAAAGTTAGGTCAACGGAGTGATCATGGTGGGCTGCTCTATTTTTAATCTGTGAATTGAAAAATCTTAGGCAGAAATGACTGGTAAAGGGTAAGGGGAATGTGACAGTTAATTTTACATGTAAACGTGACTGGGTCACAGGGTGCCCAGACATTTGGTCAAACAGTATTCTATGTGGTTTTATGAGGATGTTTTTGGATGAATTTATAACATTTAAATAGATAAACTGAGTAAAGCTGATGGCCCTCCCTAATGTTGGTGGGCCTTGTCTGATCAGTTGAAGGCCTAAATAAAACAAAAGGCTGACCTTCCCCAAATAAGAAGGAACTCCTCCTGCTTCGCTGCCTTTGAAGTGGGACACAGGGTTTTTCCCCCCGCTTTCAAACTCAAAATGAAACACTGGCTGTTCCTGGGTTGAGGGTCTCAAACCTGATGGCCTTTTGATTAGAACTATAAAGCATCTGTCCTCCTATGACTCCAGCTTGCTGACTACGGATCTTGGAACTTGTCGGCCTCCATAATCATATGAGCCAATTTCTTTTTTTTTTTTTTTTTTTTTTTTTTTGTGGTATGCAGGCCTCTCACTGTCGTGGCCTCTCCTGTTGCAGAGCACAGGCTCCGGACGCGCAGGCTCAGTGGCCATGGCTCACGGGCCCAGCCGCTCCGCGGCATGTGGGATCCTCCCGGACCGGGGCACGAACCCGTGTCCCCTGCATCGGCAGGCGGACTCTCAACCACTGCGCCACCAGGGAAGCCCCGAGCCAATTTCTTATAATAAATCTCTGACCATATATATCTATATCGATAGATAATAGATAATCTCCTGTTGGTTCTGTTTCTCCAGAGAACTCTGACTAATACTAGGGAGAAAATTTCAGAGCAAGGGATAAGCCATGTACAATGACTCTAAAGCAGGAAAGAGCTTAGCAGGTTTATGGGATGAAATAAAAACAACTGTGTCTCCACCACCATGTTTAAAGAAAGCAGCAATTCAAAATGAAGCTACAGAGGTGGGCAGGGACCACATCTTAGATTTGTAAGCATGGCATGAGAGTTCAAATTTATCTTCAGAGGAATGGGAACAATTCCTGAATGACTTTTAAAGTAGAGGAGTGACATAATCTGACTTTTTTCAAAAATCACGCAGGCTTGACGTATGGATGTCTGTACAGAGGTGTATGAAGTAGGTTGTTCAAAAAGGTTGGGGGAAGAACAGTTAAGAACCAACTGCATCTATAGAGACAAACTATAAAAATGACCAGGGTGGTGGTAGCAGTACATTTGAGACCTGTTTGGGGCCTGGTTAAGTGGCAAAAAGGAGATGGTGGTGTTAAGTATGACTTCCAGGAGGATGATATGAATAATTGTGTAGACCAGAGTGACCTTTAACGAAAAGGGGAAAGCTGAGGAGAAAGATTTAGGCAAAGATCAAGAGTCCAGCTTTTGACATATTAATTTTGATGCTTTTGAGGAATCAAAGTAGAAATGTGAAAGAGGCAGTTACCTGTGTTGCTCTGGAGCTCAGAACAAAGATCTGGTATGGAGTATAAGTCCGCAAGTCATCAGAGGGAGATGGTTTGGAAAACGTCTTAAGGCAAGAAGGTGCAAAGTGAGGAGAAAAAGAGCGACAAGAACAGAATTCTGAGACTCTCTAATATCTCATAACTAAGAGGAGGAGGAATTAGCAAAGGATACAGGTAAGCATTATCTATGAAACAGATTTCTTTGTTAGAAAATATTATTATTTTCCTTTACTATGAAGTACTATTGGAACATCTCAAATTGTTTGGAATAAGGAAGGTTATTTACAGCAAACTTAAATATGGCCAATATTCCTGTCATCTATTATTTCTGAGAATAAAAGTTCTATATAGACATAATAAATTATTCACAGAGAAACCTGAACTTTCATTATATATACATAACAACCAATAGAAGTATCAAATGATACACATATGTTCTTAAATTCTGCATAAACAAGACTAACTCCAATGATGGAAAACTCACAAGGTAATTTTCCTTTATCTGAAAAGATCAATTTATTCAACATCTATAATAGGTATACATTTTAAAATAGAATTAGGCTGTAATTTACAAATGTAAAACTTATGAAGATGCCATTAAAATTGCTTCAGGTTTATATAATTACTTCTTGAGGGAAAATGAGTCCTGTAAAATATCGGCAAAACAGGAAAATGGAGGTTGGGTAAGAAAACAGTATCTTATAATTCTTTAATAGTTTTTAAAATTGCAAAGATCTTTTCAATATCATACACATACATACACACACACACATATTTCTCCAACAACTGATAATTGATAGTGGAACAAAATATATATCACTTTTAATTTTTTCAAAAAAGTAAAAATGAGTAAGGACTATAACTCACACTCTGAAATCAGGATCTCAAAATCCCTAAAGAGTTGGCACATACGGCCAAAATACCACAGAGGTAGTTGGAATTCTGAGCCAGATACGGCTTTCTGACACACCACCTAATCTCCATTTTCATTCCCCTAACTTCCAACAACCAATTCACGGCACACTGGTAGGTATGGCAGACCCTTATTATCCAGTGAGAATCTAAGATGGACAAGAAAAAACTTTCAACATAAGAAAAACTGAAATTGCTACAGTTAAGTCCTTTAAAATAAAAGATTCATTTTCTATAGAACACAAGTAACAGAAAAAACACAAGACAGTGGTAACAAATTTCCCCAGAGAAAAGAATTCATTCATCAAAGAAATGTTGTGGAAGCAACAGTTCTTTGCTGAGATTTGCTGAGATCTGTGACGAGGATTGCTTGAGCTTTTCATAATTTTACCTCTAGCTTACCTAGGTGAACTGAAATGATGCTATACTAGAGGAAGGTGTATGCAATGCCTCAGGTATTAAGAGGTTGGGGTAAGTAGCAACTACGAGGAGTGCAGAATTATATGGTTATTGCTGGGGACTACCCATGCACTTGAGGAAAAACAGTGGAAGGCTGGCATCAATTTATTACTGTGGTTGGCAGAATACTGCCCCCTCGTCAAAGATTTCCACATAGGTTGCAAGGCAAAAAGGAATGAAGGCTGCAAATGAAATTAAGGTTGCTATCAGCTACCTTAAAATAGAAAGAACATCCTGGATTTTCAGGGGGCGTCCAATGTAATCAGAGGTAGATGTGACTATGGAAAAAGGGCACAGAGAGATGCAACACTGCCAGCTTTGCAGATGGAAAAATGGGCTATGGGCCAAGATATATGGGCAGCTTGTAGAAGCCAGGAAGGAACAGGAAATGGATTCTCCCTTAGAGCCTCTAGAAATTAACACAGCCCTGCTGACCCCTTGATTTTACCCCACTGAGACCCATGTCAGGCTTCTGACCTACAGATCTGTAAGAGAACTTTTATTGCTTTAAACCACCAAGTTTATGGTAATTTGTTAAAACAGCAATAGAAAACTAATACAATTATCAATTTAAGATCAAGTGTGAAAGCCAGAGAGTTTTCTTGTCGGTAAATGGAAACAATCTCATCTCCTTACAAATAGAAGGTAAAAAAAATTCTTGAGGGTCAGGTCCAGAATTTAATTATGTTAGGGGCTCTAGATACAGATGAATTCAACTAAAAAGTCAGCTACTTCAAAATAAAGGGCCGAGTTGGGAAGCTGTGGACCCTGGAGATTTAGGAAATGAACATCGGGTTTGACACATGCAACAATCTTGATATCAGGTTCCCTGGACTATGTATGTCTCGAGAAGTGGCACGTTCCTCCCCATTAGAGACTAGTGCTTCCTACTTCTTCCTTGATTGAAGACAAGTCAAATGACAGTTCTCCGCAAGAGGACATGAGCCTCACTGAGGATTTGCCACCGTGTCCTCTCCTGCCTAGGTCCACAACTAGGAATAAGTCACAGCTGGCTGGGGAAGCGCTGAGCCTGCAGAGGGATGAAAGGGACAATGGCCCACAAGAGCCACAGGACCTCGCCAACATTGCCAGCAGAGCTGTAGAGTAACTTAGGGGCTGAGTATGAAGATGCTTGAGTCTACAGGGAATGGGACATAAAGTTGGATCACTGAGAGTTCATTGATGCAGAGACCTCTGTCCAGCAAGACAAAACTTTTCTCCCTTAGAAACTAACCCTAAAGCCCACACTGGTAGCCAATCCAATAGCCAGGGTTAAATTAAAACATAACCCAGCCATGGAGGTATTAGAATTGCCAAGGAAGAAAGAACACTATGCCCTGAAGGAAGTGGATTTAGCCAATAAGTACTAGCAGGAGCTGGAAGAATATGCAGGGAAACAGATTTTGAAGGTGCTGGATTAAGATGGGAAAGAATAGAAAGCTGGATAAGGGAGAGTTTTTTGACATGGGAGTACCTTCCTGTGATAAAGGATTTATTAACACCCTAGTGAGGACCCCAGGAAATAGTGCAATAATACTAGTAAAACAGGCTTGCAAACCTGGCTTGCAAGTGACATCCCTTACTAGGTGAAATAGAAATACCGGAAACAGAAACATGGCATGTAATGGAAAAGTAGATCAAAAGACAGAGTGTGTTTTATTCCTAGTAAGGGGGATAGATATGTGCTATTGTAGTCAGTTTATTTATTGATCCCTGAATTAGTTGGCAAGAGCTGCCATAACAAAAGAGCTGCCATAACCACAGATCGGGTGGCTTAAACAACAAAAAGTTATTTTCTCACAGTTCTGGAGGCTGGAGGTCCAAGTTCAAGGTGCTGACAGGACTGTTCTCTCCAGAGGCCTCTCTCCTTGGCTTGCAGGTGTCAACCTTCTTGCTGTGTTCATACCTCTGTGTGAGTGTTTTCTTGGTATCTCTTCCTTTTCTTACAAGGACAGTAGTCCTCTTGGAGTCCCACTCTTACGACCTCATTTGTCTTTAATTACCTTTTTAAAGCCCTAATCTCCAAATACAGTAACATTGAAGGTTAGGGCTTTAACATAGGAATTTGGGGGACATAATTTAGTCCATAACAATCCTCTTGGAAACCAAATGTATAATTGGTCAGACGTAGAAATACAATGCATGACAATGGAGTATTTTTAAATGTTACCAAGACTACTAGTTATTTGGGGAAAGGGGTTTCATTATCTCTGGGCTGTCCAAAAAATTGGGCTAACCAGACCAAACACTATACTCTTATCACAGAGTGACTAAACAAAGAATATTTCTAAAAGGTTAAGAAAGTGGGAAAGCTTGAGTACATATACTATTTAAAGCCAGAGAAATCAGCAACTGACTATGTCTGCACCAGTGAGAGGGGTCTTGACATTGCTGAGGTCAGGACTGACAGTAGGAGATGTCATTACAGACTTGGATTCCCTGACAGCAGTGGGAATGATAGGACCTCTAAATAATACAGGCCAGTTTGAAGCACTTAAGTCTCAGTAGCAATGTTGGCACAATTAATCATAAAAGCAGCAGAGTGGCATCCAGGGTGAGGGGAGTCACTAAAATGTCTATTATCCCAACCCTAAACCAAGATAGCAAATCACAAACAATATTGTTTATCGGTAGGAATGGAAGATACTAGTGCCACTCGTAAAACCCTGAAGGAGACATCATGTCCTAATTTTATTCACTAGTCTGCTCAATACAACAACCAAATGGATGATGGAAGATGAGAGTGGACTACCAGATATTCAACCAAGTAGAAGCATCAATCACAGGTGTGTGGCTAGTTGTGGTATCTTTGCTAGAGCAGATTGATACAACTTTAAGTAACAGTAATTGATAACTGGTCTAGCAAATGCATTCTTGTCCATCTCTATCAAGAAGAACCAGAAGCAGTTCTCACTCACATGGGGCAAACAGCCGTATACATCTACCATCCTGACCCAAGATTATAAGTTTTTCATCCTTTGCCATGATATAGTCCATAAGGATATGAACTTACTGGACATTACGTGAAACATTACATTGGTCTATTATATCAATCACATCCTATTAAGTGGGCCAGATAAGCAAAAATTGGCAAGTACTTTAGAAGCCTTGGAAAAACACATGTGCTCAGAGAATGCAAAATTAACATATTAACCAATGAAAGTTTTAGGGCTCTAAGACCTGAGTAATGCGAGGACAACTCTTCATAAGGAAAGGACAAAATATTGCATCTCACATCGTTCATCAATAAGAAGGAAGCAAAATCTCTAACAGGCCTCTTTAAATTCAGGAGGGAACACATCCTATGCTAGGAATACTGATCTGGTCCATTTACCATGTGTGACAGAAGGATGCTGGGTTGGAATGGGGCAAAGGGAAGTCAAAGGCTTTGCAGAAGGTACAGGTTTCACTGAAGAAATCCTGAAGCTTGGGCCATATGATCCCACAAACTCCACGATATTAGAAGTATCTCTGGTGGGAGAAAATACCATATAGAATTTATGGCAAGCCACAGTAAGAGAATTACAGCATAAACACCTAAGGATTTTAAGAAAGCCCATGTCATTTGCAAGAGAGAATTAAAAATCATTTGAAAATAGATTATAAGGTACTACTGAGCCTTGTTGAGGCAGAGTGCCTGACCACAGGCTATCAAGAGACCATGTAGCCAAATATGTCCATTATAAGCTGGATTCTGTCAGCCAAGTCATGCAAGGTCAAGCAGGCCCAGAACTAATCCATTATTAGATAAAAATGGTATATTTGGGACTGAGCACAAGTAGACAGAGAACGCACAAGTGAGCTACATGCAGAGGAGGTGGTCCGGACCCCTACATCTACCCTGAATAATGAGCACTGGCTCCCTATCATCAACTCCCACCTGTGACTGCGTGGGAAGTCCCTTATAATCACCAAGTCCAATAATGGTCTAGAGATTGGTTTGGCTTGATATGTGGTACATACTAAAAAGGAACTGCACCCCACTAGGGGGTGTCTTCAAAGTCAGTGGTGAGGGGAAATCTACCCTCAGAACACGGACAGAACTTCAGGGATCATACACTCTGTGTGGAAAGAGAAGTAGATGAGGTAAGAATATATACTTACTTACTTGTTTATTTATTGGCAGTGAATAGCTTGGCTGGTTGGTTGGCTGGATGCCTGGAGTGGGCACAAAGTAGACAGATCTTTGTCTACCATGTTACTGCCCCCAAGAGAGCATCCACCATGAAAGAGTCAGGTTGCAGACTGTACTTTCTAAAGAAGCTGCAAAAATTTCTCTAATCACACAAATCCTTCCTCCAATGTGAACTTGGCACTATTCCCATCAACTAGTGGGATCTATAGTCCCTTCCTTTCAACCTGGGTGAACATTTGTCTCTGCCTCAAACAAGAGTATATAGAATTGATGCACGTGGCTGCCCAAGCAAGATCCCAGGAGACTACTTCTATCCTCTTGGGATACATGCTCTTAGAATCCAGCCACCATGCTGTGATGAAGCCCAAATGATGCGACAGCCCACATGGAGACACCCCATATAGGCATTCTACCTGCCAACCAGATGAGGTCTCAGCTGTCAGCCAGAATAAAGATGCCTCCAGATGATTCTAGTTCCTAGATGTCAAGTCACCCTCTGCCTTCAAGTTTTCCCAGGTAAGGGTCCAGAAACTATGGGGCAAAAATAAGCCATTCTGACTGTCCCTTGTATGAATTCCTGGCCCACAGACTCCATGAACATAATAAAGTGGCTGTTCTCTACCACTAAGTTTGGATGGCTTTTCACAGAGCAATAGTAATCAGAGTAAAGCAATAAACAGCCAGATAGACAAAAAGACTTGACCAGCTGACATCAGTCAGCTTGCCATCAGTCACCTCAGTGTTGTTCACTAGGTGCAAGAAGAAAGCAGCCACAGTGAAAAGTATGGACACTATGCATATATTGAGTAGCAAAGGCTCCCATTCACAGAGGCTTATCAGCTACCACTGATGCTAAATGTCCAACCTACCAGTAAGAGAGACCCTGACATACACCATGCCTCAAGGAAACTAGCCAGCTGTTCAGTGGTAATCGACTACATTGGACTCCGTTCAGATGTGAAGGAGCAGAGAGTCATCTTGACTAGAATTGACACCTATTCTGGATATGGGTTTATATTTACTGCCTACAAGGCCTCAGCAAGCACCTCAATCCAAGGGCTTTCAGAATATGTAATCCACCCCAACAGGATCCCTCATAACACTGCACTGAACACAGGGATCCTCTGAAGAGAAAAGAAAGTACAGCGATGACTATGTGATCATACAATCCACTGGTTATATCACATCATGTGCCACTCAAAAGCTGCTGATCTGATAGGATGATAGAAGAAAGAGCATCTAATAGAGCAACTTGGGGAGAACACCCTGAGTGGATCAGGTACCCACCCCCAGGATGTAGTATAACCCTAAATGAATGATCATCATGTGGACCTGTGTCCCTAGCAAGTAGAACACACAGGTCCAAGAGTCCCTTTACCTTCACTCCTAGTAACCCACATGGAGTATCTGTGCTTCCAATCCCCATCATTATAGACCCTGTGTGGCTAAGATTCCCGGTTTCCAGAGAGGTAACACATCCCCCAGGGAAAAGAGCAAGAGTCTCAAACTCCTGTGACAGTTGCCACCTAGCCACTGTGGGCTCCTTGTGCAAAAGACAAGCAGGCAAGAAAAAGTCACCTCTCAGGCAGGGACAATTAACCCTGATTGTTAAGAGAAGGCAAGACTGCTATGAACTCAATGTGAGGAGGGAAGAAGACATCAGGCACCCAGGTGACCCACGTAAGTATCTGCTGGTGCTCCCTCCTGATTCTGGAAGCAAACTGACAAATGCAGCAGCTGTGGAAGCAGCCTGAAAAGGGCATAGAGACCAGGATCCCAAGCCCTTCAGCGTCGCTTACACCAATCAGCCCATTAGAGTTGCTAGCTGGGGGTAAGGGAGATCTAGAAAAGGTGGTTAAAAAAGGGATGATGGGGCTTCCCTGGTGGCGCAGTGGTTGAGAGTCCGCCTGCCGATGCAGGGGACACGGGTTCGTGCCCCGGTCCGGGAAGATCCCACATGCCGCGGAGCGGCTGGGCCCGTGAGCCATGGCCACTGGGCCTGCGCGTCCGGAGCCTGTGCTCCGCAAAGGGAGAGGCCACAAAAGTGAGAGGCCTGCGTACCGCAAAAAAAAAAATTAAAAAAAGGGATGATGAGTATCAGAGTTCAGGAGCAGCAGCAGGGGCTGAAGTTTATCCCGCAGACTTTCTTCTTGTTTGTATCCCTAAGACAAGAGGCCTGCTCTCAGAGGACCAGTTCCCAGAAGGGATGAACTTTCATAAGCAAGCCAATATGAACACCACAGGGGTGATGTCTAGAAGATGTGATGCAGTGTCCAGAAGCCCTTCTGCATGAAGGCATTCATTCCCCCAACGCCCAAGAGTGTTACCTTCTGACTGCTCACAGTTGAGTTTTCTCCTAGGATTTGCCTTCAACCCAAGAGAAGCTGAGATACGTTGCCCCCTCCCCAGGGGCAGCCCACACCCAGTGACTGGTGGAAAAGGGGATGAAAAGGATCTTTATCTGGGACATCTCTGAAGGTCTACCCCAACTTCACAGTACCCCATTTGCTCAGCTTAGGACTCTCCTGTAACTGAATCGCAGCTCAACTTCTCCCCCTGCTGAATTCTGGCTCCCTCCCTCTCTTCCAAGAGCACTCCCTCCAAAACCACCTGCATGTTAATCTGCCTCTCAGTCTCTGACAAGCAGACACCTCATCCTGCCTTGATCCATCCTACTAATTCCCATGACCTGGGCCCAACTATTTTCCTGTAATAGCAATAAATTGATTCCAGCTGATTCTGCCTATTTGGGGGCCAATACTCTGACCAGACTAACTCACCTGTTCCTCCACATGCAACTTCAAATCCAATCCCCCCAGAACAGTACACAATAGTATACTGGAAGTTTGCTTTACTGGTTTTCATTTACTTGCTTTATCAAACACTTTCAATTTGTAGAAATGCTGAGTTTTTCATTAATAATGAGAAAACCTCTGCAATGTCATAATGATTGTTGGGAGGATGACAGCTATGTACAATGAATGAGAAGCAGTCAATAGTTAAGCCACCAGGAAAGATTCTTAGAACAATTTTTAAATAATCTTTAAAAATATCTAGACTTTACCTTTTGTCACAACTAAAGATATTTAAATAGCATTTTCAAGTTCATAAGAATCTCTGTTCCAGCTTTTTTTAGACATTTAATTGAATTAATATTAATTGTTAATATTTATAATATCCAATTAAATGATAAACCATAACATAGATGCATCTTAGGTATCTAATTTTATACCTAATCATTAAGACACTATCCACCTTCATCCAAAATAGATCATTGCATCCAAGGTATCATAAAATACAAAAATTAGGAGTAAAGAAAGACATAAAAACAGGGTGCACTATTTTTTGTAAGTATTCCCAGATATATCATTAAATATGTGAGGTAGGAAAAACATACAATCTATGATTAAACTCTTTTGAACTTTGATTTGACTCATCTCTTACTCTATTCCTTTACAAAGGCTTGCAATTTAATTTGAGATTCTTAGGTTGCAAAATACATGATGGCCCACTCCATTTAACAACATTATCACAATTTTCAGTGTGCAGAAAGTCACAGACCACTAGTTTCAACTATCTGGCTTGAATATGAAGAAGCACTCTTCAGAGAAAAATTCACAAAATCGATGTTTCTCCATAGTCTTAAAGAGGTCTGACTTTAAAACACAACAATCACAGCACCCAGTTATACTAAGAATTAATGAATTCCACATTGTGAATTGTGAATGTATAGTGAATTTCAGGGCACTGCTCTTGCAGCCAGACTGAATTAAGAGTTAAAGTTCTAAAGGCTCAACTGCCTCTGAAAATTTGGGGGGTGGTTATCAGTTAAAGAAAACATCAGCTGTTTAGAAATGCATGGCATCACAGCTGAATATAATACCTTTCCTGTTCTCGCTTGAAATGGTTTCCTATCGAAGCAGTTTCTGTATCAATCACACAATAACCAGAATGGTACAGGGTTATACTATATGACACAATAACTACATTCAAAAAGCATAGGAAAAAAATTACTTTTATAGCCGCAAATGCTGTAGCTAAAAGCCTAAAACAAATCACTAAACTGCACTAATTTGTAAGCTTTGAGGTTTGAGGAACTCCCTGGCAGCTAAGAGAAGGGGCAGAGCTTGCAATCAACTCTCCTCTTGAGCACAACAAGATTTTCAAGAATAGAAACCCACTGATACGCTGATATAGTCTCCTCAATTAACTCTGCAAAAAGTGCCCAAGCCATACCCAGAGGGAACTCAAGGCAAAAATCAGGCCACATATCACACTTAACTATCAATCTTACCAAGGCCAGTGATTGTTAATCAGCCTGGGGGAAAATAAAGTAGTACAGTTGACAGTTTATTTTTTTTATGAGCACATGCTTCCTATTTTACATGGAGGAATGTAACTACTTCTGCAGAATATTTAGTAGAGCCATGTCTTCATTTTTACAGGTCACTAATTATGAATATGCTTAAAATTTCCTACTAGTCCAAAAATAAATTATACCAGAGAGAGTCCTCAGTATGGGCATTTTGCTTCTAAAAAGAAAAAAAAAAACAATGAAAATTATAAATCATATCTTCTTTTTCCAAGTAAGAAAATTATGATACAAAGTGCTGACATTAGCTACCTATTTCTATTTCTCAGTCAAAAAGCTAGAATTTATCACCTAATCTGCATTTCAAGTATAGACTGAGACGTCACATACATGGTACAAGATGATCCAGGTAACTTGCACGGCTTCATCATAGTGGGTATAAACACACATATATGAACATAATTTAATAATACATATAAGAATATATACAAATATTTATTTTCATATACACTTCATATGTGATTTCAAATTCAGCCACTGGTAACTATATGTTAGTTATTTAAACTGTACGAGTTTCAGATTTCTCATCTACCTCATTCAAAGATTAGAGTATGACATAATGTATAAAAAACTCCTACTAGAAGGTGTGACATATAGGAGGCACTTGAAAAACGGCAATTATTCTATGAAAAAACTACGATATCCTATGTTTATTTTTCAATGACAGATAGAAAAAGAGAGCAGATAACCCAAGTTAATTGAATTTGGTTTACAGATATATTTTAGAATCCATACTTGAAGACAGATATGCCTTATGCTCTAAATTCCCACTTAAAAAAGAGGAAAGACCAGTATAAAGACCTGACTAATAGAGCAGGAGGGATGGTCTTTTGAGTATGCAAGTGACACTGGGCTTCAAGTGTATACATCACTATAGTTCAGGTAAAATAAACTTCACATGTATTGCTCTTATGCAGCTAAGAAACATTTCTGTCAATTGCAAAGATATAGAAGGAAAAAAGTAATGTGAGTTTCTGAAGGTAATGTTGGAAATTGGTGAACAATACAAACATGAATTATCACAAAAGATATCTAAAAACAAAATGAATGTTAGATGAGAGACTGCATGGCCTGCTGTCAACACTGAATCAGAGTCAGCTTTGCAAGGGAAGCAAGAAAGCCATCCAATTCCTCGTCTAAAGTTCAGCCATGAGACCCACTCCATGAATACACAGATACACCCACATACCCACACACTCATAGACAGTTAATATATATGAATATATATTTTAGAGTATATACATATATACTATATATACAAATATATATGTGTAGTTTATGTGTAGAAAGATACACTTTCTCTGAAACTGGAGAGGTGATTAAACTTAAAAGGTTTCAAAGTACTTCTTCGCATCAGTAAGCTTAGAGAATTAAGGCATTAATGAGTGAGTTGTCAATGACGACAGAAAAGTTAAAACTTAAATGCTTTTTGAAATATCAACTAAAATCATACAATGATAATAGAGTTCAACAGTAAATTATAAAATCACAGGAAGCAGGAAGAAGGCCACTTTTAACCCCAGCTGCTGCAACTAGAGGAATGTTTGTTAATGAGATACAGAAAATCATCAGAGGATAAGTAGCCTCTGAGTAAAAAGGCTGTGGCCCACTGAGAATTATTCTTGTCTTAGGTAAAGAGGGGGAAGTTTCTAAACCCCAATCTTAGCAATATTACAGGGTCAGAATAGAAGAGAGCTGCACCTCCTTAGGCAATTACACTTAGATGAAGCTACACATGACAAAGTAAGAACAAAATTAGCCCAAGATTGAGGTTTGATTAATTGTGAACTTAGACTGAAAACTTTAATATTAATACAGCAGCTCTGTACAAAGAAAGGGTACAGGTAATATAGTCCAGTGTGAAACATGAACCAAATGAAAAATGTAAGTAAATAAAAGAATGAGGCGAGAATCACAATAATGGTGTAGAATAAGCCATGAAAAAGAATGAACAAGTTCAGAACCAGGATAAAAACAATAACTATACAACTTCTTGATAACGACTTCACTAATTCTGAAATACTACCAGGATAAGACTGACAACTCAAAAACTACACGTCAGTTAAATCTGTGCATGTCACAGAGTCTACTGTGTGTATATGCTTAAGGTGACATGCTTAGCAAAGCCAATATTTTTCATCCCTCGTAGTGGGGAAAATTATTCTCAACTAATAATTTTGTTGCCTGTTTAAAGTCTCAAGTAAAGATGACCTTTTGGTTTGGTTACAGAAGTACCTGACCAATATTCCCAACCAATAACTAGCTAATATTCTGACACTCAGAAAACTAGCCTAATGAATTTCTTTCATGTAGTTAGTTATATGAATGGGTATTATTGAAGTGAATTACCTTTCACCCTCAAAAAATAGAAAATAAGTGTTTACCAAGGATAATTAAAAGCCATTATATATAAAAATGCTTTCTTATGTATGTAGCTGTTACAGTGTAATGGTGAATAAGGTCCCAGCCTTTTCAGTTAATTCTATAGAGTTTTTAAAATAATTAGGCGACTAGGTGGGAAATAGTCATTTTGGTCACTTTGGGACCAAATACACAATAAACTTGTGATAGCCCCACTTAATTTATTCTCATTTTCTCTGGTTTCTCTGGTTTTATTTTTAAATTATCAATGACTTGTAGTCTCTTACAAATATATCCCTATTTGTATCATTTTTAGATTAGTCTCGAAATGGCAGGACATTGAGACTATTCTCACTCCTTGATACAAAAGCAAGATTTATACATATATTTGAACACACACATATATAAATATACTCATGGTCATAAGGTTTAGGTGACACTAATTGTCTCTAGAGCTCTTAAATGAGTGGGGATACCAGCTCCCCACCCCCACCATTAAGGAGCAAAAGGAAAAACTCCAGGGTTATATGGATTGAGAGGAGACTAGCCTGAGGAGCAATACCAACCACATGTGCATACAAGATGCAATATCAAATGGCATTTTCATGCACATATTAATATTACATATACTGTTTAAAAATATACCACTTGAGTTATTTTCTGATAGACTGACAGATGGGAATTATTTTTTCCAGAAAAAAATTACTTTCTCCCTGTCACTTCCAAGCCCCTTAACTCTGTTCTGAGAACCAAATGGCACTCCTACTAGGAGGTCCAATTGTTGGACCACCTGAGTATACTTTTTTAAGAGGATAAAGGACACTTGCTATGCATTCTCCCTCTACTCCCGATATAAAAATGCAAACAGACTTTTTTATTCTTGCTGTTATTTACATTTTCTCTGGATAACAGCCCACTTTCCTAAGAGTTTATTAGATATGGAAACTGAGGGATAAAGAGATTAAGATTCTTTTTTTGCTGCCTTGCACAAGAATAAAAATAAATAAATAATGAAACCACATACCTCTTTTCATAAAGGTAACGCATTCATCTCAGTGGCTGTACATTTGTAAAGAACAACATGATTCTAGACCCACAGTCCACTGCTTCTAAGTAGCAGGCACTCTTAAAAAGCCTTTGAAAAGTCTTTGACCTGAACTCCAAAAGGCGCTACTATGTAAGTTCAAAGCTTCCCAAGTTTGCGTAGAATTGGGGAGGGCTCAGTATCCTACAGGAACTTTAGAGACAACCGTCTTAACTCCTGATCAGCAGGTCAGGTGGCTCCACATTGCACACACACAAACCTAGGAACTTGGTAGACATAAATATCTGAGCAAGTTCCAGAGTATCACACAGTCAAATTTATTTCACAGACTTACAGACTTTGGGGGAGAGGGAGTTACCACAGGTTAAGGATGGATACATCTTTCTAGTTGGGACAAACTTTGGAGAAATTGCTTAGGTTTAATACTAGACACGTACTGCAGGGTTATTTTCCTTTCTGCCCTATTATTCCTGCAGCTGGGATCTGTGCTTTAGCACTGGCCTATCCTCCCTCTTTATCTATATTACATCAACCTACTTTCAAGTCTCAAACCATGACGTCAGCTTTTTCAAGTTTCCTCCAACCATGGCAGCTATCAATGCTCTCTCATCTTGCACAAATATTTGTATATTTCTCATAGCCTTATTTTGTTTGTTTTTCCATTTGGCTTTATCTTCTTAATTAACTAGTAAACTCTTTTTGAGTTCACAGCTCTTACTACTTAGTTACATGTTTAATCCATAGAAGTTATACCTTAATTTGCTGACTGAAGTTACCAGAACTTACCCACCATCTGACCAGAAACTGTGTACAATTCCTACTGAAAATTTCTGAAAAGTTGCATATCTTCCTCAGAGTTTTATATCCTTCTCAGGAGACTCGTGGGAGCCTCCCCCTCTTCAGTAGGAAGTGGACCCAAGGCAAGGCCTGGACCAAATTCATAGCTCCACTGAGAAATAACAAAGAGAATGCCTCAATGTTTAACCTGTGCCTATCTCTCCTTAAGTACAATCAATTGGCAGGTAGGATAATCTGGTCCACTGGGACCATAGGCTCTGTTTAAGAATTCCTCGTCTATCTTTCCCTTTCAGGAGAACAGAAAAATCTCCCTGAAGTTGTCATTCAGTCAAATGGCAGACATTGTTTTTTCTTCCTCTGTTTGACACACATGAACAAGGTTCTATTTATTTCAGAAATAAAATAGTTTGCTGTTTTGCTATTACTTAAAGGACAGATATATTCTTCGAATGGCCTTTCCAGGCCAGCATTTGATTTCCTACTCACCTCACTGAGATTTCACTGCCCCTTGTGCTGTCCTTTAAGACTGTGGGAGGTCTAGCTATGAACCAACTCTTCCTCTTTCAGACATATATGATTCCCTTTCTACAGAATCATTCCATTATTTTTATCCCTCCCATTCTTATTCCAACAAAACAGGACAAGAAATATGCTGCTTGCGGATATGGTAACATGTCACATATTTGACCCCATCTGCCAACCACACAATAGTCCTTGGTATAGTTTTGACGGGGAATAGCAAGAAACTGATGTCTCCTATTTTTATGTAAAGTTATAGAGGTAGCATACTAAAAGACAGAAAGAAAAGTTATGTCATAATTCCTAATACCTTTGCTCCTACCATAATATGTCTTTAATTGGTAAATTTATAGTAAATGTGTGATAGCCAAAAAAAATGTTCCTAACATTTGAAATCCTTTTCTATGACTGTGAACTCCTGGGGAAAGTATGATTTAGATTATGAAATGGAAATCATCTTTCTTACTGAATTCAATCAATTACATCAACAGGAAAGGAAATAAGTGTTTTAAAACACAAGACAGAAATAGTATCTTGGAAATAGTATCTTGGCATTAGTATCTTGGAAAAGTAGTAAGAAACCAATATAAGAGAGCTTAATTGGGATCAGTTCAAGGTCATATAAGTTAAGTAAAAAATGGAATTGTACTGGTATAAAATGGGAAATAACTAAGTGCACGATCCAATAATGGAGATGAGGGATTTTAGCAAGGTGACAAAAAAATATCCATCCAGTGAATAAGTCTGGATTGTGGAAAAAAGAGTTGTGAAAGAAATCTCACGAATAGGATAGGACCACCATCAGAGTAGCATAATATAAAGCCATTGTGTCATAAATTAGTGAGATGATTTAATGCCATCGTAAAGTCTCTTCTGACTTTATGATTTTACAGGGCCAAAAGTTTATTAATTGGATTTGAAAATAAAAATAGGATACAGTGGCCTATAAATGAAATCATTTATTCATTTTGCTCTAAGTAATATTTTTACATTGACAGTCACTGAAGCAAAGAAATGAAATTTCATTTTGAGGGACTATTCAGTTAACGGCAATTACAGTGAAGCTAAAAACGTTCACCCTATTCATACTTGAAATGAATTCAATATAATACTTTGCTTGTCCTTCCAAAATAGCCAAAAGGGAAAGTAAGATCTTCCCCCAATTCAACTGGGAGCTGATAGCACATTCCTTTAGTTCACTGCAGCTGCCAAGAGCTCAGTTCCAGGACTAGGCGGGTATAACTGACTGTTTGCCTTTGACTTTGTGGGTTTCGAGTCTTGGGCCCAACTCTTCCCAAAGCATGAGGACCAGGCCAGAGAACATGAGTGATGAATTACCTCAATAGGTGGAAAGCAACCCAAGATCACGGTTCCTAACACTGTGTTAAGACATAAACTGAACCCACAGGCTCATGCTATTAGTTGCATCCCATGAGCCCTACCCCAATCACATTACAACAGTACATTTTAAAAGAATACAGAGCACATTTTTTCCGGAAAACCTGTTTCTCAAAATAGGTTTAAGGTGGTTTGCCTTACAAAACAAACACTAAAATAATTTTACAATATCAATAAGAAGAGCTGGTATCAGAGAAAATAAAATTAAGCCAAGATAATGAAGATCATGAAAAATGCCTTTCTTGAATTTCTTTTATGATATCTATTCACCCTCACTGATTTGTTCTCTAGAAAATGATTCCTTAGGCTTAATGTTCAACCTGCTCAATCTAAAGTACTTAATAGCCCACTTAGGGACTTCCCAGGGACAAACAGGACATGAGCAAGTAACACCGTATAAAATAATCTGCTCATTTGTCATGCAAATTCTCAGTAACACAACCAGTAAGGACAACCTTGAATGTGCAAAAATAATCTCAAGATACAAAGGACAGCCCACTTTTCCTGTGATGGTGACCAAAGTGGTGATGATCCAGGGTACGCGTGTGTGTGTGCGTGTTCTCGTGTGCACATAGGGACAGTGGGGTAAGGAGTGGGAAGAGAGAATGTTAAAGCTAATTGCATATGACAGAGCTTCAGATTTACCTTTTTTTAGCAACACTCATTAAAGTCATCTCCCACAGGCTGACACCCTAAATATGTGTTCAGTCAAAAGCAGAATCTGATCACAGGGTTTCTCCAAACTCAAACAGGACAAAAATCACAATTCAATGCACCTTGGGATAATTTTGCTGTGAGGATGGAAACATCCTGGGACTGGATGTAATGGTCAACTGACCTCCCAGAGCACTCTGATCCCTTAGGGTCAATCTGTACATTTAGATTCAACCCACTGACAGTCTGAAAGATCTTCCAGATCCTTCCTGTCTACCTTATCCCCTGGTTCTCAATTCCACCAAGTCTTTTCTGTCATCTACTGCCTGGGGTGTCATTCTTAAAATTTATGAGACTAATTGATATCACCTGAATTGAGAGGATACAGCTTGCTAATTTGTCATACAGATGTGTTGATAAACTTATTCTATTTATTGCTTCTAGCACATCCTGCAAGCTATTTATGGGCAGTTCATTAATTATTTTAGGACACCAAGTCATTGGTAGATTTGGCTCCCATTACAAACTATTTAGACATAGACTTTTATTTTGTTTTTCAGTTGCAGTGGGGATTTGTCCTGTGCTAATGCAGTTATAATCTTTTATTAGCCTCCTTGGAAATTAAGGGTATAATAGGTCAGAAGTGAAAATACAGTGTGTGTCAATGGAGCAGTTTTTTCCTTTTTAAGCAAGACAGCTGTGAAGTTTACAGGAGATATGATTCTCAAAATTATGTAATTATCAACAGGTTCTCTAAAAAACACAGTTAAACATCCACAGAATAACTTACAAAGAAAACTTTCAAAACTAGGAAAATACTTTGGATCACTCAGCTCTAAGTATTGCAGTCATATACACCTAGCTGGGGTTTACGTTGTGACCCTTGATGCTATGTTTAATCAGTTATCCTAAATGTAATGCAATGGGTTTAGTGCAACAAAATTAACAATGCCAAAAATGGATACCAGTTCACTGTTCTTTAATGACTTCTTGGTTTTCAGTGATGTTTTATAGTAAAAAGAAAATTAAAATAAAACTTTAAACTTCCAAGATTATTTTGAGGAAAAAGCTTGAATACCAAAAATTTTTTTAAATTCAAAACGGGAGAATATAAAAACTTAAGAAAATTGATTTTAAAAACTACACAGGGAATTCCCTGGTGGTCCAGTGGTTAGGACTCCACACTTTCACTGCCATGGCCCCGGGTTCAATCCCTGGTTGGGGAACTAAGATCCCACAAGCCTCATGGCATGGCCAAAAAAAAAATTATTAAAAAAATTAAAAAATAAAAACCACACAAATATAGATATCTACAGGGAAAAATGCTATTTTTAAAAAGTGTTTTTTAATGACATCAGAATCATTGGTGGAGGGTAGACAGGCAGATATAAATCAAAAGATAATCTCCCTTACCCAAATGCCACATATACACAAATCTCAGCTACTGTGCAGTAAGTCTGCTAAGCAGTATTCCCAGATAAATGACAGTAAGTCCCTAGGTCTATAGCAGAAACTTTTATACTTAAGTAGTGCACACGGTACCAAGCTGGTCAAACACAATAGGAAGAAGACTACAGTAACTCAAGACAATATAATCTATATATTAAAACAAATAGTCTCAATTACTTAAAAACATCTGAATTTCATGCTCAGAATTTTCCAGGCTAGCAGTAGAAGAATGAAGGGCTGACTAGCTATTTCAAGGAAGAAAGGTTACAATGATATATTTCTAAATCATGTAATTAGTTTTAGGCTACAGTGAAGTGATTTTGCCTGAATTACCGATAAAATAATGTTATTTTCTCTTGAACTTACCTACTAGAAAACAATATTAAGAAATAATACTTTGTGTGTAGCACGAATGGTTTTACATCTGGCAAACACAGGCAACTAAAGGGTGACAGGGATACAGACTTATGCTAGCAAAGTTCCTATCTAGGTCTTTGAAGTCTCTGTTTATAATTGCACTGCTTTTTTAAAATTAATCATCTTCCAGACTCCTCATGTAAAATGTTCAAAACACACTCTATAATCTTACACTAACTCTTATGTCTACGTCCTTCTTACAGTTAATCAATATTTTATAGCTAAATAAAAATAAAATCTTCTCTTCCCCATAAATGCTTCCACACACACACAAAAAATAAAACTACTTCAGGTTAAGAAAGGTCATGGTTTACAAAGTCAAAGCAATGAAATGTGAAGTTTTATCAGTGGTTCTCAGACTTTAGCATGCATCCTAATCATCACCTGAGGTGAAAAACACAGAATGTGGATCCCAAACTCTGAATTTCTGATTTAGAAATCCTGGGAGGGGTCAGAGAATTTGCATTCCTAACAAGTTCCCAGGTGATGCTCATACTGAAGGTTGCGGATTCCCACTTTGAGAATCTAACTTCTGTGATTTGTAAGACATATTTGAAAAGTAACATATAAATATATTTTTTCACTCACCTGATAGCTATGACATTTATAACGACTAGAGATGCTGACTAATTTTCAAACAAAGCCAATTCTACTCCTAGCTAAGTGACTAATAACCACATCAATAGTAAAAGAAAAAAAAAAACACCACCACCTTCACAAGGATCAGCTCAGTAGCAGAAATGCCTTCCCCCTTATTGTTAAGCAGCAAGGCCCAGGACTGTTTTGATGCAATTGTTCTCTACTTGTCTCCACTCCTAAATCTTACACTTTCCCACCGCCCAGCATGAGACTTACCAGGACAAACAATCTGAATGACAAACAGTGACAGAAAAATGGAACCCTTTCTAATCCAGACAGTTCCAGAACATCCCCTACCCACCATCCCGATTTTTCTCACTTCTCATTATCTCCTACACACACACATTTTAAAAACAAAACAAAAACAAAATTCTTTTTATTTGAGCTAATCTGAACCAATGGGAGAGAAATAAAGACTTGGACAAGCAGAGTTCAGACTCACAAGAGAAGGTTCCATCTTATCTGCAGCACTCCTCCATCCCTAGAATCCCAGCCACTCTCAGCTGCGGGACACCAGACTCCAGCAGAAGTCAAAAGAGCACTAAATGAATTCCTGCTCTGCTCAAGGCCTCACCTCCTGCCATCAGCCAAGCGGTTTAAGCCAAGAGGTTCAAGACCTCAGCATCTCTCCTACACACACCAGCAGTAGCGGTACCAGCACCACCACCACCATCAAGAAAGCTCGCTCTCATTTGGGAAAGAGGAAGTGAGGAGACAGGGGAAATTAAGATGCTTAGAGGTGGGAGAAAGTGAAGATCTCTTGGCCAGAGCCAAGGAGGGAAGTAGGAAGACAGGCAAGGGGAGTGGCCGATGAGGCGAAGCAGAGCCCAGTGCTCGCCGCTCCTGACACTCTCCCCACCCCCACCCCCCCAGCACCGCTCAGCCCTGGACAAGACACCGCGGAGAGAGTAAAGGCAGACCTCTCGCCTCGGTTCCCAAACACCTGCCCACTGCGCACTCCACGTTCCCAGAGAGTTTGAGGACTCAAGGTCCCCCTGCATCCGCGCCCACTCCCAAGTCACTTCTAGGGTCTGCGCTTCCACGAACACTCATGCTCTTTGCCCGGGGCAGCCGGTGCCTAGCACTGCAGCGCTGGGGTCCCAACCCCGAGGGAGACCAAAGGCGGGCTGCCAAATTTCCAGCACACAGTTTCTCCGGATGTCGGCCCTAGCCTGGGAGCTGTGGGTGAGTCTCGGCTTGCTGTCCCCTCAAGGGCTGTTCTCTTAACCTTCCTACCATACCTCGAGAACACAAAAGTTATTTTTCCTTTGTAGCACCGCCTGCTTATCCCAGGAGAAGACTCACATTTGAGCCAGAGGGTGTGTGTGTGTGTGTGTGTATCTTTCAGTCCCGAAAACCAAGGGTGCCAACTGCTGACAGGCGAAGGAACCTGGATTGGCTCTTGAGGACTTAAAAACATCCGAATTAACACGTTCACCCTTCTCTCCGTCCTAACCCTCCCAGCCCTGCGTTTTCCGGAGAACTGAGATTATGTTCCTGTTGCAGCGAGCTAGTGTCCTGCCCCGGAGCCGAGACGCGCAGACTTGGCCGTCCGTTCATTCATGCATTTGCTCATCCATTCACATAAACATGTCCCTTAATTGTGTCTGGCACCGAGAATCTTGCCTGCTATTTTCCCCTCCCCAAGTCAGTGCTTATGGCAGCGGTTGGTGCAGAACGCAACTCGACTGTCAACCCACTTCCTGAGCTGGAAAGTCAAGTCAAGCAGGCATTCAACTCTCCCCACGCCCCCCCCCCAAAAAAAAGGAAAAGGAAAAGAGAAGGCTGAGACACGGGGCGGAGAGGAATGGGGAGCTCACTGGGGTCACATTCGAAGCTTCCCTTTGGAGGAAACCGCGGCACCGACACCAAGGCATGCAAGGAGCCAAATCATTATTAAATCAAAGACTGCTAGAGCTCGGGCCCCCAGAGAGGATAAATCAAGTGCAAAGCCACTTATTCGCACGAGTGCTGGGCTGCCGGCTCGACCCAACTCCGAGCCCGAGCCGAGGCGCTGGGAGAGCGGCTCGCAGCCCGATTCGCAGCGCGCTCTCCGCTTCCTTATCGCTCCCAATAACGTGATGAAGTGGAAATCAAAAGCCACGCCGGGAGGGGCCCCGGAACGGCGCGAGTCGTGCATTTTCGCTCACCAGCCTATCTTCCCTAAGAATGCAAGGTCACAATAGCGTCGCGATTCCACTCACCGTACACTCCTTGGCCAGAGATCCCCTCCAGGAAGACTGTCAGCAGCCACACGAGACCGTACACTAAATCCATCTTCACGTGAACATGAACATATCCAGCCCAGGGGGGACGCAGCGGGACCTTCTGGAGGCCGGCGGCCAGCCGGGCGCGCCCCGCTCGCTCCCCAGCCGAGCCGAGGTGCCCGGGAACCGCTCGCGGAAGGGGGAAGCGCAGTCCGTCTGTCTTTCCCCGGCGGCGGCCGTGAGCGGAGCGCAGGAGCCCCGCACACCCCACACTCATACACACACACACACACACACACACACACTCCCACAACACAATACCCTGACACAGACTCACACGCACGCCTCACTCACACTGGGCGCCTGGGAAAATCGCAGACGCCGGGGAGGAGCAGGGGGCGTGATGGGAAGCGGAGCCGTGAGGCGAAGTGTTCTTCAGGGGAGCGGACTGGAGTCTTCGCAGCTGCTGCTGCGGCGGCGGCGGCGGCGGCGGCGCGCTGGGCCGGCGGCGGGTGCTGGCGAGGGGCCGGGTGTGCCGAGCGGTGCGAGCCTGACGCGGGCAGCCAGGGAGCAGGAAGTGGCCTCTGACTCGGGGCACCGAGCAGGGGCTTCCTCGCTTGGGTTCGCCTTTACAAAGTAACTCGCGAAGGTCCCCGGAGGAGCGTCAAGCGGCGGCAGCGGCCCGCCCGCCCGCAGTCCGGAGCCCCCAGCCCTGCTGTCTTGCCTTCCCCCATTCCATCAGTTGCCATTGCAACGCCAATCCTGTTACACGATACAGGCTCGCATCGCCGAGCGGGGAGAGGAGGAAGAGGAGGAGGAGGAAGAGGAGGAGTGGGGCGAGGGGGACGGGGGTGGGGAGGAAGGGAAGGGAGGAGGGGTAAGAAGGAGGAGAGGGACGGACAGGGCGCAGAGTGTGAGTCTGGAGCTTTCTCGGGCACCAGCCTCAGCCGCCGCCGCCGCCGCGGCCACCTCCACCGTTCTCCAAAATAGCCTTTAGCGCCACGCCAGCGAAGAGGGGGCTCAGGCTGGCCGCACCAATTCCGGGAGCCGAAAGCAGAGTCCAGGCACCGTCACTTGCAGGAGACGGAGAATGCCAAGCAGAGAGCGGATCGCACACACGTCTACGCGCGCCCACCGGCACCGCGCGCGTCCTCTTCGCTTCCGCGCTGCCCCCGCCAGGTGGAGGGGTGGGGGCGGCCGGGACAGGCGGGAGTTTAGAGGAGGGCGCCGCAGAAGGGGTTCCCCGCCTGGGCTAACGTAGTGCTGGCATCCGGAGATGAACGCGGGAGCGGCCGCCTGAGAAGGACACCGGCTGCGTGGCCGCCGTTCGGACCCCAGCTGCGGCGGAGGTGCCCGGGCCGGGCGGCGAAGCGCTAAGGGCTAGACGCCGGCCGGAATCCCTGGGTGTGCGCGGGGGTGCGCGCTGCGGAGGCGGAAAGGAGGAGGAGGGCGAAGCCGAGAGTGGGGCTGCGGGGCTGCCGAGCTGCCGGGCTGCCGGGCTGCCGGAGAGGAAGGCTGTGTGTGGTCACGTTGTGCGCTACGTGCTGAGAGCGCGAGCTTCTAGCCGCAGCCGGGCGACGTCAAAGCCGGGTGCGCGGCTCAGTCGCCTGCCTCCGCGCCTCCTCCTCACTCTGCCTTCCTGTGTCAGACGTGGAACCCATCAGTGTGGACAGTGCAGAGGGGCTCCGCGAGGCCGACGGCATCCGGCCTCCAGCCTTCAGCCTTCCCCGCGAGCCCCCCGTCCCCCCAACCTCCCGGAGCTGCGCGTCCTCGGACACCGGTTATCGTTTCCGATGCCTATGTTGGCGTTTGCACGCGGAAGGGCCAGCTACCACCTTAGATCCCGGGTAATTACAGGACACACCATCCCCTCCCCGCCGCCCAGGGTCTCCCAGGATCCGTTCCGCTTGACTAGAGGGCAGAACCGGCCACAGCACTTGGAAACAGCATCGTTTCTTCCCCATTTCTGTCCTTTTAAATGGAAATATGGTCATCACAGCAGTGAAGGCTCTAGGGGCAAAACACTAAGAGTTCAGAGCTTAGTATATTTAATATGCAATGTCTCCTACTAAAGTTAACCGCTTTGAAAATCTTTTCTCTTTTGTGACAGAGGCTCTCGAGGAGCTTAAGAAATTCATAGTTACAAAAGGATTAGAAAATGCAAAGCATCTATAATTTACATTGGAACTAGTGTAGAAATAGTCCTCCGAAGATTTATAGGAGAAAACTGGTAATATAAGTAGCGGTTTCTGATTTGTCTCTGTAGCCACAAAAATTAGTGCTTCCTGCGCTCAATCCACTTTGTCGAATATGTTCTTCACTCTTCAAACAACATATGGATAGGGAAGTGATTAAAATAGCTAAAAAACGTGCATTTATACATGTGTTAAAAAAAGTAATTGCTATGGAAAATCTGGAACATAGTATTCATTTATCTGCTCCTATAATAGACTGGTATAACACACTGCAGGTCCCTTTCTCTCTGCTACGGCTAGGAGGGGCAGGAGGGGGTGGTGTTACCTCCGAGCACTAGGAAATGAATAGCCCCCATTGTTTCCACCAAGGTCCTTTTCCTCACTTAAGTGAATTATGCATATTATTTTTACAGGGTGTGATCTACTGCTTACGCTCTGGGTTTACAAGGTAAGAGGACCAATGTTGAGAAGGTTGCCTCAGGGCAAAGGATGCCTCAGCGTTGAGGACCGCTTCTTTATGAAATGCCACTTTCACATAGTAGATGGAATTAAGTATCACTGTAGAAGCAAAACTCAATGTGTGGCATTTCTGAAGGAGAATGAGTGAAGTTCACTCACTGGTCAGCTGTGAGGGGAATTGCGTTATGTTTCAGGAAATTAGTCTTTTAAAAGGAGATAATTCCTGCATACAGCAGCACAGCAGCTTCAAGGAGCAGTAAAGTGCAACTCCTCTCTCAGATGGCAGCTCAGAATGTGTCTTGTCCATGAGGCACTTCCAGATTTTGGCCACTCATGTTCTGAGATACTACTTCACCTGTATATTTGTACTGTCCTTTTTTTGACTTTTATTTATGGAAGCATAGGCTCTTTGAGTGATTTCAGGACTCTACACTGAAATATTTTATTATCCTAAAAAGTCAGTGTATCACTTTAACAAAGTAACCCAGACTAAGTCAGTATCTCTAAGAGGGATTACTGTGCTTAACCTGCCACATTAGGACTTAAGCTTCAGGAGCTCAGGGCCTTTCTTTTCCATGTAGTGCACACCTCTGCCTAGGTAAGGACCAAACACCCATGGAGCCCTCAGCATTCCTGAATAAAATATTTGGAGCTTGTAGAGAACTTAGAGAACCCAGTCATTTTACAATTTACTTCAGTTGAGGAAACCACCAGGTATATCAGCTCTGGGCCAGGTCTTGTCCTGGATATTGAACATTCAAAGATATACAGGACAGAATCCCTTCCTTTAAGAAAGACACAGTCTAGTGGACAGGGTGTGTTGGTCAACACATGCACCACTACTTCTATTGACACTATAAGTGCTATATAAGGAAAGTCCCATGGTGGCAGATTTTACATGGAACCATTAATTAGGTTATATGACAGTAAGAATAAAAATTGCACTGGATTTCATATGTTTTTTCCTTCCAATGAAAATGATAGATTACTTCTACAAACAATTGGCCAATTCAGTCAACCAAGGTTTTTTATTTTGTTTGTTTGTTTTCTTAAAATTCAACATTTTTTAGGCTGCCCTGACCACATAGGCATGATGTATCCAGCCACACCTTAGCACTCACTATTGAAGGCCTGCAGGTGGTGAGCCTGAGCTGAGTCTTAAGGACAGGCAGGGAGGTGGTTTATCAGAGAGAAGGGGAGATGCTCCAGAAGGCAGGTCCAAAGGCTGTAATAAAATCAGGACCAGGATGATCTGTGTGGCCCAATTAGTGCACTTTCTTAAGGGGGAAGGGTAAGTAACTTTAAGGATTGCCAGCTTCTTGGATTTTGCATAGTGAATATGGAAATTGTACAGAACTCAAAGGAATCCTCCATTGCATTACTGCCAGGGCCCGCTCAAGAGTATTACTCTGTCGCTAACAGAAGCATCAATGCACACTTTATCATTTGTGATGACAAGGCCAGGAAAATTTAGGGGCTCTCCTCTGACAGCCTTAATTACCTTAATAACCCCTTAGAGTTTTATTGACTGTAGTTTCATTTTAAATTTCTATCTCTGTCCTGCAGTGTAAGCAGGATGTTCCAACCTAGGTAGCATGAGAGAGGCAATGTCATGGAGAGCGTCACAGCTTGGCACAAAATCCACCCAACGTAGTGGGACAGAAGTGAGAAAAACTAGTAACTCTGGAGATACAGCTGAGTAGGCAAAATCAGACTATCAGTGGCAAATGCATCCTTTCTTTCAGAGCTGGCCTACTCCCCCAGAGCAAATACCAGGTCTTCTATGCTATTTACTACGGCTCCTCCCTTATGGCCCTTTAAATCACACTGACTCCCATATATACTCTTCCCTTTCTGGTTTATACAACCAAACAAGAATGTAAAAATCATCAGTGGTTTATAGTAATCTCTGGGGAATTGTGCACCCTGACCTGTTGATCCATACTTCCTTGTGCTTGCTCTGTTCTTCATGGTCACAGGTTCCTGGCTCATATCACAGCTTACTAGGAATATAACCCACCCTGAATCATACCGCAGTTGGCTACAGGTCTGTATCCCTGGCCTACCCCTTTAATCTTGAGACTAAATATACTTCTGATATTTCAAAATCAGTTAAGGCAAGCTCATTGTTCTATGACCCAGACATGTACCTGAGACCACGAACCATCACCCCCTCGACCTCTGACCAGATCTCTTTAAAGCTAACCTAGATTACAATAAAGTTTGACTAACCTAAATTGGAACCACTTCTGTAGGGCACAGAATCTTCTATCCTGGTAAATTTTCTCTAACCAAATGCCTGTTCACCTGGTTTTATTTCCTCCCACTTAGTAATAGCTTCCAGCATGCAAGCTTGGAAGTCTAAGCAGCATCACATAGAATTGGCTGTTTCACATGACAGATATGATTTCCTATCAGAGACACAGAGCATAGCATTGGAGGTTCCAGGTGCTGGTGATTTCCAGGAGGTAGGGTGGGAGCAATTGTTTATAAGAAGCAAAACCCAGACACTGGTGTTAAATATGAGACAAGGATTTCATTTGGGGAAACAATGTTGTCCCTTGACAGGGCTTTGGTGAGAACAAAAAGGGCAATGAGAATGGTAACTGCTAATATTAGAAATAAGGAAGCACATCAAATCCCCTTTGTAAGGACTGAGAGGAGTCAAGGAGAGATGTATAGCTTGAGGAAGCAACAAAGTACCCAAAGAATAATCCCTGGAAGTAGCAAATACAGGGTCCAAATAAAAAAGGAGGTGTCCAGGAGATGCTGAATATATGGATACTCTTTTGAGAGGATGCCAAGGTAATTTGTTACCAGATGATGGGGCTAAGGTCTCAGATATATTGTGGCTGCCAATGAAGAGTATCTGACAAACAGAGGAAAGTAGAGGCAGAAAATATGAGCCAAGGGCCTTGATATTCTTGATACTCTACCATCAGCTAAAAATAGCAAATTTGTGAGAGTTTTTACTCATTTGGTAAAGAGCATTCCCTCTCATAGGCCCTCCTTTCAAGACAGACATGCTAGTTTCTAGTTCCAGACTTTTGGGATTTTGTGAACCATTCATGTTTTCTATACAGTTTGTATGTTGAACCCATAATTATTTTTAAAAGTCTACCCTCATATACCCTCATATCACCTTTTGGTGATTTTAGTAGCCCTGCCCTAGATTTATTCTTATTCTGACATGTCTCCTTTCCACTATTATTAAAATTCTGATACTATTTTGGGAACAAACCTAATGCTGATTTGTTCCAGAGCAGATGTTCAGTGCAGGGCTGTGTAATGTAGTAGGTAAATGTCTGAGCTTTAACATCAAATTGCCTTGAGCTTGAATTTCTGACGTCATTGTGACCTTGACATTTCCTGTATCCCATAAAATGAAAAGAGCAAGAGGTTACTAAGAGTTTTGTATAAAGTAATACATGAACGTTACATAGCTCAGCACTTGACTTAAGCAATACATTGTTATCATTGTTATTATTACTGTTAATATTTTCCTTAATATTTGTTGGTTGTTGGAGAGCATTAATATATGGGCCTAATAACTGGAATGAGCTCCATCTGAGGTTAGCTGACAGCTTGGAACCTTTCGTTTTATAAGGATGATGAAGTGTTTTTCTCTAAAAGCATTACTTCACTTGCTTTTATTCAAAGTTCACCTGTCCCATTTCTGTCCAGTCACACTGAACTCTGAAGTCCTTCCACAGTTTATCTGTAACGGTTTGGCATTTAAGTACTTAGGTATAGCTGAAAAGTTGAAATTTTGAGAGTACAATTCTGCTTCAAGATTATTTTTGAAACTGCTGCGTCCCTGGATGAATCCTTGGAGAACTCAACAGCTTAAATATTAATGCAGAGAAGTTTCTACTTATCACTATGCTGGTTTACTATCTTTCAAAAACAGATTAGTGTGCAGCAATGCTTACACATCTAGGTCACCAGTAGACCAGATTAAAGATCGACATCAGTGTTGGATTAGAAAATTTGTGGTGGAAATATAAGGAAACCCACTGTTTCTGACAAAGAAGTGATTTGATTAAGCCACAGATAAGATATCAAGGACTATGAGAGAGTTGAACAAAAATTTCCCCCAAGATTCTATGTTTGGAGCAATTTACAGATATGCATGTTATAGGAAATAAAGGAAAGGAAATCTGAGTTACAATCAGGTGGTAGTTTCAAAATGTGTCATCACAACACTAAAATATATAATCTAATATACAATACAATACAATATAACATAATATAATATAGTACAATATCAACATTCTCTGTAATTAAACTCAATCTGCAAACAAGCTAATCATATCAGCTAGCTATTGGAAAAATTCAAGGAAGCAGAATCTCTTCTCAGTTTAAAACTTTGTCTCCCATGTAATTACTTCATTTTCTAGGGTTTCACTCATTTGCTCTTCTTGTCCTTATCTGGCTACTGGTTGTTTCATGTTTTGTCCCGCTAATAGGGAGAGGTATCTTCTTTCATTCAGCTTTGCTGTCCTCCACTTGATTATTGGGTGTCTGCCACTTACCCTGCTGCACTCAGTGCTCTCATCTTCCCCATTGGCTTTGAATCATAAGGACTCAGCTCCCACCTCATTCCAAGCTCAGGTTTCTCCCAGACCTCTAGCCATGGAAGCACCTTCCCATGCTCCTCCGGAGCCACTGGGAGAGTCTGGATCTCCTACACATGACTCACATTAGGAAAACAAATGGCACTATTCTTCATTCTCCGTTTACCTGAATATACCGTGTTGACATTTCTACTCATTTGTAGAAATTCTGATTTTCATTCTATGAGGCATTTTCATCCAAGAATTAAGGAAAGATTCAAAAAACAAGCTTTCTATACCATGGAATTGTTAAGGTATAAGAAGGTCATTAATCCCTGTGCAACCACAAGAGGACAGGGAAGTCCTCAGGGACATGCATATCCCTATTCTCCAACTCTACCTCTCTTTTTCCTTCCTCTCTCTCAGTCTCTCTCTGGGGTCCTCCACTCTCCCCCACTACAAGCTTCACACCAGGGCAGAGGGGGTACTCACCTTCCTTCTAAAGGGAAAAATGGACTTCATTTCAACCTTGCATTCTCCCTACTCTCTGGTTTGTAGAAAATCTGCTGTGGTCTGAATCCTCCAAGCTAGAGCTTAATAATTTAGATCCTGGGTCTAGGAGTTCCCCAAAATCCTTTTTTCTCTCAAATGTCTGACACTTCTTTTTTCCCTGGCTTCTGCCCTTTCCCTGAAGAGATGCCCAACTTCAATAAATATATTACCCTAGAGCAGCAAGAATTACAGGGAGTCAGAAACAAATTGAATATAGGATAATATTTCAAAACATTAGTTATAGCTGCATGGCCTGGTCCCCTATAAATAAGTTACTAAGGGGGTAGGACCAGGTCTTGCCTACTTGGGGTGACCCAGGAAGGCAAAATATCACATGGAAGTTCAAAGTTCAGGGGCAGATCCAAAGGAATGCAGGGCTGGGTGGGCCAGAGAGGTTCCAGAGGGAAGTTCCTTGAAGAAGGGAGAAGAAAGCTGTAGGTAGGAAATTGTTTATTAGGAGGTTGGAGAGACAAATATCCTGACGTGCCACCAAACTGGCAAAGAAAATAAGAACAGCCAAGAAAAAAATGTGGCTGAGTCCTCTGATGAGGGTTAATAAGAGAGAAATAAAATAGACAACAGAAGAGAAGAGGCACAGGGAGCTGTACTGGGTTGGTAGTGTCCCTCTAAAGCCTGTCCTCAGAATCTCAGAACATGACTTAATTTGTAAATAGGGTTGTAGCAGATGTTATTAGTTAAGGTGAGGTCATAGTGGAGTAGGGTGGGCTCTTAATCCAATAAAACTGATGTCCTTAGAAAAGAGAAGGCACAGAAGTTGACATGCACAGGGGAGAATACCAGGTGACAACAGAGGCAGAGGCTGGAGTGATGCATGTACAAGTTAAGGAATGCCAAAGGGCTAAGGGAAAGGCAAGGAGCAAATTCTCCCCCAGCATCACAGAGAGCGTGGCCCTGCTGACACCTTGATGTTACACTTCTAGCCTCCAAAAGTATAAGAGAATACATTTCTCTTGTTATGAACCACCCAGTTTGTGGTACTTGTCACAGCAGCCCTGGAAAACTAATAGTGGAGCCACACTTGTCTCTTGGGCAACAGTCTACACAAAGACTATTTGGCTGAAACCTCTGGAGCTTCTATCTTAAATCCTTGCCTGTAGGAAGTTTTCTTCTAAATCACTGTGGAATCGCACTTTCCTAGCTTGGACAAATCCAATAACCTCAGTAACACATGACTTTCCATATCTGTAAACTATACTACTCACTCAGGAAAATGTTGTGAAAGTTAAATGGAATGATGTTTATTAAAACATAGGTGATCATGCCCTTTTTCAGGGAACCAGAGAGGACCAGGGAAACTAGGCTTGAAGGACTCCTATTCCCAAGTTAACTTTGCTGCAGCACTCCCCAGAAATAGGTGGGGAGCCTGGGATGCCCAAGAGACTAATCAAAGTACAAGTCTCTGTCCTCAGTGTTCCCCTGCAACTCTCTGATGAGTACCCTCTATTCAACAAAAGCCGGGAAAGAGGAAATCTCTCCTTTCTGTTTCCTCTCTTTTTCTTACTTTCCTGTGACAAGAAGAGGGGAATTTGCCTCTTCTTCCTGTCTACTTCCCTTAAATAAAACTCACTTAGAGCAGCAGTTTTCAAACTTTCTTTTCTTGCCATCTTTTTAAACCTCAACCCACAGCAATTTATTTAACATCATGACTTAGTGTAGAGGCACACATAAACACACACAAAATACATTTTTTTTCTCATAAAGTGATTACCTTTACCGCACGTATTTTTCTCTTTTTTTGCGGTACGTGGGCCTCTCACTGTTGTGGCCTCTCCCGTTGCGGAGCACAGGCTCTGGACGCGCAGGCTTAGCGGCCATGGCTCACGGGCCCAGCCGCTCCACGACATGTGGGATCTTCTGGGACCGGGGCACGAACCCGTGTCCCCTGCATCGGCAGGCGGACTCTCAACCACTGCGCCACCAGGGAAGCCCCTACTGCATGTATTTTGATGTGTTCCTTTCTATTCCATTCCATTTCATTCTCTTCCATGTTATTTTACTTTTAAAAAGTATGGTCTGACTATATTAAATTTTTGGCATAACCCCTTAATGTGTCAAGCATCATATCGGGTGCAAATGCCTGGCTTTTGACATGCCGTAGTGTTACTTAAAAAAAAAGCAAGTTCTCTATCTTAAGATAAAGAGCATGTACTCTCTTGCCCTGAGACAATAAATCTCTTGGTCAGGCTTGGAGGAGAGATAATTGTTAAAGATGTATTTTGAGTGACATACTTCTTTACCTATTTTGTATCCCATTTTTTTCCATTCAGTATAGAGTGACATCTTGCCATGGCAGTAAGTGATCATCTTCAGCAACAGTTTTAATGATTGACTATCATCCCAATGCGTGAATGCAATATAATCATTTAACTAAACTCCCTATGTTGGGCATTTGATTTGTTTCAACGCTTACATTCTAATGGGAGGAGACAGATATTGAACAATAAACAACCAAACGAACAACAAGGATAATTTCAGATTGCAATAAGTACTTTAAAAAAAACAACAACAGTGTTGTGTTAGACTCTGAAAGGGTTGGGGAGTAGATTAGATAGTATCATTAGGAAAGTGATTATGATTTAGACCTCAGGAATAAAAGGCCCACCATATAAAGAGGTGAGATCTACAGACAAAAGGAAAAACAAGGGCTTTTGGAGATTAATGCCTTGAAGGAAGAGAAAGAAGGCTTTCTGAGAAGTAGTTAGGGACCAACTCATGAAGAACCCTATGGGTCAGTGTAAAGAGAAGATTGTATTCTCAGTGTAAGTAGAAGCCTGTAGACAACTCAGAGAGAAATAGAAATAGGCAGAGAGATGAGAGAGAGACAGAGAAATACAGAGACAGAGACTATCCCAAGAGAGAAAAGAGCCTATAGTCAGCAGATATATTGGTTATGGTTATGAATGAATCTATCTGGGTACTGACCATATAAAACTTACAGTCAGTTTCAGAGTTCAGAAACAATTTACATACACCCAGGAACATGGACTGTTTCTTAATTCATTTAAACTTTTTCAAGTTCGTAATCATATTTTGTAGTTTTGTTTGTGTATGCCTTGTACACTTTTGAAAAATTATACATCATTACCATGAATGAGAAATTTTAAAACTTACATTTTCTAATTGGTTATTGTTGGTATGTAGGAGAGTTATTTAATTTTTGTATACTCATTTGATAACCAGCTGAAATTGCTTTTTAGGTCTACTTTTCTTTCTTCTTTGATTTCTTGAGTTATCAGTTAGGAAGACAATCATAAAATCTGCTAATAATGATGATTTTGATTGTTTCTTTCCAGTAGTAATGAGTCTTTACTTCTCCCGATTTGTGAGATTCGATCGGCAGGAACTTCTGTTACACAACTGACAAATGTTAGTGATAACATGTTTCAGATTTTAATTAGAACGCCTCTAGTGTTTCACAGTTCAGAATGCCATTGAGTATCTATTTCAAATGGATATATAATTGCTATTTTAATGAAAGGTTTGTCTGTGTTGTTATTTCTGGTTGTTGATGTTGTTTTTCTCTCACCTACTCACCCAATCTGCATGGCTGATGAATTTAACCAAATGCCTTTTTGGCATAAATTATAATCATTTTGTGATTATTTTAAACCTAGGTTTATTGTAATGATATATTAGGGTTCTCTAGAGAAGGAATCAATAAGATATATATAGATGTACACAGGAAGGAATTTATTATAGGAATTGGCTCGTGAGATTATGGAGGGCAACAACTCCCACGATCTGCTGTCTACAAGCTGGAAAACAAGAAAGCCAGTGGTGTAATTCAGTCCAAGTCTGAACACCTGAGAACCAGGGGAGTTGATGGTATAAATCCCAGTCCCAGTCCTAAGGTCCTAGAACCAGTAAAGCTGATATCTGAGGGCAGGAGAAGATAGATGTCCCAGCTTAATCAAAGAGAGCAAATTTGCCCTTTCTCTGCATTTTAATTCTTTTCAGGCCCTCAGTGGATTGGATGATGTCCACCTGCCCTGGGGAGGGCAATCTTTTTTTTTTTTTTTTCAAGTCTATCCATTCAAGTGCTAATCTCATCCAGAAACATCCTAAGAGACACACCCAGAAGTAAAGTTTTACCAGCTATCTAGGTAAATACCAGAGATTTAGCTAAGTATTTTAGCCCAGTCAAATGACACATAAAATTAACCATCACAAATGGCAATGACAGCTACCATGAAAATTTATAATGTACTAGGCAACATGCTAAGTATTATATCATTGAATCATCATAATAAAGCTAGAAGAAAGCTATCATTGTGCATATGCACCTGAGGAAAGCTGAGATGTTAGAGAGGGTTAAGTTCACTGGTAGACACAGACTTTTAAATACAAATTTATCTGATCCAAAACTACTTTGATGGGTTTTGATGTATTTAATCAATTTTAATTGCTGTTAATATTACAATGGCTGTTGATATTTGTTGAGAAATTATATAACAAAATATCTAAGCCATTTAAGCTTATTAATATAGTCAATCTTTGAAATCACCATATGAAGTAGAACTTATCATTATTCAGTTTATAGATGAGGGAACTGAGGCACAGAGGGCTTATTATGTTGAAATATCTTTGTGTATGTTTCTGTAAGAATGTATTATGGCTTTAATAAAGTTCTGAATTTACAATAATTTTATTTAGTATTTTCTTATATTTATACTCTTATTTGAAACTGGTCTGAAATTTCTTTTTTTGTGCTCTAATCATTAGGTTAACTGGGAAGCTTGTAATTTTTATGAGCTCTAGAATATCATAAAAATTATTACAGAAAGGTCCATGATAGTCATCTGGACCTGCACGTTTTTGAAGGGCATTCCTGTTCAATTTATGGTATCAGAGTAATTCATGCATTTCTTAACGTTTACGAAATACTGTTTTATGGGTAGTGTAGTCTTAAAATTTAATAAACATCTTCTCTAGATCTGTGATTACATCACTTTTTTCATTCTCAGAATTTAGTACTTTTAATTTCTTTGTGTGTATGTATCAGTGTATAAGTTTTGTGAGTTTTCAAGTTTCATCTTTTTTTGTCTCTTCAATCAACCAGCTTTCAAATTTACTTGTCAGTTATACTATTTCATGTTTCCTAATTAAGTTTTGTATTAGTTTTCATCTCTATTACTATCTTAGTTTCCTTGGGATAATTTTGGCGTTCCAGTTATAGCTTCTTAGATTCATTCATTTATTTATTTTTATTCTTACCTAGTTACTGATAAAAGTATTTAGATTTATGCCTATTGTCCTGAGTGTAGAATTTGCTTTTTCATTGTATTTTTGACATACGTTGTCTTTCTTGTTAGTTTGGATATAGACTATGATAACTGTAGTTTTTAATTATTGGTTAACCCCTCAGCTGCCAAGGAGATTTTAAAAAATATTTGCTGTGATTAGTTACCTTCCATGTCAATTATTGCATAATGAGAAAATGTAGACCATACAATTTCTAGTTTTTTATATTTGTTGAAATGTTCCCTGTGGTCTTTTAGATGTTTTTTTCTGGGAAAATATTTCATGGATTCTGAAAATACAGTGTAATCTTAAACGTAAGATACAGAGTTGTATATGTAAATATAAATATATAAAAGCAACCTTCTTGATTAGATTATTTACCTTCATTATATCCTAATGATATTTTGATGCCTGTTGCACCAATGTACCTTGTCAATATTCTAACGGAGGAGAGGTCTGACGCCAGCTTGACTTTTCATGCACTATAGATATTTGCTTTTTCTCCCTAGGTGTGTTCAATGTTTTTACTTCATGTCTGTGATTCACATATTTTATCAGGATGTATCCAGATAAGGATTTTCCCCAGCAATTGCACCTTAAATGTCAGTAATTCCTTTCTTACCTTTGAAATGTTTTCTCTTACTTATGTCTTCTCTGTTTATTCTGGCTATACTCTTTCAGGAACAACTACTCTTTGCTCTATCTTTACTCTTTGCTCTCTCTCGATATATATAAATATATTCACTTCATATATCCAAAATATATAGTATGTGTGTGCGTTCATTTTCTCTTATTAGTTCAAATTTGTCATTTTCCTTTACGTTTTTGGAAAGCTTCCCATGCTTCTGGTCCATATCACTGCTTTGATTGCCTACAGCGGTGGATATCCACACCAGAGTCAAATGGAAATGTTAACTTTATCACTAATTTATAATCATCATTGAAGCCCTTTGATAATTCATTCACTGCTTTCTTTACCTCATCCTGTTTCTTCTTATGTCTTCCCCGACACTCAGGGCCACAAGACGTGTCAAATAATTAATTGTAATTTCTTCTAGATATTGCAATAAATTATTGTCAAAGATGTCCTCTCTCCATGCCATTCCCTTCCTCTGTTGCTGCAGTAATTTTTTATTAGCCCAATGCTGATTATTTTTCTTTTCGAAGAGAGTTTAGATTTATCAGGATTTAATTTTTGTTAACGAAAAATATGGATTGTCTTAAGTCCTGCTTTCTCTCCACCTAAGTAATGGTGAAATTCTCTTCTGAGAGTCACAGTAGAGGGTAGACTGATGTAGCCTTAACAAGGAACAGACTATGAAATTCTCTATTACTTCAAGATATTTTTCCACTACTTGCACAATCTGATTTTCTGGTTCCAAACCAAGAGAGTAGGTAAAGATTATAGTTCCCAGCATGCTGCAACAGGATTTGTTATATCTGTCCTCTCTCCAGTGCTCAGTTGTAGTAGTTATACTTTCCAGAATGTGTGTATTGTGGTGCTTTCTCTGCAAATGGCACCTGATATGCGCCATTTAGTTGGGGGATATACGAAGCATATTCCTTAATTTTTTTCTTAGCTAATCTCTTGACTTTAGTCAAGGACTAAATCCAGAGTAAATTTCTTCCTTTCTTTTTTTCCTCCCTCAAACTACTTCTCTTTATATTATGTCAATTACTCCCAGATTCTAGCCTAAGGTTATGTGTCTGTTTTACTTACCTTTTAGTTTTTGTCTTTTTCCACATTCTTTTCCATATAGAGCGGGCTGCATTAGTGGTCTATTAGCCACATATCATTCAAATGGGTGTTATCACATTTAATTTTCTAGACCTATTTTACATTAAGATATTCTCTTTACTTCCATTCTGTAGGCAACCCAGAATAAGTGGTATCATTCTTCATATTGTTACTTGGTAACTATGAAGAATTTGCCTTGGTTTTTATTGTTTAAGTTATTTTGAATTTTGTTAAGCCGTCCTTATTGTTTACAAGAGACCTGTAAAGAGAATGATGGAATCACAGATAAAATCTTTTATAATACAAATCTCACTCTAGAGCAACAGAAATGAAACTGAGATGGTTTCAACACACGTCATCAGTGTTGAAAGTAAGAGAATTCTTGTTTCAAAATCTTGGAGAAAATACTCAGAAAATACTCAGGCGTACAAAATCCTTGTACCCTATATATCGTGCATTCCTATTTTGTTTATAATCAACTTCATATGAAAGGAAAGGAATCAAAAGCACAAACTATTAATTACAAGTTATTAGATGGGTAGTAATATTAGTTCATTTTAAGCATTTGTTCATTTTAAATACTTGTTAAATCCATATATAGGAAAGTGTAGCATTTGTATAAGGCTCTGGCCTTACTCTTTTGGTCCCCCTGGAGGTCACCTGTGTCTTTAATGAAGAATTCATGGAATAAATGAATGGCTTCCCACCTCAAGCACTTCAGCGTGAGGGTATTCTCAAGGTGTAGAAAAATAGTAAGTCAAGGAGCAGGCCAGAGCTGTGCCCACAGAAGCAACCTTACAACAATAAGGGACACTTATTGGGAGATAAACGCCTCGGCTTCCTCATTCCTTGGTGGGAAAGTTCTCTCAGCAAATAGTCAGCAAGTCTGAGCCCCAGTTGCCCACAGAAGTTTCCATTCAATAATGCATCGTTTATTGACTTTCTGCTTTTGGGGGAACCTCATTCGAAGACAGGAGGAAAGTCCCAGAGGGTATACATGATAGCAAATATTAGGGGGAGGAATCAATCAATGCAAATAGTGCAAGTGGTAATTTTTAGAAAATGATTCTATTCAATCAAACATTTCATCGAAATATTTATTCCAAGCCACTGTTTTACTCAATAACAATAGTGCTAGCTTTCTATGTAAAAGTTTCACGTCAGGAGGTCAACAATCGTTGCTGAATCAGCTATCTGCCTTGTATCATTTTACTTCATTTAAAAAATCTTTGTATTTTGAAAATTTTAAAATATTTCAGAATTCTAAATGTAGAATATAAAAACCCACAGATCCTGTCATCCAACTTCTTTTTTTAGTCTCTTTTCTTTTAACATTTAAAAATAATAATTGCTTATATTTAACATGTACAACATGATTATTTGATATACATATACATAGTGAAATGATTACTACAGTCAAACTAACATCTCACCTCCTCACATAGTTACCAATTTTTTGTGTGATGAGAGCACGTAAAATCTACTTTTTAAGCAAACTTCCAGTATTTGATACAGTATTATTGACTATAGTCATCATGCTGAAACGTTAGAGCTCTAGACTTATTCATCCTACATAACTACAACGTTGTACTCTTTGACAAGCATCTCTTTGTTTCCCCAGCCTGTGCTCCCAGCCTCTGCTAACCATAGTTCCACTCTCTGCTTCTATGGATTTGACGTTTTTAGATTCCACATAAGTCATGCAGATTATTTCTTTCTGTGTCTGGCTTATTTCACTTAGTGGAATGTCCTCTGGGGTCTATCCAGGTTGTTGTAAATGGCAGGATCTGCTTCTTTTTTAAGACGGAATAATATTCTACTATATAGGGCTTCCCTGGTGGCGCAGTGGTTGAGAGTCTGCCTGCCGATGCAGGGGACACGGGTTCATACCCCAGTCCGGGAAGATCCCATATGCCGCGGGGTGGCAGGGCCCGTGAGCCATGGCCGCTGAGCCTGCGCGTCCGGAGCCTGTGCTCTGCAACAGGAGAGGCCACAACAGTGAGAGGCCCGTGTACAGAAAAAAAAAAAAAATTCTATTATATATATCCAGTCATCTCTTGATGGACATTTAGGTTGTTTCCATATCTTGGCTATTGTGAATAATCCTGCAACTGCCATCGAATTTCAATAAATATCCATATTTACTATACTTTTACATATCCTATCTTATTCATTTTTTGTTTTTTAAGATCTTTGTGGAATTATAATATACACACAAAAAATGCACATTGTAAATATATATAGCAAAATGAATTTTCTAAAACTGAACATACTCATGTAACTGGCATCCAGATAAAATAAATAAAATATTTAATACCAGCACCCCCAAATTCCCTCCCTGCCACACATACATTGTTTTCAATTACTGCTCACACTAACAAAATTAAATACCATTCTAAATTCTAGCTTGCATGAGTCTTTTAGGCAAATAACAGACATCCTGTCATTTTATCTCTACATCTACCCTGCTTTATATTGTATATTTTTAAGTCTAATCTAAAGGCAAAACTGTTTGCTCCCTAACTCTACCATACTTTACATACAAACACGCATATAATTTTTCCAAAATTTTTTGGAAAATGTTCTCCTCAAGTAGAAATAAACTAAAACCTGGATTTAGTGAATCAAAGAGATATGTATAGTAAGGAAGTAAAAGGCATATTTTCACTATATGGGCTTGGACTTAGTGGGAAAGTAATGTCCTATGTTCAAAGATCATGTAAGAAACACACTGACTTTTTGTGAATTGCTACCCTTTCCCCACTTGAACTGGATTATTTTGCTAAGAAACCCTACAATTACATTAATAATATCCCTTTATTATAGCATTATATTCTAACTTTAATCCAGTTTGCAAGTAATTGTTTTATTTGGATTTAAGTCATAATCTATGTTGAAAGTTTTATTTTAGGATGACTAGAGGCATTTTGGAATAATAATTTTATTTATTAAGATACATCTGTTGATTAAAAAACTATTTTTGAATTTATAAAGTGCTCCAAGTAATTAATTTTAACAGTGACATAATGTAATGTATGTCTGGAACAGCCTTTCCCTACAGTGCAGAGTAATTCCATATTCATTAGATACTTCCTTATTTGACAGACAAATGCCCGAAGGAGACAATTATTGCAGTGTCTGCTTCAGTGTATTATTTTTTCAGCTAAAATGTAGTCCTCTTCTTGTTAGCACAGAAATAAAGAGCTGATAGTGAACTTCGTCAAGCTACTTATTTGAATTTCAGAATAATGCCTGGGTTTTATGTTCATTTTCCATCTTGAATTTATAATTTTTAAAAAAGAAAAATTGAATCGTAAGTAGGAAATTGATAAAACATATCTGGTTAATCATCACTCTTTGAGAAATTCTAGGCATATAATAAAATTTTAATGTTTTTCCCCCTTTAATGATATGGAGCAAATATATATTCTCACAATTCAAATACTAACATAATCATATTTAGTTAATAAAACATTAAGGTAAACACAAATATTGATTTCTTATCAATTGTTAAAAAATTAAGTACAAAGTAATATTACATACAAGAATCTTAAAGTTGTGACAAATTATTGAAAATTAATTTATTGTTTCTGTTCTTTTGACCTCAATTTTCAAATTACCTAAAGACTCTACTCTCAGAAACAGTGACTTCCAGCAGGCAGAGTTGAAAATTTTTTTGTCCACATTGTTTATTCTGCAGATAGTATATACTTGCCATTTGTTTTTCTAATTCATCAAGCATTTAAAATATATTCATGTCCTTACCAAATTCATTCCTCAAAGTTGTCCAATCTATCCATCTAAATCAATCTTTGAAGAAAATATTTAGAAGCATAACCCTTGTGTTCATATCAGCACTATTTACAACAGCTTAGACATGGAAACAACCTTAATGTCCATCAACAAATGAATGGATAAAAAAGATGTGGTATATATATATATATATATATATATATATATTTTTTTTTTTTTTTTTTTTTTGATGAAGAGAGAATTTTGAACTGGATTAAAAGTCAGGGGCTTCCTTGGTGGCGCAGTGGTTGAGAGTCCGCCTGCCGATGCAGGAGACACGGGTTCGTGCCCCGGTCCGGGAAGATCCCACAGGCCACGGAGCGGCTGGGCCCGTGAGCCATGGTCACTGAGCCTGCGCGTCCGGAGCCTGTGCTCCACAACGGGAGAGGCCACAATGGTGAGAGGCCAGCGTACCGCCAAAAAAAAAAAAAAAAGTCAGAAGAAAATTTCAAAAATGTATGTGAATATTTAAAAGAGTAGAAAAATACAGAACAGAGCATATGAGATAAGAGAGTAAGAAAAAAACAAAGGTCTATGCAAATATGATTGAATTCCAAAGAGGAAAAAAGAAGAATATTAAAGATTTAAAGATATAATAGCTCAGAATTTAAATAGCTGGTGATGACATAAAGCCTCAGATTAAGAAGCAAATGAAGAAAAATATACCTATACATAACAAGGTAAATGTGCTAAAAATAACAAAAAAGACACAGAGAAATGACAAAATCATCTGGGGAAAAAGAGATGAATCACCTGCACAGAAATCATGATAGGACTGAAGCCAGTTTCCTCAAACAGAAAAACAAAATTGAAGCCATATGACAATGTAATACTATCTTCAGAGTATTAAAAGAAGTTAAACATTCTATACCCAGAAAGTAGTCTTCAAAAATGAAATGAAGAGGTAAAAAATTAGGAAAAACTGTTTTCTCTTACAATAATAAAAAATGCAAAATAAAATTGTGCTAAAATGCCATTTCTCATCTATCAGAGTGCCAAACATTGAATTTTGAAAATGCTGTCTTAGCAAGACTTGGGGAACAGGCATTCTCATATAGTACAAAAATCACTCAAGCTAAAGAGAGAAATTAGGTAATCTGGAAAATTACATGTACATTTTTCCCTTTTATCCAGCAGTTCTTCTTTAGTACTATTTCAAATACATACTGACAGAACATATAAAAAGCCATATGTACAAGAAAATCTATTGTAGTACTATTTGTAATAGTAGAAGAACAGAATACAACCCAATATCCATTAATAAGAACTGATTAAATATATATGGTCTGGTATTTAGCTGAGTAGATTTCCTAGCTTAGTGTTGAAGATGTGGCCTGGTTTATTCTTGCTGCTTATAGTAAAATTTGAGAGGAGAGAGATGAATTGAGGGAAAAATTATTAAAGTAAAAAGAACCAGAACTGATGATTTGGGAAACTGTCAGTCCACCCAGATGGCAAATATGCTGAAATTCAGAAATTCACTATCAGGAAAATACTCTAGAGAAAATGCTGAAGGTGTGACCATAAAATCCTCCCTTAGAACCTCATAAGATCTCTTTGAGAGATTAAGGATATGACTCAAAAGACCCCTCAATTAAACTAAGTAGCCTCTAGGAAACTAGAGGGCAAAGTCCTTCAGGTGTATCAGCAGAAGCAAAAATTAAGAAGGGATTATTTAGGTAAGATTTCCAGGGGGAATCCTTTCACAATGTATATGTATATCAAATCATCACGTTGTACACTTTAAATATATTACAATTTTATTTGTCGGTTATAAATAATAAAGCTGAGAAAAAAAGTCTCTTGATGAGCCTCTTGTTAATAGAGTGAATTCCTGTGACATACACAGTGACAGTAAGTTCTTGAAATTTTTATATAGCAGAAATTCTTCCACTCTAATCATGAGAAAAACATCAACAAATTCTAATAGAGAAGCATCCTACCACATACTTGACTAGTACTCCTCAAAACTGTCAAGGTCATCAAAAACAAGAAAAATCTGTGAAACTGTTACATCCAAGAGAAACCTAAGGAAGCATGACAGCTAAATCTAATGTGGTATCCTGAATGGGCTCCTAAAATAGAAAAAAAAGACATTAGGTAAAAACTACAGAAATCTGAATAAAGTATGGACTTAATAATAATGTATTAATCTCATTTTTAGTTGTAACAAATGTATTATACTAATATAGAGTGTTCATACTAGGAGAAACTAGGTTTGGGCATATGGGCACTCTTTATAAGTAGCTTCTTAATTTTCCTGTAAATATAAAACTGTTTTTAAAAATTAAGTATTTATAAAGATATAAACATATATGAAGAAGAACATTTCTTCATTAAGTTGGTATAATTGTGTATATAGCAAAAACTATCTTCATCAGTTTTTAAACTTTTAAAAATTGAGATAAAATTGACAAAACTTAAATTCACCATACAATTCAGTGTTTTTTAGTATGTTCACAGTGTTGTACAACCATCATCACTATCTAATTTCAGAATGTTTTCATCACCCCAAACAGAAATCTCATACATATTAAGCAGTCACTCCCCATTTGCTTCTTCTTCCCAGTTGCTGGAAATCACTAATACGTTTTGTCTCTACTAATTTGCCTATTCTGGACATTTCATATAAATTGCTTCATATGATATATGGCCTTTTGTGTCTCACTTTCAGTTAGCATAATGTTTTCAAAGCTTATCCATGTGGTAGCATGCATCAGTACATCATTTTTAATGGCTGAATAATATTCCACTATACAGATATATCATATTTTTAATATACATTTATCAACTGATGGACATTTGGGTTGTTCCCACTTCGGGGCTATTTTCAGTGATGCTTTATGTACATCCATGTACATGTTTTTGTGCGTAGATTTATGTTTCTAGTTCTCTTAGGTATATACCTTGGTGTGGAATTTCTCTGTCCTTTTGTGACTCTATGTTTAACTCTTTGAAGAGCTGCCAAAACTCTTCCAACTGTTTTCCACAGAAACCGAACCATTTTACACTCCAGTCATCAATGTTTGGGGGTTTCAATTTCTCCACATCTTGACCAACACTTGTTTTCCTTAAAAAAAAAAAAAAAGCTATCCTACTAATGGTAAATTGACATCTCATTATGGTTTTGATTTGCTCTATTTGGTTTTAATGATGATTTTTGCACTTATCATAAGAGTTATTTATCTGTGGACTTTTTTCTTTTATTGTCTGTCTGGTTTTGATATCAGGGTAATGCTGGCCTCATTGGATTAGTTAGAAAGAGTTCATGTCTCTTCTTTTTTGGGGGAAGAATTTGATAAAGATTGATGTTCTTTAATCTTTATTATTTTCTTCTTTCTGCTTATTTTGGGTTTGGTTTGCTCTTTCTTAAATTTTAGCTTTTCAAGTTGAAAATTTAGGTTATTGACTTGAAATCTTCTTTTTCAGTGAAAGTATTTACTGCTGTGAATTTCCCTTTGAGCATTTTCATTGCATCCCATAAGTTCTGGTTTGTTGTGTTTTGTTTTCAAGCATATAAAAATATTTTCTAGTGTCACTTTTGATTCATTCTTTGACTCATTGGTTTTTAGGAGTTTGTTGTTTGACTTCCACATATTTGTGAGTTTAAAAAATTTCCTTCTGTCATAAATTTTTTATTGAAGTATATAGTTGACTTACAATATTATATTAGTTTCAGGTGTACAACATAGTAATTAGATATTTTTATAGTTTACCCTCCCTACAGAGTTATTATAAAATATTAACTACATTCCTTGTGCTGTACCTTACATCCTTGTAACTTATTTATTTTATACCTACTAGTTTGTACTTCTTAATCCCATTCACCTGTTTTGCCCCTACCTCCCAACCCACTCCTCTCTGGTAACCCTGTTATAAATAGTAATTGTAATCCTCAGGAAAACACCTAAGAAAATAACTAAAAAATAAATAGTAAGAGAAGTGACAAGGGAATTAAAATAATACACCAGAAGATATCAATTTAGTCAAAAGAAAGCTTAAAAGAGGAACTGAAAAAAACAAAAAATATAAGGCTTATAGAAAACAAGTAGCAAAATGGCAGGGTTAAGTGTTTCTTATCAGTAATAATAGTAAATATCTATGAGTTAAATGCTCCAAATTAAATGCAGAGATGGATTAAAAAACCATCCAACTATAAATTGTCTAAAAGTGACTCACTTTACATACAAAGACATACATTGGTTAAAAGTTAAAGGGTTGAAAAAGATATTCCATTTGAATATGTCACACAAAAAGAACTTAAAGTTTCATAAAATATCATACTGGCAGGGGAGAGAGGTCAAATGACATCCACAGAGAAGTCTGCTTTCTATACTTGATTATTAATGCAAGGGAGACTTTTGGTTATTTCTTACAAAGGATATAACTGTTCTTACCCTCTATAATCTATCATGAGAGATCTACTCACTCATCTCTCACTTAGTTAATCTTGTTACCTGTGTTAGTTATTTATTTATTACTTCTGAGCTCCAAATCCATCTTGCCATGCCTTGCCTTGCCTGGCTTTGTGATCCTGGACTTCCTGGACTTTTCTCCTTTGCCAGGTAACTTGATGTTAGACTTTACCAATAGAGGGCACTGAAAGGCCATTGCAAGATCAGAGCAGGAGGAAGGGACTTCTTTTCCTTTAAGGGTGTTCTGGGTTCAACATTGTGGTCAGTGGATTGGTATGCAAGAGGCCTGGTACTCTTCACCACAGTACCAAGTTTCATAGGTTAGAAGTCCATGCTTGCTGAAATATTTCTCCATCCCATAGCAGCAGCCCTGGCGGCTCTCTTGAAGCCAGCATACTCCAGGTAATTTCTTTTCCACCTAAAGTACCACTATGGTTCACCAGTCAAAGCAGAAGCTAATGGTAGTTAGGGGAAAGCCAGAGTCTCAGCCCAAGTTTAACTCACAGCAGTTCTTGAATACGTAATTGAAATAGATATACTTGGAAACTGGCAGAATCCCTACATTAACTTTGTGACCCATGGGTAAAGACCATGTGAAAGTCCCTGGGCTTCTCCCTTTCTATTCAGATATTAAGCCAGAAACAATATTACATCCTTGAAGGAATTGCAAAGATTTGTACTGTTATCAAAGATTGTGAAGATGCAGAGAAGCTATACTTATCACATCCTCATTTAACTTGACTATTTGGTCTGTGCAAAAGTTGGATGGATCTTGGAGAATAACTTTGGTGGCTCTGTTTGCAGCCAATAAAACAGGTACAGAGCAAATCAAAACAGCCCTTGGGACTTGGTTTGCAAATACTGATCTGGCCTTTCCATTTTTCTCCATAAAAAAAAATTGCAGGGACCACCAGAAAGTTTGCCTTTTCTAGCAGGCAATAGTACATCCTCATGGTTATACTTTAGAGCTATTTCTTCTCTCCTACTCTCTGCCATAACATAGTCTGCAAATATCTTAATTATCCACACTGTTTCCATAAATTGATATTATTCTGATTAGATAGGATGAGATGGAGGTAGTAGATAATTTAAATGCCTTAGTAAGGCATATGCGAACCAGAGAGTAACAGATAAACTGCACAAAATTTCAAGACTTTCTTACCTCAATGAAATTTCTAGGGGTTCAATAATCTGGAGCACAAGATATATTCATCAGGATGAAACACAAGCTACTGTATTTCACACCACCTACCACACACAAACACAATGAGGCATGATGTTTGGAATTTAAAAGCAACATATACTACATTTGTGTGTTCTATTTTAACCTATATACCAAATTACCTAAAAGTTTTTATTCCCCGAGCAAAAGAATACTCTGAAGCAAGTTCAGGCTCCAGTGCAACCAGCTTTTCTCCTTGGGCCTCATAATCCAGGAAATCCAATGATATTCAAATTATCTGTGGCAAATAAGAATGCTGTATGGAGAATCTGGCAAGAACATATAGGAGAATTGCAGTACAAACCTCAAAAATTTTGTAGAAAACCCATACCTTCTTCAGCCGGTAACTATTATTATTTTGAGAAACAGCTTCTGACTTTTACTACTTGTCATTAGGAAAGACAATGCACCATGGGATATCAGGTGACCATGAAGTCTGGGCTCTCAGTCATGTTGTTTTTTGATCAAACTGAAGGTTGGGCATGAGCAAAATTAATATGTCATCAAGTGGAAACAGTATGTAAGAGGCTGGGCTCAGGCAGATCTCAAAGGTGCAATTTTTACTTTAAAGTAAATCCAGTGGGACTGTGAATGAATTTGAGAATCTTGTAATATAAACCTCTTAGGGGGAAAGGCCTGTCTTTTTGGCTTCTGAATGTTTTCTCTTGTTCTTTTTATTGCCCTTAAAAGGAATTTCAGTGATGGTACAGATGACTGGAGGCCATAGTGTTGAGTGATTCTGTGATGATAACTTGAAGAGCTCAGAAAGTATTTCAGGGATAGTAAGTACCAGGGAGAGTGTCAGCAACAGCATTACATACAGTTCACATGAATCAAGTCTCCAAATTTTGAAAAGTTTGCACTAAGAATATATCATGTAACAATTTTTGCAGGAAGACAGAATGAATTCTTTATTATTGATGATGAAGCAGTACAGACAAAATGTACTTCATTCAAAATGAATTTCTTTTTAGCCAAACTAGCATTTAGAGTTATGGCAAGAGACATTCTTTATTTATTTTTTATTTTTTGGCATGGTATTGATTTGAATATAGAAAAGAACAATTGCTTTATGGGCAATATAATCATAATTAGAGCTGTATGGAAAATTTTCACATCATCTGTGAAATTATTTTTGCTAGATATTTCATTTTTTGCCCAGGGCATTTATGTTAATTTAACCACACATAAAAATAGTTTTTCTGTAAGAACAACTTTCCATATTCTCTATTCTAAAATTATAATCTATTTTTCCCCAGGAAGGAATATAGTAAGCTTTATGTGAACTAAAGAGAAAATTGATGAATATAAAGAGTTATCACAGTTAATTCACATTTGACTATTCAGTATTTTTGCACAGTGAAGCAAACTTAGGTCATTCAGGGAGACATTCAGCTCTCCATATGAGAAAGCTCAGTTAAACATGGCTTAAACATAAGGACAATTAATTCAAGAATTATAGCAAGAAGTCCTAATATCTGTTGTTCCAGAATTGTTGAATCCAACATCTCTGAGAGGCTCTTGGCTTTACTGTCATGGTCATAAGATCATTTATGCTGCTTCAAGCATCCTGTCTTTCCACATCAGTGATCAAGGCAGGCAAGAAGAAAGGGTGTGGGTTCCCTTCAATTAACTACCTCTTTATCTGTGCAAAGGTTCTCTTCAAAGTGAATAGCTAAGGTAGTTCCTCTGGGAGGATCAACCCATGGCCCACACCAATTAAGTCAAAGAGCCTGTAGATTAGTTACCTTCTTAAGTATATGTCCAAAAACAACTTGTCTACTTGGCAGTTATATCCTTTTTACATTGTAAAATAGGACACAGAGAAAACATTTGACTTTTTTGTTTGTTCAGATTTCCAATAAATAGATAACCTTAATATATATTTAACCCTGAAAGTTTTGAATAATCTCATTAACATACTTCTGCAGTTGGCTTCTCTGGATTCAATCCGAATATTATTAGCAATTGACAGTAACTATGCTACACCAAAGTTCAGTCTGGAATCATAAAGGCCTAAGTACAGGTAAGTATATGATGGGGAAATTGCTTTCCTTCATTTGTAAAATGTAGCTAATGTTAGTACCTACCCCATAAAGTGTGCCTGTGTGTGTGTGTGTGTGTGTGTGTGTGTGTGTGTGTGTGTGTGTGTGTGTAGAGGGAACATTAAATGAGATCATGAACATAAAACTTAAAGCATATTTTGTCTCACAGAGTAAATCTTTAATAAATATAAATTCTAAAATGTTGATAATGATGATGAAGAAGAAGATGATGATTTGATCTCTTATATCTCTTGCTCTGAGCTGGAAACTAAATATGTGCCAAATGAACCACATATCCATAATCATAGGTTAACGTGAGATAATCAAATGTTTAGCATTCAGTTTAAAGTTTAATTTATATCCTTCTTTTTTCTCTCATTTATTGAATATTTAGTGTTCTCTATCCACTGTGCAAAGCTCTTTACTTACTTTATTTCTTTTAATCTCCAATTATGACTTGTTTTACAGAAGAGAAAAGAGCTTTGGAAAGGTGAAATAACTTGTCCAAATCACAACCAGGCTGTGGCGGGACAGGGATTCAGGCACAGTTCGGCTTTGCTCCCAGCCTCTGCTTTTAGCCACTGCAAGGTTTTGCTTCTCTTTTACAATGCTTTTATGAAAAGTTTTTACACAACCCATCTATGTAATTAAGTTCTAAACTATAAATATTGTCCTTGGGTTTAGAGACTCTAGAGCTTTGTTTTCCCTTTTCCTCTTGTCTCTGGTACTCTTCATTCATCATACTTTCTCTCAGGATTACTTACTTGTACTTGTAAAAGGTTCTTATGAGAATTGCTGCAAACCGTTAACTAGTTTCCTTGTACAAACATCGACATTTGAGCTAATTTCTTGATTGTTTCCATTAAAATTTATTATAGTTACAGAATTTTTTCTCTGTTAATAAAATATTTAGATTTCTTGTAAGATATGCATGCATACTGACTAAATAGATAGTAATAACATTTTACACATAAGTGAGTTAGCATTTGTCTCTTTTATTGTAATCTTGAATTTTAGATGAGTGGTGTAAATGTTCATAGTTCATTTTATGGGCTGAACTGTGTCCCCCAAAAATTCTTGTTGAATTTAGTTGAAGCCCTAAACCTCAGTACCTCAGAATGTGACTGTATTTAAAGATAGGGCCTTTTAAGAGTTGACTAAGTTAAAATGAGGCTATTAGGGTGGGCCCTGATCCAATCTGTTGTCATAAGAAGAGTAAATTTGGACATAAAAAAGAACACTGGGGGTGCAAGCACAGAGAAGAGACCATATGAGTACACAGTGAGAAGGTGGCCATCTGCAAGCCAAGGGAAGAGGAGGCTTCAGGGTAAACCAAACCTGTTAACACCTTGATCTTGGACTTCTAGCCTCCAGAACTATGAGAAAATAAATTTCTATTGATTAAGTGTCCCAGTCTGTGGTATTCTGTTATGGCAGCCCTAGCAAACTAATAGGGTCATTCAATTAATTATTCATTCATTCATTCAAGAAATATTTACTACAAATGTCCACTCTACTCCTGATATGTTCCTAGTGTCTGGGGATAGAACATTGAATAAAGGAGAGAATCCTGGCAAACGTGAAATGCATGTGAAATGTTAGTGCCATGGAGGAAAAGAACAATGTGTAAGGAAAGCCTAAGAACTTGTTTGTCTTATTGATGTTGTTGGAGAAGATGATCAAAATCATGGTCATGTTAATATACCACAGAAATTTTCCAGGTGAGTTTTTGAGAAAGATAAGTATTTTTTTCATAAGAGAATATAAAACTGTATATAAAGCAACCTAAGTTAAGTTGAACAACCTTGTTAAGTTGATATCATTTATTTGTTTGTAATTATCTGTTCATTGTAGCAACTGAGTTTACTGTGGTTGCTGAATGTTAAAATGGCTTATAGAGATAGGGAATGTTTTGCTTTACCCCATTTTCCTGACTAGTTGATCTATATCTTCTGATTTACATGGAAGTAGACATGCGTCATAGGAGAGTGACACGTAGACTTACAGGGTGAATAGACTGAGATATGAGAATGAAGACAACTGGTGGGATTATAAATTTTCAGAGACAATTCTACCTTGATGAAGTGTGACTCGATAAGGCAGCTTTAACAACAGATACCAAGGCTCCTTGTACTGTGTGGCAGCCTTGACCTAGACTTGCTGGAAGCAGTATATGCTGCGGGGGTAAAGAACTGCATGAAATTCTGAAAAAAGCCGCATCCCTGGAGTCTGTATTGATTTGAGGCTCTGCTGTACAGAAGCAGAATAAAGGTAAAGAAGACATTTCATTGTTCGCTTCAGACAACAGAGATGACACCATTGTCTGAGGCAATTCAGCAGCAGCATAAGCATTAGCCTGAGTGGTTCTCTGAATAGTTACCTAACTGGGAAACAGGAGATAGAAGATTATGCTACACAGAGTATGGAGCTGGCCTTGGTCCTGATGAGTCTGTGCCTCATTGGGGATATAATCCAATAGATTATATCTATAGATTCTGGAGTGGGGCGAATCTCTTGGAAGAGGGCTGAAGTTCTGTAGTTATGAAGGTACAAAATGTGGGATTAATGGCTAGCCTGATTTATTTTGTATTCACAAGAGGATGAGGTCTTGGGATCAAAGTTGGTGGCACTGAAACATATCCCCCAAACTGAGAGTGAGCTGATCAAGTAGACTACTGAGAATCTTTATTGGAATTCTTCATAGTATGTGGGCCTTTAAGCCAAAACATAATTCTCATGCTGGGTATTTTTTGCTATACTTTAGAGCTTCTCAAAAATTTCTATGGCACATAACTTTGTGAGAATCCATGCATCACATCTATTCTTTGTCATACCTAAGATTTTATAATTCAGAAAAAAAGATTTGGTTTTTATACTTTAATTGAATTACACAATTTCCAAATTTTGACTCTCTTTAGGGATTTATTTTAAAAACTCAAGAGTAAGGACTATTCTAGTCTTAGTTCCTTTATTGAATTTCCGAATTACTTAATTTTGCTCAATCACTTTCCTCTGTTGCACAAACAAACACAAAAACAAGCAAGGAACAATGGTGAATTATTGTTAGGTGACAGTTCTTTTACAAATCAGGTTCACTGATAGGCAATGTATATAATAAAATAGCATTATATAAATATAAAATATAAGTGTTATTATTTGATTAACCACAATTTATAAGAAATATTGTCTGGCTCTTTTTTTGTGGGATTACCCTCTTTGCTTTGAGGCAGATTGTTTCTGAATGCAATGTCTTGCTCTCTTTCTATATAATGTGTGTTTTTCATTTCTTAATCTTTTAATATAGTCTAAATTTAAAACCTGAAATGAGTCCATTTTTACATTACCATTTGCCTTTTTTAAATGAAGGGCTCAAGTCACTCCAGGTTTATGAGCTTCTTGCTACTGCCAAGTATTAGTTTTAACTACAGCATTTTATCAGTCTGCTTCAGAAAGGAGGTTAAACAGGCCAGTTACCTTTCACCTCTCCTGCCAATTCACAGAAACATAATGGCCATTTAAAAATTTTCTAATCTACCCAATTTATCTAAATCAAGTCAAATCAAATACATTTAAAACCATTTTTTTCCATTTGTTTTATGAAACTCTGAATCACTGCTAGCAGTTATTTCTATATCTACCCCAAAACGTACCTAGTTACAAATAGAACAAACTTTGTGATGTTAAAATATTAAAAGGAAAATTTAAGGTTGCTCATTTAGGAGTATTTCATTGATGAGGGATAGTGAATAGAAACAAGGATGGGTTCGCATTTAAATGTGCAAAATAAAAAATTGCATACACTTATCAGTAGACAGATGTTAGTAACTAGGGCAGATATAAACATTAACATTTCTAATAACTTAAAATAGCATGTGATTAAATCAGTATTTTGGGAAACTTTCATAAAAATAATACATTTAGTGCTGTTCTTAAGATTATATAATAGATTAGGTTCTGTCATGGCTAAAATTGTTGTAGTTATTCATTAATCTAAATTCATTAATTTAGAAGATTCTCAGAGCTTAACTAGGGAAGTAAGATAATGTTTCTCCTCTGTGTCTGGTAGTAAGTGTCCCTTTAAGAATCATTAAAATTCTTAAAGTGATATGGGCAGATAGCCTTATTGTCTATTACTATCTAGGAAGAGTGGATTTTCAAACTTTTATTTCCTTGATAAAACTGCAGATTCCCTCAGCCCAACCTATTAAAATTTTGATTCATGGGACCTGAGATGAGCCACAAAATGTGTGTGTGTGTGTGTGTGTGTGTGTGTGTGTGTGTGTGTTAGTGGTGATGGTAGGAGAGAGAATATGCCCATATTAAGCAATATAGAAATAATATTATTAAATACTCCCTTTGGTTAAAAAACAAAGTCCCTTTGTATTCCACCAGTAAACCGTCTAAACACTCAACTGCCTAAACCCAGCAGTGTGAAAGCAGTGGAAGTGTGTAAGTTGCTTTTTCAGAGAGTGCTGTCAGCATGGATGTGTTTGACTGCACTCTGCTGGCTGAGAAGCTGAGAAAAGAAGTAACCCCAGAGTATGAGAAATGAGGCACCACTATGGTCCGACTCTCCCACAGGGGAGAGAGTGGAGCTTATACTCCACAGAGAAGACCTTTGGCCAATTGTTGCCCTCCGGCCCTTTAGATTTCACAAACTAGCAGTTGTAGGTATTGAATCAACCACAACATTTTATTGTGGCATAAAAATTAATTCATGATAAAGGCTTTAGAAACACTATTTACCACGCCCCCCAAATAAACCATATTTTCAATTGATTTGCCTAATGTCTTTGAAATGTAATAATCAATGGTGTAACAAAAACTGAAGATTACAGGAGACATATAAAACAATTATCCAATAAACCCACTATCTTGCTTAATATTATTGGCAAACTATGTTTTTCTTAAAAATAGTTAGAAGTTTATTATTCATTAAGTGGAATTAAAAATTTATATTTTACCATAAAAAGCCAGAAATTAAGTGCAACAAGAAAATAGATCATAAACCCCAGTTCCAGTTATTGTTCCTATAGATGTTTGGATAGACGATAGACGGACTGTCTGTAAAGAACTGTGACGTGGCTGGCTTCAATAGATCATTTCCTGGTCTCCAAGAAAAACTGTTTCATGATATATTGTCTCTGGCAAAGACATTTACATATTCAAGGCCAGTCTTTTCTGTATATGCACTGTGTTAGAACTATAGGATAAACTTCAGGTTGTATTCCTTAGGTAGTGTTCAGCTGTCCTGCAAAGATTTCTATCAGTGAACTTGATCTTGATAAGTAAAATCTATTAATGCATTAAAAAACAGAAGTAAATAAAAGCAAACTACTTTTCAGAATTGGAGTATTCTACTAAGGTCATAGGACATCAAAGAAGCACAGTCATAACATTAGCATGCCCTATACCTTTCTTTTTAGCTTAAGGAAAGCAGAATCCAATTTTATAGATCATATGAGCACAAATAAATAAGCGAATAAATGTCCTTTGTTACCAGATTTCTATCAATTAAAAGCTATTGAGAATATTATCTAAAGATGTTTTCAATTTTATCTTACTTTAGTTTGTGAATGTCCAATTTTTTACTCTTTTGTTATTGTTGTTGGTCACTTGCTATGTCACTTTTTCTTAGTATTTACTTAAGTATTCTTTCTTTGAATATCTGTAGTTTTCTAATCATGTCTGAGGACTCATGATTTTATGAGACAATGGAATTTATAAATACATAGTTCTAATGCCATTTGATCAGGCACCAGTTCATACAAGATGCTCCTACAAAGAACTTAAGATCTGCAATGCAAAAAGGATCTTTGAATAAGGATAGCTTTGAGAGACATTTATTTTTCCTTCATGTGATGAATTTGGGAGATACTAAGCAAAGAGTGATGAAAAGAAACCAAGCCTGTTTTCAGACTAAACCAAAGTCTATGTATAAGTATAACATTTTCAAACCTGAGCTCTACTGCTGACTTGCTATGAAATTCTGGTCATTTATTACACTTAAGTGGTATATACATAGTCTCCTGAGGAGAAATTACAAGTGTCTGAGAGTCTTTTAACTTTCTCTTCATGCTTATCTAGATATTAAAAACTAATAAACTTTCTGGTCATTTATTACACTTAAGTGGTATATACATAGTCTCCTGAGGAGAAATTACAAGTGTCTGAGAGTCTTTTAACTTTCTCTTCATGCTTATCTAGATATTAAAAACTAATAAACTTTCAGGGAATTTATCACTATTTTTTGTCATAGTGAATGATGAAAGGCACATAATATTAAGTAAACTCTACAACAATAATGTCATCTTTATCAGACTTAATAAAACATTAGGTAGCTTTCATCTGGGACCATTAAATCAGTTTCCAAAATTTATCTAAATACTACTAAGTTAGAGGCATGAAATAAAGCAAAGAGGTCAAGGTTCAGATACTTTCAACAAATAGGCAATAAAGAAATAAATGCAAAAAGAAGTGATTACAAAATGAAATACATATTAATATGAGAATTCTTTAGGTTGCCATGATGGAGAAGAATATAAAGGAGATGTTATCACTTAAATATGTCTTTGGGGAGATGATATTTAAACTGAGATTAATAAGATTGACCCAATCATGGCAGAACCATGTGGGCAAACACTGAGCCAGGAAAAAGCCTGGAGTACTGGAGGATCTAAACAAAGGTCTGAGCAACTGAAGAATAGTGAACACCTAAAAGATGCTAAAAAAGTGAGAAGCAAATAATGCAGAATATTAAGGGCCATGGTAAACTGCTTGTACTCCATACTCTAAACATTTTGATTTCCCAGAAGATGCCATGTTTTCTACTGTCATGCTTCTTTACATGCGCTGTTCTTTCCTAGCCACCCCCTACCCCTAATGATATTTCTTCCTCCTCCTTTTTCTTTTAAAATTTTATGCTTCTACTTTATATTCTGGTAACCCTCCCCCCCTTTTTTTGCCTCAGTGTGGCACTTATCATACTATATTGTAAATAACATATTTGTCTAAATCCATAGGCTATGGTTTCTTTGGGCAGGGGAATTTCATACTAACCTTTCTCTCTCCAGCATCTAGCACAATGTATAGCACATAGCAAATGCCTGGAAAATATTTGTAGAACACATGTGTTCATTTCCTAGTGTCAGCTCTGCCTCAATGCATTTCATTCAATGTTAAGCTTGTTCAGCTCTTGAAATGTCAATCATCCCCAAAGCTAGGCAGCAGCATTAGACATGGTGATTGCTCTCCTAAGTGCCTTCACTTCCAGCTGGGATCCTGGATCTGGTACTGAAGCCAAGCTACAAGTGACCTAATTAGTCCTTTGGTTATTTCCAAAAATTTGAGAATAATCATGAATTGGGATGGCCAAAAACTGGGACATGCAGCATTTGATGAAAGCTGAAATGTTCAGGGTGCCAGATGCAAATCTTTTAGACAGCATCAATAGTTTCCAAAACAAAGTAGTGTGCATTTTAATTGTTTTCTGGAACTTTTATCAACAAAATATGTTCATTGACTAATCAGATCTTTGTACCAGATTAAAAATTAACAGTGTGTTGGCCACAGAAATGAGATACAGAGTCTCTTTTTCTGGCCCTGCTTTAAAGAATTTCTGACAGAATTCAGCCAGATGCTGTGTATCTCTTTCCAGAGTGCAATTTTGGGGCTAACTAAGAGTGAGCTGCCCTTAGATCCCTTGCTTCTAATCAATGTCAGGGAGTGGATGCTAAGAAGGCAACTCTGCCAGCGGAATCAGTACTTAATGGAACTTGTACAGGCTTTCAGTGATCTTTTCTAAAGGCTCATCTCTTGCTTCACAGTCACAGTTTATTGGTGAGTTTGATGGCTGATGTCACAGATAAGTGTAACTAATACCTTGTTGGTACCTTATTTACTCAGGGGAACAAACCAGGAACAAGATGTTCTTTAAACAAGACAACATTCATGGCGTGGCTGAAGAGTTTAAAGTTAAGCACCACGTATTTAAGATAATGAGTGACTGTTTCTAAGAAATCATACTCAAATCTTTTGAACACTGCTGCAGGTGACTAATACACAATATCAGGGGAGAATTTTTTTTGAGGGGAGTTTACATGTCATTCTGAAGCACTGAAATGGCTATTGCAATTCTAAATATTTATTTACTGGTATATAATACAGAAGTCTGTATACAAATACACAATTGAGTAAAATATATACCTATTTTACAGATCCTAAAGTTTTTACCTACCCTCTGGAGTACGTCCCCAACAAGGGTCCTTTTGCCCAGGGTGTCACTGGTGCCAAGACAGAGTTCAGAAACAAAGGGAAGTTTAATTCTTTGCCCAAACAATTGAGAGCTGCAAGCTCTTGCTCTAGAGCACAGACTCTCTCCCACAGGCGGTGGAGGGAGCTGTGTTATAGGATCTCGTCAGCGGGGAGAAGTTCTCGCGGGATTGGGCTCAGTCGTGTTGATCTTGGTATTTCAGCCTGAAGCGCTAGGTGCACATCTCTGCACGTGGCCCGCCACTGCCATCTTGAATTGCAGTGTCATGCGGGTGCTTCTGCACGTGGCCCACGGAGCTGAGGTGTTGGCACAAACGTTTCACACCGGGAACTCTGGCCTGAAGGGCTGGGTTCAAGGCCTCGGAACACAGCTTCCTGTGAGCAAGTGAAACTAGAGGAGGCATAAAGGAAAAAAAAACAAGGTTAGACTTTAGTTTATTACCCAGATTCTATTTTTATTTCTTGGAAGTTGTTAATGGGCTTTGCCGGTGACATAATATGTGGTTCTGTCAATGAATAATAAATAGTGCCTAGTTTTGAGGACAATAGAACGAAGAAACAGCTTGAGAATGCAAATGGACAAAAAGTAACTGAGTAATATTAGAACCAAAATGGGTAAAGACCAAGAGTGCTGATTTTTAAAGAACTGACATTTGAAGAAGGCCAGGTCTTCTTTGGATTACTTATGTAAAAGAGGAAAGCTAATAGTTGTACCCACTAATGGGAACTTTTAGTCTTTTAAACATTAGGTACCTAAACCTTTGCCTTGGGCCTGTATGTACAGAAGCTCACATTGTCATCACAGAATTGCCTAATACCAGATGAACAGGATAAAAAAGGAGCCTAGAAAATTAAATGCAAATATCTAGGGTAATCCAGCTTTACAGTTGTTCTTTTTTTCTTTTTTCTTTTTTTTTTTTTTTTTAGCGGTACGCTGGCCTCTCACTGTTGTGGCCTCTCCCGTTGCGGAGCACAGGCTACGGACGCGCAGGCTCAGCGGCCATGGCTCACGGGCCCAGCCGCTCCGTGGCATGTGGGATCTTCCTGGACCGGGGCATGAACCCATGTCCCCTGCATCGGCAGGCGGACTCTTAACCACTGCGCCACCAGGGAAGCCCCACCACAAATATTCTTACACAAGTTTTTTTGGGGGAGACATATGCACTCATTTTTCTTGAAAATAAAACTATGAGTAGAATTGCTGGCTCATAGGGTAGGTATAGGCTTGAATCTCTAAGGAATTGCCAAACACTCTGTAAACGTTTTATACCATTATACACTCCCACCAACAATATTTGAGAACTCAAGGGGCCATATATCCCCAGAAACAATTGGTATTTTCAAAGTTTAGCCAACCTAATAGGAATAATATGGTATCTAATGGTTTTTATATAACATTTTCTTGATTATTAATGATGCTGAACATCTTTTCATGTGCTTGTTAGTCGCTCATATATCTTGTATTGTAAAGTTTCTGTTAAAATCTTTTGCCCAGTTTAAAATTCAGGGGCTATAGGAGCTTCTTACATATGCTGGATACAAGTCCCTTGTCATATATATGTGTTCTAAATATTTTTCTCTCAGACTGTGGCTCCACTACTTAATGATATATTAATACCATTGGCATTAATATAACGGTACCTTATTAAGATTGGTATTAAGATTAATGGTATCTTAAAGGTATCTTATTTTCTTAATGGTATCTTTTGATAAGCAGAAAATTTCACATTGAATATGTCCAATTTACCACCTTTTATTTTTGTGGTAAACACTTTTGTGTCCTAGGAAATCATTAACTACCCAAGTTGTGAGAACATTCTCTAATATTTTTTTCTTAGAAGATTTATAATTTTAATTTATATGTTAGGTCAGTGGTCCATTTCAAATTAATATTTAGATATGGTGTGAGATAGGAATTGAGAATTTTTTCTATAATGTTAATCAGTTATTCAAGTATGTTTTGCCTAAAAAAGACTTTCCCTATTGACTTCCTATGGTGCCTTTTAAAATCAATTGAACATAAACATGTAGATTCATTTCTGTACTCTCTATTTCTGATTGATCTATTTAACTATCTAGAGAATTACCAAATTATCTTGATTACTGTAGCTTAAAATAAACTTTGAAATCAGGTAGGGTAGGTCCTCATCTTTCTTTAAACTGGATTAAAAAGAATACTCAGTTGTTTCAAGGATCAAATGAAGTAAGCTAGATAATTTTACCTCTCATAAAGAATTATACAAATGACAGCTGTTGTTAAAGTTAAGTGAAAGACAATATCCGATAGTTAAGAGCATATTTTTTATGAACAAAGACTGTATCTTCTGCTTGCTAATTGAGGATGCTTTAACTTTGAGAATATTGCATACATGTGTCTTTGTTTCCACGTGTGTTAGTGATAATAATTGCATCTATCTCATAAGACAAGTCAAAAGATAAATCTAATAGGTACTAACTAAACACTTAGAAAAAAGTCTGGCATGCTGTACGTGCTAAATAAATACTTCCTATTGTATTACTTAGTTACTGAGGATAACAACTTACACCAAAACTTAGTGCTTTAAAGCAACAGTTTTGTGAGTCAGGCTTCTCAGCACAGTCTAGCGTGGTCCTCTGCTTCATCTCACAAGACTGCATTCAAAATGTCAGCTAGGGCTGAGGAATCATGTAAAGGCTTGACTAGGAAAGGAGCCACTTCCAGTGTCACTTACGTGGTTGTTGGCAGGATTTAGTTCCTCATGGGCGGTTGGACTGAAGGTCTCTATTCATTGCTGCTTGTTGGCCTGAGTCTGCCCTCAGTTCCTTGTTGCATGGGCTTCTTGAACATAACATCTTGCTTCATCAAAGTGTGCAAGCCAAGAAGGCAACAGAGAGAATGTCAACCAGCAAGATGGAAGTCATAATATTTTGTAACCTATCATGGAAGTGAGATCCCATTGCCTTTACTGTATTCCGTTTGTCACTGGGTCCAGCCTATGCTCAAGGGGAGGGATTACAGAAGGATGTGAATGCCAGGAGGCAAGAATCCTTGGGAGCCATCTTAAAAGTCTGCCTACCATACCTATGTATAATAAGCACATAAAAATATTTAAACTTGTTATTTTCACACCTTTGTATAATAATTTTATGACAAAAGAAAAATTAGATGATTTTATATAATGTTATCTAATTCTTTAAACAAATATTGCCATATATGTTGAAGGAAGTCTAATATGCATGGTAGAAAGATATACAGCTGTTAAAATCATATTTAAATCCCTAAGACAGAGACTATTGCCCTACTGTTACTTTTTTTTTTCAGTTCAAGTGATGATTGTTTAGTTTTGTGTTTTAGCTCTCACTTAGTACTCAATCTATGACTTTTGTATAATACCATGGTTAATTATTTTCTCATCTTCTTATTAAGAAATTATCAAATTTCTTTTAAGTTTTAAAAGGTTAAATTTCCTCCCTTGATGCATTATTATTTTGACCTCTTTCAAATATATCTTATAGTTTTGAGACTGCTAGCATGCTAGTTTTCACCTATGCAGGCCACAGTTTTTGTGCCCTTATAGAAAACATAGTGGTTTATTCATGGGTAATTAAACTCATGTATGTATTTATGACTATATTTATTTTTTTCTTTTAACTACCTTGTGACTTTTTTGAGGGAGGAGGGGATTCTAATATAAGTCCTACTGGTCCATAATTCCCTGTATAAACACAAACATCTTTAAAATTCAGGACAAAGTTAGACAACTTTCAGTGCTTCTGGAAAATTATTGCTTTAATATTAATTATTTTGAGTGGGAGGTTTGTACTTCAGAACTCTCAGGTGAATGACACCCTGTGCCACAGGTTTATTACAATTTTGTTCTCAAGTTGCCATTACAGCGTTTCTGTTTTTGATAACTTAGGTCTCATTTCTCTTATCTATAAAGAATAAACAAACCCAAGGATATTTTTCATTGCTATAAGCAAACTGTCTTGAACTTTTTTCTATGAGGATTTTCCAGTACATGAAAAAATAGAAAATATGTGATGATCCAGTTATTATCTTTAAATTTTTAAGCAGAATAGTTATTTCTTGTATTGGAATAAATGCTTTGCATAAACAGAGTACATTGTAGTCTGGTATTATTTGTTTCAACAAACATGTAAATAAGTTCATCTAGTGGTAGTATGTTGTGGCCCAACCTTACAGATAAAGAGTCTTCAACTCATGGTAAGACCGGATCAAACAGATATTTTGATTCTAAAATAGCTACGTCAAGTTTCTATTTTGAGAGCATATAGCCTGGATCCATAGGCTGATATTAAATATATATATAAAATATTTATATTAGGTGTTTCTTGGCAATAACAACCAGAATTCATAGGGTAAAATCATATCTATTTGATAATTCATTTGTTCATTCAATATTAAAACACTTTTAAAAATAGATAGACCGAGGATACATCAACAACACACAAATAGAAAAAGAAGTATCCCAGACTTCATGGAGAGAGAACCAATAAGTAAAAAATTAAAAAGCAAACAAGATTGTAGGTTAGAAGCTGATCAACATTATGAAAAAAGATAAAGCATAGATGGAAGTATAAGGACTACTGAGGATGAAAAATAATGTTGCACATTTATATCAGGTAATCAGGGAGGCATTATTGTGATGATGAAGAAAAGACTTGAATGAAATGAGAAAGTGAGCCTGTGGATAGCTTTTAGCTGCAAGGAATAGCCTATTCAGAGGCCCTGAATTGGCAGCTTGGCTGATGGGTTTGAGAAATAATAAAGAACAGAAAAAAGTGAAACAGGAAATAGTTGGAGTTGAAATCAGATTCAGAGAGATGGTGCTCAGATTATGTACAGTCCTGAAAACTAATATAAGGAGTTTGACAAGAATGTGTTCACGTGCCCACTATCCTTCCTGCAAGAGAGACTGGGGAACATAGTGTTCCTTTGCAAACTGAGGTGGAATTTGTTTCTGCCACAAGTGAAAAAGTACATTTTGGGGTGGGAGCAGAGCATGAGTATGTGGGGGCATGGAGCTGGGATAAATTATGTTGTATGGCTAGACCACAGGATAGGTATTTCAAGTTCATTCTTTAATCCCATGAGCTTCTTTTAACACATTTTCACCATAATATTGAAGCATCGATAGTTTGTTTCAGAATCTCTTGAAGAAAAAGTGGTCTCAGATTCACCTTTCAGATTCTCTCTCCTCAAGTTTCCAGCAGAAATGATGCCTGGCTCAGGGAGAGTATCCAAAACAGACCTTGCTCTTCTATGATCTCTAGATTTTCTTTCCAGCCATGGATATTCAAAATCTCCTTTCAACTAGTGAATCTACAAATCAGCTCCTAGAGGCTGCACCAAGCAGTTATGAGATGAAAGGTTTCTAGACATATTGACCAACAACTACCACAGTAGATTTTTATTACAAACCTACTGTGGGTTGGACACTAGCCTAGGTCTGAGGACACAGTAGAAGACAAGACTGTATGTGCCCGCTTTCTGAGAACTTATGATCCAATTGGGTGAAACACAAAAATAATATTCATGAAACTGTACATAAGAAAAAAACTTTAGACTCAGGATAATTGTAGATATTGATAGTTACTACGAAAACTAGAGAATGACAGGTGGCAATTTAGTGTAAGAGTGAGCTCTGGAGTTTCTAGGTTAAATTGGATGGTCAGGAAAATCCTCTTTAGGGAGACAACATTGAAGCCAGACTGATTTCCAGGGTGAACTTACGAATGTGATAGGGATGAAGTGACCCAGGCAGAGAGAAGAGCTCAGGCCCTGTGGTGAATATGAACTAAATGTGTTCCGGGAATGGTAGTGGTTCTCTGAGATAAGCAAAACCTCTACCTATTAAACCTGTTACATGATCTTCATTTTATGTGTTTTATATTGTTTAATTTTTTTTTTTTTTACAGAGCTCTTACTCATTGTTTTCATATTTATTCTTAAGTATTTAAAAATTTTATTTACAACTACATGTACATCATTTATCTTAATTTTCTATCAAATTTTCTGGTAATAAGGAAAGCACTGATATTTGTTTATGTATGTTTTCAGTGATACTTTATAGAATTCTATAATTATTTTTAATACTTTTAAATTGATTATTATATCTGATTCATATAGACAATTATACTAAGAGAAAAAAAAGACAAAGGCAAAAAAAGGCAAAACAATCTGTCTTCCAAGGCAAAAGAAATAAAAACAAAAATCAACAAATCAAGTTTAAAAGCTTTTGCATAGAAAAGGAAACCATCATCAAAATGAATAGACAACCTACTGAACAGGAGAAAATATTTGCAAATGATATTAATGATAAGGGGTTAATATCCAAAGTATATAGACAACTCATACAACTCAATATCAAAAAAACAAACAACCTGATTAAAAAATGGGCAGAAGACTTGAATAGACATTTTTCCAAAGAAGACATACAGATGGCCAAAAGACACATGAAAAGATGCTCAACATCGCTAATCATCAGGAGATGCAAATCAAACTACAATGAGATATCACCTCACAGCTGTCAGAATGGCTATTATCAAAAAGACCACAAATAACAGGTGTTGGGGAAGATGTGGAGAAAAAGGAACCTCTGTACACTGTTGGTGGGAATGCACATTGGTGCAGCCACTATGAGAAACAGTATGGAGTTTTCTCAAAAAAATAAAAATAAAATTACCATATCATCCAGCAGTTTCACTCCTGGGTATATATCTGAAGAAAATGAAAATACTAATTCAAAAAGATACATGGAGCCCAATGTTTACACACACACACACACACACACACACACACACACACACACACACACAATGGAATATTACTCAACCATAAAAAAGAATGATATTCTACAATTTGCAACAATATGGATGGACCTGGAGAGTGAAATAAGTCAGACAAAGACAAATACTCTATTATCACTTACATGTGGAATCTAAAAAATAAATAAATGTAAATAACAAAACAGAAACAGACTCACAGATATAGAGAACAAACTAGTGCTTAACAGTGGGGAGAGAAAAGAGGGGAGGGACAAGCTAGGGGTATGGGATTAAGAAATAGGAACTACTATGTATAAAATAGATAAGCAACAAGGATATATTGTATAGCACAGGGAAGTATAGCCATTATTTTGTAATAACTTTAAATGGACTATTATCTATAAAAATAGTAAATACTATTGTACATCTGAAACAAATATAATATTGTAAATCAACTATACTTCAATAAAAATGGCAAAAGAAAAAGAAAAAGAAATGATCTTCATTTCTATTTCTAGTTGTATGTCTTCTTTTTTTCTTGTAGAACTTCAGGAGCTCTGTTTTCTCTTAATTTTATTGAAAATATCTTAAAATTGTTTCCATTAAATATAATGTTAATAATTTGTCTTAAGTTTTATTCTTTATCATACTATCTTTCTACTTCAAGTTGGTCAAGAGTTTTATCAGGAATAAATGATAAGTTTAGTCAAACATTTTCAGAATTTAAAAAATTATATAATTATTCTATTTTCACTAAAGAATGATGAATGCTATTAATATATGTATTTGACTTTAATAATGAACTCTAATTAGTAATGTTAATTAGTAATGTTATCTTCATATTTAAAAAAATATTGTTGAGTTAAATTTGCTAGTATTCAATTTATAACTGTATATTAATGGTTTTGGTTTTCTAATCATGATTTTGATATTGTTCAGGAGAATATTGTATAATTTTGTAATTTTTAAGTAATAAAATTTTGTTATTAATTTTCACATATAATTTCTGTTTTTGTTGTGTTATAGTTCCAGATTTTTACCTGAACACACTTTCTACATTTGAAATTTTGTAAAAGCACTGCATATTGGGACTTCCTTTGTGGCGCAGTGGTTAGGAATCTGCCTGCCAATGCAGGGCACATGGGTTTGATCCCTGGTCCGGCCAGATCCCATGTGCCACGGAGCAACTGGGCCCATGTGCCACAACTGCTGAGCTTGTGCTCTGGAGCCCATGAGCCACAACTACTGAGCCTGCATGCCACAGCTGCTGAAGCCCGCGTGCCTGGAGCCCGTGCTTCGTAACAAGAGAAGCCACTGCAATGAGAGGCCCGTGCACCACAGTGAAGAGCGGCCCCTGCTCACCGCAACTAGAAAAATCCTGTGTGCAGCAACGAAAACCCAATGCAGCCAAACATAAATAAATAAAATAAATAAATTAAAAGCACTGCATAGTCTTGAAAAAACTTGACTCTTTTGAGTATAATACTTGACAAATCTATATCTTTCTTATAATTTATCATATTCAGATGCTTTGTAATTGTATTGATCATTTATCAATGTAGCCTATTGAGAGATGTGTTTAAGACCATCTTTACTGCTGTGGGTTTGTTAACAAATGTATATATTTATAATAATTCTTTCATTTAACATTTAAAACTATGTTACTGGCTACCAATGTTTCTATTAAACTTACTATTTATCAATTAAGGTAACCTATTTGCCTTATACAATGCTTTTGCCTTGAATTTTACTATGAAGTACATAGCAGAATATGATCAGGAAGCAGTTAAATCGGGAATTCGAAGGCGTTGACTAGACCATAGATTAGAATTGGATATCATGTACATAAAGATGTTATATACGACCTTGGGGGTGAGTGGAAATATTCAGAGCAAGAGTATGTGAGCACAAAAGAACCAAAGGACATAGTTTTAGAAACACCAATACTTAAAGTACTGAAAGAAGGGCTAGCAAAGGAGAGTAACATCAAGTAGGTAGAAAAGAACCATGAAGGAGTTTGGCAAAGAAGTAGAGCCAAGAGAGACTAAATCAAGAAGTTGGAGTTGTCAAACAACATCGAAACATTTATGGTTTATGGGGAAGTGAATTGACATTCACTTCCAACCCATTTATTCAAACATACACACTAGAATGTAAGATTGAGGAAAGGAATGTTTTAAAATGTTTTCCTCACTGGGTAGCTCCAGATCCTAAATCATTGCCTGGCACATAGTAATAATGATAAAATTTGTCGAATGAATTAAAAATATAACCTCCTTATTAAAACAGCACAATAATATATGATTTTAAGACAAGTGAACTTTAATATTCAAATATTTTTCTATGTCCCATTCTACCATGTGGTAATTTACAGGATTAAATAGATATACCACAAAGTAGAGCAGTTTAAAACGCTTTGGTTATAAAATAGTTTACGTGGAACTATTGCATAAAAATATCGAATATTCAAGTCATAACATTTTCTTCCTTAGTCCACCCTATTTTCAGGGAGATATACACATTTATTAATAACACTCAATTTATCTGCCCTAATGTTAATAGCCCATCAGAATAAAATGGCTAGTTCCTATAAAACGGAATTTATAATGAAATGCCAGATGAATAATTACTATGTTAAACCTTTTGTCTGTTTTGTGGGTTATTAAAAAATAAAATGGAAAATAAAACCCTTTTAGTTATAGTTAAAGATAGGTGATTAAGAGCTAATTTTACAGATGTCCATTAAAACAAATTCCATTTCAGAAATTATTTAAATAAAGGAAGATAAACAGTTTTCAAAGCCCCACAATTTTTAAGTGGAATAAACTCTTTGTTAAATTTCATAATAATATAAAAGCAAGTAAATTACTGACAATATAAATTAATGCGTATAATAAGAAAAAAGAGTGGATGCATATTAATTCAACCATAAAAATTGTTTCTCTTTATGGTGTTTACTATTGTAAAATTGTAAAGTAATTAATATACTTCTGGGAAATAGTGCTAATGATTTTTAAAAATAAACTTTCCAGAAGCTTGTACAATTGAAAAATAACTTTTTTAAGGTATCAGTGTATTTGAGAGGCTATTCACTTCTTCGAAATATGCTGCTCCTGCATTTAAAGCCTTTTTGGAAAAGGAAACAATAAGTTAAATACATGCATTTATACATAAATGCATTTGTGGAATGATGTTGAGCTAACCATTTAAAATGTTTTCTTTGAAATTATATTCAAAACCTGTGACATATTCTTTTTAAAAACAGATTCAAAGACGGTAAAGATTTATCATCTTGAATTTTAGAAATAATGGACAGTTTCTACATACTAAGCTTGATTGACATTTTGATCTTGTGAAATGAATTATGCATAAAGATCATCATTAATGCAGAGGAAATAAACTTTGTTGGCTTCATTTGTGATTTTAAAGCATATATGCTTTTGGGTATCAGACATCTTCAATTTTTCTCCTTGGATTTTGACATGTATTTTTGCAGAGGCCCAGACACCTATATTTTCATCCTGACAACTACTTTCTTTAGAAATACTTTGCTTAACTTTCCTCAGAAGAAGAGAATGAATGTTTATCACTCAAAATGTGAAGCATGATGTTCTGTAGAAATATTCTACGTGTTCATGATGTTTTCAGAACTAGTCTATCTAAATTCAGATGTTGACCATTGTCCTCATAGCCTATTATCTTACTCTAGAATTGAGATCTGACATTTCCAATATTTTCATCAGTGCTAGAGTTAACGTGTAGGCTGTTTGTACACCATTGGCCATCTTTATAATTTTTTTTTTTGTGGTACGCGGGCCTCTCACTGTTGTGGCCTCTCCGATTGCGGAGAACAGGTTTTGGACGCGCAGGCTCAGTGGCCATGGCTCACGGGCCCAGCCGCTCTGGATCCTCCCAGACCGGGATACGAACCCATGTCCCCTGCATCGGCAGGCGGACTCTCAACCACTGGCCACCAGGGAAGCCCCATCTTTATAATTTTTAATCCTTTTGTGCTGATGAAAACTTTTATTCTTGATATTTTATAGACATCTTTTTAACAAGTCAGTTGTCTCACATGAAGATTTTATTACAGTTATACAAACTGCAAAATTATTCCCTTCTATGATAAATAACATCCGTTTCTCATCATACTATTACTATAAAAATAAATGGTTAAACTTGAATGTTGCGCTGTAATATGAAGTACACATTTGTACCATCATTCAGTGATCAAGCCTCATATTCTATATATGCCAAAAGTTCAGCATCCCCACTTTTTACTCATATAATAAATATGCCGACTCTGTGCTAATCCAAGGCATAAATTACAACAAATGGTTAGTAGATTTTACTTAAGTTTACCTTTTGCTTTTGTCATTATCAACAATCACAGTACCAACAGATAGAGGAACAGTGAGTTTAATACATGAACATTTTTTTAATCAACTTGTGAACATGTCCTCCTATGTCCTTTGTGCATAGATGATAAAAAGGAGCTGAATACTCGTGGCAGCTTTGGATGGGCTGAAATAACAGTGTTCAAAGACATCTAATGAATCATTCATTGTCAACTTGGAGAGAGGTTGCTGCCGTGAACTTTGTATTTACACCAATCTTGTTCAACACTTTTAATCAATAATTTGGATTAATAATTTATCATATTTATTATGTGAGTTACAGATTTAACAAGAGAAAATAAAATAAATTTGGGTCAAAAGAAAAAAAGTAACCCGCCTATTCAAGATGAGACAGCTAGATTTTAGCAGCAGAGTATATTTTAAAGGTCTTAGAAATTTTAGTTAGCAGAAATCTTAAAATTAGTCAATAGTGGTATATGGTTTCTAAAAAATACACATTTATGTTATATTTTGAGAATAAGAGAGGACATAGTCTTATTATGCTTTATCCCAGAGTAACCAGGGGCATTAAAGTGACAACATTAAGATAACTAAAACATGATAAAAGAGTGTTGATAGGGGCTTCCCTGGTGGTGCAGTGGTTGAGAGTCCACTGCCGATGCAGGGGACACGGGTTCATGCCCCGGTCCGGGAAGATCCCACGTGCCGCGGAGTGGTTGGGCCCGTGAGCCATGGCCGCTGAGCCTGCGCGTCCGGAGCCTGTAAATATGTATGAAGTATGTTCCTTAAGATTGGGGAATTTTACCTTTGAACAATAGACTTGGAGGAAAACTTTTGTTTGAGAATGCCTGTTGGAGGAACACGTAGACTGGTTCCATCTGGTCCCAAATTGCTGAACCACCATGATGGAGAGGAAGTGCCAGAGAGGCAGATTTTTTTTCCACTGTAAGAAAGAGCTTTCTGATACTGGCAGCTATTCAAATAAAAAAAATAAATAAAAAGGACTATCTTAAAAAGTAGTGAGAGTTATGTTGCTGTGAAGATATGTTAATAATCAGTGATTATTATTTCAAGCTCAGAAGATGTTAGATGGCTAAGGAGGCAAATTCGTAGGATAAGGGGCCTCCATCTCTAACTCAGTAAAAACAGCTCCATGTTTATATATTTTATGAATCCAGCTTATATAAGATTAAAAGAAAAAATCTATATTTTAAAATTTTACAAGTACTGAATTACATAATCATCTGGCAGTAGTGCTGTAAAGAAAATTTAAGCACTTGAACTAGGTGGCCTTTAAAGTTTTATCACTTTTAATAAGTTATAATAAAATTATAACGTTGCCTACAAATAAAGTGTCTGAGATGTTTATATACTTTCTCTTTAATCCTCACCACAGCCCTGGAAGAAAGCTTTATTATTTTTACACATGAGAGTATTGAGGATCAGAAAAGCTCAGCAAATTGTGCAAGGGCCTATGACATTTGGAAAGAGCTGGGTTTATAACCTTTGTTACACTTTTAGCATTGTACAATATTATAAAATCATAGAATTGGAAATTTTCTTAGAGATCATATCCTAAAGCATTCTATCTCTGATATTTTAAGACTCACATAAAGCATCACGATTCAGTGACTGGCTAATCTGTATTTTAATATCTTCAGGCTCACTCAGTTGTTCTTGTGTTATCTCATTCCATTTGGAGTAGCTCTGGCTATTAAAAAGTACCTTCTTATGTGAGCGGAAATCTACCTTCCCATGTGTCCCCATTCAAAACCTGTGTGCTTTTTTGTCTTCGTCTGCTATGGTCTCCTCCTTGAAAGTGTTTATATTTAAATTGGGGAAGTACAACATGGAGACAAAGCATAACAATATAGTAAGTGTTTCTGCAATAGGAATATAACTTCAAAACTCTCTTTTTCCAAAATAAATTATAATTTAGAACAACAGGGCTAACACACTCATTATTACTTGATCTGCTCTGACCAACACCTTTGTAAAATAAGATACTATAATGACAAGCATAGTCACAGTTCAAAAAACAAACAAACTAAGATACATTCTTTCAGAATTGAGGTTCAATTGGCAGGTGAGTAAAATGTATAGAGTAGAAATCACTAAAGAACAGTCTCACTACTTCCAGGATAGTTAACTATGTTAGTGTTGGCCAAATCAATCAGTAGCAAGAAACATACCCTTAAAATGGGCAGAGAAAAGAATAGCAGGAGCTGACAACAGAAAGGCATGTGCTAAACTGAGAGAGATCATGCAGCAAGCACTGAAGCACTCATGCACGGAAATTGTGCTTTCAAGACAGGAAATTGTGCTTTCAATTGTGGTCAAGGCAAGATTTCACTCTGTGGGTACCAATCAGAAACAAAGTCGAAGTGGGCAAGTACAAGGTATCTGATTATTGGATTACAGTTCATCTAATACATAGGTCAATTATTGAGACCCATTTTTCTAATGTACCTATCTTATTAATCTTAAGTGATATTTTAGTTTTTCTCCATTACCTTATGGAACTAAGTTGCTATCATTCAGGAGACAAATTTTAGTTTTTTAGATAGAAATGCATCTTTGTGTGTCAGTGGTCTAAAATGGCAATTAATCAAGCTACCCTAAGTATAAAAATATTCACAACATTTGTAAGTTATGAGTTGCCTTATGCCCAAAAGGGGTACTACACTCTGAAATGCAATAATAATCACAAGCTATACCTCTGCCAAATGTGTCTAATGTTTTTTGTACTATCATTTGGGCATCAGTTGACCCAGAGATGCTTCCCATTTTGGTGTTAGCATATCACTGAAGACAATGAGAGCTGAATACAAGTAAAATAACATTTTAGGTCAAATTATTGTATTTATTTACTCAAAAGAATTTAATGAATCCTTAGCAAACACAACTTTGATTGCTAAAGCTGAGATACAGTACACATATAGGACCTTAAAAAATCAAACTGAGAGCTACTGTTAAGTAATGCTGTTATAGGCAATAAAGAGGAGATGAATGCGATTCTCTTCATTTCTTTTTTAGTTCTTCGAGTTTCTAATTTTATGAGTTCCTAGCAAGCTAGAGTCTTCTGGTAAAATATTACTTCATTTTAATGGAAATTTGGAAATGAAAAGAAAGCAAAGTTATCAAAAATTTTATACCCACCCCGTGCACACATACACTGAGAAATATCTCATAATTCTCTATTATCCAGCAATCAATTTTAGGATTCTTTTTTTGTCCTAAGATTTCAGATTCAGATCCTCAAAGGAAATATTTCTCAATTTTTATATTTATAATTTTATTTAAAAGAATTATAAGGTAACTTTATCATTGCACTTTTATATCTTAGAAAAAATAAAGAACGGTATACATTCAAACCTCTGTCCCATAATAAAGAACTACTGAGTAACAATAACTGGAAAGAACTACTGAGAGTGTTGGAGAGGTCAGATAAAGTTTATAATGAGAGCTGTGAAAAGGATTGGAAAGCTGTCATCATTTGCTAATACATTCTGCAATGACTGCTTAAAAACAAGTAAGTTTTTTTTCTTAAATCGTATCTGCATGTCACTTCTGATACATCATTTTAGCTACCCTCTGTGGTTGTGCTTATTCTATTATGATTGAATAATATTTGCTTTCATTTTATAAAAGTGTGACAGTCCTGGGGAAAAAATACTGAGATGTCTAACAGACCAGTGATAATGCAATAAGAAGAAAAAATAAATTAGTATTTCAACTCATTTTGTTCTGAGTCTTATATTTTGGAAATAGTTTCCTGCAACTTGAAAGCAGTTATGCTGCAGGGGAGAATCAATTCACTTTCTAAGTTATATTTAGTTATTAGCCTTCCCTCTTATTTGGGAGGCTAATGCACAATGTTGGCATTGGCTTTCTGTTTGAACTTAAATTTTCCAGGGAAGAAAAAACACATAATCTGCTTTCCCACCCTTTGTGATTAATTTCTGGACTAGGAGATGTGAAGGAACCTGAGTGATGCTGTGCCCATCAAACTGTGGTGGACATCTGCTTCAAAGTAGTTAGTAACTTTGCAACAAGATCTCTGTAGGTGTCACTTGTGTGCAGTGGTGCAGAGGGAAAATACGGGGAGGATGAAAAGGAAACAATTAATGCAGTTTGCATTTCAGATTCCACGACAATTTAATAATGTGTATGGATGATGCATTTTGGCAATAAAGCTATTTAATAATCATTAAACAAAATTGCCATTCCCTATTAACAGCAGACTGTGTTATAACACATTGCCTAATTCCTCATTAAATTCTACATAAATTAAATAACAGATTTTATGTATATACCTAAAGAGGAAGATGCCTTTTAATTTATTTTACTAAGAAAATAAACATCCTTAGGGAAAATTGACTTTCAGGTTATAATTAGAGAACAAAACTGAAAGCTTCTTTCTTTGATGTTCAAATTTATCGTTCAAGGATGGTAAAAGAAAATGAATATTGTTCCACTGTGGTGGTGTTCAGGAAAATACTTGTTAAATACTTGAAAATACTTGTTAAATGTAATATTCAAATTTGCAACCTATAATGTATTTGCTCTCAAAGTCATTAAAGATTTTCCAAGACTCAGGTTCAGTGAGTATTTGGAGGGATATGGGCAGTGAAGGAGAGGACAATGACTCCAATGCCTGGCCCTCCCCACTGTTCTCCTCCCCACTGCCCGGGCATGGTTTAGACATGCTCTTTGTAGGTGGGAGTAGGTGGCTGTGGTCCTGCTGAGTAAAGTATGGAGGCACTCCTCTTTGTCTCTATGCATCTGTGAAGGTCAAAAGACTGCTGGGGGCTTCCCTGGTGGCGCAGTGGTTGAGAGTCCGCCTGCCGATGCAGGGGACACGGGTTCATGCCCTGGTCCGGGAAGATCCCACGTGCCACTGAGCGGCTGGGCCCGTGAGCCATGGCCGCTGAGCCTGCGCGTCCGGAGCCTGTGCTCTGTAACGAAAGAGGCCACAGCAGTGAGAGGCCTGTGTACCGAAAAAAGAAAAAAAAAAAAAAGACTTCTGGACCAGGAAACAGATACTCCTTTGCACCCCAGTAGATGATCAAATACATTAAATTATATTTGATATTTAGAATTATAGTGACAAGTGCATGATTGCAGGGAAATTCAAGAGTCCCTAAGAAGAAAATTACTCTAAAGGGAGACATCCACATGTTTAGCTAGGCTTAGCACTAAGGCCAAGTTATACAAAAGAAGTTTGCCTCTGAACAGAATATATATAGAGAGAAAAATTGTTAAAAGCTTTGCTTCTGTTTTGTGATATTTTGGGTGCTTTCAACATTATTCCTTATATTTTTATATTTAACATTCTTTCTTATATTTTTTCAGTCTTATTTGGATTTCTATGACTTCAAATGAGAAAAACTATGTTGGAGAAAATGAATAATTATAGTTGAAATGGTTATATGGAAATATACAGGTAAAGAAAAATTAGAGATGGACTAAATTTAATGGCATGAAATATGTTGAATATCTGCTGCATGAAAAGTTTAGTCAGAATGGATGACTCACATTATAGAGCTTCCTTTTCATTTAATAGGAAATAACTGTAGTGAATATCAAATAAGCAGATGAAGAGTTTCTTTTCCTATGAACCAATCAGCTCAGAGTTTGTTTAAATGAAAAATAATATTCTATTTCTAAAGTATGTCCATGTAAGATTAAAACATAATATCATATGGTTATATGAATCTATAATTAATGTCATATTCATAATTTTGAATAGTCCTAGCTAAAATAATCTTGTTATACCACACACGAAGTAAGGAAATGTTACCGTACTTTGTAGATTACTCATGGAGTTGAACATGTCTGTGAAAATTTGTGAATAACATAGTTTAAATATGCAGACCATGAGGAACTTCTGAGAATTACTCGATTTTTCGCTTCCCTCTTTACTAGAGAAAGACAGTACCAAAAATCTTACTGAAACTTTAGAAATACTATGATGTTCTTCCAAATCTCCTTCTAAAATCTATTTCTGTCAGCCCTTCTATACTTCCTTGCCTTGCTTTCTCCAGAGTTTTCTCATAGATTAATCCAACATGGATGTTCCTAAATTTCTATCCAGCTATTAAATTAATACCTGCCAAGACATTGATAGCACTAATACTATACTTTTCCTCCACTGTTCTCCTTCCAAACTTATTAAGGCACAAGTTTAAGTGAGATTTCCTGGTTTCTAGATTTGCAATTACTAGAACTTCCTCTGAGGAATTAAATATATTACAATATAAATGTGTTGAATCAATGTATTGTACACATTAAACTTACATAATGTTGTATGATAAATATATCTCAATTTTAAAAAGACATCAAAATTTAAATATGTGCAGTTGATCTATATTGATTATACATCAATTAAAAGTGCAGACAAAAATATGATGCATTTTAATTACAAAATAAGATGCATATGTGCTCACATAAAACCAGTTTGATCATACAAAAATGACTGGACATTTTACTGAATCTTTTACCCTGAGGAAGTATTTCGTTATGCTTTTGTCTAATATAAAAGCATTTTCTTAGTCTCACCACTGTAGAGATAAACAAAGTAGCAAATTAACTATTCTGTCTAAAAATGCCCTTGTTTTCTTCTAAACAATTTTCTTTAGTGATTGGACCCTTTTTTCGCAGTAGTATTTTGATTTTTTCCTCTAAACCATAGTTCCCTTGTTCATTCAAGAATACAATGTACCAGGGCACATGAAGTCCCTAGAAAGATCTGTAACTTTAGATCATTTACCTGATTTTGTCCAAATCCTGGAGGACAATAGATCACCTGTTCTAATTCAGTGATTCTCACTGCTAATCTGAGGATAAGAACCAAACTGAATTTATATGTATCACCTGGAAAGGTTTGTTAAAATTATCAGTACTTGATCCACATCCTTGTAAAAGCTTATTTTGTCTGGGATGGGGAATCTTTATTTTAAAAAATAACTTCCTGGGCTGATACTTAATGCATGGCCAGTCTTGGGAACCACTGGCCATTTTCAAACATTAGGGCTTCTTTACAAGCAATGAGTAAGAACTAGAAAAATCTTGATAACTAGATTTGCATTAATTTATAGGCTCAAAGAGATGCATTTCTTCAAAGGAGAGCCTCAGCTGTGATTAACAAATTAGATAAGATAGCCTGTCAGAGATCATAAAGAGACCTAAGCTTCCTTAGCAACAGAAGGAACAGGTGAAGATGAACACTTGCTAAGAAGCCCGGGCAAGAATAAAATGAAGTGGAAAAGAGTAAATGCTTTTTTCTCTTACCTCCTGATAGAAGGATATAAAATATAACAATACATTTAGACTATAATTGTAGAAATTTAGGGTGATGAGACAATTTTAACCCTGTGCCAATATTCCCTAAAAATAAATAGTATCCTGAAATAGCTACATAATATATGTGAAACACACTTATGTCTTATTTTGGCATGAATTATTTAGATGATCACTGCAATGCTCTACTTCATTTAGCCTGAATTAAGTATGGTTTCAATCTTAGGCTAAACATTAGGGGATTACTTTTGCAGCCAAAACAAATGACTTTGTCCTGCATGTCATTCCCAACCCCTTTCATCCTCCCCCGAGACTCGTTATGTCCCAAATTATATTTTAGGGATACTATTAGGATCTTTGTATCCAAAATGCCCTCTCCATCATTGGAGAATGATTTGAATTTAATGACAGACAGGCTAGCATTTCTTTCCTCAGACAATTTCCATACTACAATCAATCAAGAAGACCAGGGGTTTCCATTTTGCTAACATGTTTGACTAGATATATTGAATACCTTCCTATTGTAAAACACCTAAAATACTGGATGAAAATACTGAAAAACAAATATTATAAATGTAGAGCTGAACTTTCAGTAAAGAAAATGTCTATGGTTCAGATTGATGATGAGATGGAACACTGAGTGGTAAATTTATGAGCTGATGTTGCAGCTTTACTGGCAGGGAACAAGAAATTAATTTAGTAGCTTGGTTCCAGTGTCCACATCAGAATAGAAGATGAAGTAGGGATGCTGGTAGTGAGTTACAACTGAGTCTTCCCTGTAAAGCTGGGATCCACAAAGTGATCAATCTTCAATGAAGTGATGGAATTAAAAACAATCCTCCCACTGGCACAGTAAGATAATCCAAAAACTTTTTTATTGTGACTTTTAGTCTCTAGATGGAGAGTAAAAAAATATCCCCCTTAGAATTTGAAAGCTTATGTGGAGCAGAGGCTCTCTATATATCACATGCTCCAGAACTATCTTCAATTTCAGCTCCAGTGGTGGTAGACACTTTCCATGCATTTAGCAGACTTCCCATCTCAAGTTACTGCCCTCCACCCCAGCTTTTTCTGAAGCCCATAGCACCTGTTGAACAATCCTTGGTCAATGGAAGATGGGAACTAGGAAAAACATTTCTCAACTCCCTCCCTTCAAAGGTAAGATTCTGAGGAACACCCCACATTGTGTCCCAGAAGACCCTCAGGAAGTTTGAGCCCCGCTTACCTCCAGATATGACTATAGCACAATAGCATGCCCTTTATTTGTATTACATCCTTCCTTGCCTTACTGTCTTTACTCTCTCATTCTGACTTCTTGGGATCAACTCCCACATATGAGATGTATACACAAGTCATTGTATCAAGTAATGCTTTCAGAGAAATACAAATTAAGACAATGGAATTTTTACCACATGTAAATTTGGGGTTCAAATTTATATAACCCATATGATCTGCGAATTCTCAAGCTACAAGTATCAATGCCAAGTTATACTCAGATCAGTGAATTCCTGCATGCACCTGACAATAACAAATGCAAACACTCTGGTGGTGAACACTTTCAAGCCAAACCACCTGTTGTCGTTTCAGATAAAGCCCCTCTAAAATGAGTTCAAAATACTAAATCACAAAGCATGAGAAGAAATAATCCATTCAAAGCAGTATGAAGAACTAAAGATTGTATTCTTTAACTGTTGCCTAGTGGCTTAAGCTACACAAATCTCATTATCTTATAGTTTCTTTGGGTTACAAACTCAGTGCTCAGATAGGATGGGTTGTCTCTGCTTCCATGTTGTTTGTGGTATCAGCTGGAAGACTTGAGGGCTGACTAGCTGGAACTGGCTGAAGACTTATGTCTTAGTCTGTTCTGGCTACTACAAAAAAATGCCATATACTGGGTGGTTTATAAATAAAAGAATTTATTTTTTAAAGTTCTGGAGGCTAGGAAGTTGAAGATCATGGTACCAACATATTTGGTGTTTGGCGAGGACTCATTTCCCGGACTGTGCCTTCTCCCTGTATCCTCTCATGGTGGATGGGGCAAGGGATCTCTGTGAGGCTTCTTTTACAAAAGCACAAATCCCATTCATGAGGGTTTCATTGTCATGACCTAATCACCTCCCAAAGTCATCACCTTGGGCGTTAGGTTTTTAACATATGGGGTTGGGGAGGACACAAATGTTCAGACCAAAGCAACTTGATTGGGGCTAAAAGAGCTGCCTTCAAGGTGGGTAACACAGCTGGCAAATTGGTGCTCCTGTTGATAGGAAGTTTCAGCTCTTCTCCATATGTTCTTCTCTACAGGGCTGCTTGAGTGTCCTCACAATGTGGTAGCCAGCTGTCCCAGAAGGAGCAGGCTAAGAGACCAAGGAGGAGGCTGTTATATCTTTAATGACCTAACCTCATAAATCACACACTGTCACTTCTGCAATATCCTACTGGTTACACTGGTCAGTCCTATTAAATGTGGGAGGGGATTACACAGGGTGTGAATACCAGGTGGCAATGATTATTGGGGAAATCTTGGAGGTTGGTTACCACAGAGACTGTGGTAGATTTGTATTATGCTAAATTAACTAAATTCAAATTATGCTTCCCAGAATCCCCTCCCAGCATAGTTCTGTGTTAGTGAAGGCCATGAGAGAGATTTTGTATGGATTTGGAAGGGTGAAGCGAAGCGAGAAGTATGTTCTTGTTCTTTTCAGAAAGTCAGTGCTGGGCACAGGGCGTGTTGCCACTCATGCAGGTTGTTGTTACTCTGCTGTCTTGCCTAGTTGAAGTGGGATAGTAGCTGGGCCTACAGGGATGCCACTCCTGCCAGATTCCTCCTTTCAGCCTCTGACTTCTGAATGAGGTGTGTTTTAGCTGATATCAGTGTCTTCTGCAGATCAGCCCACCTTTGAGGTTGGGGACTTGGAAGCAGTGAAAACCTGACCTGAATTCCCATCCATCCTGATTGATTCCGGCTTATTCTTACAGGTATGAGGTAGTCATTGCTTCCCCCGTTTCACACCCATCTTTTCTTCCTCACTACTTGTCCTGATAACTTCTGGCTTGGCACCAGATGCAGAAACGGCAGCCTCACAGTGATTATTTAAACAGCTTTCACAAATATATATGGGCAAATCCCTATAATAAATCCCCTATTACACACAAATCTGGCAGTGCTGCTTCTTAGATCAAACTCTGACTGACACAGAGACTATAAAATAAGTAGTTTTAAACTGAATGTAGCAGGAAAGAAGAAGTCAATTACTATAAAAGATAAGATGGCAAAAAAAAGCAGATATATTTGGAAAGAGGCCAAGTAGAAGTTATAAAAATGAAAAATATATTAAGTAAAGAAAAACCTTCCAGCATATGGGTTTAATAGTTATATATACTCTCTGAACAGGATATAGGAGGCTGTAACAAAATTCCAAATAAATAGTAGTTCAAATAAGATAGATATTTATTCCTGTTTCTTAAATGCAAGTAATACAGGGCTCCTGTGGCTGATAAGGCATTTCCATATTGTCAGCAAACCAGATTTCCTTTTGTAACATTCTCAGTGAGCTTTTATATCTGTGTCCAGCATGGCTACTCCACATCTTGCCATCACATCTGCACTCCACTGTACCTGAGTGACAAAGAAGAATAGGGGGGCCTGCGTTTTTCATTTTAAGACTGTGATCCAGAAGTTGTACACATCAATTTTACTTATATCCCATTGATCTGGCCATAGGTAGTTTCAATGGAGCCTGGAAAAGGGTAGGTTGATGGACAATTACCCATTTAAAAATTGGGTTACTACAAAGGAGAATGTGGATATTGAGAAAACAAATTGTAGTTTCTGACACAATGGTTAAAAAGCAGGTAAGACACTTCCCAAGAGAACATTAACAGAGACAAAGAGTTGAAGATTTTATGTAGACTAAAGCAATTTTGAGAGATAAAAAAGGTGGGAAAAAAGGTGATAAATTAAAATAGGATAGATACAATGGAGAAAGGATAGTAACTATTAATTTTTTAAAGTTGATAAATAGTATGAATCCTAAGATTCAAGAAGCACACTGAATCTGGAGCGAGATAAAACAAAATTACACATAGATATATTGTAGTAATACCATACATTAAAAAGATCTTTAAAATCAACATAAATAACCCACAAGGAAAAAGAATCTATATAGATTCTTCATAAAAATCTACATTTCAATGCATTGCTGTGCTTAAAGGGAAATAAGTGAATCTTTAAGCACCCCTTGAATAAATAACCTAGTAAACATGCAAAAAATGACCTGAATCCTGAGAAAGAGTCAAGGAGCAGTACACTGCCTTTGAGACACAAAAGGGAAATGTAGACAGGGCTAGTCTGAGACAAACGCTGCTATCAGCATTGTGTTCTAAGACTAAGCCTGAGGGAGCCGATCTTGGGAACCAGGCATTATGTTAGTAAGCCTGGTCCCAGTTCTTACACCACCAAACTCCTCGGAGAAATAATTTCATATACCTCCTGGAGAAAAATTGATCCTAGAATACCCAAAGATTGAGATTAAATAAATCAAACCACAGTGAATGAGATGCCAGAAACAACAAATATCTCATTTAGATTCCTAAGGGCTTCAGGTATTGGAGTGATCAGAAGTGGAATGTAGAATGACCATATATAAAATGTTTAAGCAAATAATATGTGAGGTCACAAAATCAGTAAACTACAAAATGTTACCAAGAATGAGCAGATACAGAACTCTGCTCTAGTCAGGATAAATAACAGGGACTGGAGTTTTCCTAATATTATAAACATCTAGAAAACTTAGAAAATGTATTAGTCAAATGCTTTCAGATATAGGATAATGGGCAACATAGGATTGTAGTCCAAGGGAAAAGGAAACAAACAAGGTGAGCCCCATGATCTGCCTGGAAGTATTTTCCAAACTGTGCCACAAGAGGATGAGCCCTCACGTGATCTCACTGAGTTGCAGAGATCAGAGTAAGGGGAGGCTGAGGTACCTGGAGTGTGGAATGTGTAAGGCAAATTACCAAAGAGAAGGAAATACCTGGAGGAGGAGCTCCAGGAGCACACACAGGGGACTCCTTTTGTCTGTTGCTAAACACTAAGTTGCACATGCATGGAAGAAAATCAGTAAGCTGGGAGCTTTAAGGTGAATAATTCTTAGAGCTCAAACAAGGCTGGGAAATGTTTGCTTTCCAACCTTCCAGAACATTCAGAGGGGTTATGCCTTAGTACATGAGTTAAAGTAATCCTTAGGTAAAGAATCCTCTAAAACTACCCTAAAAAGCTTAAAAGTATCAAGCTGACCCTAAGCCTAAATCTAACCTGGTGCAAAAAAAAAAAAGGCAGCTAGAGAAAAATGACACATTATTTACTGAGCAGTCAAAATAAGAATATTAGCACATTTCTCATCTGAAACATTAACATCCAGAGAACAATGAAACTATATTTTTAATAAATTAAAATCTCAGCAGGACTTTTGTAGAAATTGACAAGCTGATTCTAAAATTTCTATGGAATGCAAACAACTTAGAATAGTCAAAGTGACTTTAAAAATGAAGAGCAATGTTGAAGAACACACAGTTCCTGATTTTAAGATGTATGATAGGTGACAGTGATAAAGGGAATAGAGTATTGGCATAAAGACAAATATTTAAATTAATAGAACAGAATCTAATCCAGCAATTTATGCATAAATATGTAGTCAGTTGGTTTTTATCAAACTTGCCAATGCATTTTAAGGGAGGGGTGGTGGTAAATGGTGCTGGAACAACTAAATATCAATAAAGAAAAAAATTAATCTCTCTCTTACACTACAAAAATAAGGGCTTCCAAGTTAGTGAAACTTAGGCATTCAATGGGTTGGGGCATCATGGAACATCTACAAGGTAAAGGACAAATTATTACTTATTGCACTGCTCATCACAGGAAGGAAGCACATATTAGGTAGTCCTTTTTGGATACAGGAAGCAGCATATTCCACATCTGAGGATGCTGTTCCAACTCATATTTTAGATGTTACAAATGTTCACATTCATCAGTGCACATTAACTATGGAAGAAGTATTAAAGTACTAAAAAAACCCTTAGGTCACAGAGTGACTTGCTCAGTTGACAGCAACCTGAAAATGTTGGCATGATGGGCATGTGAAAATGGGTACCACAGTGCTGTGAAGGAGTCTATGCATGATTTTAGCAGTATACACTCCCTCTCTCCAACACCAGTGTATCTATTGCCACTGCATGATGTCCAGACATACAGAGACAATCACTGAGCCCTCTAATAGCACCACTCTGCAGGGAGAACAATCAGTCACATGGTAGAAAAATGGCATGGCCATTTAATGTTTCCAATGAGGTGCTTAGACATGAGACCATACATGTCATTTTCTAGGATTTGTAATTATTCTAACGCAACAACCTAATATGGTTTTGTGTTCTCAAAAGGTAGAATACATGAGTCTGAAAATCAAGATATTAAAATAGGAATAACTCAACATCACCCCAGTTACTTAATTAGGGTGTTTGAGCTTTCCAGACCCATAATTCTGGACTCTATGGGTATAGAAGTTCTGACTGACAATGGTAGAATGCATTGGCCCTGGGATGAACTTAAGCTAGCTAAGAAGCCTGGGATGAACTCAGGCTTCTTCCTGAGTACTTCAGGCAATTTTTTTCCAAGAGGCAAAGTGAGAAGTCACCATACTGGAGACACTAGTTGATCTAAACTTCAGGAAGAGGTAGAGCTCTTGTTCAAGATGAGAGCAGAGAGGAATGTGTTTAACACTAGGTGATCCACTTGGGTGTCTCTTACTGCCCAATGTTGAGAATAAATGTAATAATACAGCAATCAATGCTTGAGATGGTATAGTGACCAGGACTACAGAAGTCTCATGAATGAAGGTCTGAGTCATCCAAAACTAGGTCATAGAGACCAACAGAGATGCTATCTAAGACTGAAGGGAATGGAAATCAATAGTTAAGGAATGTCTTTCAGCTTTGGCTGCTATAATGCGATATCATAGACTGGGTGGCTTGAATAACAAACATTTATTTCTCACAGTTCTGGAAGCTGGGAAGTCCACGACCAAGGTGCTGGCAGATTCAGTTCCTGGTGAGGCCCCTCGTCTGCAGACAGCTGTCTTCTTGCTATGTCCTCACAAGATGAAGGTAGGACCTAATGGAGAGAGAGAGAGCACAACAGGGCTCTGTTTGCTTTTCCTCTTCTTATAAGGACACTAATCCCATTATGGAGGCCCTACCCTCATTACCTTATCTAAACTTAATTATCTCCCAAAGGCCCCACCTCCAAATAACATCACATTGGGGCTAGGGCTTCAACATATGAATTTTAGGGAGACAAAAACATTCAGTCCATAATAAGGAGGGTGATGCTGAGTATCAGTTGCAGCTTCAAGATGTGCTGCACAATTGGTAGCTGTGGTTCCTTCTCTCATGAGTTTCCAACAGAAAACAAAAACAAGCACACCAGAATCAGGGAGAAGCTGCTGCTCCCCACACATATGTAGAAGTGGATTCGAGTAGAATTTAAAAGTGGACATTTTAAATTCCAAAGTGGACTTGTGCTTCAACACCCATTTACTAAACTAATTATTATTCTGTGGGCTCTTGGAGTGCTGCTCACTTGAAGTTCTTCCCCCTTCCCTGAAACACAATTGTGGATGCCAGGGTATAAAGTCCTGGCCCAGTCACATCATCTTAGAAGAACTCTAAAATGTCATCTGGAACTCTCTGTGGGGTTGACTGAAGCCTTTTTTGTAAAGAATCAGAGAACCCAACTTCTTTGTCTTTTAATTCTTTCCCTTCTCCTGAATGAGTTAATTCCAAGAACACTGCCTAATCAACCTCCTGTGCTAAATTTCACTGTAGTCTGCATTCCAGGGATCATGACCTGCAACATCAAAAGCCTGATGTTGCAACAAATTCTTTCAACAAAGCAACAAATTCTTTCTTTGAAATAATTAATCAAAGTGATATACCTCAAGCAAGACTGATCAACAAATCCAGAAAGCACAAATTTTAAATATCAGGAATGGAAAGAGGACATAACTGTAGATCCTGAAGATGTGAAACGTATAATAAGAAGATATTATCAATGACTTTATCCCAATAAGAATTTAAATTTCAATGAAAAAGACATATTTCTTGAAGAGCACAATTTAGCAAAACAGATATTAGAAGAAATAGAACCATGAAAAACTTTGCTAAAAAATTTGAAAGCAGAAAAAATGAAAAAAATACGTAGACAAATACAACTTTACAAATTTTACAAAGAATAATTGAAATGCCTTTAAGTAATAGATGCAGAATTTAAAGCTCTTCCCATAAAGAAAATAAGAGATTCAATGGTTTTATGGTAAAGTCTACCAAAATGTTAAGGAATAAATCATTTAAATTCTATACAATACTCCAGTGGCTAAAAAATGAAAGAATACCTTCCAACTCTTTTTTGAGTCCATCCAGTATAATATTGATATAAATATCAGATGATAATATGAAAAAACAACATGGCAAACGTATTAGAAGAGAAGATCCTAAACAAAATATAGAAAAATCTAATTAGCAGAGAACCAAAACAATGGTAGTATAGTTTAATATTAGAAAATCAATTACTATTATTAACATTATAAAAACAGATTAAAGAGAAATATCACTTAGTAGCTGAAGAAAATGCAGTGATAAATCCTTAACCTGATAAACAATAACTAACAATTACAGTAATATGACTCCTAATGGTGAAATGTTAGAAACATTTCCTTTAATACCACAAATATGACAATGATGCAGAATGTCTCTACTTCAAATTAACATGGTGATAGAGGTCCTAATCTCTGTAGAGATATAATAAAAAGAAACAAAAAACGAAAGTCTTTGTGGGGAAGAAAACATGAACCATACATTATAAAATTCTCTATATATAATTCTTATATTATTGTCACAGTTATATAATTGCTTAGTCCTCTTCTGTCACTCTTACTTCTGTCGATCTGGAAACTTGCGTATAAGTAGAAGGGCCATGATTAGGGTGACGCAAGTGAGGCGCTCACCTCAGCCCAAAATGTAAGGGAGAACCAAAAAATTCTGGCAGTTAAGAAAATAATATTTTAATGTAATATTTTAAAACTAAAAGTTAATGCCAGAAAAACTATGGTGAACACAATTATAAATAAAGATGGACTACTGTTTGTTTACGACCCTGTGCTGTGCAAAAGGAATAGTTGTTTCTAATGAGCCCCTGAGTTCCAGGCAGGGCTGCAATTCTGTCACATCACATGAAGTGGATTAATGAGGGTGGACAATAGCATAGGAACAATTGGGCAATGTAGGACTTTAGTTATAAATGTTTTATTATAGAGCTTTTATTAACTTTTCTCCATTGGTTCAACAAATGGAATTTGTTGATATTTTGGATAAGTGCATATTGGAGAGCACACTTTTCCTTTTGCCTCAGGATCAGACATGGCTCCTCATGGCGCTGGTGAAGAGCTTTATTCTTTTCGTGGTTTCTGGGTTTTCCCAGTCCTGATATACCTCCGTGGTCCCTTCCTTATATTATCATGGCCTAGATTTACTGGACTTTATTCCTTCCTCAACACTGTCCCTCTGCAGTGGCCTTTGGGGTCTCCTTTCCCCACCCTGACTTTGAGTACAGAGGGGCAGATCCTAGGGAATTATAAAGTAGGCAAAGATGTTTTTGTAGTACTTCAGATTTCCATTTTTTATCACTTTACTTCCTAATTATGCCCCTTTCCCTCTCATTGACACTCATGTTTTTCATGGTATTTTTTCCTTTTTATCATCTCTAAACATTCAAGGGATTTGTGGAATAAACTCATTCACTCTGAAATATAAAAGACTGAAATCAGCTGAGTGAGCGTCCTCTACGTATTCTGCACAGAGTTTCTGTTTTACAAAAATCAAAGTTTTGCTAACTAAAATAAAACACTAAATATTAAATCTCAAGTATCAACCAGTGGGTGAACAAGTGGAGCCTTACTATAGCCCCTTAAAATTTTGTAACAATTACCCCTTCTTGAACTATGCATAAAGCCATTTTTAAAATATAACACACTAAAAACACATAATAACTTTTCCCAAAAGGCTGTAAACGAGGAAAAATTCTTTTCCCTTCTACCCCCCCTCCATGTTCTCCTGCTATGGTCCAGTAATTATACTGACCAAAGAAAGATTAACAAGAGAAAAACAAAAAGAAGTTTATTAGCCTGTGCATCATGCATAGACATGAGAATACCCAGAGGCGAGTAACTCCAAGGGATGGTTAGAACTTGGGCTTACTAGCACCTTACGAAAAGAACAAAAAATTTCTAGAGAAGTAGAAAGACAAAGGAAAAGCACTTTGAGCTTCTAGGGTGGCAAATTGTGGGAAGACAAATATATGGAAAAGGAAAACTAATGGTGGATAAGAGCTAGTTTTAGCCAGGTTTGTTATGGAGATTCTACTGTTGTGGTCTCCATGTTGATGGAGTCTAAAGTTGTCCCTGGTAATTAACTTCTGTCCTTCCTGATAGAGATGGGAGGGGAGACACTCTTGCAAATTTATGTCCTACTTTTAGGCATATAGGTGTAGTGTAAAGAGCTTTTCTGTACCTGCTTCTTCTTAATTGCCTTCAGCTCAAAATAATCCTTATGCCGAAGTGGCATAGTTTGGCATGACATATTCAGCTATTCTACAAGGCCAAGAGTTTTATTCACAAAAATAATACATCTGCATGTGGACATTAAGGAGACCACTTCTAAGAAAATTAAAATTTTGAAGTCTTAATTAAATCCAAAATAAGCAATGTGTGCCAACACTACAAAAGACTTCAAAAGTCTCTTCATCTGCCAAATGTTTCCCAATTTGAGTATGAATTTTACTTCTCTCATGAATGCCATGTTATACAGCCTGCAACCTGCATGATTGTCATTGAAAACTAGAAGGAATATAGAGTGTTAGGTGTTATGTGCAAATATTATGAACAGTACAAAAACTAGACTTTACTGAACCATATTCCAGCAACTAAATCCCTAGAATTTAATTATTGGATTTATAATTTAGATAAGTTTGTTTTTCATTTGGTGACTTTGGGGAAGGGAATTTGGGTAGAGATAATAGCTAGCATTTTCTAAGCACTTACTATGTGCCAGGCATGATTCTAGGCTGTTAATATGGGTTATCTCATTTACTCCTCACAATAGTCTTATTTAATCTTCTTTTGCATATTTTTCATATGAGGAAACTGGGAGATATACATAGATTATGGAACTTGCCCAAGTTCACACAGCTAGTACATAAAGGGAAGCCAGTGAGATATACATGCTGAGCTGGGAGAAAGGCTTGACATATCACATTTATAACATACTCTTCTGAATCTTTTACTCACCATCACCAACTCATAGTTTATAATTATTCTCTCTCTCTCCCTCTCTTATTAACTCATCAATTTTCCATGACTTGCAAAGCAGAACTTTAAAAATCACATAATAACCATCTGCAGCCCTTTAAAAAGTATTGAATATATTTATATGTTACATAAACACCAGTAAAATGAGTACCTAAAAGAATTATGCAAACCCCTGATCAATCCAAAGGGATTCTATATCCACTCCCTGTTCCAGCTTAGATGCTGTATCAGGCTATTTAAGTGTGAAGAAAAAAAATTCCTGCTCCCCTTTTCCATTAAGCAGAGCTAACAATGGGCAAAATCAAGACAAAACAAAACAGCTCATTAAAGCAACAATAACAGCTGAACTTTTTGCTTTTAATTTTTTGTATGCATTGGGTCTTCGTTGCTAGGCGTGGGGCTTTCTCAAGTTGTGGCGAGTGGGGGTTACTCTTTGTTGGGGGGCGCAGGATTCTCAGTGCAGTGGCTTCTGTTGCAGAGCATGGGCTCTAGGTGCTTGGGCTTCAGTAGTTGTCACTCACCGGCTGGCTCTAGAGTGCACGCTCAGTAGTTGTGGCACCTGGGCTTAGTTGCTTCGTGGCATGTGGGATCTTCCAGGACCAGGGATCGAATCCGTGTCCCCTGCATTGGCAGGCAGATTCCCAACCACTGCGCCACCAGGGAAGTCCCAACAACTGAAAATTTTAAAACAGCATTCTTTCAAAGTTCTTCCTTCTACTTTTACAAAAATATTCACCCAAACAACATGCTTAATCAGAGAAAATTGTGCAAAATATAACGCATTAAATAACACGTGTTGTCCATTATTATGAAATGAAAGAAGCATCAAAGGCACAATATTCATAAAACATCTAAAATCTATAACCCACTAAAATTCAGGCTACCAGCAAAATACTACAACAGCTTCAAATATCAGGCAGCTTCAGGTGTATGATTTGAAACTGATAATGCATAATTTCCAAAGAGCTCTAGGTAGGTAAACAGTGGTGATGCAATGAGTTATTTGTGCCAGGCATTTATTTCTTTGCTCTCTGATTTTTTCCAGCTCCCCAGAGGTTAGGAGTCTATCACCTGCTGCTCCTCAGCTGCTGAGATCAGACTATAACACAGATGGAGTGCCTATGTTCTCAAGGCTGCTGCTTCACGGTGATAAGGCTGCACTGGAGAAGTGCTCAGCTTTTCCTCCCTCTGAACGAGCCTGAACAGCCATCAATAATAAACAGTAACTTCTCAACTGTTATGTTGAACAACACTGCCTTGCACACACAGGTGAAATTTGATAAAAGGGAGTTATTTAAATCACTTGAAATGCCTATAGCTTCATTATTTCTAGTCCTTGTGTTATCTCTTTCCTTATTTTTTTCTTCTTTCTCTCCTCCTTTCCCCTAATCTATTGCCAAAATGCAATGATTTAAAAACTCAGTGGAAATATTGGGTCACATTTCTCTACCAGTTGTTTGCCTTGAATATTTTTGGTGAGCTATTCTTTAGCCACCTTGTCATTCTGCTGTTATTCACAGCATTATCTCTAAGTATGAGAACATTGCAAAAATCTACTATGCCCATTCAGAAACATGTATTATGTCTAGTTTTGACCTTGCAATTAAAATAGGCTACCTTCCAGAAGTCAAAGAGAGATAGCTGCAATCCCTAGCATTACACAAAATTATACAGTTCTTAATTTTATCAAACGACAGATCATTTTCTCTAAAACTCCAAAATTTGCAAATACAAACTGTTCACCCACCTTCCTGCCACTGGAGAGTTGTAGAAAGAGTCAGATTATACCACTAAATAGTACTTCATATAATTCACCAGGTTAATCAAATATCATTATTGACAACAGCTTTCTTCCTGTGAAGCAGAAATATGCTTAGCTTACAATCAGAGATAAATTATTGCTGAATATTACCAATGTATTATTTTTTGTGTGTGTGTGGTACGTGGGCCTCTCACTGCTGTGGCCTCTCCCGTTGCGGAGCACAGGTTCCGGACGTGCAGGCCCAGTGGCCATGGCTCACGGCCCCAGCCGCTCCGCGGCACGTGGGATCCTCCCGGACCGGGGCACGAACCCGCGTCCCCTGCATCGGCAGGCGGACTCTCCACCACTGTGCCACCAGGGAAGCCCACCAATGTATTTTTATTCTTTCCTTCCTGACAGGTCCTTGAGTACCTTTGGTGGCTAATTTCCACCCCCACCCCACCCCCCGCCCAACCCTAGCTACTCTGGTGATTCTTGGGTAATAAGTTGAGAAGATTTTCACCTGATGCCTCCACGCTTCTGCAGGTTATTGGGAACGCTGAGCAAAAACGTACCTTACGGTATAGGAACAATGATCAGAAATTCACTGTCACAGGATTTTTAACCAGTGAACTGATTAAGTATGCATTGCCTGAGTTAATATTATGTATTTTAAATCCACAGAGTTTCATAGGTGTTTTTCCTATTATTTCCTTAACTTCTCTTATAGTGGTAGAGCCCTATCTTTGATTGTTGATATGGTATTTTGATTCCTCCATTAAGCCCGAAGTAAACTGCTTCTTACTAAAAACCAAACATTGGAAAAACAGTTAAATGTGACCCATCAAAGACTGAACTACCTGTTCACATTCTGTCAAGCAAGCAAGGTAATTTATTATTATTTTTTTTGCGGTACGCGGGCCTCTCATTGCTGTGGCCTCTCCCGTTGCGGAGCACAGGCTCCGGACGTGCAGGCTCAGCGGCCGTGGCTCACGGGCCCCGCTGCTCTGCGGCATGTGGGATCTTCCCGGACCGGGTCACGAACCCATGTCCCCTGCATTGGCAAGCGGACTCTCAACCACTGCACCACCAGGGAAGCCCAAGCAAGGTAATTTAATTGGAACTTTGTTTTGTTTTGCTTTTTTAGTTATGCGTATATTGATTTACTTATACTTTTAAGCCACTCTGCCAAATGTAAATTACAGTTAATATTTATTATAACTTAAACATTATTATTAATTTATTAGAATTATTTTCAAGCATTTGTATATTCATATATGTGTATATATACAATTTTAACTTTAGCTTAATTATAAGATGTTAAGTAACTTGTAATTCTTAGGAGGAAATTATGTTCCAGATGAACACATTTCTAATTTTATATGAAATCCAGTTAGAAAATAGCACTGTAATTCCCTTTTAGCAGGCCAAATCTTCTACTGAAAACCCAATGCTAGGCTACAACCTCAAATTTCAGTGCTTTTCTACAATTTTTGCAAGTTAGTCTTACTGGAGTCAGGTTTTCCTCTGTGAAGCAATATTTTAGCCTAGGCATCTTTAGCCTTTCCCCAAGATGTTCATTGTTTCACTCCTTGGGATGGTGGAAACCACCAGGCTCCTCCAGTCTGTAATGTCTTTCCCGCTTGACATTCTCCCAGTGGATGTCCCAGTTAATAAACACCAGCAGCACAGGTTATGACAGTAGTTGCCAGCAGTATCCTCTCTGATCCAGTGTTTCCTCTTTCCTCTACTAACTGGAATCTTTGGGAACAACAGTTCTAAGAAAATCTCCTTACTTCCTATGATCTCTTGGTAGCTAGCCAGCTCATGATTGCTCTCTTAACTTCATATTAAAGATCCACGTTAGGCACGATTTTACATGCATTTAACGTCTTCTAGTGCAATGTTATCAAAGGGAGTATCTGTAAGGGGGTATATGTGAGATATTTTCTGTGAAGTTAGGAAGCACAGTCTGTAAGACTGTCCTCGCTTCTAATACCAATTGCAAGCTTGGGGTTTCCCAATATCACTCTCGGATTTGATAAATCACTAGAAGGACCCAAAGAACTTACCAGAAACTGTATTATTCAAGTATGGTTTATTACAGGGTAATGATGGAGATTAAAATCAGACAAGGGGAGACATACATAGGGAAGAATCAGGGACGGTTTCAAAAGTGAAGCTTTCATTTTCCTTAGGATGCATTATGCTTCTGGCCTCAACATGTGACATCATTCACAGAATATTGGAAACCAGAGAAGCACATCTGAGCATGTGTCCAGGGTTATTATTGGGGCTCCATGTTTGACTTTCCACATGGCTGGCCTTTAGTCTCCAGCTCATTGGAGATAGAGTGGGGATATCTAAAGTATATCGTATATGGCCCAAAGTTCTCATCATAATTCACACTGTTAGACATCCAGTGGTAAAGACCTCCAGGTAAATAAAGACATGCTTATCATGGAGGATGTCCTAAGGTCCTAGAGATCATCTCCCATTGCCCAGCATCTGGGTAAGGTTAAATACTTTATTATACAGTTTTCAAACACAATCTGGCAATATAGTTTTAAGAAATTGAATTTTTAGATATTGTAGCTACTTTAACCACAAAAATGCATTGTTTGACAAATTTCAGGACATGAAAAAAAACTTCTTTTAATGATTTAGTTAAAGCCATCCAAACCCACAGGGCTTAATGTCTGCTTCTACCATATTTATGTGAAGTATGTGAAGCATACAAAATGTGGTCATTGAAAGGGGACATTTGACCTCATACAATATAATGAATCTGATATATGGTACAGTGGGGTGGTAAGTATGATGATAAATTTCTTTTAATGCCATCCCTTCCAACATTTGGCTGCCAGCAAGAATGCATCACACTTGAGGGAGAGTTCCGTGAGTACAAGAAAAAACATGAAGAAATGATTGAATGCTAACCACAAATTCCATCCTCTCTGACCCCAGGTATTTAAACATAGGCAGTTCTTTTAAGCTATTCTCAGTACTTTTTCTCATATTGAAAGTGTTACTGGGGGACCTTCAAGATGGCAGAGGAGTAAGACATGGAGATCACCTTCCTCCCAACAAATACATCAAAAATACATCTACATGTGCAACAGCTCCTACAGAACACCTACTGAACGCTGGCAGAAGACCTCAGACTTCCCAAAAGGCATGAAACTCCACATGTACCTGGGTAGGGCAAAAGAAAAAAGAAAAAACACGGACAAAAGAGTAGTGACAGGACCTGCACCTCTGGGAGGGAGCTATCAGGGAGGAAAAGTTTCCACACACTAGGAAGCCCCTTCACTGGTGGAAAAGGGGGATGGGCAGGGGCAACGTCACGCTGGCCTCTGCCGCCGGAGGCTTGCCCTGCACTCCGTACCCCTCCCTCCCCCCGGCCTGAGTGAGCAAGAGCCCCCTAATCAGCTGCTATTTTAACCCCGTCCTGTCTGGGCAAAGAACAGATGCCCTCAGGTGACCTACAGGCAGAGGCAGGGCCAAATCCAATGCTAAACCCGAGGAGCTGTGTGAACAAAGAAGAGAAAGGGAAATTTCTCCCAGCAGCCTCAGGAGCAGCGGATTAAATCTGCACCATCAACTTGATGTACCCTGCAGCTGTGGAATACCTGAATAGACAATGAATCATCCCAAAATTTAGGCGGTGGACTTCAGGAGCAACTGTAGCCTTGGGGTTTGCTTTCCACATCTAATTTGTTTACAGTTTTATGTTTATTTTAGTTTAGTATTTAGAGCTTATTATCACTGGTAGATTTGCTTATTGATTTGGTTGTTTTCTTTTTTTAAAAAAAATATATATTTTTTCCTTTTCTCCTTTTGTAAGTGTGTATGTGTATGCTTCCTTGTGTGATTTTGTCTCTATAGCTTTGCTTTTTGTCCTAGGGTTCTGTCTGTCCGTTTTTTTATTTTATTTTTCAGTATAGTTTTTAGCACTTGTTATCATTGGTGGATTTGATTTTTCGTTTGGTTGCTCTTGTCTTTCTTTTTTTTATTACTTAAAATTTTTTTTTATTTTTAATAATTTTTTTTACTTTAATAACTATTTTATTTTATTCTTTCTTTCTTTCTTTCTTTCTTTCTTTCTTTCTTTCTTTCTTTCTTTCTTTCTTTCTTTCTTTCTGTCCTTCCTTCCTTCTATCGTTCATTCTTCTTTTCTTTTTTCCCTTTTTTTCTGAGCTGAGTGGCTGACAGGGTTTGGTGCTCTGGCTGGGTTTCAGGCCTGAGCCTCTCAAGTGGGAGAGACAAGTTCAGAACTGGCACAAAAACAGAAATATAGATGAATGGAACAGGATAGAAAGCTCAGAGATAAACCCATGCACATATTGTCACCTTATGTTTGATAAAGGAGGCAAGAATATACAATGGAGAAAACACAGCCTCTTCAATAAGTGGTGCTGGGGAAACTGGACAGCTACATGTAAAAGAATGAAATTAGAACACTCCCTAACACCATACAGAGAAATAAATTCAAAATGGAGTAAAGACCTAAATGTAAGGCCTGATTCTATAAAAATCTTAGAGGAAAACATAGGCAGAACACTCTATGACATAAATCACAGCAAGATCCTTTTTGACCCACCTCCTAGAGAAATGGAAAAACACCCAAAAATAAACAAATGGGAACTAATGAAACTTAAAAGCTTTTGCACAGCAAAGGAAACCATAAACAAGATGAAAAGACAACCCTCAGAATGGGAGAAAATATTTGCAAATGAAGCAACTGACAAAGGATTAATCTCCAAAATTTACAAAATTCAGCTCATGCAGCTGAATATCAAAAAAACAAACAATCCAATCCAAAAATGGGCAGAAGACCTAAATAGACATTTCTTCAAAGAAGATATACAGATTACCAACAAACACATGAGAGGAGGCTCAACATCCCTAATCATTAGAGAAATGCAAATCAAAACTACAATGAGGTATCACCTCACACATGTCAGAATGGTCATCATCAAAAAATCTATAAACAATAAATGCTGGAGAGGGTGTGGAGAAAAGGGAACATTCTTGCACTGTTGGTGGGAATGTAAATTGATACAGCCACTATGGAGAACAGTATGGAGGTTGCTTAAAAAACTAAAAATAGAGCTACCATACGACCCAGCAATCCCACTACTGGGCATATACCCTGAGAAAACCATAATTCAAAAAGAGTCATGTACCACCATGTTCATTGCAACACTATTTACAATAACCAGGACATGGAAGCAGCCTAAGTGCCCATCGACAGATGAATGGATAAAGAAGATGTGACACATATATACAATGGAATATTGCTCAGCCAGAAAAAGAAACAAAATTGAGTTATTTGCTGTGAGGTGGATGGACCTAGAGACTGTCATACAGAGTGAAGTAAGTCAGAAAGAGAAAAACAAATACCGTATGGTAACACACATATATGGAATCATTAAAAAAAAAAATGGTTCTGAAGAACCTAGGAGCAGGACATGAATAAAGACGCAGATGTAGAGAATGTACTTGAAGACACGGGGGGGGGGGAGGGGGATGTGTTACTGGGACGAAGTGAGAGAGTGGCATGGACATATATATACTACCAAATGTAAAGTAGATACATTTGCTTGTTGCACAAAAACCAATAAAAAGGCAAGTTTGTGGAAAGATAAGTTTGCTTTATTTCAGATGCCAGCAACCTGGGTGGGGGGACGGCAGCCTTCTGTCCAAAAGCTGACTCCCCACCTGACAATCAGTGGGGAAGAGCTTTTATAGATGGAGGGAGGGGCTACATGTAGAAACAGCACTGTCAGTTCTGATGGTTCCCTTGGAATTAGTCATGCAGTGGTCTGATCAGCAACATCTTGATTGTTTTAGGTAAAGGTAGTCTTTAGTTCCAGGGTCAGTTTGTTCCCATTTCTTTGAGGCCAGTTCTCAGAATTGTGGCAGCTTATGTCACGGCTACAGTCTGGTCATCATGTAGTTAATTTCTTCCACCTGGTGGGGGTTTCAGTATCTGTAGGACAGCTCACAGGATAGGCTCAGAATATTATCGATAATCCTTGAGGAGGAAGTAAAGGTCCTTGACTTTGCTTAATGACTATACTATTGTTTTGTCTCAAGTTTGACTGTTTTCTTTTGTTTCTGCATTTTCTCACTTCTCTGATGAAACTTATTGTTTGGCTAAAGTTTTTTTTCACAGACAAAAGGCAGGCTGAAGCAAGGGGGGGCAGGAAGGACCATAGAGCCCTGGTCCATTTCAAAAGCATTTTCAAACTGAAGAATCTGTGCTATTAATAAAAATACATAAAAATGTATGTGGGATGTTGTACAGCAAATTTCTGAAGGCAAATGATCTCAGTATAAAACCTGTGTGTGTGTGTGTGTGTGTGTGTGTGTGTGTGTGTGTGAGAGAGAGAGAGAGAGAGAGAGATTTCTTTTTGATCAGTAATTTCACCTTATTTAATAAAGAAGTTAAAACCTATTTTATTAAATCATATCAAAAGCTATATCTCCAATGACAGTCAACTCATCTTTATACTCAGAAGAAATTATATAAAATTAAAATATAAAACATAAAATTAAAATCTTTTATATCTATAATTTTCAAATTGTATTTTGGCTATCAGATATATTAGTTTTAGCAATAGATAATTGTTTCTTTCATTAAATATATAAGAAAACATGATCAATGTATAACAAAGTAAACTTATTTCTAATTTTTATTCCGATTATTACTTAATTATTCTGAAAGCCAAAAATATATGTATCCACACAAGTTTATCAAAGAAATACTATGTATTTTATCATGCTCCTTGCCTCATAAATGACAAATTCTAGCTACACACATTGCATAGCCATATTACAACTAAATAATGGGAAATAGCATATTGATATATTATGTAATTTTTATAATTTAAAATAAACTCATCATGTCAAAAGTACAACATTTCAATCTTGAGTGCACAGCATGTACTAATTTGTCTTTCAAGATGTTTGTCACTATTTGTTTCTCAATCTTTTTAATAATATTCCTTGAAACATATTTATGCAAAATGATAAATGAAATAGGACTTTATGTGACAAAGAGAAAGAATTGGATGTTTGGCTTGAAAATGAGAATTGGCTTTGCTAATTTGGTTGTATTCTGGACATTTTTTTTCATAAATTGAATGAACTTAATCTGCAGCTCCAAAATATCTGATAAATACATGTTTAAAGTTCAAGCTAAGAACATATAAAAACATTAAATTAATAAAATTATAACAGAATTCAAATATCTTCATAACTCCAACTCTATATCTGTCAAGATTCAGCAGATGACACACTAAAATTAGAATTTTTTTTTTTTTTTTTTTGTGGTACGTGAGCCTGTGGTACACAGGCTCCGGACGCACAGGCTCAGTGACCATGACGCACAGGCTCAGTGACCATGGCTCACGGGCCCAGCTGCTCTGTGGAATGTGGGATCTTCCCGGACTGGGGCATGAACCTGTGTCCCCTGCATCAGCAGGCGGACTCTCAACCACTGCGCCACCAGGGAAGCCCTAAAATTAGAATTTTTGAAGACAGTTTATTTACAAAGGGGAATGGTGGAGTTATAGAGGAACCACAAGCAGTGAAATGAGAACTAGGGCCAAGCAGCAGTGAAACTGTCACCACCACTTAGCCACAAGGAAAAGGGAAGGGAAGGGAGGGCTTATTGAACCCTGGAAGGAGAGTCAATCTTGTAGACAAGGCTGCTTGGAAATGAGCACTGCCTTTTGTTTAGGGACACAGCCAGTCTGAGGCAGTCTTGAAGCAGAAGGATTCAGGAGAATAAAGACGCTGATTTCGCTCCCTTCTCTCCTTCAGATAATCTGCTAAGTCTTCCTTTAGCTGAAGCCAGAGAGAAATTTAGAAGGCTTGGAAGCCCACTGACTTCTTGATGCAAGTCAGCATACCAGAGCAGAGAGCAGGGCAGAGAAGGAAAGAGAAAGAATTTGGAGGGGCACATAAAACTTATCATCTAATAGAAGCCTTTTCTTATTATATCAAGTTAAACAAGATGCACCAAAGAGAAAGAATAACAGGTACAATTAATTATCATTTACAAAGTTTTGCTAAAGCATTTTTGGGGATCCCTTCTGTATTAATGAAGGATATTCAGAGAAACAATCTATAGGATATATGTATATATAGATATATAGAAAGAGATTTCTTACGGGGGATTGGTTCACATGATTATGGAGGCTGAGAAGTCTTTTGATCTGCTGTCTGCAAGCTGGAGTTCCAGGAAAGCTGGTGGTGTAGTTCTATTTCAAATCTCAAGGCCCGAGAACCAGGGAAGCCAATGGTGTAAATCCCATGTTGAGTCGGAAGCCCTGAGAACTAGGACACCCGATGTTTGAGGGCAGGAAAAGATGGATGTCCAGCTCAAGCAAAGAGCAAATTTGCCCTTTCTCTGACTTTTTGGTTGCATCTAGGCCCTCCACTGATTGGATGATGTCCACCTGAATTGGTGAAGGCAGTCTTCTTAGTCTATCAAGTCAAATGCTAATGTCTTCGTTTGTTAATCAGCTGAAATTGCTTATTAGGCCTATTTTTCTTTAATTGTCTTGAGTTTATCAGTAAGTGAGCAGTAATATAATATGCTAGTATTGATGATTCTGATTGCTTCTTTCCAGTAGTAGTGAGTCTCCTCTTCTCCCTTTTTGTGAAATTCCACTGGCAGGAACTTCCACTAGAAAACTGAAAAATGTTAGGGACAACATGCTTCAGATTTTATTTGGAATGCCTCTAGTGCTTCACACTTCAGAATGCCATCGAGTATTGGTTTCATATCGATACAGTTTAGTCGAAACTTTGTTTGTGTTGTTGTTTCTGGTTGTCGATATTGTTTTACTGGTTATTCTCCAACTGCTAACTCACCCAATCTGCATGGCTAATGGATTTAACCAAATGCCTTTATGGCATAAATTATAATCATTTTATGATGATTTTAAACTTAGGTTGATTGTAATGATGTATTAGGGATCTCCAGAGAAACACAATGAATAGCATATGCATAGATATATATAAAAGAAGGTTTATTATGGGAATTGGCTTACATAATTATGAAGACCAAGAAGCCCAGGATCCACCATCTGCAACCTGGTGGACCAGGAAATCCTGTGGTGCAATTCAGTTCAAACCTGAAGGCCTAAGAACCAGGAGAATTAATAGTGTAAATCCCAATCCTAGTCTTAATGCCCTAGAACCAGGAGAGCAGTACCAGAGGGCAGGTGAAGATGGATGTCTCGGCTCAAGTAAAAAGAGCAAATTCACCTTTCCTCTACCTTTTTGTTCTATTCAGGCCCTCATCAAATTGGATTATGCCCACCTGCATTGGGCAGGGTACTCTTCTTTATTCAGTCTATCAATTCAAATTTATTCTCGTCTGGGAATACTCTCACAGACACACTGAGAGATGATGTTTTATCAGCTACCTGGTCATCCCTTACCTTAGTCAAGTTGATCATAAAATTAAGTATCACACCCCCCTCAAATAAAAACAATGAATGATGCTAATTACTGGGTTAAAAATTTTTCTAATTCAGGTTACTTCATGTTCTTTGCTTTCCACAAATCTAAACCATAACCTAATCAACTGGTTTATAATTAATAATAATTTGTGATAATAGACTTTTATGTTATTTGGCATGTAATTCTGAAGGATTTCAAAGAACTGAGTGATGTTAAAATAAAACCTCTTTCATTCCTATCCGCTTTACAGATAAACAAGTTTCTTTACTGCTTCAAGTAATAAAATGAAAACTGTCAGTAGGTTGACTATAAACTGTCATATTCCAGCAATAACACATGTATCCATGGATAAGTTTAGTAATTAAAAAATAACTTTATTAATCTCATTGAGATATGCATGTTGAATGAATTATTTTTATCTTAAAATTACTTAAATTAGTAGTATGTTTGTGCTAAGATCAATTACTTACTACTAATAATTATAATGCAAGTCAATCTAGAAGAAAAACAATTTAATAAAGCCTTGTATAACAAAATATAAAATTTATTATATATACATATTTTGTGACAGAATTAAGATGGGTTGTTTAATAAAAGATTTAAGCATAAAATGATATTGTGTTATCATGTAACTTAATGATGGAGTGAAATGGAAATATGAGTTCAAGATGAAAAAAATAAAAGTAAAGGATTTCTGAATGTTATAGAAGAATTTGTTTATGTATATTTTAAATGGTTGACAAGGATTTCAAATTATTGTGCTCAGGAAAAATAAAAATTAGGGATGAGATGTCTCCCCTGAAAGGATTTATCCCAGGCTTTCTTACAGAGTGCTGAGGATCTGGTAATTTATATCTGTTTACTGAATTCCCTTTGTTGTCTTTGATTACCTATGCTTAGAAGAAAACTTCCACCACAATATTTGGCATACCTTCTAAAAATTTACCTGTGTTTTGTTTGTGTTTCTGAAGTCTTAGTGCTTATCATTTTAATCCTTTTGATTGTTTGTTTTGGTTATGGTATGAGGAACAGATATAAAAGATGTTATTTCTCCAAATTTATACTCAGTTATCCCAACACTGGGATAACTGAACAAATATCATAACCTTCAATGCTTCATCAAATCCTACATTTTCTTGTGAATTTGTTTCTGTACTCTCTGTTTTGTTCCAATGATTTCTTTGTCCTGTGCTGTGACTTAACCTTTTATTTACAATATCTTTATAGAACACTTTAAAGTTTAGCTGGTAGAAATACCCATTAGAATTTTTCTTCAAAATTTATGTATTTACTCTTCCAGATTAACTTTAGAATCATTTTTTCAACTTAAAAAAATTACCTTGGGATTGCTATTGGCATTACATTAAATTTACTGTCACTGATTTGGTTTCTCTCTCTTGGCTCAGTGTAACTATTAGCCACTATTGGAAATAAGTTCCTTGGCTTCTCAACTTAGAGCTAGCTACTGTGAGCAGCAGCTATATCTCAAATTATTACAGGGAATATGAACCAACTGGGCTTGTGGTTTTCACTGCTCTGTGTTGGGGGAGTGATAATTGAAATCATGGATTATTTTGTCTAACCATGATGTTTTCATGTCTATCTTTTGAAATTGGAAGTTTGCAAAGTTTTTTGCTGATTCTCAGATCAGCTGTTTATTGAAGTCTTCCCAGCACTTCCAATTTGAAGTTCAGGAACTCTATAAAGTTTATATTCTAGGGAAAGCCATCTATCCAGGTTTTACCGGGTGATAGAAGCTTAATTGTACTGTATTTATGTAGGCTGGAAGAGAAGTGAACTCTTTTACACAGTGATTCTTTTGTCCAGGAATGTGATCTCTCTCTACTTATTCAGGCCATGTTTGATATTTCTTAAGTAAAGATTTATTATTTCTTTATAAAAGTCTTGCTGATTAATTTTGAGTTTGTTTTATTCTGATTTATTTTATTTGTATTGTGAATAAAATACTTTTACATTACCTTTTTAAAAAGCTGGCTATATCTGATAATACTATAGACCCATGGTATAGAGCAAGGATATGGTATAGACTATGTGTGTTTTGTCTTGCATCTTGATGAGTTTTCTCATAAGTTTAGTTACTATGTTAGTTAATGTACCTATTTATTATTAATGATAACAGTGATTATTATCATTTGTGTTAACTTTCTATTATTCAGATGACTAAATTCTCTAATTTTATTACTATATTTATTGGAAGAATAATGTGGATAATAATTGATGATTTGGGGCTTTTTTTCTTTGTTCATTCTTAATAAGGAGTTTCTTATTGATTCCTGATAGTCTTTAATAGATTAAATGCAATTTCTCCTAGTCTTAGTTTGTCACATGATTATTATTTTTTTAAAATCAAGAATGTATACTTATTGTTTCCAATTCCTTTTTAGTATCTAAAGCAGTTTTTATATATTTTTATCTTTTAATGTAATATTAAATTAGGTTAATAGATATCTAGTTCTAAAACATTCTCGAATTTTACCCCATAATTTTCACTTTCATCTTTGCATATTTCTTTTATTTTGATTTGATATATTGTTATTGTTACTTCAAACACTGAATATTTAGTTTATTTATTTTTCAATCTTTCTTATTTTCCCATAAGACATTTAAGACATTTTCTTCTGAAAAATTTCAGCTGTATCACATATTATTTTATATGTTTTATTCCCAGTTTCAGTCAATTCTAATAGTATATAATATGTTTAGATTTCCTATTTAAACAAAACAATATTTAGAAACAAAAAAAATTTTTGATTTTCTATCTTCCTTCTTTCTCTCTTTCCCTCCCTTCCTTTTTTCCTTCCTTCCTTTCTACCTTCCTTCCTTCCTTCCTTCCTCCCTATCAATTCCACTGATTTCACTAATACTACTTTCCAAAACTGAAAAGTATGTGCTTTGTATTTTTATGTTTGGCTTTATTATGTCATTGCATTTTTAACAGCACACTCAAAACATTGCTGTATTGACAAACACTGTGGCTTACTCAGTCAATAGCTAAACTCCAGTCTTGCTTGCTAACAAAACTTTAACTTTTTTTTTAACATCTTTATTGGAGTATAATTGCCTTACAATGGTGTGTTAGTTTCTGCTTTATAACAAAGTGAATCAGTTATACATATACATATGTCCCCATATCTCTTCCCTCTTGCGTCTCCCTCCCTCCCACCCTCCCTATCCCACCCCTCTAGGTGGTCACAAAGCACCAAGCGGATCTCCCTGTGCTATGCGGCTGCTTCCCACTAGCTATCGGTTTTACATTTGGTAGTGTATATGTGTACATGCCACTGAACTTTGTTTTGACATGAATGTTCCTAGTCTGAGAAGATTAATTATCATTGGTCTTGATCATTCAAACCAATCTTCTTTACCGGGACAGATCCTTGCTTTCACAACTGTCCTTGTAATTACAGGTGGGCACGTGACATAGTTCTGTCCAATGAGTTGTAATCGGAGGTCTCCTGTGGGAGTACTGGGGAAAAAAAATTGATATCTTGGGGAAAACAAGAAAATTGCAGGAATATTGTAGAAGGAACAGGTGTTCCACACTTTTCTTTATAACAGGCTTTCTGAATTTTAGCTATGTTCATGGCTGCTTGAAATAAAGCTAACATGTACCAAATTTTCTTGATGCTAGTTGCTGTCAGGTCATTAAGTTCTGACCAAAGATACGCAAATTCCGATAGTTTTTTTCTCTCCCTTTTCTCCTATTGTTGTCTAGAATGAAAATAAGATGGCTCTGGTTAAAGCAATCCTATACTATAAGGTGAATTGGGGATGGAAGTGATACAATAGTGGTGCAACAAGATAGACTCTAGATCTCCAATTCTGTGGAGCATCTTTCTGGCCACAGACCATGTATTTGAACTTTTACATAATAAATAATTAAATTTCCATGTTTTTGACCCTCATTTTATTTTGGGGTTTCCTGTCCCTTAAATCCAAACTTAAACTAACACTGATGTTGATTCAGATTCTTGATTTTCAAGTCACATAATGGAAAGAGTAACTGCTTAATTTCAGGTTCTCATTAGGTAAAATAATAAATATTTTCTTGCTTCTTTGTTGGTTTTTCTATTACTTGCAGACAAATCATTCACCATGATTAAAAATTAAAGCTTCACAGATATATCCATAGACCTCGATAATTAGTATCATCTATATTAACAAGTTTTCTATGTGAGAAAAAGAACTGTGCCAATAACTTATTAGGTTTGATTCTGCTGGGATACATTTTGAAGAAACATTATACTTACTGACCTACATTGCTGATTTTCATAGGCAAAGCTTTTAAAGAGAATAATCCTCCTTACAAGATAGTATTTAAACTTCCATATTTCATAGCTGTATTACATATTTTTCAGCACGATAGGATAATCTCTATTTAATTTTGTACTTGACTTCATGCATGTATGTGCATATTTATTATTTTTTTGAATTCTAATATGCAAAATTCTATTTCCAGTCAGTTATGTCCTTTGTCAGATACAAAGCTCTTAATTTTTCTCTTTCAAACAGCTATGTATAAATGGCATAAATAAATGCTGTGATCCAAATGCAGAGCATTCTTTCGAGCTACTGTATATTATGAAGATTATGACTAGTGGGTTGAGTTTAGAAAGTTAACATGTGTAAAGTTAATCCTTAATTTCATAAGGAATATTCTGGGGGCAATAAGTGTCATGAGGAAGACAATTATTCAGAAAAGTAGAGGGCTGCTTCCTTTTCAGCTGATTTGGTTTTCAAGATCACTCTGTGTCTTTAAACTGCCAGCCTTACCACTGCTTGGATATCTTGGAGCTGCGTAAATGAACAAGTCAACTCTTTCACTGCCTTGAGCATTGCTGAAGGATATTCAAGCTATTTGCTGATCTCTAGCTATGTTTTAACCAAACTTTATTTTATAAGGAGTCCCTTGGCTCACCTATGAGGCATTTTTATGCCTCCTTTGATTGATGCTTCCAGCCATAGACCTTAGTGATTTGGTAATATTTTAAATCCCTGCCTAAGTTGTTTCACTATTAGATAACCAGTGTGGAGAGCTGCCGGAATATTTGTATTCCTTTCTTTGTGGCCAAGAATTGATTTAGTGGTTCCTGAGAGAATTTTATTGTTTGATGGCCCTCCCCATTCTGATGTCTGCTTTCTGTGGTTTCACAGAGAACTTATTACCTTTGAAGTTAGGCCTCCTCTACCTATCCTTCTTATCATACTACCTCCAATTTTTTTTTCTCGGAACATGGAATTAAAAGTCAACCACACTTGATTTGGAAACTAAGCCCTACTAGTATTTGTTTTAGGCCAGGATACTGACTGCTGACCCACAAGTTCTATAAAATGCACATTGGGATACGTAAATAAAGTTGTGATGTAACAGTGCCAGTGCTAGGCACATAGTAAATACTTTAAGTTCAGTTTCTCTACTTTCCTTTCACCCATATTGAAGTTATAATTAGTCCTCTTGTATTGAAGGATAATTCATGAGAGATTTTTAATAACAAATATAGTTTTTATTCAACATTTATTATCTATACTAATATTTAATAAAGTATTTGTTTCTCTTCCCTTTATTTCTGAATTTCCTGCTTGCTAACTCAGAACTTTCCTGATTATTTGGACAATTATATATATTTTAAACTAGAAATGCATTGCTGGAATACAGTAATATCAATTCATTACATTGGGATGGTTATATTTATTTTCGAATTTATTGAATATCTATTTTGATGATAAAACCACCTATCAGTACTTTTAAAAAATCAATTTGAAGTTTTCAAGCTTGTATTCAAGGTGATTGTATCTTAAAATGCAGATAATATTTTATATTAAGGTTATGTCAAGAATATTGTTTTGCTTCCCTTAAGCTTCAAATAGCTGTTTATATAAAGTCCAGTAAATGGACCCTTCATTATTTCAATGAATTGCACTAGTTTTCTATTACTCTGAGGATTAGGCTTAAGCAATAAATCTTTGTATTCAACATGACTTCTTATGCCCTCACAGTTACCTTAATCTCACCTGGACTTTCGTAGTTATACTTTAAAATTCATAAACTTTTAGTTCTGTAGCAATATTGTTCTAGTTTTACATGTAGGGAAATATTCCTCATAATTCTTGTGGGAATCAGAATATTCTCTTAGCAGTTCGCCATGTATGCTACCTCAGCTACTACTGTACATTGGATTCATCACTTGAGGCTTAATAAATCCAGAACCTAGAAATTTTATATCTTTCTGAGAAATCCTGATGGTGGGCATCTCAATAGTTTTAGAGAAATTAAAAGTAAAAAACTTCTAGGAATAAGAGAAATGAATCGCAAATATTAAAAAAATTTAAAACATCTTTCATTAGTCATTGTTCAAAGAGACTATTGAAGGAAATAGTCCATTAGAAATAAAATTTGTGATGAGGACTTCTGCTTCCATTTTGGATATAGAAAGAGTTGCAAGAGAATGTTCCTCCACCTTAGCAATAAGAACCTTAAAGTCATAGTTTCTTAAGCTTGTCAGAGATATGAGCATGCAAAGAAACCTACTGAATTATAAACCACAGAGTAATTAACTTGACCTAGAAGAGAAGTGATCCATGGCTACTTTTTTATCTGGTGAAACAGCAGGAGGAAGAAGAAGCCATCATAGCTGTGACTAAGGAGAAAAGAGATACTTTTAATAAGTTGTTAAAGACTGATAATGGGCTGGTATGACAGTTTAGAATCCCAGGGAGGCAGAGATAGAAAATTTGCAACCACCTACCAAATCTTTTCCACAAGCTTCGTTGAGCACTCATGAGAAAATTGTGAGCAGCACTGCAGAGCTGAGACAGATTCTACCTGGGATTCAGGTATGCAGAGAATGCTGAAGTCTGAGGGGAGGACAGTAGCACTGAGAAAACCCCTGTGCACTTCAGGTACTCATTGTGTGTTGGTGCGATGGGCCTGCTAAAACGTGAAGGCAGGGGAAGGATAACAGAGAAAGCCTCCAGCCCTCCACACCTTCTACTGAGTGGGGGGCAACATCTATTTATGCTTGGAGGAGAGCTGAGAGTAATCCTTCAGACATAGGTGCACAGAGATTCCTGAAGGCTGGGAACCATGCAGAAGAAGGAATAGACTCTCCACAGACACTCGGAGTCTTACAATGAGCATGAGGCAGAAGTCATGTGTGAGTGGGTGTGGGAAACAGAGATGAATTAACACTCTCCAAGGTGCATGAGAATGGGACCTACTGAAGTCTAAGGACAGGGAAACAATGCTGTAAGCATTCAGATCCCAAGTCTACTAAAAGAAAGGTTCTGAACTTACCTTCAAGTAATCTGAAACCTCAGTAAACTAAATCTAACAAAAGCAATAACAGATTCTAGACCAAGCTCAACTACAGTCAAGATTGATTCAGAAGAAGGGGCATGCTTTTTTCTAGACATAAATATAATTTATTTGTCTCTTTTTTTTTTTTTTTTTTTACAATTTTATGACATTTAAGAGAGATTTATTAGACAAGAAAAGAAGAAAGAAAATGAGACCTATCATCAACAATGAAGCAGTCAGGAGATGTTGGAATTATCAACCAGTGATTTAATAATAACCGAAATAGAAATTTTAAAGGGTCTCATGGAAAAGGCCAGCTGTTTCAAAGTAACTATGATAAATATGTTAAAAGATCTAGGGGAAAAGGCAGATAACAACAAGAATGAACAGATGGTATGTATCATCAGAGGGTTAGATATTATAAAAGAATAGTCAAATATAAATGCTAGAAATGAAAAATACAGTAACAGAAATGAAAAATTCTTCCTATGAGCTTATCAGCTGACTGGCCACAGCAGAGAAAAGAATCAGTGAAATCAGTGTTCTTAAATAGTCAAAGAAAGTTTCCAAATTTAAATAGCAAAAGTCAAAAGAGTGAATAAAAGAGAACGGAGCTTGCAAGATTTATAGGACCATATAAAATGGTCTAACACATATATTTGGAGCCCAAGAAGGAGAAGTAAGAATCTAGCAGAGGGGGAGGAGCTTCAAGATGGAGGAAGAGTCAGATCCGGAGATCACCTTCCTCTCCACAAATACATCTACATGTGGAACAGCTCCTATAGAACACCTACTGAACGCTGGCAGAAGACCCCAGACCTCCCAAAAGGCAAGAAACTCCCCCACGTACCTGCGTAGGGCAAAAGAAAAAATAAAAAACAGAGACAAAAGAATAGGGACGGGACCTGCACCACTGGGAGGGAGCTGTGAAGGAGGATAGGTTTCCACACACTAGGAAGCCCCTTCGCGGGTGGAGACTGCGGGTGGCGGAGAGGGGAGCTTCGGCGCCGCGGAGGAAAGTGCAGCAACAGGGGTGCGGAGGGCAAAGCGGAGAGATTCCTGCACAGAGGATCAGGGCCTACCGGCACTCACCAGCCCGAAAGGCTTGTCTGCTCACCCGCCAGGGCGGGCGGGGCTGGGAGCTGAGGCTCGGGCTTCGGTCGGAGTGCAGGGAGAGGACCAGCGGCGAGAACGCAGCCTGAAGGGGCTAGTGCGCCACGGCTAGCCGGGAGGGAGTCCGGGAAAAAGTCTGGAGCTGCTGAAGAGGCAAGAGACTTTTTCTTCCCCCTTTGTTTCCGGGTGCACGAGGTGAGGGGATTAAGAGCGCTGCCTAAACAAGCTCCGGGGACGAGCGCAAGCCGCGTCTATCAGCGTAGACCCCAGAGATGGGCATGGGACGCTGAGGCTGCTGCTGCCGCCACCAAGAAGCCTGTGTGCAAGCACAGGTCACTATCCACACCTTCTCTTCCAGAGCCTGTGCAGCCCGCCACTGCCAGGGTCCCGTGATTCAGGGACGACTTCCCAGGGAGAACGCACAGCACACCTCAGGCTGATGCAACGTCACACCGGCCTGTGCCGCCGCAGGCTTGCCCCTCACTCCGTGCCCCTCCCTCCCCCCGCCTGAGTGAGCCAGAGCCCCCGAATCAGCGGCTCCTTTAACCCTGTCCTGTCTGAGCGAAGAACAGACGTGCTCAGGCGACCTACACGCAGAGGCAAGCCCAAATCCAAAGCGGAACCTCGGGAGCTGTGCGAACAAAGAAGAGAAAGGGAAATCTCTCCCAGCAGGCTCAGGAGCAGCAGATTAAATCTCCACAATCAACTTGATGTACCCTGTATCTATGGTCTACCTGAATAGACAACAAATCATCCCAAATTGAGGAGGTGGACTTTGGGAGCAAAGATATATATATGTTTTTCCCTTTTTCTCTTTTCGTGAGTGTGTATGTGTATGCTTCTGTTTGTGGTTTTGTCTGTATAGCTTTGCTTTTACCATTTGTCCTAGGGTTCTGTCCGTCCGTTGTTTTTACTTCAAAAATTTTTTTTCTTAATAATTATTTTTTATTTTAATAACTTTATTTTATTTTACTTTATTTTATCTTCTTCCTCTTCCTTCCTTCCTCTTTCTTTCTTTCTTTCTTTCTTTCTTCCTTTCTTCCTTTCTTTCTTTCTTTCCTTCTTTCTTTCTATTTTTTCTCCCGTTTATTCTGAGCCATGTGGATGAAAGTCTCTTGCTGCTCCAGCCAGTCTTCAGGGCTGTGCCTCTGAGGTGGGAGAGCCAACTTCAGGACACTGGTCCACAAGAAACCTCCCAGCTCCATGTAATGTCAAATGGAGAAAATTTCCCAGAGATCTCCATCTCAATGCCAAGACCCAGCTTCACTCAACGACCAGCAAGCTACAGTGCTGGACACCCTATGCCAAACAACTAGCAAGACAGGAACAAAACCCCATCCATTAGCAGAGAGGCTGTCTAAAAACATAATAAGGCCACAGACGCCCCAAAACACACCACCAGCTGTGGACCTGCCCACCAGAAAGGCAAGATCCAGCCTCATCCACCAGAACACAGGCACTAGTACCCTCCGTCAGGAAGCCTACACAACCCACTGAACCAACTGTAGCCACTGGAGACAGACACCAAAAACAACGGGAACGACAAACCTGCAGCCTGTGAAAAGGAGACCCAAAACACAGTAAGTTAAGCAAAACAAGAAGACAGAGAAACACACAGCAGATGAAGGAGCAAGGCAAAAACACACCAGACCTAACAAATGAAGAGGAAATAGGCAGCAGTCCACCTGAAAAAGAATTCAGAATAGTGAGAGTAAAGATGACACAAAATCTTGGAAATAGAATGGAGAAAATACAAGAAACATTTAACAAGGACCTAGAAGAACTAAAGAGCAAACAAACAATGATGAACAACACAATAAATGAAATTAAAAATTCTCTAGAAGGGATCAATAGCAGAATAACTGAGGCAGAAGAATGGATAAGTGACCTGGAAGATAAAATAGTGGAAATAACTCTTTATTCTGCAGAGCAGAATAAAGAAAAAAGAATGAAAAGAACTGAGGACAGTCTAGGAGACCTCTGGGACAACATGAAATGCACCAACATTCAACTTATAGGGGTCCCAGAAGAAGAAGAGAAAAAGAAAGGGACTGAGAAAATATTTGAAGAGGTTATAGTTGAAAACTTACCTAATATGGGAAAGGAAATAGTTAATCAAGTCCAGGAAGCACAGAGAGTCCCATACAGGATAAATCCAAGGAGAAACACGCCAAGACACATATTAAATATTAATCAAATCAGACTATCAAAAATTAAATGCAAAGAAAACATATTAAAAGCAACAAGGGAAAAACAACAAATAACACACAAGGGAATCCCCATAAGGTTAACAGCTGATCTTTCAGTAGAAACTCTACAAGCCAGAAGGGAGTGGCAGGACGTATTTAAAGTGAAGTTGGAGAAAAACCTACAACCAAGATTACTGTACCCTGCAAGGGTCTCATTCAGATTTTATAGAGAAATTAAAACCTTTACAGAGAAGCAAAAGCTAAGATAATTCCACACCACCAAACCAGCTTTACAACAAATGCTAAAGCAACTTCTCTAGGCAGGAAACACAAGAGAAAGAAAAGACCTACAATAACAAACCCAAAACAATTAAGAAAATGGGAATAGGAACATATATATTGATAATTACCTTAAATATAAATGGATTAAATGCTCCCACCAAAAGACATAGACTGGCTGAATGGATATGAAAACAAGACCTGTATATATGCTGTCTACAAGAGACCCACTTCAGACCTAGGGACACACACAGACTGAAAGTGAGAGGATGGAAAAAGATATTCCATGCAAATGGAAACCAAAAGATAGCTGGAGTAGCAATTCTCATATCAGACAAAATAAACTTTAAAATAAAGACTATTAGAAGAGACAAGGACAATCCATAATGATCAAGGGATCGATCCAAGAAGATATAAAAATTGTAAATATTTATGCACCCAACATAGGAGAACCTCAATACATAAGGCAAATACTAACAGCCATAACAGGGGAAATTGACAGTAACACAATCATAGTAGGGGACTTTAACACCCCACTTTCATCAATGGACAGATCATCCAAAATGAAAATAAATAAGGAAACACAAGCTTTAGATGATACATTAAGCAAGATGGACTTAATTGATATTTATAGGACATTCCATCCAAAAACAACAGAATATACATTCTTCTCAAGTGCTCAGGGAACATTCTCTAGGATCATATTTTGGTTCACAAATCAAGCCTTGGCAAATTTGAGAAAATTGAAATCGTATCAAGTATCTTTTCCGACCACAACGCTATGAGACTGGATATCAATTATAGGAAGAAATCTGTAAAAAATACAAGCAGATGGAGGCTAAACAATACACCACTTAATAACCAAGAGATCACTGCAGAAATCAAAGAGGAAATCAAAAAATACCTAGAAACAAATGACAATGAAAACATGATGGCCCAAACCTTATGCGATGCAGCAAAAGCAGTTCTAAGAGGGAAGTTTATAGCAATACAATCCTACCTTAAGAAACAAGAACCATCTCAAACAACCTAACCTTACACCTAAAGCAATTAGAGAAAGAAGTACAAAAACCCCCCAAAGTTAGCAGAAGGAAAGAAATCATAAAGATCAGAAATAAAAAGAAATGATGGAAAGGATAGCAAAGATCAATAAAACTAAAAGCTGGTTCATTGAGAAGTTTAACAAAATTGATAAACCATTAGCCAGAGTTATCAAGAAAAAAAGGGAGAAGACTGTTATCAATAGAATTAGAGATGAAAAAGGAGAAGTAACAGCTGACAATACAGAAATACAAAGGATCATGAGAGATTACTACAAGCTGCATACATAGATTACTACAAGCTACATACAAGCTACTACAAGCTACATACAAGCTACTACAAGATTACTACAAGCAACTATATGGACAACTTGGAAGAAATGGACAAATTCTTGGAAATGCACAGCCTTCTGAGACTGAACCAGGAAGAAATAGAAAATATGAACAGACCAATCACAAGCAACGAATTTGAAACTGTGATTAAAAATCTTCCAACAAACAAAAGCCAGGACCAGATGGCTTGACAGGTGAATTCTATCAAACATTTAGAGAAGAGTTAACACCTATCCTTCTCAAACTCTTCCAAAATATATCAGAGGGAGGAGTACTCCCAAACTCATTGTATGAGGCCACCATCACTCTGATACCAAAACCAGACAAAGATATCACAAAGAAAGAAAACTACAGGCCAATATCACTGATGAACATAGATGCAAAAATCCTCAACAAAATACTAGCAAACAGAATCCAACAGCACATTAAAAGGATCATACACTATGATCAAGTGGGGTTTATCCCAGGAATGCAAGGCTTCTTCAATATACGCAAATAAATCAACGTGATACACCATATTAACAAACTGAAGGAGAAAAACCATATGATCATCTCAATAGATGCAAAGAAAGCTTTTGACAAAATTCAACACCGATTTATGATAAAAACCCTGCAGAGTGTAGGCATAGAAGGAAATTTCCTCAACATAATAAAGGCCATATATGACAAACCCACAGCCAGCATCATTCTCAATGGTGAAAAATTGAAAGCATTTCCACTAGGATCAGGAAAAAGACAAGGTTGCCCACTCTCACCACTATTATTCAACATAGTTCTGGAAATTTTAGCCAAAGCAAGCAGAGAAGAAAAAGAAATAAAAGGAATCCAAATCGGAAAAGAAGAAGTAAAGCTGTCACTGTTTGCAGGTGACATGATACTATACGTAGAGAATCCTAAAGTTGCTACCAGAAAACTAATAGAGCTAATCAATGAATTTGGTAAAGTAGCAGGATACAAAATTAATGCACAAAATACTCTGGCATTGCTATACACTAATGATGAAAAACCTGAAAGTGAAATTAAGAAAACACTCCCATTTACCATTGCAACAAAAAGAATAAAATATCTAGGAATTAACCTACCTAAGGAGACAAAAGACCTGTATACAGAAAATTATAAGACACTGATGAAAGAAATTAAAGATGATACAAATAGATGGAGAGATATACCATGTTCTTGGATGGGAAGAATCAACATTGTGAAAATGACTCTACTACCCAAAGCAATCTACAGATTCAATGCAATCCCTATCAAACTATCAAAGACATTTTTCACAGAACTGGAACAAAAAATTTCACAATTTGTGTTGAAACACAGAAGATCCCGAATACCCAAAGCAATCATGAGAAAGAAAAATGGAGCGGAGGAATCAGGCTCCCTGACTTCAGACTATACTACAAAGCTGTAGTAATCAAGACGTATGGAACTAGCTCAAAAACAGAAATATAGATGAATGGAACAGGATAGAAAGCGCAGAGATAAACCCATGCACATATGGTCACCTTATCTTTGATAAAGCAGACAAGACTATACAGTGGAGAAGAAACAGCCTCTTCAATAAGTGGTGTTGGGAAAATTGGACAGGTACATGTAAAAGAATGAAATTAGAACACTCCCTAACACCATACACAAAAATAAACTCAAAATGGATTAAAGATCTATACATAAGGCCAGACACTATCAAACTCTTAGAGGAAAACATAGGCAGAACACTCTATGACATAAATCACAGCAAGATCCTTTTTGACCCACCTCCTAGAGAAATGGAAATAAAAACAAAAATAACCAAATGGTACCTAATGAAACTTAAAAGCTTTTGCACAGCAAATGAAACCATAAATAAGACCAAAAGACAACGATCAGAATGGGAGAAAATATTTGCAAATGAAGCAACTGACAAAGATTTAATCTCCAAAATTTACAAGCAGCTCATGCAGCTCAATATCAGAAACACAAACAACCCAATTCAAAAATGGACAGAAGACGTAAATAGATATTTCTCCAAAGAAGATGTACAGATTGCCAACAAACACATGAAAGGATGTTCAGCATCATTAATCATTAGAGAAATGCAAATCAAAGCTACAATGCGATATCATCTTACATTGGTCACAATGGCCATCATCAAAAAATCTATAAACAATAAATGCTGGAGAGGGTTTGGAGAAAAGGGAACCCTCTTGCACTGTTGGTGGGAATGTAAATTGATACAGCCACTATGGAGAACAGTATGGAGCTTCCTTAAAAAACTAAAAATAGAGCTACCATACGACCCAGCAATCCCACTACTTGGCATATGCCCTGAGAAAACCATAATTCAAAAAGAGTCACGTACCACAATGCTCATTGCAGCTCTATTTACAATAGCCAGGACATAGAAGCAACCTAAGTGTCCAACGACAGATGGGTAAAGAAGATGTGGCACATATATACAATGGATATTACTCAGCCATAAAAAGAAACGAAATTGAGTTATTTGTAGTGAGGTGTATGGACCTAGAGACTGTCATACAGAGTGAATTAAGTCAAAAAGAGAAAAACAAATACCGTATGCTAACACATATATATGGAAGGTCATGAAGAACCTAGGAGCAAGAAGGGAATAAAGACACAGAACTACTAGAGAATGGACTTGAGGATATGGGGAGGGGGAAGGGTAAGCTGTGACAAAGTAAGAGAGTGGCATGGACATATATACACTACCAAATGTGAAATAGATAGCTAGTGGGAAGCAGCCGCATAGCACAAGGAGATCAGCTCAGCGCTTTTTGACCACCTAGAGGGGTGGGCTAGGGAGGGTGGGAGGGAGGCAGACACAAGAGGGAAGAAGTATGGGAACATATGTATATGTATAACTGATTCACTTTGTTATAAAGCAGAAACTAACACACCATTGTAAAGCAATTATAGTCCAATAAAGATGTTAAAAAAATCTAGCAGAAAAACTATTTAAGGGGATAATAGCAAAAATATTTGCAAAGTTGTTAATATATCAATTCAGAGGTTAAGCATAATATGTATGATGAAACTAGATATAGGCACATCATAGTCAAACTGTGGTAAACCAAAGGAAAGAAGAAAATAGTAAAAAGAGCTGTAGAGAAAAAAAAGGCATTACATACAGTGGAACAATATGAAGAGTAGTGCTGATTTCTTACCAGAAATTACTACCCCAAATGTTGGAATGGCATGCTTTTAGTGGTGGAAAATAAATATCATGCAGAAAGATTTCTATATTTAAAATAAAGTTGAAATAAATATATGTTCAGATAAGCAAAAGCTTAAAGAATTCATGTGATGCAAACCTGCAGTACAAGAAATGCTAAAAGAAGTTCTTCAGGCTATAGGAAATGAATGAAGAATACCAGAAAAAGCAAATATATAAGTAAATATATTTCTAAATATCTACATCTATGTCCATGTTTTCATATATATCAATATCTTTATCTCTTTAAATATCTTTTAGACTATTGATTTAAATAACAAGAGATTGTGAGATCTATAGCATATGTAGAATTAAATATATGATAAGGACACAAAGAACATGAGGTTGGTAATTTGAAGTACACTTTTGTAAGATTCTTGCATTGTTTATAAAGCAGTAGATTATTTTTGAAGGTAGACTTGATAAATTAAAAATGCATAAGGGAAACCACAAAATAAATAACACAGAGAGACATGACTAAAAAGTCAACAGAGGAGATAAAATGGAATACTAAAAATATCTATTCACTCTAGAGATGTCAAGAAAAGATGAACAGAGTAAGAGAGAGCAGACAGGCAAATGGAAAATACTATTTTAGTAGAATTAAACCCAAACATATCAATTATTAAATTAATAGTGTCATTTGATTTCACCAGAAAATTTACCCAAGACGGAGATAGAAGCTCAAAGTATTTACTCATGTAACACCTGTGAATAATAAAAGGGAGTCATCAGGAATATGTAAGAAAAGCCTTCATGTTGCCACTGTACGTCCAATACCAGTAAAGAAAATGGATTGTGTAAAAAGAGCTTCAGATTGTGAAGTATCATTTTCTTCACATCGTATCAAAGACACATGCAACATGCCATTGTTGATGATGTTGACCTTCATTGCCTGGCCAAAGTAGTGTTTGACAGGTTTCTCCACTACAAAGGCACTTCTTTACTCTTCCGTATTCTATTTTTTGAAAGCAAGTCACTGTTTGGTACAATGCACATTCAAGGGGTATGGCAAAGTTAAGCTCCACCTCCTTGAAGGAGGAATAGCTACATAAATTATTTGGAATTCTTAGGTAAAGTAGATTTATCTCTTCTCTCCCATTTATTTTTTTATTTATTTAACATCTTTATTGGAGTATAATTGCTTTACAATGCTGTGTTAGTTACTGCTATATAACAAAGTGAATCAGCTATATGTATACATATATCCCCATATCCCCTCCCTCTTGCGTCTCCCTCCCACCCTCCCTATCCCACCCCTCCAGGTGGACACAAAGCACTGAGCTGATCTCGAAGTGAGAGAGTGGCATGGACATATATACACTACCATTTATTTATTCATTCAGTTTTTTATATTAATATGGACTTATGGATATTTATTTTATACTTTGTGTTATAATTTAATACTATGTTATTTTATTGTTCAAATTTTCCCAGCTTTGGCTACTGGGAGCTCTTTCAGTTAGGCTCCTGTGTCCATTTGGCATTCACCAATCCTTCTGGTTTTTTTTTTTTTTTTTTTTTATCATTTCCTTACTTTCTAGCATTACAAGATGCTCCAGGTTCATTCTGTATGTTCCCTGCCCCACCCCTAGATTAAGCCATTTCTCTCAGGAACCCTGATACCATTTACTGGAGGATGGTTTTATAAACAAAGATCTGGGAGCTAGGTAAGCTCAATTTTCTGTCATTGTTGCTTTCAGGCCTTCTCAAATGACACAACTAGGAAATTCTATATGTATACTAATTTGCATGTGCACAGATATGTATAATTATCTATCTGTATATCTGTATCTATATCAAGCTAAATATGGATCCATAAAGCTGCCTCTGACTCTAATCCATTACCACATGTTTCATTCTAGTCCCCCTTCTCCTTGCTTACTTGTGACTCACTCTCTAATAGTGATAAGCTTAACTCACAGCATTCACCATTATTTACTTATTTGTTTAATAGTACTATACATATGCAGTCTTTTCAGACTTGTTAACCCATGCCCCTGTGAGAAACAGCTAGAGTACAGTGTTTAGTTCAGATGGAAAGAATTATCATTGGAAAAAATAGGTGCTATGATTTAAACAATTTTATCTGGACATACATTAAAAAACGATGTTTCTAAAGTTGGTAACATTTTAAAACTTTACATGGATTAAGTCAAACCCAATAAATCAAATAATCAAAAATTAGGAAATAATTCAAAATTTAGTTTGTAAAGACTCTTCCTTGCTGTACTATGAATGACAAAAGGCATAACTCTGGTATCAAGTTGCTCTAACTCAGGAGATAAAAGACACATAAAAAGAAAGGTTTGGTTAGTGGCATGTGATCAGTAAGGACTCCGTGATTTGTGTGCACAAGTGCTACTGGAGATAAGATAAATATTTTGAACTATGGTGTCTGAGAGATCATTAGTTAAAAATAAGTAGAATGATAATGTAAGGGTAAGAAGTCACAGGCTTCTTATCTTATTTCTTCCTTTTCTTTAAGCTTAGGAGCAAGGCTAACCATAATGGCATTCTTGATTTATTACAGGTTTTAGGTAATCTTAGGTCAATCTCTTAAACCTGAGATTGCCGAACTGTAGCCCTGAAACAAACCCAGGGAGCGGCAGATGTGTCCAGATATTACTCTCAACCATGGCAATGAATTGAGATTTTGAGATCCATTGCAACACAGTAATCCAGGAATCAGGAAGCCAGCAAGCCAAACTTTGTCTCATTATACAAAGATACTTTTCTTAGAGATTATAATGGAAATGTAGGCTTCGTTTATCAGAGAACCTAACATATATTCTTATTATGGGTTGATCTGACTCTCTTCAATTTGCAACAGACTCATGGAAAATGCACCATAATAGAAGACAGAAAAAATTATAATGTTAGCTCTTTCATTGACTACTTGTTTGAACTTCTGAAAGTCATTTTACCTCTGTGAGACTTAGTTTATTTTTCTGTAAAATAGAAAGTAACTCTCTCAGGGTGCTATAACTAAAATTTAAGTAAAATAAACAGGTGAAAGAAGGCACATGTTCAGTTTTTCAGGCGATCTCAAAAAAATGTTTCTTCACTGCAATTTAATTTAGGCAACTTTGTTGTATCTGTAATGCAAGCAAAATATATATGTGTTGTGCTTGGCAGTTTCTATTCACTTGTGATAAATATATATGTGATGCTATTTTTTGGATATAATCTTTAATATCTTTTAAATCAGTAATGTATATTTGTAAAATCTATTGATATTGGTAATATAGCTGCCATAAACAAAACTATAGCACTCTATATTTGGCACCAAATTATTAGAAAAAGATATTATTTTAATTTATTCTAATATTTACTGTCTCCAGGTAAAAATTTGATTTTATGGAGATAATATCTTAACTCAGAACAGTGTTTTTGGGCTTCCCTGGTGGCGCAGTGGTTGGGAGTCCTCCTGCCGATGCAAGGGACACGGGTTCGTGCCCCGGTCTGGGAAGATCCCACATGCCGCGGAGCGGCTGGGCCCGTGAGGCATGGCCGCTGAGCCTGCGCGTCCGGAGCCTGAAAAAAAAACAACAAAAAAACCCAGTGTTTTTATTTATGAAAACCTTAGTCATTGTGGCAGAGTAATATTGGGAGCTGGTATTTTCTGGAGAGAGATGCATTTCTGTAAATCACATGAGGGATGTAGTTGAGGATCAGAACTATAATAATCTTAGCTACATCATTAGCAGCATTATCTTCAAATGTACAGAATTTTTAAAAGAAAGTTTAGCATGTATCTTTTATTCCATACAAAATCTCACTCAAAAATCCAAAACAAACTTCCCAAAAATAGAAAACAGAAAAATGGGTAATGGATTTCCTTTTGCCACTCAGGCCAGTACTATCCATGCATGTAAAATCAGAGTTGAATTTTCTTGGTTTGAAACACCCCATCACCAATTTTCATACATTACACTAAGCTACGATAAGTCAAAACCTGCATTTGCAAGTCCAATGACTCTATGATCCTGTCAGCAGTGAACAATGCTGATTAAGGAGCCATATGTCATTTAGCGATTATTTCATGACACAGTGATAATTTCAAAGTTATTAATTCAACACAAGAAGGATTTTCATAAGAAGAACATATTTTTGAATACAGTTTTATTCTCCAGTCAAGTGCTCATTTATTGTTTTATTTTTCCCAAAAAATCTCATGGAACAAGTCAATATGTAAATAAGTCATTAGCTGAAGGGAAAGGGAAATAAAAAATCCCCAAACTCGGCACTAATAAGATTTCAGATGGGTTCCTAGTAATAAGCATGTGAAAATGATAGATATATTTCCTACTTCCTCCAGGGAGTTTCTATCTGACCTAGTTGCAGTTGTTGAGTGTATTTCCTACTAAGAGAGATCTCTTAAGATCTCTCTTAAGAGAGATTCGGAAAGCTTTGTAATTTCTAATGTACTTAAAAAGAAGCGAAATAACTCAGGTTGAAGAGGGTCAATCAAAACAGAACATTGGTTTTTATGAGTTTAGAAAAAAAGTAAAACCTTTCTCGGGGATCATATAAACACGTGATACTTTAAATTCTTAACAAAATATAATGTAAATATATATATATACTTCTTGTTCCCAGGAGTCAAAAGCAGAAAAACTGGAAGATAGACAAAATAGATTAAAACAGAAAAATATATATCTCCAGAACTACCCTGCAGCTAAGGCCACTTGCAATCAAGGCCCTTCCTAAAATGACAGCCAGCAGGTGAGATCCGTGAGCTACAGGAGCGAGTGGAGTCCAGATTCCTCAGGCTAGACAATGCAGAAGTGATTGCTTTCCCAGAATGTTTCAGAACTATATCTCACTACAAACACCCAACATAGCCCAGGGTGTTGCCAGATTCTGTTGACAAACTCATTTGACATTAAACTCTTCCAATATAGAGCAGATTTTCAAGAGATACCACGCTGCCATCTAAAAATCATACTTTTATAGTAAGAAAAAAAAATACGACTTTTGCGATTCTTCCTCTCAAGGAGCCCATTTGAAATATGAGAAGGGTTTTGTGGAAGCAAAATAAAACCATTTAGAATAATATGAGAATTTAAATAGCTTTGTAGAAAAAAAGAGCACTAGATTGTTACATAGAGAGTGCATGACATGGAACACTGAAAATTCAGTGATAAATGAGAATAGTGTAGGAGGAAGACAATGGTGAGTTGGATACATTCGGTTTGTTGTAAAGCAGGTCTCAGAAGAGGAGTGGGATTTATATTAGCTCAGTAGCAAACTGGGAGAGACGCTTGTTGGGGAAGACATGAAAATGGTTAGAGATCATAAGTGCACTAATGAGCATTCCTTCAGCTGCCTCTCATTTCTCAAAAAGCACTCCTGCTTCGTTCCACCCTTATAACCTAAAGTCCAGAGAGTAAGTGTTTAGCTTGATTGAGATTTTGAGATCATGTTGAATGATGAAAGATAGAGAGGATTTGTGTCCATTTATTCAATGTGTTAAAATTGCATATGAGTAAAAGATTGAGTGATTTGTTACAATAATTATAAAGCTGCACTTTTTGAATCGTGCTATGGGCCAGGCACTGTATTAAGGTCAAAACTTAAATAGTGGTTAATTTTTGTAAAGCTTTGATTAAATTAAATATTTAATCACAAATACAATCGGGTCAGAAGTATATATTAGAATTACATGAAAAAATTAATATTCTTTCAGAATTTTGAGGAGAAGAAAATAGACAAAAGCAGGAGAAAAAAAGTGATCCTTTCCACCATATAAAGGTAATGTTAATGCTAACTTTTATTTATTGAGCACTTAGTAAGTGTATGATAACGCTAGTTCTTATTATGCACCAGATATTGTCCCATGTGCTTTTGTTCTGTATTTCATTTAATCCAAATAACAACTCTGGGAATAAATTTTCCAGACAAGCAAAGTGGGGTTGAAGACATTTAATAACTGGTTCATGTTCACACTGCCAATAACTGGTGAGACATATATTTGAATTAGGATTTCCTTGACTCTAAAATTTATTTTTCTATCCACTCATCTGTATTTTTCTTCAATATTATAAGTCATCTTCAGGCTGGGAGAAAGTATGCACCTCTTAGGCTGTTGCTCCCTGATAATCTATTAAGTAATAAATACTAAAACTTAATCTAAACCCTAAATTTATGTCTAACTCTAATCCCTATTCTTTGGAGATATCAGTGATCTCAGTAAGCCCTGCTCTTTTATGAAAGTGATATATTTTGAGAGGAGAGGCCAGGATCTTCTGATTAGAGAGGTACATGTCCACATATGCACTGAAACTCTCATGGAGTCTGAATCATGATAGGTAATTCCTCAGAATTTCAGTGTCTCAACACAACATTGAATTTTCTCTGTGGATATATGTTCAAAATAGATCATCAGAGGGCTCTGCTCCACAGCCGCTCAGAGATCATCCAGAACACATGGGCTCCTTTGTCATTGGGTTATCATTTTCACTTGCATCAATTTTGTAGGCTCACACAATTTTTTTTAAAAACTCTGATATTATGGACAGTTAAATTTTTATTTTAATGACATATTTGAAAACATATATTATTTAGAGTCATATAAAATAAATAAATCATTTAAATAATTTAACTAATTCATATCTTAAATGTTGATTTTATAAGGTGAAATGCTATCCCATTGTTCTAATGTGCATGTATTTATTTGTGATATTGAACATTTAGATCTTTATTATTGAATTAGTGATATTGAATCTTTTTCTGTTTTATTTTTGTAGTGAGATTTAACATTTTGAACATATTGTGTATGTTTGTTTCTTCAAGCACGTTACTCTCCAGTAGTCACTGTAATAAGGTGTACCTTAACAGGCAGACATGTGGCTTCTCTATTCCATAGAAATCAATGAAAACTGCAGTGGCCCTGGATGCAAGGATTGGAAGTGATTTAGTAAAAGTGTATTTGTGGAGGATCTGTACTGGAATGTTTGTTTTTCTATGGTCCCCCTTTTATGAACAGCCATCTGTAAAATGTTTTAAAATTGCTTTCAGTCATTATTTCTAATTATACAAAAGTATTTCAATATACATGTTTGCAAATATAAAGTGAGTTACACTTAAGGGTCTTTTTTTTTTTTTTTTTTTTTTGCGGAACGCGGGCCTCTCACTGCTGTGGCTCCGGACGCGCAGGCTCAGCAGCCATGGCTCACGGGCCCAGCCGCTCCGCGGCATGTGGGATCTTCCCGGACCGGGGCACGAACCCGTGTCCCCTGCATCGGCAGGTGGACTCTCAACCACTGCGCCACCAGGGAAGCCCTAAGGTATTTCTTTTTTTAAGGATTATTTTACTCTTGTACTATGTGTATAACTTGTTATTTTCTGGATTCTTGCTTTTAACTTCCTTATATTAGATTTTAATAAATGTGAGTTTGATTTTCAGAATTTTATACCTGCTTTTGCTATATATCTTAAATGCATGAGACTTTTTGTTCCTATTAAAGAATTTGATATTATACTTCATTTATAAGTTCAGTAATCTGATTTTCTTCTTACTCTCTCCCTTTTAATCAAGCTACTTGCTTTGTATTATGGTCAAAACAGGCAGTGTCATTTCTGTTTCCAGTTAGTTTCTCCTCTTATGTCTAAAAATCATAGACATTGCCTTTTTCCCTTCAATTTCTACCTATCACCTTCTTTCATCCCAATCAGCATCACATAAACTAAAACATACATGCAGCATCCAATTTATATGTATGTATTTTTAAGGTAGAAAATAGCAGCTATTTTCAAGTTTTACTAGTATTTGTTATACAAACTGATTTCTTAATAAAAATCAAACATTTATGGAGTGTTCATTGAGTGAAAGAACTTTATATCAACAAAAAGCAATTATCTGGCCTCATGATGTTCACATCCACAAACAGAGACTTAAAGCTTTTCAATATAAGAATGAGGAAAAGAGACAATTTTATGCAGCTTTCCCACATTAATGTTAGGAACTTTTATTTCTATGGTAGGTTTGCGAGATTGTTGAAGTGTTGAGGAAAATGAGAAAACAGAGTGCATGATGATGATGAGAATAAGGGGTCTTGAAGGCAGTCTTCAACTCTTATAAACACCAGATATGTACCCATACCCAGGCCAGGAAGTTTTTACTTTCTTTTTTTGCCCCCACAGATGGCTCTAAGTCTATTTTTTAATTTAAGGGTAAGAATTCTGCCTAGGAATATAACGCAGCATATTTTAACTACTGGAGAATCTACAGCAGAATCAGGGGAAGGACTTGTTGATTATCCTCTAACATTGGAAAATTACACTGTGGTGGGGAATTTAAGGGAACATAATTGGAAAAGAAGCTGTGGGAAGAAAGACTGACTGGACCAATTATCAAAGTAAAACTGCAGAAGAAAGTGTATAAATCATCACAGGAGCAAGTGGACTAAGCAAGTTTACATCAAAGACTAATGAATATCCTGGTTGGGCTGAAACTATCTCTTTAAAGGTGAGAAGAAATGTCGATACAAGTAAGAGAGGGATAAAAGCCTGAGTGAGATGATAAATAGCTTTCAAAGTTATCACATTATAAATACTGCTTTTCAATGGAACTAATGTGAGTGGAATAGATAATTTGTGGGTATTCAAAAGAAAATGTGACTACAGACAGAATCTTAGGGGAATAAAATACTGAAAAACACTAGTCAAAAAAGAACTAAATGGATTTAGTTCACACCAATACCTCTGATGAGCGTTCAGAACTGGGAGTTTCCCATGGTTCTAATTATGAAACCCTCAAGATCCTTAAAATTTTTCCATCATAGTATATAAATTTTAACCTTACCTGCTTAAGGAAAATAAGTATTTTCATGTAAATGCAAAACACATTAAACTTGGCTTATTGGTTTTCAAAATCCATGTTGTTAATCCATAGACTATACCAAACATATTTTAGGGGAAGTATGTATATATCACTTTTTCCATAACCACCATGCTCATTACATTGAAGGGCACATAATTAAGACTAGCAGGATGCTTCAACAGGGGACAAGTTGAGTAGAGTGACAATAAGTAAAGGGGGCAGAACATTAAAATAATAATTGATGCACTGAAACACAACTTCCAAAATCATTCTGATAGTTTGGGGGAAAAAATTATGATATTTATTACAAGTAATAAGGTGTCATTTTAAAAGGATAAGTTTGGAGCACTCCCTGAGCATACAGGCTAAGATGGAGGACAAGGTGGTAGAGTAGAAAGACTTAACTAAACTTGACTTTCACTATGCTTTGGAGAAAGTCATTCAGTCTCCTGAGATTTGTTTCTTCATTTTAAAGTAGCTTTCTGGGATTGTTGTTAGGATTAAACAATTACTTTAGTATTTTGCCAATGTTAAGCACACATTAAATGTTAGCTTCCCTTCTCCATCCGAGGCAAAGACACAAATGCTAGCTGCAGAAGCAAGTCAATGATTCCTTTTTTATATTTGTGTCATGGAGGAAGGCTATGTGGAGTTTAGTAATGATAAAATATAGAGTGGTCACTGTAACATTTGCTAAAAATTATTTTCTTTGTATAATAGATATGTAAAGATGAACCCATATATTATGTGTTATAGTATAAAAATATGAAACTAGCATTACAGAGAGCATTACATATAAGAAGTGAAAGAAAAATAATTCATTCTCATAAGTTTGCTAAAACGTGATTCATTCTCATAAACTTGTAAAAAGTTTCCCAATATCATCTTTCTGTGACAAACCCCGAAGTCTCTTCAAAGACTAAATTTTTAATAATACCTGCTTTTATGAAAGAGGCTGAGATATAGCAAAAATTACTCACTGAATATAAAAGGACACAATAGCAGATGAGAAGCAAGTGTGGCAATAGTTTTCACATGGATAGCAGAATTCACTGTTCTATATCTTATTCAGTGCTCTCTTTGGGGGCAGAAGCACACCCACTCGGGTAATTTTTGGAGATTTATTGGAGGCATTTCTTTGATCGCTAAATTATTAAAGGTGCTGCTGCATTAGTAGATAGAGACCAAGAATTCTAGACACTCTATAAAGCATGGAGAAGTACTGCATATTTTAAAAAATTCTCTGGAGACAAATTTTGATTGTCTCTCATTGCTGTTTAAAATTAGCTGAGCCTAGAAACTAACTCACTATAGGCATATACAAGATATTTTTCATGGTTCTAATATACACCAAATTTTCCTGGATTTCATCTATATATCAAAGGGACATTGTCCATCTTTTTGTTTGAATTTTGCCAAAAGTCATTTTGCATTTTGGAAAATTACTTTACCATGACAATGTTTCTTGTGATATTCGAGTCACGAATGTAACATAATTTTTCAGTTTGTATTTATAATTTTTACATTTTCAGAGGTTATTTATGTAAATATACATACAAAATTCTTACTTAAAAATGTCAAATATAAAGAAAACATATCAATGGTATTCAGCTGATTATGTAATATTGGATTTTGTAGTTTGTCCAATAATTGAGCACTTTCTCATATTCCTAGTCTGTGAACCCATTTTTAAATGAAACAATAAAAACCAGTGAAATTTAATGCAAATTTTGCAGAGAAACACACTGATTAAATTAGCAAGGATATAGTGTATCTCTGAAATTTATAGAAAAAGTTTGAAAACTGTATTACTGTCACCAGACTGCTTTAAATATATCCTACTCAGAGGACTAAAGTTTTCATTATTTCTTATAGAATAACACAATGTATTACAAGACATATGAAACAAAAAATATTAAAGTAAATTAATCTTTCCAGCTCTTTAAGAGACTGTTATTTTTATTTATAGAAAGAAGTTCAAATGAAAAAAGAAATCTTGTGTTTTACTGAGCAATGAGTTTGTATCAAGAAGCCTTGATGAGATTGTGAAAGATGTTGAAGATCCACTGTATAATGAACAGCAGTCAAGCAAATTTTCATACATGGAATGAAGTATCCTATGTGAAAATGAATCATTACTGCTCATATATATGTCAGGTTCTTAAAGATGAAAAAATTGTGAAAGAAATGTTACTTTCAAAATTAGTGAGGATGGATACAAAGAGATTGTCAATTCACAAAGCTCTTAAAAATCTCATGTGAAAACATATTTGCTTTCCAAATACCACTGCTTCAATAGTAGCTATGAGCGGTCTACAAAGTAGATGTAGAGCTGATATTAATAACTCTAGGTAGTTTAGTAATTCATTATATTATTTACTGACATCAGGGATATTAAAAAATACTTCAAAATCAATGAATGTTGTATTTGATGTTACAAATAGAATTAAGAGTAAACTATGCAATGGTAATAAGAATTTTGAAATTGGAAGTAAGGTGACTTCAATGTAAAGTTAAACATGTTTTTATTATTTAAAATAACCAAAGAATTCATTAAATGAAAAATTAAGCATCACAATTCAAATATCAAAAAATAATATATCTTGCAGATATATTTATGTTTGCAAAGTTAAATGGGATCCATTATAAGATGCTAGAAACGAAGATCAATCTCATAGTGAATGGAATTATTGTAGGATTTGTCAACGAACATGTATTATTTTAAATTAGTTTTTGCATCAAACATTTTTATAGCTTTCATCTTTGCAGAAGTTAGATAAATGCAAATGGATTGCTTTCATTTGAATGGCTACTAGAAAGAGAGGATGATTAGATTTTTTAAAATTTTGGTTTAATTTACAAAACTGGACTGGGTAATTAATCCATTTGAAACGGATGAAGAACAGGTTAGCCAAAATTTTCAGAAAAATTTAATTGAGCTGAAAACCAATGTTGGGGCCAAAGTACACTTCATTCAATTTGATTATGAAGGGTTTTGGATGCTTTGAAAACTTATACACACTTCCTCAGAAAGAAAAACTTACTCTAGATTTCCAACAACATATTTGGTTGAAATGGCTGCCAGGGCTGTAGTGTAATTCTTGCAAAAGGACCAATATCAATACATATATTTGTAGCAGAGGAAACATGAGATTCTTTTTAACATACTTGGAACACCTTTAATAGCATAGATAAAATTTAGGTTTCTCACTGAATTTCATTAATAAAGATTGTTTTAAAATCGTATATATAGGTAATTTAATTTTTGTAATGCAGAAATAAATCTAGGTTGTAGAAATTACATATTGAAATAATTTGTCTTGGTTATAGAAATTACAAATTGAAACAAATTGGAGGTATTCCTTATTGTTAATCCATTTTACTCTGCTATTATCCTCAGAGGTTTACTACTCATTTTGTTTATAGCAATGCTGTGCTGTGCAAGTACAATGCAAGCCACAAATGAGAGCCACATATATAATTTCAAAAATTTTAGTAGCTATATTATAAATAGTAAATATAATCAAGGGGAGTTAATTTTAATTACATATTATATTTAGCATACTATATCCCCCAATTATCATTTCAACCTGTAATTAATAGTGTAAACATCATCGAGCTATTTTACACTGATTTAGTTTTTAATATAAACCTAATTTAATTAAAATTGAATAAAGTTAAAAATTCAGTGCTTCAGTGGCACTGACCATATTTCAATAGCCATTTGGGGCTAGTAGTTACCACATTGGACATCACTGGTCTACAGTCTTACATATTGATGTTATTAGTAGTCTTATAAACAATTAACAACTATTAGTTAGCCTAACATCGGTTTTATTTTAGTATCCACACATATCTCTGTTCTTGAATTTTCCTGCACTTAATAGAGTAAGCTCCTCTTAAATCCAAACCTACTCTAAGGAAGTACAAGAATCTAATTACTTCATTAAGTCTTTTATTGTAGCCAATTATTTTACTATAAATTATGTTTTCTTTACTTTACAGTTAGAAGATTATATTGATTCTCTTGTATCAATATAATGAATAAATTTGCATTAATAATGTTTGATTGAATTATTCTAATGTGTGGTTTCAGGTTATATTTTCCATAAATGTCTTTTTAGGCAGTAAAGGGAACTTTAGAAAATATTTGTTACAGGGTTTAGAACCACTGATCTACATGAATACAGTAATGGTGGTTTTTGTCTCTCTGTGCAGGAAAAACAAACAATATTGTATTGGGTTTTAATGAGAGAATTGTGCTGATTGATTTCTAGGCCTATTAAACTACTATACCAGCTCAGCTCTCTGAACTCAGCAAAACCTTACTGGCCATTACACTGACCTTTCTTCTTTATTGGATTCTTCTATATCTCTCTCCTCTTCTCATCGTTTCTGTCCATCTCACATTTTTCCTAAGCACATTAGATATATGTGTATTCTAATTAAGTGGTCTAGTGCATGAAGTGAGAGGAACATCAAACACTGAGAAAAAGCATAATAAAATGGGTTAGTGATGATATTGGTTATAAAATAATAAGGCAAAGTATATTCAAGTACTTACCATGTCTTAGTTATTGTGTTAAAGGCTTAACATATATTAGTTGATATATCTCAAAGCACTCTTTGAAGAATGCACAATTGTTTTTCTCCTTTTACTATTGAGGAAGTTGATATTTGCCTTTGGTCAGACCAGTAGTAAATAGTTGAGTTGAGAATTGCACTCAGATTTTTAATTCCCCAAATCCTAAGCACTATGATCTATTGCCTCACAAGGAAATAGAAGCGGGCTTTTAGTGGATGAAAGCTCCACACTAACACACCTGTGTAGAGTATAAGATCATTACAATTGCATGTTGTGTAGTTTTTACTTTAGTCCTTTTGTTTTAATCTAACAAACCATTGCTGGCAGCATTCAGATGAACAACACAGATGCATTTATGTAATAGTGCCCTGTGACGAAAAGATTATGTGTTGTTTCACTATCTATCTAGTTCTACAATATTAGGTTTGTGCTAGTCATACAGCTGTTGCTAAACAGAGACTCCCCAGAACTGTCTAAGTTAATATTGGCTCCAATCATTCTGCTGCCTATGGGGTATTAGAGCAAGACAGTGTTGTAGTTACATTTCAAAGGCAAAGGACCTTACTGTTCTCAGCTCACACACAGCAATTACAGTGGTCCTACATAATTTGCCATTCTTGTTTCCCTTTGCTGTTACTTTGCTGTTAGTACATGGAGTAATCTGCTTGTTATGTTTAACAAAGATGTTAGCAGTATTTATTTCCTTAAAATGTTCTCTGTACATTAGGGGACACATGTTTTCTAGGGGACCAGTTTTAATAGACTGCTTTTCTTGTAGTCTCCATTTTAAAGAATAGGGTTTATATTCTTCCTTTGAAGGATTTTTCTAAGGAATTCTTTGATGGCAACTTTAGCCTTGCATTTTACCCACCATCACCTTGACACATGTAGAGTACTGATGTTTAGGAAAGTGGCTGAGATAAGTGGTTTTAAAATAATGAGGGAAAATAATATTATCCGTTCTAAAACTTTTAAATGTTTTCAGTTATATCTATTAAATATATTAAAAGCATATTTTACTTAAATAGTAAACAAATTAATTTTGAGTGTTAACATTTTTAGCAAAATCTTAACCTCAGTCTTCTTATCTGTAAAAAAGAAATAATTATTAAAATAGGAACTTCTCAGCATTGTAATAAGGGTCAAAAGAAATCATATATTAAACTCAGTTTATACATGAAATTTGCATGTATGTTATTTCATAAATATTTTTGATGATTGGTATAATTAATATGACTTCTAGTTAAAGACTATTTTTGATAAAATTAATCCTAGCAAATGATGAATTCGCCCTATAAGTTTACTAATAGTTTAGATGTTTTATATTCATGAAGACATTTTCACCTAGCTTTCAAAAAAACAAAAAAGGGAAAAACTGTGCAAAAGCAAGATAGATTTGTGCAAGGTTAGAAAATGTATTGTCAGGTATGCTAAAATCTTATTCCATATTTTATTTTAATTATGAAAATCATCATTTTCTAATTATTTCTCTCACAGTGGTTTTAACATTTTTCAACAACCCCTCACCCGAAATATCAATACATTGTTAATTTTGCTAAGCTAGATGAGACATAGCAATGTATTATAGTCAGGAATAAAATTGTTTAATTGAAATTTAGGTGTTTATCAGTCAGCTAGTGCTGCAATAATGCTGTATAACAAACCACTCACAAATTCAGTGGTTTAAAAATTAAAAAAATTAATTTTCATATTCATGAATCATTGAGTGACTGCATCATGGCTGGTCTAGGCTGTATTCTAGAAAGTAGGCTCCAGGTGCCCAATTCTAGATTATAGATTGGGCTCAGGTTCAGGCCTGTACCTTATCATGCTCAATCTTTTGGGTCCAGCAATTACCCAGTGCATGTGGCCACCTCCATGTATCTTATTGTGCAATCCAGCTTGAGAGACAGTGGCTTGCTGAGGGCATTTTCTTCTCATGGTAAATGACTAGGGTTAAGGAAGCCAAGCCAAACTCCACAACCACATTTCAAGCCTCTACTTACAACTTCCACTAACATCCCATTGGCCGAAGAAATTCCATGTTCAAGTCAATGTCAAGATGAGGGCAAGTATATTTTGCCCATAATAAAGCTATACCATGGCCATAGTTGTGTGATCATATCATTGAAAAGTGAAGAATTGGAAACAGCCTAGCATCTAAGATAAGTATCACCTAGGGTAAGGTAAGTGGTTTGTTAAATGAGATGTACACAGTAGGATTCAAACAAAAGACAATTTTTTTTTTTTTCCTACTTCAGGTGTTGTGATTTCTTTATGTAGAAACCTCTTTCTTGGCTCTGGGTGAAATATTAGACATATCCCATACTTTTTTGGTCAACTTGAGATAATAAAATAGGAAACTTAAACCTTTACATAATTCAAATCTTTCCCCCTGCTTAGTGGGGAAAGCCTACCCTGAACTTAGACATCTGCAATAGAAGGAGCAGTTAATGTTTGACATCTCTCTTTCTTGCCACATTTGTTCTCTTACTCTAGCTGCTTTATTAGTGGGTTGGGTGGTTTGGGAGGGCTCTTTCAGAATTGATAGAAGTGGTGGAAGGGAAGTAAAAGGCCAGGAAACATCTTAAATGACCAGTTAATGGTAACATGGCATCGGATTCATTTGCAAGGCAAGTGGAGAATTTCCTGCTTTTTTTTTTTTTTTATTGTGAAGCATTTGGTGAGGATTTTTGTTTGTTTATTTCTGTTTTTTTTTTTTTTTTTTTTAGAGTTCTCTCCTTGTAATTTTATATATCTTTGGTTGAGCTGCCAAGAGCCTCTTCTTTGATAGATATTTTAGCCTGGTTGATTCTACAACTATTCCCACTGCTTTCTAAACTAAGAAAACCTAAAATTACTTTAGCCCAGCTGTTTTGCTTTTCATGTTCTGGATATGATTTAGGTTCTTGCGATAAGAAGCATATCATGCAATGAATAGAATAGTTGGTCTTGTGACATGCATTTTAAAAATGCAGTTTCTAACAGGGGCCATTGGACAGAATTTTTTGATACAAGGTGATGGATGTGTTCCTCAAAATCCTGTGTTATGCTATTTTATTGAGTTAAGGGCAACATATACAAAGATAGAAAATCACACATTAAGCCTTTCCAATACCTGGCAGACTGAGCCCAGGAGAAAGGTGGGAGTGAATGGTATTATGTTCAGGGAAAGAGTGCCACCTATTGGTACTTGCTGCACTAGACTGTATTCATATACTTTGCATTCAGTTACCATTTGGTGTGAAGGATTGACAAACGGAAAAATTCTTATAAACTAATGCAGTTTTTATACTATACTTTTCTTATTATCTTATTTAAGCTCATTCATGCAATGGTAATATGCATTGTAGCAGGGGATACTGTTGTGGCAGCTTTCCAATTCGATAGGCAGCCACCTGATCTTGGCTAGAGTAGCAGTTGGAGGCCTGATTCTTTGGGGTGGCTTTTGGCCCATTCCTTCCTCAGGCCCAAATCTGTCTCATCAGCCCTTCCAAAAATTCTCTAAGCCATTTAATACCCTGCAATAAAACCCTTTCTGTTTAATTAGCTAGAATGGATTCTTTCTTCTTGCACTAAATATAAATAGAGTAAATATTAGCTGAAGGTCAGACTCTAAAGAAAATAGAAGGCTGAGATTGCTAAATTGATCTGGCAGGGCTTAAAAATAGTAAATATCCCTCCAGATACTTGAATTTAAGACCAGAGAATTATGCAATGGTAGTATATGGTACATATTTGTGAAAATTCTACTTATATTATTGCCTGGAGTCTCTTAGAATGAAGCGCTTATTAAGTTATTATTAAGACTGTGGGTTGAGCTGGATATTTTTAGCTTCCTTAGAGGATTTATAGGAAAAATAAAATGATAAGCTTAGAGCTTTAAAAATCCTTGCTCATTGAATTATCACAAGATAAGAGGTCTTCTATGGTGCCCCTAATAGAATCCGATCCTTGAAGGCATAATATTAACATACAAAAACCAGAAACAGTCTGATCCTTTGAGTTGCCAAATTATCGATACAAAGTTAGATGAATTCATAGCCCCCCTAAATGTCTTATTTAAGTGTGGGGCGTCTGTTGGGAAACAGTGGGACTCTAAGAATTGAAATGGGGTACTCTGGGGGATCCAGATACATCTTAGTGCCTGAAGTCTGAATGTCACTGAGCCTCTCTTGGCAGGAGAGGCAACCCCTCCCTATCTGATAGTGTTGCCCCTTCCTTGTCTGAAGTTGTTGTCACTTGAGGCAGTTGATGCATAATGTGATATTACACAGTATGTTCTTTATTGTATCTGACTTCTTATTCAACATATTTTTGAGAATCATCTATATTGCTGCATGTGTTAGTAATTGATCCCATTTATTGCTGAATAATATTCCATAAAATAAATATACCACAATTTGCTTATCCATTTCCTGTTGATGGACATTTGGGCTATTTTCAGTTTGGGAAAATATGAATAAACCTGCTGTGAACATTTTTTGAAGTCTTCTTTTGACATATGTTTTTATTTGTCTTGTGTAAATATCTAGGAGTGGAATTGCTTGGTCATATAATAGGTGCTTAACTGCCAAAGAATTTTACAGAGTAGTTGTACAATTTATAGCAATTCAAGAGTCTGGTTGGTTCAAATCTTTGCCAACAATTGGTGTTGTCAAGTTTTTAAAATTTTAATCATTCTACTGCGTCTGAAGTAGCATCTTTTTGTAGTTTTAACTGATTTCCCTGATTACTAATGATATTTAGCATACTTCATATGCTTACGGGCCATTCTTATATATTCTTTTTTGAAGTGTCCATTCAAGAATTTGCCCATTTGTTTTAATTGGGTTTGTCTTAAGTAGTGAATTGTAAAAGTTCTTTATATAGTCTAAATGTTAATTTAATGATTAGTGATTTTTTGCGGTTTGTCAAAGAAAACTGTGACCCGCAAGGTCATAAAGATTTTCTCCCATTTATTTACAGGTGCTTTATATTTAAGAGCTCCTTCTATTATTGGTCATTCATGATGGCTTAGTGTTAAAATTTCTACTCTTGCCTTCCTTTGGTTTATTTCTCTGCATATCTTCTTCCATTCCTTAACTATCAAGCTTTTTAAAATCCCACTTCCTTCAAAGTTTTTTGTTTACTACATAATGCTGGATCTTGGTTTTATAAATTCAGTCTGAGAATTTCTATTTTGGTAAGTTACCTTAACTCATTTACATTTATTTTAATAAATGAATAGATACAATTTTCTTCGGCAGGTATATAGAATTTATAAATTCTACTTTTTGTGCTTCACTTGGTATCTAATTTATTAAGGTCATTTAAATATTTTTTCTTTATAACGTTCTTGATATAAAATGTTCTTCCTTCTCCATATACCTGGCATGCAGGTATTTCCTGATTATTTATTCTCTACCCCAACCTCCCAAAGCACAATTTTGGTATTATTTTGAGTTTAGTTATGTGTTCTTTTGAACCGTTTTTGTTTACTGCATATTTAGATAGTAGTCAATTTAGTAAGTTATTTTCTCACCCTTACATCATTAATAATGTTAATAAACTTTTATTAATTAGCATCCTTTTGGATTTATTTCTGTCCTTATTTGGCTATTTCCTCCATATATAATTTCATGTAGTTTTTTTTTTATTTTAAAACTTTTGAGACTTTGTGTGATTGAAAATAGTTTTATTTTGTCTATTTCTCTAAATGAGAATTTGCTAGTATAAAACTATGCCATTAACTTATTTTTATTTTTCCCCAGTAACTTGAAAATGATGTATCACTGTTTTCTTGCCTACAGTGTCAGTGATTCATCCTATCAATCTGATGCTTGCTTTTAAGTCAGATCCACTCTCTAAGCTTGGAGAATTGCCACACTATTTTAGATATTCTTGAATTTCACTCTAATTTATCTAGATTGTGTGTGTGTGTGTGTGTGTGTGTGTGTGCATGACTGAGAGATTCTTTTGAAGTTTTTATCTTTCCTTAATTCTTAGGAACTGTGAATTTTTATTATTTAAAATATTTCCTTCATTTTATGTTTTTTCTTCACATACTAGGACATCTATCATTTCAATATTGCTGCATCTACTTCTACCACTTATATCTTTAACTTTTTTTCACATTATTTATCTGTTTCTAATACTTTCTAGGAGAATTTCTTGACTTGATCTTTTAACTTAGTGACTTGCTTTTTTGCCACTAAATTCATACTTGATATTTTCATTTTAGATATTCTGTATTTTATATATAACAGTTGGACTATCTTTTTTTATAAAGATCTGACTTCATGTTACAATAGCCTTCCTGATCTCTTCGAGGAAGAGATTTATTTTAATTTCTTATTCTCTCAGGTTCATTAATTTTTCTTCACCTTTTATTATTACTCAGTTTGTTGTCTTTCTTCTCTAGGGTTTGTGTTCTTTGGAGGTCCCATTAGTTTTTCTGGTTAGATTATATTCCTTTTAGGAAAAGAGCAAAGGTGGATTAAAGTTTGATCCCTGGTTGGTGCATTTCTGCGTAAGTTTAGAGTGGGGGATGAATGAGGAAGGCATATTAGGATGGTGAGAATCTGAAATAGGAATATATACTTCCATTTTTGACAATCCACATGACCGTGTCTCTAGTGGAATTTCCCATCATTCTCTGAAATTCCTTTTCTCTAAGGGTTAATTCCCAGGGTTTTAATTATTCAGATCTTAGAGTCTAGAGGGGGCTGTGGAGAGAATATCAAAGGCAACTGGATCTTCCTGCACCATTTTTTCCATTTTCCATCCCAACCTGATTGCAATCTTGATTTTAGGCTACTGTAACAGTCAGTGTTCTCCAGAGAAAGAGAAAAAATAGGATATATCTATAATAACTCTATCTCTGCCTCTGTCTCTATCTCTCTAATCACTGGTCTCTTTACCACTGGAAATATAGTCATCAGTGCCTTTAAATCTAATCTGATTAGAGAACCAATTCCAGAAATCACAGAACCAATTTTTAAAAACTCATTCTTAAGATTCTGTTCCTCTAGAACCACTGTTCTTGGTACCAAGCTCTGTATAAGTCAGCATTCTCTAAAGAAACAAAATCAATAGGAGACACACACTCTCACAGAGGGAGAGAGAGAATTGGTTCACATGATTGGGGGTTGTGAGGACTGGCAAGTCTGAAATGCACCCCACAACAAAGAATTATCCAGTCTAAAGTCAATAGTGTCAGTGTTGGAAAACCCTGGTGTAAGGTGATATTTATAAGCTGGAATAACTCTACATAAAGCTAAGGGTGCAACATGAAGTATAAAACATTACCAAATGATCCTTTAATAAGCATATGATAGTTAAACTGTTATAGTTAAATTTGATCTTCTTAGACTGAAGTAATGTTCTAACACAAGAAATCTAGAATGTTGTAATTATATAATGGAATCTAACATTGCCAAATATTAACAAATAAAAATCTGGGGCAAAATAACATGTAATTTGTTTCTTTCTAATTATTTTTAAACATTAACTAATGCTTTCCTACAAAACAAAATAGTGTCAATGAATTTTGAGTCTAGGAGGTGACTGTAAAATTCTTTCTTTATATGATTACCCATTTTTTTTAAATAGAAACAAAGCAAATGTATCTTACCTTCCTCACCCTTTAGTCTATCATAAAAACAAAATCTGGTGGAAGCATAATTTGGAAAATACCAAAAATTTGAAGACTACCACCAATCACATTATGCAGATATGATGGCAATATCATATTAATTATTTTTTAATTTATTTTTTAATTTAATTATTTTTAAATTTTAATTATTATTAATATTTTGGTGTGTATCCTTGTTGTTTTCCTTGTTATGTAAATATATAATATATCTCTCTATATTGTACTATTTATAATCTCTATATCTCTATATACTGAGCTACCTATAATATCTAGCAATAATAGCTAATATCTAAATATTGAGCTATTTTTAATATCAAGACATATTTATATGTATTATATTTAGAATATCCATTATGATATTAGAATATCTTTTTTATCCATTATATTTGGGACATTTTCCTATAACCTTATATTTTCTTCAAGGACATGATTTTAATGAGTATATCTTGTGGCGGTATAATGAATTCAACTGATCCCTTTTTATTAGATATTTCATTTCCTCTTCTTTCATAGTGATATAATCCTGTACTGTTTAGATCTGCCTCTTATGTAATGTGTATAGCTTTATTATTTAGATCAATCTGAGAGCTTCTTTATAAATAAGGGATTCTTACATATTTACATGCACTGATGTAACTGATGTTGGTCTGTCATTTTACGTATTTAGTTTTTAATTTTCTTGTATTTCTTCTCTTTGACTATAAGTATTAATTTTCTTTTCTATTTTACCCTTCAATAATTTGTAAGGTATTCTATTAGTGGCTATATTATGCTATTTTAAAGTATCATTATTTAAACTATTTTCCGGAATTTTTTTCACTATAAAATTAAAACCATATATTACTTTCTTCTTCCTAGCTTATTTCTAGAGAGTGAAATTATATAAATCTCACACATTAAACAAATTCATACAAGGATATTTAGAATTAATGGATTTCCTCAGAATATTTACATTAGAAAGTGGGAAATAAATGAAATTTTTACACTGAAAATCTGTCCCCTATTTAATAATGTGATCCCTTTTAATTTTCAAAGAATTTTAGTAAACTTTTTAAATTCATAAGTCCTAGAATATATTACTAGAAAATTAGAAATACAAAATATTAAGATTTTTAGTTTTTGTATACCAGTCTTGAAGAATCACTTTATTTTTATGTTTCTACTGTAACTATTGATGATTATACTATGTGTGTAAGATTCTGAGGGAAATGGTAGTAGGTTCTACTCTAATGTATATTAATCTCTTTTAAGAAACATAGTATTTTATTGTTTTTTCATATGTCTATACATAAGAATTATGTACAACTACCTTCCATTTTCCACCCTCCAATTCCTGTAAATTTGAGAATTATGAATGAAAATCGATGTAAAAGTTATTGTTCTTTCACTTCTATTATTTTAGCAAATACATCCCTTTTGGTGGGTAGAAATCCTTGCTTTAATCTTTCATTTCAAATGAGGTCTACTCTTTGGCTCAAAATGAATTATCTTTTGGGACAAATTATTTTCATCTGTCCCAATGTGTTGAATTCAATCTTGATAATGGTGGTAATAATAAAATATTATTACAACTGCTTTGTGAGGAATAAGGTCATCTTTAAAGTGTTGTTTGAATTTTAAACTGTATTAAAACAACAGCTCAATTGGGGATTATAAAACTTAAGAAGTTAAGTACTTACAAAATTATGGAAAATATTCTGATTGAATATTTCCATAATAAAGGAAAGTTAAATATTCTTTCATTATGAATGACTAATTAAAATAAATTATTTAAGAAAAAACAGTATGCATTTATCAGAAATTTAGTTTATGTGTTATATTCTTTTTTTGTTATTGTTGTTAACCAGCACCATGATTTTTCAAATTTATTTCCAAACTGATCATGAACCAACTGTCTGTAATGAATAAACAGCTGATACATCGTATTATTATGAATATAAAGAAATGAGAATAAATTTTCCATAAACATTAAACTTCTGGGTGATTTAAAAAATTTGCACAGGAAGATAATAGCACCATATCTTGGTGGAATTTTTTTTAATGTAGGTATTTAAACTCCCACAGCCTACTTCCCTCCTAAGAAATACAAACTTGTTTGGATGTCAAGAATGCTCTTGCTCATCAATCACACTACAATTTTTATCTGCCTTCTGTGTTTTAATGGTTGTGGGGTTGCTCTGCTCTAAGTGTCTTAGGCCTGGTCTAGAGCAAAGCATTCACCACTGGAACAATCTACTGGTATAAACAGAACCCCAACTCCTTAAATGCTGGAAGATAATGGAAGTCTGGGAAAATCACTTTGGATGGGTGTTGAGAGTAGGCATACAGTGCTGAAGCCAGCAGTGGGGCTCATGCAGAACATGTGGGTCAGGATCACTGTGGTTGTCAACAGGTGAGGGGTCAATCCTACAGAAGTACAGGGAGCCTGAGTGGCAATTTCCCAGCTGCTGTGCTCTCAAGGCCTGAGTGCTCTCAAGGCACCCAAGTCAGTGTCTGTAAATGCACAGCCCTTCCTACAGCATAGTCTTCCCTTCTTTGCAGGGAGCTCTTCAGTTCTTGGGTAAGTACGTTAGAATTCTTCTTTGTAATAACTGTCCCTTTACTTAAGCCTGTTTCTTGTCTCCAAAACTTTGCTCTCTACGTCTTATCCAGTTTTTGTTTACTTGTGTCTTAGTAAATACAAACTATTTACTCATAAAAGTTCTCAAATGAAAAGTAGAAGGTCACCTAGTCAAACAATAAACTTCTTTATTGGGAAGAAATTTGCTAGTCTATTCTATGTAGGCTCTATGAACGATTTTGATCTGGACATACCAAGTGTTTCTTACGTATTTCTCCTACTTTAAATTCACAAAGAAATAATAAGAATTCAAGTGCTTATTGCTCCCTGCATTGACTATTGCAGTTGTCTTCTTACTGGTCTCTCTGCCATTATTTTCTCCTACCTTCAATTTATTCCACACACTGATGACATTTTACATTTTCTAAAGCAGAAACACTTGGCATTCTTGAATGCCAGGCAAGGAAATCTAAACTCCTTGCCTGGCATTCAAGAATCTACTCAGTTTGTCACCGCCTTGCTGTTCATGGCTTGCTCTCCACTGTCATACTTGGTATGCGTCATGCCCTAGAGGAAGGTGAGCTTGGTGAAGCTGCACATGCCCTTCATTTCCTTGTCATTGTCCTTGAGGTTAAGCAGTTCTTTCCACTAGACATGTTTCTCTCTTCCCTTTTATGCTCTCTCCTTTTTGAAAACTTTTTAAACTTTAAAACACAGCTCAAATGATTAATTCTTCTTTAAACTTTCCAGGATAATTTCCAATCACTATTCATGTCTCTCACTTTGGGGGATCCCTCAGGATGTCTCATTCTTCCTTTATTGAAATGTTTTATTCTTATATCTACGTTTCCCTACTGGGTGTTAAGCTTTGTGAAGCAGATCCTGGATCTCATTTTTTCTTATCACAGTAACTAGCAAAATATCTGGCTCATAGTAGGTCTTTAATATACATTGATTTTCATTAAAGATTATAATGATATGTATTTATGTGTTTTGAATATTAAATTAAAAATTAATTAATTATATTTTTAGTAAAGTGTTATTTCATAAGAGCAAGTATTTCTTAATATCCAAAATGTCAAGTTGTTTCCTCCTGATAAAAACAAAAAGCACCATTGTTAGGAGACACAAATATAGTACAAATTAACATAGAAAGTTAAAGAATTATATTTTTAAATTAATAATGCTGAATATGTACTATAAACATATTGTTACTTGATAATTATCTTATTTAAGCTAAATCCAAGAAAAATTTAAAAAATATCTTTATTTCAAAACAGTAAGGTATTAGAATTGAGTTTGGGGATTATGTTTACAATTATGTTATTGTGTTTAATATTTTGAAATGGCAAGATATGCTTTGTATTTGGAGATTTTTTTTCCTAATACTTTTCTCTAAGATGCTTGATTTAACTCAGTAACTATCCCTTTTCCTCTGTACTAGCATCACTTAAGGCTATATGAATTTTTGTTTTATTCAAGTTGCATCACTAAAACATGAGCATTTAAGTTCTTAAGTTTGCTTTTATTCTTTGGTGCATTGTGCATGCCTATGTACATTCATGTGAAGTGATTTTTTAGGAGGTAAGACAATCTAGTGTTTGATCAAGAAATTTTATATCAGCCCAAAAATCAACTATGAGGGTGGATGGAAACAAGATAGATGTGTGTGTGTGTGTGTGTGTGTGTGTGTGTGTAGATAAGTGAAGAGAGGAACAGAGTTGTATTGAACTAAAAACACATCAGAATGAAAATAGACTTCAAAATGACTGGCTCAGAGGAGAGTGATACTGTTAACAAATTAGGTTCATTTTGCCTAATGCACAGCAAGCCAAAACGCTGGGACACTGAGGTTTACTGCAAAGAGAGGGTTGATTCCTAAATCAGCCAAGCAAAGAAACTGGAGAATAAGCCTCAAATCAGCCTCCCTGAAGGCAAGGGGCTCAGGGTATTTTGAGGATAAAGAATCAGGTTGAGGTGTGGGGAGCATGTGGAAACGTGTTGGAAAAGGGAGCAATAATTGTGTAACTATTATAGTCAGCTGTGTCTAGTTTCTGTAGCTCAAACCAGACACAGCTGACTCCAAGTTCCTGGAAAACAACTCAGGCAAACATCTTACTGTTTAGGCTATGTGCTGCCTGAAGGACAGGCAAGTCTTTTGTAGCAGCAATTAAAACAACCTTGATTAGTGAAGGCAGGTTACGGGTAAAACGGATTTCACTAATGATAACCCACAGTTTCGACATCACCAAGATGGTGCCGTAGGTCATTCCTGAACTTGCTCTCCTTACAAGGAGAATGACCAACAGCTAACTATTCATAGACAAGATGCCACTGAGAAAATCCTAGAACACAGGGCGAGGCTGAAGCACCCTTTGAACTACAAAGATGAAGGCAGATGGCATTCTAAAGGTAAGAGGAGCAGCTACACACTGACCGCATTTGCCCCTCCCCCAGGCTAGCACCATACTGTGATGGAGGTCTCCCCTGAGCTTACAGTTCCTCCAGTAGGAAAAGAGAGCCTAGGGTGGACATCCAGCTCCCTCAGTGTTGTGGGTCACTTCTTGGGAGTCCCCGCTCACTCTCGCCCTACGGGGATCACAGGGGAATCTGCTGGGCCTGATCCCTGGGAAGGTGGCTGTGAAAGAGAAGCGGGGTAGGGGCTCGCAGTAACCAGCACTGGGATCTTGGCAGAATGACTGGCTCACTAGAGGGCATAGATGAAACAATATAGGCAGTGTTATGAGCAAATATTTTGGAGGCTGACTGGCAGGTTAAATTCTGGTTTTGCCACTTACTTAGAGGTACATTCTTTGGCAAGTTACTTAGTGTCTCTGTTACTCAGTTTACTCTTTGGTAAAGTATAAAAGAAGCTACCTCATAGGATTATGGTACTAAATTAGTCATTTTATGTTAATCATTTAGAACTTATTTCTTATCAGCTGTAATTATGTCATAGAAGCACTTCAAATATATAGGAATATTAATAATAGCTAACACTTTTTGTAGAACTTACTTTGTGCCAGGCACTTGACATATATTACTTCATTTAATCCATCAGTTACTCTCTGTGTGCCAACAGGAAAGTAATGACATATTCAAGACAAGTAATATAAGGAGAGCTGAAAATACTTAAATAAGGGGTATTTATAGCATAGGGCTAGCATAGCAGGGGGTCTTTACCAGCCCTAAGCTTGAAGGGGGAAATGGAGTTACTAGGACGTAGTGTATGTAACTATACGAAGAATTGCCAACCAGAGCTGTGGTCTTTGATAGGTAAATGTAGCCAATCTACAGTAACTTGGCAAGAAGAAAGAATAAATACCCTTCATGCCCTACCATCCCCATCTCTGGTTCAATGTGACGATAGAAGGCAAGAGAGCTCAATGGTTTGGTTCATATAAGTAGGCCTCTCTGAGTACAAAGTAAGTTACGGATAAATGGAAAGGGGATAAATAGAACTGAATGCTGTCATCAACAACAAAAAAGACAAATATGTGAGGTGATAGATATGTTAATTATGTGGTGGGGATCTTTTCACAATATATATGTACTTCAAATCACTACAATGGATACTTCAAATATCTTACAGTTTTGTTAATTATACCTCAATAAAGCTGGAAATTATTAGAAAGAAGGATAATGGGAGCAGTATTGACAGATAGACATAAATATTATATAATATTGAGAAAAGAGTGTTTGCTTTGGCTAGTATAAGGTACTTTATATTTGAGTGAGACACTGATAGTGCTAAACTGAAAAAGAAAGTCATGTTTATACTTTGGACATGGTTCAAGAAGGGAAAACTGTGGCTTGAGCCAACCACATTATATTGTTTTAGAATAAGTTCTCATTTTCCTTCCAACTTTTCCACTAGGAACTGGTAGTCTGAAACTAATCATGATAACAGGGAAATTAATCCCAGGACCATTGAGGAGATTGTTCAAGAGCACTGAATCATATTAAAGGAGCTTAAATCACTAGCACTAGATAAATTAACTTTGTAAGGACATTTCTGCAGTCTTAAACTTTTTCCAACTCCATGCAGGGCACTTTTGCCCAATGTCTTGACAGTGCCTCAAATTCAACCAGTAAAAATAGTTCATCCTCCATTCCCAAATTTACTCCTACTTCTTTTTTTCTTAATGTCAATCTCTTAATTCACTTGATTCTCCTAGTTATATGTTCCTGAACCTTCATAGTTCTGTCTTTCCCATTTGATGAGTCTCTATAGCCAACCATTTTTCAGATGCTGCTGGCAAGCATTCTACCATTTCTTAAATCTCCTACCAATCCCACTCAAGTAATCCTAGCTCAGTCTTTTCTTACATTAGTGTAAAACTGCTATATTGAATGTGTATAGGGAAACACAAGGCTGAGTAGTATGCTGCTTATGCTGTGAATCATCTCATAGTTTAGTCTGCCTCCCTCCCGGATTATAGTGTCATCTCCTTTCTGGCCTCGTTTTACCCATTTTCATGCCAGTCTAATTAGCCCTGAAGACTGCTCCCAGTTAAAAGACAAAAATATAGATCTGATCATGTCACATCCTAATAATCTTTACATGAGCCTTTCCTGAATCACCAAAATTCCATTATGGTGATGAATAAACAGTATGGAAGTAGTTCTCAAGTTAATGGTTCTTATTTTCTCAACTGGAAGTGCTGGTGAGTGGGTGGTGACTAAAGAACAAAAAGTACGTTCTCTTAGAGGAAAATCTCTGGGCTGTTTGATTAATTTATACTGATGAGTTAAAAGAAAAACTCTAAGAAACTCTCCATAAGGTTAACATCTGGTTTATGAATTTGAAAAAACATGCCTTTTTCTACTTAATTTAAGTTGCTATGATTCTGAAAGTTTTACAGTAGAGAGTGGGACTATAACCTTCAAAAATTAATTATTCAACTATTTAATAGAATTTTTAATGCTCAATTATCTTTTAAGAATATTGCATAAAACAGAGAAAATAAAATAGGAAATTGCTGCATTACAGGCTAAACTATAAAAGGAATAAAGACTTAAGTAGTTTCTTGCCTAGTATTCCTAAAATCTCTTTTAAATTCTATAATAAAATTATCATTCTACAAATTTAAATACTGTAACGATGTTAGCGATATTAGGTTCAGTCATTTCCATCACTTTTATTTAAACTTTCCTAATTTTAAGAAATAAGAGGGAATAGAAGCTCTACAGTGATGGACACCACAGCACTGATTTAGAGGAATATTATAGACCTTCAAGAATAAGTATTTCTCCTCCAAGCAGTGCCCAGATAGGGCATTTCTAATTATTACAATTTATAAGACTTAATAATTTTACTCACAACAGAATAAGACAGTTAAAATGTCACTTCACAGATAAGGAAATTGAGGTGCATGGAATTCAATAATTGCTCAGGGTCACATTGCTATTAAGAGCTGGAGCTGGAATTTAAACCCCAGGTTTTTGGTCGCATTGACATTCCTAGATCTTTCCATTTTGCACTGTTCTTCCAATCAATATTTTTTACTAGACTATTTATCACTTCAGATGTTCCAAATCCAATTACAGAGGTACTCAAGGGTGAGTTAAATTTTGGCCTCCAAACGCTGCTCGCTGGGAGTGTGATAACGGTCCCTCAAGAACTGTCTTGATTTATCTGTAGTCTTTCCTCTTGTCTTATTTCAGAGGGCTGAAATGCTGCTTCAACAAATACCTCAGTGCTCTGTTATCACCACTATTTGTAAGGTTTTCTAACAATTGCAACATAGTTTTCCAGACTCACTTTTTCCGAATTTTTACTTCTGCACAATCTTCTCTTCCATGCTGCTTTGTTTTTCTCCCAAGCAACTTAAAATTTACTTTCATCCTTTCTTTTCCATTCTACAGTCATCTGCTCCTTCTGTAACCTTGATTTCTGTAGTGGAATTTTATTTTCTGTTTCCAGTTATCCTGTAAAAGATCCTTTCTTTTCCTTTAAAAACTTTTGTATTTAGAAGAACACATTTTATTCCTGAGTAAGCCCAACAAGGGAAAACAAATTCTCTCAAAAACAATGCAAATGTTCTCATGTGGCTTTTTTTTATATCTCAAATTTAAACCACCTTCTGCTCCAGAAACATTTACGTAAGTGACAGTTCAAAGGTTGTTAGACAGAAATGCCTACATGGTGAATTGCTGAATTCGCTTTTTAATCTTCTGCTATCCACCTGCATTTACATTTGTTTACCTTTCTTACATAAGACTATATGACTATTCATGATATAAATTATTTGTTTTCCTTGACAATGTTGCTTGGAAAATAATACAATGCTTTTAAATAAATTTGCCTTCAATAACTAAAACCCATTTAAGACCTAGCTATTGATAACTAAGAATAATTTATAAATAGTTAGATTTCTTAACCTGAGTGTTTAAATGATTTGAATTGCTAGCTCTTTCATCTCTTTCCTCATTTGTTCTTTGTAAAGACACTACAATAGGTATTATTCAATAAGTATTCCCTAAATATTAAAAATTTCCTTATCAACACAAATTATACTTAGAAAATCTGATCCATATGATTTCTATGAAGTTTGAAAATATATACCAGATAAAATAAGAAGCACTGAAAACTGTAGGAATTCTAAACACTTTTCACGAAGTTCAACTTTTTGAATAAGCAAATCCTGCCAAGTAACCACTCAAAGTAGAAAGTGCATAGTACCTTCCGAAATACTGTAGCTGATTTGGACTTAGAGTCACATGGCTCTTTCATTTTTTTTTTTTTTTGCAAGACCCAGGTGGATTAGGCACACATAATTTGGAGTTTATACATTATCAGCTTTATATCAATTCTGGAAAGCAGGTACAGATGTCCTGGAAAAATTCTGATCATAAATAATTGAAAGGTGGTTTCTTCATGTTATAGAAGCTTTTAGCTGCATCCTACCAAGATCACAATGTACATGATGTTAGGGTAGGAATTAGAGTGTCCGGTGGATTTTATTGCTGTTTAGAGACAATCTTTGTGTAGTTGATCCTATTCACCTCAAACAGATATTTGTAGGTTAAGTAGTAGAGTGGCAAGTTCAACTACCCTGATTGTCACAGTCACTGTAATCCTTTCAGCATAGATCAACAATGATAGGTCACATGGTGGAAGTGGGAAAGTCAGGAAGGGGAGGGGAAGGTAGCAGATAAAATAGGTTATCTTGGCTACAGGTCAGTTCTACATCACAAGAAGCAGTCAGGCACTCGGGCACACAGAGATGAAATGTGAAATTCAGCAAACCAAGTGATGCAGAAATCAAATGCCCATGGAAGGCATTGGTGAACCAACATTCCCTGTTCAGTCAGTCTCCTGTCAGGAGTCTGAGCAGTCAGCAGCTTCTGGTTAGGCATGGAGTGTATTATAGTTGCAGAGTAAAAATAACTTCGACTTTTCTATAATCACTTTATAAATAATAAAATGTGTCCAAAGCCATCACACACCCTGATTATTTCATATAATATTTAAAACCACCAAGGGAAAATGTCATTCTTACATTGAAGAAAGTAATAAGAAGTCATGATAAGAATGGAGGTTGACACTTGGCCATGTGTTCTGAGGAAGAAGATTCATACTGGTCTTGTGCTTGTTACTAGAATTAAGTTAATGCCTGAACTCACACATGAAGCTTAGGAACATTTGTGGAACAGGAAACCACATAATTTCAACCTGTAATTGTATTCAATTCTCAAACAGAATAGATGTGCTCTCCTTGTATTTGGCTTCTCGACGTAGAAAATTATATGGAAATCCTGGGATGGCCATGTTGTGATAAAAACTTGTTTTTCAAAAAGTAGGTAAACTAGACCCCTTATGACTGAATTTTAAAAGGAAAACTGATGCTTTTGACCAGTAATTACTAAACACTGGTGCTGCTAGTGCTGGGACTAGGGTTAGTTTTGTGTGTGTGTGTATGTGTGTGTGTGTGTGTGTGTGTGTATGCACACATATGTATATTTAAATATGTACTTAATATTTTGTGTGAAATGAGATAAGAATATATAGTATTTTAATTATACTAAATTTATTAAATATGAGGAATTCTTTATTTTCAGATCATGAATTTCATACAGTTTTAAGAAAAATAAATTGTTCTTTTACAAAATAGTAGTAAAGGAAATAATATGTAGTGAAAATATCTATTTTTTTAAACTGGCAGACTATGTACCAGGCACTGTTTTAAACTACTTACAAATACTACTCCTGTGGTGGCTACCTTTAAAAAGGGCCACATATCATTTCTTGCGTCTCTCATTAAGATGTGGAGTTTATTCCTTTTCTTTCCAATCCCTGTGATTTGCTATGACCAATAGAAAGTGAGAGAAGTTTTTTTTGTTACTCTCCAGCCTCAGCCTTAAGGTGCTTGTATAGATTCCACTCTCTCCCACTTGGAATGCTGTTTACCTCAATGTAAAAAACATCAGGGGTCCTCCAAAGAGGCCACAGGAGGGAGATAGATCAAAGTACCCCAGCTAACCACCAGCTATAGGAAGATGGCCAACCTGAACCACCTAGCTCTAGTGAAACTTCCAGATGATAAGTTTATGAACAATCCCAGGGGAGAGAGCACCAGAAGAACTGTTCTGCTGATCCCTGCCCAGACTGCAGAATCCTGAGCAAGTTAAATGGTTAATATTTTAAGTCACTTACTTTGGGATTGGCATGTTATGCAACAAGATATATCTAATACACTCCATTACCTATTATGTCACTATCACAACTTTCTAGTATGCTGTTATTATCCCCATTTTAAAGATGAGGAAACTGAGATTCAGGGTTGTTAACAGCTTGCCAAAGTCATACCCTGAACAAGCAGGATTTCTTAGATTCAGGTGTAGGCAAAATTTTGGAACCTAGTATGTTAAGAAGATATTTGTTTTGTTTTTAAATATCCATACCTATTTTAAAAAGTTGGCAGTACTATGTTAGTCCTGTATGTAAAAAAAAATCCCATTTAGTGAAACAAGAAACTTAAAAATTACTCTCAGAATATTTATCATATCATAAAGCATGAGACAATTATGTTTAATAAAAACTCTCTATGTGTCCATTGCTTATATCTTGTCTGAAGTTCCTGAAAGCCATAACGGAAGGAAAGTTTGGCATGTAGGTATTTTATTTGGAAAATGATCCCAGGGAGCAGTAGAGAAGTAAAACAAGAAGTGAGAAAACCATCCAAGGATGCAATATTAAGTTGGCATTTGTTACTGGCCACCTGAGCTCTATCCAGTGGACCTCCTAAGGAGTCTTATGAAATTAGTTCATGACTCCTTACACTTGGAAGAAAGGGAGAAGACTATCATTAGGAAGAGTGGTTTCATGGAGGTTAACTCTCCACACTTCTATGTAACCCAAGCATCCTAGAGTAGGAAAGAAGAAGCACAGGGCACTGGCATGAAGCAAGGCGCTGTCAAGTGCATTTTCACAAAACTGGTCAAAGTCTGAGAGGAAATGATGACCAGAACTTTGACAGGAGGAAGAGGTGGGGCCAGGAGGATTTGAAGTGGCCATAAAATGAATCTTATACGCATACTTAAATGCATTTCTTTGGAAGACACGGCAAGAATATTGCTTTGTGTGAATTCTCAATAAGGTTAAATAACCATAGGTTGAATGCCCTAAAACCAATATTAGAAAGATTACTAGAGGGAAGAAAGCATAAGCACTTTTCTTATGACATCTGACTTCTAGAGATTTGCTTCCCGCCCAAGGTCAAGAGCAAACTAAGAGAGGCATTAAACTGCATGTGGTATTTGACCTTGGCTGAACTTTCCCTAGTTTGCACCCCCTCCCTCCACTTTTCTTTTTTGCTTTTGAAAGCCAAGCATGACTAAAATATCCATGGAAGAGAAATGCTAAAATTCTCTTAATGAGCTACCCTTGCATTTGGTTACATAAGGTCAAAGGAAAGCACACTTTATATTTAAGCCAAGCCAACTACTCACAGCAATGTCAGTGTGAGAGAACCAGTTTGAACTTAACATTAACTAGCTTTTTAGTGGGCTGTAAAACTTGCTCAACGTATGAAGTACTTCATAATTATAGGAGATTATGGTCATATTCTGAATAACTGAGGCAGAAAGACCCTGAATAAAGCAAATTACATTTAGCTCTGAATTATAAAACAGTTCAATGCATTTCATATCTTTGGGAATATTTTGAAATGGTTGTGAATTTTATAAACTTTTAGGAAATTCTAAATAATTGTGTTAGGCATGCAATGACAGAAGTGCAAATTAATACATATTTATAATTCATAGTTACATGAAATAAGATTTCTTATTACCTGGCATAATTTTTTAAAGAAATCAACCTACTCATTGTAGCTTTAAGTAAGGTATTGAACACATTTATTTTTCTTGTCTCTTATTTATTGAAGTACAGTTGATTTACAATGTTGCATTAGTTTTAGGTGTACAGCAAAGTGATTTAATTATACATATATATATATCTTTTTTTTCAGATTATTTTCCCTTATAGATTATTACAAAATATTGAGTATAGTTCTCTGTGCTATACAGTAAGTCCTTGTTGTTTATCTACTTTATATATACAAGTGTGTATATGTTAATTCCAAACTCCTAATTTATTCCTCCTCCGTTTTCTCCCTTGGTAACCAAAAGTTTGTTTTCTATGTCTGTGGGTCTATTTCTGTTTTGTAAATAAGTTCATTTGTATCATTTTTTTAGATTCCACATATAAGGTGTATCATATGATATTTGTCTTTCTCTGTCTGGCTTACTTCATTTAGTACAATAATCTCTAGGTCCATCCATGTTGCTGCAAATGGCATTATTTCATTCTTTTTTATGGCTGAGTAGTATTCCATTGTATATATGTACCACATCTTCTTTATCCATTCTTCTGTCCATGGACATTTAGGTTGCTTTCATGTCTTGGCTATTGTAAATAGTGCTGCAATAAACATTGGCTGCATGTATGTTTTTGAATTATGGTTTTCTCTGGATATATACCCAGGAGTGGGATTGTAAGATCATATGGTAGCTCTATTTTTAGTTGTTTAAGGAATCACCATACTGTTCTCCATAGTGAACTCATGTTATTTAACAAATGCATACTGTTATATCTATAACCAAGTGTAATAATTTATCTTCCCTTATTTGAAAAGGGCAGCTGATTTGCTCTCACAACAAACAGCTTTGCTGTAACTCCATACATCACATATATTGTGTTGCTTCCAGAACAATGTCAATTTCCTTGCTTCCTAAAACATTTTGGATTGTTATTTAGTGCCCAAGAGGCTAATTGTAAAGGGGAGGCTGGTGAGGAGTTGGAATTTTAAAATTAACATATATGAGACTAGATATAACCACTGCCTAAACCATCATTGAAAGTGTAAAGAACTTTTGTGAAATGCTTTTGAAATTAAATATTTTTGAACTTTACTGAAGGATGTAGAGTAGATGTTCAAGTGTCATCTACAAGTAAATTTCCATTTTACCAATATTAATTTAATTTACATTCTCCAACTAACATGAGGAAAAGAGTAGAGACCAGTATTTACTTTCCTTCTTTTTCTAAGAAATTGTACATAATGTGATGTGAGTGAATGCAGTTTACAGAGAGTAGTTTCCCCCTAATTACTGAATGGCATTGATTTGGAGTGCTAAAACCAAGTACTCCTAAGTTTTCAAATTAATATTGATAACTTCAATGACTGTATTAGTATATGACATACTAAAGACTCGATCTAGGGACTACTGAATAATTCTTTAGTAATTAAGCATAGCTTATAATCAGCATCCATCTTGGGTCTTCAGGGAAAAATAATAGTGAACTAGGGATGAAAAAGAAAAGTCAAATGTCAAGAATTCACATGTGATATTTACTTAAAATCTAAATATTATAGCCATGTTATGGAATTTGCAGTGGCTTGCTGGTGCTTCAACTTGAGCTACAAATTGATGCCAAATCTTTCCTTCTGGAGTCAAAAGTCTTGGTAACTTTCTTGAATCCTTCTTCATTACTATTGTTGGTACATCTCTAAAGAGTAGAAGAATCTGGTGTCAGATTTTATATCCTTATTATCAGCAATCCAGTACCATAGCCTCAAGGAAAATAATTACTCTGGTCCCAGTATTATCTTTGAATTCTAATTGAGACTTTTTTGTGTGACATTTACTTACTTGTAAGGACAAAAAGCCTCTTTTTATACACATATAGGTATTTAAATATAGTTATTTTATGAAATTATAAAGTAATTTCTTCTTAGATAAAAAGATACATTTTAAATCTGTAAATAAATATAAATGGAACATATTTAAAAATATAAATTACTGAAAGTTGAGATCCATTTAGGAATGGACCTAAATTAAACAGGAAAAAAGCAATAGATACTGAGGAGAAATGTTAGTATTACAAAATCTCAAAATTACACAACCCCAATGTTTATGGATTCATAAGATTTTATAAAATATCCTCAATAAATAGTCAAATGGTATCTGTAAACTCACTAATAAAGGTATTTCACATTTCCAACTATTTTGTGACAGTCTAAATAGAAATGTTCTCCCTAAAAACATAAACCTAAAAGCACTCAAAGGCTATCTTTTTTGTTGTTGTTGTTGCGGTACACGGGCCTCTCACTGTTGTGGCCTCTCCCATTGCAGAGCACGGCTCCGGATGTGCAGGCTCAGTGGCCATGGCTCACGGGCCCAGACGCTCCGTGGCATGTGGGATCTTCCCAGACCAGGGCACGAACCCGTGTCCCCTGCATTGGCAGGCGGACTCTCAACCACTGTGCCACCAGGGAAGCCCCAAAGGCTATCTTTTGAAATAGTTGTAGAAATAGTAGAAATCGGCAAATGCTACCTATCAGCCTCCCTCACCCCATCTCAGGGAGCAGCTATTAATGTTTACCAACATACTACTTTGTCTAACATTTGTGCATGTTTATTAATAGTTTGCTCCTTTATATTGCTGAGTAATATTCCACTGAATATATATACCATATTTGTTTATTTCAGTTGTTCTCAATTGGGGATAAGTTTCCTCCCTTAGGGTACCTATGGCAACGTCTGGAGATATTTTTGATTGTCATAACTGTGTGTTTACTAGTGACACCTGTTGGACAGAGGCCAAAGATGCTGCTAAACATCCTACAGTGCACTTGATAGTTCCCCCCCAAAATAATTATTTGATCTAAAATGTCAGAATTGCCACTCTTGAGAAACTATATTGTAATCTCCTTTGGGTAGATATTTTGCTTGTTTCATTTTTATGTCAATTATAAATAGCATAGTTTGAGTATTTTTTATATCTCTTTTGGAGACATCTGAATTTATATTTTTTGGATAAATAACTAGTTGTGGAAATGCTAAGTAATAGGGTAAGTATGTTCAGTTTTAGTAGATACTGGCAAAGAGTGTCCCAAAGTAGTTGTTCCATTTTATACTTCCATCAGCAGTGTATAGAAGTACAGTTACCCTCCATCCTCACCAACACTGGGACTTTTAGTATAATTTTATTTTTGAGGTTAGATTAGTATACAATGATAACTCATATTTTCATTGGATAATTTGATGTGATTTGATAAGTATTACAACATAGAATATTTCTATCAACCCCAGAAGTTCCTTTTCTCTACAAATTAATCTCAACCTCTATAAACAGTCACACTTCTGATTCTATTAAATATATTAATTTTGCCATTTCTCAATATTCATATAACTGTAATTATGCTATATGTGTTTTTTATTTGTGTGTTAAGCTTCTCCTGCTTAACATAATGTTAACATAATGTTGAGATTTAGGCCTATTGGTGCATGATTCAGCAGATTTTTTTCTAAAATATATTCCCCTGTGAATATTATTTTTTATCCATTTGTGTTGATTGATATTTGTTTTTATGCCAATTAATAATAAAGCTACGAGAATATTTTATATGTAATTATTTTACTTATGTATGTTTTATTTTGGGTCAGGGATAAAGCCAACAAGGGGAATTGCTGGGTTAATTTGTTTGGCTTAGTAAAAAGCCACCAATTTTCCAACATGATTTTACAATTTTACCTTGCTCCAGCAATGTGTGAATTGCTCCACAGAATTGCCAAGATTGTTGTTGACATTTAATTTTAACTATTCTAGTAGGAGTAAAGTGGTATGACATTGTATTTTTAATGTCATTTCATTGATGACTAAAGATGTAGAGCACCTTTTCATGTACTTATTCCCCATTTAAATATATTTCTTGTAAAATATCTTTTTAACTTTTTATCCAAAATTGCTTGATTTAAAAAAATGATTTATTGGAATAAATTTTACATGTTGGATAAAAGTCTTTTGTCAAATATATGTATTGTAAATATTTCTGTCTGTCACTTCTTTTTAAAAAATTTCCTTTATGGTGATTTTGATGAGCTGAAGTTTATGACCTTGTCTTTATGCAGGAAGTCCAGCAACATTTGTTGAAAAGAGTGTCTTTCCCCAGCTTCTTTCCAATTGTTTTGGAATCTTTGTCAAAAATCTACTTATTTTATATGTGTAGGTTCTTTTAGGGGTTTAATGTTCTCTTCAATTGATCTATTTATCTATCCTTACACCAATGCACTGTCTTGAATATTGTAGCTTTAATTAACTTTTGAAATAGGATAGTGTAAGTCTTCCAACAGTGTTATTTTTTAAGATTATTTTGACTATTCTAGGTCCTTTTCACAGGCAAATACATTTTAGAATCAACTTATCTATAAATACGCCTATTAATATTTTAATCAAGATTATGTTGAAACTATAGAACTATTTGCAAAGAATTTACATACTATTGATTGAGCCTTCCAATCCATGAACATAGTATTACCTTCCATTCATTTAAATGTTCTTTAATTTCTCATAGCAAAATTGTCTGTATTTTCAGTTTGGGGGCTCACAAGCCTTTTGTTAAATTTATTCCAGTGTATATATATATATATATATATATTTTTTTTTTTTAATTAATTAATTTATTTATTTTTGACTGCGTTGGGTCTTTGTTGCTGTCCGCGGGCTTTCTCTAATTGTGGCAAGTGGGGGCTACTCTTTGTTGTGGTGCACAGGCTTCTCATTGCAGTGACTTCTCTTGTTGCGGAGCATGGGCTCTAGGTTCACGGGTTTCAGTAATTGTGGCACTTGAGCTCTAGAGTGCAGGGTCAGTAGTTGTGGTGCACAGGCTTAGTTGCTCTGCAGCATGTGGAATCTTCATGGACCAGGGCTCGAACCTGTGTCCCCTGCATTGGCAGGCAGACACTTAACCATTGCACCACCAGGGAAGTCCCCTCCAATGTATATTTTTGATGTTACTGTTTAAGTACTGTTTTTTCCTAAATATCATATTTCAGTTTTTCTACTAGTACACAAACACACAGTGATCATGTACACTGTGACCTTCCTAAATTCATGCCTTAATGGTGGAAGCTTCTTTTGTAGATTCTTTGGGATTTTATAGTTAACCATGTACCTGTGAAAAAGGCAGTTTATCTACTTCTTTTCCATTCTGCATGACTTTTATTTCCTTTGTGTACTTTATTCATTGTTTATACTGACTAGAATCTCTAATACAATGCAGAATAGAAATAGTATGAGCAGACATCCATGCCTTGTTTGTGGGAAAGTTTTAAATCATGAATTCAATGTTTTTAATTGATAGAGTTATTCAGATTTTCTGATTCTTTTGAACCATCATAGTTTGTGTCTTTCAAGAAATCCTATCCATCAAAAATTCCGAATTTATTGGCATAAATTTGTTCATAATATTAACACATTATTACTTGATGTCTAAAGAAACTGTAATAACTCTCAATCTTGATATTATTAAAAAAGTCTTTTCTCTGTTCTTCCTTATTAGTATTTTTAATGATTTATCAATTTTATTAGTCTTTTCAAAGAGAGCACTTTTATTGCTTTTCTCTATGCTTTTATGTTTTCTATTTCTTTGATTTTTCACTCTCATCTTTACTCTTTTTTATTTCCACTTACTAATTTTGCTCTTTTTAAAATTGCTTAAATTATAATATATTGTGGACTTAATATTTGTATGCCCCCAAAATTCATATGTTGAAATCCTAACCTCCAATGTGATGGCATTAGGAGATAACAGCATGGTGTTAGGATGGTATTAGGAGGGCCTTTGGAATGTAATTAGGTCATGAGGGTGGAGCCCTCAAGATTAGTGCCCTTATAAGAGGAGACATGAGAACTTACTCCTCTCTTTCTGCTCTATCTTCACCATGTGAGGATGGAGGTAGAAGATGGCCATTTGTGACCCAAGAAGCAGGTCCTTGCCAGGAACTGAATCTACTAGTGCCTTGATTTTGGACTGGTTGGCCTCCAGGACTGTGAGAAATAAATGTTGGTAATTTGGTGTAGTCACCCAGACTGACTAAAACAAAGATACTCTATTTTAGATATTTCTGCTCTTCTAATTTGAGCATTTGAAGCTATAATTTTACTAGCAGAAATTCGCTAATAGCCTGAAACAGAACAGCAAAGAAACTGTGAGTGGTCAAAGGACTCAGTTTCAATTTCCAGCAGAGCATAAGTTGCAGGATAATTTAACTGTACGTGGGAGTGAGGTGGAAGGCATGGTGAGGGCTGGTGCAATGATTCTTAATAGGGTCAGTTGTGCAAAATACAGAAAGGAGCTAATGCCTCAAGTAATGTGAGCCTATAATAAAACAGAAAAGCAAGCAAGCAAACAAAAAAAATATGGATATTTTCATTATATTATGAAACTGCCTGCTAAGAAAACCCTCTAACTGTGGTTAATTCCTGTTTCTTACAGACAGCTATACCTCTTAACTGGCAAAAGAAATTATAGAAAATGAAGTCTCTCTCCTTTCCCATTTACTAGGACCTAGAAGTTTTTAATATAAACCAGTACAACTTGGACAAAAACTGTTTTACTCCCTCCAGACATTACACACACTCAGAAAGCAAAATAAATGAAGCTTATTGAACATGTGAAAAGACTAAAAGGAAGCCTCTCTAAGGAAGCAGATACAAATTCTCCAAGTGAGCTTCAGCCTGATAAAGTATTTCATACATATTTAAAGTGTTTTAAAGAAGCTTATAAATGTAGAAAAAATGTAATTAAATAAGAATCTATTTCAAATTTTTGAAGAAAAAGTTAATTTTCTACTGGTCCAATGGAGGAATGTGATATACTTCCCCCAAAAATTATCTTTTAGATATGTTGAAAAACATTTTGTTGCAAAATCTAGGCCTGTTGGGGGGAAAAAGTGTAATTAAATGTCACAATTACAGCCAACATGATTAAGGAGAAAAGTTAAATATCACATCATAGCCAGGAAGCCTTTATATCATTCTGGATCATTTGGAAGAATTTTAAGGTAACTAGTGTTCCCACAATTTTTTGAGATATACTTTTAAAAAACATTATGGTGGTTTGATTTTTATTCCTAAGATGGGGTGGGCTAGGAAATGTTTATTAACAATCATTATATACTTCATTGTAAGTTTTAATCTTTTTACCATTTCATTTTATCCATGTTTAGGAAATTAAAACCTTTTCATTATGCATAAAATGTTAAACTTCAAATGTAATAAACAGCAGTAATTTCACATCTGCTATAACATGCTTCTGGGGAGTGCAAACTTAATTGTGGCTCCAGAATATGAGTGGAATAAAAGACAGGCTATCATGTCCTATTTTACAGACGAACAGTCCATGTTTGTCCTAGAACTACTGTACCATCCTGAACAAAACTGGTGCTACCTAATTTGATTTTTTAGGAAAGCTCAACACATTATTTGGAAGTATATATAATAGAAAGTAACTGAATGATTACATTTTTAGGGAAAGGTGTGTGATGAAGTAGTAGTTAAGCTGGTCGGAAGAGGAATGATTTAATGAAATTGCATGTTGTCCTGAAGAGTTCACTACACGATCATGCTGAGAAAGCTGCAGGTTCCCGACTTAGCTTGTGACTGTTCCTATGAATCAAGGCTTACTTCCCTCACTGTGGAATTAATAAAGTCTTCATTATTACTGGGTGCTAACAGTCAAAAGAAAACAAGTCTTTCCTTAAAAAAAAAAAAAAAAAGAAACAAAACCACATAGAAAAATTGAATATATTAATTTGAATTTTTATTTCATTCACTCTATATACTTTAAAATAACAGGCTTATAAACTATTAAAACAGTAATTAAAAAAATGCACAGTGCTTTATCCAAAGGTAAAATGTGAAGTGCTTTATTCAAAGGTAAAGATGATAAGATATTTTATCATCTTACCATTTCTCTTTTGGACTTTTCACAGTTTTGGTATATTAGCAACTCTAATTTGACTCTCTGAACTCTTGCGCTAAGGAGAAATAGAAGGAAGAAATGAACCCTTACTGAGGCTGACAATTGGGTTATTCTTCATACCTTATTATAAATTCTTCCATCTTCAAAACTACCTGAAACTTAATGATACAAAACCACAACCATTATATTATGTTTACAAGTTTTCTGGATCAAGAATTCAGACTGGAAGGGCTTCCCTGGTGGCGCAGTGGTTGAGAGTCTGCCTGCCGATGCAGGAGACACGGGTTCGTGCCCCGGTCTGGGAAGATCCCACATACTGTGGAGCGGCTGGGCCCGTGAGCCATGGCCGCTGAGCCTGTGCATCTGGAGCCTGTGCTCCTCAACGGGAGAGGCCACAACAGTGAGAGGGCTGCGTACTGCAAAAAAAAAAAAAAAAAAAAAAGAATTCAGACTGGGCACAGATGGGGGCTTGTCTCTGTACTATGATGTTTGAGGCCTTGATGGATGGCTTCCCACTTGAATAGGAGGGGTGATTTGAACTGGTGGGGGTGGTAAACCTCTAGGGACTTCACCCAAATGTCTGGCACCTGGGCTGGGATGAGTTGGAGTGTAGGTTGGTTGGGCTGTCAACTGGAGATCTCATGTGTGTCTTCTTCATGAAGTTCAGGCTTCTCAAGCATGGAACAAGCTTTCCGAGGAACCTAGGCAGAAGCCGTAAGCCTCTTCGTGACCTAGTCTCAAGAGTCATGTACTATTACTTCTGCTGCCTGATATTGGTTACAAGCAAGTCACTAAGGCCAGGCTGTATTCATGGGAGAGCCCATATTCACCTCTCAAAGGTAGAATGGCAAAGTCCCATTGCAAAAGAGCATGTACAATGTGGGATTCAGTTGTGACTGCATTTGGAATGTAAAATTGGCTGAATAAAATATCATAATCTTAATTTTTATAAATTAAAAGAGCTACTGAGTAATGGACTTGGGACCATCACCAGTGCTTTTTGCATCCCAAAGCCTATGTTCTTTTACTTTATTAAATGCTTAATTTGTGTCATACACACAGACCAATTTTCATATAAATTTTCAGTGTTATGACTTTTGTCATACTTTTAGTGGGATAGATTCATATTTTTTTACTTGGTATTAATTGATTGTGTTGTATATACTTAAGTTCAAAAATGAAAAAAAGCCTTATTTTATAAATTCAGATAAAACTAGAGTGCTAGTTATAGACAAAGTACTTTATTTTGAAAAATTGCTAGCCTCTGGGATCCTTAACAGTATCTTGGTCCAGGGACTATTGGATCTGGCATTGAAAAAGGAAGATGTAGTACTGTAGGAAAGTTTTCTACTAAGTTCCTATATCACCTTCTAGCCCCATGTTCCCCCATTTCACCAAATAGAATAACAAGTTATATAATGTAAATCTATCTTATCATTTACACAATGTAGTTACTCTCATGTTAAGTTGGAAAGCACAACACTAGAGGGTTATAGACAAGCTCTTTGATTCTTTGTCTCTCCCTACCATCCCCCACTATCTTTAATAGCAGATTTTCACTTGTCTATTCCAATTCGCTATTAAGACATTGCTTTGAGGGTGATGAGGAATATGATTAGTCCACTGACTGTAATATTTCTTCTCCCATTGTGCTGAGTAGGCAGTGAAGTGAGTGCCTTGATCTGATCAAATGGACCCAAGAGTTCCAAACTGGCATAATACTTTTGGTTTCAGTCCTTTATAATATATGAAGCATTGGCTTCAATCACTAAGTATGAAGAGCCAAACCCTGATTATGCATAAATCCATTTAAATCCACTTGGAACTATCAGAAAAGGGCCCATGTTATCTAATTGCCAGTTATGTGCTTGACATTCACCCCTGGGAATGTGTTCTAGAGTGAACTGCAGATTCTATCTTTCCTGTTAAAAAAGGGCAAGTTTTATTAAACATTTGCATTTCAGAGGAGCCAGCAATATATGTCACTTTTGCTCTTTACCTGTCTTTAAAGTGCTTTTTTTCCTAGGCAGCATATAGTTGGGTCTTACCTTTTTTATCCAATCTGATCATATCTGCCTTTCAAGTGTGATGGTTTGATAATTTTTTCCTTTAAAGTACTTATCAATATAATTAACTCATCTTGCTATTTATTTTCTATTTACCCTATCTATTCTTTGTTTGCTTTTCACTCTTCCTCTTCCCCTCCTTATTTTTCTGGTTCAATTGAATACATTTTATGATTCCAACCACCTCCTTTGTTAGCACATTAGCTATAATGCTTATTTTGTTATTTTAGTGGTTGCTTTATGGTTTATCCTATATATCTTTAACTTATTGGAGTCTACCTTCAAATGATATTATTCTACTTCATATGTATTATAAAGCCTCCCAACAATATAATTCCACTCCTTCTCTCCCAGCCTTTTTGCTCTTGTCCTCATACATTTAAATCCAACATATAAGTCCCACAATATATTGTTATTATTTTTGTTAAATAATCATCTTTTAAAGATTTTTAAATAGTAGGAAAAAACATACATGCTTATCTATATAGTTACCATGTTCAGGGTTCTTTATTCATTTTTGTTTATATATATATTTCTATCTGCTATAACTTTCTGTATGAAGGACTTCCTTTAATATTTCTTCTAGTGCAAACCTGCTAGAGATAAATTCTTTCAGCCTTGGAATATTGAAAAAGTCTTTAGTTCACCTTTGTTTCTGAAGGATATTTTCACTGGATATAGAATTCCAGGTTTATGGGGATTGTTTGTTTCAGTACTTTAAAAATGCTGTTTCATTGTCTACCCACTTGCAATGTTTCTCACAAGAAATCTGCTGTCATCCTTATCTTTGTTTTTCTATATGTACTTTTGTTTATTTCTCTCTTCCTGTCTTAGGAGTTTCCCAAAATTATCAGTTTTGAGTAATTTGATTATGATGTGCCTTGGTATAGTTTTCTTCCTATTCATGGTACTTGGGGATTTTTTAAATCCCTAAATCTATAAATTTCTTTATATTAAAAGAATGTTCATGTATTTTTTTTTTCTCTGACACTTCCTCCCCCCCCCGCCCCAACCGTCTCCCTTAGGGACTCCAATTACACAGTTTTTAAGCCATTTAAATTTGTCCCACAACTCACAAATGCTGTATTTATTTTTCCTTCAGTATTTTTTCTATCTGTGTTTCATTTTGGACTACTATGTCTTCAAGTTCATTTATCTTTGCTTCTACAATGTCTAATCCACTATTAATCCCATTTAATAATATGTTTTATATCAGATATTGAAATTTTCATCTTTACAAGTTTTTTAAAAAAATCTTCCATGTTTCTACTAAACTTCTGACAATAGGGAATGGAATTATTATAACTGTTTTACTGTCCTTGTCATTAATTTTTAACTTGTCAATTCTGAATCAGTTGATTTCAGTTGATTCATTTGTTTTGGGGTGGTGGTGTGTAAATGTAAGTACAGAATTTAAGTATAGAATATATACAACTGTAAAGTAACTTTAATATACTGAAAGATATCATATTGTCCATGTTGAAGAGAACATGAGGTTACCTGGGTTATTTTAGTAGATAGAGATATTCACACAGGAACTTTATTCTATCACAAGGCTTAACAATCCATATTAAATTCAATTACTTATCTGTCTTCCTCTTTATACTCTTAACTTCTTCATATAATAATCTGGTGTGTGTGCATTTATACGTGTATGTGTGTGTGTGTTTTTTTAATTAATAGACTTTCTTTATAGAGCAACTTTAGGTTAACAGAAAAATTGAGCTGAAAGCAGAGTCCCTATATACTTCCTATCCCTCTCCTACAGTTTCCCCGATTATTAACATCCTGCATTACTGTTGGACATTTGTTACAATTAACAAACCAGTATAGATATAAGTTTTAGTTTGTACTAGGGTTCACTCTCTTTGTTGTACTTTCTATGGGTTTTGACACATGTATCCACCGTTACAGCAGCACACAGAATAGTTCCACTAACATAAAAATCCCCTGTGCTCCGTATATTTAGCCCTCTCTACTTTCCCCAAATCTTTTTACTATCTCCATAGAGTTGGAATCATACAGTATGCAGCCTTTTCAGATTGGCTTCTTTCACTGAGCAAAATGCATTTAAGGTTCCTCTATGTCTTTTTGTAACTTGATAACTCATTTCTTTTAATCATTGAATAATGTTCCATTGTTTGGATATTTATTTACCCATTCACCTACTGAAGGACATCTTGGTGGCTTACAAATTCTAGCAATTATGGACAAAGGTCCTATAAACATTTGTGTACGGGTTTTGTGTGAACATAAGTTTTCAACTCATTTGGGTAAATACCAGGGATGTGACTTCTAGATTACAAGATAAGTGTATTTTTAGGGTTTTTTTTAATAGATCTTTATTGGAGTATAACTGCTTCACAATACTGTGCTAGTCTCTGTTGCACAACAAAGTGAATCAGCCACATGCATACATACATCCCCATATCCCCTCCCTCTTGCACCTCCCTCCCCCCCATCCCACCCCTCTAGGTGGACACAAAGCATGGAGCAGATCTCCCTGTGCTATGCTGCTGCTTCCCACTAGCTATCTATTTTACATTTGGTACAGTATATATGTCGATGCTACTCTCACTTCGCACCAGCTTCCCCCTCCCTTCCATGTCCTCAAGTCCATTCTCTATGTCTACGTCTTTATTCCTGCTCTGCCACTAGGTTCATCAGTACCATTTCTTTTTTTTTTTAGATTCCATATATATGCTTTAGCATATGGTATTCGTTTTTCTCTTTCTGACTTACAATCAAGACAGTATGGTGCTGGCACAAAACCAGAAATATAGATCTATGTTTAGTTTTATGAGAAACTGCCAAGCTGTCTTCCAAGTGGCTGTACCATTTTGCATTCCCACCAGCAATGCATGAGGTTTCCATTGCTGCACATCCTCACGATGATATGGTGTTGTCAGTGTTTTGAATTTTGGCCATTCTACTAGGTGTGCAGTGGTATCTCATTGTTGTTTTAATTTGTATTTCCCTAATGACATAATGTTGAGCACCTTTTCATATGCTTAGCTGTCATTGGTATATTTTACTTTGGCAAGGTGTGTCTATTCAGATCTTTTGCCTATTTCCCCCTTTTTCCTTTTTTCTTTCTTTTTTTAAAAATTGGAGGTATAGTTGATTTACAATATTACATAAGTTTCAGGTGTACAACATAGTGATTCATAATTTTTAAAGATTATACTCTGTTTATAGTTATTATAAAATATTGGCTATATTCCCTGTGCTGTACAATGTACCTTTGCTTTTTATAATTAATTAATTAATTAATTAATTTTTGACTGCATTGAGTCTCTGTTGCTGTGTGCAGGCTTTCTCTAGTTGCGGCGAGTGGGAGCTACTTTTTGTTGCAGTACATGGGCTTCTCACTGCCATGGCTTCTCTTGTTGTGGAGCATGGACTCTAGGCACATGGGCTTCAGTAGTTGTGGCACGTGGGCTCAGTAGTTGTGGCTCACAGGCTTAGTTGCTCCGAAGCTATACATGTGTTTCTATCTCAGTACCTAGCATAATGTCTAGTAAGTGGTGGTTGAATACATGAATATGTACGTGAATAAATGAATGAGTGAGATGGAGAGGGCTTGCTACACCTATTCAGTGCAGAAAAATTCAGGAGAAAAAGTGTCCTCCCTTGAATGCTGGTTGAAGACATTAAGTTGAATGATCAGATTATAGAGTATACTTTTTTTCTTAATTAGCCTCTGTGAAAAGAACTGATTAAAAATATAAAAGAACTCTACTATAGGAATCCATGTAAACTCTGGTGTTTTAGGGGACTGTTTTGTCTTTACAATTTATAAGAAATTTTATTTATGTGACTTGAACCTCATATTGAATAAATGAACCTTGAAAATATATTCCATTCAACATATTTTAAGAATCAATCATACATGAAATTCGTGCTCAGACAATACCCATGAAAATATATATAATTCATGATCATCAAAATCCTATTATTCTATACTCTTTGAGACTAGAAGTATTTATATCATCATTCAGAGTTCTTATGCTAAGAAAATATATTTACCTCATGAGTAATTTATAAGAAAAATTTTTAAAGTTTCTGAGTAACTCAGTATCTGCTGGGGCACATATAGGTAATTTATTATGAGTCTTCTATTTTCATACATAAGACTTCATGTAAAGTGTGATTTTCTTCCTTAGTGTCATGTACCATTTGGATCAAGGTAATTTTATTTAGAATTTTAAACTAAAATTTATGAAAAATTTATTTAAAAATAAAATACTAGTATATTTATATTTAAATATACTATATTTTAAAATATACTAGTATATTTAAAATTTTTTAAAAATATACTATTCTAAAATATACCACTAACTAATATATTAACTATTATGACATACAAGTATATTTGTACTTTTTCAATGATATATGTATGCTATGATATATTATTATAAAAAACAAAAAAGAATAATTTTTTATTATTCATTTAATTGTCATCCATCTCCAAATAGAATGGGAGGTTGAGCAATGATCCATTTTTGTCATTGCATTAGACCATGTGGACTGCCAATTTGGCTCACCCAGAATCGGAAAAGAAGCTAAAACCAAATATCTGGAAACTAAATTATTCAAATTTGTTGTTACTTAAGATGACTTTTTCTTAATGTGTTTCTTCTTTTACTTGATGTGTAGAAACTGTCATCGTAATTAGGTGCATGTCCAATATTGAGATGCCTATGTTGTAGGGCCAGAGTACAGATAGATGTTCACATAATATATTTATAAACATTTGAAAGTTACAAATTAAAGCAACAATTTACAATATAAAATATGTTTTATACTTTTACATTGATAAATATCTTCATAAAAACCTAGAGGTTCAGATTTGAATTTATACTTCTTGGATTCCTCAGAGTTCTATGGTGAAATGTAATGTTAAGGGAAGTAATGCTTCTGAAATTCTCTGATCTTCTACCGTGTCCTTTTCACTTTTCTATCCTCCCAGGGCTTTACACCACCACCCTGACCCTACAGCAGTTGCCTTCTACCTACCTTCAGGTTGAGAGGTGTGCAAACCTTTGTAGTAGTTAGAGTGCCCTGGCAACAGTCCTTTGGGACAGGAAATTCCAGGTTTTTGGATATCCACAGAATGGATTGACAGGGGGAACTAGGACCTCAGGTAGGAGTGTCATCTCCTTGACACTTAAGACTCTTTACACTGTAGAGAGGGACATGGTAAGAGTCATGGGAGAGCCAGATCTGGGCCCTCTAAAGCACCAGTCCTAGGGCAACCAGGCATCTATCTTCTCTGGGTTCAAAGGAGGCACAGATTGTAATAAGCCTAAAAATCTCAGACTTAACAATATTGTCAAGTAGCCCTCAATCAAATGATTGATTATTTGTTCTACTTCTAAATTATAACCATGATTAAGTGGAAAGAAATTTTCACCTTTCTTTCTGAGTAATTAAAATCATTAGCCTAATATGTGCATTTATACAAAGAGTACACCAAGTTTTAAACCTTTGTCAAATATAAATAATAAGCAAGTGTCCAGGAAAGAAACATACCAAATGACATGAGTTGTAATAGAACATTTTTAGTTTGCCAAGTTTGCTGTGTTTAACTTTCCATGAAAATTGAAATATAGTTTTTCAACAACCTAAATTTGCAAAGCTATTTGATCCAGAAATTGCTGAAATATTTTGAAAGAGGCTTTGAATATACCACTACTTAATAACTATATAATTTTACTTTTATATGAGAATGAACCATATTTTATATAACCTCATTATATAAATACATTTTCTGATTTAATTTTACTTTAATGAAGAATTAATTTGTTTTCCATATTTCTAGTTTCAGAAGAACCAGAGAAGTTCCCTCACAAATGTCCTTTTCTTGAGTGCTTTATTTCTTTATTTGCATTAGCTCAAGGATAGCTTAAGATTTTCTAGTACCGCTACTTGAAAAATGAGGAAAATACATTTTGTTCACAAAGCATCTTAGAGTAACAGTTTATTCCAATGATATATGAAACCTATTATCATGTCAAGCACATTAAATTCAATTGGAAAATAAATGCAACACAAAAATGATTCGTATGTCATATGTAAACCACAATATGAAATTAATTACAAGTAGGCTTTATAAAAGAAGATTTTCAGATCCCTTAGAAAAGTACATTTGGTATATCCCAGCTAATAGAGTAGAATCTTCCATAGAAGCAGCTCTATATCTGTAGAATACTCTCAGATTTTAAGAATAAATGTGTGTGTGTGTGTGTGTGTGTGTGCGCGCGCTAGCACGTGGGTGTTTAACCACCATTCTACTAACACTTTGTGTTGGCCATTCAATACCTCTGAATGTGTATCTCTTAATCCATACATCTCCATGCCCATTTTCCCAAGGAATTGAGTTGATTTTCTCACCATATTAGCTTCTTCTGGAGGTGCCTGAGGTTGTGTGAGGTGGGGAAGCATAGAAGTCTGGATACACCGACAGAGGCAGACCCCCAGACATCCATTCCCTTGAATCTATTTTACAGAGATGTTCTGCTTTATCTGTCATATAGCTTGAGGTATTCCTGTGATATCATTTGAAAAATATGTTCTATGTCTTAAAAATATTTGTCAATGCCTGGACTAATATCATTAATTTAGATTTCAGGAATTGTTGTATAATTGTGAATCAATATTACCATAAGATTATATACATTGTTATTCAAATACAGTTAAATCATATAAAACCAGTGTTTCTTCTCTTTGGTAAATTGAAGTAGAAATATCTATCTGAAAAAAATAAAAAAAAATTCGTAAAATCTTATATCACTAAAAGAGAAAAAGAAAGACCTACTTTTATATTAACAAAACTTATCTTTGAAAAGACAGATGGTTACAGGGATATTAGGAAAAATTTTATCAATTAAACAAAATTGGTTGACCAATAAACCTAATGAATATTGATTAAAGTCTATAGGAAGTGTCCAGGGGAAACTGACAGTGCATTAATCATTAAATATTTCCCCTCCTCTAAACTAAATAAAAGATTTCTCCTATGTTTAGAGTACTCTGTGAGTCTTTCTATGAAATGAGCTGTACAATTTTTTATACACAATTAGCAAATTGGCAAATATTTTGGATGGATTGAACAATCATATTGAACTAGTTGGGGCTAGTTTGTAACTGGAACTCAAAAAAATAGAACCAGTTTTTATTCTGGAATAACTACAAAGGAATAAGAGTAAAGACTTTTCATAAAATGTTTTAAATGGCTTGATAGAATTTATAATCACATTCCAACTTATTTTACTATATATCTATTAGATCAGAAAATACTAAAATATATTAGATTAATAATTATGATTATAATCTCTTCATATTAATGATAAATAATTCTATAAATAAATTTTGTAAACAGTGGTAGAATTTTGCTTTAGGAGAGTCCAATTATCAGAAGGCACTTAACGTTGTTTCTTATTTTTCACATTATCTTGCTTGAAAAATTAACTCATACCTGCCCTATGAGGGTTGTCAGCAAGACTGACAATATTCTGAAGGACAGTAAACAAAGAATAATAAAAAATAGCAGACTGTCAAGTTGAAGGGACCTGATATATAGATCATTCTTAACATTAGCTTTATTAATGATCTGGAAAGTGATGCAAATGGAAATTAATTAAATCTTCAGGTAATAAGTGATATATTTATTGATATAAAAACAAGAAAAAGTGTGAATCTTTGAGAAGTAAAATAAAGAATGAATAAAGAAAGGAAAAGAAGCATCACACAAGAATGGCTATCAATTGTTCTTCATATTAAGAACATTGAAATACACTTCTACAATGTTTAAAATAGAATATAGATAGGCAACAGTATAAAGTAAAGAGAGATGGAAATAATCTACAGATGAGATGTCATATTCCATTTTGTACCACAGATTGTTATCATCTATTTATTGTGTGTATACTCAAATAATACTTTCCTGAATGATGTCTAGGAAGCAATATTATTTGTAGAAAAACTGTTCCTTCTTAGTAAGTGGTATTCTTTTTAAACACTAACAAATACTGTTCCAAATAGAGAACAGTTGTTATCGAATAAGGGAATATTCATATAACTTACAACAATATTCTAACTATTCTCTCCCAAATCATAAGATATATACTGAAAAACTGTAGAAATATGCAACTCTATACTATTTCCCTCTATGATTATTACTTTTATTATTTATTTATTTTTTGCCGTACGCGGGCTCCCCACTGCTGTGGCCCTTCTCGTTGCGGAGCACAGGCTCCGGACGTGCAGACCCAGCTGCCATGGCCCACGGGCCCAGCCGCTCCGCGGCATGTGGGATCCTCCCGGACTGCGGCACGAACCCGCGTCCCCCGCATCGGCAGGCAGACTCCCAACCACTTCGCCACCAGGGAAGCCCTGATTATTACTTTTAAAATGTCATACCTGGGTTAATAAGAAATCAGATAATTTTTTCAGTGGAAGAAAATATAGATTTTATCAGAAATCTCACACATGGAAACAAACCTGTCACTACTATATAATTATTGACTAATTTACATTTTTAGTAAATATTAAGTTTTAACCTATTTATTGTGAGAATATATCATAAATGTTACAATGCAACTTATTTAAAATAAAATATTCATTTTACTATTTTTGGATAAATTCAATCATATAATGTACTTATTAAACAGGTCAAAAGTTAAAATGGCTTGTCCTTTATAATGTGTAAGATTATCGTCCAGTAATTTCAAAATACGTTTTTCCCTGATACACGTTTTTTGAAGTTCTTAGGGCAAAAAACAGCCATGGGTATGCCCAAAGATAAGGAAAAACTTTAGTATGCTTCTTCCTAACTAATACCTCAACTCTAATCTAGAAAGAATATCACACTAAAATGTCTAAAACTTATTGTATTATACAGATTGTTTGCTTAAGGAGTCACCTCAAATCATACTGTTAAAATATAAACAAGTTAATGAATGATATTTTGCCAATTGACTTTCATATATATATAGAATTATATATTCCCTTATGCAATGGAAAGAAATAGATCTCAAGACAAATTTAAAAAGTAAAGAAGCTTGAAAACGTTTAGGTTATCTTATGGGAAAATCTTTATGATGTTTTGTTAAAAATCAATAAGAAAAATAATGCACTGGAAACATGATCAAAGGACTCTCACTCTGTTCCCTTGGTTCGTCTTCATCTTTAGCTTTCTTTCTAAAGACCATCTTTGCTTCTCTTGTGGGGAACCTGGCTACTATCTCTTTCAAGATATAACCCTTAAAAGTTTAGACTCCATTAACTACATCTGAAGTTAAAAAATCTCAGTGAAGTTTTCTGATTACAAGTAGGCTTTATAAAAGAAGATTTTCAGATCCCTTAGAAAAGTACATTTGGTATATCCCAGCTAATAGAGTAGAATCTTCCATAGAAGCAGCTCTATATCTGTAGAATACTCTCAGATTTTAAGAATAAATGTGTGTGTGTGTGTGTGTGTGTGTGTGTGCGCGCGCTAGCACGTGGGTGTTTAACCACCATTCTACTAACACTTTGTGTTGGCCATTCAATACCTCTGAATGTGTATCTCTTAATCCATACATCTCCATGCCCATTTTCCCAAGGAATTGAGTTGATTTTCTCACCATATTAGCTTCTTCTGGAGGTGCCTGAGGTTGTGTGAGGTGGGGAAGCATAGAAGTCTGGATACACCGACAGAGGCAGACCCCCAGACATCCATAACCTAAACGTTTTCCTGGCCTTTCAGCTAAAGGCCAGGAAGTCCCTCAAGTAACTTTTATTGTTTCTCTTCTTAAAAGGTCCCAATGAGTAGACATTGACTTCAGCAGAGGTATTCTAAGAGAACAGCTCTGTAGGATTAAGTGTATTAAAAGAAATGTATGGGTACTACATTGCTGTCTTAAAAGCTCCCTGTGTGCATTAGCTTAGATTCTCCTCAGTTGGAAAACAAGGACGGATTAAATCCTTTTTATCAGAAGTTTGAAGTGAGGTTTGGAGAGATAATATAGTCCAGTTGTAAAAAGAAAGGATTATGAGCTGTGATATTTTGGGTGTTACTCCTGATTTCAGTTCTTCTTTGCTGGTGAACCTGACAAAACTATTTACTTTGTTTTTCACATTGGTAAAATATGTATTATAAGAATAATACTTTCAAGTATTGCAAGGGCTTTCTTTTCATTGAACAAATATGGTTGGGGGTTGAAATTTCCCTGGCTCTATTTCCATGATATGGGTACACTACTTGCAATAAGATATATGTCAAATACCTGCCTACATGGAACTTGGGTTTCATTTGGGAAAAACAAATAAGAACAAAACAAGTGGAATACATAGATTCTCAGATAGTGATGTGTTGGGGTATAAATAAGACAGCAAAGAAAGATAGGGAGTGCTGAGTGTGGTTGCTGTTAAAAATGGTGTGGTCAGAAGGCCTGACCAATAGGAAGACATCTGAGAATAGATTTTCAAAAGTTGGAGGAGGTGAAGCAGGTAGCTGCACACTTATATGGTTGAAGAACATTCTAGGCAGAGGAAATAGCAGTTGCAAAAACTCTGAGTCAGACATGGTCTTAGAGTTTTGAGAAAAAAAGCAGAGAGAACATTGTGGCTGGAGCAGTTAGCAAAAGATAGATATATTTTGAGATAGAGCCAGATAGGTAACAGGATAATAAGCATATGTAAGGGAACCTTGTATGCCACTGAAAAACTTTACTTCTACTTTGAATGCAATGGAAAATTACTGGAGGTAATTTTAGCAGTGACAAGATCTGATTTAGGTTTGGGAAAAGATGTCTGTAGCTGTTGTTTTGAGAATAAACTATGTGTGGAGGGAAAGGAGAAGCAGGGAAACCATTTAGGATACTATTAGGATTATGCAAGTAAAAGATGGACCAAAATGGTAATAGTGGAAGTGGTATCATTTGGTTCCAGAAAAAGCATAAAGATAGAATTTATTGAAAGTTTGGATATATATGTGAAAAAAAAATTACAGGAGTAAAGTTGGCTCCAAGCTATTTTTCCTGAGTAATTGGAAAGATGGAGTTGCCATTTACCAAGATATTGACAATTATGGAAGAAGCAGTAGTTTTGGAAGGATGGCCATGATTTCTATTTTGTACATATTAAGTTTGAGAAGTATATTAAACTTAGGAGATGTTGAGACAAAAATTTGATGTATGGGTACTCATTCCAGAGGAGATGTCATATATTTAAATAAATGTGACCAATACATGCCTATTAATATTTTTCTGTATTTACTCACTTATTATTTATGCTCTTCATTCCTTCTTTCATTTCCTCATTTCCTTCTGGATCGTTTTCTTCCTGCTTGCGGAACTCACTTCAATGGGTTTTTGTCTGTTTGTTTTCAAGTGCAATTTTTCTGGCAAAAGTTATTTTACCTTCTGTTGGCCTGCAAACATTTATCTCACCTGTAGTTTTGAAGATTGTTTTATTTATTGATTTATTTAAATTGGGGGATAGTTGCTTTACAATATTGTGTTAGTTTCTGCTGTACGACAATGCGAATCAGTTATATGTATATATATATCCCCTCCCTCTTGGACCTCCCTCCCACCCCACCTCCATCTCACCCATCTAGGTCACCACAGAGCACCAAGCTGAGCTCCCTGTCGCTATACAGCAGGTTCCCACCAGCTATCCATTGTTTTATTGATCATGCTCTTTCTTTTTTTTTTTTTTTTTTTTTTTTTTTGTGGTACGCGGGCCTCTCACTGCTGTGGCCTCTCCTGTCGTGGAGCACAGGCTCCGGATGCGCAGTCTCAGCGGCCATGGCTCACGGGCCCAGCTGCCCCGCGGCATGTGGGATCTTCCCGGACCGGGGCACGAACCCGTGTCCCCTGCATCGGCAGGCGGACTCTCAACCTGCACCACCAGGGAAGCCGGATCATGTGCTTTTTATTTTTATTTGTTTTGAACGTTTATAGCAGCTTTATTTATAATTGCCAAAACTTGGAAGCAAATAAGCTGTCCCTCAGTAGTTGAATGGACAAACTGTGACACATCCATACAATGGAATATCATTCAATGACAATGAAATGAGCTTTAAATCCATAAAAAGACATGGACGAAACTTAGATGCATATTTCTCAGTGGAAAAAGCCAATCTGAAAGGCTACATACTGTATGATTCCAATACATGTCATTCTGGAAAAGGCAAAAGTCTAGACACAGTAAAAAGAACAGTGGTTGCCAGGAGTTTAGGGGAGCGGCAGAGAGAGGAGAGATGAATAGGAGGACCAAAGGGAACTTTAGGGAAGTGAACCTGTTCTGTATGTTACTGTAATGGTGAATACAATCATGGGCTTTTTAGACTGGCAGTTATTTTCTTTCTGCATTGTAAAGTGTCATTCTATTATCTTTTGGCTATCATAATTTATATTGAGAAACATGCTGTCATTGCTGCTCCTTTGAAGATAAAATACCCATTTTTCTTGGTGCTTTAACATTTTTCTTTTAGCTTGTGGTTTCCAGCAGTTTTACTGTGGTGCATATTAGAGTGGTTTTCTTTATCTTCTTGGGACTTACAGAATTTCTTGAATCTGTGGCTTGATGTGTTCATGATTTGGAGAATATTTTCAGACATTTTCTCTTCATATAATTCTTTTGATTCACTCACTTCCACCTCTCCATCTGCATACATATATATAGAACTTTTACTATGTCCTACAAGTCTCTTATGACTTTTTCTATATTTTCCATTTTTCTCTCTTTAATCCTGTTTCAATATTTTCTATTGATCTGACATCTAGTTTACTATTCTCAAGGCAGAATTTTGGTGTTAAGAATGAGAGAGAAAAACAGGCATAAGGATCTTGCCAGGTGACTGGGGTACACAGAACTGTCAAGATTCCTCCTCACTACTGCCTATGGTGGTTTAGGGTGTAGGGAGAATTGGTGTTATTCTGAGTAGAAGAAGTTCTAGACTTCTCTCGAGGTTTTTGAAGAGAAATAAGTGATATAATAAAATTAAAGTCCTTAGCACTGTACTTCACACATATTAAGTACTTGATGAATGTTACTAATACTAATATTACTGGACCTTGCTGATATGAGCTCTGTGCTTTCACTTCCATGTTCTCTGTATCACGATAACCTCTGAATTTTGTGTCCTGGGTGCAAGGTTAACTGCAGCTTCTGTTTCAGCCAAGATAGAGTGACAGGGATGGGATTTATCTATCTGCTTGTATTAATCTGTTTGTGCTGTTGTAACAAAATACCACAAACTGAGTGCTTTAAACATCAGAAATTTATTTCTTCCAAGTTCTGGAGACCAGAAGTTCAAGATCAAGGGACCAGCAAATTTGGTTTCTGGTGAGGTATGTCTTTCTGGCTTGCAAGTTGTTGCTTTCTTTCTGTGTCCTCATGTGATGTCTCTGTTGTGCTTCTGTGGGGTGGAGAGAGAGAGAGAGAGAGGGCACTTTGGTGTTTCTTCTTATAAGGACACTATTCCTATTGGCTCAGGACCCCACCCTCAGGAACTCATTTAATCTTAAATATTTCCTTAGAGATCACATGACCAAATACAGCCACATTAAAGGTTAGGACCTCAACATATGAATTTGGGGGGAACATTCAGTCTATGACACTAGCTAAAACAATTTCAAAAACAATAAAAGTATATGAAAGAATGGTTCCCAAGACTTTGAAAATAGGCAAAAAAGAACCATGGTCTCTCAGAGATGGGAAGAAAATGAGATGAAATCAACAGTTGCTCCAGTTTACTTCCTGAAGCAAATATCAGATGTTGGAATAGGGAAAGTAAGCAAGATGAGGCCTGATAAGTCTCCTTAAGTATAAGAGATAGAACTGGGGGTCTGGGAAGACCAAGATGGCTAGAGTTTCTTTCAGAGTACCAGAAGGAGGAGAAAGGCACAGAGAGAAAACTCTGGAGTTGCAAATACCCCATGAGTATTCAGCTGAGCACTGCTCAGGACACAAGTATGAAGAAACTACCCAAACCTAGAAAAGAATTGCCAGAAAGGATTAGAAGAATAATCCCCAGAGCTCACACATGGCCAGAAATAGTTCATTTTTCCATCAGTCAAAGTGGGGAACTTCATAACTCATGGGGCATACCATAGAGCACTCAGTAGTGAGAAAAAAAATGAAACCTTGAATAAATGCTGCTATATTGCCATCCAAAAAAGTTTAAAAGCAAGCCCCCCAAAGATTACACTGTTTCCAAGAAACTTAACTATATCCCAGAATAAAGCTCAAAAATATTTATAGAAATACAGAAATGTTCAGCATCTAACAAAGCAAAATTTTTAATGTCGGATCCAACAAAAAGTTATAGGCATGCAAAAAAACAAACCAAAGAAATAACCCTCACATCTGTCAACTGACATTGATAACAATAATAGCATTAGTAGAAAAGTCCTTTAAAAGAGTATGACTGTGTTTTATACATTCAAGATGTTTGAGGAATGATTGAACATGTTAAGAAGAGAAATGGAAGATTTAAACACTATTTAAGTTGAACTTTTAAAGAGGGAAACGACAATGGGTGAGATAAAACATACACTGGGTACGATTAATGGCAAACCAGACATTGAAGAAAAATATGGCAAGTGAAGTTGAAAACCGTGATAGAACTTATCTAAAATGAAACGCAGAGAGAAAAAGGACTTAAATAAAAGACCAGCACATCAGAGAGCTGTGGGACAAACTGAAAGCAGTGTTTCAAGGTGAGGTTCTGTGAGATGGTGCTTCAAGAAAGGGAACTGGTTCGGAATTTATTAAGTCAAAAACAATCACAAAAAGTCCATAGCCTATATTAGGCTTTCCAGGTTTGCTGTTGGTGCAGTTGTGTTAGAGGCAACAATCACAAGTTCACATTCATGCTGTTTTTCTGTTGATTTCTGTGGTTACTCTGTGTGCATTGTTTCTCCTTCTTGTGTGCTAAGAACTTCCAATTTCTCATACCCTCTGCATTCCGGGTTCTGCAAATCCTCATTTTCATTATGCTCAAGATTTTTCATAATATTGTAAAGCCATTATACAGTGTTTGACACATGCTTACATATTTGATGAATGCCATTTAATGTCTTTAGTACAATCCTCCTGAAAAAAAATAATCAAGTTGTTAGGTATATTGTACTGCAATACAACAATTTATAACACATGATTTGGACTGGTGTTTTACTAATTCAAGGGTAAACATGTGTTTGGCAGACTTCTAGAGTTAACCAGGAGTAGTCATAGCCAATGAAATTGTTTTACATTTCACAAGGGCATTTGGATTTCAGATGCAATGGGGCACTCTGTATGAAACTGTAGCCTATTATTTTTGATAAAAAGGGTAGGAAAAATAATCATTTAAAAGTTGTATTTTCTTTTTTCTCTAGAGGTAGAGATTTCAGTTTACATTGGAGTCAGGGTGCTTCCTTATTTTAGGCAAATCACCTCAATGGACTTTGGATTTAGCCAGTTGTTAGGAAAATTGTTAACCAAGAGCTATACCAGAGGTAATATATATTGGTAGGTGTAGATGTACTGGAGTAATATGTCTAAGGATGTTTGCTTTATTTGTTTGTGAGGTGAAGTGAGAAAATGGAAAAATACATTTTTGTGTGTGCTGAATGGAGAGAGTTATTTTCTTAGTGAGGACGTGAGTGGTTTCTGCTGTTGATTTTTATTGCTGGGTGGTTTTTGTGTTGTTCATTTTTATTTTTGAGAGTTACTTGCCAGAGATGAATAATTGAGAGAAGAGGGAGAAAAACTTTCATAAGAATTTTGTTGAAATTTTGGACCCAAGTACTGTGGTTTGAGACACATTTGAAAATTTTAGCTCAGAGTTGAAAAGATAGCCATTTTTTTTCTGCCTGCACTCAGAACCGGCCCTATTCTTATACCAGAGAGTGGGACATTTTTGGAGTACCAGGAAAAACATCCCTGGAAAGGACATTACTTATTCCTTAAGAAACTCCATTGACAAGTGGAAATAGGCCATCCCTTTGGGATGATTTAAGGGGCAATGACAATGCACAGGGGGAGCTGGGGAAGCAGCAAAGAAAGACAGACCCTGAGTTGCAACTACAGGGGACTCATTACATTATGAGAACAAGTGATACTCTCCTTTTTTAGACTCCCAGTAAATAACAAGAGAGCATTCTATTTTGCTTAGTTTGAGATGCAGCATTATGAGGGGGAAACACAAATTTTATAATATGGAAGCATGACTGTATATTTACTCATATGTTGGTGAGGCCTCAACATTTGGGCTACTCATGATTTGCGTCTCATAGTAGAGAAGAACTAGGATCAACCAGCACATTCACATTCTTGATGTGTGTGATCAATAGATAACCTTTATTAAATAAGGGATTATCCTTGACTGTATAAACACAAACAATTGTAGCTCAGTTAATTTGCTAAAGGCATTTATTTTTTTTGTTTTTTATTTTATTGAAGTAGAATTGATTTACAGTGTTGTATAATGCATTTATGTTTTGATATGAACCTGGTTAATGTCAATATTAACAAAACAATTGGCTAAAGAGCAAAATAATATTGGAAATCTATCTGGTAGTGAGTGTCATTCTGAATATAGCCCATTGAAAGGTTGCATATGTGAATGTGCAAAAATATGGCAGAACTAGCTAGAGATGGGACTTCAGCCCTTAAATTACATTGCTTTCATATACATGAATGCTAAGCACTTTTGGAAACATTATAATATTATAGATCTTGAGGAAAGCAAAATATGTGGAAATAAACAAACAAATGGTAACTTTGAAAATGAGAAATTCTATCCTAACTGTAGATTAATTAATCAGATATGAGTGGACCTGCATTTTTAAGTTTGAGATTTTGTTTAAACTCAGAGATAATCTAATAAGTAAAATCTTGAGAATTAATGGGCGTTTAACTGAAGTCCCACTGTAATAAGCAAATGAAGTTTTCTAACAATTCAGCATTCCTCACTGATATAAATGTTGCACTGGGCATTTCAAGCATTTTCAAAAGGTTGCATCCTGTCAGGGCAGAGGATACAGGTTGTGATGCCAGCTTCCTTTCATACATGGATTCAGTTGAAGTCAGAGTTCACCACTGTGCCTCTGACAGAAGCTCTCCTATTCCACTTTTGACATGTCACTTAACTTGCTCCCCTATCTAACAGACTTTTCTAAAAAGAGAGTTTTAAAAACATAAGATAGCAAACATTTTTTCCTGACAGAATTTGACCTCTTATTATTTGGAGTTAGTCCTTGTTACTTTCCCAAGTGGTTCATTTAAAGGAGTCAATTTAAATTGCCCTGCCTTTCAAGTAAATACACAAGGGCTAGAAGCACATTTAAGAATCTGGAGTTTTCTTTTTTCTTTTTTTCGGCTGCATCTCACGGTATGTGGGATCTTAGTTCCCCTATCAGGGATGGAACCTGCATCCCCTGTATTGGAAGCACAGTCTTAACCACTGGACCACCAGGGAAGACCCAGGAATCTGGAATTTTCTTTATGCTTTTTTTTTTTTAATACCATAAGATAAAATATGGCAGTAGAAAAGAGCTGTGATAGGCTCTGGTAAGCTAAAAATATATAAGATTTTAAATGGCTTGTTTTAGCCAGAATTTCCTAAAAGAGAGAGCTTACAAAATTATTTAATATATTTCTATTTAAAGTAGGAAAATATCATAATGTTAACTGTGGTCCACAGCATTTATTAGGCATAAAGAGTGGTATAGATTTATTTTTAGTAAAAATTAGTAATAATTAATAAAAATATATTTTAAGACATATTGAATGTGTGTCTTATCCTGGAAATAAATGTTTCACCTGAATATATTTAAAACATAAACTAAAATGTTTAGAATATAATACACCTAATATGTAAGCCCACTATATCAACATTACCTACAAATCTATAGAAAACTAATTTCATGACTAAATTGAATAAACTCTTGAGTCTTCTGATAGAAATCTTAAAATGATAACATTGAAAATATATTCAATTTCTGAACTTTTTTTGTGTGTGTTATGTCCATGTTAGGAACCACATTGAACTGTGAACAACAAATTTTCAGACTGTTGAGGTAAATGAAGATGGTAATTACTTAAAAAATGTATTGATGAAGAATAATCCCTGAAATTCACTTTTGAGTTCTTTTTCAACTGTTGAAATAGTGATTCTAAAGAATGCTAGATAATTGGGGTATATTTTACTTGCTTAGATATAAATGCATTTTCAGTACTGCTTCTTTCTTTTTCTTTTCAAAACAGGTACTATTTATTTATCTTTTTCTTTTTGTTTCCATCCAAGAATGTTTTCTGAGATCCTGAGAACACTTTATCATTATATCAGTCTCTCCATCTGTCTGCAGAATCCCGAGGGATACCATTCCCAGGTGGCAAGCAGACATTCTAAGAACTTGATCTGAATTTAAATCTGATTTACTAGACTGCAAAAGCTTTGACAGAGGTGCAAAAACATAATACTTTTCTTGTTACCTATCTTTTTGTTCAAAGAAATTAATACATACAAAAATATTAACCATTATCAGCTAAAAGGAAAATTATAATGAATTTCCTATATGTATTTTTTAAAGTTTTTGGTATAGTTTCTGAATAATTAACAAAAATACTTTGGGTGTAGATTACAAGAAAAATTCTAAAATTATTTTACCCTATGAGTTGAAGAATAAGACTCTAAATGTTGTTCATCTGTAGATGATATTATCACTTCTGATTTTTTTCTCAGTAATTGGACATGAGTATTATACTTTTAAAATCAGAAAACAAAATGTGTGTTATTTTCAAATGTAGGCAAATGGTCATGAACTACTGATTCGAAAATTAAAGAATGATATAGGAAATATACCCTTTAGCAGTTCTGTAAAAAACACCTATAAATATGCCTACAGTCGATAAACACTAGACAGATATCACATATATAATCAACTTTCGTTAATATTGTAGTCTACTTTTTATTTATATAGCACAAAGAACCTACTGCTTTGAGGCAAACATGATGAAAGTGAAAAATTTCTGAAAGCATTTTAAAAAATTTAGTTTTAAACAAATTATTTCATATTATGGAAAAAATAAGCTTGTAGGTACAAGGAATGCTATACGATTATGATAATATCCATGTAAGAAATTGAGAAAATTAGGATACTGGAAGTAATATGAAAATTAAGCTTATCACTGGATATTAAATTTCAAATAAGATATCAGGCCATCTGACAATGCTATGAAGATACGCAAAAAAAAAAAAAAAAAAAAAAAAAAATCCATGATCTTCTCACATCTGAAACTGAAAGCAAAGTATGACTAAATTAGAACAGCAATATATAAATATTTTGTTTGTTTTTTTGTTTTATGTCTATCATTTCAGTGCCTAAGAGAAGTTTGCTCCACAGTTGCAGCTAGAATATTCATTTATTAAATGAAAACAAAATATGTAGAACCCAGCATGACATAGAATATGGACACATTCCTTGTCTTTGTGAGAATTACAGTCAGAGGTTGGGATATAAACTAGAATGAACAAGACAGCTTAATAAGTGCTCAAATAGGGGTATCACCTAGAAAGATTTTATTTTTAACATACTGTGAGGATTAGATCTGTAGCCATTTGTTTGGTTAATTATGTTGATTCAAAAGGATAGTAAAATTTCTATTATTTCCCCAAGAAAGCCAAATGGTTATATCCTAGACTAGACCCTTAAGTTAAGCTCTCAAGGTTCGGAAACTTGGGAGCACTATCACCTTAGTTATTTAAATTGCAAAAAGGAATGATTTTCAGGACCTTGGAGACATCTCTAGGCCAGAAAAGCCAGAGAGACACTAGAGCTTATCTGGACCTTGGAAGGATGTATTTACATTCCAAAAGGTTAAAGGGAAAACCAGCATTCTTTCCATCCTATCTCCAAGGAGGAAAGGGGAGGAGGATGAACTTGCCTCTCTCCTTGGTAAGTAGAGAAAATCCAGTTTTCTCCATCCTTTGCCTATGGAATGACTTTCACTTATGTAGGGACTTGTTCCATCTGGCTTTCATCACATCACCCTAGAGGTAAGGATTAGAGTAAAGGAAACTGACACATTATTATTTACATAATTATAATAACTAATGAGTCTCTTAGCCGGAACATCTCATGTGCACATTTAAGATAAAATTAATAAAGATGACTATTAAAAACTCAACAAATCCAAATGGTGCAATTCTAGAATCTGTCAAACCACATTCCTCTCTTACAAAATACTAAAAATATCACAAAGCTGCAGTAAAAAATTGGTATGGTAATTTAACAAAAATAAGGGAGATTAATTGAACAAAACATTGGGTTGGTCAAAAAGTTTGTTCAGGTTTTTCTGTAATATCTTATGGAAAAATCCGAAGGAACTTTTTGGCCAAGCCAATACATGAACAAGAAATAGATATTAGTATAAGAGAATTTTAAAAATGAGTGATCCATTTTAAATTGGCAGAATTTTAAAATACTATTTGTATTAACTATTCAACATTTTTGAAAATATCAATTCGATACTCACCTCATATATTATTTTATAATATTTTTTATGAATTAAACCACAGAAAAAGATTTAGGGCAACTGAGTTGAATAGTCATTAAACAGGAAGGAATAAGTTTTAAGTTTAAGAAGTATAAAATAAATTGTAAAGATGAAAAATGATAAATTTGACAGCAAAAAAATATATATTATGAAGTAAAGATATAGTAAATACTTGATATAATGCCAAGTAAGAGAGCAATATTAAATAATGCCTATGCAAACAATAGAAAAACATTTTAAGAAAAGCAGTCCACAGAATAAGAAATAACATACTTTAGAAATTGGTAAAATGTACAAGATGTGTTACATGCAAATTAAAATAACAATGCAACAATACTGACTATTGCATAGCAAATACAAAAAGGATAGACCCAAAATTTTCAAAAGTTACAATAAAATTACGTTAATTGATACTTATAGAAATATGTATAAATATAGTCTTTTCAAAAACAAAGACAACTAAAATATCCATAAAATTTAATCTAGCAATTTTTGTTTCTCCAATAGAACAATAGATCAAAAATATTAGAACTTAAATTCTAAAATTATATGTCCTATATTACACAAGCTTATTTGATATTTACTGATGTTAACTTTGTGATCTAATATATGGCCATTTTTAATAAATATTTCATGTGCTTTTGAAAGGATGTGTATTCTTTGGGGTACAGAATTACATATCTATAGTCAGATCAATTTTATTAATGTGTATTCATGTCTTCCATACATTAATTTTTTGTCATTTTGATCTCCCAATTTCTGAGGGACATATATTGATTTCTTCTACTATGATGTCTATAGGGGATCTGGATCTTCTCCTATGCCCTTTATTATACTCCTTATAGGAGAATTCTTACTCTATTCTTATTTTTGGAGAATTCCCATTCTCCAAATAGGTATTATTTGACAAATATATATTATGACAAATGTTTAGAAACAATTTAGATATTCTCATTACTTCCTGGTGTTGTGATATTTCACCAAAGAATGTGTTTGTTTTTTAACATTTCTTATAAGTTAGGAGGGTTCTTCTAATTTGAGGATGTGTCTTGTTCAGTTTTAGACACTTTCCTTCTATTGTTTCCTTGAGTTTTAACCTAGCTTCATTTCCTATTCTATCTTTCTGAAAGCTCTATTTACTAGATATTGTCATTTCTGGAACAGTTTCCCAGGTTCTTAACTTTTCTCCCATGCTTTCTATTTTATTTTCTCCAATTGTTGACTCTTGGGAAGATTTTTTTCCTTTTGACATTACTGTTAATTTTCTTTTCATCTGTGCCAATTGTGCTACTGAGCTATCTGTACTGCTGCTATTGCTGTTGCTACTTAATTAGAGCAAATGTGAATCATGAGGCAGACTTGATGAAGGCACTGGAAGCAGTCGTGAGAGCTCTATAATCCAACCCAGGAGAAGGACAAAGAAGAATTCTCTAGGATGACAGGAGAAAAATTTCCCAGGATGATAGCTGTATAATAGATCTGAAAGAAAGTAATTCAGACAGAAGGAAACTGAGATTCCCAAAGGGAATGTTTCCAAGGGTGGGGGTGGGAGAGGGGAAGGAGATCTACTATCATAAGATGAATTGTGACACCTCCCTCTCCAAAAAAATTATGTTAAAGTCCTAACCCCCAGGACCTCAGAATATGACCTTATTTGGAAAGAGAGTTGTTGCAGATATAATTAGTAAGATAAGGTCATACCAAAGTAGGATGGGCTCTTACTCCAATATGACTGGTGTTATTATAAGAAGAGGAGTAGAGACACAGAGACATAGGCACATGGCAGAGGGTGGGGTGGGGGCAGGGCAGTGAACACATGTGACAAAGGAGGTAGAGACTGAAGTGCTACAACAAGCCAAGAAACCAAAGATTGCTGGCCGACTACCAAAAGCAGGTAGAGGTGAGGAAGATTCTCCCCTACAGGTTTCAGAGGGAGCATGGCCCTGCTGACACCCTGATTTCTGACTTACAGACTACAGAACAATAAGACAATAAATTTCTCCTGTTTTAAGCCACTTGGTTTGTGGCAATTTGTTATGGCAGCTCTAGGAAATTGATACATCCATCAATTACGTGATTGGAATAGAACATAGAAAAATTGTACTAAGGAACTATTAGAAAATATGTAAGAAGTTAACAGTGAGTACAAAGAAAATTGAATAAATTATAAAATAAAGTAATTATTAGCTAAACCAAAAAAATGTAATAAAAAATTGTAATCACAGCACACTAAAATGTTTAGCTATGAATAATATTTGAATGGACATAATAACATAAGCATTCAATATTGAATTAATAGAAACTTAATATGATCACAGTAGGATAATGGGAAAATAAAAGAAAAAAGAATAGCACTGCCAAAAGTCTAAATCTCATCTAATATAACAGGAAGTCAATATATTTTTCTAAAATTGATAAATCAAAAGATAATAGTATATGCATGTTATTCATATATGAAAGTAGAAAAATAACAAAAAATTTGTGAGTCAGTGTTCCAGATGATGTGGGAGAAAAGGTGGAAAGACGTCACAAGGGGACATCCATTTTTTGTCTTTTATTTCTATCAATTCATAAAACTATGTTTACATGTTACTTTGATAAAAATAAAACCAAAGGTATAAAAATTTACAGCATATTTAATGGAAAACAAGCATTTAGAGATTAAAAAGAGCTCTTAGAAATTAAAAATATGATAATACTCATAACAGAACTTAAGTGATAAAACCTTGAAAATCTCCCAAAAGATAGAACAGATTTTTGAAAATTTTAAGATAAATAATAAGAAACATATGTGATTACATCAAGAAGTTCATCACATAAATTCCAGATAAAAGGTAAGAGAATAAATAAAATAGATAAAAGGTAAGAGAATAAAAGTCTAAAGATATCACAGATGTCAAAACATATAAGACCTATCTTGAACCATTTTTCTTTTCAGACCCATCTCCTGGAAGCCTCTACCCTCCCCCACACAAGTCTGTAAGCCAACCTCATGGTTTTGTTTATTTAATTTCTGAAGGTCTTCATGCTCTTTCACATCTGGATCTTCTCCTATGCCCTTTTCTATGCCTGGAAATTTAACTCTGATTACCTTAGGTCTTAGTTTCAATGCTTCTGTCTGGAAATTTTCACTGGTATCTTCCTACTTTTCTTCCAGGAAAGAAAAAAAAAATACCCCTATGAAATAGGGGTATCATCACTTCTGATGTTATCAGAAGTGATAATATCACCTACAGATGAATCACATTGAGAGTCTTATTCATTTTCTTCCTACTTTTCTACTAAGGGTATTCTCTATCTTTATATTATGTACATTTCAGTGTCTCAGTAGGCTAGGGCTTTTTATAGGAACACTGAGAAACCTAGGAAAGCTTTATTTCTCCATATGTTTGAAGCTCAGCTTTACCACTTGTGTGGACATTGGATAAGTTCTCTCTATGCCTCAATTACTTCCTATAAAAAAAAGAGAATGATTATAACAATACCTGTCAGATATGGATTAAATATAATTTGGTAAACATAGTTTATCACCTAAGCCATGACAAATTTGACAGTGTATGTAGGTACTATTATTATGCTAGAGCAACACATAAAACCCAGGAGTGTGCCTGGAACATTAGATATATGATTGTACTAATTTAAATAAGATACCTTATCACAGTTTTTTTTTATACAGTAATCACTCAATGATTTTTAACTTTTATGGCTTACTTGCTTGCTTTTTTATTACTAGTATTTTGTTACATTGGCTGCTTATTTTAGGTCATTTTATCTGTTCAAGTAAACTATTTTTAAGCTCTGTATCTACATGTTTGTTTCTGTTTGGTTTGTTCATTTCTTTTCTTTTTTAAAATTTGCTTGTTTGTTTTTTATATGCCATAGAAGAGTGTCTTTTTCTGACTTATTTCACTTAGAACAGTACTCTCACGGTCCTTCCATGTTGTTGCAAATGGGAAGATTTCATCTTTTTATGGCTGAGTAGTATTCCATTGTATGTATATGTGTGTTTCTACATATATATATATATATATATATATATATATATATATATATATATATATATATATATGCCACATCATCTGTTGATGAACACTTAGGTTGTTTCCATATCTTGGCTATTGTAAATAATGCTGCTATAAACATAGGAGTGCATATATCTTTTTGAATTAGTGTTTTTATATTCTTCCAGGATAAATACCTGGAAGTGAGATAGTTGGATCACATGGTAGTTCTATTCTTGATTTTTGGAGGAATCTCCACTGTTTTCCATAGTGAATTCACCAATTTACATTCCCACCAACAGTATATGAAGATTCCCTTTTCTCCACATCCTCACCAACACTTGTTATCTCCTGCCTTTTGGATAATACCCATTCTAACAGGTGTGAGGTGTTATCTCACTGTGGTTTTGATTTACATTTCCCCAACAATTAGTGATATTGAACATCTTTTCATGTGCCTGTTGACTATCTGTATGTCGTCTTTGGAAAAATGTCCATTCAGCTCCTATGCCCAATTTTTATTGGGATTTTTGTTTTGTTGTTGTTGAATTGTATGTGTTTTTTTAAAAATATATTTTAATAAAAACCTCTTAGTGGATATATCATTTGCAAATATCTTCTCCCATTCTGTAGGTTGTCTTTTAGTTTTGTTGATGTTTTCCTTTGCGTTTGTCCCAATGACAAGTTTATTCTCATTCTTTGAATTTCTGTTTAAAATTCACTTCCATGGAGAAGCCTAAAACAACCACATATTCCTATCATTCTCAGTTATGGTCCAATATTTACTTCTTTCCATCAGCTCATCACAGTCTATATCTATGCTAATTTTAATATTTATGAACATACAAAATATCTCAAATTTTTTTTATTTTAAAGTTTATTTCCATTATTTACCAATGTGCAATAAATATAGTTCAAACATTAAACATATAAAATTCACTGCAGTGTTTTCCCCACAAAAATTTTTCCTCTAAAAATATATGATACATTATCATTAGCCCTAGAATATAACGTTCTTTTTCTATAGAATTGGCTAGTTTTTGCCTTTCTAATAATGTAAATTATGTAACTAGTTTTGACTTCTGTTTTGTATTAGCTAACAGAATTCAGAACAGAAAATATGTTCATATATCTAGATTATGTATTCATGTAATTATTTTATCTGGCTACTTTAAAACATCTCTATGTAATTAAATAAGATCTAGTGGGATGATAGCATATCATTTTAATCTATATTGGCTTGCTAAAATATATTTTGTATTTCAGTGTAATATAATATAGGACATATATCTTCACTTTTGCAAATGAAAAGGAGATTTTTCCATATGGTTTTCTGTGACTTTTATTTACATAGTCTTTATCATTAGGAATGTTTTATAAAATGAAAATCATATGTAAATGAGCTCTTATCTCTCCTGTAAAAGCACTTAATTTTAATTGCTTATTTCCTTTGTATATGTTTTCAACCTAGATTGTAAAATTTGAGGGAAGAGGTCATATTGGTTTTGACAAGTATTGTGTTCCTAATACTTTATATTACCTGGTACTTACTAGATGATCAATGTTTATTAAATGAAAGAAAAAATGGTAAGACTTTCAACTTAAAGCAATTATTGGGACAAATATAAAACCAGTAAAGTCTGTTGTTATACATATACCTTTAATACTACAACTTGTTAAACTTCTGTTAAGATTTGAAATTTTGAACAATCCTCACTTTCACAAAATCTCATACTGCTGATTAGCTGAGGTAATGACAAATGAAACAATAGTGCTTGATTCAGCAGACTCACCTCACTAAGGTTTAGACTAAAATGTCTTATTTGGTTTATCTAAGGTCACTGCATTATTTTATAAATTGTAGACATAGAAATAATCTATTCTTTTTTTATTTTAAAGAAGATGTTGGGGGTAGGAGTTTATTAATTTATTTATTTTTGCTGTGTTGGGTCTTCGTTTCTGTGCAAGGGCTTTCTCTAGTTGTGGCAAGCGGGGGCCACTCTTCATCGCGGTTTGCAGGCCTCTCACTATCGCGGCCTCTCTTGCTGCGGAGCACAAGCTCCAGATGCGCAGGCTCAGTAGTTGTGGCTCACGGGCCTAGTTGCTCCGCGGCATGTGGGATCCTCCCAGACCAGGGTTCGAGCTCTTGTCCCCTGTATTAGCAGGCAGATTCTCAACCACTGCACCACCAGGGAAGCCCAGAAATAATCTATTCTTAATATGAAATCTAAATTCCCTTTGAGTAAACTTCTTTTGGATTATAGACCACATGACAAGATATAATACATACTTAGAAGACTCACTCTGCTTATGACACCTAATGACAAAACAAATGGTTGTTCATAATTTTCCACTCTGGTTCAAAAGAAGCCCTGTAATGAATTAGTAATTGGGGAGTGTCGATGATCATATTATCACCAGTGCAAAATAAGTAAAGAGAGTCATTAATTTAGTAAAGAGAATCTCAAACAGCTAGTAAAGTCTGGAATCAGGTATTCATATGGAAGTGCCATGATCGTATAAAAAAATCTCCAAAGGCAATGGGAAAGGAAAAGAGTGTTAGTCAGAAACCAAGATGTGCATCAGACTTCAGAATGTATATAGGCTAGTTTATAAGATTTCCACTTTCTGCTCAGTACTTATGTATTTTCCATTGAGTTGGGTACATGCAGTAACTTTGACCTCAGTTTTATTTTCTGGGAAACAATAGTTTAAAAAGAAACAAAATCTATGGATAAAACTAACTAACATTTTAACTGGGCAGTAATATGGTAGAAACAAACTCTAAAGACACATGAATAATAGTCTCTTTTTATCAAAAAACAGAGATAAATTAAGGTATAAAATCTTTCATTTTTATGTAAGAGATAAAAAGAGATAAAAACTTCTTGCCCTTAAAATGCATACTATTATTTTTTATGTGTTGATTTGCTCTAAATACACTTTCCCAGAGATACTTTCATATTATATTATTTTGATAAATGTGTACTATTTGCCCCATTGTTGTTAATGCTTTTAGATGCTCAATGAAGGAAATTGGGAATGTATTTAAACATGTATATAACCAAGTAAAAAACATCCATGAAGTCTATCACTAAAGAGCTACTTAATATGTGGACATATTTTATTTAATTAAAAAGAGTACAAATTCTAGTTTCATTTCTAACATGTAAAAAGCTTAGAAGTCTTCATTTTCATCCTTAAAACAAGAAAAACCTGGACAACTGAAAAGCAATATTTTTTGGACACATAAGAGAACTTAGTTTGCAGGTAAGACTGCCACCACAGAATCTGAAAAGACAGGCATATCCAGAAAATCACCATCAGGACCTGCTTACCTGGAACATATCCCACTGGTGCCATAAACTTTTATTAGCACTTAAATGTAATTTTAGTGATGTGCTGGAGACTGAATGTAGACTATAATGGGAGTGAGAAGCTCCCATGGACTTCAGTTTTGGGGTGGCCCCTACAGTCTCATTAGTTTTATTTCAAAGAACCTCACCAGATTCTCATGGTGAAGGTTCAAGAAAGATCTCAGAGATGGAAAGAGATATCTTGTTAAATATCCTGGAGACTTCTCCTTAACTAAAGACTACTGTCCAGAAGAAAAGACTTTGTTAGAGCCTTATCTCAGCAGGAGGAAGGGATGACTCCCACTTCAGTCTCCTCTAGCCTTTTTGTCTTACCTAACAGGTGGCAGGGGGAACATAGTCAAGAGATATCAGGGCTTCAAGGAAAGATTGGGAATGCTACAGTCACAGAAGGAAGTAGAGAACAAAGGGGAGAAAGCTACACCACTGGAGAAACATTTTTGAATATCAAAAAATGGGCTCCAGTGGAAAGATTATACAATATGCAAGAAGAAATGGGTAATGTGAGAAGAGAGAGAGGAACTCTAAAAAATAATAAAAATGAAATGTTAGAAATCAGAAACACTGCAAGAGAAATGAAACGTCTTATGGGTTTATCAGTAAACTCGACATAGATTAGAAAAGAATTTGTGAGCTTAAAGACAGGACAATGGAAAATTTTCAAACTGAACATAAAGAGAAAAAATAATGAAAAAAAGAATTTTAGGACAATTTCAAAATATGTAACAGGCACATAATCAGATTACCAGAAAGACAATAGAAAATGAAGCAGAAGAAATACTCAAAGTAATAATGGCATAAAACTTTCCAAAAGTAATGAAAGGCATAAAACCACAGATCTAGGAAGGTCATAATAGACCAAGTGGGTTAAATACCTAAAAATCCACACCTAGGCATATCATATTCCAACAGATAATTCTTGGAAGAAGCCAGAAAGATGAGTGGTAGGGAATATTACCAATAAAAGAAAAAGAAAAAGAGTTAGAGCAGATTTCTCATGAGAAACAATGCAAGAAAGAAGAGAATGGAGTAACATATTTAAAATTATTTTTTAAACAGCAATCTAGAATTCTATACTTAGTGAAATTATTTTCAAATGTTAAAGAGAAATATATTTTTTCTCAGATAAACAAAAACTGAAGGAAGTCATGCCCAACAGACTTTTCCTGAAATGAATGTTAAGTTATTTAGGCAGAAGGAAAATTATACAGTTCAGAAATTTGGATTTAGAAAGAGAAGAAATACTTTGGACAAGGAATAAATGAAAGTAAAATAAAATCTTTCCTTTCCTCTTTTTTTTGATCTAAAAGATAACTGTTTAATATAATGATAGTGAGAATTTATTGGGTGATTATAGCACATGGACAAGTGAAATGAATGTAAACAATGTTAGAATTGATGGATGGGAGAAATTGTGAAAACTTTGTTATAAGGCAGTTGTACAACACCTGAAGTGGTATAATGTTAACTGAAGGTGAACTTAGATTAAATTAAAATGTGTATTGTAAAATCTAAGGAAACCACTAATTATTTGTAAAAGAAAGTATAATTGATATGACCAAAGAGGAGATAAAATAGTATCATATAAAATACTCTATTAAAGCTAGAGAGGGCAGAAAAATAGAGGGATAAAGAAAGAAAAAACAAATACAGCAAATAGAAAACAACTACAAAAATGGCACATATTAATCAAAATATATATCACCAATCACTTTAAATGTGAATGGTATAAATATATCAAATAAAGACAGAGACTAAGCAGAGTTAAAAAAAAGACAATGCCTCAATTGAATGTTATATAAAAAAAAAGAATTTAAACATAAAACCAGAAATACGTTAAAAGTAAAAGGATAAAGATATACCATGCTAACACTAATCAAAAGAAAAGTGAAGTAGCTATATTAATTTCAGACAAAGTAGACTTAAGAACAAGGAATATTATCAGAGATAAAGAGGGGTATTACATAAAGGGGTCAATTCTCAAAAAAGAAATAACAACCCTTAATGTGCATAAATATAATAACCACAACTCAAAATATATAAAGCAAAATTGATAGAACTGAAAGAAGTAAACAAATCTACTATTATAGTTGGAGACTCCAATGCTCTTCTGTCAGTAATTGATAGATCAAGCAGGAAGAAAATTAGTAAGGATATAAATGTCATTAACAGAATTATCAATTAATGTGATCTAAATGATGTCTGTAAAATACTTCATTAAATAAGAGCATAATACAATAATATTAAGTTCCCTTGGAGGATTTACCATGACAGACCACATTCTGGGCCATAACACCTTGACACGTTTAAAATAATAAAATTCATACAAAGTATGTTCATAGATCACAATAGAATTAGACTAGAAATCAATAACAATAAGATAACTGGAAGATCCTCAAATATTTGGAAATTAATAATATACTTCTAAATAGCCCATGGGTCAAAGAAGATATTTCAAGGGAAATTTTTAAATATTTTGAAAATATAACTTATTAAAGTTTGTGGGATGCAGAGAAAGCAGTGTTTAGAGGGAAGTTTATAGTATTAAATGAATATATTACAAAGAGAAAGCTATAAAATAAACAACCTTACCATTCTTCTTAGGAAACTAGAGGAAAAAAGAGAAATTTAAGCTTAAATCAAGCAGAAGTAGAATATAATAGTTTGAACAGAAATCAACAAAGAAATGAGAGAATATCAACAAAGCCACTAACTAGTGTTTTAAAAGATCAGTAAAACTGATAAACCTAAAAAATGAAGGGAGACAAAAATTTCCAATATCCTAAATGAAAGAGGGTCATCACTACTAATCCTATGGAAATTAAGAGGATAATAAAGGAATAGTAGGAACACCTCTATGCCCACAAATTTGATAACCCACAATTTGACATAGGAGAAGTAGATAACATAAATATCCCTGTGTCTATTAAAGAAATTGAATCAATAATTAATAACTTTCCAAAAAGGAATGTTTCAGGTCCAGATGCTTTCAGCTGTGTATCCTACCAAACATTTAACGAAGAAATATTTCAATTCTCCACAATCTCTTCCAGAAAATAGAAACTGAGGGACCATTTCCTAACTTATTCTACGAGAGTAGCTTACAATATCAAAAGCAGATAAAGGAAAACTATATACCAATATCTCTCATGACCATAGATGTAACATTCCTCAACAAAATATTACTAAATTGAATCCAACGTCATATTAAAAAGAATTATACACCATGAATAAGGTTTACATATGTAAGGCCAGCAGTTCAGCATTTGAAAATCAATTAATGTAATTTACCATGTACAGAAGCCAAAGAATAATATCATATTATTATATCAAGTGACAAAGAAAACTAATTTGATAAAATCTAACACCGTTTCATAATAAAAAGCAAAACAAAACCTCAGCAAACTAGAAAAAAGAAAAACTTTCTCATCTTGATAAAGAACATGTAAAAAAAATTATAGATGATATCATATTTAATGGTGAGAGGCTGGATGCTTTCCCCCAAAGATCAATAACAAGGTCAACATTTTCCTTCTGACCACTCCTGTTAAACACCTTATTGAAAGTAAGAGCTAGTGTGCAAAGATAAGGAAAAAAAAGGTGTGCAGATTGGAAAGGAAGAAATGGAACTCTTTATTCATTGTCTATCTAGAAATATCAAAGTATGCACCAAAAACTCCTGGAACGAATAAGTATAACAAGCCTGAAGGATACAAAGATAATATATAAAAGTCAATTGCTTTCTTGTATACCAGCATTGATAATTATAATTTGAAATGAAATTTAAAAAATACCACATAATAACACCAAAAAAATGAAATACTAAGGTGTAAATATAACAAAATAAGTACAGGACTTGAATATGGAAAACTACAAAATACTGATGAAAGAAATCAAAGATGATTCAAATAAATAATTCCAATGGATTGGAAGACTCAATGTTGTTAATATCAATTTTTCCCAATTTTATCTACAATCTCAATACATTTCCAATCAAAACCCCAGCAAGCTATATTGTAGATAATAACACACTGATTTTAAAGTTTACATGGAAACCAAAAGACACAGTGCTGCAGAAAACAGGAGTCATACTACCTGATTTCAAGGCCAGTATAGAATGTTCAAGATACTGGCAAAATAATTAATGCATAGATCAATGCACTAGAATAGAGAGCTCTGAAATAGACTTAAACAAATATATTCAACTGATTTTCAAAAAAGTGTAAAATCAATTCAAGAATATTGAAATTTCCTTGAAAATTAGAGAAAGGAAAATCTTTTCAACATACAGTATTAGAGCAAATGGACATCCATTTGTAAAAACTGAACCTAGACACAGATCTTACACCTTTCAAAAAAATTAACTTAAAATAGATTATAGACCTAAGTATAAAATCAAAACTATGAAACTTCTAAGAGACCTTGGGTTTGATTGATGAGGTTTTAGATACAATACCAAAAACATGGTTCATGAAAGAAAAAACTGATAAACTGGACTTTACTAAAATGATAAATTCCTGTGCTCTGAAAGATACTGGATTATTTGCTTTCTTGTTGTCGACTTTTAAGAGTTCTTTATATATTTCGATACAGGTCCTTTATCAGATATGTATTTTGCAAGTATTTTCTCCAAGTCTTTGTTTTGTCTCTTCATTCTCTTCACAGTGTCATCATGAAATTAGGGATTTTTTTCTTTCTCCCTATTTTCCTTTTCATTGCTCTACACTCAAATTTAGAAAAGTGTTTGGCACATAGTATAACTCAACATACTTACTATATATGTGAATGAATAATTAAGGAGTTAAACTAATATAGAGGCTTAGATCCACTATTGATATGGGGGTTTCAATTGGTCTCCGTCCCTTTCCTGTAGCTGCTATAGATTTTCCAAGCATCAGGCATATGTTTTAAGTCAGCATTTGGAGAGGCAGGTGACTTGATTTCTGAAGGCATAGGAATAGACTCATTCCATTTAAATATTACAATGCTTGTTCCTAGGGGATTGGTGAGAGCTAGGATAAATTTAGAGGCAAAGCTAGAAGAGAATTGGTGTTAGGTGGTGCTGCATAGTAGGTCACAAGGGATAAATGTTTAAACTCATTATATAACTGACAAATTGTTTACTTTGCATTTTAAACATTGAATGGCATGCTATTTTGTGGCATTATTGAAGAGACTTACCCAGATCTCAGTGTATGATTTAGAAGCTGCTATTTTCTGAAAATGATGTGGGAGTTCAGAAACAGGCTGACACAGATAAAGTTATATGTCAAGATTTGGGGGAAATGAGGGGGTGGCTGGACTGACAAATACAAAGATTTAGTCTACTTAAAACTGTGTCCCAACGCTGTGGACAGAATCCTGGGCAGAGCACCTTTAAGTCCTTTACATTTGCACTTGATATATAATAGCTTATTACAAAAATACAAGTCTGAAAGAGTAAGGTTGCTAAGGTTAATCCAGAAGGGTTTAATTTGGGGAGTTTATAATGCCTGTTAGAATAGTTTGCAGTGGTATTTTGGCTTTATAAATGAAGCATTCTACCATGAATGGGATGTAAGCTATACATGGAACTTACAGCTCAGTATATCACTAGATCATTTAGGTAGTGATTTAAAAGGTTTATTATCAGTGTGTAATTATTTTAGATCTAGATTGAAGATACAAATTTGAAAGTCATCCTGTTTATAGGTGCAAATTGGAGTCAGGGCAGGGCAGTCAGTGTAATCTATAAAAAATGACTAGAAAATGACCTAAGATCTGTTACCTAGGACTGGGGTCAATAATTATTTTCTGTGACTGGCCATCTATACAGTAAATATTTCAGGCTTTGCAGGGTCTATGATCTCTGTCAAAACTACGCACTTTGCCATTGTTGTGCAAAACTGGCTATAGACGATACATAAATGAATGAGCGTGGCTGTGATTTGATAAAACTTTATTCACAAAATCAGGAAGCAAGCTGGATTGACTCATGGGCCATAATGTGCAGACCTATGAACTAGGGTCCTGAATCTAAATATAATGTAAGTGAAAATGAATTGGCAAAGTAGAAAAAGAAATAGGAGGAGGTAGGAAAAAAAGTCAATTGAGGTTGAGTGTTACAACCTCAATTCTAAAATAAAGAAAAACATTATAATTTTTTTTAAAAAAACATTGGATTTAGCCACATGGTAGTCATTGATCACCTTGTTAAAATTTATTTTAATGGGGAGTGAAGAAATGCAATGGGTTGAATAAAGAATAGAAAAGGGAAAAATGGACACTATAAATACATATAAATCTTTTATAAAAATTAGATGTGAAGAGGAGGACAGAGATAAAATACACCTGGAAAGGGAAGAGTTTTCTGAAAGTGGATGTAAAGTGGTTATAAAATGGACAAACATTTCATTTATATCTTTTCATTTATAATCTTCATTTATAATCTTCATTTATATCAAGATTCTATATAGTCCCATGTTTCTACTCCCTACTTCAAGCTCCCTACTTCATTTTGCACTCACTAATTTAAACTAGAGGCTTTGGAACTTGGTGATCTAGCATCTGCAGATTATAATATCAAGGTTCAACAAAACGCCTTTCCCAAGCCTTCATTAGGGAGTTAAGGCCACTTTATAAATACACTTCTTTAGAACGTGTGTGTGTGAGGAATTGTTTCAGTGAATTATACTCTACCAGTGACAGTGCTGTATAACAAAATAGAAGTAAATGAATTTAATGAAATCTAAAAATTCTATGGTAATTTGTCAGTAAACCAGTTGTAAACTGGAGCCCCTTGAGATTCAGAGATCTATTTAAACTTGTTTTTTAATCTTCAAGGATCTTAAGGTCACCTTGTAATTTCAGGAAAATTGTCTATAGTTAGCATGCCTATGTTGTCCACTGTCACCATGCTGCTCTCTCCTAGCCTGTGGAAATAAGCAGCTTCTTCACTGTTTTCCAGAAAAGATTCCTTGAACCAATAATTTTACGATTGTAATAGTTTTCTGGAAATAATAACCTCCCACTATCTCCTTTTATTTTACCTTAATATACTTCATTTTCCTCTTCATAGATCCCTGACTCTGGCTTTAACAAGCTTACTTTTCCAATGGTCTCGAGACAAAAGTGCTTTTTGAGAACTTTTCTAACAAATGTGGGTTTGTTCTCCCTAATAGAGAAGGTGTAAGAGTATAACAATTTTGTAACTCATTACATTTGCGTACATTCTGCTCTAGAAAGGATCCGGCACTGGATTTACCAGAAGGGCTTCTTAGAGCCAGATTTTGACTTTATTTAAAAGGAAGTCCAAATTTCTTCTTAAATTGATCTCTATCAATTAAAAATGGACTTTAAATAAAGGCTTAAATGCAAACCTGCAAAAGATTTTGGTGGGTAAATTTTTAGAATCACTGTTTTACTTCCTTCTAATGTAAAACTCGGGATCTATAAGTGCTTATATGCCATCGCAGGCCAGGAGAGGGCAGCAGAAAGCTGGAATTTATGGGAAAAGTGAAGACTTGAAGGACCTGGGAAACCACCTAGAATTTGGCAGAACACATGTTGAGGAAAGTGGATGAGAGTTTGTAACTCCAACTAAGAAGCAGACCTGTTGGTCCATTCTACTAGGTACTTAAAAAGACCTTGTGGAGGTTGGAGGAGTTGATTTGAAACCATATGTCAAAATAGAGAGCAAGTCAACTGGAAAACATTCCTGAGAAACACAGATTTTTAAGCTATGCATAAGCCCCAAATAAAGAAGAGAGACACCAAATAAAGAAAAGAGACACCAAATAAAGAAGGAAGATGATAACACTTATAATACTTTGTAACATCTCTTGAGAGAATGTGTTTATGGAGGTTGTCAGTACTGATATATTTTCCCAGTCATAGCAATTCAGTTGAAATTGCTGGTGTTTAAGTTGTCTTTTATTAGAAGGAAAAGATGTCCCCCTCAACTCTGACTCACCGTAAACTTTCCATCAGTAATTAAATGTTTCAGATGTTCCTGGCAAAGGATAATGACCAGCTAAGTTTGCTTCAGCATCTTTTTTGTTATGACTTACACTGTCATATTTTAATTTTCATATTTAATATTAGATGTATCCTATAGACACATTAGATACATATTACTTATCCTATTATTTTATATAATACTTAATTTCTTTAAACTAATAAAATGTAGTTTAACCTAGTGTATTGCCAAATACAAAAACACAACAGTAAATAGCTGTGTGCATTCAGAGATTTGAACTACCTGTAAATAAATATCTTTTCATTATAAACACGACATAGAAAAATAGCCATCTCAGGCTATGACTAGTATTTGTTATATAGTGATAACATATGGTCAAAAGATAACGTCTACTTTTAGAAATGGTTTAAGAAGGAAAAAGCATTGTTTTTGACAAAAATGACTTTTTTTTAATAGAGTAGCTGACAATAAACACTTAATTGGAAATATTTAAAATTGTTATAAATATTCTGCTATAAGGGTAATTAGGAAAAACAAGCTAATTATATTATTTTTCTCAGCATTAATTGATTCTTAGGTTGAAGGAAAGTTATTTAATGAAATATTATGTATGATCTCAGAAAAAATAGTTTATAAGAAAAAAGTAAGTACAGAGTTGACATAGTATATAATGCAAATATAAGGTAGTCTAGAGATATAAAAGACTATGCCATAAAAGTGAAACAGTTGAGATACTTCTACGAAAAGGCAAAAAAGGGGGGAATGCTTCAAAAGAAAAAAAGAGAAAGAAACTTTTATTTAATGAGGAAAATTGAGAATTTAGAAGAAAGTATGAAGGTATAAGTAAACCATATGAAGTGAATAGTCAAAATACCTACCAAAACCATGCTACAATTCCAGGATACATATACAGAACCAAGGACTTGGGGTAAGGAGAGATTACAAGGAAGAAAACTACAGACCAATATATCTGTTGAACATAGATATAAAAATCTTCAACAAGATAGTAGCAAGTAAAATTCAATAATGTATAAAAAGAATTATACACCATGACCAAGTGAGATTTTCCTCAGGTATGTAAGGCTGGTTCAACATTCAAAAATCCATTAATGTAAGCCATCACATGATAATATCAATAAATACAGAGAAAGTATTTGACAATATCCAATACCCATTCATGGTAGAATAAAAACCCTTCTTTTGACATTTCTTGCAAGGCAGGTCTACTGGCCACAGAGTCGCTCAATTTTTGTTTGAGAAAGTCTTTTTTTCTCCTTCAGTTTTGAAGGATAATTTCTCAGGTACAGAATTCTAAACTGGTGGGTTTTTCTCTAAAAAGTATTAATTTGTTAATATTTATAAATAATAATTTAAACATATTACTCTACTTTCTTTTGCTTGCATTGTTTCCGAAGATAAGTCAGATGTAATTCTCATCTTTGCTCCTCTTTAAGTATTTTTTTCCCTGTAGCTTCTTTCAGGACTTTTTATTTATCTTTGATTTTCTGTAATTTGAAAATGATATACCTAGGTATAGTTTTTGTTTTTTGGGTTTTTGCATTTATCCTGCTTGGTATTCTCTGATCTTTCTAAATCATTAGTTTTGGGAAAATCTCAGTCATTCTTCTGTTTCTTTCTCTCTTTTTTCTTCTTCTGATATTCTCATTGCACATATGTTACACCTTTTGTAGCTTTCCCACAGTTCTGGGATATTCTGTTATATTTGTTCAGTCTTTTTCTCTTTGCTTTTAAGTTTTGAAGTTTTCTGTTGGTATATGCTTAAGCTCAGAGATTTTTCCTCAGCATGTCCAGTCTACTAACGGGCCCATCAAAGGCATTCTTCATTTCTTTTACTTTAAGAAAAAATTGTGTAGCATTTGTTTTTAATTCTTTCTTAGGATTTCCATCTCTCTATGTACATTACCCATCTTGCATGCTGTCTACTTTATCCATTAGAAGCCTTAGCATAATAGATATAGTTGTGTTAAATTTCCTGTCTGATAATTATATCTGCCATGTCTGATTCTGAGGCTTGCTCTCTATCTCTCTTCAAACTGTGTTTTTGCCTTTTGGTGTGCCTTGTAATTTTTTCCTTGATGACTGGATATGATGTCTGAGTAAAACAGACTGCTGTAAATAGGTTTTTAGTAATGTGGTGGTGAATGTAGTGTGTGGGGAGGGGAAGAATTCTATAGTCCTATGATTAGGTCTCAGTCTTTTAGTGAGCTTATGCCTCTGGACTGTGAACTTCACAAGTGTTCTCAGTTTTGTTTTTCTCTTCCCTTAGATGGGACAGAATGGTTAGATAGTGTGCAGTTAGGTATTTCCCATCTCTCACATGGAGGGCTCATGTGGACTGCAGTTGAGTATCTCCCTTCCCCCACGTCATTTAGGAGCTAAGAATACCCCAGAATGATAGGGTCTGGTTGACTAGTTTCCCCCTGAGAAGAGCCCTTGTTATGTAGAGCAGAGTGCTTTGACTTATTTCATAATCATTCCTTTTCCCCTCCCCATGCTGGAAGGAGGAGAAGATTTTTCCCTAATATTTATCATGAGAACTTGCTCTAGCTCATATAAGTAAAATTCAAAAAAGCATGGGAGCACTTCTATGACTGGGTCCCCCAGAGTTTTTAACTTGTCCACACCTAGCCTTTGACAATTCATCAAATACAGTTAAGTTTACCTACCCCAGCACTAGTTCCCACAGAGGTCTCTGCTTTGGTAAGTTGTTCTCTGTATCTGCCTATCTGTCTCTCCAATTCTGTGGGCAGTGGTTTACCCTGTGACCTAATTTCTCTTAGATATTTAAGAGGATTTGTTGATTTTTCAGTTTGTTGAGCTTTTTATGTGTTGTTAGGACAGAGTGGCAAATTTCAAGTTCCTTACATGTAGATTTGGTAACCAGAAGTCCCAGTATACTCTGCAGTGACTTCTTACCCTACTTAGTGCTTCAGGCTGATGTAGAGGACTATATTTTTATAATCCTTGAGTTTCAGCCTTCTAAGTCTTTATTCCTCCAGTCTCTCCGATATCTGTGCAAACTCAAATTCCCATAATAAAGCTCTTTGACTGTAGTAATTTTGGTTGACCCTGTTTTACTGCTCAGGATCAATAACAGTACCATGCCACACCATAGCAGAGTATTAGTCAAAAGGAAAAATCATTAGTACTGATCCTGCCTTTATTCAGAATTTTAGTTTTTTTGTCATGGATTTAAAAAATCAATTTGATTTCTTTAAATATTGCTTTAAAATAGTCTTTATTTCAATTACTGAGCATTTTGGTGACCTCTTTAATTTTGCTTCTGTGGAGAGTCCCTCCCTTGTCTTACCTTGGTCCCTGCCCTGGCATATGTATTATGTGAAGGTATATCAGCATTCACTACTTCTTGCTTACCTTGTACATCAGAATAAATGATATCAATGAAATGTATCAGAATGGTGTGCAAAATTCCTTCAGAGTAAATTATGACAAAGCTAGACATGAATTTATATAGCTCTGAGGAAAGGTAATAAATATATATATTGATGTATATTGTTACCTTTGTCAGGCGAAAGCAAACTAATTCTGGTTGTCTTTACTAACAGATCATATTTGTGTGTGTGTGTGTGTGTGTGTGTGTGTGTGTGTGTGTGTGTTTGCTTGATTAATAGCTATATACCAGGTATCAGGACTAATTTGATTTGCTCCAGTAAAGATATTTTACCTGGCAAAGGAACTGCAAATAGAGTCAAAACATGATTCACTTTATAGTAATCCACTGTCAATTTTCAACTGTCTTCTTCACAGTCAAACATGCAAGTTAAGTGGGGCTGTGGTAGGACTCACCCTCGCTTTTTCCTTTAAGTCTTGGATGGTGGCACACAACTCTGCCAATTTTCTAGGGGTTAGTTTTGGTATGAGTTTACTACTTTTATAGGGAAAGCAGTTATAGTGACATTTCCATTGGCAAATTCTACCATAAGAGCTCTTGTTCCATATGCCAGGGAACCAGCAAGGGGATTCTTCTAGTTATTAAATAGGTATATAGTCACTGTGCATTCTAGAACTGAGAAAATAACCACAGATGTATTTGGAATCTCACTAAGCCTACCATGAGATGAACCTAAGCCAAAACTTCATTAATAAACTGAACCCACTAGTGCCTACTTGAATGGCAAACCAAAATAACATTTTGGGTTTTAAGGAATTGTCAGTTCAGAGTCTAGTAATTTCTGAAAAGTCTGGGCATTTCCCTTTTCTTAATGCACAGACATCCTGCTGTGACTACATTTGTGGTGATTCAGGTTCTCAGTTTGCAGAAACAAAACAAAACAAAATGCTATAAGCAGATTGGGTAGGGGATCCCCAGAGAAAGAGAAGCAGGCATGGCTTTCTTGATATAAGATAAGCCATTTTAGGCCTAAGTCATTCTGTGATGTAAGCCTGGCCATAATGCTTGTGCTCGAACAGGACTCCATGATTAATTATCTTAAGGAACAAACGAAGTCAGGAACAAAGGAAAAGCAATCAAGAAACCAACAATAGTTCAGCAATAAAACAGAGTCCTAATTCCTCCCCAAGGGATATGTATAACAACCTGATACATACTTTTGAGTTCTGCAGGAACTAAGGCCCCACCCAGGTGGAGGATCATGCTGAGACCCTAGACTGGTCAGAACTAAAGGAATAATGATGTTGACCTTTTCTGACCCTCCTGACTTCAATCAACTAAACCTTGGACTCTGTCAACCTTTGCCCCAATTCTATGCTGAATTCTACTTTACTCAAGCCCCTTCATGAATATGCATACACTGCCCAAGCCCCTTCATAAATATGCATGTATCCTTAGCATAAAACTTCCCCAATTTTGCTGTTCAGGGAGACTCTGCTTTGGGAAAGATCTTCGGTGTTCTCCTTACTTGCTGTAAGTAGTTAATCCTTCCTTCTTCCACGCTTTGACTTGGTTGTGTCATTTGGCTCAAAACCCACCAAGAGGCAAATAGAGTTTTTGGGTAACAATGCCTCTATAAAGGTTTTTTTGTTTGTTTGTTTTTGTCAGTTACACTTCAAGTAAAATGTTATTAGACTGCACATCTATTTCAACCCAAGAAACATCAACCATTGTGAATGCTGCTCTCACCCTCCTGTGCATTATAGTCCCCACAACCATCCTGTCTGACTTGCTTTCATGTATGGGCCAAACCTTGCAGGACTTCCATCTGGTTTCACCAGGGGCTCTTCACATGAAAAGTTCTCAACTCTAATTCTTGTCTTAGTCTGATGGTACTGAAAAACTCACTGCTTTGCTTTCCAGAGGCTACTTAGTTAACTTCACACCTCTACTTTTCAGCAAATGTTGAGGGGAGAACAGGTTTAGTGATGGCTCAGCTCTCATTCCTCACTTATCACTAGGCTAAATTCTTATTCCTCTCTTTGTTGCTTCTCAAATCTTTATATCCCCCAGAGTGAACTAAAAACTCTATTCTACATCTGCTTCCCAACAGTGAACTCTGCCCAGGCAAAATCCAGATTGTCCAACTCTTGCCTAGTGGCCAGAATCAGAAAATACCCAAAGGGGAAAAAGCTGCTCCCCTGAGGGGAATCTCATTTCCTCTATCCCAGGTTGATTCATTAGCTCTCCAAAGCCTATAAAGACATACATTTGTATATTTATCCATTTTAGTTGCTCTCAAAAGGAGCATTGATGTACCACAAACTACTCCATCATACCTGGGAGCAAAAGTTATTATTTAAAACAAATGAAATAGTTGTTATTGGTTGATTAAATTTTCACTGGAGTGTTTTTAGATTAGCAACTCTTATGCCCCAAATTTCTTGCTCTATTGCTTTATAAAAAAGTAATCTTACAGAAGAAAATTAGGGCATCCTGCTTTATTTTGTAGTTGGATGCTTAAAGATTTTGTTTTTAATCTTTGTAATTCACAAGATTTTAGTTTTTCTTTTCTTATCATTTTTTTTTTTTCCCCTAGCAATCACTAATACCCTCTCAATACACATATTCAGATTTCTTGCTTTGGATATTTTAGAAGCTTTTACTTTTGCTTCTCTATCATTTTTATTTCTGGTCTCTTGTATTTAGGCAAAATTGTTAAATTTTGAACTTCTCTTATGTATTCCCTATATCTTCTCCTTTAAAATTTATTTTTTCATTTTTCTATTCCTTCACTTTGAATTTTGAGAAGAATTTCTCAACTTTTCTTCTATGCCAGTAATATACTAAAAGGTGAATTCTGCAGTTAGGATTTAATTTTCTTAAACCATTTTTTAATTTGACATACTTATTTGTCATATATATTCATATTTAAATCTCAGCTTATCTTTTGCTGTGGCTTTGATTATCTTTCTTGAATCCCATGTCTCCATGTTAAGAATTCCAAAGAGTTATTGAAAAGTTCTTTTAGTTAACTGTTTTATCTCAGTTAAGATCTTCCTTTGAGACATTAGGAAACCATTCCAATTTCCATGCCCTTTAGTGAGTTTTTAACAATAAAATCTTAGATTTTTCTTTTACTTAATTATTCTGTGATGAAAAGAGATTTATCTAGACCAGGAATTTGCCAGTAGGTGATTTGCCTTGCTTATGTTCCATTTTTAACTCAGATAAAAATCTTTATTAAAACTAAAATTAAAGTATCAAGTGATATTTCAAAGTTTTATCCATGCCCCATACCTAGCAGGCATTCATCTAGCATAGCTTTACTGAAAGGAGTTGAAATGGGCTATTCCTTAACCTTCACTCCTGATTCTAGGACACTAAACTGTAAGGACATTAAAAAAAAAAAATGAGAGCTATTAGCATGAATGCCACAAAGGCTCTTCCTGTTTTTATTCTATATTGAGTGCTTAATTTATGTGAACTAAAAATCCCAGATAAAGATTTGCTAGCAGTAATAATTCCCCTTCTCTTCAGCTACCCACCTCCCCAAAACCAGGCATTCCCTGCCCCCCACATTTGGTGTTCAGTTGTTTTCCAGGAATATCAATCTACAAATGTCCATAGAAAGTGTAATATTGACAGACCACCTCAAAAACCATCCTTATACAAGATGCAATATTCTCAGGTTTACAGTCTAGTTTTGTGGTTGTTATATGACTGGTTCTCTGAGCAAAAGTTCAAGCAACAGAGAAAGGAGTAAAATCTCTTGCATTTCTTTTATCAGGAAGATTGCATTTTAGATTGACTAGTATACCAGCAATTAGATTGTAATTTTTCATTTTATTCCATTGTTCTTGATGTTATTATGGCTTCCTCCAGCTATAAGGTGACTACCAGTATATATATATACACACAAATATATATATAGTTTCTTCTGTCTTCAAAACTATTTTAATTGGAACTTGACATAGGAAATGCTAGATATCATTTTAAACAAGAAGATAGTTCTATAATTTTAATAGGATTATAAAAATTGTGTATAAATTTTTATTCTTAATATTTTACTCTTAGGCCATTTTAGAATTTTATATAGAAGAACCATTTGTGAAATTAAATGTCTTAGTTTTTTTCAGTTCTAGGCTCATCACAAGGGAAATAAAAACATCCCCTTCTAATATTAGGCATTTACTTTACTTGCTAATTAAATGTCTTCCAGCATTAGAATAAAATCCTTGAGTAAACACCTTTTTGGTTCAGCATTGTAATTTCAATGTCTAAAACAGTATTTGACATCTATCACCCACAAAAAGAAATTTGTTTAATGAATTATATTCTTCCTTTCCTCTTTTAGGTCCATAAATCTGAGACCATTGAATGGAGAGTTGCCATTTAATAATAAAACCATAAATTTCATTGGTATAATTGGGCATTAAGGAGACCTCTTTTATATGTCTAAGTTCATTAAGTAAACTAAATTGATTTTTTTTTTTCCTAAAGAAGAATGGGAATAGGCCAAGTATATTGAGATTTGGAAGGAGGGAGAATGTCCTGTTTACTCACAGTTTCCTTGGATTCTAATAGGACTTAGGATAGAGGTGGTAGACAGGGATATGTGTGAGACAGTGATTGTGGATTCCATCCTTAGTTAATACAGATTACTATTCCTTTTGGGAGCTTCACTCAAGGTCCTGAGAATCAAGTTTTATAAAGAGGGAAAGAGGCCACCAGTGGAGATGCCCATCTCTTGGGATCATGTGGGCACAGGGAAGGAGCAACAGTAGCTTCACTCACCAAAGATTAAGGATAAGAGTCTCTCCCTTGTTCTTGGTTGATATGTTCTGTGATTTTTATATCATCAAACAAAAGAAGAAAATACTTTAGCTCCTTTAGCATTTCCCCAACTGTTTGACAATTAGAGCTTTATGCTTTTTTATTATTTATTTTTATGAAATTGAGCATCTTTGTGCATTAAACTTTGGAGAGGTGGTTATATATATTTTCTTAGACTGGTTTTTCAGAATTGAAATTAATGGGTAAAAGGAACAAATTTTTTTTTTTTTTTTTGCGATAAGTGGGCCTTTCACTGTTCTGGCCTCTCCTGTTGCGGAGCGCAGTCTCCGGACGCGCAGGCTCAACGGTGGCTCATGAGCCTAGCCGCTCCGCGGCATGTGGGATCCTCCCGGACCGGGGCACGAACCCGTGTCCCCTGCATCAGCAGACGGACTCTCAACCACTGCGCCACCAGAGAAGCCCAGGAACAAATTGTTTTAAGGCTCTTAATTTTTAATGCCAAATGGTTTCCTCCAAAGTTGTTCAGTTTTCTTTCTTTTTTAAAAAAAAATCTTTCAAAACTTTCTTTTTTTCCTTCCAGTTTTATTGAGAGATATTTGACATACAGCACTGTATAAGTTTAAGGTGTACAGCATTATGATTTGATTTAGATACATCATGAAATGATTACCACAGTAAGTTTAAGTTAACATCCATCATTTCACATAGATACACAATTAAAGAAATGGAAAACATTTTTCCTTGTGATGAAAACTCTTGGGGTTTACTCTCTTAACAACCTTCGTATATAACATACCACAGTGTAAATTATATTTATCATGTTGTATATTACATCCTGAGTACTTATTTATTTATAACTGGAAGGTTGCACCTTTTGACGGCCTTCATCAAGTTCTCCCTCCCCCTGCTCCCATCTCTGGTAACAAATCTGATTTCTTTTTCTGTGAGTTTGTTTGTTTTGGAAGTATAATTGACCTACAACACTGCGTTAGTTCCTATTGTAAAACACAGTGATTCAGTATTTCTGTACATTTCAAAATATCACCAGGTTAAGTCTAGATATGATATGTCACCATACAAAGATGTTATAGTTATTGACTATATTCCCCACACTGTACATTTTATAACCATGACTCATTTATTTTGCAACTGGAAGTTTGTACCTCTTAATCTCCTCCACCTATTTCTTTCCTCTCCCTACCACCCGCCCCTCTGGCAAACACCTGTTTGTTCTCTGTATCTATAACTTTGTTTTTGTTTTGTTATGTTTGTTCATTTGTTTTGTTTTCTAGATTCCACATATAAGTGAAATCATACAATATTTTCTCTAATTTCATTTAGTGTAATACCCTCTTGGTCTATCCATGTTATTGCAAATGGCAAAATTTCATTCTTTTTATGGCTGAGTGATATTTCTTTGCGTGTGTATGTATGTGTCTGTATACACATACCACAATTTCTTCATTCATTTGTTGTTGGACACTTAGGTTCCTTCTATATCTTGGCTATTGCATAAATGCTGCAGTGAACATTAGGATGCATATATCTTTTCTAATTAGTGTTTTTGTTTTCTTTGGATAAACACTCAGAAGTGGAATTGCTGGACCATATGGTAGTTCTATTTTTAATTTTTTGAGGAATCTCCATGCTATTTTCCATAGTGGCTGCCCCAGTTTACATTCCTACCAGCAGTACACGAGGGTTCCCTTTTCTCCATATCCTCGCCAATACTTGTTATTTGTTGTCTTTTTGATAAGGTGTGAGGTGATATCTTGTGGTTTTGATTTGCATTTTCCTGATGGTTAGTGATGTTGAGCATCTTTTCATGTGCCTGTTGCCCATCTGTATGTCTTCTTTGCAAACAGGTCTATTTAGTTCCTCTGCCCATTTTTTAATTGGGTTGCTTATTTGATGTAAAGTTGTATGAGTTCTTTGTGTATTTTGGATGTTAACCCATTATTGGTTGTATTTTTCACAAATATCTTCCTCCATTCAGTAGGTGGCATTTTCATTTTGTTGATAGTTTCCTTTGCTGTGCAAAAGCTTTTTAGTTTGATGTTATCCCACTTGTTTAGTTTTGTTTCCCTTGTCTGAGAAGACATATCCAAAAAATATTACTAAGACCAGTGTTAAAGAGTGTACTGCCTGTGTTTTTTTTCTAGAAGTTTTAAGGTTTCAAGTCTTACATTTAAGTCTTTATTCCATTTTGAATTTATTTTTGTGCATGGCATGAGAGAGTAGTCTAATTTGATTCTTTAACATGTAGCTGTCCTGTTTTTCCAATACCATTTATTGAAGAGGCTGTCTTTTCCCCATAAAATTTTTCAATTTTCACCACCATAAACTGTATATAACACACATTTAAACAGAAGTTATCTTTCACAATTAAAATGTCAGAATCTGTCATTTCTAAATATTATTTTTTAATTATTTGCTTAAAAGTCAGGTTGACAAATTTTCTATATAAACCATTGTTAGGAATGTCGGACATTTTACTGTTAAATTTGATCTTGGTTTTAATAGGAAAGAAAAATACATTAATATATTAAGCAACTATCTTGCAGTGTTCTGGAAGTGTTTATAAAACACAGTGTTTATAAAAAGCTTTTTTAAAAGCTGTTGATTGCTGTATTCAAGTAAAGAATAGCCATTTTATTTTATTAAGGGGAAAAAACTGTATCCATCCTTGTTTCACATTAAGGAGGATAAGTATAAAGTGTCTTGGAATTTTTAGATAATCTATATATTTAAAAGCTGTGCTACCATCTTTAATAATTTAAATGTTGTTTTAAATTTTTTCAGATATGTTTTCTAAGTTAGAATATGCTAACTCATAGGATTAGCAGATCAAGTCTTCTCTACTTGTATTTTATAATGATTTCTATGTTAAATTTCCTTATTTATGAAAACAGGGATAATAAAATAATGCAATGGATGTATTGCACATACACATATACATGTATGCATATGTAGATAACAATTTGTGTGTGTGCTAAAATTAAATATGTAAGATATGAGAGGTGATTAAAGAATCATGAGCTAGGCAACAATTCTAGATTTTATAGCTGATTTAGCAGTGTTTTTCTGATTTGCCATGTTATAATAAGTTTCTAAAAATAATTATCTCTAAATATATGATTTCACTGACTATATTCTCATTAAATGTTTAAAAGATCATTTTATTGTGTGTTACTTTGACTCAATGGACATAATGCTGTAGCTATAGAGTATTTGATTCTGTAACAAGTGAACATAAAGTAATGTTTCTCTCTTGCTTTCTCAAATGAGTGTTTGCAGCATAAACACACACTGTGACATAGTCAACATGTGGTTATGGATCATTACTCGTTGACATTTCTATGTAACATAAACTTTAAAAAAATCACCTTGAAACAAAAGCCAAGCTGTGAGACACCAGATGGGAACTGGATATTTAAATATATACTGCAATTTCTTTTCAGAGTTGGCTTATAGTTTTATTTCATAAAACTTTGCAGAAAATGTTCAGACATTTAAATTTTGACAGGACAGTCAGAGACAGAGAGTTAACAAGTTTAAATGCTTTGGTTATAAAATTGCAACACAAATATCTTATTAAATGATCTTTATTGAACACTGATATTACATAAAATTAATTTTCTCCTGCATCTTTTTGTTGGCTACCTTAGTTACCAATAGTCATAGTGTTGCAGACTATTGAATAGTCTTGTATCTATTATTTTAAATGATTTTTTTTTTTTTTTTTTTTTTTTGCGGTACGCGGGCCTCTCACTGCTGTGGCCTCTCGCGTTGGGGAGCACAGGCTCCAGATGCGCAGGCTCAGCAGCCATGGCTCACGGGACTAGCCGCTCCGCGGCATGTGGGATCCTCCCGGACCGCGGCATGAACCCGTGTCCCCTGCCTCGGCAGACTCTCAACCATTGCGTCACCAGGGGAGCCCTTTAAATGATTTTTGATCCAACTATCCTCTATCAAAATTTAAAATGTCATGCATCATAACAATCTCTATTTTGTTAGGAATTTGATTAATTTGAAAATTGTGTTCTTTACTTTTGACCTTTTATATGATGCCATATCCTTGAATTTGTCATTTTATCACATAAAGTGTAAGCTAAAACCATTCCATTTGCATATTTCAGATCACAGAGTATAAAGTCTGAGATTGGAACATTTTTTTTTTAACATTTACATTCACCAGTTTATTAAAAGATATGATAAGGTACACAGATGAACAGCCAAATGAAGGGATACAGAGGGCGAGGTCTGGAAGGGTTCCAGGCGCAGGAGCTTCTGTCCCCATGGAACTGGAGTGCAGTCACCTCCCAGTGTGGATGTGTTCACCCACCTGGAAGCTTCCAGAACACTGCACTATTGGGATTTTATGGAGGTTTCTTCACGTAGGCAGGTAACTCCATTTCCAGCCCCTCTCCCTTCTCTCAGGGATGAAGACGGGGGATGAAATTTCCAAGCTGATCATGGCTTGGTCTTTTTTTTTTCTTTTTTTTCATTTTTATTGGAGTATAATTGCTTTACAGTGATGTGTTAGTTTCTGCTTTATAGCAAAGTGAATCAGTTATACATATATATATGTTCCCATATCTCTTCCCTCTTGTGTCTCCCTCCCTCCCACCCTCCCTGTCCCACCCCTCTACGTGGTCACAAAGCACCGAGCTGATCTCCCTGTACTATGCGACTGCTTCCCACTAGCTAGTTATTTTACGTTTGGTAGTGTATATATGTCCATGCCACTCTCTCACTTTGTCATAGCTTACCCTTCCCCCTCCCCATATCCTCAAGTCCATTGAGACTGGAACTTTGAATATGAATCTTATTGAGTGGTAGATACTACTGATTACATTCACCCATGCCCTTGCTGATTGATTCAATAGAATTGAAGTCATGCCTCCTAAAGCTGATCGTATTTTGACCATGTTAGCATCATTCCATTTTGCAATAGGCAATAATTACTGTTCCCCTTCTCTTCCTTAACCTGGTTTCATGCATAAACTGTATAGAAACAAATCATTTTATTCTAAATGTAGCCGTAGTTATGAGAACCGGTTGAAAGAAAAAAATGTAATTATAATAACTTCTTCGTATTTAACACAATCAATCCATGAAAAATAATCTTCTTATAAACTCAGAGTCATTGGGGATATAAAAAGCAGATGATTAAAATGATCTGAAAGTATCTCTTAGCCATCTGGGAGTGTGCAGGTTGGTAGAACTTCCACTGACATAGTGATGAAAGAAACTCCTTAAAGATATTTCGATTTGAAAAAGAGAGGGCAGAGGCTAGTTCTGGATGGATTAAGGAAAGAAGAAAATGAGGGAGAATGGGGGAATGTGCATGCAGACTAATCACTTGGACTAAGATCTAGGTGAAGATCTAAGTTTAAGAACACTCTTTTAGATTTTGGCTGCTTATTATTTTAAGAATGGCATAGAAAATAGAGGCATAGAAAATCTATTCTTGGTAGAAAGATCCTATAATTTTTAAACATGGCATTGAGCTTATACCATAGCTTCACTAAATTTATCCCCCAGAAACAGTAGCTAGGCTAAGAGGAATCACTTTAAAAACAAATCAAGATAAGGATTCTGGCCCTGCTATTTCACTGACCCCCTAATATTCATCAGAACTGAAAAAAACCCCCAGTGTAACTCTAGTTGATAAATAAGACATTTGATGCCCAACATATGGTCAGAAGCAAGATTGTGAAGTGGTGAGTTAGGATTTATGACTAGGGGTTTAAAAAAATCACTTATGGTGAAAACCCAATCAGAAAAATGATAAAAGTGATATGATTGAGATTTGGAGTCCAAAACAGCTGGATTCAAATTGTTTTCCAGTGTTATTAGCTGTATGACCTTATTTAAACTACTTACTTTCTGGGCTTCCCTGGTGGTGCAGTGGTTGAGAGTCCGCCTGCCAAGGCAGGGGACACTGGTTCGTGCCCTGGTCCGGGAGGTTCCTGTGTGCCATGGAGCGGCTGGGCCTGTGGGCCGTGGCCACTGGGCTTGTGCTTCCGGAGCATGTGCTCCGCAGTGGGAGGGGCTGCAGCGATGGGAGGCCCGCGTACCGCAAAAAATAAATAAAAAAAATAAAATAAAATAAACTACTTACTGTCTGAAACTGCACGTTCTCACAGAAAATGAGCACTAGAATACACAACTCGCAGGTTTATGAGGGTTAAATGAGAAAAGGCATCCAAAGAATCCAGCATACTGACTGGCACATAGCAGACAAAGTATATTTTAGTTATTACTATTGTCGTGACTATTACTAATATAATAATTATGATGTTGTCTAGATATAGGTGACAGTTTTCAAATCTTGAAACATAAAGGGGTCATGGTTTCAGAGTCAAGCAAGAACAATACACAGAAACCCAACCTATCAACCTATGTCAGGAAATGCAGCTGTAGAAAGTAAACAGTAGTGAAGATTGAAGTCTGAGGCTAAGTGAAGCATAGCAAAACCATGGTCCTGAAAAAGATAGGCATCAGGTATTCTTAGCCTGACTTGGGAATGCTGAGGATAGAGTTGGAGGAGGTAAAGTAAAATCTAGACAAAGGCTTTTTTGAACTAAGTATAATTCAGGAGTAAGAACAAAATGAGCAAAGAAAAAAGTGTCTATGGTGAAATTAAAATAGAATCAGGAATATGCTGATACAGTACCCAAGTATGATCTAAGACTTTTTAAGAGCTCCTTGACTAGGGACATGACTGACTAAAACCCTAATGCCTGCCGTAGTTAAACACTAACTTTTGACAACTTTGGAAATTGCATAAATGTTACTATAGGGGGTTGTATAGATCACTATATTGTGGGTCAGAATTTTGGAAGAGTTTTATGATAGGTTTACTTGTCTCTCCTGGTACTGGCTTTATCCTACTCCAAAAAGTGATCATGTGTTTGTGTTTTTTTTTTAATGTTTTTTTATTATTATTTTTTTTTACATCTTTATTGGAGTATAATTGCTTTACAATGGTGTGTTAGTTTCTGCTTTATAACAAAGTGAATCAGTTATACATATACATATGTTCCCATATCTCTGATCATGTGTTTTGAAATGGCTTTCCTACTACCTTACTGACTTTTTAAGAAAAGTTTTTGTTAGTAGAAGTAAGGTCCATATAGATTGGTTTATCTTTCAGTCTCTCTAGGAATTTTTGAAAAAGTGTCAAGAGATAATAATTTCTAATATAAAAATTTAGGTTTAATTTTGAATTCTTAAAATTCCAAATTACACAACTGAGATAAGGGATAAACTGCTGTTTTAAATAAATTTAAATGTTGAGGCTTTAAGTTTAGAAGAAGGAATTTCATGGATTGGGATATTATTAATACTACATCTATAAATAAATACAAAAGTGAAATCAGAGAAGGAAGTGAGAAAATAGAGGTCAGAGACCATGATTGTAAGAACATTTTGGGTATATTAAATTTTGTCAGTTTCTCCTGTTTATTATATAACTATTCCTGTTTTATTTCCTTGTAATAATAACTGGTAAAATTATTAACATGTAAGGATTCATATGTTTGTGTTCAGTTATACCAAAGAAAAGATGAGGTAGAAAGAGTATCTTATTTTGTATCCAGTTTTAATAAAAAATCTATAAGGATTGGAGTAAGCATTGGTAGCTATATAGAGGAAAATCAGCCCCAATATTTCATGCATACAATAGAAAAAAGAGAATAATAAGACAAAAATTGATTTCAAGAAAAATCCTAAGGATCCCATTTTTAAATCTTTACTTATTCCAAACAAGAACAGATAAACTGAAAATTTATGATATAGTAGAATAATAATGTCAGTACTTGGAAAGATGGCACCCTGGGCTGACATGAAATGTTCAATAATATCTAACATTATAAAACAGAAATAAAACCGTTCATGGCTTCAGAGTTAAGCTGGCGACAATACGCAAAAGTCCAATCTACTAGTCAGCCTATATAAGGAAATGTGGCTGTAGCTACAAAGTAAACAAAAGACAAAAAAGACATCCTTACATTCCCCAAAAAGGAGGGAATTTGATGTGAGTGCTTTGCATAAACAAACACAATGTGGCTAAGGATGGTGTGGGGAGAAAATTAGGATATAAGGTTTTAGAATATGGAATTAGAGTTTAAATACCCAACAGTTAAGTACAAGATATGGCTTTGCACCTATACAAAGTGGGGCTAGAATTATAAGCTTTCATAAATCAAGAACTTTCAAAGACTATGACACTTATGAAAAGAAAAAAAGTTTAAAATCTTTGCTCACGAGAGAGACCTTCAAGATGGTGGAGGAGTAAGATATGGAGATCAACTGCCTCCCCACAAATACATCAGAAATACATCTACATGTGGAACAACTACTACAGAACACCTACTGAACGCTGGCAGAAGACCTCAGACTTCCCAAAAGCCATGTGGTTGACATGGCCTTGGTGCTCCAGCCGGATGTCAGGCCTGAGCCTTGGAGGTGGGAGAGCTGAGTTCAGGACATTGGTCAACCAGAGACCTCCTGGCTCCACGTAATATCAAACGTTGAACGCTTTCCCAGAGATCTCCACATCAAGGCTAAGACCAGCTCCACTCAATGACCAGAGAGCTACAGTGCTAGACACCCTATGCCAAACAACTAGCAAGACAGGAACATAACCCCATCCATTAGCAGAGAGGCTGCCTAAAATCATAATAAGGCCACAGACACCCCAAAACACACCACCAGCCATGGATCTGCCCACCAGAAAGACAAGATCCAGCCTCATCCACCAGAACACAGGCACTAGACCCCTCCACCAGGAAGCCTACACAACCCACTGAACCAACCATAGCCACTGGGGACAGACACCAAAAACAACGGGAACTACGAACCTGCAGCCTGCAAAAAGGAGATCCCAAACACAGTCAGTTAAGTAAAATGAGAAGACAGAGAAACACACAGCAGATGAAGGAGCAAGGTAAAAACCCACCAGACCAAACAAATGAAGAGGAAATAGGCAGTCTCCCTGAAAAAGAATTCAGAGTATGGACAGTAAAGATGATCCAAAATCTTGGAAATAGAATGGAGAAAATACAAGAAACGTTTAACAAGGACCTAGAAGAACCAAAGAGCAAACAAACAATGATGAACACCACAATAAATGAAATTAAAAATTCTCTAGAAGGAACCAATAGCAGAATAACTGAGGCAGAAGAAAAGATAAGTGACCTGGAAGACAGAAAGGTGGAAATAACTACAGCAGAGCAGAATAAAGAAAAAAGAATGAAAAGAATTGAGGACAGTCTCAGAGACCACTGGGACAAAATTAAATGCACCAACATTCGAATTATTGGTGTCCCAGAAGAAGAAGAGAAAAAGAAAGGGACTGAGAAAATATTTGAAGAGATATTGAAAGTTGAAAACTTCCCTATATGGGAAAGGAAATAGCCAGGTCTAGGAAGCACAGAGAGTCCCATACAGGATAAATGCAAGGAGAAACACACCAAGACACATATTAATTAAACTATCAAAAATTAAACACAAAGAAAATATATTAAAAGCAACAAGGGAAAAACAACAAATAACATACAAGGGACTCTCCATAATGTTAACAGCTGATCCTTAGCAGAAACTCAGCAAGCCAGAAGAGAGTGGCAGGACATATTTTAAGTGATGAAAGAAAAAACCTATGGCCAAGGTTACTCTACCCAGCAAGGATCTCATTCAGATTTGACAGAGAAATTAAAATCTTTACAGACAAGCAAAAGCTAAGAAAATTCAGCACCACCAAACCAGCTTTACAACAAATGCTAAAGGAACTTCTCTAGGCAGGAAACGCAAGAGAAGGAAAAGACCTACAATAAGAAACCCCAAACAATTAAGAATATGGTAATAGAAACATACATATCGAAAATTACCTTAAATGTGTATGGATTAAAAGCTCCCACCAAAAGACATAGACTGGCTGAATGGATACAAAAACAAGACCCATAGATATGCTGTCTATAAGAGACCCAATTCAGACCAAGGGACACATACAGACTGAAAGTGAGGGGATGGAAAAAGATATTCCATGCAAATGGAGATCAAAAGAAAGCTGGAGTAGCAAGTCTCATATCAGACAAAATAGACTTTAAAATAAAGACTATTGCAAGAGAGAAAGAAGGACACTGCATAATGATCAAGGGATCGATCCAAGAAGAAGACGTAACAATTGTAAATATATATGTACCCAACATAGCAGCACCTCAATACATAAGGCAAATGCTAACAGCCATAAAAGGGGAAATCGACAGTAACATAATCATAGCAGGGGACTTTACCACCCCACTTTCACAAATGGACAGATAATCCAAAATGAAAATAAATAAGGAAACACAAGCTTTAAATGATACATTAAAAAAGATGGACTTAATTGATATGTATAGGACATTCCATTGAAAAACAACAGAATACACTTTCTTCTCAATTTCTCATGGAACATTCTCCAGGATAGATCATGTCATGGGTCACAAATCAAGCCTTGGTAAATTTAAGAAAATTGAAATCGTATCAAGTATCTTTTCTGACCAAAATGCCATGAGACTAGATATCAATTACAGGAAAATATCTGTAAAAAAAATACAAACACATGGAGGCTAAACCATACACTACTAAATAACCAAGAGATCACTGAAGAAATCAAAGAGGAAATCAAAAAATATCTAGAGACAAATGACAATGAAAACATGATGACCCAAAACCTATGGGATGCAGCAAAAGCAGTTCTAAGAGGGAAGTTTATAGCAATACACTCCTACCTCAAGAAACAAGAAACATCTCAAATAAACAACCTAACCTTCCACCTAAAGCAATTAGAGAAAGAAGAACAAAAGACCCCAAAGTTAGCAGAAGGAAAAAATCATAAGGTCCAAAAGGAAATAAATGAAAAAGAAATGAAGGAAACAGTAGCAAAGATAAATAAAACTAAAAGCTGGTTCTTTGAGAAGATAAAGAAAATTGATAAACCATTAGCTAGACTCATCAAGAAAAAAGGAGAGAAGACTCAAATCAATAGAACTAGAAATGAAAAAGGAGAAGTAGCAACTGACACTACAGAAATACAAAGGATCATGAGAGATTACTGCAAGCAACTCTATGCCAATAAAATGGACAACATGGAAGAAATGTGCAAATTCTTAGCAAAGTGCAACCTTCCACGACTGAGCCAGGAAGAAAGAGAAAATATAAACAGACCAATCCATGCACTGTAATTGAAACTCTGATTAAACATCTTCCAACAAACAAAAGCCCAGGACCAGATGGCTTCAGAGGCGAATTCTATCAAACATTTAGAGAAGAGCTAACACCTATCCTTATCAAATTCTTCCAAAATACAGCAGAGGGAAGAACACTCACAAACTCATTGTACGAGGCCACTGTCACCTTGATACCAAAACCAGGCAAAGACGTTACAAAAATAGAAAGCTACAAACCAATATCACTGATGAACATAGATGCAAAAATCCTCAACAAAATACTAGCAAACAGAATCCAACAGCACATTAAAAGGATCATACACCTTGATCAAGTGGGGTTTATCCCAGGAATGCAAGGATTCTTCAGTATATGCAAATCAGTCAATGTGATAAACCACATTAACAAATTGAAGGAGAAAAACCATATGATCATCGCAATAGATGCAGAAGAAGCTTCCGACAAAATTCCATACCCATTTGTGATAAAAACCCTCCAGAAAGGAGGCACAGAGGGAACTAACCTCAACATAATAAAGGCCATATATGACAAACCCACAGCCAACATCATCCTCAATGGGGAAAAACTGAGAGCATTTCCTCTAAGATCAGGAACAAGACAAGGTTGCCCACTCTCACCACTATTATTCAACATAGTTTTGGAAGTTTTAGCCACAGCAATCAGAGAAGAAAAAGAAATAAAAGGAAGCCAAATCGGAAAAGAAGAAGTAAAGCTGTCACTGTTTGCAGATGACATGATACTATACATAGAGAATCCTAAAGATGCAACCAGAAAACTACTAGAGCTAATCAATGAATTTGGTAAAGTAGCAGGATACAAAACTAATGCACAGAAATCTCTTACATTCTTCTACACTAATGATGAAAAATGTGAAAGAGAAATTAAGGAAACACTCCCATTTACCTTTGCAACAAAAAGAATAAAATACCTAGGAATAAACCTACCTAGGGAGACAAAAGACCTGTATGCAGAAAACTATAAGACACTGATGAAAGAAATGAAAGATGATACAAATAGATGGAGAGATATACCATGTTTTTGGATTGGAAGAATCAAAATTTCGAAAATCACTATACTACCCACAATAGTCTACCGATTCTATGTAATCTCTATCAAACTACCAATGGCATTTTTCAGAACTAGAACAAAAAATTTCACAATTTGTATGGAAATACAAAGGACCTCAAATAGCCAAAGCAATCTTGAGAAAGAAACATGGAGCTGGAGGAGTCAAGCTCCCTGACTTCAGACTATACTACAAAGCTACAGTAATCAAGATAGTATGATACTGGCACAAAAACAGAAATATAGATCAATGGAACAGGATAGACAGCCCAGAGATAAACCCACGCACATATGGTCACCTTATCTTTGATAAAGGAGGCAGGACTATACAGTGGAGAAAGGACAGCCTCTTCAATAAGTGGTGCTAGGGTAACTGGACAGCTACATGTAAAAGAAAGAAATTAGAACACTCCCTAACACCATACACAAAAATGAACTCCAAATGGATTAAAGACCTAAATGTAAGTCCAGACACTATAAAAGCCTTAGAGGAAAACATAGGCAGAACTCTGTATGACATATATCACAGCAAGATCCTTTCTGACCCACCTCCTAGAGAAATGGAAATAAAAACAAAAATAAACAAATGGGACCTAATGAAACTTCAAAGCTTTAGTACAGCAAAGGAAACCATAAACAAGACGAAAAGACAGCCCTCAGAATGGGAGTAACTATTTGCAAATGAAGCAACAGACAAAGGATTGTTCTCCAAAATTTACAAGCAGCTCATGCAGCTCAATATCAAAAAAACAACCCAATTCCAAAGTGGGCAGAAGATCTAAATAGACATTTCTCCAAAGAAGATATACAGATGGCCAACAAACACATGAAAAGATGCTCAACAACAGTAATCATTAGAGAAATGCAAATCAAAACTACAACCAGGTATCACCTCACACCAGTTAGAATGGCCATCATCAAAAAATCTGCAAATAAATGCTGGAGAGGGTGTGGAGATAAGAGAACCCTCTTGCCCTGTTGGTGGGAATGTAAATTGATACAGCCACTATGGAGAACAGTATGGATGTTCCTTGAAAAACTAAAAATAGAATTACTATATGACCCAACAATCCTACTACTGGGCATATACCCTGAGAAAACCATAATTCAAAAAGAGTCATGTACTACGATGTTCATTGCAGCTCTATTTACAATAGCCAGGACATGGAAACAACCTAAGTTTCCATCGACAGATGAATGGATAAAGAAGATGTGGCACATATATACAATGGAATATTACTCAGACATAAAAAGAAGCAAAATTGATTTATTTGTAGTGAGGTGGATGGACCTAGAGACTGTTATACAGAGTGAAGTAAGTCAGAGAGAGAAAAACAAATACCATACGCTAACACATATATATGGAATCTAAAAAAAAAAAAAAGGTTCTGAAAAACCTAGGGGCAGGACATTAATAAAGATGCACATGTTGAGAATGGATTTGAGTATACAGGGAGGGGGACGGGTAAGCTGGGACTTAGTGAGAGAGTGGCATGGACATATAGACACTACCAAATGTAAAATAGTTGGCTAGTGGGAAGCAGCCACATAGCACAGGAAGATCAACTCGGTGCTTTGTGACCACCTAGAGGGGTGGGATAGTGAGGGTGGGAGGGAGACGCAAGAGGGAGGAGATATGGGGATATATGTATATGTATAGCTGATTCACTTTGTTATAAAGCAGAAACTAGCACACCATTGTAAAGCAATTATACTCCAATAAAGATGTTAAAAAATAAAAAATCTTTGCTCACTTGTTCAGGTATATCATAAAGTACGTTGTCTTCTTCCCCAAGCCTTGGATTGAAAGAAAAACAAAAATCACTTGTGAAAAGAAAAAAACTTAAGTATCATTTTAATGAGACTTAAAATCTTAAGTATCATTTTAGAGTCTATATTTACATTGTTCATATGGTATAAAAATATTCAACTGAGAAATTAAATAGCAATTTGTTCCAGACTTTGCAAGCTGCTTGAACCCTGGAAAAATCTATTGCAAAACTCTTCAGGATAAGAGATTTTCAGTTAAGGTCACGTGGGTTTCCTTAAAAAAATTTATATAGCCCATGTTGAAGATAAGCTCAAGGAAACAGAATTGTAATGTATAGAAAGAAATGAATCACTAAAAGGGAAAGTCACCTGTCACAACAAACAAAATAATTGGGAACACATAACAGAGTCACCTAAAAGACACTTTAGAGAGCCCATTAGAAAAGAAACATTTATTTGGAATCCAATTTTCATAAATTCAAATAATTCTCTGTGCTTTAGAACCATTTTCCCTGAGAAAGAAGGGTTAAACTTATGATGACATGTAGTATGTTTATAAGAATTTATAAATGATGGACATTTTAGACATGGATAGTCTGTGGGATGGTTTATCATTGTTAAGGACCTGATTTGTAAGTAGCTGGTCCACCAAAATAAGCCTATAGATACAAAGTGGGTGGACATTTTTGAAGAGTTGTAAACTAATTTCTAAAAATCTAAACATTTGCTGTTCCTAGTAAGTAAAATCCTAAATGTCTCATGCTCAAACACTTTTATTGAGAGGGTATTTAATCTAATGTCATCACATTGGACTGATACCAAGAATCAGTGTAATGTGGTCTTAATAATGGCAGAGCTGCAAGTAAATTTTACGTTTGACTGCTGCAGTTTTACCTCTAAGTGAAAGAAAAGTAGGAAGTCCTACAAGGTTGCAGGCAACCAGAGAAGTATTACTGGACTAAGCAACAGAAAGAATTAAAATATACTATTGTGTCATGGGACAGAAAGAAATCTGTCATTGCTATTTTTTATAATACTAATATCTGTTTATATCTAATTGTTTATAAACAATTTATAATAGTATTATATCTGTTTTTTAAAAGAACAACCTATTAAGAAAAAAACTGGTAAACTTTAGAAAAATGGCAATGAGAATTCTAGAAAATATAGACATTAAAATGAAATGTGCAGAATACTAGACATTGTTTAAGAGAAAATTAGTTATTCAAAATACAGTAAGTCCCCTATATACAAACAAGTTCCATTCTGAGAGCATGTTTGTAAGACCAATTTATTTGTAAGTCCAACAAAGTTAACCTAGGTACCCAACTAACATGATCGTCTATATAGTACTGTATTGTAATAGGTTGATTATAATTTTCACACAAATAATACATAAAACCAAACACAAAAAATAAAGAAAACATTTTTGATATTACAGTACAGTAACAGCAGAGTTAGCCATCCTTTGCTGCTTTATAGCCTGGCATCAACTTTTCCTCCTTACTGATGTAACTTCAGTCTGGCATCCTCTTCCAGTATAGTCCTGTCTCATCCACATTAAAAACCTGCTCAGGTAAATATGCGCCTTCATCAATAATTTCTTGAAGAAGCATTTCAGGAAATTCCCTGGCAGCTACCGTATCTGTACTCGCTGGCTCGCCACTTACTTTTACATTGTGAAGGTTGGCTCTAGCCTTGAACTGATGAAACCAGCCATGGCTGGCATTAAAAGATGTGCCCTCTGATTCTTCACCGTGCTTCTTCTTCAAGTCTTCATAAAGGCTTTTAGCTTTCTCTTAAATCAGACTGAGCAGAACTTGAAGCTGATGCTGATCCTACATCCACACACTGAGAAGTTTCTCCATCTCCTCCATCACTTTTCCAAGCTTCTTTGATATTATTATCGACATCATCGGCACAGCTGATGTCGCATGTTCCATGATCTTGTCCTTGTTCTTTAGAGTCGTGCTGATGGTTGAACGATTCATGTTATAAGAATGAGCGACATCTACCATCTTTTCACCTTGCTCCACTCTCTCAATTATTTTCACTTTTGTTTCCATCATTATTGCTTGGCACTTCTTAGCAGTACGAGCTACATCACTGCTGCTTTTACGCTTGCTTCCAGACATACTGGGTTTGAAATAAAGGTACTGTACTACTGTAATCTATACAGTACTGTACAGTAAAGTACACAAAAGCACAACCACTTGTAGAGGATGCACGTATGTGACAATGTATGCCAGACACATGGACTAAGTGATTGGACATGCAAACACACATTCACATCTTTGAAAGTTCGAAACTTGAAGGTTCCTATGTTGGGGACTTACTTTGTCTAGAACAGAGAGATGAAGAGATAAAGTGTACTCAAGAAAGATTAAGACATATGGAAGACACAATAAGAAGGGTAAAATATGTCAAAATAGAAGGGCTTGATTGAGTTTTCTCTAACTATAGATACAGTAGAAATTAGAGAGAGAGAAAGGAGAGGGGAGAGGGGAAAAAATTAAGAACAGCATTACGTTTTTAAGTTAAAAAAAGATAGATGAAATAAATATTTTTCTACTAGTATTCATAAATTACCATAAAAATTTCAAGAAGAACAAAGGAAAATTTTAGATCTATAATAATGAAAGAAAAATGAAGCCCTCAAGATACAGGTAAAGATCACCAAACTCCTCAGAGAACAAACTCTTTCATATAGATATTCTTCCAGAGACTAGAAGAACAAAATGACAGCCCAAGATGGACCATACAAATTATGATAAAAAATTATAGTCCTAGAGTATCAAATCTGAAATCTTTCAGGCCAGATATGGTTTAGAATTTATCATTTGCTTTGTTTTCAGAGTTTTAATGAGTATATATTTTCAAATTATGTAATATTCTCAATAATGTCTAGTGTAACACTCTATTAATAAACAGCTTGTTTGTATGAATAAACATTAATATTTCCTAACAAGATGTATAACTATTAACACTGTTGATAGTCTATTATATATGTTACTATTTATTCATATATTTTGCTAAATTGATAAGTGAAATAGTGGGATAAATATAAACCTTAAATACTAGAACTCTTATTTTTAAGAAATATGTTTAGTAGAACTTCTAAACATAGAATCTAAGCTACATTATATCTGTACATATATATGCAGTATGCATTTATTACAGTTGTTTGAAGATCTTGGAGCTGAAGCAATATTACTGCTGTTTTCATCAAACTGGAGTTGGACATCTCATGATAATGATGGAACCCATTCTTAGGGATAAAATAGCATCACAATAGTCATTTTAAAAACCTTTAAAAGAGTATTCCATTGTTATTTGGCCCATTAACCTAGTTTTCTGACTAAGTAATCCCTCTTTAGTTGTGTAAAAGGCCATGAATCTCTTGCTCACTGATAAAGGCAGGCTGTTTGAGGGGAGCAATTAACAGAATATGCATTTTCACCATATCACCAACAATGATTTTATCACCTGTATGTAAAATGCCATCATTACCATCTTCACTAAGACCTTATGCTTATGTACACTTAACAGTAGAATAACTTCCCCATCATACAAAGAAAACACAATAGATATATCTTATTAATATTCATCATTTTTCTATGTCAATTTCTAATTTATTCATATTGTTGTTTGAGAAACATTTGAAGTAACATGGTTTAATATTCAGTTCTCATTAATGAATTTCCATTTTCAGTTTCAATTTCAAATGTCATAGGATAAATTTTGCAGTAAGCATTTAATATTGGTTTATTACCAATTAGTTATTAGTTACCATTTAGTTATTATAAATGTATTATACAGGAGTGTCTTTATACTGAATTACTTCAGGAAATAATGATTTCTCATCTATATTGAATACAGGAACTACTCAGAGCAAAAAGAGTATTTATAATATTATTTCATGGGGATTTTTGGCATTATTGTTGTCATACATACATATGTTATAAACTCCATTGGATATTATTATTTTTGTTTAATCAATTATATTTTTAAAAGATTTAATTAATGATAAAAATATCCTATACATATATTCATATAGTTATCCTTTTTTGTGCTTTTATTTCATTGTAGAGATCTATATTTTAATCTGCTCTCATTTCATTCTGCCTGAAAGACTTACTCAACATTTTTTGTTATGTTGGTTTGCAGGTGATGAATTCTTTCAAATTTTGTGTGTTTCAAAAAGTCTATTTTACCCCACAAAATTTTTAAAACTTTTATTGAAGTATAGTTGATTTACAATGTTGTGTTAATTTCTGCTGAACAGCAAAGTGACTCAGTTATACATATATATATATATTCTTTTTCATATTCTTTTCCATTATGGTGTAGCACAGGATATTAAATATAGTTCCCTGTGCTATACAGTAGAACCTTGTTGTTTATCCATCCTATAAATACTACTTTGCATCTGCTAATTCCAAACTCCCAATCCTTCCCTTCCCCCTCCACCCCCCATTGGCAACCACAGGTCTGTTCTCTATGTCTGTGGGTCTGTTTCTGTTCCATAGATGAGTTCACTTGTGTCATATTTTAGATTCCACATATAAATGATATTATTTGGTATTTGTCTTTCTCCTTCTGACTTTGCTTAGTATGATAATCTCTAGGTCCATCCATGTTGCTGCAAGTTACATTATTTCATTCTTTTTATGGCTGAGTAATATTCCAGTGTGTGTATATGTGTGTACATATACACACAACATCTTTATTCATTCATCTTTTTTTTTTTTTTTTTTTGTGGTACTCAAGCCTCTCACTGTTGTGGCCTCCCCCGTTGCGGAGCACAGGCTCCAGACGCACAGGCTCAGTGGCCATGGCTTACGGGCCCAGCCGCTCCACGGCATGTGGGATCTTCCTGGACAGGGGCACAAACCCGCGTCCCCTGCATCGGCAGGTGGACTCCCAACCACTGTGCCACCAGGGAAGCCCTATTCATTCATCTTTTGATGGACATTTTTTTCCATGTCCTGGCTATTGTAAATACTGCTGCTATAAACATAGAAGTGTATCTTTTTGAATTATAATTTTGTCTGGATTTATGCCCAGGATTGGGATTGCTGGATCATATGGCAACTCTATTTTTAGTTTTTTGAGGAAACTCTATACTGTTTTCCATAATGGCTGCACCGATTTACATTCCTACCAACAGTGTAAGAGGGTTTCCCTTTTCTCCACACCCTCTCCAACATTTATTATTTGTAGACTTTTTAATGATGGCCATTCTGACCATTGTGAGGTAGTACCTTACTGTAGTTTTGATTTGCATAACTCTAATAATTAGTGATGATGAGCATCTTTTCATGTGCCTATTGGCCACCTGTATGTCTTCTTTGGTTATTCTGCCTATTTTTTGATTGGGTTGATTTTTGTTGCTGAGTTGTATGAGCTGTTTGTATATTTTGGAAATTAGGTCCTTGTCAGTCGCATCATTTGCAAATATTTTCTCCCAGTCCATAAGTTGTCTTTTCATTTTATTTATTGTTTCCTTTGAAGTACAGAAGCTTGTAAGTTTGTACCTCAAATTTTTGAAAGATACTTTCTCTGGATATGGAATCCTAAATTGAATTTCTTTGCAATAATTTAAAGATGGGGCTTCACTTCTTCTCACTTACATTGTTTCGGAAGAGAAATCTGCTGTCATCCATATCTTTATTCCCTTGTAAATAACATGTCTGTCTTGTGCTGCTTTACAGATTTTCTTCTTGTCTCTGGTTTTGAGCAATCTGACTATGATATGTCTCTCTTCATATCTCTCATGATTGACTTTTGTTGAGCCTCTTCGGTTTACAGTTTTCATCAAATTTGGACTCATTTCAACCTTTATTTCTTTAAATATTTTTGCTCCTCCTTCATATATTAGGGTGATTAAAATAGCTCCGAAATTTACTATTGCTTATTTCACTTTAAAATTCTCTCAGAATTTAATTTTTCTAGTTTGTATTACTGTTGTTAAAGTTACCAATTTATCCACTGTTGAATTGTAATTAATCTCATCCACTATATTTTTTCAGACTGTAATTTGCAACTCTAGAAGTTTGATATGGGTCGTTTTTGTTTTTTGTTTTTTTTTGCGGTACACAGGCCTCTCACTGCTGTGGCCTCTCCCGTCGCGGAGCACAGGCTCTGGATGCGCAGGCTCAGCGGCCATGGCTCACAGGCCCAGCCGCTCCACGGAATGTGGGATCTTCCCGGACCAAGGCATGAATCCATGTCCCCTGCATCTGCAGGCAGACCCTCAACCACTGCGCCACCAGGGAAGCCCTGATATGGGTCTTTTTATATGTCTTTACCTAACTTTTTGAACATATGGAATTTAGTTCAATAACTTTTTAAGTGCCCTTGTTTGCTAAATTTAATATTTGGATCAACCCTTATCTATGCTAAATTATTGATTTTCTTTTCCCTTTGGGAGATATTTTCCTTCTCTTTTGTATTCCTGGTAATCTTTTATTTGATCCAGATATTGTATATTTTACATTGTTGTATGCTGGATATTTTTGTATTTTTATAAAAAGTCTTGAGCTTTATTCTGGAATCAATTTAGCATTTGAAAATAGTATGGTCCTTTTGTTTAGTTGTTTTGTAAACAGTATGATGTTGTTAAAATTTGTTAGGCAGGACAGTACCAAAGGAGCATTTAGTCTAAGGTTAAGTATTCACCACTGCTGAGGCAATACCCTTCTAAATACTCTGCGCAACACTAAATTTTTAGATTGTCTACTCTGGCTGGGAGAAATAGATACTATTCTTGTCTCTGTTTGATCCCTGAGTACTGTTCCTTCTAATCCTTTTGGATGCTTCTCTCCCTGGCCTTGAGTAATTTCCTCATATTCACGTACACATCAATACTCTGCTGAATAATCAAGGGACAATCTCTGCAGATATTAGATTCTCTGTGAAGTTTTCTCCTCTCCAGTATTCTGTCTTATAAATTCTGGCCACCTTGGTCTATGAGGACTCTAATTTCCATCTCCTCAACTCAAGGAGTGAACTGAGCTCCACCTTGATTACTCTCCCTTGTGCCAGGACCTGTAAACTTTTCAAGTCCGGAAGCTGGGACTTTCCTAGGGCTAACCTCATTTGTTTCCTATCTCCTACTCTCCTTTGTTGCACAATGTCCAGTGTCTTGAAAACCTTTGTCATATATTTTTGTTTTGTTTCTTTTTGTTTCAGGTGTATGCCTGAAATTTTTTCCTCCTCAATAAAAGAATATATTTTTATTAAATAAATGATAACTGAGTTTAAGAGGTCCCTATGTTAGGAACAAAAGATTGAGATGATAAACTGATTGTAAGCAGTTAGATACTCAGAATTAACCAAACAACCATAGCAAATCTGTGTTTATACCCACATATATACATATATAATACATACACACATATGTAATTAGACAATGAATATGCAATATGAGGTTTGTAAGTTAATAATATAATATGACCACATCTATTGTAAATTGACAGCCTCAGAGACTATTAAAGTTAGCCCATCAACTTCATCATAATCAAAATTATCCATTTTTACTTTCAGATTATATCATTGTTTCTTACATATGTCACTGTAGTTCCATTTTTCAAACTAAGCCAGAAGTTCCAAAGAAATTACTCAGGTGCTGAGAAATAGAATTACCTGAGAATTGAAATAACACAATAATTTCTTTTCTATCATGGATATTAGTTCAAATTCAGAGAGAGAAAGAGAAGAGAGAGAGCAAGCATCTGTTACTGGTCCTAGAAAGTTTTTGCCCTTCAAATTATCTTTATTTTTAGATATTTTAAACTTTATATATTGGTTTTTAGTGTAAAGTTTTAAAATATCACTTTTAATAATATCAATTATACAAATTACCTAGGAATTAATTTAAAGAAATGTGTGCAAAAGAAAAGTAATAAATTACTGAGAGACATAAAGCAGACCAAATAGATGTAGTATGTTTATATATTAGAATTTTTAGTTTTCAAAAAATCTAATTTCTATAATTTAATTCTAGATTTAATAGAGCACTACTCAAAATCCCAACATGTTTTTGTGGAATTGACAGGCTGATTCTAAAATTCATATGGAAAAGCAATGGACAAATAATGCCAAGTTAGTCATAAAGAAGACAAAAGAATATTTACATTATCAAATATAAACACTAAAGATATCTCTATAGTAATGAAGACAGCATAGTTTTTGTTTGAGGATAGATATATAGACTGATAGAATATATAGTAGAGAGCTCAGAAGTAGATCCACCCATACACAGATAATTGAAGTATAATGAGATGGTACTGCAAAGCAGTGGGCCAATGATAACATTTTAACAAAAAAAAAGCTCATCTAAATGGATATCCATATGGAAAAAATAATGTAATTGGACCCCTACCTCACACAAAATAAGTAAACTCTTGCCAGATCAAAGACTTGAATGTGAAATTCAAAACTGAACATATTCTAAAATGTGCTGTAGAAAATCATCTCCAATAATCTATTGCAAAGAATGATTTCTGAGAGGAGGCAAAAAATACACTAAATATAAATTAAAATAATAATAACTTTTACTAAAACTGCAAAATGCCAAAGGAGACTACAAACAGAAAGGGCAAGATTCCAAGAGGGGAAGGACTTGTATGTGTACAACAGACAATGAATTAATACCTAGGATATATAAGGAATGCCTACATCAATGAGAAAAAGAGAAGTAAGTAGGACTAGAATAAATACTTCATGTGTGAGGAAATGCAAATGGCTGATAAATACATGAAAAGATTTTCAATTTTGATATGGAAAATGCAAATTAAAGAAGACAATATTGTTATCATTACTCACCAATCAGAAAAGTGTGATGATAACTATTGGCAAGGCTGTAGGAATCTAGTATCTTCATATTCTATTACTAAGAATGTACGTTGTTTCAATCACCTTAGAACACAGTTTGGCATATTTAACAAATTTTAAGACACACAAGTTCTCTCATCTTGCAATCCTTTTCCTAAGCATAAATACAAATCTTCTGTACATGTTCCTCAAGATATATGAATAAGTATTTTCTTTGCATATTTGTTTATTATATTCAAATTTGATAATAATACACACATATATCATCAGTAAAATGGATAACTATGATATGTTCATTCAGTGCAAAAGTAAGCAAAAAATTAATAAGCAACATAGGCTAAACTATAGTTGAACTTCAGGAACAACATTTTTTGAAGAAAAAAGACAAAAGAATTCATATGATTTCATTAATCTAAAATTACAACTAGAGAAGAATAACTGCAGAAGATTTTTAAAATGTGTGTAATCTGGCATACTTGATTTTTCTATTACGATAGCAATCTCTCTTCCCATTAATTACTAGAACAGACAGGAATCCAAGTTTATCAAAGGCTTAAGAAACCATGCTATAGAAAACTTTAGAAAGCATTCAGCTTGGTTAACCTGTTAGAACCAATTTGGATTACAGAAGCAAAGTCAGAATTAATAAAAATAATTCATGTTATTTGTCATTCATTGTTAGATAGGCAAGATATTTATTTTAAAATTTCAATTAGAGAGAAACAAAGTTGTTTACTTAAATCTGTGGGAAAGCATTCTGTTTACTGAAATATAGATAGTAATAGTCTCTTGACTTAATCCAAATAATTAGACTATGAATGCAATTTATCTCATAACCAAAATTTAAATTTTTAGAAGAAAATTTCAAAATATAAATTCCAACAAACTTCTGGTATCATGAGTTGTATTTACTTTAGCAAAGAATGTTCTATGCACATTATAAAAGACAATACAATTACAGTATAATTATTTTCTATTTTTTCTTTACTTCAGTGTTCCTTTCCCAATATATTATTTTTTTGCAGTGTTATAATATTTTGCATCCTTGAAGTAAAGCCAACAATAAATAACCTGTCAGGATCAATTCTCTTGTATAACATATGGGCTATTAAGGAGAGCACAGCTGGTTTATGTGTATCCATAGTTTTATTTCATGGAAACAATACAAAATTATGGGGAAATGAGAGAAAGTACATGATTTTAATGTTAATTATTGGCAATCAGGTGAGATTAAGAAAGTAGGATACAAATATTTTAAAATATCAGGTATTTATTTTTAAGAATGTTATAAAATAAGATTTTTGTGTACCTATTTTTTTTTTTTAAATATACAGAAGGGGGCTAAAAGGTAACATCCTACTGAACAATTTTTCAAAATTCTAGGTTATTCTCTCCTTGAATCATCTTGTAAAACCTAAAGCTAACATTTTCTTTCCCTGATACATATTTTTCTTTCTTCATCAGACATACCTGGTCAGGAGATAACTTTCATTTTTTTCTTCTTCTTTTCTTCCTTCCTTTCTTCTCTCCCCACCTCTCCCCTCCCACCAAATATCTCCTCAAATAACATAAAGCATTTTATCTTATAGTGATGTTAACTTAGAATGCAGGTTCAGTTAATTTAAATGTGAGTAGAAATCCATTATTAGATCTTAATTCTTTTAAAACTTGAATATGAAAAACATTTTAAAAATGTGTCAACTGTGCAAATAGTTAAGATATATATATAGTCAGTTATAACTTTGCCTCATTCAACTCATGTCTTCCTGTGAGTGTTTTCTTTCTTTATGAGAATGTATGGGACTGTTAACATTATTTTGTCAATAAGCTGGAAAAACTCTCACATACTTGTGTCTTTCAGGCAATGTCTTTCAATGATGGTTGAATTTGGAATGATGGTTGTGAAAATTATGACTTGTAAGTATTTTGAATTTTTTTTTCTATGGCACTTAACCTATACAAGCTTTGTTTTAATTTTTGTTGCAATTATATTGACCATGTTAAAAAAATTTACTTTTTAAAACAAATTAAGAATTCCAACATTTGTTCTTATGATCACTTTGATGATGTCTTGTGAATGCCAGTGGTTTTTTAAACATATGCACACTGAAGAAGAAACCTTGACACCTTTGTTCTTAGGCATTACGTATAGTACAATGGAAAATTCCTAGATTTTACTTGAATGTTCATTCAGTGAGGTTGACGATAAGAGTTAGGAAGAGACACACCAAAACAATCATCCTAAATTACTACAAAAGTGTGTATGTGTGTGTGTGTGTCTGTCTGTGTATTTGTGTATTCTCATATATGATCTCATTTCTCAGCCTGGTTGACTTCTGCATTGGGCTAACCTCTGTAAAACTATTCAAGTTACCTAAGAAACAGAACCTTCTGGTAAAAAGATAAGCCTCTGTAAAGCAGTATGTGACAGTTCATCTCAAACACAAGAGAGCTGCTACAATTCCTCAGTTCCTATCTCTCAGGCTATTGGCAACTCTTAAAAATCTACTGATTAATTGCTGCAAATTTTCCGTGAAAAAGGAGGAGCAAGTTTAACATGTAAAACTCAAACTTATTTTTTGGTATTTTCTCCCCATGAATTCTTTCAAGATTCTCAAAAGAAAAATATTCTACATTTCCTTGGTGACAATATTCAAAAAAAATCTAAACGAATTCTGGTACAAATGGCCCAGATCTTAGACTGTAGTGTCTTTTAACATCCACTACAAGGTTGAATATTAATGACGTCTCTCACCGAGAAACCACACATTTCCATCTGCCCTTCGCTCCAAGAACTCTGACTGTACCTCTCAGTTCCTGACAAACATGACAAGGAATTTGCTCTCAGCTGCTCATATGTTCATATTCAATATGTGATTTTTTTTTTTTTACTTTAACCATCAAAATGGCTCTTTTTCTAAAAGGAGTGTCAGTATAAGCTACTGAAATGAATAAAACTGTCTCTAGTGCAATGTTGTTACAATACTGTTATGTAAAATCTTTATGTTATGTGCATGAGATGAACAAATGAAAACCAGAAGTACATTTTAACATCATATTTAAAAAGACAGGAATATGCAGATGACTGTAACATTTGTTACTTTTTTGTAGGGTCTCTTTTCTTAAATTGGGGACTGCCATTTGAAGCAATGTGGTGAGAGCTGAGGCTGGGCTAGTCTCTTGCCATACTTTATGTAGGATTAGATAAACAAAGTGTGGAAGAATCTGTTCTTAAATGTCTTTTGTTAGCAATGCTGATAGCATCAGTCTTTATTAAAAGAATAGCCTCCTTAATATCACTTGTAGTTAGCATTTTACATCTCCCATCACATTTGGACATTTCAATTTGCATAGATTTGAGTGATTGTTTGAGAAATTAAGCTATCGCTTTTAACTTTCAACTCACATAAATCACTTTTATAGCTAAATGCTGAAAAGGACAAATGTAATAAATGCTTGGAGAAAAGGCAGAAGTATCTTACTTCTGTTTTTGTAAATTGCTATTTGACAAGGAGGCAGACATTTTAAGAATAAAGAAATCACTGTTTCAGTTATTTCTAAAATGCATACATATATAATAAATAATTTTAAAGCTCGTATTTAAAAAGAAAAGTGTCTTTATATTTCATATTGGTAGCTGAAATTAGGTGATTAATAACATTCTAAAGGGATGATAAAAAGAATAATAAGGTTAGCTACAGTTTATTGACCATTTCCTAGATGCCAAGATCTGTGCTAGGTGCTTTGTGTGAATTATTCTTAATCCTAACAGGAATCATACAGATAGATGGATTTAGCTCCATTTAAATTGTGGGAATTTAAACTTGAAATTTAAGTAATTTATTCAAGGTATACAGCAAAGTTGAATTCAAACTCAAGTCAGCCTTCTTAAAAGCCCATGTTTTTAATCATTGTATAATCTCAGATGACATTAAAACATAATTAAACAGAATAGTCACACCTATATTTTCCTTCCTCCCATAATCTCCCCATCCACATCAACTTTGGAAAATAATTGCTGAGACTGAGATAAATCAAACCTTTTTAAACATGGGTACATTGGGCTTTTGATCAGAAACAAGAACAGAATTCTCAGGGCAAAATTTCAATATGTTGTATATTCAGAAGATGTTCTAAACTCCCTAGGTTATACTGATTTGTGACTTCTATTCTTCCCGAGATTTCTTTCTAGGGAAATTAAAGGCACAAGTTATAGGGGTGAAGAGTAGAAGGTGATGGTGATGGTAGTGATGATGGTCCCAGGAGGATCTATCTGGACTTACATAATTTGATCTTATGTGGGAACCTATTGGTTGCTATTTTAATTCAACCAAAACCCAAGACAAGAAAAGTAGATACTTTATTTAACTCATCAGTTTCTTTGTAAGTTTCAGGAAGCAAACCATGATTTTAAGGGCTGTACAATGCTAAGATAAGTAGCAAAAGGAAATTATGGGTGTGACTTAAATTGCTTCTTATTTTTCAGAACAAAAGTAGGAGGCTATCTTTTCCCTCAGGAAGTTTTGAGTGCAGTCTTATTTTAAAACAAAGGTGTATATTTGCAACTCCTCTAGGCTTATTCTAAAATTTCCTATTGTGTTTTTCCTTTTATCTCTTGATGAATAAAACATGATAAACAAAACATGAAAAGGTGAGTAGATGTTGAGCATAGAGAGAGGAATTTGCAAATACAGATGCTCCTTCTTATCTAATTTCTTATCAAGTTATTTACTTTATTGTTATTTAATTTCTGGTGAAATTCTAGAGATATAAAGTGTGGTGAATACATCTTTTATATATCAAGTTTAACATAGTAGAATATTTTCTGATTAAGCCGGTACGAATTATGATGTCATCTTTTAAATCAGCAGAATCATATGATTAGTGTCGAAATGTTCACCAACAAATCGGGCTCTTGCCAAACAAATTGCAAATGGAGCCCAGTCAACATAAACACCTCTTCCTCATTGTAGTGCTATGAATAAGACATTAGAAAATCAGTCTAAGGTCATTATCAGTCACAAACGTGACTCCTTTGATACAGACATGTCTGTTGGCTTTGTTTTCAGCTGATGCTGTGGCTGCTGACAGCCCTCCTGGGCTTACTCCCTCACCAATTTCACAACACAGGCAGTTGAAAAGATCAGTGTGGTTCCCGTAGAAGTCCCCAGTTGTGTTCCTCAATAAAACTTTAGAGCTAAAATCTTATGGAACCCCATGAGGGAAAATAAGGGAGCCCAAAGCTGCAGCACTGAACCAATGAAAAAAATTTTCCTTTCAAAAAATAATTCTGTGACTTTCACAGATGCTCGGCTCCTCACTCCTCTGGGGTGTTAGCAAGCCCCAGTCATCTGGTTACTTTCATTATTTATTGAAAAGCACCATAGAGAGCAATGTGTTGCGCCCCACAGTGTTATTCAGTAGATAATGAATTAATGAACAGAGGAGCACAGAGATTTGTGCTTCAGGAGGAAAGAAAATGATATTTGTGTGGTAGAGAAGAGGCTAGGCAAAAAAAAAGAGAGAGAGAGAAAGAGTTCCTATTGAATATAAAAAGAGGTACTCTTTTCCCAATATCTTGCTTCCTTCCCTCACATAACTGAAGTAATGAGGCAAAAACAAAACAAAATGTAAAATCCTAACATCAAAGAGACCATATGTGTAAGGGTAAACTCATCTTTTGGGTCTTAACACTGATGTACATGTGTAGAAAGAAAAAACACATCTACGTATAGTCTGAGTTCAAAAGAAGTGAAAATAAATGGCTCAGGAACATCTAGTCATTAATGTGAAAGCCCATATGACTGCTCTATGGTAAACAGAGACCAATCCAGAGACTTGGTGGAATTCAAAAAATCCAAATTTTCATTTCAGTCCAGCCCTGGACTCTATGTGAGGTATTGCTGCTCTTCCCATGTCAAGATGTCTCCCCTGATCCACTAGATCTCTTTTCTTCCAGGAGCTATGAGAAATTAAGATTGCTAGATACTCTCTTTCACAAACCTTTCTTGTGGTTTCCTTGGACACAAACAAGTATACAGAACTGTAACTAAGTAATCATATTTTTTGATATTTCTGTTGTGGATTAATGGGTAAAACGTCTTCAGATGGGGTCAAAAACAAATCAGCCTCTAGTGAAAAGTATCATATCATATTTCTAATGTATTGTCACTGTTATAATTAATATAAAATCTCTTTTTAAAAACTGAATATTCAAAATTTTACTAAATGGAATTCCGTTCCAAATATCTATTATGAAGCTGCATATAGGAATGGTGCTCTCTTATGCCACATTTTTCTCCCCCAGAACAGGAAAAATGGTTTTACCTCACCAACTATAATTTGAAATGGTTTTAGGGAGCAGGTGGATTTAACGGTTGTCTTACACATTTGTATAAACCTGAACAGGGACCCTCTGAGGGTTTATAAATATACATGTAATGTGTACACATATACACACACATGTGAAGGGGCTATGAAACTTGTTGTCAGAGTCAGCTAAAAGTTATGGTGGAATAAGCCTCAAAATAACTGTGAAATGAGTAGGAAATGTGCACAAAAGCAAAATGATTACAAATATGTGCCATTGAAATAAGGTGTGCTAAGAATGGACTGTGAATCCAGAAGGCAATTTGAGACTATCTTGAAGAAAGTAGGGCACCAAGGCAGTGTCTTCAATGTCAATGTCATTGTTTTTGTTATACTGAAATTTATAAGTGCTGCAGATTAAGAAAGTCGACTTACAGGAAACTTAACAATAAACTTAAGCACACATAAATAGCTAATTGCCAGTGCCATCCTGATCTACATATAGTATGATTGCTATACACTATCATTGTTTTCTTTATAGCCAAGCCTTCCCCCCATCTTTTTTTTTTTTTTTTTTACCATACTGTTGTGAATAGAGTCCATGTTCTGGAGGAAGAGAGACTAGACTGTATTGGCTCTGCCATTTATTTACTTTATGACCTTGGCTCACAGTCTGAGTCTACTGCTAAATCAAAAAAAAAGGGTAAAATGTTCCAATATTATTAGGAACTTTTGTTAGCCAGAAGCTATATAAATTATGTAAAATGCTTACAAAACCAGACACAAAATGAGCACACAATAAATGTTAGCTAATATTATTTATTTTATAAAGCTTTAAAAATTCTCTTACCATTTTGTAATGTCACATGATTTTAAGCTTGCATTACTTTTTCCTAGCACTTGTTTAAAGTTTATAAACTATTGTATTTCTTTGTCCTTCATTCTTATTAAAAATTATTTTTTAAATGTTTTTAGTCAATTATTTTAGTTTCAATTTTTCCTAATATTTTAGATCATTTTCTTTATTTTTAATTTTTATTTCTTCTGTAACACTAACATTTCATTTCTCTTATTTCCTTTAAAAAACTTTCATTAACTATTTTGGATTTAAGCTTAAATTTTCCCTTTTTGGGTAATGTATTTTTTTAACTTTTTAGTTTTTAATTTTTGTTTTATATTTCATTTTACCTTATTTATTTTTCACTATAAATACTTTTGAACTTAATAATTTTTCTTATTAAAATTTAATGGAATCTCATCAACAGAGATTTAGGAACAATAGATTTAGGAGTGGTTAATTTTAATGGCAAATTTCTCCCATCCTGTTGAATCCCTACAGCTCTATATCTAGGGCTTGGCAATAAATCTCTTGTGCAAAAGCAAACAAAACAAATAAAGTAATACTTCCCTGGAGTACATAGAAAATTTGCTAGTTACTTCAAAGTCTTTTCTGATGATTCATGATACACTCAGTGTAGCTGGCCCACTTGAATGTCTACAGTGTTGTCTTGATATCACATTCCTTCCAGTATCTTTATGGGTAGCTCTGTGCTTTGAAAACTGACTGGTATATAAAGGCCATAAATTTTGAGCATGTTGGGCTTGGTGTCTTCCCTCATTAGAAAGCATGTTTAGAATCTGGAAAAGAAAAGTGCAACATCTATGCTTTTCCAGATGATTCCCAGAATCACTGAGTTCATTAGAATTCCACAACTAATGAAGAATGGGTGTCCACCCTTTGACAACAGGTCCATAACTATGAAAGAACTCTCAAAATGTGGTTAGAAGAAGACAAGCTTCATCTCTTGCCCCATGAGGAACAAAGGGAACACTTGTCCTATTATGTCATAATCATTCCAATGATATTTTCCTCCTAGCCTTTAATTGTAAAATTTCCCATTGCTGAGCTCTGGCTGAGAGTCTGGTTCTTCAGATATTTTCTATGCAATTCTTCTTACCATTTTTACTGTGATCTCTGGTAACCTGAGAGAAAGCACTGATAAATTGTCTTGCATTAATGACTTTAATTCAGTTCCCTTTTATGCTGAATGCAAAATTCTGCCTTAGTATTTATGAAGTGTCTTTCATGATATGAGATAACTTTGTTTGTATAATTCACTGTATTTAAAGTAAAAAAATTTCTCCCAAGTGGTTAGGTTTTGTCTCATTCTAAGTATTTATTTTCAGAGTTTAGCAGCACTTGGTATAATTTCAATCAGGCAGCTCTCTCTTTTAAAATACATATAATCAGAATAAAAATAGAAAATAAAACAATTTAATAATTTGAAAATCTTTTCAATGTAGCTAGAAAAAATAGTAAATACAGATAAGAAAAATAATTAAAGGGCACACACCAAATGTTACATACAGAGATTGTAAAAATTGTTGTATATCATTTCAGATTATTTTTCATGTAATATAAAACATTACTTTAAAGACATATGTTCTTGAATATAAAGGTTTCATATATATATAGGTTTTATATATTATATAGATAGCTGAGGTTCTTATATTGGAATCTTTTATCCTTTGCTTTTGTTTTCTGCTGGTCATATTGCTATGGTTGATTTTAATATAAGTGCTTAAATTATCTTAAAGAATTTTCTAATATCTCTTCTATTTAAAAAACGTATCCCATTATGTTTACCATGCATACAATCGTTACTTTAATTTATAATTCCTGTTGCACAAATTTTTACAATGAGGAAAATCAGAGGTGACTTGACACTTTATGATTTACTTCAAGCTTATATATGATATACAAATCTTGGCTACTGTGCTTATAGATATTTGTGGGCTTTTGAAAGGAAACTGGCCGTATTCTACAGTTTTTGACAACTTTAAAAAGCTACACTGTTGTAAAGAGCACAAATGTCAGACTTGGTCTCTATTTTCCAAAAGAAATCGAATCCACTTCCAACATTCAAATATTGGGAGACTTAAAAAAATATGAATTTCTGGTTTCTCCCACAAAATTTCAAGTTTTCACAATACTAGCAACATTTGCTCATGAACTGTGACTGCCCCATTACTAAGGACACGAGCTCCTCACTTCACTACAGTCTCTATTGCTCCTTTTTATAGACCCAAAGCAGCCTGCTTTGATCTTTTATTATTGATAACCACTTGGCCTCTGTATGCATTTAAAGGAGTAATCTCAGATTTAATGCTTTTTCCTGTGTTTCACCATCAACATCCTTCCTAAGGCAATCATCTTGATTTCCTGAGGCTTACCATATTTTGTTACACCTGATTAAACAGACTGCTTAACTGTAACATGCTCATTATATCAGGCTTGCAAATGGATTTATAACAAATCTGATTTTCCCTGTAAAGAAGCAGGAGTGCCCTTTATTTTCTAATTAGAAGCAACTAATGAAGTGTGATTATTATCATAATGGTATGTGTACTTGAAATATATTACTTTACTGGTTGTATTAAATTATACTCTTCCTGTAGTTAAGAATAGTAAAATAATAGTGAATGCCTAGCTTTGGTTCATGTTCATAAATGTTCCATCAAATGCAAAAAGCAAGGACAAACCTCAGTGATCACTGTGTACACTGCTTAACCTTGTAGCTGGTTTTGTGATAAACAGCAGGGGCTAATGAGAAATGACAGCTTTCCACTTGCATGAGGATCACCCTGGCCATCAGGGCCCAACAATGACTAAAATAAACCAGGCAGTGAAAATGTTTGAATTGATTCCAGACAAAGTCTGGGGGAATTAATAATTCAGGAAATGCTAGAATGAGAAATATATAATATGTAGGAAAGAACAATTTTTATGAAATATTGTGAGAAGTAAAATGCTAGGTAATATATTAAATTGTGGAAGTAGTAGTAAATTTGGGGCAGTAAAATTTGTGCTTAAATCCTTACATTTTTGATATTTAGCTGTTTAATGCGTGTCTATTAGCCTAGGGAAATTAGTTAACCTCTCTGACTTGTAGGCTCCTCATCTTTATAGTGGGAACTATATATGCATAGGGAAAAATATTTGAGATACACACACATATGTATTTATGTATGTGTGTGTATTTATGTATTTATACATATATACATATAGTAGTCATAAAATAAATAGGATCAAGCGTAGTTGTAACTGTAGCTGAAGGTATTTCCATTACATTCAACCCTACTAATCCTATCACTGTTTACTGTGGTTGTCTACCTATCAGTTTCTACCAAATTAAGAAAAGGCCGAGAGAGGACTGAACTATTCCACATGCTATCGTTACTCTGAATTCTTCTTCAGGTAGATTGCTTATCTCGACTTCACTTAGTTGTTCTTCTAGGGTTTTACCTTGTTCCTTCATCTGGGACATATTCCTATGCTGTGTCATTTTGTCTAACTTTCTGTGATTGTGGTTTCTGTTATGCAGGTTTCCGTTATGCAGGCTGCAGGGTTGTACTTCTTGCTTCTGCTCTCTGCCCCCATCTTGTTGTGGTATCTTCTTTGTCTTTGGATGTAGGATATATTTTTTGGTAGGTTCCAGCATTTTTTTTGTCGATGGCTGTTCAGCAGTTTGTTGTGATTTTAGTGTTTTCATGAGAGGGGTGAGATCACATCCTTCTACTCTGCCATCTTGTCTCCACTCCAAGTATAGTTCTGTGTGCTGAAATCCCATATCTCAGAGATGATACCATTAGCACATTGGTGACTGTCCTTCTTTCATCTGTCATAGGCTTGTACTCATATTTGTATGATTTTACCAAGAGAGTCTTGGAACTGCCCTGAGGCAGAGAATTACTCCTCAGGGCAAACTGCCGAGGTGTTAGCAGGCTGCACATGCACAGGTACCGTGTGCTTTATTGGAGACAACGTTCTAACTCTAGAATTTATGATCCATTATGATCTGTTATATTTAATTACAATTTCTAGAAGATTCTGCACTCAAACAAAGATCTCCTGCTGAGATCTTAGGAATTAGGCCCCAGTCTTCATATTAGACTTATACTCCCTCACTCACCACCTGACCATGTGGACTAAGTTTTCTCAATATGCCAATATGAACAAAAATGTTCCCAATTACTCACAACTCCATTTGCTGAAAAAGGAATGCTGTTTATGACAAAAAACAAAACTTGTATGTTTACAAATTTGAAAATGTCTCAAATACTTCTCTCCATAGCTTCCCTATATCTTGGCCCTTGAGTTCAGGAAAGAATGGAATTTAAAAGTTGATGTTTGTGGATTGTAAGAATTAATATTGTTAAATGTCCATACTACCCAAAACAATCTATAGATGCAATGCAATCTCTATCAAAATACCGATGGCATTTTTCACAGAACTAGAACAAATAATTCTAAAATTTATATGGAAACACCAAATACCTCAAATAGCCAAAACACATTTGACACAGAAGAACAAAACTGGAGGTATCACAAACCCTGGTTTCAAACTACTACAAGGCTATTGTACTCAAAACAGTATGGTACTGGCACAAAACAGACACATAGTTCAATGGAACAGAATAGAAAGCCCAGAAATAAACCCACAGTTATATGGAGAATTAATGTATGACAAAGGAGGCAAGAATACACAATGGGGGAAATGACAGTCTCTTCAATAAATGGTGCTGGGAAAACTGCACAGCTACATGCAAAAGAATCAAATTGGACTACTTTCTCATACCATATACAAAAACAAACTCAAAATGGACTAAAAACTTAAATATAAGACCTGAAACCATAAAACCCCTAGAAGAAAACATAGGCAGTATGCTCTTTAACATCAGTCTTAGCAGTGATTTTTTGGAATGTCTCCTCAGGCAAGGGAAACAAAGGCAAAAGTAAATAAATAGGACTACATCAAACTAGAAAGCTTTGCACAGCAAAGGAAACTCAACAAACCAGAAAGGCAGCCTACTGAATGGCAGAAGATATTTACAAATGATATATCTGAAAAGGGGCTAATATCTAAAATGTACAAAGAATTCATACAACATCAGAAAAAACCCCACCCAATTAAAAAATGGGCAGAGGATTGGAACAGATATTTTTCCAAAGAAGAGATACAGATGGCCAACACACACATGAAAAGATACTCAAGATAACTAATCATCAGGGAAATGCAAATCAAAACCACAATGAGATATAACTTCACACTTGTCAGAATGGCTATTATCAAAAAGATAACAAATAACAAGTGTTGGCGAGCATGTGGAGAAAGGGGAACTCTCATGCACTGCTGGTGGTATTGTAAATTGGTGTAGCCACTAAGGAAAACAGTATGGAGTTTCCTCAAAAAATAAACAAATAGAACTGCTACTTGATTCAGCAATTTCACTTCTGAGTATTTACCCAAAGAAAACAAAAATAGTAATTTAAAAGACATATGCATTCCAGAGGGCTTCCCTGGTGGTGCAGCGGTTGGGAGTCTGCCTGCCAATGAAGGGGACACGGGTTCGAGCCCTGGCCTGGGAGGATCCCACATGCCATGGAGCGACTAGGGCCGTGTGCCACAACTACTGAGCCTGTGTGCCACAGCTACTGGGGCCCGTGCTCTAGAGCCCATGCTCCACAACAGGAGAGGCCACCGTAATGAGAGGCCCATGCGCCGCAATGAGGAGTGGTCCCCGCTCGCCGCAACTAGAGAAAGCCTGTGCACAGCAACGAAGACTGAACACAGCTAAAAATAAATAAAATAAAATAAAATAAATTTATTAAAAAAATAAGTAAAAAAATAATAAAAAGATATATGCATTCCAACGTTCACTGCAGCATTATTTACAATAGCCAAAATATGGATGCAACCTAATTGTCTATCAATAGACAAATGAATAAAGAAGATGTGGCACATATATACAATGGAATATTGCTCAGCCATAAAGAAGAATGAAATCTTGCCATTTGTGACAACATGAATGGATTTAGAGGGTACAGTGCTAAGTGAAATAAGTCAGACAGAGAGAGAAATGGCACATGATCTCACTCATACATGGAATCTAAAAATCAGAGCAAACAAAACAAATTAAAACAGATTCATAGATACAGAGAACAAATGGATAGTTGCCAGAAGGGAGGGGGTGGCTGAAGTAAATGATGGGTATTAAGAGGTACAAACTTCCAGTTATATAATAAGCAAGTCACAGGAATGTGATATACAGCATAAGGAATATGGTCAACAATATTGTAATGACTTCATATGGGGACAGTTGGCTACTGTACTTATCGTGGTAATCATTGCATAAGGTATGCAAATATCAAATCATATGCAGTACACCTGAAACTAACATAATCTTGTATGTCAACTATAGAATTAAAAAAATAAAGGAAAGGTAGTGTTTTGTTTAATAATTTTTGCTCTATTGCTCATTAACAGGAAGACATGGCATGGCACAGATTCATGAAATAGCAAGTTCTATGTGCCTAAAATGAAGTGAGGCAGAGGCTGAGGGGAAGTGGATAAAACAGGAGAAAGTTCAAACATACGATACTAGGCACCAGATAATGGCACCAGATCATGCTATACTTTATGAGAAATGTTTAGAAACTTGCAATTTATCCAAAAAATCATAAGAAACAATGGAAATATTTTAAATTTGATGTTACCAGTAATTTAAAAGCTCACTGGCTAGACTGTTGAAAATAGTTTAGATTGTACAGTACTTGAAGATGAAATAGCATGCCACAGCAGAAAGCCAAGCAAGAAAGAGACTAAATCAATAATAGTTGAAAAAAGTGGGAAATGATGAAGATTTGAGGAATATTAAGAAATTTACACTACTGGACTTGATATTTAAATGTAGGAAGGCAAGACATGGGAGAGATGTGATCAGATTCACAGGTTTATTTCTGTGGGCTGAATGGTTTTGTGATTCACTGAAATGGAAAATACAAGAGGAGGAACAGAAACAGAACATTTTCCTTAATTACTTAACAAATTAGTAATCCCAGTCTGATGTCTTTACTTACATTTTTTTTCTAAAATAATGTTCTTATATGTGTTACACTTGTCCAATAGAGCCAGTCAATTTAGATCTGTAAGGGACTTGTGATGTTGTATTCATGCTTTACAGAAATCTCCATGAATGAAAGAGAGAGCCTCTGAGGAGAACTGAGTGATTTAAACAAAATACACTAATTTCACAGCTGATGACTTGAATAATATAACCAGGCTCTGTATGATAGCCTCTTGTTCAACATTTCAAGGAGGTCCTATAACTAAAATAAATTTTCTAGAGGCAAGTCATCAGTCTTTCAGTTTTGCTTGGCTCTAATCTGTGGAGGGAATCTGATAACCAGAAACACAGGATTGAAAATGATACATGAAATAAAATGTCCAGAACATATTGAAAAGTTAAAGAGTTGATGAGATTGGATGTGCATCCTAGTTACCAGTTTGTCTCCCTTCCTAAAGAACCACATTCTGATGGAGGCCTTTTAGTGTTTTTTCCAGGATACTTAGACTATCCCCCTTAATCCACACTCACACCCACCCTATGCAAAAACAAAGGTGGTTGTTCTAATTCTACTCGTGGAAAAAAAAAAAAGTTCCATCTTACCTAATTTCTCTGTTGCTGCCTCCCAATCACATGTTCCATGCATACCTGGAGATAAGGGGCCTCTAGTGTAGTAAATAGCTACAAAGGAAACGTGAGATTAATAGAGGGAGGGAATGCAGCATGATGGAAAGAGTGTTCAGTTCTGGGTTCAGACCTAGACCCTGGATATCTGTGGCTGTGTGATGCTGATCACATATCAACTTTAGTTTTCTTATGTGTAAAGTGGAAATCAGATTCCATAATAAATAGAATTAGTGGGCTGGTGAAGTTAAATACATGTCTTTAATGATATTGAAATGAAAATTAATATACTTGGAACATTCATGAAATGATTGGTCTAACACAAATGCTCTCTAGGTCAATGTTTTGAAACTTTATCAAAATGTTAATATCATTAAATGTTTTTACTTAATTCATACCTTTTTATGTAAAGCATAATTTTCTTAGTTTAGAATCTTACTTTAAATGCCACATTTGGATAATCATAGAGTTAGGAACTTAAAGGGAAATTGTTAAAGGAAGTATCAATAAGATTATTTAGGGCCCAAATCACTCTAGATCTGAAATGTCCAACAGTTAAAATTATTTTTAACTTTAATTTTAAGAATAATTAACTAGGCTTAATACATAAGTGATCTTGATGTGTACTGTGTTGAGAAGTATAGAGTAAGTAGTAGAAAATTGCTTAAAAATTGGAGAGTTATTAATTCAAGTTTCTTTTAATAATCTCTATTATATACCTTCTATAGAAAACTGCCTTAAATTTATGGATATTTATCTGCAATGTGCTCATGTCTATATGGGGGGGAATGGGATTCTTTTTTCCCTGAAAATATGAATGCATTTTCCATTTCCACTTGAAAAATTCCAAAATTTGAAAACATATTAGTAATATTTTATAAGTTTGAAGTGTTTTGTGCAGCTATGATAAATTATGTTTTGCAAATTATCATTTTGATGCCATCATCTTCTGTTTTTTAGTGTTGCTTTCCAATAAATATATATTAAATACAGAGAAAAATAACATGTGAAAATAATTAGTTAAAAAGTAATAAAATCACAAGAAAATCTGGAATCTGGATATAAATAAATCCCCAGGACCAGATGGAATTTCCCTACTGGTTTTGAAAGAACTCAACGGTGAAACGGTGAAATTGTTAGCCAAAGGGCATTACCTGTTGGAACAAAAGCTGCAGTGTCAGGGTACAAAAAGCCTGCCAGTGTGCCAGACATCTAGAAGACACTCTTTAAACACGTGTTGAGCGTTGATTCTTTGGTGCCTAAGCTGGTGGGATACATAAAAAAGAGTGGATTATAGATCGTTTTTTATTTTGAAACAGAAACTTAAATTTTATAAGAAAAAGTAAACCTTACTAAGCTTTTTATTTTTAAATTAATTTATCGAGAATTTCCAAAAGTCTTGTTGACGTTGCTCTTCTGCCAAAGCTTATGAAATATTTCTATTTGGTAGGATTCTTTTTATCATGTGTACTCCTTAGAGACAGGAATTAAAAAGAGTCCCTACATCTAGATGTCAAAGTGTCAATGGCAATGCTTACGGTGATAAGCCACATTTTTTTTTGCCTTATCTGTATTTTTAAACATTGATAGAAAAATAGAGTACAAATAGTAAAATCCTAGGTATAATAATTTAAAAATATTGGAGGTTAGATGACACATTTAAGGTCATAAAAGTCATTGTCAAATGGATTTACCTATACAAACACACATACACACACACACACACTCACACAAAATGAAGAATAACAGAACTAAAAGCTCGCACTAAAATAAGTAGTTTTTAGTCAAATAAAACTACAGCAGGTGGCAAACTTAATACTATCATTATCCAAAGTGCTATTGAAGGCTAAAAGTATAGACTCAAAAATATTAAAATTAATTCACAAATTAGCCAGTTTTTGCACAAAGTTGAGGATCCTTGAAAATTCTTAAATCTTGCAAATTTCCTGGGCTAGATGGAATATTGATTAGAAACAGAATGCCATAAGCTAATTTATTTATACTATGGTCATATGATATATTTGTCTAATAGCTAATTTTATTACCTCATTACAAATATGTGGAAAGGGAAATCCATCTTAAAGTTTTGAGATAATATGGAGTATTTAAATGATAGTGCATTCAAATAATCATTATTTAGTGCATTAGTCACTGAAGATAGAAAATAAGAAAAAGCTCTGGTTCTCAAGTGTCACACAGACATTAAGTGGGACAAATGCTCAGGTGTATATAACATCTCTGTCTTTATTCATGGCTTCAACGATGAGCAGGGCCTACAGATACTAAACGTGAAAATCCAAACTTCCCTTTACCTAGTGTTACCTAGAAGAAAAGAGTGTTCTGAGGCACTGACAATCTGACTCCACTCTAGGGAAAGTCCTGGGCCTGATTCTGTCTAAAATGTATCCAATTCTTAATTCTATACCTTGATTTCTCTTTAATCTGAAGGGAAAACACTAGCAAAGAGGGGAGAAGTGACTTTTGTTGATATAAACGATGAGAGAATGGCATGTAAGAACTGTCTTCTCTTCTGAGAAGAATTTTCTTTGTAGTTTCAAGGAAGGAAACATCTTTCATGGGAAAGGGAGAATGCACATACACAATTGTTTTTTGATAAACTTGAGATGGGGACCTACAGTGAAATATAGCAAGACTGAACAAAATGGCTTTTCCAGGAGATAAGATGGAAAATGACAAGAGAAGACAAATAGAGAGTGAAGCTTATTCAGTTCTCTGAATTTTCCTGAGAGAAGCTAAATTTCAGCAAGTTGTTTTCTTTTCAAAACATCTGCCCGATTTTGTTCTCCTATGATTCTTACAATCATTTTGATAGTTAATACTGCTTCTAGGTTTGCATATATGGAACTGATTATTTGTCTCAGTGCAAGTGGGTACACTTAAATTTCTTCCTGGCTGTGGAGAAAAAAAAAATGTGCTGCTTTGTGACAGTACAAGGAGGGGTCAAAGAGATCCAGATATTAGAGAGAATCATTTCCAAACACATAGTGCTTGCTATTTCTTAAAAAATAGGGTGACATTTATTTTAATGCTGTTTAAATGCATCAAGATTCTACCATACTGTTCTGCATGCACGTATTCATGAGAATGTCTACATTTTGTGCATAATGCATGGAATTCTGAGCTAATCATGTGTCATTTTTACATAGTTATTAAATATCAAAAATACACTTTCATTAATAAGCTGGCATTTGATTAATGTAAAATATCCGTCTGATTAAATCTCAATTAAATGCCTATTCAAAACAGTGACATTTCATGTGTTATTAGACAACCTTACTGCCCACACAGATGGCATGCAATAAAAACATTAGCCAAATATTTTACTATGACTGGTTGAACAAACTAAAGCACATCCATCTTAATAAAATACATTGTAGACCAGGCCTCTGCAATACAGCCAACAATGAAATTATTACCATAACAGATTGGTGTTCACTCTAACATATGCTGCCAATCAAACATATTTTGCATTTGTGTAAACAAGCAGATGCAAATGTGTAATATTCTGTCTTGGATCTTGAGCACATTGTAGTTAGTATTAAGTAATAAACACCAAAACAGACGGGTTATGGAGCTATGAATTTGAGTATATCTGATGACCGCTTGGGATATTCTTCAGAAGTATGCTATTAGAATTATTTTAAAAATATTAATCACAATATGGATATTCATCAGTAGAAGGATATCTATTTACATTATCATTATTAGTTAAACAGTTGGGAAAAGTATATCTAAAACAGAACACTAATAGTTCTTACTAATAGTTATAATAAACATTCTTTACTAGAATGCACCAGGTATTATTCTAAGAGTTTTACTTAGACTAGGTAATTAAATTAACAAGCTGAAGAAATAGTAATATTACATTCATATTTTACTGAGAAAGTAAAAGTGTAAAATTAGTTGATCATGCTGGTGGGCTTCTGATCCAGGCAGTCTGACTTCAGAATTCATAAACAATCTGCTGTGTTTTCTCTTTGAATACATTCACTCAAAGACATGACATCAGTGTTATTCACTGAACAGAGAACTACTTTATAGAATAGACCATAAGGGCATCAAATAAAGGGACAATTATCATTGATTTCTGTAATCCAGATACCTAATATAGTGCTTAAATAAAATAGCCATTCAATATGCTTAAATGATTGAAGGATTAAGCAAATGATCTACTGATTGCTGAGTAGCTGATATATGTGATATTCTGGGAAATATTGACTTTCTATTTATTTTTTTATTAAGACAATTTTTTAGAGTGATTTAAGGTTCACAGTAAAATTGGGGAGAAAGTACAGAGATTTCCCATATAGCCTTTTCTGCCATAGCCTCCTCCATTATCAACATCCCCTACCAGAGTGGTACATTTGTTACATCCCCTACGTTGACACATAATAATCACCCCAAGTACATAGTTTACATTATTGCTCATTCTTGGTGTTGTAAAAATTGACTTTTAAAGACATGTTTGTTGATCATATCCTAATACAAATGTGTTGATTAGCTGGATTGAGACTTAAAATTAGAAGACTTCTCAGAATTACACATATAAAAATGTATACACCTACACATGACGTTCATGTACATACATACATATATGGATATATACATATAGATGAAAATGTATTTGCTTAGAGGGATTTTACACATTGTTGCAATGACAAAAAAGCTGAATTATACTGTCTTTTTTTTGGTAATAGATTTTCTTACTTCTGTCTCTTCCATGAAATGAAAAATTGTGTTTTAGAACATAATTTTAGAGCCCGAGTACACTTTGGTGGATAAGTGAAGGCCGTAATTGCTGACTTACCACCTTCTCTGTGACAGGAATCTCTTTCAGCCATCAGCTGGCATGACAGTATTTGTTTCTCCTTTTTCTTCCGACGATGCAGCTCTATTTACCATTTTTTAGATACCAAGGATGAGTTGGTTAATATAATCATTGTCTTGACAATAAAAAAATCACTTCGTTCAGTGGGAGATCATACACTAAATAACACTTCTGTATTATTTTTAAATACTCAAAATTATCACAAATCTTAAGATTCATTTTCATATTATTTTCACATATTTTTAATTAGTGGGAATGTCAGGCACAATCTGTATTTTTCAAAGCAATGGCCTGTGTAGTCCACAGAAACACATTACTCACTATAGAATTTCTCTAAAATATGATTTGGAAAAGTTACAATTTTCCTAATTCTTTATCATCATTCAATGAGCTGTTAAGTCTAACACTTCCTTCATAAGCAGAAGCATTTCTTTGGTAAGTACTAGTCTTTCTGATTTCATTTTCCTCCAACTTTCTCTTCTAATTTATATTCTGCATCACTCTAGATTGACTTGTTTTGTAAAATGTCTCAGTCAGAAACTCTCCTCTTTCAAAACCCTCATTATTCTCTTTGAGTATCAGGGTTAAACCTCAAGTTACTTCGAAAGACAAGAAATGAACATCAAAGTTGATTCTCTTTCCCACTAACTCTTCTTCCTGATTAGTTGTTAAGTTTGTTCACTCTGGCAGTAATATTCTTCGCTACTTAGGATTTGTCTCTGAGACAAAAAGACCAGTTGAGTGGACCTCAGGGTCACTTGCTATTTGGAAGTTTACAGGGGATAGTCACATGTGGAGTAGCATTCCAAAAGAAAATCAAGAGTATATTTCTGAAACAAAGACACAAGGCTTTATTCAAGAGAATAGCTGTGTTCACAATCAGAAGAGGTCTGGAGGGAAGGCAAACAGCAGAATAAGCAGTGAAGCCAGTGCATTGGAAATCTAAGAACATAGAAACAAGGTGAAGTATGAATCTGACAGAGCAGATTGAGTCATTCATCCAAAAGAGATACATCATAGGATAGCTTTTTATATGGTGCCCACACACTGAGTTTCGTTGTGGATGGATCAGTACAGCTATTTAAACATTGAGTTGGAGTGGGTCTGAGTTCACTAAAATTCTTTTTTATGAGACTCCTCTAAACGTGCTCCATGGAACACTGGTACATTTAAACACCCTCAAAGAATGAAATGTCAGCTCTCCTTGATGCTGGAATTGGACTGACATCTGTGGTAACATGAGGCAAGAACCACCCATATGGAGTATTCTAGTTCTTTTTTATTTTTAATATTGATTGTCAAGACAGGATTGTCAAAACAGGGAATCATAAAATCTGGGTTCAGAAGAGAACAGTGAAGTACAGGCTAAATATACTTGAGGGTAACCATGAGCTCTGAAATTGGGATTGATAATCTAGGATACTTGGAATGGATTAAGGTGACATGATCCAATACTGGAATGGGCTCCTCAGCAAATGGTTCTCTCTCAAAAGGTTCTGGTGATAGGCTTGTGCCCCTAGAAGGGGTAGAGTTTTATATACCTAGAGTTACTGGCTGTCAAAAAGTTTTATCATCCTATTTAACATTTTAGGAAAAAGATTGTTGATATTATAATTTCCATAGAGGTGAAGTGAAATTTATGAGAGGGCTTTCACAGGTGGACTTGATAATGGGGAGAGGGTGATATAATTATCCTGTTGGGAGGGGATATATCATATAAGGACCTTGTTCAAAATCTTAATAGTAGGTTCTATCTGGATTTTAGTTTGGAAGAAGTAAATATTTGAATCAATTTCTAGACAAATTTGAAGAGGACTATTAATTGAGAAACATGTCTAAGAATACTACCAAAATTCCATTGATATTTTAAGTAGTATATTCTTAATTATGTTTTTAAATGTCTTTGTTAATGTTTAGAAATGTAAAATAGATATATTGATCTTTTATTCAATAATTTATAAAATTACTGAGAAATTTTAGTAATAAATCCATAATTTAGTAATAAATATGGATTTATTAGTAATATGGATTTTTAGTAATAAAATCCATAATTTAGTAATAAAATCCATAATTCCCTTGAGGTTTTCTATTTAGAGAATGACTTAATCTGTGAATAGTGACAGTTTTGTTACTTCCTTTCCAAACTTTATACCTTTTATTTAATTTTCCTATTATTACTTGGCTAGGTCCACCAATGCATGTTCTATAAAATCTATGTCAGATATTGACTTTTCCTGTTTTTAAAGAAAAACTTCAGATATTATTTATTAAGGGTAGTAATTGTTGTAGGTTTTGGTAGCTACTCTTTATCAGACTAAGAATGTCACCTTTTATTACTGTTTTCTAAGTTTTCATTTGTTTGCTTATTTTTAAGAAAGAATGGTGAAATTTATCAAATATGTTTTCTAAATCTATCAAAATGATTTGTTTTCTCCTTAAGCTTGTCATATAATCAGTAACAAACTTTTTAATGGTTTCATTGTTTTTTGAAAGTAATCGTAGGTGGGGTGGACTAATATTTGTTAAAAGTTTTCCATCTATCTTCATTAGTGAAATTACTTTATAATTTAGTTTGCTTTTGCAAACAAGAATATTTTTAACTCAGAAAGACTCAAGATGGAGTTCCTATTTCTCTTTCCTATCAGGAAGAGATTGTGTAAGACCAGAATTATCTGTTTGCTATTTTGCTAGAATTCACCTTCAAACCAACCTCAGTTGATATTCTTAACTGTTTTCTTCAATTCATTAATGCCTCTGTGATTATTTGATTTCTAATTCTTTGTAAGATTTTTATATGTTTTTAAAAGTATTGGAACAAATTGTTTCATAATATTATCCATCATATAGTTTTCATCTTTGATAACTTTTTCAACTTGGTTTATTTGTGCCTTCAATCATTCACTAATAACACCAGATACTGGACTTTACTACTAGTCTTTAAGAAAAAGAAACTATGTATATTTTGATCATCTCTACTGTAACATTTTTTTCCATTAATTTCTGCTCCATTCTTTAATTTTTCCACCCAAAGTCATACTTAAAGCCTTTAAGCCTTTCTTAAAGCATGTAATGGTTCAACTTCTTCCTTATTTCTTTATTTATATACTCAACTAATTATCAGGCTTTTTCTTTTCTAACGTAACAATGCAAGGACATAGTTTCTCCTCAAAATATCACTTATTCATAATTTTTAATTTTGATATAGAATATTAAAATTTTTATTCAGCTCAAAATATTCAACACATGAGCTATTTAAATATTATTGTTAAATTTAGAAACTATGCTTATCTTTTTGTGCCTTTCAATTATTGATATTAAATTGATGTCATTATAGTCAGAGAACAGTGTGTATGACACAAATTTTTAAAATTTGTTGAGATTTTCTTTATGATTTGTTTTCTCATTTATTTTGGAAACCATTAGGATCAATAAGGCCAGATTTTTAAGACAGCTTGTGAATTTGTGTTAATTATGACAAAACATTTTTTTTTTAGATTTTAATGCTTTATTTTTTTTTAAACATTTTATTGGAGTATAATTGCTTTACAATGTTGTGTTAGTTTCTGCTGTGTAACAAAGTGAATCAGCTATACATATACATATATCCCCATATCCCCTCCCTCTTGTGTATCCCTCCACCCCCACCATCCCACCCCCCACCCCTCTAGGTGGTCACAAAGCACTGAGATGATCTCCCTGTGCTATGTAGCTGCTTCCCACTAGCTATTTATTTTACTTTTCATAGAGTATATATGTCAATGCTACTCTCCCACTTCGTCTCAACTTACCCTTTCCCCTCCCTGTGTCCTCAAGGCCATTCTCTATGTCTGTGTCTTTATTCCTGTCCTGCCACTAGGTTCATCAGAAACTTTTTTTTTTTTTTCTTTTTTAGATTCCATATATATGTGTTAGCATATGGTATTTGTTTTTCTCTTTCTAACTTACTTCATTCTGTATGGCAGACTCTAGGTCCATCACCCTCACTACAGAAAATTTGTTTTTTATATGGCTGAGTAATATTCCATTGTATATATGTGCCACATCTTCTTTATCCATGCATCTGTCGATGGACACCTAGGATGCTTCCACGTCCTGGCTATTTTAAATAGTGCTGCAATGAATATATGGTACATGACTCTTTTTGGATTATGGTTTTCTCAGGGTATATGCCCAGTAGTGGGATTGCTGGGTCATATGGTAGTACTATTTTTAGCTTTTTAAGGAACATCCATACTGTTCACCATAGTGGCTGTATCGATTTACATTCTCACCAACAGTGCAGTAGGGTTCCCTTTTGTCCACACCCTCTCCAGCATTTACTGTTTGTAGATTTTTTAATGATGGCCATTCTGACTGGTGTGAGGTGATGCCTCAATGTAGTTTTGATTTGCATTTCTCTAATGATTAGTGATGTTGAGCATCCTTTCATGTGTTTGTTGGACATCTGTATATCTTCATTGGAGAAATGTCTATTTAGGTCTTCTGCCCATTTTTGGATTGGGTTGTTTGTTTTTGTTGATATTGACCTGCATAAGCTGCTTGTATATTTTGTAGATTAATCCTTTATCAGTTGCTTCATTTGCAAATATTTTCTCCTAATCTGAGTGTTGTCTTTTCATCTTGTTTATGGTTTCCTTTTCTGTGCAAAAGATTTTAAGCTTCATTAGGTTCCAGTTGTTTGTTTTTGTTTTGATTTCCATTTCTCTAGGAGATGTTTCAAAAAGGATCTTGCTGTGATTTATGTCATAGAGTATTCTTCCTATGTTTTCCTCTAAGAGTGCTAGAGCCTCTGACATTACATTTAGGTCTTTAATCCATTTTGAGTTTATTTTTATGTATGGTGTTATGAAGTGTTCTAATTGCATTCTTTTACATGTAGCTGTCCAGTTTTCCCATCACCACTTACTGAAGAGGCTGTCCTTTCTCCATTGTATATTCTTGCCTCCTTTATCAAAGATAAGGTGACCATATGTGCATGGGTTTATCACTTGGCTTTCTATCCTGTTACATTGATCTATATGTCTGTATTCGTGCCAGTACCTTACTGTCTTGATTACTGTAGCTTTGTAGTATAATCTGAAGTAGGGAGCCTGATTCCTCCAGCTCCATTTTTCTTTCTCAAGATTGCTTTGGCTATTCAGGGTCTTTAGTGTTTCCATACAAATTGTGAAATTTTTGGTCCTAGTTTTGTGAAAAATGCCTTTGGTATTTTGATAGGGATTACACTGAATCTGTTGATTGCTTTGGGTAGTATAGTCATTTTCAGAATGTTGATTCTTCCGATCCAGGGACATGCTATGTCTCTCCATCTGTTTGTATCATCTTTAATTCTTCTCATCAGTGTCTTATAGTTTTCTGCATACAGGTCTTTTGTCTCCTTAGGTAGGTGTATTCCTATGTATTTTATTCTTTTTGTTGCAGTGGTAAATGGGAGTGTTTCCTTAATTTCTCTTTCAGATTTTTCATCATTAGCATATAGGAATGCAAGAGATTTCTGTGCATTAATTTTGTATCCTGCTACTTTACCAAATTCATTGATTAGGTCTAGTAGTTTTCCGGTAGCATCTTTAGGATGTTATCATAATTGTGTGTGGAATACTGTCAAAAGCTTTTTCTGCATCTATTGAAATTATCATATGGCTTTTATCCTTCAATTTGTTAATATGGTTATTACATTGATTGATTTGCATATATTGAAGAATCCTTGAATTCCTGAGATAAATCTTACTTGATCATGGTGTATGATCCTTTTAATGTCCTGTTGGATTCTGTTTGCTAGTATTTTGTTGAGGATTTTTGCATCTATGTTCATCAGTGATATTGGCCTGTAGTTTTATTTTATTGTGACAACTTTGGCTTTGGTGTTAGGGTGATGGTGGCCTCATAGAATGAGTTTGGGAGTGTTCTTCCCTCTGTTCTAATTTCATTCTTTTACATGTAGCTGCCCAGTTTTCCCAGCACTACTTATTGAAGAGACTGTCTTTTCTCCATTGTATACCCTTGCCTCCTTTGTCATAGTTTAGTTCACCATAGGTGCGTGGGTTTATCTCTGGGTTTCTATCCTGTTCCATTGATCTATATTACTGTTTTTGTGCCAGTACCATACTGTCTTGATTACTGTAGCTTTGTAGTATAGTCTGAAGTCAGGGAGCCTGATTCTTCCAGCTCCTTTTTTTTCCCTCAAGATTGCTTTGGCTATGTGGGGTCTTTTGTGCCTCCATACAAATTTTAAGATGTTTTGTTCTAGTTCTGTTAAAAATGCCACTGATAATTTGATAGAGATTGCATTGAATCTGTAGATTGCTTTAGGTAGTATATCATTTTCACAATATTGATTCTTCCAATCCAAGAACATGGTTTATCTTGCCATCTGTTTGAGTCATCTTTGATTTCTTTCATCAGTGTCGTATAGCTTTCTGAGTGCAGGTCTTTGTCCTCGTTTGGTAGGTTTATTTGTAGGTATTTTATTCTTTTTGTTGCAATGGTGAATGGGATTGTTGCCTTAATTTCTCTTTCTTATCTTCCCTTGTTAGTGTATAGGAATGCAGGAGACTTCTGTGCATTAATTTTGTATCCTGCAACTTTACCAAATTCATTGATTAGCTCTAGTAGTCTTCTGGTGGCATCTTTAGGATTTTCTATGTATAGTATCAAGTCATCTGCAAACAATGACAGTTTTACTTCTTCTTTTCCAATTTGTATTCCTTTTATTTCTTTTTCTTCTCTGATTGCTGTGGCTAGGACTTCCAAAACTATATTGAATAATGGTGGTGAGAGTGGACATCCTTGTTTTCTTCCTGATCTTAGTGGAAATGGTTTCAGTTTTTCACCATTGGGAATGATGTTGGCTGTGGGTTTGTCATATATGGCCTTTATTATGTTGAGGTAGGTTCCCTCTATGCCCACTTTCTGGAGAGTTTTTATCATAAATAGGTGTTGAATTTTGTCAAAAGCTTTTTCTGCATCTATTGAGATGATCATATGGTTGTTCTTCAATTTGTTAATATGGTTTATCACATTGATTGATTTGCGTATATTGAAGACTCCTTGCATCCCTGGGATAAATCCCACTTGATCATGGTGTATGATCCTTTTAATATGTTGTTGGATTCTGTTTGCTAGTATTTTGTTGAGTATTTCTGCATCTATATTCATCGGTGATATTGGTCTGTAATTTTCTTTTTTTGTAGTATCTTTGTCTGGTTTTGGTATCTGGGTGATCGTGGCCTCATAGAATGAGTTTGGGAGTGTTCACTCCTCTGCAATTTTTGGAAGAGTTTGAGATGGATGGGTGTTAACTCTTCTCTAAATGTTTGATAGAACTCACCTGTGAAGCCATCTGGTCCTGGACTTTCGTTTGTTGGAAGATTTTTAATCACAGTTTCACTTTCATTACTTATGATTGGTCTGTTCATATTTTCTATTGCTTCCTGCTTCAGTCTGGGAAGGTTATAGCTTTCTAAGAACTTGTCCATTTCTTCCAGTTTGCCCATTTTATTGGCATAGAGTTGCTTTTAGTAGTCTCTTAGGATGCTTTGTATTTCTGCAGTGTCTGTTGTAACGTCTCCTTTTTCATTTCTAATTTTATTGATTTGAGTTCTCTCCCTCGTTTTTTTGATGAATCTGGCTAATGGTTTATCAATTTTGTTTATCTCCTCAAAGAACCAGCTTTTAGTTTTATTGATCTTTGCTACTGTCTCCTTCATTTCTTTTTCATTTATTTCTTACCTGATCATTTTTATTTCTTTCCTTCTGCTGACTTTGGGGTTTCTTGTTCTTCTTTCTCTAATTGCTTTAGGTGTAAGGTTAGGTTGTTTGAGATGTTTCTTGCTCTTAAGGTAGGACTGTATTGCTATAAACTTCCCTCTTAGAACTGCTTTTGCTGCATCCCATAGGTTTTGGGTCATCATATTTTCATTGTCATTTGTTTCTAGGTATGTTTTGATTTCCTCTTTAATTTCTTCAGTGATCTCTTGGTTATTTAGTAGTGTATTGTTTACAATTTAGTAGTGTATGTGTTTGTATTTTTTCAGATTTTTTTCCTGTAATTGATATCTAGTCTCATAGCGTTGTGGCCAGAAAAGATACTTGATACAATTTCAGTCTTCTTAAATTTAATGAGGCTTGATTTGTGACCCAAGATATGATCTATCCTGGAGAATATTCCATGAGTACTTGAGAAGAAAGTGTATTCTGCTGTTTTTGTGTGGAATGTCCTATACATATCAATTAAGTCCATCTTGTTTAATGTATCATTTAGAGGTTGTGCTTCCTTATTTATTTTAATTTTGCATGATCTGTCCATTGGTGCAAGTGGGTGTTAAAGTCCCCTACTATGATTATGTTACTGTCAATTTCCCCTTTTATGGCTGTTAGCATTTGCCTTTTGTACTGAGGTGTTTCTATGTTGGGTGCCTTTTGTACTGAGGTGTTTCTATGTTGGGTGCATAAATACACCCAACATTACAATTATTATACCTTCTTTTTGGATTGATTCCTTGATCTTTATGTAGTGTCCTTCTCTGTCTCTTGTAATAGTTTTTATTTTAAACTCTATTTTGTCTGATATGAGAATTGCTACTCCAGCTTTCTTTTGATTTCCATTTGCATGGAATATCTTTTTCCATCCCCTCACTTTCAGTCTGTATGTGTCCATAGGTCTGAAGTGGGTCTCTTGTAGTCAGCATATCTACAGGTCTTGTATCTATTCAGCCTGTCTATGTCTTTTGGATGGAGCATTTAATCCATTTATATTGAAGGTAATTTTTGATATGTATGTTCCTATTACCATTTTCTTAATTGTTTTGCATTTGTTTTTGTAGGTCTTTTCCTTCTCTTGTGTTTCCTGCCTTGAGAAGTTCCTTTTCCATTTGTTGTAAAGCTGGTTTGGTGGTTCTGAATTCTCTTTGCTTTTGCTTGTCTGTAGAGTTTTAATTTCTCTGTCTAATCTGAATTAGATCCTTGCTGAGTAGAGTAATTTTTGTTGTAGGTTTTTCCCTTTCATCACTTTAATATGTCCTGCCACTCCCTTCTGGCTTGCAGAGCTTCTGATGAAAGATCAGCTGTTAACCTTATGGGGTTTCCCTTGTATGTTATTTGTTGCTTTTCCCTTGCTGTTTTTAATATTTTTTCTTTGTATTTAATTTCTGATATTTGATTAACATGTGTCTTGGCGTGTTTCTCCTTCGATTTATCCTGTATGGGACTCTCTGCCTTTCCTGGACTGGATTGTTTCTTTTCCCATATTAGGTAAGTTTTCAACTATAATCTCTTCAAATATTTTCTCAGACCCTTTCTTTTTCTTTCCTTCTGGGACCCCTATAATTTGCATGTTGGTGTGTTTAATGTTGTCCCAGAGCTCTCTGAGACTGTCCTCAATTATTTTCATTCCTTTTTCTTTATTCTGCTCTGTGGCAGTTATTTCCACTATTTTGTCTTCCTGGTCACTTTTCCGTTCTTCTGCCTTAGTTATTTTGCTATTGATTCCTTGTAGAGAATTTTTTATTTCATTTATTGTGTTGTTCATCATTGTTTGTTTGCTCTTTAGTTCTTCTGGGTCCTTGTTAAACATTCTTGTATTTTCTCCATTCTATTTCCAAGATTTTGGATCATCTTTACTATCACTACTCTGAATTCTTTTTCAGGTAGACTGCCTGTTTCCTCTTCATTTGTTTCTTCTGGTGGGTTTGTACTTTGCTCCTTCATCTGCTGTGTGTTTCTCTGTCTTCTCATTTTGCTTAACTTACTGTGTTTGGTGTCCCCTTTTCACAGGCTGCATGTTTGTAGTTCCCATTCTGTTTGGTGTCTGCCCCCAGGAGGTAGGTTGGTTCAGTGTTTTGTGTTGGCTTCCTGATGGAGGGGACTGGTGCCTATGTTCTGGTGGGTGGGGCTGGATCTTGTCTTTCTAGTGGGCATGGCTCTGTCCGGTGATGTGTTTTGGGGTGTTTGTGAACTTAGTATGATTTTAGGCAGCCTCTCTTCTAATGGGTTGGGTTGTGTTCCTGTCTTCCTAGTTGTTTGGCATGGGGCATCCAGCACTGGAGCTTGCTGGCCATTGGGTGGAGCTTGGTCTTAGCATTGCAGCAGAGATCTCTCGGAGAGCTCTTGCCAATTGATAGTACTTAGGGCCGGGAGTTCTCTGGTGGTCCAATGTCCTGAACTTGGCTCTCCCACCTCAGGCTATCAGGCCTGACACCAGGCCGGAGCACCAAGACCCTGTCAGCTACATGGCTCAGAAGAAAAGGGAGAATAAGAGAAAGAAAAAAAAATATAATAAAATAAAATAATTAAAATAAAAAATTATTAAAATAAAAAAGTAATAAAAAAAGTAGATAGCAAAAAAAAAAAGTAGATAGCAACCAAACCAATAAACAAATCCACCAATGATAACAAGCGTTAAAAGCTATAGTAAGATAAACGTAAATATAAAAAACTAGTCAGTCGCAGACAGCAAACCCTAAGACTACAGTTGCTCCCAAAGTCCACTGCCTCAATTTTAGGTTGATTTGTTGTACAATCAGGTATTTCACAGATGCAGTGTACATCAAGTTGATTGTTGGGATTTAATCCACTGCTCCTGAGGCTGCACGGAGAAATTTACCTTTCTCTTCTATGTTCGCACAACTCCTCTTTGGTTTTGGCCCAACCTCTGCATCTAGGTTGCCCTCAGGCTTCTGTTCTCACCCAGACAGGATGGGGTTAAAGCAGCGGCTAATTAGGGGGCTCGGGCTCACTCAGGCCGGGGAGTGCGAGGGGTACGGTAGCTGTAATTGGAATGCAGGACGAGCCTGCAGTGGCAGAAGCCGGCATGATTTTGCAGCAGCCTGAGGTGTGCTGTGTGTTCTCCCAGGCAAGTTGTCCCTGGATCATGGGGCACTGGCAGTAGCGGGATGCCCAGGCTCCTGGGAGGGGAGGTGTGGATAGTGATCTGTGCTTGCACACAAGCTTCTTGGTGGCTGCAGCAGCAGTGTTTGCAGTTCATGCCTATCTCTACAGTCTGCACTGATAGCTTTGGCTTGCGCCCCTCTCTGGAGCTCATTTAGGTGGTGGTCTGCCTTCTGTGGGCAGACAGGGAAGGAATCCCCTCTCCTCACTCACTCTGAAACAATGATCTCTTGCCTTTTAGGCAGGTCCAGAATTTCTCCCAGACTCCCTCCAGGCTAGCTGTGGCACAATAGCCCCTTCAGACTGTGTTCATGCCGCCAACCCCAGTCCTCTCCCTGGGATCTGACCTCCGAAGTCCACGCCTCAGGTCCCAGGCCCCACCCGCCTTGGCAGGTGAGCAGACAAGCGTCTCAGGCTGGTGAGTGCTGGTCGGCAGCAATCCTCTGTGCAGGAATCTCTCCACTTTGCCCTCCGCACCCCTGTTGCTGCACTCTCCTCTGTGGCTCTGAAGCTCTCCCCCGTACCCCCGTTTCTGCCAGTGAAGGGGCTTCTAGTGTGTGGAAACCTTTCCTCCTTCACAGCTCCCTCCCAGAGGTGCAGGTCCCATCCCTATCCTTTTGTCTCTGTTTATTCTTTTTCCTTGTGCCCTACCCAGGTACATGGGGATTGTCTTGCCTTTTGGGAAGTCTGAGGTCTTCTGCCAGCATTCAGTATGTGTTCAGTAGGAGTTGTTCCACGTGTAGATGTATTTCTGTTGTATTTGTGGGGAGGAAGGTGATCTCCACGTCTTACTCCTCTGCCATCTTGAAGGTCCCCTTGTCATCTTCTTAATGTGTGTGTACTGGGTCTTAAATCAGTTTCCATTTAAGGGAATTGCATTAAACCTTTCATGTCCCTATATTTCAAGATCAGAAGCCATGACTTCTCATATCATGAATATTTTTAAATGTTCCATGTGCTTTTGGACAAGGTTATATTGTCTAATGCCTGGATGCATAATTTTATACATGCCTATTAAATTGCTTAATTACATGTTTCAAATTCTCTGTATGTTTACTTCTTTATGCTTAAAGGAACAATAATTGAAACAATTGTGTCAAAAACCCTCAGAATGATGACAGATTTGTTGATTAGTCATTAGATTTCTGTAAATTTTGTAATACATATTTAGACCGTTTATTTCATGAACACAATTTTATAGTTGTTACATTGGCCTAATGAATTGTGCTTTTTAGTCATTTTATATGTATGATATAATTCAAAATAAATTCAAGAAAAAAAGAAAAAAACAAACAATTCAATTTTATATTTTTTTGAAAAATACATACATATTTCAAGACTTTTACAAATACAGTGGATATAAGCAAGAGGAGTAGAAATTAACAATGAAAAGATTTAAATTAAAAAAATAATAAAATGGGAATAGTAACTCACCCAAACGGATAAACTGAGGGGTAGATTGCAGGGTAAGATTGTCTCTCTGAACTATGTATCTAAGAGTCAAGAGAAGAAGCAAGAGACAGAGTAAAAAATAGGATTATTCTCAGAGAGAATGATTAAAGCCTGTGGCCCTTTAGCAAAGTTTTTTGAGGAAATTCTTTTTTTTTTTTTTTTTTTTTTTTTTTGCGGTATGCGGGCATCTTACTGTTGTGGCCTCTCCCGCTGCGGAGCACAGGCTCCGGACGTGCAGGCTCAGCGGCCATGGCTCACAGGCCCAGCCGCTCCGTGGCATGTGGGATCTTCCCGGACCGGGGCATGAACCCATGTCCCCTGCATCGGCAGGTGGACTCCCAACCACTGCGCCACCAGGGAAGCCCTTGAGGAAATTCTTGATTATTCCGAACAATTGCTTAAACGTTTGAAAGGAAGTCAGGTGCCAAAAAACCCACAAATGATAACATAGTAAAATCTTTCCCTTGGAAATTAGAGAGGAAAAGCAATTGACAAAAATAAATAAAAAGTAGGAAATTCCTTTGTTTAAAATTTTGCAAAGCAAACACCACAACTCTCCCCACTCCTAAAGAAAAAGTTAATATAGAAGATTCCTTTATATTTAGCTTATTTTCTAGGCTTTTAAATAATTGCCATTATCAATTTATTGATAAATATTTTCATCATCATAAAGCAATGAAACTATATAACATTATCCATACATCTAAGAGGAGGATAGTGGTGTTTACTACCATCAGAAATCATCAATTATTTTTGGTATAGTTAAGAATGGCTTCCTCATTACAAAAACAGTACATGTTCATTTTATCAAAAATTATGAGATACAGATAGATTATTTAAAAACAGTGAAAAAGCCTTTAAATTCCCAGTGCAGAGGTAATCACAGGTGGTATGTATAATTACAGATCATCCTATATATATGGAAAGGCAGGTCATGAAGGTCTTTTTATATTAATGAATATTAGTGACCAAAATAATTTTTAATAGGTGAAAATATCCACAGTGTGATGATTAATTTGCACATTTACATTGTTTTTTTAATCACATAATTACAGTTACCATCCTACATTATTTTCTTGGGATTCATTTTCAGAAATGGTATTACTGGAGTGAAGGAAATGAATACTTTTAAGGATTTTTAAAACAATTTGCTAAAGTTGGACTAAATCATACTCCTGAAAGCCATTTAAGAAATCTCTATATCTCTGTACTCCTGTCAATATTTTGGTTTTTATTCTTGAAACTGAAACTGTAAGAATTATGTGTGTGTGTGTGTGTGTGTGTGTGTGTGTATATATATATATATGGATAAATAGGTATCATTTTTATTATTATTGCACAACTAACTAAATGGGAAAATTTCCTTAATGAATAAAATAGCTTTATATTGCAAGGTAATAAATTATTAGTGATAGATGGCAGAAATATACTGCCATCCTCTGAAATATTTTTTCCCTCTGAAATATGTTTTAAATATATTTGATTCATAAGTATGTTTCTTTTTTCTGTCATGAATCTATGAGATATTTCTTTGACTTTTTTTTGGTAAATGATTAATTTTAAGATTTTAAGAATTATTGGTTTCCTTATACAAATAAATTAGAGCCTACTTAATAATGGCTAAAATAAAGAAGTATATTTTAAGCCAAATAATTGAAAATGCTTCCTATTTTTTAGCATTTGAATTAAGCCAAATCAAATAAACATTTCATTTAATTTAAGAAAAAAAGTGGTTTGTGTATGAAGATTATTATAAAATGAGGTTAACTTTAGAGAGGTGTCAAAATTTTTTAATATTTTTTCTTAGAATTTAACAGAGTTCAAGCTTACACAAATAACTAAAAGAATTGGCTTTTAGATATCAAATGTAATTTAACAAATTATTATTATATTTTTGTGATACCATGTTAATTTGAGATTCATAGATAATATCCCATTTAATATGGAAATTAGTCATATTCTTGACTACAAACCCTTTAATTTTCTGAGGTTAGAGATTAAGGGACTTGAATTGCAGTTTGGTGCTTACGCTATCATTTAATCTTGCCACAACAACCTTATTTTAATGATATTACTAAGTAATTTTATCACTTTTGACATTCCCTACCCTGATACATTTGATATTACCCTAATGGACACCCCAGTTAAATGAGGTTCACTCACATACATCTCACTATATTTCATCACAACACTTGTTTTTTTTTCCCAACTTTCATAGGAATTATCACCATTGTGACCAGAGCTTCTTTATTTTTTAACTGTGAATGGCTCTCTAAACTCTCTGAGCCCAAAGGCATATCTATCTTATTCATTCTTTTTTTTTTAATTGAAGTATAGTTGATTTACAATATTGCATTAGTTTCAGATGTACAGTGTAGTGATTCAGTTTTTTTGTGGGTGGATTATATCCAATGTATTGTAATAACCTATCTTATTCACTCTTACAGCTGTAGAGTTTAGTTGGATTATGAACAACACTGTTTTGTGTTTAGACTTGGAAACTATTAGTCATGATTACCTTTATTTAAACTTGTTGCAAACTTCTGCAAAAATAAGTAAAGAGACTAAACTTTTTTTCAAAATCAGTAATGGAAATTATTCTGTTGTTACAATAATTTAAATGTAACAAAGAAGCTAGCATTTTCTTTGTTAGGGAAAAACAAGCACACACATTTCTGAAAGTTCATTTTAATTATACCTAAAATATCAACCATATAGGTGACTGTCCAGAGAGTAGTCAGCAAGTGATTCTTGAGTGTGCATTTTCAAAATAATTATTTTGAAATGTGGAGGTAGAATAAAGGATGGAGAGGCAAATTTCTTTTTATATCTAACAATATTGGCACTGCTAAAGGAGCTGGAGAAGGTGTAGGAGACTTTCAAAGAACTACAATATGCTACCCACATTAAGAGGTATAAATGTGGCAATAAAATGGATCTTTAAAATCTCTCTGACTGCTTTCATGTTTTTATCTTTATAGCTCTTTTGTCCATGTAATATTTTCATAATGCTTATGTTGGAGTTACTCTGTCAAGATTTTGGGCTCTGAAATTAATACCCATTATGCACCTTGAAAAGATTTTAGATATTACCTTGTGTATTCATCAGTATTATGAATGTCTATAGAGGTCCTATTTTTTTCAATGTTGTGATTTGATGAATATTTTCCTTAGTAAATCTTAGTTATGCATGTTATTTTTTCTTAGTGATTAAAAAAATCACAAATGCACTGTAATATTTCATTTAGGATAACCATTTTAAGTAATTTATTTCAATATCTTTTAGATTTTAAGTATATTATATGAATATACTTAAAATCTTATATAAATATTATATTTTAAATATATATTTATAAATGTATATTCATATTTTATATAATATATATTTATATATATTATATAAATATATTTTACAAATGCACTGTAATATTTCATTTAGGATAACCATTTTAAGTAATTTATTTCAGTAATATATTTTAGATTTTAAGTATATTATATGAAAGTCTATAACAGATGTGAGGTAATGTTGTTAAAGCAGTCTTTTTTCTTTCTCTCTTACCTTCGATTTTTCCTCCTCCCACATCAAGTAACCCATGTTAGTAATCTAGTATGCTTCCCTATGTATTTTTCTACTTGTCAGTATAATCTTATTAAGGCTTTTATAAATATAGTGGATTTAGGTGTCAATGTATGACAAAAATAAGTTACTTGTATGAGTTATTCTAGATCTTGTTTTTCTTTACTCAAAATACATCAAACCTTGTATACCTCAATTATTTTTCATGTAGTTTCCTACTGTCTTCCAAAGATTATCTTATTAATGTTGAAGTTATCTTTATACATCATGTGAGAGGTGAACCCAACTTTTTCCCCCAAAGGAGTAGTCAATTATGTCAACACTACTTATTCAGTCAGTTGGGGTTGATGACGCAAAATGAAGGGAATCCATAGGCAGGCTGCTATTCTTCCCTGAAGGTACCAGGAAGAAGTCATACTACTCCCCAGTCTTCTAGGACTTTCCCCAGGAGCAGCAAGGATCTAGCCCCTTCTCTTAGTCTTTCCTTGGGCTCTTGGTGGCCTGTGAGGCCAGACCCATTCATGTTGGGCAGTTCCAACTTTACCCGCAAAGGATGATGGTTTTATAGGCCAAACTCTTTCCAGAATCCCCAGCATTCTAATCGTTGCCTCAGATTTCATTAGTAATGGAAAGTTCTCTGATTCATTATCTGCTGACCTAAAGGGAGGAAAGTAATGGGATTCCCATAGAGCCCTATTATTATCAATCAGTAGTCAACAAACAGGACCAGTAGCTTCTTTGCTCTAGAGAGGAATTCAGATTAGGGAGGGAGGGAAGTGAGAAAAATTCAAGTTCACTATTGTCTCAAAGATTCTAACCCATGAGTCCATTAATTAGGAAGAAAAAATAAGAGAGGAAAAACTACAGGTTAAAATCAAGTGATATTTTAAAAATCATAGCATTTTATTTAAAGTCCAGACATGTGTCTTTTTTCTCTTTGGGGACTGTATAACTATGGTGATGTTATTTCAAAGCATACATGCAAATATGTATACACACAGGTAAAATTCATATTTTTGTCTCTCTCTATACACACACATATATGCCACTTCCCATCTTATTTTGGTTGTATCAGTTACCATGCCCCTTGTAGCCATCAGTCCCAGTGTACTGATGGAATGTAACATAAAATTTGTGCTTGGGTTTGAAATGATTTTATCATAAACACAGTTGTATGTTCTCTAGAAATAAACCTTTCTTTATTGATTCTTTCAGATATTCTCTACTGAAAGTTATCAGAAACATTTTTACTGGGCATCTGCATCAAAAGTCATGTGCAACTAGCCTACCTAGTCAAGCATTGTATTCTTTACTTTATATTCAAGACAGTTGAATGATTCTACTTAGTTTGAGTGGCAGAGTGCCACATGTATATTACAGCACGAGGGAACTCAGAAGAGTCACTGAGGCTAACCATACATTACATGCATGGTGCACACCAGATGTCTCTTCTCACACTGTTATGGTTTCATAAGCTACACTGACATTGTCATTAAGTTCAGAAATTTGATTCTGCTCACTTCGCCGTCTTTAGTGTAGAAGACTCTGAAGGTTGTTGCTTTAACAAATAGAATTTGCATACAAAGAGAGTTCTATCAGCAATACTTGTAAATAATTACGTTGTTCCATTTATTCATATAAAGTAATAAAAAGAGTCAGTTCAGAAATAAATCATACCAAGCCAGAACATGAAGAAATTCTAACAATGCTGTCACTGAGTTTTCTCTCCTACAGTATTCTGATATAAAACAACCACTTCCTTACCTCTCTTTTACTTGCTATTGGAGTCATTTGTCTTTTATGGCGTGTACTAACATATATGACTGAGCCTGTAAAATGCCACAAATTGGATAAGACTGAAGCATTCTCCTCATTAAAGTTTGTGTAGCTTAGTTATATAGCTTAATTTGGCTTTGTGGTATAAAGCTGGAAATGCTGAGCTTCCCTTAATTATGCTATTGATGGCTTCCTGACATGTGGACCTAATGCCTAAGCTTGCCCAAGTAAAGCTTTGGAGTGCTGCAGCAAGGGGAAATGCTCGTGTACTTGGAGCATTGCTTTTCCATTATAAATGCTCCAGGTATTTTCTCTACTGACATTTTGCAGTAATCAGAAATTCCCATAAGATTAAAAGTGTATTGTTTTTATAAATAGCCATTGTATAGAAGGGTTGGGTGTTGGGATAATTAAAGGGCCCAATGTATTTTTCTCATTTGTTTATGTGTTTCTGAATAAATTCAGTTTTGACTTAAATTACTTAATAGTTTCTATATTTATTACTGACGCTTTGATAACGTTTTGTCAAGTAAATTGTTAATTAAAGCACACATATATTATTTAGCTATGTTTTGCTCTAATTGAGTTACTGCTAATATCTTTTATTTAATTATCCTCTTCTGTTCATTATTTTAAAGATAAGCATCCTAGAGGGCTGTTTCTATTATTAGCCATCAACATGTCTCTTCTTCCCTTCAGCATACATTTCTTTGGCATTGGGGGGTATTTGAATGATAATTTTTCTTGATGAGCAGATTTATGATTGATTCCCATAGAGAGGGGATATGTTTGTTTTTGCCTATTAAATATGCTTGGGTAAATTGCCATCCTAATTTTTATAGAGAATAATTTTCTGTGATATAATGTTGGTCTCAATCTCATTTCTTGTCTGTGTTATCTTGCTTTGGTTCACTTTTCTTGCTCCTTCCTACCCTTTAGAAGTTACAAATATTTTAAAATGTTTAAAGCAGGGTTGACTAATGCATTTACCACTTATTTAATTTTGAGTATCTTTGAGAATGCTGAAATATCAAACCTCTTATTCTTTATCAGGATTTACTATTGTAGTCTTTCAACTTTGCTCACTACTATCAAATAATAGTATTATATAAAAAAGGATGTGTTTAAAACTTAAGGAATTAACAGAATTCCAAATCCTCTATAGATGGCTAAATTGGTATTATATTCATATGAAAAGGTATAATTTATTTACAATTTTTCTATTGTACAATATTTAATATTTTTCCTATATATTAATAATAAGACTGCAATAATGTAAAGGTTTTAATATAATGATATTAAAAGGTGATATAATGAGGTAACTTTATTTTAGTCTTTGACATTTCTTTTTGAATTTGAGTAAATAGTTCTTTCCCTGCCACAAGTCCATGATGACTTGCTAATCGCTCTTCAGTGATAAAAAGTTTTACTTCATTTCAAATTGGAACACAAATATTCAGTTCAATAATTAAAATTTCTACCTCAAGTATTAATCAAAATTCCTTCTTGATTTAAAGTGGAGGCCTCGGGCTTCTCTGGTGGCGCAGTGGTTAAGAATCCGCCTGCCAATGCAGGGGACACAGGTTCGAGCCCTGGTCCGGGAAGATCCCATATGCCACAGAGCCACTAAGCCCATGTGTCACAACTATTGAGCCTGCGCTCTAGAGCTTGTGAGACACAACTACTGAGACCACGTGCCTAGAGCCTGTGCTCTGCAACAAGAGAAGCCACCACAATGAGAAGCCCGTGCACCACAGCGAAGAGTAACCCCCACTCCACACAAATAGAGAAAGCCTGTGCACGGCAATGAAGACCCAACGCGGCCAAAAATAAAAATAAAATAAAATAAAAAAAATTGGAGGCCTCCCTATCCCTCTGTGTGGAATTGTCGTAGGCCAGAAAACTATAGTTGGGAAAAGCACATGGTTGATTTTTAAGGTGTTCCTTCTCTAGTGTTTAGACCTGTGATGACTTAAAGAAGGAAAGCATGTGGGGGAAGGAGTATGGGAGCAGGATTGTTCTTCCTGATGAATGTGTCAAGGTGATTGACGTTAGTGCCCTTTGATCTTAGCAGATGACGAAAAATGACATTTTAGGTGCTACCTGTTGTCTTTTGATCTCCAAGCCCTCTTTTTTCAGCCCTTCAAAACCACTTTTTGAGTGAAAGCAGGAGGTCAGCTAAACATGTACAACCTTTTTTTCTACAGCATTCTTTTCAAATATGTATAGGGATCTAATATCTCTCTTTGAAACCTGGCATCTATTATCTTAATGTCTCAGAAGGAAATTGAACAGAAAACATCCACTTCTAACATGCTGGTCCATAAATATTTGCCTGTACCTTTAACTTGTTAGTGTTGTTGTATTTTTTTTCTCCCCTTGAAAGTAGACTCATAAACAAAGCGTCACTGCCCTGGAAGACAATGGACATTTAAAAAACTCATAAGACATATTGAAAGGTGATTTTTCAGAAAAGTTGGACTCATTTTTATAATCCACCAGCCATCCTCAAAAGTGCACCTCTCACTAAATCCTAGCCTCCAATATTTCATTGTTTCTCTTTTGAAGATTCAATGAGTTAACAATAGATTGTCTTTATGTTTTAATTTACATGAATTTAATCACTAGCGAGATTGATCTTCTTTGCATATGTTTACCAGATGTCTGTCTTCTCTTAACCATGTCATTTGTCCATTTGCTTAGATAGCAATTTTTTTCAGTGCTTATATACACACATACAAAATAATGTATAGTACAGTATAAATAACAGGCATAATGTGTAATATAATTAGTAACTAACCATCACCTAACATAAGAACTAAAGCATGACCAACACATTTCGAGCCCATCTGGTGTAAGCCTTATGTTGTAAAGACAAATTTTATCAACAATATTTTTTCCAAGTATTTCTAAATTATTACTTTTGTTATGAATTTTTATAAACACTTCTTTAATTAAGTTGAAAAAATCAACAAACATTAAATATGTTGTTTGTAAATAAATTTGACATACAATTTATATTAAAAATAATGAAGTTTCAATCTTACCATCCAGAAACATCTTTGTACTCATTCCAATCTTCTATAATATCTCTCTGTAAAGTTTGATGTTTTTCATTTAGATCCTTGATCTGACTTAAGTTTATTTATATCAAGTACATAACTTATTATAATAAATAACAGATTTACTTTATTTTATAACTTTTTTTTACTGGTATATTTGAAAGCAATCGGTATTTCTAAGTAAATGACCAACTAAACTTTGGTTTCATTTATAGTGATTCTCTTCAGTATTACTAAAAGACAATTATATTAAACTGGTTCTGTCTCATATTTTCCAATAGCTATTCATTTTATTGTTGTGTTTTGTCATAGTATAATGGGTATTGTTTCTTGTAATAGTGTAATTTTATGCCCCTAACTTGAATGAAATATTTCTTATTCCCTATTCATATTATTGATATTTATTGAGGTGTATTATTTCCAAAAAGCATCTTTCTCCTCCTATTACTGGGTATTTTATTATTTTGCTTTTTATCAGAAATGGATTTACTTTTTTAGTAAATATGTATTTCCATGGTTCTGCCAATCATCTGTCTATCCTTCATCTAAAATGGTATTGCTCTGCAAACATTGTAACGTGTTTTCTGGATAGATTGATTTTCTAAGGATTTACACTATTCTGTTAACAAATCTTATTCTGTTTCCAGATTCTGGCTCACATAAAGTTGGACCCAGGATAGAGAGCCACTCATGCATTTTCTGGGTGATACAGACCTTCAATGTCTAAACTAACTAACAGACACTGAGCCGGGAGAAGGGATTGTTTTGTTTATTTTCAAGCATGCTCTTTTCTGTTTTATAGCACATGTAGCCTACAAGAGTATTTTTCCTCCACTACCATTGAGTTTGGAGTTAGTGAAAATTCCCTCAGATTATGGAAAAGGACCACTGTTTTTCTGAATATAAACATGTATTTTTTCCAATGGCACTTGAGTACTCTCACAGAATAATTTTGATTATTTTTTTCCTTTTGGAATTAATTTTCCCATTATCTAATTACAGTTTTATATGGGTAGAGAGAAAACAATGGGGGTATTTTATTTTAAATTTTTCATAAGTTCAAACTATTTCTTGGTCAGTTATTTTGGTGAGTTATTGTGGTCATTATACAGTACTTGAGAGGGATGAAAAATAATCACAAAATGTGATGCCAGAAATGAACCAATGATATTTTTTCATTAGGATGTCTCTGAGTGTGAGTAAAAGAAAACTCAAATTGCTTAAACAACGTTATAATGTATTGTTTCATATAACATGTAGGGAAGACTTGGCTTATTGATCTAGTGGCTCTCAAGAACAGTATCAAAGGCCCAAATTCTGTCAGTTGCTCTGTCTGCTGTTTGTATAGTAAATTTCCACAGCTTATTTCTTTGGCTGTTTGTAGAAAGGCTGTCACTTGCCATGGGATTACAGGTTGCCTAGTTCACCTCTGTCAGTAGGGAAAGTGAGAACACCTCTTTCCCATCCGTTCCCATTAATGTAGTTATGCCAGCCTAGCTCACATGCCCTACTGAACCAGAAACCAGCACTGAGGGGAAGTCCTTGTACTGAGTCCATGTACTGGTCCAACCCTAGATTCCTGGACTAGCAGTGAATCTAGGATTACTAATGATGGCTTTCACTAATCAGGATTTATAACATCAAACCCATTGTTACCATAAAAAAGGGAGGAACACAGACTATGTTGAGCTGTTGCATTGCTTCCCTAAACTTTATCATTCGCTATCGTATATCAAAAGTATCTTGGTGCATGCTCCTGTGTTCTCTTCCAGTGGAAACAAAGCTTACCCTTAAAGGTAAGAACTGTTTCGTATTTGTTAGTATCTTTCAGTACTTAGCAATAATAATAGCTATTTCATGGACATATGCTAAATGAAGGAAATAGTTTCCTACTTTCCATTTTAACTTTTTTTTGATATTTGAGAAATAGACAAAAGCTTACCCCTGATTTTAGTCATAATCATAGATTCATTAGTTTTCATGGTAAAATGAGCTCCCCATAGACCACAATTTTCTATGTGATTTTCCTAAATATGGTTCTATAGATAAGCACCTTACTTAGATTCATTTCTGTGGTAATGATAGGGCATGTATATTATCTTTCATTCCGTAAAACTTGCCCTGAAGTGCTCTGTTACTTTCAAATGCCTTGTGACAACTGGAGATATGATGTTTCTATATTTCCAAATTATCTGGTGTTTATGGGATAGCAGAAGAGTCTCTATAGTGCTCATGTAAAAACCTTATGACAGAGTTTGTTTTTTCTTTGGAATCGGCACCATTTCTTCATGTTGAGGAAAAAAACACGTTCTTTTTAAAAATGTCCATGTGATGTTGAACTGATTTCTCATAACTGCTCCACAGTTTTGTTATTGTTATTTTGTTACTGGGAAATAAGTTAAATATCACCTTATAAATTCTCTTCAGTTTAATTCTTAGCATTAATCTAATTTATAAAAGAAATATGTGACTATAATTTTTTTTCTTTTCAGAGATGTCTATTTTTAATTTTCTCAACACTTACTAAGCATCAGCAGAACATTTCCTATGTACCAGGCACCATGTCAAACACTGGGGATGCAAAGATGAATAAAACAGTCTCCATATTAAAGAAGCTCAAAGTCTACTAATGAAAATTAAAAGAAATGAGATAATCTATATATGCAAGAGTCATTACAAAATTCTAATTATACAGAAAACCTTACTGAAATACAGAGAAGCCTTCTGTGGGAGTCAGGAAACTTTTCTGAGGGTGATAAAACCTAAGCTGAAACTTAAATGTATCCATTTTCTGAAAAACTTTTATTCACTTCTTAAACTAAAATGAATTTAAAAGCACATGTTATTTTACAGTAACAAAATTTAAATTAGGTATGATAATTTGCAAATTCTGTATCAATTTATGTGCTTTATTAATACTGCCATGCTCAATCTCATAGGATGCATGTGTACCAACATGCCAATAAGTATAACCCATTCTTAACTGAAGTCTATAAACCTTAATCTTAGGCAAGTAGATCATAACTTTCTGCAGTAGACACAAAAAACAAATTGATATTTCTTCACAAGTACGTTAGTGGAACACCTATGTTACTACAAATCAGTTAAACATCGCATGGACATCACACGTCTATTCTGCAGGAAAAGCAATGCAAAGTGTGCTGGTGTATCTTGTCACAATTAGGCTAGAGAGCAGGGAAAGGCTTAATAGATTTATATTTTGTCCAAGAACTCAGCAGCAAAATTATTTTCTCATTCTCTAATTTCTCTTATATTTAGATAACAAGTCAGACAAATTAATAACATATGTGAAGCACTGGAGTCAGCCAGAAAGGGCATTAAAGTAAGCAAAATTGAAGGGAAAGAAAATAAACTAATGTAAAAAAAGGTTTAGAGGGGAAAAACATTTTTTAACAGCTTTATTGGAGTATAATTGCTTTATAATGGTGTGTTTCTGCTTTATAACAAAGTGAATCAGCTATACGTATACATATATTGCAATATATCCTCGCTCTTGTGTCTCCCACCCACCCTCCTTATCCCACCCCTACAGGTTGTCAAAAAACAACGAGTTGATCTCCCTGTGCTATGTGACTGCTTCCCACTAGCTATCTATTTTACATTTGGTAGTGTATATATAAGTACATGCCACTCTCTCACTTCGTGCCAGCTTCCCCTTCCCCCTCCGTGTGTCCTCAAGTCCATCCTATATGTCGATGTCTTTACTCCTTTCCTGCCCCTAGGTTCTTCAGAACCTTTTTTATTTATTATTATTATTTTTAGATTCCATATATATGTGTTAGCATACAGTATATGTTTTTCTCTTTATGACTTACTTCACTCTGTACGACGGTCTGTAGGTCCATCCACCTCACTACAAATAACTCAGTTTCATTTCTTTTTATGGCTGAGTAATGTTCCATTGTATATATATGCCACATCTTCTTTATCCATTCAAATGTCGATGGACACTTAGGTTGCTTCCATGTCCTGGCGATTGTAAATAATGCTTCAATGAACATTGTGGTACATGACTCTTTTTGAATTATGGTTTTCTCAGGGTATATGCCCAGTAGTGGGATTGCTGGGTCGTATGATAGTTCTATTTTTAGTTTTTTAAGGAACCTCCATTCTGTTCTGCATAGTGTTGTGTCAATTTACATTCCCACCAACAGTGCAAGAGGGTTCCCTTTTCTCCACACCCTCTCCAGCAGTTACTGTTTGTAGATATTTTGATGATGGCCATTCTGACCAGTGTGAGGTGATACATCATTGTAGTTTTGATTTGCATTCTTTAATGATTAGTGATGTTGAGCATCCTTTCATGTGTTTGTTGGCCATCTGCATATCTTTTCTGGAGAAATGTCTATTTAGGTCTTCTGCCCATTTTTGGATTGGGTTGTTTGTTATTTTTTGATATTGAGCTGCATGAGCTGCTTGTAAATTTTGGAGATTAATCCTTCATCAGTTGCTTCATTTGCAAATACTTTCTCCCAATCTGAGGGTTGTCTTTACATCTTGTTTATGGTTTCATTGCTGTGCAAAAGCTTTTAATATTCATTAGGTCCCATTTGTTTATTTTTGTTTTTATTTCCATTTCTCTAGGAGGTGGGTCGAAAAGGATCTTGCTGTGATTTATGTCATAGAGTGTTCTGCCCATGTTTTCCTCTAAGAGTATTATAGTGTCTGGCCTTACATTTAGGTCTTTAATCCATTTGGAGTTTATTTTTGTGTATGGTGTTAGTGAGTGTTCTAATTTCATTCTTTTACATGTAGCTGTCCAGTTTTCCCAGCACCAATTATTGAAGAGGCTGTCTTTTCTCTGTTATATATTCTTGCCTCCTTTATCAAAAATAAGGTGACCATATGTGCATGGGTTTATCTCTGGCCTTTCTATCCTCTTCCATTGATCTATATTTCTGTTTTTGTGCCACTACCATACTGTCGTAATTACTGTGGCTTTGTAGTATAGTCTGAAGTCAGGGAGCCTGATTCCTCCAGCTCCGTTTTTCTTTCTCAAGATTGCTTTGGCTATTTGGAGTCACTTGTGTTTCCATATAAATTGTGAAATTTTTTGTTCTAGTTCTGTGAAAAATGCCACAGGTAGTTTGATAGGGATTGCATTGAATCTGTAGATTTCTTTGGGTAGTGTAGTCATTTTCACATTGTTGATTCTTCCAATCCAAGAACATGGTATTTCTCTCCATCTGTTTGTATCATCTTTAATTTCTTTCATCAGTGTCTTATAATTTTCTGCATACAGGTCTTTTTTCTCCTTAGGTAGGTTTATTCCTAGATATTTTATTCTTTTTGTTGCAGTGGTAAATGGGAGTGCTTCCTTAATTTCTCTTTAAGATTTTTCATCATTAGCATATAGGAATGAAAGAGATTCTGTGCATTATTTTGTATCCTGCTACTCTACCAAATTCATTGATTAGCTCTAGTAGTTTTCTGGTTGCATCTTTAGGATTCTCTATGTATAGTATCATGTCATCTGCAAACAGTGACTGTTTTACTTCTCCTTTTCTGATTTGGATTCCTTTTATTTCTTTTTCTTCTATAATTCCTGTGATGAAAACTTCCAAAACTATTTTAAATAATTGTGGTGAGAGTGGATACCTTGCCTTGTTCCTGACATAGGAGGAAATGGTTTCAGTTTTTCACCATTGAGAATGATGTTGGCTGTGGGTTTTTCATATATGGTCTTTATTATGTTGAGGTTAGTTCCCTCTGTGCCTCCTTTCTGGAGGGTTTATATCACAAATGGGTATGGAATTTTGTTGGAAGCTTCTTCTGCATCTATTGAGATGATCATATGGTTTTTCTCCTTCAATTTGATAATATGGTGTATCACGTTGATTTATTTGCATATATTGAAGAAGCCTTGCATTCCTGGGATAAACCCCACTTGATCATATTGTATGATCCTTTTAATGTGCTGTTGGATTCTGTTTGCTAGTATTTTGTTCAGGATTTTTGCATTTATATTCATCAGTGATATTGGACGGTAGTTTTCTTTCTTTGTGACATCCTTGTCTGGTTTTGGTATCAGGGTGATGGTGGCCTCGTAGAATGAGTTTGGGAGTGTTCCTCTGTCTGCTATATTTTGGAAGAGTTTGAGAAGGATAGGTGTTAGCTCTTCTCTAAATGTTTGGTAGAATTCACCTGTGAAGCCATCTGGTCCTGGGCGATTGTTTGTTGGAAGATTTTTAATCACAGTTTCAATTTCAGTGCTTAAGGTTTGTCTGTTCATATTTTCTATTTCTTCCTGGTTCTGTCTTGGCAGGTTGTGCTTTTCTAAGAATGTGAACATTTCTTCCAGGTTGTCCATTTTATTGGCATAGAGTTGCTTGTAGGAATCTCTCATTATCCTTTGTATTTCTGCAATGTCAGTGTTACTTCTCCTTTTTCATTTGTAATTCTGTTGATTTGAGTCTTCTCCCTTCTTGAGGAGTATAGTTAATGGTTTATCAATTTGGTTTATCTTCTCAAAGAACCAGCTTTTAGTTTTATTGATCTTTGCTATCGTTTCCTTCATTTCTTTTTCATTTATTTCTGATCTGATGTTTATGATTTCTTTCCTTCTGCTCACGTTGGGTCTTTTTTGTTTTTCTTTCTCTAATTGCTTTAGGTGTAATATTAAAGTTGTTTATTTGAGATGTGCCTTGTTTCTTGAGGTAGGGTTATATTGCTATAAACTTCCCTCTTAGAACTGCTTTTTCTGCATCCCATAGGTTTTGGTCATCATGCTTTCATTGTCGTATGTTTCTAGGTATTTTTTGGTTTCCTCTTTGATTTCCTCAGTGATCTCTTGGTTATATAGTAATGTATAGTTTAGCCTCCATGTGTTTGTATCTTTTATAGATTTTTTTCCTGTAATTGATATCTAGTTTCATAGCATTGTGGTTGGAAAAGATACTTGATACGATTTCAATTTTCTTAAATTTACCATGGCTTGATTTCTGACCGACAATATGATCTATCCTGGAGAATGTTCCATGAGCACTTGAGAAGAAACTGTATTCTGTTGTTTTGGGATGGAATATCAATATATATTGATATTGTATAAATTGTATAAATATCAATTAAGTCCATCTTGTTTAATGTATCATTTAAAGCTTGTGTTTCCTGAGGCGGAGCTTCAAGATGCTGGAAGAGTAAGATGCGGAGATCACCTTCCTCCCTACAAATACATCAGAAGTATATCTACATGTAGAACAACTCGTACAGAACACCTACTGAAAGCTGGCAGAAGACCTCAGACCTCCCAAAAGGTAAGAAACTCCCCACATACCTGGGTAGGACAAAAGAAAAAAGAAAAAGACAGAGACAAAAGAATAGGGATGAGGGGCTTCCCTGGTGGTGCAGTGGTTGAGAGTCCGCCTGCCAAGGCAGGGGATGCGGATTCGTGCCCCGGTCCGGGAAAATCCCACATGCTGTGGAGCGGCTGGGCCCGTGAGCCATGACCGCTGAGCCTGCACGTCCGGAGCCTGTGCTCTGTAACGGGAGAGGCCACAACAGTGAGAGGCCTGCGTACCACAAAAAAAAAAAAAAAAAAAAGAAAAGAAATAGAATAGGGATGGGACGTGCACTAGTGGGAGGGAGCTGTGAAGGAGGAAAGGTTTCCACACACTAGGAAGCCCCTTCGCTGGTGGAGACTGCGGGTGGCAGAGGGGGGATTCTTCGGAGCCATGGAGGAGAGCGCAGCAACAGTGGTGCAGAGGGCAAAGTGGAGAGATTCCCGCATAGAGGATCGGTGCCAACCGGCACTCACCAGCCCGAGAGGCTGTCTGCTCACCCGCTGGGGTGGGTGGAGCTCGGAGCTGAGGCTCCAGCTTCAGAGGTCAGATGCCAGGGAGAGGACTGGGGTTGGCTTCGTGAAAACAGCCTGCAGGGGGCTAGTGTGCCACAGCTAGCCAGGAGGGAGTCTGGGAAAAACTATGGAGCTGCAGAAGAGGTGAGAGACATTTTCTTGCCTCTTTGTTCCCTCGTGCGTGAGGAGAAGGGATTCAGAGCGCCGCTTAAAGGAGCTCCAGAGATGGGTCTGAGCCGCATCTATCCGCGCGGACCCCAGAGACGGGCATGAGATGCTAAGGCTGATGCTGCAGCCACCAAGAAGCCTGTGTGTGTGCAAGCACAGGTCACTATCCACACCTCCCCTCCCAGGAACCTGTGCAGCCCGCCATTGCCAGGGTCCCTTGATCCAGGGAAAACTTCCCTGGGAGAACGCACAGCGCACCTCAGGCTGGTGCAACGTCACGCTGGCCTCTGCCGCCAGAGGCTCGCCCTGCACTCCGTACGCCTCCCTCCCCCCGGCCGGAGTGAGCCAGAGCCCCTGAAGCAGCTGCTCCTTTAACCCCGTCCTGTCTGAGCGAAGAACAGATGCCCTCAGGTGACCTACAAGCAGAGACTGGTCCAAATCCAAAGCTGAGCCCTGGGAGCTGTGCGAACAAAAAACAGAAAGGGAAATCTCTCCCAGCAGCTTCAGTAGCAGCAGATTAAATCTCCACAATCAACTTGATGTACCCTGCATGTGTGTGTGTGTATATATATTTCCCTTTATTTCTTTTTTTTCGTGTGTATATGTATGCTTTTGTGTGTGATTTTGTCTGTATAGGTCTGCTTTTACCATTTGTCCTAGGGTTCTGTCTGTCTGGTTTTTTATTATTATTATTAAAAATATTTTTTTCTTAATAATTATTTTTTATTTTAAATATTTTATTTTATTTTACTTTACTTTATTTTATTTTATATACTTCTATCTTCCTTTCTTTTTTTCCTCCCTTTTATTCTGAGCCATGTGGAGGACAGGCTCTTGGTGCTCCAGCCAGGTGTCAGGGCTGTGCCACTGAGGTGGGAGAGCCATGTTCAGGCCACTGGTCCACAAGAGACCTGCCAGCTCCACGTAATATCAAACGGTGAAAATGTCCCAGAGATCTCCATCTCAATGCCAAGACCCAGCTCCACTCAATGACCAGCAAGGTACAGTGCTGGACACCCTATGCCAAATCACTAGAAAGAGAGGAACACAACCCCATACATTAGCACAGAGGCTGCCTAAAATCATAATAAGGCCACAGACACACCAAAACACACCACCAGCTGTGGACCTGCCCACCAGAAAGACAAGATCCAGCCTCATCCACCAGAACACAGGCACTAGTCCCGTCCACCAGGAAGCCTACACAACCTCCTGAACCAACCTTAGACACTGGAGACAGACACCAAAAACAATGGGAACTACAAACCTGCAGCCTGTGAAAAGGAGACCCCAAACACAGTAAGATAAGCAAAATGAGAAGACAGAAAAACACACAGCAGATGAAGGAGAAGGCAAAAACCCACCAGACCTAACAAATGAAGAGGAAATAGGCAGTCTACCTGAAAAACAATTCAGAATAATGAGTAAAGATGATCCAAAATCTTGGAAATAGAATGGAGAAAATACAAGAAACCTTTAACAAGGGCCTAGAAGAACTAAAGAGCAAACAAACAGTGATGAGCAACACAATAAATGAAATTAAAAATTCTCTAGAAGGGATCAATAGCAGAATGACTGAAGCAGAAGAATGGGTAAGTGACCGGGAAGATAAAACAGTGGAAATAACTACTGCAGAGCAGAATAAAGAAAAAAATAATGAAAACAATGAAAAGAATTGAGGACAGTCTCAGAGATCTCTGGGACAACATTAAATGCACCAACATTCGAATAATAGGGGTCCCAGAAGAAGAAGAGAAAAAAAAGTGACTGAGAATATATTTGAAAATATTATAGTTGAAAACTTCCCTAATATGGGAAAGGAAATAGTTAATCAAGCTCAGGAAGCACAGAGGGTCGCAAACAGAATAAATCCAAGGAGAAACCTCCAAGACACATATTAATCAAACTATCAAATATTAAATGCAAAGAACAAATATTAAACACAGCAAAGGAAAAACAAAAATAACACATAAGGGAATCCCCATAAATTTAACAGCTGAACTTTCAGCAGAAACTCTGCAAGCCAGAAGTGAGTGGCAGGATATATTTAAAGTGATGAAGGAGAAAAACCTACAACCCAGATTCCTCTACCCAGCAAGGATCTCATTCAGATTCCACAGAGAAATTAAAACCTTTACAGCAAGCAAAAGTTAAGAGAATTCAGCACCACAAAACCAGCTTTGTAAAGGAATGCTAAAGGAATTTCTCTGGGCAGGAAATGCTAAATGAATGCTAAAGGAATACTAAAGGAATTTCTCTAGGCAGGAAACAAAAGAGAAGGAAAAGACCTACAATAATAAACTCAAAACAATTTAAAAAATGGTAATAGGAACATACATATCGATAATTACCTTAAATGTAAATGGATTAAATGCTCCAACCAAAAGGCATAGATTGGCTGGATGGATACAAAAACAAGACCCGTATATATGCTGTCTACAAGAGACCCACTTCAGACCTAGAGACACATACAGACTGAAAGTGAGGGGATGGAAAAAGATATTCCATGCAAATGGAAATCAGAAGAAAGCTGTGGTAGCAATTCTCATATCAGACAAAAAAAGGACTTTAAAATAAAGACTATTACAAGAGACAAAGAAGGACACTACACAATGATCAAGGGATCAATCCAAGAAGAAGATATAACAATTGTAAATATTTATGCACCCAACATAGGAGAACCTCAATACATAAGGCAAATACTAACAGCCATAAAAGGGGAAATTGACAGTAACACATTCATAGTAGGGGACTTTAACACCCCACTTTCACCAATGGAAAGAGCATCCAAAATGAAAATAAATAAGGAAATACGAGTTTTAAATGATACATTAAACAAGATGGACTTATTTGATACTTATAGGACATTCCATCCAAAAACAACAGAATACACATTCTTCTCAGGTGCTCATGGATCATTCTCCAGGATAGATCATGTCATGGGTCACAAATCAAGCCTTGGTAAATCTGAGAAAATTGAAATCATATCAAGTATATGTTCTGGCCAGAATGCCGTGAGACTAGATATCAATTACAGGAAAAAATCTGTAAAAATTACAAACACATGGAGGCCAAACAACACACTACTTAATAACCAAGAAATCACTGAAGAAATCAAGGAGGAAATCAAAAAATACCTAGAAACAAATGACAATAAAAACACAATGACCCAAAACCTATGGGATGCAGCAAAAGCAGTTCTAAGAGGGAAGTTTATAGCAATACAATCCTACCATAAGAAATAAGAAGCATCTCAAATAAACAACCTAACCTTAAACCTAAAGCAATTAGAGAAAGAAGAAAAAAGAACCCCCGAAGTTAGCAGAAGGAAAGAAATCATAAAGACCAGATTAGAAATAAATGAAAAAGAAATGAAGGAAATGATAGCAAAGATCAATAAAACTAAAATTTGGTTCTTTGAGAGGAAAAACAAAATTGATAAACCATTAGCTAGACTTATCAAGAAAAAAAGGGAGAAGAGTGAAATCAATACAATTAGAAATGAAAAAGAAGTAACAAGTGACACTGCAGAAATACAAAGGTTCATGAGAGATTACTACAAGCATCTACATGCCAATAAAATGGACAACCTGGAAGAAATGGACAAATTCTAAGAAATGCACAACATTCTGAGACTGAACCTGGAAGAAATAGAAAATATGCAGAGACTAATCACAAGTACTGAAATTGAAACTGTGTTAAAAATCATTCAACAAACAAAAACCCACGACCAGATGGCTTCACAGTCAAATTCTATGAAACATTTAGAGAAGAGCTAACACCTATCCTTCTCAAACTCTTCCAAAATATAGCAGAGGGAGGAACACTCCCAAACTCATTCTACGAGGCCACCATCACTCTGATACCAAACCAGACAAAGATATCACAAAGAAAGAAAATGCCAGGCCAATATCACTGAAGAACATAGATGCAAAAATCCTCCATAAAATACTAGCAAACAGAATCCAACAGCACATTAAAAGAATCATACACCATGATCAATTGGGGTTTATCCGAGGAATGCAAGGATTCTACAATATATGCAAATCAATCAACGTGATACACCATATTAACAAATTGAAGAAGAAAAAACATATGATCACCTCAATAGTTGCAAAGAAAGCTTTTGACAAAATTCAACACTAATTTATGATAAAATCCCTCCAGAAAGTAGGCATAGAGGGAACTTTCCTCAACATAATAAAGGCCATATATGACAAACCTATAGCCAACTTCATCCTCAGTGGTGAAAAACTGAAACCATTTCCACTAAGATCAAGAACAAGACAAGGTTGACCACTCTCACCACTATTATTCAACGTAGTTTTGAAATTTTAGCCAAAGAAATCAGAGACGAAAAAGAAATAAAAGGAATCCAAATTGGAAAAGAGGTAAAGCTGTCACTGTTTGCAGATGACATAATACTACATAGAGAAACCTAAAGATGCTACCAAAAAAATTACTAGAACTAATCAATGAATTTGGTAAAGTAGCAGGATACAAAATTAATGCACAGAAATCTCTTGCATTCCTATACGCTAATGATGAAAATCTGAAAGTGAAATCAAGAAAACACTCCCATTTACCATTGCAACAAAAAGAATAAAATATCTAGGAATAAACCTACCTAAGGAGACAAAAGACCTGTATGCAGAAAATTATAAGACACTGATGAAAGAAATGAAATATGATACAAATAGATGGAGAGATATATGATATACTTGGATTGGAAGAATCAACATTGTGAAAATGGCTATACTGCCCAAAGCAATCTACAGATTCAATGCAATCCCCATCAAACTACCAATGGCATTTTTCACAGAACTAGAACAAAAAATTTCACAATTTGTATGGAAACACAAAAGACCTGGAATAGCCAAAGCAATCTTGAGGAAAAAAACGGAGCTGGAGGAATCAGTCTCCCTGACTTCAGACTATACTACAAAGCTACAGTAATCGAGGCAGTATGGTACTGGCGCAGAAACAGAAATGTAGATCAATGGAACAGGATATAAAGCCCAGAGATAAACCCATGCACATATGGTCACCTTATTTTTGATAAAGGAGGCAAGAATATACAATGGAGAAAAGACAGCCTCTTCAATAAGTGGTGCTGGGAAAACTGGACAGCTATATGTAAAAGAATGAAGTTAGAACACTCCCTAACACCATACACAAAAATAAACTCCAAATGGATTAAAGACCTAATTGTAAGGCCAAATAGTATCAAACTCTTAGAGGAAAACATAGGCAGAACACTCTATGACATAAATCATAGCAAGATCCTTTATGACCCACCTCCTAGAGAAATGGAAATAAAAGCAAAAATAAACAAATGGGACCTAATGAAACTTAAAATCTTTTGTGCAGCAAAGGAAATCATAAACAAGATGAAAAGACAACCCTTAGAATGGGAGAAAATATTTGCAAATGGTGCAACTGACCAAGGATTAATCTCCAAAATTTACAAGCAGCTCATACAGCTCAATATTAAAAAAACAAACAACCCAATCCAAAAATGGGCAGAAGACCTAAATAGATATTTCTCCAAAGAAGATATACAGATTGCCAACAAACACATGAAAGAATACTCAACATCATTAATCAGTAGAGAAATGCAAATCAAAACTACAATGAGATATCGTCTCACATCGGACAGAATGGCCATCTTCAAAAAATCTACAAACAATAAATGCTGGAGTGGGTGTGGAGAAAAGGGAACCCTCTTTTACTGTTGGTGGGAATATAAACTGTTACAGCCACTATGGAGAAAAGTATGGAGCTTCCTTAAAAAACTAAAAATAGAACTACCATATGACCCAGAAATCCCACTACTGGGCATATACCCTGAGTAAACCATAATTCAAAAATAGTCACGCACCCAAATGTTCATTGCAACTCTAGTTACAATAGCCAAGACATGGAAGCAACCGAAGTGTCCAGAAGCAGATGAATGGATAAAGATGTGGCACATATATGCAATGGAATGTTACTCAGCCATAAAAAGGAATGAAACTGAGATTTTTGTAGTGAGGTGGATGGACCTGGTGTCTGTCATACAGAGTGAAGTAAGTCAGAAAGAGAAAAACAAATACTGTGTGCTAACACATATATATGGAATCTAAAAAAAAAAAAAAAAGTCATGAAGAACCTAGGGGCAAGATGGGAATAAAGACGCAGAACTACTAGAGAATGGACTTGAGGACACGGGGAGGGGTAGGGTAAGCTGGGAGAAAGTGAGAGAGTGGCATGTACATGTATACACTACCAAACATAAAATAGATAGCTAGTGGGAAGCAGCCACATAGCACAGAGAGATCCGCTCGGGGCTTTGTGACCACCTAGAAGGGTGGGATAGGGAGTGTGGGAGAGAGGGAGATGCAAGACGGAAGAGATATGGGGACATATGTATGTGTATAACTGATTCACTTTGTTATAAAGCAGAAACTAACACACCATTTTAAAGCAATTATACTCCAATAAGATGTTAAAAAAAATTTAAAAAATAGTAAAGCTTATGTTTCCTTTTTTATTTTCATTTTGCATGATCTGTCCTTTGGTGAAAGTGGGGTGTTAAAGTCCCTTGCTATGATTGTGTTTCTGTCGAGTCCCCCTTTTATGGCTGTTAGCATCTGCCTTATGTATTGAGGTGCTCCTATGTTGGGTGCATAAATATTTACAATTGTTATATCTTCTTCTTGGATTGATCCCTTGATCATTGTGTAGTGTCCTTTGTCTCTTGTAATAGTCTTTATTTTAAGGTCCTTTTTGTCTGATATGAGAATTGTTACTCCAGCTTTCCTTTGATTTCCATTTGCATGAAATATTTTTTTTCCATCCCCTCACTTTCAGTCTGTATGTTTCCCTAGATCTGAAGTGTGTCTCTTGTAGGCAGCATATATATATGAGTCTTGTTTTTGAATCCACCCAGCCAATCTATGTCTTTTGGTTGGAGCATTTAATCCATTTACATTTAAGGTAATTATTGATATGTATATTACTATTACCATTTTCTTAATTGTTTTTGGTTTGTTATTGTAGGTCTTTTCTTTGTCTTGTTTTTCCTACTTAGAGAAGTTCCTTTAGCATTTGTTGTAAAGCTGGTTTGGTGGTGCTGAATTCCCTTAGCTTTTGCTTGTCTGTAAAGGTTTTAATTTCTCTGTCAAATCTGAATGAGATCCTTGCTGAATAGAGTAATCTTGGTTTTAGGTTTTTCCCTTTCATCACTTTATATATGTCTTGCCACTCCCTTCTGGCTTGCAGAATTTCAGCTGTTTACCTTATGGGGATTCCCTTGTATGTTATTTGTTGTTTTTCCATTGCTGCTTTTAATATTTTTTCTTTGTATTTAATTTTTTATAGTTTGATTAGTATGTCTTGGCGTGTTTCTCCTTGCATTTATCCTGTATGGGACGCTCTGTGTTCCTGGACTTGATTGACTATTCCCGTTCCCATATTAGGGAAGTTTTCAAATATAATCTCTTCAAATATTTTCTCAGTCCCTTTCTTTTTCTCTCCTTCTTCTTGAACCCCTATAATTCAAATGTTGGTGCATTTAATGTTGTCACAGAGGTCTCTAAGACTGTCCTCAATTCTTTTCATTGTTTTTTCTTTATTCTCCATTCTAATTCCAAGATTTTGGATCATCTTTACTTTCATTACTCTGAATTCTTTTTCAGGGAGACTGCCTATTTCCTCTTCATTTGTTTAATCTGGTGGGTTTTTACCTTGCTCCTTCATCTGCTGTGCATTTCTCTGTCTTCTCATTTTGCTTAACTTACTGTGTTTGGGGTCTCCTTGTTGCAGGCTGCAGGTTTGTAGTTCCCATTGTTTTTGGTGTCTGCCCCCAGTGGCTAAGGTTGGTTCAGGAGGTTGTGTAGGCTTCCTGGTGGAGGCCTCTAGTGCCTGTGTTCTGGTGGATGAATCTGGATCTCGTCTTTCTGGTGGGCAGGTCCATGTCTGGTGGTGTGTTTTGGTGTATCTGTGGCCTTATTATGATTTTAGGCAGCCTCTGTGCTAATGTATGGGGTTGTGTTCCTGTCTTGCTAGTTGTTTGACATAGGGGGTCCAGCACTGTAGCCTGCTGGTTGTTGAGTAGAGCTGGATCTTAGTATTGAGATGGAGATCTCTGGGAGAACTTTCACCATTTGATATTATGGGGAGCTGGGGGGTCTGTGGTGGGCCAGTGTCTTGAACTCAGTCCTCCCACCTCAGAGGCACAGGCCTGACACCATGCCAGGGCACGAAGACCCTGTCAGCCACATGGCTCAGAAGAAAAGGGAGAAAAAATGAAAGAAAGAAAGAAAATAATAAATAAAAAGAAATAAAATTATTAAAATTAAAAGAAAATATTAAAAATTAAAAAGTAATAAATAAATGAAAGAATGAAGAGAGCAACCAAGCCAAAAAACAAATCCACCAATGATAACAAGCACTAAAAACTATACTAAAAACAACAACAACAAAAAAAATGGATAGACAGAACCCTAGGACAAATGGTAAAAGCGAAGCTATACAGACAAAGTCACAAAAAGAAGCATACACTCAGAAAAAGAGAAAAGGGAAAAAATATACCTATGTTAAAAATAAAAGGAAGAGAGCAACCAAATCAATAAATGAATCTACAGATTATATTAAACTCTAAATACTAAACTAAGATAAACATAAACCAGAAATCAGTCAGTTGCATATAGCAAATCCCAAGTCTACAGTTGCTCCCCAAGTCCACTGCCTCAATTATGGGATGATTTGTTGTCTATTTAGGTATTCCACAGATGCAAGGTACATCAAGTTGATTGAGGAGATTTAATTCGCTGCTCCTGAGGCTGCTGGGAGAGATTTCCCTTTCTCTTCTTTGTTCGCACAGCTCCTGGGGTTCAGTTTTGGATTTGGCCTTGCCTCTGTGCATAGGTGGCCTGAGGGCATCTGTTCTTCACTCAGACAGGATGGGGTTAAAGTATCAGCTGATTAGGGGGCTCTGGCTCACTCAGGCCGGGGGGATGGAGGGTTACGGAATGTGGGGCGAGCCTGCGGCGACAGAGGCCAGCGTGACATTACAACAGCCTGAGGCAAGCCGTGTGTTCTCACAGGGAAGTTGTCCCTGGATCATGGAACCCTGGTAGTGGCGGGCTGCACAGGCTCCAGGGAGGGGCGGTGTGGATAGTGATCTGTGCTTGTGCACAGGTCTTTGTGGCTGCAGCAGCAGCCTTAGCATCTCATGTCCTTCTCTGGTGTAGTGCTGATAGCCACGGCCCAAGCCCATCTCTGGAGCTCATTTAGGTGGTGCTCTGAATCTCTTCTCCTCGTGCACCCCAAAACAATGTTCTCTTGCCCCTTAGGCAGGTCCATACTTTTTCCTGGACTCTCTCCTGGCTAGCTGTGGCACACTAGGCCCCTGCAGGCTGTGTTCACGCAGCCAACCTCAGTCCTCTCCCTGGATCTGAACTCCTCTGAAGCCCGAGCCTCACTCAGCTCCCAGCCCCAACCTGCCCCAGTGGGTGAGCAGACAAGCCTCTCAGGCTGGTGAGTGCTGGTCGGCACCCATCCTCTGTGCAGGAATCTCTCTGCTTTGCCCTCTGACCCCCTGTTGCTGTGCTCTCCTCTGTTGCTCTGAAGCTTCCCCTTTCCTCCTTCACAGCTCCCTCCCAGAGGTGCAGGTCCTATCCCTATTCCTTTGTCTCTGTTTTTCCTTTTGCTCGACCCAGGTATGTGGGAAGTTTCTTTCCTTCTGGTAAGTCTGAGGTGTTCTGCCAACATTCATAAAGGGTTCTGTAGGAGTGGTTCCACATGTAGATGTATTTTTGATGTATTTGTGGGGAGGAAGGTGATTTCCACAACTTAGTCCTCTGCCATCTTGAAGGTGGAAAAACATTTCTTTTGACGAGGAAAGAATTTCTAAAATGAAGCTAGGACTAAACAAGATGAGGCTAAAAAATATAAAATAAATAATTCTTTAAAAAATTCCATTGGTTCAAGAAATCAAAGATCTAAATTGTTTCATCTAGAATGGTTTGTATGTTACAAACAGTGCATGCCAGTTTTGCTCTTCTAGTCTCATGAACTCTAATACATACTTGATCCAGGATTGTCTGTTTTGTTTTTTCTGTCTTTTGAAATCAGTTTCCCTATGCTGCTGTACTGTTCGTCTAAATGTTATTTTGCATTCATTTTCTTCAAAGTCTGCTCACCTTTTAAGGTAGCAGGTTTTGATGACATTTTCTAAAATATTTCACATGGTGAGATCACAGCTTTCAACATGAAGTTCTAAGTTTAAGTACTGCCTTTTTATTGCTGTTATCTTTGATAATTGTCTTTTATCATTTGCAGAGTACTTTGACTTAATGTTTTCTAATTTTGCTTTAAAAAATATTTGAAAATCAATCAAACTATTTCAAATAAAAGCAAGATTCATTCACTACATTACACTGCCCCTTGTATAGACTACACAAGCTGCCTTTGACTCTGGAAATTTAATTATATTACTTTTTACAACCATGTTATCACTAACCACATTTATCATGTAACTACCATATGTTTATTAACTTTCTTCAGTCATTCTATTTCATGTAGTTCATATAACTCCACAGCGTAAACTCTTTTAAGTCTGAGGCTGGAAGAATTTAAGGAAATGGGGTGGATGGAGATGAACTCAATTAAATGGTAGGAAGAAAGGAGAAAATAAAAAAGAACAATGAAAGCTGAATTTGTACTTTAAAATAGAGGATTGGTTTTGTTTCTTGTGTTTAAGTTTATAGCTCTGGTGATAAATCCACAAGAACACTTCTGAAATGCTAAGATTTAGCAATATTGTTTGAATAGGATTTCCAGTTTTCTGAGTAAATCTATAAATGACAATTCTGAATTGGATGGATACATTTTGAAATTATTATTAAAAAAGAAACTCCAATTCAGTATTTATTAATCTTAGTTATCACAAAGAAAAAAAGTGTCATAGAAATGATCAGGTTATTTTATTAAAAATATCAACATATATTCTTAATATATTTTAAATATACTTCTGATTGAAATTGACTTAGTTGATTTTGAATTATTTAACCAGCATTAGAAATAAATATGAGATGTTTTCACAATAAAATAATTTTATCTAAGATCAAATGAACAGACCTTTAGGGGAAGTACGGATGAGTTTATACATTTTAACAGCATGTAAACGTTTTTCCTCTACCATTATAAGATAGTGCCTCAAGAAGGAAAAAATATATTTGTTCTGCACCAGTCATTATAACAACAAATAAATTAAACTCTAGTGCCTGTGCAATCACAGCAGAAATTCACTAAAGGAGGAGAGAAATCAACAGAAAACCATGAAACTGTTTCTAAAGTAGCCATCAGTTAACCCAAATTGTTTTTTTCAAATATCCTTGAAGAGAGCAGTTAAATATTGCACAAAGAAAACCTTCCATGATTTTGACAAAGAGGTTTCTTCATTTCTAACTTTTCTGTAAAAATAATGTAGGAATTATGTAGATGATATTTCTAAAATTGTAGATATAGTAATAAATTAAATTGCATACAATTGATTTTCTGATTTATCATTATTGGTGCACTTATAAAATTATCCTATTTTTATCATAGAGCCAAATCGTATGTAGATCAGTAGTTGGTTTCGCCAATTTTATTGTCATTTTTATTAAAAAATAACACTGAGTGACCCATTTCCTAGATAGGAAAATTAAATTTGCTTTTATTGGTCAAGTCCCAATAATTGTCAGGGGATAAAATTCTGTTTAATGGGTCGACTGTATTCAATTTGAATTTCTTCTTTGTCATGATTTTTTGTGATGGTAAGTGACCCTCTTGCTTTTTGTGGGGAGATATCCCTGACATCTACTTTATTGTATTTCAAAAACAGTATGTTGACAGTGGCATATCTTTTTTCAAACTCTGGAACGATAAGAATATTAAGTCAATAAAAACAGTTGTGAAGTGGATTCTGTTACAGATGTTTAAATTTTGAAGTAATGGAATAAGTGTGCAATGGCCTTGAGGTGGGAGCATGGTTAGATAGTTTGCAGAACTGTGTGCTGGTGCTTGGATTAGGGTGATGGAGGAAAGCTGGGGAGTATGGACTGCAGGAAGAAAGGAAAGTAGAAGGAGATAAATTTAGAGAAGTAACTGAGTGGGGGTGGTGAACACAGATAACGTAAAAAGTTAGTTTATTTGTAAAATGGGATAAATCATAATGCCTACTGCATGGAGTCTTGTAAAGATTAAATAAAGTAATCCTCTTTACTTCAAAGAGCTTAGCATAATTCCTGGAAAATAACTAGATATGATTATTATTATTCTTTAAATGTTTACTTTGTGTATGTGTGTGCGTGTGTGTGTGTGTGTGTGTGTGTGTGTATGTGTTTACAAACATGGGAATGCTAGTGTTTTGTTTTGACATGTGTATTTATAGACTATTTAAATGGAAAAACTTAAATTCTGGGTGCATATTGATGGGCGTAAAACTCTTCAGCTTGATTAAATCAAAACTCATCTAGTGCTCTCAGGATATTTTTAGAGAATCATGGGCTAAGGCTTCGGAAATAACAGACAAGTTTATAAAGCCACTCAGGGTCACAGCATATAGCAGGATGTTGAGCAATGAACAATGATAAGGTAAATTTGAATTTTTTAATGAAAAGAAGTTATGATAACAGTGGTTTTACAACACTTAGGTGATAGAAATCTCAAAATAATTAGATGTGAAATCAAAAGATGGAGATGGAGAAGGTTATTAGCAAGATATAAATGCAAATAATAGAAAATGCAGTGTTTTTGTATTAAAGAAACTATAAAGGTTAATTGGGAGCAATAACTGAAGAAAAACTATTAATGAGAATTTGGAAATATTCAGAACATTGCTGAGAAAACAGAATTTTAGTCAAATGTCTAAATCTACTAAAATTCATGTGTAAATCTCCCCCCTAACAAAAAGCTTTGTGATTTTTTTCACAAGCATTTATAATATTTCTGTTTAATGGAGAAAATTAAGACATTTAAAACTAAACACTTAAAAATTTAAACAGAAAATAGCAGTCTGAATGGGTAAGAGTTTGGTAAGAAGGGACTGTAGATATCTATTATCTATCCCCAGTAAAATTAGATTCTAGTCCCAATATATTTATCCAAGGCTCTGCAAATAACTTAAATTCCTTGCTTTTCCTTTTATAGAAATGTTTACAGACATCAGGCCCTCTTAATCTTGAACAAATGGTACCAACAAGGCTGGATGAGGGGAGAAAGCATTGTCAGGCCTTTGCCCTTCCTGAGCAATATATCTGATGTTAGCTTTCCAGCTCTCCAGAAAGCCCATCTTCTGCAAAGATAGAAGGACACAGAGAGTAAGTAAGGACTAAAATATGCTTTTTAAATATAAAAGCTAGTGACATGTTTTTCCTAGTTTCTTAAATTCAATCTTGCTTGGAAAAACCAAGAATCACATTAGTGAAATGATGTACTCTGATTTAAAAAAAATTTGTATTTCATTGATTCACCTACCAAAAATGTGGCTTTATTCTCTGTGGTATTCTATTATTTGGTAATTCAGTCACAAGTAAAATATCCTTATATTATTTTTACCCTGTAATTTTATAAGCTTAGTGGTTTTAAATAGAAATTATCAAAAATGAATCAGGTTTTATAATCCTCTAGTAGCTTTATTTTTCTCCAGTGGTCAATAAGTAATGAGAATTGCTTTCTATAATATAACGATTCATTATTTTGTTGTTCTAAATATGCTTACCAACCTAGGAAATATGATTATGAAGATAAAGAAACTAATCTGATAGTTAAATGCTGTTTTTCCAAAAGAATGTACATCTACATTTAGGTTAAAAATACTGATTCAAATGAATTGTAGCTGGCTCAATACCACACTGAATTAATAGGTAACTTTTCATTTTCCTTATATCCTGATGTGGTTTTCATTCAACTTATTGATTAAAGGGTAATTGGACCCAATTCTACTATTGGGCTTGGAATAAAAAGTCCCAAGTTGTGTCTTTGACAGTTGTTAGTCATGTGACTTAGGAAAGTCACTTTCTCAATTATTATTAAAATTTTCAACACACTGATACTCTGACATAAATTCCTGGCTTAGTTTTGAAATTATAAAGATAGTCTTTCTTTTATTTTCCTTTTAAACATTTTTAATTGTACCTTTTTTCATAAAGTTAAAAATATGAATACCCTAAGGCCCATTGATTTCATTCTTAGGTAATATTGTACACTGGGATGCAAATATAAGAGTGTTGATATCAGTGGTGTTCATAATTGCCCCAAACTTGAAACTATCCTTATGCCAACAGAATAAAGTATTGATGCACAGTTCTCCAATGGAATTCTACACAACAATAAGAATCAAATGAAATATAGAGAATAACGTATACATCTCTATATTTTAATGTCAATTTCCTCACATATAAAATAAATAATAACATTGCACAAATACAATCATTAATGAGACATTGCAAAAATCATAGAGCACTCAATTAGACAAATGTAAAGTGATTATTTTCCAAATAAATGAATATATGTTTAGAAAGGCTATATATGCTTAAGATGAATCCACTAAATGTACTATTCTAAAGATTTTTAGAACTATTAGAAAGACTTTAAAATCCCACAGTTATACACAAGGAAATAGGAACTTATTCTTGTTTGAGTTCAGAATAATTGGAACTGGTGATTTCACAAACATGCTTTTCTTCCTTCTTGCCTTTGTTCCAGTGATGCCTATGCCTATGCTCTAGCATCCTTTCTGATTCAGTTCAAATGTTTTCTTTTTCATAGAGTTCTTTATATATTGAAAGCCTGTCATGTACCCTAAATTATGTTTGGATTGAATAAAGCTTTCTTTCCACTGGTATGTTAGATAAACCTGCATCCATAGGCGTCAACATAATCTTCTATTTTGAAGTTTCTGTACTGAATCATATCACATTTCCAGTAGCAGAACCACAATTCAATTAAGATACTGAATTTGAATGATCATCAGACTAACAGGAGAGAAGAGAATTCTTAAAGTATAAAATGCATAACTTTTGCAAATTTTCAGCATGTGAAAGGTAGGATTTTTTAAAAATCCTGATTTTATTTAGTTCAAAAAATTTCCAAGTGAGTATAAAGATGACTCTTCAAAGAAGGGACTTGTTTTGCAGCAGGCAGTTTCTCTGCCTCCAAAAATAATTCATGGAGCGGTGCACAGTGGTTTCCCAGAATTTAAAAGTATCCTGAGGTTTAATTAGTAGACCTTTCCTATGAAGCATGATGAGTGACATGTGGAGTCTCAAATAACAATATGGAAATTGAAGCAATTCATGTGATAACCAGGTAATCTGCAGTCTAGGTTTTAAATCACTGACAGCGTCAAACCACCTTTATGTGTGTATCACCTGCCCTGGTACATCTGCCTGGATCCTCCAGGCAGAGAACCTTGAGTCTTGAGTGACAATTTATGATATTCCCCACTAACCTTGATGCTTCTCTGGCCATAGATAAGCTCTTCTATCTTCACAATGGAACAATGTGTTAGAACAATCCTAAACCGGACTCCCCTTCATCCTAGTCTCTCTTCAGGGTACTCACCTCCTTTGTAATAATCCTATTCCTCTAGTAATCTTTCACAGTAGAACTGTAAAGTCTATCAAGAGCTTTAGAAAAAACAAAAGAATAATCTTTCCAGGCAGGGAAAGAACACAGTCATTACAAACTCAAGGACAGATTTTCCATTTCTGGAAATATGTGGAAAATAACTATATAACTTCCTTTTGATTCAATCCTCCAACACCTACCTTCTAACGCCTACTTCCCACACACATCTCTTTTTCATAGTAACTGTCAACAACATCAACAAGAGTAAATTAAAATTTTCAGTGCTCTTGCTGCTAGTTAAGTTTTGGAGGGGTGACCAGCTATACGATATACTGTGGAAACGTTTCAGTGCTGTTAAGTGATTCCTTATAATATCATTTAAAAACTATTTACCTGGGCTTCCCTGGTGGCTCAGTGGTTGACAGTCCGCCTGCCAATGCAGGGGGACATGGGTTCGTGCCCTGGTCTGGGAAGATCCCACATGCCGCGGAGAGGCTGGGCCTGTGAGCCATGGCCGTTGAGCCTGCGCGCCCGGAGGCTGTGCTCCGCAACAGGAGAGGCCACAACAGTGAGAGACCCACGTACCGCAAAAAAAACAAAAAAAAACCCAAAAAAACCCCAACTATTTACCTTTGCATGACTGTACCGTACTTCAAACAAATGTCTTATTTTTGCATATTAAGGTTGGTTCTATATGGTTAAGATTATGAAAAATATAAATGATAAATAAAAACATACAGGACATTTGAACATTATATATTTTTATTTTTTTAATTTTAAGTAATAAAATTTAGGATAATAGATTAAATTCAGAAAAATAAATAAATATGAAACAACAAATATCTATGTATACAAACATCATTAACAAACAGTAAGAGTTTGCCAGTTTTCCTTATAAGTATTTCTTTGATTGTTTTTATGTGATAGAAATAAAACATTACTGATAAAGTTGAAGACCTAATTTTTACTTGCCATCCTCCCCAAGGCATTCACTTTCCTTTTTCTGTAGAAGATCATATCATGTCTCAAATATCATATATTTGCTATTTATTTTTCAGTCCTTTTTATAAATTTTACTTCATATAAATGAATCCATGCCAATATATAGTGTTGCATATGTTTATTTAATTTACTCAAAGGCATTGTACAAAGAATCGGGTGAAACATCCTTCTTTCATATTTTTCATTTAACAGAATATTTTCAAGAATTATCCAAGTGGGTACATATAAACCTAGCTTCTCTATATTATTTTATTATTTGATTACATCATAAGTTTTAATCTATTTACCTAAAGTAGACTTTTGAATTGTTCTCATTTTGCTCTATAGAAACAATTCTGCATTGACCTAAGTTGGATTTGTTTCCTGATGATGACACATGTTAGAAGACCCAGAGTTCCTCTAAGATTTATACTTAAGATCAGTATCGCTCAGTCCTTGGCTATTTCAAGCCTATTAGATGATGTCAATTTATTCTTCAAAGTAGAGGTTCCAATTTACTTTCTACAAGTTGATTAAGGAAGTTCTTATTTCCCATATTCTAGCAGATGTTTTTTTGGGTTAAGAGAATTTTTATTTCTGTCTACAAATGTGATTTCATTGATGGTTATTTATCTTCACAGTAACCTATTTCTTTTGAATTATATTTGCTCTTATTTAATGTTTCCTAAAAATAACTCATTTTAACTTTCCAATATTGTTGATATAAAATTTGTGACTCTTTCAATAGATATGTATGAAGTGCCTGTCACATGCTTGGCAGTGTACAGAAGGGACAGGCACTGTTCAGAGCCTGTCTGCAAATATTCCCTCAGTGCTTTTGGGATGACTCTTTCCTTGGCCTTAGGTACTTTCTTCACATGCACATGCTGATCACAGAATTAAGCAAAGTAGTTTATTATCAGAAAATTACAATTTTACAATACAATAAACTACAGCTATATGTAATAAAATGGGTAAATTTCACAAAAATTATGTTGAGTGAAATAAACCAGACAGAAAAGAATACATTTATAATACTCAAATTTATTAATTTCTGTACCAGATCTAGGTAATATTTGCTGTTAAAAATCATAATACTGTTTACAATTATGGACACCAAGGGGGGAAGGTGGTGGGGGAGGGGTGGTGGTGGGATGAATTGGGAGATTGGGATTGACATATATACACTAATATGTATAAAATGGATAACTAATAAGAACCTGCTGTATAAAAAATTAAATAAAATTCAGAAATTCAAAAAACATCATAATACTGTTTACATATGAAAGGCTAGTGATTGATAGGGGACACGGCCAGGACTACTGAGTTGGGAGATATATTCTATTTATTCACCAGCATGATAGTTGCACAGGTATTTTTGTGAAGATTCATTAAGCTATACACTTATGATTTATAAACTATTCTTATTTGTGATATACTTTATAAATAAGGTATTAAATCAAGAGAAAATTGGAACATGAAGTTGAGGAAACCTAAGCTAAGTAGGAAAAAATAGATGAAACAGAAGAGAGGAAAGAGATATAAGGAATCAATCTAGGATTTAAAAAATCAGATTAATCGAAATTCTAGAAAGGACAGAAAAACTTGAGGAGGTAATATTGTCGAAGAGATTACAGAAAGAGAAATTTCTGGATCTGAAGGAAAACAATCTTCAAATTAAAAGAGTCAACTTAGAACCTTGTGTGCAATGAATGTACATTATGCAAAATTAAAACAACAACAAAAAGTTAAAGGGAACACCTAAAAGCTTCTTTGAGGACATTAAAAGTACTAAAACTAAGTAAACTAAAACAGTAACAAATCAAAAATTTAAATACAAGTGAACTGGAGTAAGAATAGTATCAGATATCTCATCAGTAGCATTGGACATTAGAAAACAATGGATTGACGCATTTAGCTTTTAGTAAGAAAATTATTTTCTACCTAGAATTCTGTTCCAAATGAAACAGTTAATGTAAAGAAAGAATAAAGGCATTATCAGTCATGTGATATTCATTACATTTATGTTGAATGTTGTTTTACTAAGGAATTCAGTGGAAAATTTATTTCCAACAAAACAAGACAATAAACCAAGAAAGAAGATATGAAAATAAATGTTAGATCCAATCTAGAAGAAAATGAAGAGGTATTATAAAACCATATATAAACAGCAGCCTTTGAAAAGAAATAGCAGAATGAGAATTTTGAAAAGCCTCGACTTAGGTTGAAGGCAATTGATAGATGGTGAAAATGGACATTCACTTGAACTTGATGCTATGTACATTATCTGTTGGATAATCTGAGAGTTCAGAATTAGGGTCACATTAAGATGCAATAGGATTATATTTTAACTTGGCACTGCATTAAAAAATCTTATTTATGTCATCTAAGTTATCTGAATAATGTTATTAGTTTTAAGTTTCTAGAATCAATTTCAGAAAACTATGTTTACTAGAAGATATGAAAGTAAAGAATTTAGAAGATGAAAGGATGTGAGGAGAAGTGAAAGGAATGAGGAAGATGCTAAGGTTCTCATCTAATAATGTAGAGAGTCAAAAGATAATGTCTGCAGTTTATAGAACAAGAAATGTTTGAAGTTGTTTGAAGAAGCAGAGGTAATTAGAAGAAAGAATATGAATGCCAATATAACTGTTAGGGAAGGTAGGAATAGAGAGAGATGGAGTTTAATTTAAGTAGCTGTACTTTTGTCATAAACACATCTGCATCATGACTCATATGTACAGAAGAAAAAAAACCTTTATGTCTTAAACTATTCTTTTTTCACTCCTGGGCCTCCCACCTAGTTTCTGATTGCTGTTTTGATTCTATGGCTGATTAAATGCAGAGTCTGCTTTTTCTCTCTCAGCTTGTTCAGAGCCTGATACCTCTTCCTGATTGATATGGCCTCACTCTGGGTCCCTCTGGCTGAAAACTGTGAGCTGCAGCCACATTGTGTGTCCTTTCTGCTAATCTGGCACACCATGCCCAGGCTCTGATGTGGAATATCTCATCTGGGAGTCCTCATTGCCAATCCATTACTTATCTATTTAGCATCCATTCCACAGTTAAAATGCAGGGGGCTTGCAAAGCCTAATTTTAGACTCTGTTTGCCTGAATAAGATGGTGCAGTGTTAAAATAATACAGTGGGAGGGTGGCCCTGCAGTCATTGCCTGAGTTCTGAGGGGAACTGTATTGGTACCCTATTGCTACTGTAACAAATTACCAGGCACTTAGTGGTTTAAAACAACATGAGGTTATTATCTTATAATTCTAGAAGTCAGATGTCTGAAATAGGTTTCACTTTACTAAAATCAGGGTGTCAGCAGGTTTGCATTTCTTTTGGAGGTTCTCAGGAAAATCTGTTTTGTTACCTTTGCTGCATGCTTGAGGCCACCTGCATTACTTAGCTCTTGGCTTCTTCCTCCATCTTCAAAACCAACAGAATAACATTTTCACATCTCTTGCTCTCTTTTTTCTCCCTCTAATTGTAAGGACCCTTATAATTATACTGGGTCCACAAAGGTAATCCAGGATAATTTCCCCATCTCAAAATCTTTAATTTAGTCACATTGGCAAAGTAAGGTAACATCATCACAGCTTCCAGGAATGAGGATGTGGACATATTTGGGAGACCATTCTTCCTACTACAGGAGCCAAGGCTAAAATTCCATTCTGTGCTAATTGTCTCCACTACATTTCTAATGTAATTCCTTTCCGGGAAGCATAGTTGTCTGACAGCCTTGCTTTCCTATCCCTCTCTCACTATTTCCCCTCCCTTTAACTCCCAGAATCCAATAGAGAGATTTCCTGTATGCCATTCTCTCCTTCCTGCCTTCACCTTTATTGTTGAGCCATTATTAGAAGCAGGCATATTTTTTTTCTATACATTTGGAGAACTCTATATTGACATGATAAAGAAAGAATGCAAGGGTAGGACAACGAAGAGGTGAAATCAATTTAGAAGTTTTTTTAAAAGACAATTGCATGGATCTCAAGGTGGCAGTCTTTTTGGATAATCCTATTTAGCATATAAGAAGGTGAGTATTACCTTATTCTTTCTTTTTTTCTTTTTTTTTTCTGCAACAAATCTTTATGTTCTCTAAGCCAGATAGATGTCTCTCAGTAGGGAGAAGATCAGATACTCAAGAGGCGAAGAAGAACTGTACAAAGATAACAATCAAAATATCAATGTGGGGCTTCCCTGGTGGCACAGTGGTTAAGAATCCGCCTGCCAATGCAGGGGACATGGGTTTGATCCCTGGTCCAGGAAGATCCCACATGTCACAGAGCAACTAAGTCTGTGAGCCACAACTACTGAGCCTGTGCTCTAGAGCCCATGAGCCACAACTACTGAGCCCGCATGCTGCAACTACTGAAGCCCACATACCTAGAGCCTGTGCTCTGCAACAAGAGAAGCCACCACAATGAGAAGCCAGCTCACCGCAACGAAGAGTAGCCTCTGCTCGCTGCAACTAGAGAATACCTGAGCACAGCAATGAAGACACAACACAGCCAAAAATAAATAAATAAATTTATTAGAAAATATTAATGTGTTAGAAAGTACATTCTCCTCTAGCATGCAGTGAGTAATGGGAAATGTGAAAATATAAAGAAATATTATTGATATGAAGTTATTCGTTAGAAGTGTCAAAAAATAGTGATTTAAAACTGGTTCTCCATAATTGGAGGGATGGACAAGAGGCATGAATTATTTGATTCTTTATTATATGATTTACATAGGAAACAAAAAGTTGAAAGGATTTTTAATAAAATACTGGGTGAATTTCTATCTAAGAAATTGATCTGGAGAAAATTAGAGGTTAAAATAGTCTCTTAGTTACAGATATTTCAGTAGTCTAAAGGGAATGTTTGTACAAAGCAGAAATGGTACACCCTCTGGATAAATGCAGCCCCACGGGGTGCACCTTAAGAAAATAGATGTCTTTATGCTAATTAGTACAATGTGCCATTTTCTCTGGGCAGATGCGTTCATATGTCTGAGTTTGTAGCTTAGCAAGCATAGGGTAGGCTGGATTTCATCCCCCATGGCCCATCACTTGGACACTCTCCTGAAGTCTACCACCAGCAAAACCAAATGAGGTACTCATGCATGGATAATTCAATTGTCCAATATTCCCAGTTATATTACTGCAAATTGGCTGAAAAATGCAATATATGGAGCTTCAGAATTCAAAGAACCATTGGTGATAATATTTGCTGTTGTTGAGTTTCAATATAAAAGCATTTACAATTTTGTTGGCATTTCTGCTGTTTTCAAAAGTTTTCTTGTTTTATTATTTTTATTTATTATTATTATTTTTTTTGCGGTACGTGGGCCTCTCACTGTTGTGGCCTCTCCCGTTGTGGAGCACAGGCTCCGGATGCACAGGCTCAGCGGCCATGGCTCACAGGCCTAGCCGCTCTGCGGCATGTGGGATCTTCCCGGACCGGGGCACGAACCTGTGTCCCCTGCATCGGCAGGTGGACTCTCAACCACTGTGCCACCAGGGAAGCCCAGTTTTCTTGTTTTATAGCCAATAACAATATTGCATTTTTTTCTCACTTTATAAAACTCAGTTTTGTGCCAAGGACAAGGCAGTCAAATTAATGTATCTTAGTGCAGTTGAAAAGGTGGTTCCTCATCTGTGGAAAATTTGAAAATACTTAAATCAACTATTACCCACTCTGGTTTTTATTATGGCCCATGCACTGGAAATTCTAAACATCATACATAAGAAATTATTCCTCCTTGAAAAATAAATTTTTATTCAAATTATAAAGACAACTGCTGCAGTTTGTGCCATATGTAATATCAAATCAGCTTTTGAAATTCTTAAAACTTAATTTTATTATCTATTATTGCTTTGTATTTTATTTTGTACTTACTTTCATTCGTTACCCATTAGCACTGGATAGAAACATTGTATGTAACGTGAAAGTTAATATGGAGAACGCCTGGTTAAAAGTATATTCAATCCCTGACATGCACAGATTCAGTTACCTGTGTTCATTTCTAGAGCATATTTGTAATGATTTGAAATTACTCCATCTTCATACTGATACAGTTTATATATCCAACTCCTGTAGTTCTACAATTTGCTAAAGTTAATCAGTAGTTTTGGATTTAAAAAAGTGGTAGTACAGTGTTTTTCAAGACAAATAAACCAAGCTTACTTCAATTCTATCACTCAATACAATCACTCAGAAATTTTACTTGTATTTTAAAATATAAAAGTACAAATTTAAAAGAGTACAAACTATAAGATGTAATATTTTTGTTTGATAGACACAAATTTTAGGTTACATGGAAACTTTTACTGAATTAGAATATAATCTGCAAAAAGTAAAGCATCTCTTTAAATTGCTTTTTTGAAACTAAAGACTGAATCAAGAGAAAAAAAGGGAAGTAATTTAGATACATTATTAGTGTCTATCACTGACTATTTGCTCACTTTATTCGATAAGTCCATACTTGTGTGCCACAGCAAGAATTTCACAGTAGTAATGCATAGACAATCTAAAATACTTACAGGATGAGCTAAAGTACTTATCTACGATAGCACAGAATGACTAGTACCCAGGATGGCTGTTTGGTAGTGTTGTCAGTCTGACTGGTTACAATGTCGGTCAGAAGCACAGTGGCAGGCAAGGTGCTATTACCACTGCTCTTTCAAGACCTTGTCATTGAACACTTGTGCCCTTGGTCTGTGTCTATGATCCTGGGGATCAACCTCCTCAGCTTGTATGTCCACAGCAGCTGTCTCACATATAATATAGCTTTAATATTAGCAGAAACCATAGATTTCATGTTAACCAACAAGAGTGGGAAGAAAGACAGTGACGTTCAGACACTATGGTGTGGACCAGTTCCCTGAACTCAGGCAAGATTCTCTTAGATAATTATTTAGAAGTTAGGAAGGGATGAGAATACCCAGGTGAATTTAGGGATGGAGAAGACTAAATATTTGAGTCCTTATTTTGTCTTTAGTGTATTTACAGTGATAGGAAACATACTCAGAAAGTTTTGTTTCTTTTGGCTATTTTAATCCCAGGGTAATTTCCCTCCTATGTGATACTACTATATTCTTTAAGGCAGTTAAGAGATATGAATTAATGCCTTAGTACTGTCTACTTTGTGAGATTCATTATTACAAAGAGTTTAATTTACCCATACCACATTTTTTCTACTGATTAATGGTTAATTTTATAATGAATAAATCTGAAGGAGAATGTTAAGTGTAGCTTAAAGATTATAGAAATATAATTATTCTAAGCTACTTTTAATGAAAGTGAGTGCATTAAGATTCCAGTATTCAACTCATTTTTTTTCTAAAAAATAAATGAAAACTGACAAGGTTAGTATCCTATCCTACCACTATCCTACAGATTAAAAAAGCAAATAACAATAGTGCTGAAACCCTGGTTTTCTAGGACAGTTGGAACTGAAAGTATTGCAGGTCTTTCTTCAAGAAGAAGATAGTCATGAATTGTTTAAAAGTTTAACTTAAGTGAGTTACAATAAAAGGAATATCTAATCTTAATTTTCGAGAAGTGTATGCACATTAATGTTTTAGCAAAACAAACCATGTTTATTGCAAAATTCATCATAAAAATGGGTTTCCTTGCATTTTAATCACACACTCTAAAAACAGGTTTTGATTATTAATATAATATCATATAATATTATAGTTATTATAGCACAGTATTCTTTTTTTTTTTTTTTTTTCCTTTTTTGGTACGTGGGCCTCTCACTGTTGTGGCCTCTCTCGTCGCGGAGCACAGGCTCCAGACGCGCAGGCTCAGCGGCCATGGCTCATGGGCCCAGCCCCTCTGCAGCATGTGGGATCTTCCCAGACCGGGGCACGAACCCGCATCCCCTGCATTGGCAGGCGGACTCTCAACCACTGCACCACCAGGGAAGCCCTAGCACACTATTCTTAACCAGACTTTACTTAGAACTAAATTTATATAATGTTCCTACCCTCACAGTTTGGGGTCCTTTGAACCTTAATTTAATATTTTGATTAAAATGATATTGAATATAGACAAAAAATATATACAAAGCTTGCATCTACAATTCTGGGATAAAATATTAAGTTCAATCCTGATCTTATATACAAGTTTTGTTAGCTTTATCCTTTTTTTTTTCTAAAGTGTACTTCTTGCTAGTTATCTGTTTTATACCCTCTGACTCTCTAGGTTTGAGGCCTGTATTAGTCAGTATAGCCTAATTTATGCTGTGAAAATAAACAAATCCAAAATATCAGTGGCTCAGTGCTATGAAAGTTTGCTCAGCTATACACCATGAGTTCCACATGGGTCATGTGGTGCTTCGGTCTACAGAGTACTCAGATCCTCAGTGAATTAGCACCACTACCCTGTAGATGGGTGATTATGGAATAAGTAGCTTTCTCCATCATGTAGGTGTGGAAAGATAAACCTAGGGAATCAGAGACAGGTCTTTCAGTGCCTTAACCAGGAAGTGTCAAATCACTGCTACTCATGTGTCATTGGCCAGAACCAGCCACATGACCTCAATCTAACTGCCAGGGAGGCTGGGGTAGGTAAGGGAGGAAATGGGAGGTTTGGTGAACACCACTGTTACAGTGCCCTTCCTTACTCTTGCCAGAAGCTAAATTTTTTACTGCTTAATATGAGTGTAGCATCTTGGAAACTGCCCACTCATCACCATCCATCCCTGTTTGGATTTCCAAACATTGTCAGCATCTGTACTCTTTATCTCAAATTTTGGAACGCTCTTTTGTTAGCCATGAATGGATGTAGGAATTCCTCATCGCCTGTTGTAAAAAATGACTGTACTCACTGGTTGTCCCCAGGCTCTCTGAAATAAGACAAAAATCTCAGAACAGGCTTTAAAACTAATTTTATAAGTGTGTCTCTAACTAAAATTTGGTTACGTCTCTATTTGGACTGCCTCTAGCCTCTATGCTCCAGAGGCTCAGAAGAATTTGAAATGCTCTAGCAATAGATATTAGAGAGGCCAAGGGGTAGCAAAGGACTGAGTTAAGTTCTCCTTCCCCTATTTTTTTCACCCAATTATCTTGTTTACAGAATTTTCTGCCCAGAGCATTGATCTCTATTTATACAAATTTTTAAAGTGTGTTGAGGAAAAAGATCAATGGAATAAAACAATATACAGGTAGAGAATTTGGTTGGTTGGTCGGTTTTCCTTTAAGAAGATTTGCTCCACAGATTTGCATAACACATCATGTAGTGAAAACTCAGGAAAAATAAAGAGCAGAGATGTCTTTGTAAAGCTTACATCACAGAGAATCCAAGCATATGAGTATGCTCCAAAGATAAGCTAATAGGAAAAGAATAGGAGAAAAGAGATTTGAGTTCTTGCACCTAAACTCATCAATCAAATAATGATCCCTTGTGTCTTGAGGAGGAGACAGAGCTGGAAAGAATGACAAGTAGTGCTATCCTGTTGGAGAGCCCTCCACATAAAAAAAAAAAAAGAATATATGATGATAGAAATAAAATCCCCTGACTTTTCCATTCTTAATCCTTTAGAGCTTAGCCATCAAGCCTATGATGAACTGGGGATATATGGTTAATGCCTCATAAGAACTTCCTTCCTTCAAGAGGCCAATCTCTGGCAACAACCACAGCCTCTTGTATGTATTATGCAAGAAGAAATAAGAGACAGCTTAGAATTTTACCTCAGGGGATGTTGAATGACCCAAATACTAAGATAGTAAATTGAATTTGAGAATACTCTGCCCATGGCCAAAAATGGATTCCTTCTCGTGTTTTCTATCTCAAGTCATGACCAGAAAATTCTTCTTTTGACCAAGATGGAGTAACAGGGACTGGATGTACTCTGCCTGAAACAACGACAACAGCAAGAGCAATAAAACAGAAAAAAAATGAAACAATGGTTTTCAAAACAGTGGACACCAAGCAATGAAGAAAAGGGAGATGGGAAACAAATAAGGCTAGCCCTACTACTGCCCAGCTTACTGCTTTGAAAGAGTTTCCAAGCCACAGTGCAGGGAGTGGAAACTGAAGTAGAGCCCTAGCACATTCCCTAAGTTGAGGGGACAGAGCTGAGGGTCTGGAGAGACCAAGAAACCCAGTGTTCACAGGATAGAGTCATAGGAGAGAACACCATAGAGAGAGACTACAGGAGACTTGCAGAATGTCCGTCTAAATTGTCCAGCAAATTACTGTTCAGCATATGCATGTGAGGAAATTACCTGAGGTCAGGGAAATAACCATGTAATAATAATAATAAAAAAAGGAGAATAGTACCTGATGTTCTAGCAAGACACCGTGAACAGTGTCTTTTCCTACCAAATAAACTGGAAAAATTGATGAATTGATGGAACATTGAACAGAGTATCCAGGAACGTCTTGATTCAGAAGTAGGGAATAACAAACCTTAGACTGAGCACTGCTCTAGATCTACATAACAAATCATAAAAACAAGGTCCAAAAGAACAAGCCATTTCCAAGTAACTTAATTGCACTTTAGAACAAAGTTCAAGATGAATTTTAGGAATAAAAAAATTATCCGTTATAAAATAAAGTCAAATTCACAATGTCAGGAATCTATCAAAGATTACTGGGCATACAAAGAGCCGGGAAGAGAGACCCAAAATTAGGAGAAAAGTCAATCAAGACCCAGAACTGACACAGATGTCTGAATTATCAAAAAAGTCATTAAAACAATTGTCAAAATTATAATAAAAAGTAGAGACATAGAAGATATTTTAAAAAGATCAAAATCAAGCTTCCTCAAATAGACTCCAATAAAATTTTTTTAAAAACATTTTAATATAAAAAAATAAATTAAAAAATAAAAAAATCAGACTTTGAAATGTAAAAGCCATAATATCTGAGGTAAAAAATTCTGAATAGTATAGATGTCATATCAGATATTACAGATAAAGATATTAAGGACTGTAAGGATATAACAATAGAAGCTATGCAAAATAAAATTAGAGAGAAAAAACTTTAAAGAAATGAAAAGAGCATCAGTAGTTTGTAGGTCAACTTCAAGCACACTGCTGTATATGTAACTGTAGACTTTCAGTGGGGAGGGATTAGACAGAAAAAAAAATTGAAATGATGGCCGGTACATTTCCAAACATGATGGAAATGATAGACCCAAATATCCAAGAACCTCAATAAACCCAAAGCACAAGAAAAATGAAGAAAACTATACCAAGGTATGTCACAATCAAATTGCTCAAAACCAGTGATGAAAAGAAAATCTTAAAGCAGCCAGGAAAAATAAAAAGATGTATACAGAGGAACTAAGGTGCAGATCAGTGAGTATTTCTCATGGCAAATAATAGAGCAAGGAAATAGTGATGAAATACCTTTAAAATACTGAAGAAAGGTTAGGAGTGGGGGATAGAATTGTTCATAAAGGCAGGCTTTATGATGGAACTGTTTTCAAAGTTACTTAGTTGGTGATACAGGATTCCATTCATTTGTCAAAACCCATCGAACTGCATGTCACAGAATAATTTTTAACACATTCAAATAACAACAAAAACAATAAAAATATGCCAGGTCATAAGGCAAAAGATCAAATGTAGACTGTGACATATGTATCTAACTGTATTACCGATGAATCACATAACAACATTGAAGTGAATGTGGAAGAAAGTGGGCAGTGACCTAAGTAACTTTAGAAAACAGTGTTGTGACTGCATATCATAAGGCTAAAGATAATAATAATAAATAAAAATTACTGTATGAAGACACTGTACTATAGTTTTAGTTTTCTGCATTCAACATGCAAAGCTTGGCTTAAATGAAGTCTCTAATAAATGGTCACTAATTATATTTATTTGTACTTTTTGTTCCTGTATTTCACAAAAAACTGAGTTTAAAATCTTTCCAAATATGAAGAGTATTTGGGAGCTTTGTCTGACAAAATTGTAGACTATGAGATGAGCTATAATAAAAACTATTTTTGAAGAATCCTAGGAAGCAGCTAGGAGATTGAAGTGATACAGCAGTGACATGATCTAGTGAATGGTAGTTAAGATGGGATAGAGACAAGGTCATTGGGAGTTAGGAGGTCCAGTAATTGAGAGGTTGAGCTATTGTCCTATGATATAATCTATGATGACAAAAATAAGCAAATGTAAAAATGCTTAACTATTAATTGACTGGCTTCACTATGTTTTATTAGTCTTGAGATTTAGTTTCTGATGTCTGTTGAGAAAGAGGGATCAAGAGTAAGTATGGTTATAATGAAAGGAGGGACCTGAGAATTATTAAAGCCTAGGGAAAGAACAAAAAGAACAAGCAACTAGGAAGTATGGAAGAGAGTTGAAGTCACCCATATTGTCTTTATTCACATGGAAAAATGTGAAGTCACACAATTTATAATAAAAGTCACACTAATATAATATAAAGTCACACTATTTATAATCAGAATATCACTGTGAACAGACCTTCCTTATGTTGTCAGTATTGAAAGATTCATAGGACATAATCCTTAGGAAAAATTTCTTAGCAAAGCAAAATCTTCCAATACTGTTGATAAAAGACTCTCTAAAGTAAAAATCATATTTATTTAAAGAACATAAAATCTGGCTCCAAGGAACACAGTTAACTTCCCTGAATATGGATTTACCTGAACAGATGCTCTAGTACTTTTATTTGGAATAGCAAATTAGGCCACGTGTATTTTCAGAATTAGCACATACAACAGATGAAAATTGGACATTGTACCCATTTTCACTGTTATGGGGATTTTGCTATGAGACACCCCAGATGTTACTCTTTGGAAAACAGTTATTATTTTTTGTTTGGGGCTCAGAAGATTATCTTATGATTCTGGATATATGTACCAATCTTATTCTCCAAGCGTCTGGCCTAATTTGGTCAAGCGAATAATATAATTGGATTTCCTTACTAATGAGGTTATATGTAAAATGACAGTTCACATGGTTTGGGAATCCTTCATGAATAACACTGCCTTTCCCATGCAGTGTGATGTAGTTTACTCTTTAATGAATGATGATTGTTGATTGAACAGAAGGCTCTATGTTCAACACGGAGACAAATTTCTTAATTTATACTGTGTGTTACACCTTCCTTTGGGCTCTACTAGCTTTCATTATAGTATGACATTTTAATAGATGCTGAAAAGCAGGCTGCTTCTTATTCAACAACGGTAATTGGTTAGTTTTGTTTTTCTTCAAGTATTTATGATGCCACATTTCTTTTCATAACTAATTTATATTTTTGATGTTATTTATTTTTAAATTTATTCATTTAGAATTCAAACTATTTATTGAATCTTGGCAATGAAACAGATAGATGCTGTGAAAATATGCGTGTTCCAAAATTCTTCCATTTTGGTGGGATGTCCAAAATTGGGTTCGTCTAGCCAAAATACATCAGATATAAAAACTTTCTTTTTTGCTTCCACTAATGTCGCAAGTAGATGAGCCCCCACTCTTCATTCAAACCACTTAAAAAGTTCTCTGGGCTATTGGATGGATGTCTCTTACTTCGGTCAGGTGGGGGTAATTTCTCCAATCAATAGCCTTATTAAAAGAGCCAGATGTTGTGCTTATCTATTTCAATAAAGAAACTATAACCAGTGCAATAGCCACTATTGGGGCTGCCATTTAATTAATTAACATCATAGTCCCTTTTAGTCTATTATGATCCATCTATTTTTACAGAGGTTATGCAGGTAAAATGAACAGGGATATTCTGGGAACCACCATTCTGTATCCAAACTACTGAAAGTAGTTCTACTCTCTACAATGCCACCCTGATATAGTATAGCTTCTTTTGGCTGGGGAGAGACCAGTTTAAGGCATTTCCATTTGACTGTTACTAATGTTTTTTTTCTATAGGTCCAGGAACCAAAGTGAGGGTTCTGTTAGCTGAAAGGTATATCTATACTAATTCCATACTCAGAACTTAGGTAAATAACCACAAATTGAAGCTACAGATTCATTGGACTCTCTGTCAGACAAATTTGGCAACAGTACATTTATCAACTGTACTTCATATGTGCCAGTCTAACTTGGTGGTCACCATAGTGTTTTATATAATCTAGATTATATATATATAATAATAATCTAGATATAATCTAGATCTCCCTTCCCCAGTATATACAGCTAGTCTGATAAATGTCAGCAAGTACGTTTGGAGAAGGATTGAGAATACTTACTTGTGGTGATATTACAGGGCTCTTTTTCAAGGGAAATCAACTTCCTTTTCAGTTCATATCCTCTGACTCAGTACTTACCAAGAGTTAGAAACTAGATGGAACTTCCATTCACTAGTTTTTTTTTCCAGGAAAAACAATTAAAGTTACCCTTGTTGACTATCCACTCATTGTGTACCATGTTTATTAATGGATCCTTGGTTTCTATCTCAACCTTACTACTCATGATGTCAATTATATCCACCTTGCCTCAGACACATGAGTAGTTTAAGTGCTTTCACTTTTCTTATCCAGAGTTCTATGACTCACATTAAACTAATGAGATCAGTTCCAAGGTATCATCTCTTTCTGTCAATTTTGAGTTATAGGTGGCAGCCACCACAGTGCTTCTCAAATATGCTGTCACATTAATTCCTTCATTATTGATTTGATAAAAGGAATGTCCTCTGAGACCTCTTAATGAATACAGTAGGTTAATTCTTTGGTCTCGAATAAAAAAGCAGTTTAACAACCTCACCACCTTGAGGCTTTAGATCCCTTTAATAACACACTATGGATTATCACTACAAACAAGGCAGTATTTATTGTCACATGACTGATGAGTGATTCTTTTCTAGAACCCCATCATAGAGTGTGCTTTTTAGAATAATTTCTTGTACCAACTTTCTTAGCTTGAGTTTTCCTGAAAACAGAACCTGAGATAAGCACTTAAGTGCAGTTTTAATTATTTGGGAAGTGACTCCATAAAGTTGGAGGGAGTGAGTTGGGAGAATAACTAGGGAAGTAGTTAAAGACTAAGTGTGCAATAGGGAAGTACTTCTATGAGCAGTGGGCACGTAATTCACCACATTTGCTGAGGGGTGTGCAGAATACCTCCCAGAGGTATTCTGAGGAGGGGAGGGTGGAAAATATATCCACTGCTTCCATTGTCCTTTGGTAGAGCTTTAGCTGGAGATGGTATTATTTCTTTTGACATTTGGTTGTACTTGTATGCTGACTGCAACATCAAGGAAAGTCTGGGGGAGAAGATGAAAATACATACATTGTTTGCACTTTGGGACCAAATTCTCAGTGCAAGGTGACTCTGAGCTTGTGTGCACCTGTCCATTGTACATATGGCTAAAATTAAAAGTACATCGATGTATGTGAGGCTGGGCTTTTACCTGAGACTAAGGAAAAAAATAATGTACAAGAACTCAAAGAATACTGTATTCTTGAAGCCTTCCTGAAGAATATTTTGTAGGATGAGTTTTGTCCAACCAAGACAAGACTGGGGAAACTTCAGCAAAGGGATTCCTAGTGAGAATTAAATACATTCAATTGGAGATTCAAGGCTAACACTAAGATGGGAACAAGGGCAGAAAAATACTATAAAAATACTATATATTCTGAAAAAAATAAAACAACATAACTTGGTAATAGGTGGGAGCCAAATTAAAATTAAATTGCCATTTAAATATGGCAATCCAATTTGTAGAAGCCAAAATAAGGAAGGGGTAAACTGAGAGCATTATAAAAATGTAACGGTAACAACCAGGATAAAACTAGAAACGCTTTCGAAAAACAAAAAACAAAACAAAAAAGAACACACAGAGAAAGAATCAGAGTAATATAGAATAATATGGTAGAGTTTCAAGCAACTATTTCAGTCCTATCCATTAATGTGAATGGGTTTTATTCACATATTAAAGAAACAGATTCTCAGATTGACTCAGAAAAGCAAAGCTCATTATTTTCTCTATAGTCAGTTTTTCTGAAACATTTTATTAGATAGGTCTTTGTGTATACATACAATACTCTAGCAATGTCTTCGTATATACATACAATACTGTAGCAATATGATTATATCAATATATATAAATCCTAGCTCATTTCACCAAAAGTATTTCAAAATTTAAATGCAAAGACACCACAATAGCAACAGCCATAACTAGTGCTTAGATATTCCTAAATACAATTCCCTACTGAAAAGGAACCAGGACTCCTTGAAGAAATGACTAATACCAGGTCTGAGATAGGGAAAAAACAAGGTGAGTCCTTGTTGGGTATATCTTGTGAGAATAATCAAAAGAATTCTTAAAAACTGGCAGAGCCATGTTAAAAAGTTCAGATGAACTGGCTTGAAGGGCTCCCACTGGCCAAATCTGTGCAAGGAGAGTATCCAAAAGAATAAATGATGGTAATGGATAGTTAACACTTAAGAAAATAATTCATGAATCCATTACAATTCTCAGAATTAAAGTTGGAGGGACCCTTTTTTCAGAAGAATACCAACAAAGGCACAGGGAATTATGGAACTAGAAAATCACTATTTTACATTCACCAGTATAATAATTGATACTCTTAAGGATACAAGTAAGGATAGTCAGTAGACTCTTGATTAAAAGCTGTTAAGGCCAAGTATATTCACATGGTCTCAACTATCACTTATGGATCATTAATTAATTGTAGAACCAAAAATGAACCTTATCTTTTGGTACATGCCACCTAAACCAAGGGATCCCATTTAGCATCATCAAAATGGGACAAACTAATATTGTGTGTCTCCTGGTAGAATGTAATATGAAGTACAAGACATTACCTATATGGAATTCTTGCCAAAATATTTAATCTGAAGCAAATTATTAGCAATCCATCAAATCCAGACTGTGGAACATTCTATAAGATACCTGGGTTAGACTCTAAAAATGTCAATATCATCATTGTCTTATATGTAAAAAAAAAAAAAAAGTTGTGCTTGGACCTTTCTAAATCAAAATAAACAAACGAGACATTAAAACCAAATGTCATGCATGGATTTTGATTGGATCCTGGATGTTTGCCTAGACTAACCTAGAATTTATTTATGTGTATATGCATTTATGTTGTGTGTGTGTTAAAATAATCCTCAGAATACTTAAGAAACTTCCCTACACTCATAGAATTTTGGTGGCAGAAAAATTAAGGATCTAAGAGTAGGATTCAGGTGTATTTCTTTGTGCTTTAACACTGCATTTCTCTGTACGGTACACCATGATGTATTCATTTCTCACATAAATTTTAGCTCATTGGGCTTATAATAATAGATTTTGAATTATGATAATTTGAATAGAAAGTACAACCATAGAGTTTGATGCAGGGGTTAGGTTTAGAGGTTATTTGGTCCATCTCTTCTGTCAAGGCAGGAACTCCATTTGACAGGAGATAATTCAAACTTTTATCTATAGCCTCCAAAAAAGAGCCCCTTCCCCAACCTCACAAATCAGCACATACATTGGTGGCAAATTCTATTCTTAGAGAAAAGTACTTCCTTAGTCTAAATTGCTCTCATTTTTCTCAATGCATCTGTTATGGGCCTACTTTTTATTTATATATGGCTAATTTACTAATACATATGAGAGCAAAATAATCTCAAATTTTCTTTCTATCTCTCTATCATCTACCTATGTATTCATATTAGGTAAGAGATACAGAAAAGACTCCAAACCCAGATAGATAGATAGATAGATAGACATAAAATGTGCACTTAAAGCAGAGGAGACTCCAAAACACCAGAAGAGGATGAAGGAATTAAAATTATAATGACATATGAATAAAAAACCTCATAATCTACTTTTGCCTCACAGCCTGTTTGACGTACCTGAACAGCTATTTCCCACCTAAAAAATGTACCAACTGGCAGTATCCTGAGCTGGAACAAATGACAGTTTGGTTTCTGCCTTGATAAGCGTCTTCTATTAATATTGTGCTATCTCCCGTATTTGCTGAAAAACAATATGCTACAGGGTGTTTATGTTTTTTTCCCGCAATTTGTAAGACATATGCCTATCTTTATTATTCCCGAATACAATCTGTTGTAGTACTTCTATTTATCATTATTATAGCTATAAATATTTTTTGGTTATTACATATTTACCTCAAAAATTTTGAGGCATCACAGACATTCCTAATACACCAGCATCAAATTAAAATTATTAAAAAAATAATAAAATGAAATAAAGGATATATGTTTTGTTCATGATTTTAAATCAAACCAGAGAATGCCATATGGCCTGCTATTCTAAAACTTAAAGAATCCCAAGTATATCTTATAAAATGGGATTATCTTCTACCTTCTGGTTCTGATACTGTAGGAATCATTAAGTGACTGCCATAGAGGTGAGGACAGGTCCTATATCCAAAGGACACACTAGTTGTCCTGTTGAGATGGTGTATTCAGTGTAATGTACTCTTTCCTCAGCATATCTAAGGTTTTAAACTTCAAACATCTGCAATAAAGAGGTGAGAAGAAGGAAACTGGTGAAGAAGTTGACATCTTTTCCATACCATGCCAGGAAATGCAGATAAAAATACAATGGGCTTCCTTGTTACAATAGTATCTTCTCTAAATAATGGAAAAGAGGATCTGATATATTTTAGTTATAAGCATTTTACTTATTTCTTTATTCAGAAATCTCAGCAGGATAATACTAGTCCAGAAAAAAACATTTCCATCAATACTTGTAACACTGAAGAGTGAAGATGTAACGTAATACAATACATAGTCAGTTAAAGAAAAGATTGCTCATGTCACCATGGCTTCCTGCAAAACAATTTTTGTTCTTCTCCGATTGTGTCATTTGCTGAATATATTTCATATGCATTAATAGAAGCTGTTGACCTCCCTTACCCTGAGAATGTTCATTCACTATCTAATCAAAACTCTCTTGGAGCAATTTATTCTATTTGCTTCTTACTATTTACAATTTGTTTTTGCTCTCTGGGGGCTCAAATAAGATTCATTCTTGTGAAAATGCATATACTATTGAAACTTCATTCACAAAATAGTAGAACGATATTAATTTTCATTTCATTTATGTGACTCAACCAATCATGGAGATGGAATCTCATAAGAGAATTTTGAATTATCTATATTTTAATTTTTTAATTATAAAATTAGTATATTATTATAGTAAAAATAAAACACACAGTTCAACTAACAATAAGGGCTTAGTTTATGTCCTTTCATGTCTTTCTTTTAATCATACAAACATACTCACACCATGTATTTTTACCTGGGTGGTTTGTTTGTGGATTTTTTACAAAATTGAATTATACTACAACTATTTCTGAATACTACTTTTTATTTGATCATGTTTTTCATGAATATCCTTACAAGTTAGTAGATAAAGATGTAACACAGTATTTTCTATTTCCTTTTGCGCATAATTAGGTATTTATAGGATTGCCTATGTTGATTAATTTAGATTTTTGTTGTTGCTGTTTCTGTTTTTCTTTTTAAATCTTTTTCTTTTTCTTTCTTTCTTTCTTTCTTCCTTCCTTCCTTCCTTCCTTCCTCTCTCTCTTTCTCTTTCTTTCTCTCCCTCCCTCCCTCCTTCCCTCCCTCCCTCCTTCCCTCCCTCTCTTCCTCCCTCCCTCCTTCCCTCCCTCTCTCCCTCCCTCCTTTTTCTTTCTTTCTTTCTTTCTTTCTTTCTTTCTTTCTTTCTTTCTTTCTTTCTTTCTTTCTTTCTTTCTTTCTTTCTTTCTTTCTTTCTTTCTCTTTGTTGGGTCTCAGTTGCAACACGCAGGATCTTCCTTGAGGCATGCAGGATCTTTCTTTGTGGCACGTGGGCTCTTTTGTTGCTGTGCACAGGCTTCCCTCTAGTTGTGACATGCGGGTTTTCTCTCTCTAGTTGTGGTGCGTGACCTCCAGAGCGTGTGGGCTCTGTAGTTTGCAGCACGTGGGCTCTCTCACTGAGGCACACGAGCTCAGTAGTTGTGGAGTATGGGCTTAGTTGCCCCGTGGCACAAGGGATCTTAATTCCCTGACCAGGGATCCAACCCGTGTCTCCTGCATTGGAAGGCAGATTCTTTACCACTGGACCACCTGGGAAGTCCCCTGTTTTACTTTTTAAAATGACTTCCCTGCTTCTCTCCTTCTTGATCTTCCTTCAAGCCATATAACCTGAGTTAACAACCCAGTGTATATTCTTTGGTATTTTTAACATGCTTATATATCTACACACATAGATACAAATACATAATTCTTATCTTCACTGTACAATATCTATGTAAAACAGTCTAAGCCCCTATTAATGAGTGTGATATATAATTTACATTGGTTAGCTCCATAATAATTCTAACACAGGTCAAGCATAATTTCTTATAATGAAGAACCTAAAGAGCTAACACTACATTTTCCTGACTCATCTGTAGCTAGTATTCTGATTTGGGAGATAGATTGTATGCATAGCATCCATTTTGCTGGCATAAGATTTTGCAGATGCAGTAAGATTTTGGAGTTTTCAGCTTTGACAGCACCTTCCTGATTCCTCAAGTTCTAGATCACGGCTCTCCTGTCTTGCCAGTTGAATAGCATGGTTTTGGGAAACACTCAGTGATGTGCTGAAGCCACCTCACATCAGCTGATCAGGGCTTATTGTGCATATTTCTTCTGTACTTTATCATGTTGGTGGATTGAAATTGGCCATGGTGGGAGTGTTTGTACTACTACCTGCATTGAGCAAGTTATATGAGGAAATTACTAGGCTCAGGGTTTTAATTTCTTAGCTTACTGGGTCATAGAACAATGGAGGGTTTTTTTTTGTTTGTTTTTTACCCTGAGTGAAACTTATCACTTGTTTCAGAGGTACTGGAACTAATATTAGAAAAGGGTTTGTATCTTCCATGCATAAAGTTTAATTATCATTTTCTGTTTCCTTATGTAAAAAAACAGAAAATGAATAAGAAACATTGGAACCCACTAGGAAGAATTGTGACATTTAGAAGAATTGAGACAACTACAGGTACCCCATATTCCCAGATGCCCCTGAGCCCCCATTAGTAACAGAATTGGCCCTTTCTCACCTGTATGAGGATGCTGGTCCTGTCTTGACGGAATATCATGTAACAACCACACCTAACTCAGTAACCTTGCAAGAAGATACCAACTTCCTTTATGCCCCACCACTGCCACTTACCATTACCTCCAGACCTATAACTGAAGTCAGATGATTGCATACCCAAGGGACAAACTTGGTATACTCCTTTGAGAGGAATGAAACTGAGAATTTGGTAACTAAATCACTGAACTTGAAGAAGATGTACAAATATGAATTTTGAATTTACTTGAAAAGAAGAAGATGGGACAAATCCTAATTGAGACTGAATTTCTTACCCAAGACTGGATTAACCTAGGTGGTAAGAATGCATTTCATTTTTTATTTTGTTGATTGGTCAAGTCTAGACTTATGGTGGTCTATGATGAATGAATTTGAGATTACAAAATTATTTGATTTTGTTTTAGTGTAAAACACAAATCTGCTTCAGTTAAAATATAAGTATACAAAGATATTTGTCCTCTCAGGCCGTGAGATGGGAGAGAATGTGAGATTTGAGGTGGCTGGATGCCCTGTGTTACAAAGAATATTATCACTTTCTATTTATGCTGTCATGTTGTGACAAAGTTTATGAAGTGCCAGTTAAAGAATGGATTTGCAAAAGTATGTCCATGGGAATGTTACACTGAGTTTAAGGAGTACCCTCTTATCCACCAGTTAACTGTGGTCTCTGGAAAAGTTTTTTTAAAAAACCCTTGAGAAATATACTGGAGAAGTGAGTATTAGCATCCTTGAAAATATCTTCAGTGACATGGAAAAGAGTATTCATCCTCTATAGTCTGAGGATAAAGACGGAAGACGCTGCCATTGCAGTTGATTTACTGATTTCAACTTGGACAAAAGATGCAGTGTAGGACACCATCAGCTCTTAAGATATCAAGATCCCTTTGAGTGAAGGGGAGGCCAATTACACTTGAGATGTGGCCTTAATAACATCATACCTGCATTCTGTAAATATTCCTTTTACTCATCTTCAAAGGAAGCTGTGGTCTTTTTCAAGGTAACTATGCACTGATGTAAGAGAAATAAGAAAAATTTAGGGGATGATTAGAGAGATTCTGAATGCCATGTTGGTACACTTTTCAGAGAGGAGACTTATGGAATTTAAGTAATAAGTGTAGTTTTGGTCCAAGTTGTCTCACATTGGTTCCAGTGGCATAGATGAGACTATGAATCCACCCTGTTCATCCTCTTACTGAGTTATTACCTCAGTAACTAGCATAGTGCATACAGATTTACAATGAATGGCAGAGTCCTCACCCCTTACCCCTGAATCATGGAGTGAGGGTCATCAGGATAGGAAAACTCAAGTGGAAATCCCTGGATCATTCTCTTCTTATCATAATGATCTTTCAGAAGATATATCATGTTCTGTTGGAGAATGGGAGAGATTGGGATCACCACTAAAGCACTTGAACATGCAGGTGTAGTGATTCTTATCATATCCATATTTAAGTACCAAATTTATGCTTAAAAGAGACAGATGTTTCTTGGAGAATAATATTGACTGTTGAAAACTTAATCATGTGTTGATGAATCCAATTTCAGCTGTGTCCCAGATGTATTAATCTTATTGGAGCAAATCAACAGAATCAGGTTGTCAGGTTCCTACTCAGGCACCAGAAGGAAACCTCTCGGCTTCCCTAATCTCCTCTGGGCTGAAATAGACTCAACCAACATATTTAGCTTTTTCTCAGCTAGTTGGAGCAAGAAAAAGTAGAGTTGCTCCCTGAAGACAATCTTTATTTTCCCCAGGAATTTTTCAGGGCTGAGTTCTTAGAATCCACCATGTTCAGGTCCTAATCATGAACTTCATGACACACATCCCCCAATCCCTTTATAATGCCTCCTGGACTCTTGTCCGACCCACTGGAGGAAACATCTTGTAATAGTTCTCTACCTGTACCAAGTGGCACATGCTACTTTACAAACCCAAAAGCTCTTTTATTCATGATGGATGAATACGTTGGTGTTGGAGTTGTATTGGAAGGAAACAGTTTTGTTTTGCTTCCCTACTGCTGAAGTTCACTTCGTATAATAAAATTTGTCTAGTCTTTGTCCTGGGTTCCTGGGTGGGAAACTGAAACCTTGGACTTCCATGAGTGATAGGAGTGCCTTTGTTATTCATGGTGGGCCCTGATAGTTTATACTATGATGTGATTCTTGGTGGGCCTTTAGATATTTATGTCAAAGACTGGGGCAGGTCATGTCACAAAGAAGGGTGGGCTCTCAGCTATGTGATATCAGTCTATGTGATACCTCCCTTGGGGGAGGGAGAATATAGGCTAGAGGTTGAGTTCAAACATGTGGTCAGTGTTTCAATCAATAGTACTTAGGTAATGAAACCTCAATAAAATCTCTAGACACTGAAGCTTGTTGGTGCTTCCTGAGGGTGAACACAGCAGTGTGCCAAGAGGTTAATATACTCTGACTGCACAGGGAAAGAGCATGGAAGCTGTGTGTTCAGGACCCTCCCAAATCTGCTCTTTGTGTCTCTTCACCTGGCTGGTCCTGATTTGCATTCTTTAAAATAAAACTGTAATGATAACTAAAGCACTTTCCTAGTTCTGGAGTTGTTCTAGTGAACTATAGAACCTGAGGGGGTTGTGGGAACCTCCAGGATTTGTAGCCAGTTGGTTAGAAGTTCAGGTGGCCTGGGGACCTCTGAACTTGCACCTAGCATCTGGAGTGAGGGCAGTCTCCCTGGGACACTTGCTTTTTTTAAATTGAAATATAGTTGATTTACAATGTTGTGTTAATTTCTGCTATACAGCAAAGTGACTCAGTTATACATATATATATATATATATATATTTAAAAAATTTTATATGTGTTTAATTTCACTTTTCAATATTTTTGATTCAAAATGACAAAATAAATATGTAAATAGTAACAGAACTTCTTGTGGTCTTCTGCCATTGTTGTGAATGTTTTCAGTTTCCAGGTATGGAGATGAATGCAGTGACAAATTAAGAAAATTGTCTTACTATAACTGAGCTGTGTTCATGTCTGGTAAGATACAGCAATGCTTCTGCAGACTGCAGAGCAAAACCTGAGCTGGCCCCATGGTGGCGGAGCCAGTGCGGGCTGGGTGTTCACAGGAAGCTGCTGGGAAAACGGGCTGCTACGGCAGGGTCTTGGATGGTGGGCAGGCCTCTCTCAGTGCAGACATCCTTGGGTGCTCCAGTTCAGCAGGTGCAGGGGTCTGCCAGCCTGCAGGTCCCCTCCACTGTCACCACTCCAATCTGCTGGAGCCCAGTGCACAGTTGGTCCTCATGGCCAGCGCCTGCCCATATATATACATTTTTTAACATTCTTTTCCATTATGGTTTATCACAGGATATTGAATATAGTTCCCTGTGCTATTCAGTAGGACCTTGTTGTTTATCTATCTGTTCTATATATAATAGTTTGCATCTGCTAACCCCAAACTCCCACTCCATCTCTCCCCTAAACCTCCTTCCCTTTGGCAACCACAAGCTTGTTTTCCATGTCTATGAGTCTGTTTCTGTTTTGTAGACAAGTTCACTTGTGTCATATTTTAGATTCCACATATAAGTGATATCATATGGTATTTGTCTTTTTCTGACTTACTTCACTTAGTATGATAATCTCTAAGTCCATCCATGTTACTGCAAATGGCATTATTTTGTTCTATTTTATGGCTGAGTAGTATTCCATTGTATATATATATACCACATCTCCTTTGTCCATTCATCTGTTGATGGACATTTAGGTTGTTTCCATGTCTTGGCTATTGTGACTAGTACTGCTATGAACATTGGAGTGCATGTATCTTTTTGAATTATAGTTTTGTCTGGATATATGCCCAGGAGTGGGATTGCTGGATCATATGGCAACTCTATTTTTAGTCTTTTGAGGAACCTCCTTACTGTTTTCCATAATAGCTGCACCAACTTACATTCTCACCAATAGTGTAGGAGAGTTCCCTTTTCTCCACACCATCTCTAACATTTGTTATTTGCAGACTTTTTAATGATGGCCATTCTGACCAGTGTTAGGTGGTACCTCATTGTAGTTTTGATTTGCATTTCTCTAATAATTAGCAAAGTTGAGCATCTTTTCATATGCCTGTTGGCCATCTGTATGTCTTCTTTGGAGATATGTCTATTTAGTTCTTCTGCCCACTTTTTGATTGAGTTTTTTGGTTTTTTTGTTGTTGAGTTGTATGAGCTATTTGTATATTTTGGAGATTAATCCCTTGTCACTTGCATCATTTGCAAATATTTTTTCCCATTCTGTAGTGTTTTTTTTTTGTTTGTTTATGGTTTCCTTTGCTGTGCAAAAGCTTGTAAGTTTGATTAGGGACCCTTGTTTTTTAACCTGTGGAGTCTGGTATTAATCCTTGGTGATCAGTGTCAGAATTGAATTACCTTGCAGTATTTTATCCACTCATACAAAATTTTAACCAAATAAAAAATAAATTGTTTTCCTGTTTGATACAGAAGATATTTGTGCTGTGTTAAATGTAAAGTCATATATTAGCTTTTCAATCAAACTGTCTCTGTGCTATTTAATTTAGTTGGTTCTACTGCCATCCAATGAGACTAAGAGTTTATTTCTTTATGCAACTGTTAGCTTTATGATAGTCTAATGGTCACATGCTATAAATAAGCTAGAACAACACCTTGTAAATTCATCACTGTCATAACTATTTCTGTTTACCATTTTAACTTCAGTGACTAGCATAGGTACTAGCATATAGCATGTAAGGAGTCAGATACTTGATGAATGTTGAAGATTAGTAAAATAGGAAAGTTTTCTGCTCTAAGACTATTCTATTCTAATCGACAAAAAAAAAAAAAAAAAAAAAAGGAAAGCATATGTTCTACGGATAAAGTGTAACTAAAATCATCATTCATTTTGTAGAAGTTTTATTCTCTTCCATGATTGACTTACAATGGACATGAGCTTCCCCAGTAATATGTCACAAATATGTTACAGGGTTGCCTCTCTTCAGGGGTCAGCTCAGACCTTAGCCAGCTTCTTCTAGCTTCATAAGGAGCTTCAAAGAGGGAAGCTCAAGCAGAATTTGCCACACACGTCACCTGTAGGCTGAAAATACAAAGAGCAGCAAACCAGTACCCACCATTTTGATGCATGGCCAAGGAGAATCTATGAACTGAACACCTACCTCATTAAACAACTGCAGATGTTCCCTTGCTTCTCATAGCAAGGAGTCTATACTGCTGCCAGAGGGTATTCCGGGTCCTAAAAATGTTAAATACATGGTGAACTGTCCAACTGACTGCCAGTGGGATTGAGGGGGGACTAGAGAGAAAGGGAACAGGCAGATACTTAAGGGTATTACTCTACAACTACATGTCGGTTCCTTAAATTAGGACAATACTTCAATTGCATTCAAAGTCTAATCATGCTATCAATATTTAACATTTCTTATCTAACTGAAGACTAAGAAAAAAATATGGATTCTTTAACTATCACTTTTCCTCATATATTTTTGGATGGCGGTACATATTGGTTTATAATTTTTTTATCATCTACCTATGCAGAGTTTCTTGAAGATAGTTACCAATAAGACTGAAGATATCACTTAAAGATCTGGGTAAACATTGAATATAGCCATCTTAAGCATAAAATCAGATGTAAAGGTTTATGTTTATGTTCGTGGCACATACTCAGCTATCCCAATAATAATTTTTATATTTCATTTTCTTGAAAACATTTAATATACTCAAAAGGAAATGAACTTTAATGTTCAACAACATGTAGACAACTCTTACAGTTCAATCCAGGGTTAAAAAATCTTGGTCATTTTCTCCGTGTGCCATAAAGTACAAAAGTTTGGGAAGCACTGCTGTAGGCCAACTGAAAAACTGGTTTACCATATAAAAGATAATATAAATTTATATGTGATTAATTCATTTCATTGCATTATACAATAGTGATTTTGGGGGGGGGCATGCAGCATGCAGGATCTTAATTCCCCTACCAGGGATCGAATCCATGCCTTCTGCATTAGGAGCATGGAGTCTTAACCACTGGACCCAGGGAAGTCCCAGTAGTGATTTATTTTTAAAAGATATTTATCATAGTCCCTTGACATCTGTTTATTAGATAAGATTTAACAGTGATACACTTTAAAAATGACATCTGTTTATTAGATAAGATTTAACAGTGATACACTTTAAAAATGATATATATGTGTATGTGTGAATATATACATATATATTTTTACTCATTAATATTTAATAAAGGAATACCTAAGATACCTCCCAAGGAAGTAAAAATATTGTCAAGATTATATTTTTTAAAACATTAAAAGATCAAGCCAGAGGCATAGCTTAAGGGCAATAACACTCATCTTACAGACAAATTGGAAATTAATGCTTAACTATTATATATAAAAAGGAAATGAAAACTAATTTATTAATGGTTGCTAGTACATAGCTTAGAGAGAAGGAATGCAAAATAATACTAGGAAAATATTAACCTCAATTGATGATGAAAGATTTGGGCTAGCATAAGGCATGCCTCAGGATTTGCTTAACATGCAAGTTATAAAAACAAGGTGTTCTTATGTCTGATAAATGCATTAATATGCTCTGTAATTTCTCCTAAGTTTTACAACTTAATATAATACTATGACATTTATTATGCCTGTAAAAAAAAGTGATCATTGAAATAGTTATTCACATGATTCTGGAAAAGACATCTGTGTCTATTAAGTAATTTGCCTTTTTGCTTTAGTTTTTTTTTTTTTTGAATCAGTATATTCAAATACTGAATAATAAAACAATAATTTGTCTAGAATCACTTCTCTGTTTTGCCTGTAGACAAAAACGTAGTGATGGAATAATAGAATCTTAGAGCTGAAAGAAGTCATCTATCACAGCTCCTTATGTAACTGAAGAAATCAAGCTAAAAATAGGCTAAATACCTTTCTAGATTCTTTAGCCTCTATAATTTTTATACAGCTTCCCTCCATGTCACTGAAAATGTCAATGAGAGATCTCAATCTTTTCTAATATAGAACAATTAAGAGATAATATTTATTGAATGTCAACATATTCAAGACACTGTTCAAGATGCTTTATATGTTTCATGTTATTTAGTCCTAACAACAGTACTAACATGTTGACAATACCATCACTCTTTTACAAGAGAGGAAACTCAATCATCGAAAGGTTCTAACTGGTTACCAATTTATTTAGCTATTAAGCAGCAGAAACAGAATTTGAACTCAGGTATTCTAGTTTTCTAGGTCCAGTGGGCTCTCTTACAACAATTAAACCCCTTTACATGAGCATAATAGAGCATTAGTGATACTGTATTCCTCAGTTATAACCATTGCTATTCCACTTACAAAAGCATATGTGAGTGTACATGAGTAAAAGTGAAGTCGTAGTGTTTGTGTGTGTGTGTGTGTGTGTGTGTGTGTGAAAGACAGAGAGAGAGAGATTAAAATTTGGGTCTATTTATCAAACTCATTCCAGGTATCACTTTAAATATGAGAGGAATATATTTAATTGAAGCTCATTGGTTATGCCTGAGTACTTGAAGAACAGGATTTTAAGGACAGCAATCCTTCTCAAGAGGAGATGTGGAATCTGAACTCTTTACGAAAACTGGGACCTCTCATTTTTATTGATTAACAGCTTTTAGGCATTTTGCCCAGTTTCCACAGTGGGAGCTACTTCAAGGAGGCAGCCCTGAGAGAGCACTGTGGTGTTGAGACCATCTGGACACAGTACACAGGACCCAAGGCAGAAATGACTTAAAGTAGAATGGACTGATTAAGAAACAGTTAGGAGACCTTCAAGATGGCGGAGGAGTAAGAGGTGGATATCACCTTCCTCCCCACAAATACATCAAAAATACATCTACATGTGGAACAACTCCTACAGAACACCTACTGAACACTGGCAGAAGACCTCAGACTTCCCAAAAGGCAAGAAACTCCCAACGTACATGGGTAGGGCAAAAGAAAAATGAAAAAACACAGAAAAAAGAATAGGGATGGGACCTGCACCTCTGGGAGAGAGCTGTGATGGAGGAAAAGTTTCCACACATTAGGAAGGCCCTTCACTGGCCAAGACAGGGGGGTGGGTGGAGGGGGAGAAGTTTTGGAGCCACAGAGGAGGGTGCAGCAACAGGGGTGCAGAGGGCAAAGCAGAGAGATTCCTGCACAGAGGATCGGTGCCTACCAGCACTCACCAGCCTGAGAGGCTTGTCTGCTCACCCACTGGGGCAGGTGGGGGCTGGGAGCTGCAGCTCAGGCTTCAGAGTCAGACTCCAGGGAGAAGACGGCTGCATGAACACAGACTGAAGGGGGCTAGTGCGCCACAGCTAGCCAGGAGGGAGTCCGAGAAATAGTCTGGACCTAAGAGGCAAGAGACCATTGTTTCAGGGTGCGCAAGGAGAGGGGATTCCTTCCCTGTCTGCCCACATAAGGCAGAGCACCACCTAAATGAGTTCCAGAGACAGAGCAAGCCAGGCTATCAGCTCAGACCATAGAGACGGGCATGAAATGCTAACACTGCTGCTGCAGCCATCAAGAATCCTGTGTGCAAGCACAGGTCACTAACCACACACCCCCTGACACCCCCAGGAGCCTGTGCAGCCCGCCACTACCAGGGTCCCGTGATCCAAAGGCAACTTCCGTAGGAGAACACACAGTGTGCCTCAGGCTGTTGCAAAGTCAGGCTGGCTTCTGCCACTGCAGGCTCATCCTGCATTCCAATTATAACTACCATACGCCTTCCTCCCCCTGGCCTGAGTGAGCCAGAGCTCCCTAATCAGCCACTGCTTTAACCCAGTACTGTCTGGGCAGGAACAGAAGCCAGAGGGCAACCTACACACAGAGGTGTGGCCAAAACGAAAGCTGAACCCCAGGAGCTGTGTGAACAAAGAAGAGAAAAGGAAATTTCTCTGTGCAGCCTCAGGAGCAGAGGATTAAATCCCCACAAGCAACTTGAAGTATGCTGCATGTGTGGAATACCTGAATAGACAATGAATCAACCAAAAATTGAGGCGATGGACTTTGGGAGCAACTGTAGACTTGGGGTTTGATGTCTGCGACTGACTTGTTTCTGATTTTGATCTTTATCTTAGTATAGTTTTCAGTGCTTATTATCATTGGTGGACTTCTTTATTGGTTTGGATGCTCTCTTCTTTTTTTATTACTTTTTTAAATACTCTTTTGTTTTTTGATTTTAATAATTGTTAAATTTTAATTAATTTATTTAAAAATTTTTTTTCTTTCTTATTTTCCTCCCTTTTCTTCTGAGCTGTGTGGCTGACAGTGTCTTGGTGCTCCAGCCTGATGTGAGGCTTGAGTCTCTGAGGTGAGAGTGCCGAGTTCAGGACATTGGAAAACCAGAGACCGCCCAGCCCAATGTAATATCAATTGGTGAGAGCTCTCCCAGTGATCTCCATCTCAACGCTAAAACCGAGCTCCACCCAATGGCCAGCAAGCTCCAGTGCTAGATGCCCCATGCCAAATAACTAGGAAGACAGGATCACAACCCCACCCATTAGCAGAGAGGCTGCCTAAAATCATACTAAGTTCACAGACACCCTAAAACACACCACTGGACACAGACGTGCCCACCAGAAAGACAAGATCCAGTCCCACTCACCAGAACACAGGCACCAGTTCCCTCCAACAAGAAGCCTACAGAAGCCACTGAACCAACATTACCCATGGAGGGCAGACACCAAAATCAATGGGAACTACAAACCTGCAGCCTGTGAAAAGGAGACCCCAAACACAGAAAGTTAAGCAAAATGGGAAGACATAGAAATATGCAGCAGATGAAGGAGCAAGGTAAAAACCCACCAGACCAAACAAATGAAGAGGAAATAGGCAGTCTACCTGAAAATGAATTCAGAGTAATGATAGTAAAGATGATCCAAAATCTTGGAAATAGAATGGAGAAAATACAAGAAACATTTAGCAAGGACCTAGAAGAAGTAGGGAGCAAGCAAACAATGATGAACAACACAGTAAATGAAATGAAAAATTCTCTAGAAGGATTCAATAGCAGAATAACTGAGACAGAAGAAGGGATAAGTGACCTGGAAGATAAAATAGTGGAAATAATTACCACAGAGCAGAATAAAGAAAAAAGAATGAAAAAAATTGAGGACAGTCTCAGAGACCTCTGGGACAACATTAAACACAACATTCAAATTATAGGGGTAACAGAATAAGAAGAGAAAAAGAAAGCATCTGAGAAAATATTTGAAGACATTATAGTTGAAAACTTCCCTAACATGGGAAAGGAAATAGTTAATCAAGTCCAGGAAGCACAGAGAGTCCCATACAGGATAAATCCAAGGAGAAACATGCAAAAACACGTATTAATCAAACTATAAAATTAAATACAAAGAAAAACTATTAAAAGCAGTAGGGGAAATACAACAATTGCATACAAGGGAATTCCCATAAGTTTAACAGCTGATCTTTCAGCAGAAACTCTGCAAGCCAGAAGGGAGAGGCAGGACGTATTTAAAGTGATGAAAGGGAAAAACCTACAACTAAGATTACTCTACTCAGGAAGGATCTCATTCAGATTTGACAGAGAAATTAAAACCTTTACAGACAAGCAAAAGCTAAGAGAATTCAACACCACCAAACCAGCTTTACAACAAATACTAAAGGAACTTCCCTAAGTGGGAAACACAACAGAAGAAAAAGACCTACAAAAACAAATGCAAAACAATTAAGAAAATGGTAATAGGAACATACGTATCAATAATTACCTTAAAGGTAAATGGATTAAATGCTCCAACCAAAAGACATAGACAGACTGAATGGAAACAAAAACAAGACTCATATATATGCTGCCTACAAGAGACCCACTTTGGATCTAGGGACACATACAGAATTAAAGTGAGGAGATGAAACAAGATATTCCATGCTAATGGAAATCAAAAGAAAGCTGGAGTAGCAACTCTCATATCAGACAAAATAGACTTTAAAACAAAGACTATTAAAAGAGACAAAGAAGGACACTACACAATGATCAAGGGATTTATCCAAGAAGAAGATATAACATTTTAAATATTTATGCACCCAACATAGGAGGACCTCAATACATAAGGCAAATGATAACAGCCATGAAAGGGGAAATCGGCAGTAACACAATCATAGTAGGGGACTTTAACACCCTGCTTTCACCAATGAACAGATCATCAAAACTGAAAATGAATAAGAAAACACAAGCTTTAAATGACACATTAAACATGATGGACTTAATAGATATTTATAGGACATTCCATCCAAAAACAACAGAATACACTTTCTTCACAAGTGCTTATGGAACATTCTCCAGGATAGATCATATCTTGGGTCACAAATCAAGCTTAGGTTAAGTTAAGAAAATTGAAATCATATCACGTATCTTTTCTGACCACAACACTATGAGACTAGATATCAATTACAGGAAAACATCTTTAAGAAATATAAACACATGGAGGCTGAACAATACACTACTAAATAACGAAGAAATCACTAAAGAAATCAAAAAAGGAAATAAAAAGTACATAGAAAAAAATAACATTGAAAACATGACGCCCCCAAACCTATGGGGTGCAGCAAAAGCAGTTCTAAGAGGGAAGTTTATAGCAATACAATCCTACCTCAAGAAACAAGAAAAATCTCAAATAAACAACCTAAACTTACACTTAAAGCAACTAGAGAAAAAAGAAGCAAAATCACCAAAGTTAGCAGAAGGAAAGAAATCATAAAGAGCAGATAAGAAATAAATGAAAAAGGAATGAAGGAAACAATAATAAAGATCAATAAAACTGAAATCTGGTTCTTTGAGAAAATAAACAAAATTGATAAACAAATAGCCAGACTCATCAAGAAAAAAAAGGGGGAAGACTCAAATCAACAGAATTAGAAGTGAAAGGAGAAGTAACTACTGACACTGCAGAAATACAAAGGATCATGAGGGATTACTACAAGCAACACTATGCCAATAAAGTGGACAATGTGGAAGAAATGGACAAGTTCTTAGGAAAGCACAACCTCCCAAGACTGAACCAGAAATAGAAAATATAAGCAGACCAATCACAAGTACTGAAATTGAAACTGTGATTAAAAATCTTCCAACAGGTCTTCCCTGGTGGCGCAGTGGTTGAGAGTCCACCTGCCGATGCAGGGGACACAGGTTCGTGCCCTGGTCCAGGAAGATCCCACATGCCACAGAGCAGCAGAGCCCGTGAGCCATGGCCGTTGAGCCTGTGCGTCCAGAGCCTGTGCTCCGCAACGGGAGAGGCCACAACAGTGAGAGACCCGCGTACCAGAAAAAATAAAAAAATAAAAAAATAAATAAATAAAAATAAAAATCTTCCAACAAACAAAAGCCCAGGACCAGATGGCTTCACAGGTGAATTCTATCAAACATTTAGAGAAGATCTAACATCTATCCTTCTCAAACTCTTCCAAAATATAGCAGAGTGAGGAACACTCCAAAACTTATTCTACGAGGCCACCATCACCCTGATACCAAAACCAGACAAGGATGTCACAAAAAAAGAAAACTACAAGCCAATATCTCTGATGAACATAGATGCAAAAATCCTCAACAAAATACTAGCAAACAGAATCCAACAGCACATTAAAAGGATCATACACCATGATCAAGTTGGGTTTATCCCAAGAATGCAAGGATTCTTCAATACACGCAAATCAATCAATGTGATACACCATATTAACAAATTGAAAGATAAAAACCATTTGATAATCTCAATAGATGCAGAAAACGCTTTTGACAAAATTCAACAAAGATTTATGATAAAAACCCTCCAGAAAGTAGGCATAGAGGGAACTTACCTCAACAAAATAAATGCCATATATGACAAACCCACAGCCAACATTGTTCTCAATGGTGAAAAACTGAATCCATTTCCTCTAAGATCAGGAATAAGACAAGGTTGCCCACTCTCACCACTATTATTCAACATAGTTTTGGAAGTTTTAGCCACGCAATCAGAGAAATAAAGGAAATAAAAGGAATCCAAATTGGAAAAGAAGCGGTAAAGCTGTCACTGTTTGCAGATGACATGATACTATACATAAAAAAATAGTAAAGATGCTACCAGCAAACTACTAGAGCTAATCAATGAATTTGGTAATGTAGCAGGATACATAATTAATGCACAGAAATCTCACGCACTTCTATATACTAATGATGAAGAATCTGAAAGTGAAATTACAGATACAATCCCATTCACCATTGAAAGAAAAAGAATGAAATACCTAGGAATACACCTACCTAAGGAGGCAAAAGACCTGTATGCAGAAAACTATAAGACACTGATGAAAGAAATTAAAGATGATACAAACAGATGGAGAGATATACCATGTTCTTGGATTGGAAGAATCAACACTGTGAAAATGACTCTACTACCCAAAGCAATCTACAGATTCAATGCAATCCCTGTCAAACTAATAGTATTTTTCACAGAACTAGAACAAAAAATTTCACAATTTGTATGGAAACACAAAAAAACCCAAATAGCCTAGGCAATCTTTTTTTTTTTTTTTTTTTTTTTTTGCTGTACGTGAGCCTCTCACTGTTGTGGCCTCTCCCATTGTGGAGCACAGGCTGCAGACACGCAGGCTCAGTGGCCAGGGCTCACGGGCCCAGCCACCCTGCGGCATGTGGCATCTTCCTGGATCGGGGCACGAACCTGTGTCCCCTGCATCGGCAGGCGGACTCTCAACCACTGCATCACCAGGGAAGCTCCCAGCCTAGGCAATCTTGAGAAAGAAAAACGGAGCTGAAGGAATCATGCTCCCTGACATCAGAATATGCTACAAAGCTGCAGTAATCAAGACAGTATGGTTCCAGCACAAAAACAGAAATACAGATCAATGGAACAGGATAGAAAGCCCAGAGATAAACCCATGCACATATGTTCACCTTATCTTTGATAGAGGAGGCAAGAATATACAATAGAGAAAAGACAGCCTCTTCAGTAAGTGCTGCTGGGAAAACTGGACAGTTGCATGTAAAAGAATGAAATTAGAACACTCTCTAACACCATACACAAAAATAAACTCAAAATGGATTAAAGACCTAAATGTAAGGCCAGAAACTATCAAACTTAGAGGAAAACATAGGAAGAACACTCTATAACATAAATCACAGCAAGATCCTTTTGACCCCCCCACCAGAGAAATGGAAATAAAAGCAAAAATAAAAAAATGGGATCTAATGAAACTTAAAAGGTTTTGCACAGCAACAGAAACCATAATCATGATGAAAAGACAACTCCTAGAATGGGAGAAAATATTTGCAAATGAAGCAACTGACAGAGGATTAATCTCTAAAATATAGAAGCAGCTCATGCAGTTCAATATCATAAAAACAAATGACTGAATCCAAAAATGAGCAGAAGATCTAAACAGACGTTTCTCCAAAGTTGGCATTATACAGATTGCCAACAAATACATGAAAGGATGCTCAGTATCTCTAATCATTAGACAAATGAAAATCAAAACTACAATGAGGTATCTCCTGACAGAAGTTAGAATGGCCATCGTCAAAAATCTACAAACAATAAATGCTGCAGAGGGTTTGGAGAAAAGAGAACCCTTTTGCACTGTTGGTGGGAATGTAAATTGATACAGCTACTATGGAGGACAGTATGGAGGCTCTTTAAAAATCTAAAAATAGAATTACCATGTGACCCAGCATTCCCACTACTGGAACTATACCCTGAGAAAACCATAATTCAAAAAGAGTCATGTAACCACAATGTTCATTCCAGAACTATTTACAATAGCCTGGACATGGAAGCAAACTAAATGTCCAATGACAGATGAATGGATAAAGAAGACGTGGCACATATATACAATGGAATATTACTAAGCCATAAAAAGAAACGAAATTGGGTTATTTGTAGTGAGGCGGATAGACCTAGAGTGTGTCATACAGAGTGAAGTAAGTCAGAAAGAGAAATAGAAAAACCATATGCTAACACATATATATGGGATCTAAATTAAAAAAAAGAAAAATGGTTCTGATGAACCTAGGGGCCGGACAAGAATAAAGACGCAGACGTAGAGAATGGACTTGAGGACATGGGGAGGGGGAAGGGTAAGCTGGGGCTATGTGAGAAAGTGGCATTGACATATATACAGAACCAAATACAGCTAGTGCGTAGCAGCCACAAAGCACAGGGAGATCAGCTTGGTGTTCTGTGACTACCTAGAGGGCTGGGTTAGGGATGGTGGGAGGGAGATGCAAGAGAGAATGTGTATGGGGATGTATGTATGCATATAGCTGATTCACTTTGTTATACAGCAGAAACTAACACAACATTGTAAAGCAGTTATACTCCAATAAAGATTTTAGAAAAAAAACAAAAAAAACCTTTTACCTTAGAGATCTATAAGGCTGTCTTTGTTTTCTTACATTTCTGTTTACTTTTGTTTTAATCAGAAGCCCAGGTTTCCTAGATCACTCATTATCACAGAGACACTTATCAACAAACAGTTTCCACATATTATCTAGTTTAGTCCTATTAAACTTCATTTCCAGTCAGGGCAAATCTACTCACTCTGGCCTCTGAAGCTCATAGTCTGTCATCATTAAAGGCACCATGTGTCTTCAATTTCTTTTCTGAAAGTTTCCTTCACTTTGGGGGTCTAATTGGACCCTGACTGTATGCTGAGTCACTACTTCCTTGTATGATGCACTTTCCCACAACCCATTCACTTTAGGACCTAACAGTGGAAGATGGGTCCTCCACTTACTCCACTGCTATTGATATTAACAAAGCTTTTGGTGTTTTCGCATGGTAGTTGAGAAGTTCTTCCATAAAGGAGGATTTCAGACAGTTGTTGTACATGACTGCGAGGTAGCTAAATGAAATCTGTTTATTATGAGGCAGGTATTTCCAACCACACAGTATTAATTTAAGTACAGAATGTAACTCATACTTTTTCATACTGATGTCTTGATATACAAATTATCTTTCCAATTTCCTCTACTGCTATGGGGACAGCTCATATCACAACACAATAGGGTCAATTCAATGAAAGTTAGGTAAAAGGGAGCATTATTCAACACAAAGAAACGAACTCACTCTCTTGGTGACTTCTAGGGAAATATGTCACTGTAGAGGAAGTGTGTTGCAACATTAATGTAGGATCCTCAGTCGCACATCCCTAAAACCCCCAAAGACATTTTTCTTCTTTTATACTGGTAAAAGAGAAGTCTCTAGAGAGTTTTTCTTTCTACATACAATAAAAACTTTAGTAATTATAGAAGATAATATTATCCTAAGTATAGAATAAAGTTTCCATACCCCCAAGTGGTCAGATTAGTCAATTTCCAGTATTATTTTTAAAACTTGGCAATTTTTTCATATTCTAGGCCCATCGTACATGCACACACAATTATATATATTCATTATATATTTATATATTATATTTAATATAATGTTATGCATATTATAAATAAATTTTATATGTATTTTAACCATTTGGTCAATTAACTGCACTCCCCTCTGGCCTACACATCAATTTTAGAATTATAGATCCTGTTATCAACCAGAATTTTTCCATTCTTAACATCCATTTCTACAACTTTTCTTTTCTCTGGCCATTTCATTATATCTATCAGTCTTATCCTCATTCCAGTTATATTTGTACACTATCTCCTACATTCTACTGATGTACTGTTTTTCTTCCCTATCTGCAAAAGCCTCCATGTACTGTCAATCCAAAGGCTGTTTTGCTAATAACCTATTCTCCTTAACTCTCTGGACTGCCATTATTTCATCAAGGAAAACTTTTTCCCTGATTGACTCAAGTTTCATCACTTCAACTTTTACACATGAATGCTAAATGCAGCTGGAGAAAATTACACAATATCCTTACTTGGTGTTATAAAAAATAGGATTTCTAACCCTAAAGAGGAAACTAATAAAGAAGAGATATAAAAACAAATAATCTTGCCTGTTGCCCATTCATTTCTATGTGAAGTAGGGCCAAATTATATGCTGTAAAAGTAGAAAGAGTGTGAGAAGTGTGGTAAACATAAAGTGTATATGGCAAAAATAGAAATTATCTTTTTAGTACTATAGAAAGTAGAAATTATCTTTAACTCCTTTACCTCTATTTTCAGCATATATATGTATATTTGTGTTTTACTATGTACCATATATTGCTATTTTCTGAAAACACAGCAGAAAAAGATAGATGGCATTTGTGCTCAAGAAGCTTAGAATTTACAGTGAGAAATAGATATTTTTAAGGATAGGAATTATACAACTTCTTATTCACTTATAGTTGTGATAAGTGCCTCAAAAGAAAGTCTGAAGGTACAGTGAGAGCATGAAGTATATATATTTGACCTATCCTAGAGTAATTTTCTGAAAACTGATGTGAAAAAGTTGCCAGTTTAAAAAAAATACCATGGGGAAGGATAAAAGAATATTTCAGCAATAAAGCCTAGCATGTATGAAGGCACTGGAGATAGAAAGAAGTTTGTTTGCAAACAAGTAAACAAACAAACAAGGAAGACTTGTGAAGGTAGTAAGCAATAGGAAGATTGTTTTGTGACGAGACTAGGATGTTTAGTAGGAGGCATGTTTTAAAGGTATCTTTAGACCTTTTAAGAATTTGGAAGCTGTGATGAGAAATCATTTAAGTCTGCAGGCAAGTGAGTCAGATGGAAATATCTGCATGTTTGCAACTTCATCTACTGTTCCATGTACAATTATTGGAATGGAGAAGACAACATTACATAGGTAGAAACTAGTTAGTAGGTTATTGCAATACTCCAAATAAAAAATGATGATGAATTCCTTAGAGCGAGTGCAGGTAAAGATGTTCCATTTTCCCCCTTGTGTGCAGGATGCGATGCCTGAAACAGTTGCAGCCATCAGCCATCTTGCAACCAGCCTGAGGGTGAAGCCACACCAAGGATGGTGGCCCAAAGGAATGAAAAGAACCTGGGTCTTTGATAACATTACTGAGTCCTTGAATCAGTTAAGCCTGAAGATAAACTAGGATATCTGATTATGAGAACTGAGGCCTAGAGAAAATATCTGAAACCTATGCAAGTGTAATATCTCAGAGAAATGGATTTCTTTAGAACTTTCTTTCTTGAGTGAGAAGAAGGCCTTGAAGGGTTCAAACAATGCCTTGAGAATTTGAAGAATAAGAGACCATTTTCAGAGAATGGGCTATTTTAATTAGTGATTTTGTGGTGATAAGTTTTGACTGTTGGTAGGGTCCAAGCTGTAAGGAAGGATAATTTCATTGACGATAAAATGGTCAAGGAAATGAGAGATTTGAATTGGATGGATCATCAGCGTGAAATTGGAGTACATCTAGGATTATGGCAGAAAAATTGTGGTGGGGAGGAAGAGAATTTGAGTCTCTTACGGAAGTTTTTATACAGTGAGGAAAAGTGACAAGAAACTATGTAAATGACAGAAATAAAAGGGAGAATGTAATTGTATAACCATGAATCTCAGTGGAGCAGGGAAAGAGACATCCATATAATTGGAATGACATTGGAATCAAGATCTTGATGTATATGAGATGTGAAAGAATGCACTGCTTACACTTGAGGAAGCACAAAGTAAATGGTGTTATTGAAAGCCAATTGTCATTTCAGGCTCAGAGATGGAAATAAAATTCAGAGGTAAAGAAACAAGAGAATTTAAAAAGTTTTTTACAGCAGAAATTCTGAAAGACACAAAGAAAGATTTAGCTAGGATGGGGGAATATACAGAACCTGGATACAAAATGAGAAATATCAAACCATTCTAAAGAACTGTAGACTAGGATATAAATAACAGGAGGGAGTATTACCACATTAGTCACTGACTCATGATAGATGCATTACAGTCCTGGTAGATTTCTTCTTGATGACGTCTTGGAGGGTTTGTGTTTATGATACATTGCATTCTGAGAAGGAAGTCCTGCTGTTTGTTGTGGAGTGAGGTATCATTTTCTCTGCAGGAGCTGGCATCTGCAAGGGTATGGTAACTATGAGTGGCTGGGAAAATAAGTGTTTTGTTTGGTCACAGGAGGAAAGAAGATGTCTCTAAGAATATTAGCCTTAGATTTCAAAATAAATTCAAATGAGACAGTTGTCAGTCCATTACTGTTAAAAGTCTGTATACTAAATATTATCAATATGATAAGTAAGTCACTCTATTTCAACATAGAATCCTGTCTTAGTGGTTGTTTGTCCCAGGACTCAGGCTAACAAAGAGACCAATTTCCAGTAATAGGATTACACAGAAAAGCACTGTTGATTCTAAAGATAATACCATGGACAACATCATGCCAATAAATATTAAATTTTAACTAAAATTGATAAATTCATTGAAAAAAATCTTCTCTCTCTTATATAAATTGAATCCATGCTTAAAAACTTTTCCATAAACTTAGTTCCAAGACCTCACATCTTCACTGCTGGATCCCAAAAATGTGAAAAAAAAAAAACCCAAAAAAACAAAAAAACCCATAACACCAAAGTCAAAGAAATCTTTCAGAAAGGGAAAAAAAAATCCTTGTGATTGATTTGATGCAGTTTGAATAAACTTGATAGCAAAATATGTATGCCAGTCTCCCTGAAAAATCTTGATATAAAAATCTAACCAAATGATTAGCAAATGAAAGACATTGATGTATAAAATTGATAATGCATTATAATTATTTTGGAAATACAAGGTTTGTATTCATTATAATAACAGAATATAAGAAAAATCAAATGATAGACACAATAAATGCAGAATATCCATTCATGATTGAAAACACAGCAAACTATGAACAGAAACTCTTTTAACCTGATTACGAATATCTACAAACATCTGTAGCAAACATTATGCTTAATGAATTATTGTAAAATATCCTCTGGAGAGTATTGGAGTGATATATGGTATTTATATACTGGAACAATCAATATTGTAAAGATATCAATTATCTACCTATTTATCTATGTTAATATATAAATTTTTGAAATTTATAAATTCTACTTTTAGAGTGAGAGAAATTTATCAGAAGATTCCAATAGAATTACTCTCCTTTATAATTGGCCAGAATGGTTTTTCATGAACATTACTAGCCCTGTCAAGGGAATAGGTTTACCAGATTAGCTTGAGCTAATCAAAATTCATCCCCTGGGGAATATGGCTGGATGATACATAAGCAATATTAAGGTTCTGTTAATAAGGAAAGCACACTGGAATGGGTTTTAACAAGAGCAAACTTTTAAAAATTTGCTCTTATGTACAGTTTTGTAATAAGTCACTTTTAGCTTTGCTCTGGAGACAAAAGTCATAAGATACATCTTGGAAAGATGAGCTGATTTATGAGCGCTCACCCTTTACTATTCTCTTTTTATAAAATGGCACACTCCTGACATGATTCCTTCTGTCTTTGTTTCAACAATTCTTCTTGGAAGACTTAAGAAATGTATTAACACATATGTTTGAATGAAAAAGTGCTTGTATTTCTGCAATGAAATTCTACTGTCCTGCTTGTAGAAGATTTTATTTGTAATAATTTTACAGCTATAGAGATTAATGCCTTTGCTATCAGCTAACTTGGTTCCATTTGACTATCTTTTTATCTCATGCATATTTGCTACTTTATTCAATCAGCACAGACTCTGCTATACACAGAACTAGTCTTGATTCAATTGAGAGATTACCAATTGGGTCATTACAGGTGGGTAATTAATTCATTACACAGTTAAAATAATTTCAGTGCTGTTGTGTGGTGATGTATTAACATAACTTAAAATATAATTTAAGGAAACTTACATTTGTATCTGTGATTCTGATCCAGGGCCAAAGATACATTACTCTTAAACTTTCTATAATTAATTAATTCAGCAAATATTTATTAAGCAACTAATACATCCAGGTACTCAGCTAGATCTCTAGGATAGAATAGTGAACAAAAAGCAAAAATATTCCTGTTCTTGTAGAGTGTGCATTCCAGTGGAAGAAGGCAGATGTTAAAAAATAAGATTAGTACAAAATAAGAATTACTGAGGTAAACACATCAACAAATGCTGTAGACAAAGGAAAGAGTAGACTAGTGTAGAGTGCATTTAGGAATGCTGGAGAGGGAGCAGATTGAAATTTTCAACAGAGTGATCAGGATAACCCCTATTGGAAATACAGCATTTGAACTAAGACTTAAAAAACTTAGAGAGGTAGACACAAAAGTGACTGAGTGAAGAAGAATCCAGTTGAAGAAAACAGTACAGATTCCTGCAAGGCTGGAATATTCCTGATATGTTAAAAGGAAGGACAGCAATGATGCTCTTTTGTATAAAGCAGAGTGGTTGAGGGAGAGTAGTATAATATGAGGTTAGAGAGTAACTGAGGCCATTACAGGCCATTATTAGAAATTGTCTTTTATACTGAGTTAAAATATTGCTATGTTTTGAGCAAAGGAGGGAGGTAAATAGACTTCCATTTGAAAAAGATCACTGTAGCTGTTGTGCTTCAAAGAAAGTAAGAAGGGAAGGGCAAAAACAGAAGGAGCTGTAGAAAGACTATTTCAATAATCCAGGCAAGTAAGGATAAAGACAATGGCTCAGAGAAGGATAGGTAGCAATAGAGGTGATGACACATTGTTACATTCTACATATAGTATTTTTAGGTCAGAGCCAGCAGAATTTCCTAATGGACTGGATATGAGGTGTGAGAGAAAAGCGGCATTAAGGAGAACTTCATTTTTTTGGCCTATAAACTGAAAGAATGAAGATACTGTCAAATGAGATGATGATTATTAACAGAGGAGAAAGTTTGATCAGGAAGATCAGGAGTTCAGTTCAACATGAGATGATTTGAATTATCTTCTAAATATTGGAGATATCTTGAAAGCAGTTGGATTTATGAGGTCAGGGCATGGGATGAAGTATGAGCTGGAAAAAATGGGTGTAATCACTGGCCTATAGATGGCATTTCATATTATGATAATGAATTAGTTCATCAAGAAAGTGAGTGGAGCTTGAGAATAGATAAGCACCTAGGACTAAACCCCAGGGCACTTCATTTTTAAGAGGTTGAGGACAATAGCAGGAATTCACAAAAGGTCTAAGACAAAGTGGAGTAAAAAAAGAAAATCCAGGAGACCATGGTGTCATTAAATTTTAATGTTGGGTATATTTTGCATGGCACATTACCCTTACACTTTTGATCACATTTCATCCCTTTGTAATTTTTATCCTGTATACTACCATATTTAAATACAGTTTTTAAGTATTTCTAGTATTGAAGTAGTAAAATTTTTGTTTTTTCCTCAAAAATTTAACTAAATTTGTTGAAGTGATGTTCAGTAAATATGCATGTGAAATCTGCCATGAAAGTCAAATGATACTTACAATACTATTTTGTGCTAAATCATATATTAGAGTCCTAGTTTAGAACACTTGTAATTGTAAAAACACATTTCATATAAGAAGGTCATGAAAACTAAAGCAAACACAGTCAAAAATTAACATATAATACATTCTCATAAAAGTATATATTTTATGTGTTTCTTCATGTAAAAAAAGACCTCTTTGAAAGTATAGAATAAAAAAGTCATCATGGTCACAAATAAAATAGACATGAGAAAATATAATTCATGAAACAAAATGAATTGCCAGAGAAATTATTTGCTGGAACACATCTAATAAAGGACTATTATCCAAAATCACAAAGAACTTTTAAAGTTCAAGAGTAAGGAAACAAACAACCCTATTAAAAAATGAGCAAAACACCTGAAGAGGTACCTCATCAAGGAAGATATACAGATGTCATATAAGAATTCAAAAAATGTTCAACATCATGTCATTGGGGTATTGAAAATTAAAACAACAATGAGATACCACTACACACCTATTAGAATGACTAAAATCTAAATCACTGACAACACCAATTGCTGGTCAGGATGGGGAGCAACAGGAAGTCTTATTCATTGCTGGTAGGAATGCAAAATGCTACAGTCACTTTGGAAGACAGTTTGGCAGTTTCTACAAAACTTACCATAAGATCTAGCAGTTGCACTCCTTGGTTTTTACTCAAAGGATTTGAAAACTTATGTCCCCACAAAATCCTATACATTGTTGTTTATAGCAGTTTTATTAATAATTACCCAAACTTGGAAGCAACCAAAATATACTTCAATACATGAAATAGATAAATATATAAACAGTGGTACGACAATGGAATATTGTTCAGCATTAATAAGAAATGAGCTATCAAAACAAGAAGACATGGAGGAATCTAAAGTGCATATTACTAAGTGTAAGAAGCCAATCTGTAAGGGCTATCTCTATATATACTGTAGGATTCTAACTACATGACATTCTGGAAAAGGCAAAACTATGAAGACAGTAGCAAGATCAGTAGTTGCCAGCAGTTGGGAGAAGAAGGGAGGTATGAATAGGCAGAGCACAGAAGATTTGGGTATAACACTATAATGGCGCATATATGTCTTATGCATTTGTCCAAACCTATAGAATGTATCAGGTTAAAAATGAACCCTGATATAAAATATGGACTTTGAGTGATCATTTTGTGTCAGTATAGGTTCATCCTATACATTTGTGTTAACTAATGTACCATTCTGGTGTGGGATGTTGATAGTAGGGGAGACTGTGCATGTATGGGAAAAGGGGATATACGGGAACCTTCTGTTCTTTCCACTCAGTTTTGCTGTGAAACTAAAACTGCTTTAAACATTAAAGTTATTTTTTTTAAAAAATGAATCAATAAAGACAATTTTCCAGTAAAGTAAGATTTAAATACACAAATCATAGTTAGACTGATTTAAGCTATTTTTTTTTTAAGATGGCAGAGCACTGCAGGGGGCCATCAGGCTAAGCCTCTGTATCCACGAGTCCCCAGAGCTCCGGGAGAGTGACTTTGTTCTTTTTTTTACATCTTTATTGGAGTATAATTGCTTTACAATGGTGTGTTAGTTTCTGCTTTATAATAAAATGAATCAGTTATACATATACATATGTTCTCATATCTCTTCCATATCCCAGCCCTCTAGGTGGTCACAAAGAACTGACTGATATCCCTGTGCTATGTGGCTGCTTCCCACTAACTATCTATTTTATGTTTGGTAGTGTATATATGTCCAGGCCACTCTCTCACTTTGTCACAGCTTACCCTTCCCCCTCCCCATATCCTCAAGTCCATTCTCTAGTAGGTCTGTGTCTTTATTCCTGTCTTACCGCTAAGTTCTTCATGACATTTTTTTTTTTCTTAGATTTGATATATATGTATTTGTCTTTCTCTTTCTGACTTACTTCACTCTGTATGACACACTCTAGGTCCATCCACCTCATTACAAATAGCTCAATTTCATTTCTTTTTATGGCTGAGTAATATTCCATTGTATATATGTGCCACATCTTCTTTATCCATTCATCTGTCCATGGACACTTAGGTTGTTTCCATCTCCTGGCTATTGTAAATAGAGTTGCAATGAACATTTTGGTACATGACTCTTTCTGAATTATGGTTTTCTCAGGGTATATGCCCATTAGTGGGATTGCTGGGTCATATGGTAGTTCTAATTTTAGTTTTTTAAGGAACCTCCGTACTGTTCTCCATAGTGGCTGTACCAATTCACATTCCCACCAGCAGTGCAAGAGTGTTCCCTTTTCTCCACACCCTCTCCAGCATTTATTGTTTCTAGATTTTTTGATGATGGCCATTCTGACTGGTGTGAGATGATATCTCATTTTAGTTTTGATTTGCATTTCTCTAATGAATAATGATGTTGAGCATTCTTTCATGTGTTTGTTGGCAGTCTGTATATCTTCTTTGGAGAAATTTCTATTTAGGACTTCTGCCCATTTTTGGATTGGGTTGCTTGTTTTTTTGTTATTGAGCTGCATGAGCTGCTTGTAAATTTTGGAGAATAATCCTTTGTCAGTTGCTTCATTTACAAATATGTTCTCCCATTCTAAGGGTTGTCTTTTGGTCTTGTTTATGGTTTCCTTTGCCGTGCAAAAGCTTTGAAGTTTCATTAGGTCCCATTTTTTTATTTTTGTTTTTATTCCCATTTCTCTAGGAGGTGGGTCAGAAAGGATATTGGTGTGATTTATGTCATAGAATGTTCTTACTATGTTTTCCTCTAAGAGTTTGATAGTTTCTGGCCATACATTTAGGTCTTTAATCCATTTAGAGCTTATTTTTGTGTATGGTGTTAGGGAGTGATCTAATCTCATACTTTTACATGTACCTGTCCAGTTTCCCCAGCACCACTTATTGAAGAGGCTGTCCTTTCTCCACTGTATAGTCCTGCCTCTTTTATCAAAGATAAGGTGACCATATGTGCGTGGGTTTATCTCTGGGCTTTCTATCCTGTTCCATTGATCTATATTTCTGTTTTTGTGCCAGTACCATACTATCTTGATTACTGTAACTTTGTAGTGTAGTCTGAAGTCAGGGAGCCTGATTCCTCCAGCTCTGTTTGTCTATCTCAAGATTGTGTTTGTTATTCAGGGTCTTTTGTGTTTCCATACAAATTGTGAAATTTTTATTCTAGTTCTGTGAAAAATGCCAGTGGTAGTTTGATAGAGATTGCATTGAATCTGTAGATTGCTTTGGGTAGTAGAGTCATTTTCACAATGTTGATTCTTCCTATCCAATAACATGGTATATCTCTCCATCTATTTTTGTCATCTTTAATTTCTTTCATCAGTGTCTTATAATTTTCTGCATACAGGTCTTTTGTCTCCTTAGGTAGGTTTATTCCTAGATATTTTATTCTTTTTGTTGCAATGGTAAATGGGAGTGTTTTCTTGATTTCACTTTCAGATTTTTCATCATTAGTGTATAGGAATGCCAGAGATTTCTGTGCATTAATTTTGTATCCTGCTACTTTACCAAATTCATTGACTAGATCTAGTAGTTTTCTGGTAGCATCTTTACGATTCTTTATGTATAGTATTGTGTCATCTGCAAACAGTGATATCTTTACTTCTTCTTTTCTGATTTGGATTGCTTTTATTTCCTTTTCTTCTCTGATTGCTTAGGCTAAACTTCCAATACTATGTTGAATAAGAGTGGTGAGAGTAGGCAACCTTGTCCCTGATCTTAGGGGAAATGCTTTCAGTTTTTCCCCATTGAGGATGATGTTGGCTGTGGGTTTGTCATATATGACCTTTATTATGTTGAGTAAAGTTCCCTCTATGCCTACTTTCTGGAGGGTTTTTATCATAAATGGTTTTGAATTTTGTCGAAAGCTTTCTCTGCATCTATTGAGATGACCATATGGTTTTTCTCCTTCAATTTTTTGAAATGGTGTATCACATTGATTGTTTTGCATGTATTGAAGAATCCTTGCATTCCTGGAATAAACCCCACTTGATCATGGTGTATGATCATTTTAATGTGCTGTTGGATTCTGTTTGCTAGTATTTTGTTGATGATTTTTGCATCTATGTTCATCAGTGATATTGGCCTTTTGGTTTCTTTCTTTGTGGCATCCTTGTCTGGTTTTGGTATCAGGGTGAAGGTGGCCACATAAAATGAGTTTGGGAGTGTTCCTCCCTCTGCTATATTTTGGAAGAGTTTGAGAAGGATAGGTGTTAGCTCTTCTCTAAATATTTGATAGAATTCGCCTGCGAAACCATCTGGTCCTGGGCTTTTGTTTGTTGGAAGATTTTTCATCACAGTTTCAATTTCAGTGCTTGTGATTTGTCTGTTCATGTTTTCTATTTCTTCCTGATTCAGTCTTGGCAGGTTGTGCTTTTCTAAGAATTTGTCCATTTTTCCAGGTTGTCCATTTTATTGCATAGAGTTGCTTGTAGTAACCTCTCATGATCTTTGTATTTCTGCAGTGTCACTTGTTATTTCTCCTTTTTCATTTCTAATTCTATTAATTTGAGTCTTCTCCCTTTTTTTCTTGATGAGTCTGGCTAGTGGTTTATCAATTTTGTTTATCTTCTCAAAGAAACAGCTTTTAGTTTTATTGATCTTTGCTATCATTTCCTTCATTTCTTTTTCATTTATTTCTGATCTGATCTTTATGATTTCTTTCCCTATGCTAACTTTGGGGTATTTTTTTTTTCCTTCTTTCTCTAATTGCTTTAGGTGCAAGGTTAGGTTGTTTATTTGAGATGTTTCCTCTTTCTTAAGGTAGGATTGTATTGCTATAAACTTCCCTCTTAGAACTGCTTTTGCTGCATCCCATAGGTTTTGGGTCATCGTGTCTCCATTGTCATTCGTTTCTAGGTATTTTTTGATTTCCTCTTTGATTTTTTCAGTGATTACTTCGTTATTAAGTAATGTATTGTTTAGCCTCCATGTGTTTGTAGTTTTTTACAGATCTTTTCCTGTAATTGACATCCAGTCTCATAGCATTGTGGTCAGAAAAGATACTTGATACAATTTCAATTTTCTTAAATTTACCAAGGCTTGATTTGTGACCCAAGATATGATCTATCCTGTAGAATGTTCCATGAGCACTTGAGAAAAATGTGTATTCTGTTGTTTTTGGATGGAATGTCCTATAAATATCAATTAAGTCCATCTTGTTTAATGTATCATTTAAAGCTTGTGTTTCCTTATTTATTTTCATTTTGGATGATCTGTCCATTGCTGAAAGTTGAGTCTTAAAGTCCCCTACTATGACTGTGTTACTGTCAATTTCCCCTTTTATGGCTGTTAGTATTTGCCTTATGTATTGAGGTGCTCCTATGTTGGGTGCATAAATATTTATAATTTTTATATCTTCTTCTTGGATCGATCCCTTGGTCATTATGTAGTGTCCTTCTTTGTCTCTTCTAATAGTCTTTATTTTAATGTCATTTTGTCTGATATGAGAATTGCTACTCCAGCTTTCTTTTGATTTCCATTTGCATGGAATATCTTTTTCCATCCCCTCATTTTCAGTCTGTATGTGTCTCTAGGTCTGAAGTTGGTCTCTTGTAGACAGCATATATATGGGTCTTGGTTTTGTGTCCATTCAGCCAGTCTGTGTCTTTTGGTGGGAGCATTAATCCAGTTACATTTAATGTAATTATCGATATGTATGTTCCTATTCCCATTTTCTTAATTGTTTTGGGTTCGTTATTGTAGGTCTTTTCCTTCTCTTGTGTTTCTTTCCTAGAGAAGATCCTTTAGCATTTGTTGTAAACCTGGTTTGGTGGTGTTGAACTCTCTCAGGTTTGCTTGTCTGTAAAGGTTTTAATTTCTCCATCAAATCTGAATGAGATCCTTGCTGGGTTCAGTAATCTTTGTTGTAGGTTTTTCTCCTTCATCACTTTAAATATGTCCTGCCAGTCCCTTCTGGCTTGCAGAGTTTCTGCTGAAAAATCAGCTGTTAACCTTATGGGGATTCCCTTGTGTGTTATTTGTTGTTTTTCCCTTGCTGCTTTTAATATGTTTTCTTTGTATTTAATTTTTGACAGTTTAATTAATATGTGTGTTGGCGTGTTTCTCCTTGGATTTATCCTGTATGGGACTCTCTGTGCTTCCTGGACTTGATTAACTATTTCCTTTCCCATATTAGGGAAGTTTTCAACTATAATCTCTTCAAATATTTTCTCAGTCCCTTTCTTTTTCTCTTCTTCTTCTGGAACCCTTATAATTCGAATGTTGGTGCGTTTAATGTTTTCCCAGAGGTCTCTGAGACTGTCCTCAGTTCTTTTCATTCTTTTTTCTTTATTCTGCTCTGCAGTAGTTATTTCCACTACTTTATCTTCCAGGTCACTTATCTGTTCTTTTGCTTCAGTCATTCTGCTATTGATCCCTTCTAGAGTATTTTAAATTTCATTTATTGTGTTGTTCATCATTGCTTGTTTCATCTTTAGTTCTTCTATGTCCTTGTTAACTGTTTCTTGCATTTTGTCTATTCTATTTCCAAGATTTTGGATCATCTTTACTATCATTATTCTGAATTCTTTTTCAGGTAGACTGCCTATTTCCTCTTCATTTGTTAGGTCTGGTGGGTTTTTATCTTGCTCCTTCATCTGCTGTGTGTTTTTCTGTCTTCTCATTTTGCTTATCCTACTGTGTTTAGGGTCTCCTTTTTGCAGGCTACAGGTTCGTAGTTCCCGTTGTTTTTGGTGTCTGTCCCCAGTGGCTAAAGTTGGTTCAGTGGGCTGTGTAGGCTTTCTGATGGAGGGGACGAGGGCCTGTGTTCTGGTGGATGAGTCTGGATCTTATCTTTCTAGTGGGCAGGTCCACATCTGGTGGTGTAAGCTGGTTTTTAAACATTTTATTTATTTAATTTATTTTTTATACTGCAGGTTCTTCTTGATTTAAGCCATTTTATATAAAAGACCCTTCAAAAAATAGGCTGTTCATAAAAAGACTGGCAGTGAATTAGCTGGTAGTGTCATCAAGGATCATGGTTTAAAAAAATATATATTGTCTAAAAAACCAATTCTTCTACCTATTTAAAAATCTAATTCAGATGAACAGTATTTAAAGCTGTTCTATTCTCTCTGCAGTATGAAGAATGGAATATTAATTGTATGTTTGGAACACTTGTTTTCTTCCAACTACCTGCTTTTCAAATATGTCAATGCTCATGTGCTGGATTCCATTATGAATTAAACATGCAAAATGGATGCTTTTCAATAAACATCACTATTCAGACTACAATAATATAATCCAGAATTTGAGCTGATTTAAGTGTGTATGTTCGTCTAATTCCTTTACTTTTTTCCTTTCTACTCTGTGATCAATGTAGTTTTATGACATTATGGTTATTTGAACACTGTGTTAGGGAAGTCATGAAAACTAATTGCAGGGGTGAATTCCAATCAGCCATAAAGCAAGTCTTATTTCCTCTGATATAACTATTTACCTCATTTAGTCATGGAGATCTTTTAGCTAAATACTTCACATGATTATTTTTTCACTGTGTTCCAGATGCCATTTGAGGTTTCAGATTTCTGACTTGAATGACATATCTTCCACATTAGTATCTCTTAGATGTCACTTTCTGTATTAATGTCTTAATCAAAAATGTTTTTCAGCTATTGAAAATACATTTGCTACACTTTAAATAGAAACATTTATAATAGAATGTAGATTTTGATGGTGTGTAAGATAGAGTTATCTTACAGCTGGACAGGCTTATTTTCAGGAATGCCATGGTATGGAATTTTGTCCAAGATAAGGTTAATATGGGCTATCTAACAATTTATAAAGTGCTATTTAAAGTTTGAAACTAGAAGACAGTCCCCAGGGCTAGTTTGTTTAGAGTTAGAGATATGTAGATTGATGACTTAGACCTGGTTTAATCAGTTACAGATTCTCTCTTGGCTATATAACCAATGGGACATAAATGATTCCCCTGGAAAATCTTGCTCAAGCTCTCCTAAAACCAAGATTTCTTACATGGATCTTCATGGTTCATACTCCTGAGGCAAAATATGTCCTGTGAAACTAAGACAGTAGCCTATGTAGCTGTGTATGGAAATTTGTTGGGCTCCAGATGCTTACCTGTGCTTTCTTTCTACTGCTACACCGTGTTTACTCCCTTGACACCCTGAGAAATCTTGTGAGTCCTTTCTATTACCTGTGAAGTTGTTATAGGTGGCTTTAGGAAAGTAGCTAATAACTTCTTTTGTGGTAAGTTCCAAATGTGTCCTCTTCCAGTATTAAATTTCCTTAGGAAATAAAATATAACATTTTAAAAACATGTGAATACATGCATAGGAATACTGTTTTTCATTTAAAATATATTGGAATCAAGAATTAACATTGTTTTCTCCATTAAGCAAATGGTTACAAGCTTGGACTTTAGATTATATCTAGATTTCCATTTGACTCTGCACCTTATTAATTCTGTGATCTTGGGCAAATAATATAAAATCTTTGTGCTTCAATTCTCTTTTATGTAAGATGTGGATAACAATAGCATCTAACTCCTAAGATTGTTTTAAGGACTAAATTAAATTATAAATCTGAAATCTATAGATAAATACATCATAGTATTCATTATTAATAATTCCAACCCTAGTTGGAATCCTATAATATATGTAGACAAAATTTCATGCCTAAGGAATTAATTGTAAGTCCTCTTTATTATTTTCAAACTATTTCATCTTCTCCTTAAGGTGAAAAAAAATATTTCCTCAGAGTAAGAGTTCAAATATACAGGTTTGCAATCCTACCATAATCCAAAAAATCCTGAGCCAACTTTTTTATGGATTAACTGATTCTGAGGTTCCATAATACAGTAATTCAATTTATTTTATGAGACTATCTAAAATAATGACAATATGCATGTACTGTGTTTTTAACACCACTCACTTTAAGGTTACTAATGGAATGTAAAAATTCTTAAATAGGAGAAGTATATTTTGCATTATTAAAGCACAAATTTGGACTTTTAAACAGATTCTATTGATTACTCAAATTATCAAATATGAATATTAAAATTAATTATTCAAATACCAAATATAATGAATCAAACATATACCCAAGCACTATAATTTTCAAAAATTCCACAACTTTTCATCATATAAAAATGCATATAATTTGAAATATAGTTTTCATTAAATATTGGCATATACCACTTTGATCCTAGGCATTATCACTCTTGATTCTGTCATGCCCTTCAGGAAGTAACTCAAAACATCATATAAAAAGATGTTTATTATGGTTTCATTTAAAATTTAAAATACATTATGAATAGCTTTTAAGTTTAAAAATAGAAAAAATCATTAAAGACAGTAATACATCTACTTATATTAATTTGTAGGAAATAAAAATGATAATTTTGAGAAATATGTTGCAATTTCATATTTAATACATTCATTTATAACATAAATTTAAAAGAAAAGCTGGAAACATTTGATCCACACTATGATTAGGGCCAGGTTAGAAATAATTGAGAAGGTAAAAATGGTTAAGATGGTAAATTTTACATTATGTGTATTTCAATTAAAAAAGTAACTTAAAAAGGTTTTCACTCCTGCCTAGGATATGGAAAGCCAGAAGGAGTCTCAGTACACTTCTACAACAATCAAACTGCTGGATAATCTACAAAATCCTAACTTTTCTTGACACCATCAAAGAGCTAAGGAAATCTATCAAGTAAGTACCCTGAAATCTAGAAAAGACAGTTATTTCTAATGAGAGATGGGATGAAGAAAACCGTGGCTTACATGTGGCAGAATAAAGTGGGAGAGAGACATTGAATGCCATACCAAAAAAAAAAAAAGGAAGATATCTGGAAGATTCCAAATATTTAAAATTTTACCCAAACACTTCTAATCCCATGGGGAATGAGCATATTTCAAAGACTATTACAAAATAGTTTTATTTTAATAAAATTTAAGTACAGCATTTTAAAAGTTGTATTATTATGCTACTTAATCAGTACTTAGAGGGAAATTTATATATTTAATGCTTATAAAAGAAAACAAGAAAGTTCTCAAATCAATGATCTGATTCCACCTTAACAATCTTAAAAAAAAAAAAAAAAGAGCAAACCAAAACCAAAGAAGGTAGAAGGAAGGATATTTTAAACATAAGAAATCAATGAATTTGATAAAAGCAAAACAATAGAGAATTACTAAAGTACTAAAACTGTCAACTCAGATTTCTACATCCAGTGAAAACATCTTCCAAAAGTGAAATTACCAGTAGACATAGTATGTGAAATGAAACCAGACTCTGACTTAAAGATGATTAAATACCAAAGACAGTTTCCACATACAAAGAAATGTGTCCATAATTTTTGATCTAAAATGGTAATGAGATAAAGTATAAGTAAACAACTTTGTTTTATTCACTATTTTTACTTCAGTGCCTCGAATGGTAGCTGATAAATTTTAGGTGCAAAAGAAACATTTTGATAAATATAAAAGGAGTAGGGATGTCTGTTTCCCTATTCTCGAGAATTCCTTTAATAATACTGTAACACAAATCTCATCCTCTATCTGCAACTAATTACTGGATTGAACATTACTATCCAAAATTGTCCCTGAGGATGCCTGAAGTTGAATCAAAGTCATGGCTCTTTACCTACTTGTCATTGGTAGGACCAAATACCTGAAATAACAATAAATGGCTGGTCAGGGATCATTTTTAATTCTCTTCCAGAGCTACAATTTATGAAGCTTGTTTAAGAGGGAAACTATTAACCTCACCAGGAATAGCACTCTTTATGTCATCAGAAAAGTGATTAGCCTCTGGATTCTGTTCTTGTGCAGGTCTTGATAACTGTGCAGAAGTGATAAGAACAGTGTTCATGATGAGAATTAAATAGGTTACCAAATGTTTAGAGCCTTTATATTCATTTGACAGTTTATACCTCTGTTGTAGCAAATGATGCTTAAGTTCAAAATACTAAATATTTTAGTTAAGAAGAATGTGGTGGTTGTTTTTGCTTTTTTGAAAATATAAAATAATAAGAAGTTTGCAAAATTCTGTAGGCAGGGTTTGGCAAATTTCAATGTGAGTATAAATCACCTCAAAAATCGCTTAAGATACAGAATCTGTTTCAGCAGTTTGGGAGAAGGGCTTCAAATTTGTCATCTCTAATAATCTCCCAGGTGATGGCAATGGTGTTGGTCTATTGGGCCACACTTTGTAAAGCAACAGGCTAATATATCTTGAGTATTTAAATGCCAACAACCTGTAGAAATAAAATAGAATACATTCAAAAAAAAGGGAGCCATGAAAGGGGCAGTAGAGTAAATTTATTCCTACTCTTCTGGCTTCACTGCCACATCTATTATATGCCATTGTTACCTAACAAAGCACTTACTGCCCCATGCACATAGAAGCCAATGCTATGGCACTGGCTTTTGAGAAAAGAGAATGCTTTATTGTGAAGTCAACTGGCAAGGAGACAGGAGGCAGGGCTCAACTCTTTCTCCCCAGTCTGGGGTTGATCTGGGGTTGGGTCAAACTCTTATGATGGTGTGTGGAAACACTGGTGGGACAGGTTTCCACTGGAGGGCTTTGGAACTTGGCAATTTATATAGTAAGGCATGGTAAAGGGAGCTTCAGGATCGATCTTCCTGGACAGTGGACCCCTTGCATCTGAAAGGGTTGCAGCATTCAGGTTCCAGTCATGTCCTCGTCCTTGGGTTCCGGGTGTTGTTTGTGGTAAAAATCTTCTCCTCTGCATATGCTTGGGCTGCATGACTTGCTGTTTTACTCTGTTGTCTCAGAAAAGAACAACTCAGTGTCTTGTTAGAGACAGTATAGGAACAGTTTGGGGTTGATTCTGTGGTTATACAATGAGGTAGAGTAGAGTTATGAATTTCAGAAAACTGTATGAGCAAGAAAGAGAAACCATGGACCTATCTCAACTCAATCCAACCACTATATATAAAGTCCCTAATGTAAGTACCCATTATAACTAGTTATATTAAGTCCCTAATGTAAGTACCCATTGTAAGTATTATCTTGTTTGCATAGCATTTTGTTCTTCCAAAGATCAGGAACTAAAGTATTCATGTGCCCGTGTGTGTGTGAGTATGTGTGTGTGTGTAAACATATGATAGAATTTAACAAGTAATTACTGAATTATTGTATCTTTCAAGAATGACTACTATCCTGTTATGAAGTATAAAATTATGAACAAGACATGCTACCTGTCTCGAGGAGCTTAAATTTAGCTCTAAGGGAATCAAACAAATTCTTGTCGCACTTATTCAAAAAGGTTGACAATTCTTTTTCTTATGCAAATTATTTATAATGTTTTATTATAACTATCTGCTATAGACTGAATGTTTGTCTCCCTCCAAAATGACTACTTATACCTAGGTTTCAAAGGAGGGAGTTGCCTGGAGCTGCAGGCACGTGACCCCAGCCAGAGTGCACTGTAGGGAGGTAGCCCAGGCACAGAGCTACTGCAGGGTCTTCCGCTGAGCTGTAGGGGTGGTGTTGCCACCCCAGTTGGCCCGGAAGGCAGAGCCTTGAGCCAAAGCTTATTCTCGAGGCTTAAGGTTAAATAGAACATTCCCTGTTAGGTTCTGGATTTACCAGGAACCTGTCACTCCTTTCTTCTTTTCTATTTTTCCCTTTTGGAATGGAATGTATATCTTAAGCCTGCCCCACCATTGTATTTTTGAAGCACATAACTTGTTTGATTTCATAGATTCACAGCTGGAGAGGAATTTGCCTCAGGATTAATAGTACCTTGAGTCTCCACATCTGATTTAGATGAAACTTTAGACTTAGACTTTAAGGTTGATGCTGGAATGAGTTAATACTTTTGGGGCTATTGGGGTGGATTGAATAAATTTTGTGAGAAGGACATAAATTTTGGGGTGTGGGGCAGAGTCCAATAGGCTAAATATTTGTACCCTCTCAAATTTCGTATGTTGAAACCTAATCTCCAATGTGATAGTATTTGGAGGTGATGCTTCTGGGAGGTGATTAGGTGATGAAGACAGAGCCCTTCTGATGGGATTAGTATCTTTATAAAAGAACCCCCCATGGAGCTACCTCACCCTGTCCACTATGTAAGGATTCAGGGAAGATGGTCGTCTATGAACCAGGAAGTGAGTTCTCATGGGACACCCAGTCTGCTGACACCTTGATCTTGGACTTCCCAGCCTCCTGAACTGTGAGACATAAATGTTTATTTTGTTTAATATTATTGTTATGATATTTTTGATACAGCAGCTTGAACAGACTAAGATACTACTTCTAAACAAAATTATCATTAAGAGCGAAAGTTACCATTTACTACACTAATTTATATGCCAGGTGCCATTATTGCTCCTTAACGAAGAGTATCCCACTTAATTCTCAAAGCAAATTTTTGAAGGAGGTACTGTTACTTATATTTTTAGATGACAAAATTGCAGCTCACAAATTATTCCAGTTTTCTATGTGGCATAATAAACCCACCTTAGTGGAATGAAACAATCATTCATTGTCATGGTTCTAGCAGTTGACTGGGCTCAGTGGGGTAGTTCTCATTATGAAGTTGAAGGCACATGGTGGTTGGGATGGAGTCATACTAAAGACTTTCTCCCGTGTCTAGCAATTGATGCTAGCTGTAGGCTGAGATCTCAGTGGAGTGTTGTTGGCTGGGGCACACACACCAAGCCCTTCCATTTAGTCTGGGATTCCTTGCTGTATGGTGTCTGGAGTCCACAGAGAGAGAGCCAGGGGGATGCTGTCTTGTCTTTTATGACCTAACCTTGAAAATCACTGTGTCAAATCTATTGCACTGTGGTCATTAGAAATGAGTCACTAAAACCATCCCATTATCAAGGGGAGTATCAAAGAATTTACAAACATGAATTTGTAGAACTACCTCTCTTATCAAGTAATTTGCCCAAAGAAAAACAGCTAGTAAATTTAAATATTAATATGGAATTGTTTTATCAGATTCCAAACTTATTTTCTTAACTATTATATCATTTTGTTTTAATTTCACAAATACCTCTAGTGAAGTATACCCTAACATTTAGACCATTCTTCAGTGGTAAGGGTAACAGAAGGAATTTAAAACAATAACAAAAAAGGACTACACTGAATGGCAGTTTCTTAAGTGGTTTTATTGAATACATGATCTTGGCAAAACTTGTCAAAAAGATTTTCTAGATGTCATTCTCCCCACTAGTAGAATATTTTGTCCAGTCTGCTCTCACTCCCATCCCCCTCTCATCAGCACAACAGGACACACCCTTAGGAGTTAGGAGTTAGACTTCCTCTGTTTGCTCCTCCAAGACTTTTATTTTATTTAATTTTATTGATATTCTATACACTACCATCAATTTAGGCTGTAAATTCTCAGAATTGAAATCCACAAATTTTCAGTTACAGATACCCTATGATAGTTTTATTTCATTTTCCCAATAAATTAATCCATGTAAAGTACTTAAAACTATGCCTGACATAGTAAGAATTCAATAAATGGTAAATGAAAAATGACTCCCAGTATTATCAAAAATAAGATTTTTAAAAATCCAAAATCACATGTATTTTTTTTATAACACATAATAGAACCATGCACTCTTTGGCTTTGACCAAAATGCCTCCAAGTTTTCCTTAACAGAAAAGTTCATCATGTGCAGAAGCCCTTCTTTACTATAAAACATTTTAACTAGAAAGGCAAAGAAAGAAAATGGTCAATTAAAAACACCTTACACTTTAAGCAGGGAACCTAGAAAATTTTACTACTTAGTGATTTCAAACAACAGCGACAATGTGTATTTTATGTTTATGTAGAAATATTGAGTAAAACATCTACACTGAGACTAAGGGTCACCTTGGGAAGGCCTAGTGGCTGCCTAGATAAAGCTTTACAGGTCGTATGACTTTGATAAATACACTATAGTTCAACATTTGATTCCTAACCTTGTAGACTTAAAGTCATGACTTGTTAGCCAGCTAAGAATGGATCCATTTCTAAAGTGTGGATTTCCTTTAACCAAGTTCCCAGAGACTGAGAAATAAAACTTTCATGAGGTAGTTATTTTTCTTGTCCAAAATCCAAACTATTTTATCGCTTTAAACAAAATATATGAGAAAAAAAATCTGAAAACTTTTGAAATGTAGAAGAAATCTTGACAAGGAAAGTTAGTTATGAGAGTCAGATATTTAGTGGTGTCAGTCTTCATCATGGGAATATTCCTGCCACTGGGGCTGAGTTATATATTTTTTCTTGATCATACTCTATTGGAAATGTTTAGATCTGCTGCACAAACATTTTTCTCTAAATCTCTCTCCTCCTTCCTCCCTGCTTTCTTTCCTTCCTTTCTTTCTTTTTTCTTTTCTTTTATTTTTTGCTTCCATTTATGATCGAAGCCACTTCTTATTGATGCATTCTTTATTTTTTAAGATATGTTGATAATTCCATCCATTTCCTGTAAAATCTGCTGGTTTAGAAATCATTCCTTACCTAAAAAGTGATGTGCTCTATTTGTATTCTGATACATTATACATTTAAAGTTTAAGTGATCTACAATTTCTTGGACAAAACTCATACCATTTCCATTAATGACAGTAAGTATGTAACAGATTCTTTGCTAAGCAATTTTAATAATAATACTATGAGGAAGGTGTCATTATTATTGTTACTTATTACTGCAATGAGGAAAATGGAAAAGGGAGATGGTAAGTAGCTTGCCCAACCCAACATCTTATACCTAATAAAAAACAAATCTTGGTATAGGGCTCAATATTTTACAGTAATGGAATTGGATTCTATCCTGCAGTGCAGTGAAAATGACAGGTGAATTTTTGTTTTACAAAGGTGGGAGCTTTTTGAAGAATGACTTGAAACAAGGAGAGACAAGAGGCCAAGGGATAAGAGGGATGCCAATTAGGCAGTTATTGCAGTAATCCTAGTATAATACAATAAACCTGGCACAAATGTATTGACAGTGGATTGAGGAAAGAACTCATATTCTGGGGTTACTAAAGAGTTAGTATAGGTAAGATGTCTGACTGGGTTCAAGAGGTAAAGATAAAAAGTTATCAAGAAGGAAACCCTGAGATGTCTGGTGTGGGCAGCTAGCTAGATGTTGGCAGCCTGCACTCTGATGATTAATTAATATATAAAGACCAATTAGAGAGAGACAATGATCAGTTAAATTTAATTTTACATGTTAAAATTAAATTTCCTCTGGTATTTTCAAATAGACATATCTAGTGGAACATTTAATATAAATGTGTGGAACTCAGAGGAAATGTCTAGTTGACTAACCAGTATGAGAATCCACAGCAGGGATGTGGTAGATGATGACAGGGATGAAAATTAAATTACCCATAGATAATTTATAGAATATTAAGAAAGATGTTTGAAAACTGTGAAACACCAACATGTCTGAAGTAACGACAGAAGACCCCATGAAAATTTTATAAAGACAAAGGGATTAAGAGAGCATTTAAAAAAGAGGTTAAATGCAGTGCTGAATTTGAGTCTAGTGTTGATTTCAGGTAAGATATAAACTGAAAATAGCCAATGTCTATAGTAACTAGGAAGTTTTTGTGACCTTGGTATCTTTAGTGTCAGTGGAATGACAGATGCTATATTGTAGTAAATTAAGGAGTGACTGGAAGGTGAGAAAGTTGGGACAATGAATGTTAGCTATAAAAATAGGATAGCAACTAGAGGAACATTTAGAATGTTAAGAAAGTGTGTGTGTCTGTATGTGTTTTCAAAGAAAAATTGCACTGGACCAAGTTATACAGGCAGGGGAAATTTTATTCAAGACTATTGCAATAGGGGAGAAAGAACTGAACTCTGCAGGAAAAAAAGGCAGAAAGACTTAAAGATTGGGCTAATGAAAAAGTACTGAATGACTTTAGGAAAGAGATTAGTCAATGTCATTGAGATATCTGCTTTGCCTTTTGGAGGACAGCGCAGGAGTCTGTGGAGCCGCCCCAGGAGCCAGAGCTGTTGTATCCCTTCCTCTTCCACTTCCTGGTTGCAAACAATAAAGGTGGTCGTACCATTAAAAAAAAAAAAAAAGATATCTGCTTTGGCTGATTGTCACTTAGTTAGGTTTCTGTCCTCTCACAGAGACTGGGAGATAGAGGCTCTATCTTTCTTGATGATTACATTTCAGAAGGATGACTGCAGGTTCTCCAGAGAGGCATTCCTGGCTTGCTTGCAAGTTTTCTAAAGTATCTGTTCTAAGAAAATGATGATCAGGAGCCTATAGTTAGGAAGAAACCTGTCTAATGTTTAATCAAGCTGAGGGGAATGTTAAAGCTGTCTTGGTCAGTGTGTGCATGTGCCCTAAGATGAGACATTTTAAACTAAGGGCAAAGAACCTCAGTGGGGGGTTCACTTGAGTGAGTTTTCAGAGAAAGCAGATGGGGTAGTGGTTAAGACTTGGCAGGAAAAGAACTATTTCTTTCTTTATATTTGTGGGGAAAAGAGTGAGAACTTGTGCCAAGATAGTCCATTTTATGCATCAAAGCAGGAAACAGAGGAAGTTAACAGTGATGAGCCTGACAATAATTTTAGCTCAACAGTGATATAGACTGAAATGTGACCTAAGTTCAATAAACTATTTCCTAACTCCTGAGCTAATGCATTAAGAGACAAAGGAGTTTTAAAGTGGAAAGGAGAGAGAGAATTTTGGACCTGGAGAAGTGTTGAATGGATGGAGTAGGGTTAAGAGGCCCTAGGAAATGATGGACGAGCAAGTAAATAAGGGGGAGGAAAAAGCAATAGAAAAAAATGAAGGAGGTAGTATTGATTCATTCAAAATGTGTGAGACCAAGATGTAACCAGACTAACATCCAGGACACAGAGGCCATGAGAGAAACAGGCAAGCAATGGACAACAGATTATGCAAACAGAACAAAACATTTAGTTACACTGAGCCAAGGGCAAACTGATAGGAGAGGATACAAGACAAGTTTTTTCCTACAGCTGAATATTACACCTTCCCTTCTTAAAAGAAGAGGAGAAAAAAGGATTAAACTAAAAAACAAACAAACAAAAACCAAAACAAAACAAAAAAACTAATGGCTTAAAAAAAATCTGACCAAGTTCCTGATGTCTCCTTAAGCCTTCTTCTACATACTCCCTTACACCCCATCAAGCTACAAGATCAGCACAGACCCGTGAGGCCTATAGCAACTTGAGCATGAAACCTTGGAAGAAAAAAAAATACAGAAGCTATCTTTCTTCAGTTAAATTACTGCTTCTCCTACTTCCTCTTTCTTGTGCCTCAGTACTGTAAAAACAGGGCAATACTAATTCAGGAGACCATCATTTGATCCTTCACTAATTGATGTGTAACTTTTTACAAATTAGCTAGATTCTTTATACTACTGTTTCCTTATCTGTAAAATTGGGGGTGGGCTAGAGTGTCCTCTAAAGGTGACTTTCATATCTGAAGCATTATGGTTCTTGCTATCTACATATGAGTGCTGTTCCAAGTTATCTTGAGTTAATCTGCTTTTCTAAATATAGTACTTGTACCTAGGAACACCGGGAAGACTGCAGTGCAATAAGTTAAAATTAGGTTGTAAATCTCTCAGTCCTCCTGTCAACCAATGTCTCAACCAACAGTCACCAGGAATAATTTTTTCTTCTTTTATTTTTAGTGTTCTTATTGTGAACAAAATTTCAAACTCACCTGCTAAAATCTACACCACCTAAAGATTTTAATTGCCATGAGATAGATGAGACTTTATTTATTAGTGTTATTCTTTTAAGCAACTGATGAATATAAAATATCAACACTGTGTATCAATATAAATGTCTCTTAATGCTGGTAACAGTTTAACATAAAATCTTCTACAAATTAGTTAATCAGACTTAAAAAAAACAAAACAAAACAAAATAAAACCCTTAACAGATTAACATAAATCAGCAAATATATTTTGAATGTCCTTTGTAACACAAAATCACAAGGTGGTTAATTAAAAATATATCTAAGAATAAATCCAGAGGAATTTATGTTCCTTTAGGAATGAAGCAGATAAGTTTTAACTTTGTGAGCACATTCAACAAACAAATATGTTTTATTTCCAATTGGAAAAGCCACTGTATCTGTCCCTGTAGGTCACAGAGCAATGTGAGTGGCATGAAGGCAAGACAATAAAGATTCAGAAACTGGTTGATGAAGACCATAACCTTAATGACCATATGGTTAGAAGAATTAAAAATAAGGTATTCCTAAAGGGCTCAGTGTGGGAGAAAGTGAAGCAAATAATTTGGTGGAACAGTTCAAGAACTTTTTTTCTAAATTTCATTCAACAATGTGATACAAACCTCCATCCTTGTAGAATTTTAAAAAATGATTAGTATCTGAACCTTCTAGAAAGATTTTTAAAATAAAGATGAGCCAACATAATAGAAAAGCAGAAAACAGGTGATTTCAGCTGTTATTTTTATAACTTAAATCTTTCCAATTTTTTGTCTTTGCATTTATAACAAACATTTCTAGTGAACTTGCCATTCAATTTGTCTTGAGTTATTTTGTGTAAAGAAATGTACTGACCTTACAGTACTGTCAAGCTTTGTCTGGGAACATTTGTTAGCATAGCCACCTATTGCGCATCCTATGTTGTCTTGAATTATATCAGAAAAGAATGTGTATTTAGAAAACGATTGATGAGGGGCAAAAAGCCCCCAATATTTCTTTTAAGAGCTTATTATGAAACTTCTGGACAGAATGTTCTAGAACTTGTGGTGAAGGCCTGGATACATAGGACAAGGGCCACCTTGTCCTACATACTCATCTTCCTTTATTTCATTCAGTAGGATCTCACTGCAGAACTGTTCTACTAAAATCAACACTTCTCAAACATTTTGTATCCAAATTTTTCCTGAAATGGATTACTTAGCCTGCCACCTGCTTGACATAGAATATGATGCATTCAACTTGGCATGTCTTGGTCTCTTTAAGATTATTACTTTTCATTTCTTTCAGTTATTCTTTGCAACCAGAAAGGTTGTTAGTAATGTCTAGCCCAAGACATAAATGGCTCTCTTATAAGGAAAATCATTGAGTTATTTTGTACATTAACTTTGCATAAATGTAAGACTAAAAAAGTGGTTAAGAGCTTGTGATCTGGAACCAAACTGCCTGGTTCAACTTCTTGCCATGTCAGTAGTTACATGAAATTGGTCATATTACTTAACGTCACTTTTCTCAGGTTTACTCATCTGTAAAACTGGGCATAAATAATAAAACATACTTAATATGATTTTATGAAAGTTAACTGAATCAATATCTATAAAGTACTTAAAAGGATGCTTGTCACAAAATAAATACAATTGGTTGCTCTTACTATCCATTCAAGTTATGCTGATTTTCTTTTTCTTCTGTTTTCTTAGTAGTATTTAAAAATTAGGGCTACCAAAAAAAATCCTTCTGATATATGTTATTATGTTCAATAAAAATTTTGAAAGCTATTTTAGTTGTATTAAAAATTCAAGGAAGACACAAGTCCTTCTGAACTCTCAGTAATGAACAACTCTAAGGCAGCCTTATGTGAGGTCTTGTATTACAGAATTTGTTGTATCTTTTCCCTCAGCAGATTGTGAGTTTATTGACAGCATGGACTTTTTATTTCCTTATCTGCTATGCATTTTTATAGGATTTACCAATTTTAGTACCTGACAAGTAAATGGCCTTCCTTCACAGAAAACTTTCCTGCCAGTTGCCATTCTTTTCTGAAGGATCATGCTAAAGCAAATATGTTCTGTAATGTAACTCTCCCCAGGGGCAGTTACATGATCAAGGTATAGAGATATTTACTAAGGACAGGCATTGTCAAAGACTGATGAGGTGACCTGGATACAAAGCTCTCCCCCAAAACAGGGATGCTGGTGATTAGCTTAGTCCATTATAATTGTTTTCCTACAGATTTGGACTGGGATGCCTTCTGTGGGTGTCATTAGGGGTTGAGGGAATAAATTTAGCCTTATCTTTTCTTCTTACTCTATTTTTTTGTCAGCTCCTTAATTTTACCTACTAGTGGTGATTTGAGTAGACATTTGTTAGTTTATTCCTTTGGAGCAAATGTCTTTGAATATTTGTACTTGAAACTGAGACACGAGTAAGCAATTAATGATATATTCATCTATTGGTTTAAATAACTCATTAACATATAAAAAGCTTCTCAGTGGAAACATTTTAACATCTGCCTGACACAACTATTTCCCTTGACTGCCCTTCTATCTTTCCATGTGGGGATTTTAAGAGCCTGGAATTTTCATTGAAGGTTATATTTTAATAGCTGATTCAATCTCTTCAATAGAATCAGAATTTCTATGTCTTCTTGTGTCAGGATTTCATCAGTTGTATAATTTCAAGAATTTATTGATTTCATCCAAATTGGCAAAATTATTGACATATAATTGTAAGTAATATTTTCTTAATGTCTTTTAAATATTTTTAAATTTCTCTTTTGGTCATTTGTGTTTCTCTCTTTTTTCTTGAATGATCTTGCAACAGGTTTTTTCAAAATTATTATGTTAAAAAAGCATTACTAAAGATGTTAAAATTTTTTTTTTAAAAAGCATTACTATAAGTCCATAGTTTATTCATATTTTATTTGTTTTTATGTACTGTCATATTTTCATACCAGTATCTCGTCCAGAATATATCATATTTCATGGTCATGTTTCATTATTTCCCTACTGTCTGTGACATTTCCTCAAACTTTCCTTGACTTTGATGACCTTGACCATTTTGAAGGGTACTGGTCAGGTGTTTTAAACTGGGATTTATCTGATGAAATTTTCATGACTACACTAGGGTTATGGAATTTGGGGAGGAAAGCCATAGAAATAAAATGCTTTTCTTATTGCAACAGTGTTGATGCTAACCTTGACCACCTGGCTGAGGTAGTGTTTGCTGGGTTTCCCATGTATAAAATTATTCCTTTTTTCTCCCCTTTCCATTCTATATTCTTTTAAAGAAAGTCACTATGTGTAGTCCACACATGAGGAGTAGGAAGTTATGATCTACCCTCTTGAGGGAAGAATATCTACATCAATTATTCAGGATTCTTCTGTGGAAGAGATTTGTCTATTCTCTCCCATTTATTTATTTATATCATTAATCACTTATTTCTATCAGTATGGGATTTGGATATTTACTTTATACTTTGGCTATTTATGTATTTTGTTGCTCAAATTGTTTCAGTTTGGGCCATTGAAAATTCTGTCAGTTGGCTCCTATGTCTTTTTGACATCTTGTACATACTTATTTCTTTATAAGTAAGGTTTTTGTTGGTCTCCCTGAACCATTTGGCTTCTTTCAAGATTCTTTTGTTTTGTCTTCAGTTTTCTGCAGTTTTTATATGATATTCCTAGGTGTAGATTTTTTGATATTTATTCTGTTTATTGTTCTCTGACGTCTCTGATCTAGGTTTGGTGTCTGTCATTAGTTTTGAAATATCCTTAGCCATTATTACTGACATATTTCTTCTGCTTCATTCACTCTTTTGTTCTCCTTCTGGTATTCCCATTGCCCATATGTTATAGCTTTTGTAATTGTTCTTGGATGGTCTGTTGCATTTTTTTAAATTCATTTTTCTCTTTGCATTTTTGTTTTGTAAGTTTCTATTGACATAATTTCAAGCTCACTAATTCTGTGTCCAGTCTATTGGTAAGCATGCTAAAGGTATTATTCATTTTTGTTACCTTTAAAAAAAAAATCAGACATTTCTTAATGATTCTTAGAGGTTATATCCCTCTCCTTATATTACTCATCAATTCTTGAATGTTGTTTACTTTTTCCAATGGAGCCTATACCAAAATCCATATTTGTTTTCTGGGGCTACCTTAACAAAATGTCAGAGCCTGAGAGGCATAAGCAGCAGAAATTTATTTTCTCACAATTGTGGAGGCTAGAAGTCCAAGCTCAAGATATCAGCCAGCTTAGTTTCTTCTGAGACCTCTGTCTTTGGCTTGCAGATGACTGCCTTCTTGCCTTGTCCTCACATAGTCTTTCCTATTTGCTTCCTGGGGTGATTCCTCCTGATTACCAATAAAAAATTCACTGCTATTTCACAATGGAGGTAAGGAAGAGTATGTCTAGAATATACTAGATGTCCATTAGGGCATCTCTTAGTACTATCATTCCCTGTGATTAAAGTCAATGGAAAACTTCATTAACCGAAACCAAGTTTTTCGTTGATGTTTGATTTTCACATCAGCTTGTGTTTATTTCAGGTATTTGCAAAGAATGCATATTTTACATTCTGCAGTTTGAAGGTACAGTGTAAATTAGATCAAATTATTAATTGTATTGTTCAAATTTCCTAAATCTTTACAAGAGCTTTGTCTACTTAGTCTATCACTGAGAGAAATGTGCTAAATCTCACACAAAGTTTATGAAATTGATGATTTCTATTTTACTATCTATATTTAAGCCATTTTATTTTGTATACAGATGTGCAATTATTACATACATATTCCTGTTACACCAAACTTTCATCCTTATGAAATGGCTCTTTACCTCTATTAATGATTTTTGATTTAAAAATCTCCTTTGATATTTATATAGCTACTCACACCTTCTTCAGGTTGGTTGTTGGCATGGTATAGGTTTTTCCATCTTTTTTACTTTTAGTCTTTATTTGTCTTTATATATATAAGCAAAATGCAGTTGGATTTTTTCCAGCTTTGTTGCGCTATAATTGAAAAATAACACTGTATAAGTTTAAGGTATATAACATGATGATTTGATACACATATATATTGTGAAATGAGTATCACAGAAAGGTTAGTTAACATTTATCACTCAGCATAATTACAATTTTGGGGGTGGGGGGTGGGTGGTAAGAACATTTAAGATCCACCCTCTTAGCAACCTTTAAGTATATAATACAGTATTGTTAACTATAGTAACCTTGCTGTATCTTAGATCCCCAGAGCTTAATCATCTTATAACTGAAAGTTTGTACGTATTGACCAACATCTCAGCATCCTCACCAACACTTGTTACCTCTTGTCTTTTTGATAATAGCCATTCTAATAGGTGTGAGGTGACATCTCACTGTGGTTTTGACTTGCAATTCCCTGATGATTAGTGATGTTGATTATCTTTTCATGCACCTGTTGGCCATTTGTGTGTTTTCTTTGGAAGAATGTCTATTCAAGTCCTCTCTCCATTTTTTAATTGGATTTTTTTTTTCTGTTGAGTTTTATGAGTTGCTTATATATTTTAGATAGTATCCCTTATCAGGTACATGATTTGCAAATATTTTCTCCCATTCCTAAGGTTGCCTTTTCTTTTCATTTCATTGATTGTTTCTGTTTGCTGTGCAGAAGCCTTTTATTTGATGTAGTTCCACTTATTTTTGCTTTGTGGTTTGTGCATTTGGTGTCAAATCTAAAAATTTGTTGTCAAGACCAATGTTTTTTGGTTTTATGGTTTTTTGATTTCAGTTCTTACATTTAAGTGTTTAATCCATTTCAAGTTAGATTTTGTGAGTGGTGCAAGATAGTGGTCCAATTTCATTCTTTTGTCTGTGAATATCCAATTTTCCCAGCATCATTTATTATAAAGACTATCTGTTCCCTATTGAGTATTCTTAGCTCCCTTGTAAAATATTAGTTGAGTGTTTTGGATTTTGTTTTGGTTTCTTAATTTGTTTTAATCAATTTTCATAGTCTTAGCCTCTTCTTTGAAGTATTTATTATATTCATATTATACTTTTTTTCTATTTGGGCCACATTTATCATTCCTTGAGTATACGGAGATTTTTAAAATCTATGCTTAATATATTTCATCCATTGTGGAAAATCTTTGTTCATTATCTTTTCAAATATTACTTCTATCCAATTCTTTCCTCTCTTTCTGGGACCCCCAATAAACATATGTATAAACATTTTAAAATTACATCACTCATGTCTTTACATCCTTTTCACATTTTTCCAGTTTGACCCACTCTGTGGGTCGGTTTATATGTGATCTATTGATCTATTTTTTAGTTCATTAATAGTGCCTTGTACTCTGTTTTTTTTTTGTTGTTGTTGTTGCGGTACGCGGGCCTCTCACTGTTGTGGCCATTCCCGTTGTGGAGCACAGGCTCTGGATGCGCAGGCTTAGCGGCCATGGCTCATGGGCCCAGCCGCTCCGCGGCATGTGGGATCCTCCCGGACCGGGGCACAAACCCGTGTCTCCTGCATCGGCAGGGGGACTTTCAACCACTGCACCACCAGGGAAGCCCACTCTGTTTGTTTTTAAATCCAGTTTTTGAATTTTATATAAAGTATTGTATTTTGTACTATAAAGTGCTTGATATATTGTTTAGAAATAATTTTCTTATGAAATTAATATTTTTCCATATTTTCCCTCTGTATTCTTCTGTTTTCTTCACAATCCTGTCTGATGACTGTAATATGTGGCTTACATGTATGTAGTTTCAGTCAGTTTTTCTCTTGGTTTTCCACCATATGGTACTCTCTTTTGAAATGCCTAGTAATGCATGATTCAATACTAGAAATAATTATTTATTGGTGATGTTATTTTTCTCTAGTGAGTATTTCTTCTCTTATTTTTTTGAGGCTGATAGAGGGAAAGCTTTTCAGGTTAATTCAATCAGGTATGGAGCTGAGATAAGACTTGGGTTCAATTTGGTAAGAACTACTCTACCACTAAATTTCCCCATTGCTTATGGTATAGAACATCAGGGCATTCAAGTGATATCATGGTATGTTCACCAGGGTGCCACTCCCTTATATAGGACCTAAACTCAAATCTTTGCCTACTGGAAAACTCTAATTTTCAGAGGTTTGAGGTAGCTCTTTGACCTTCTGTGCTCTGCAGCTTTAGAATTTGGTAAATGTCTTGAGGTGTAAACTGATGGTGTGTTTAAAGCCTATCATTTTATCATACCAATTTTGTCACTCCAGCTCTACAGGACCATTAAATGTTCCCCTGGTTCTGCTCGTTCCCAGCTGTGACCCTCTCTCCAGATGAAGCTAGATTCTCATCCATTTGCCCTCATCAGAACTAGAAATGCTTCCAAGGAAAAAGAAACTATTGAACTGTGATTCACACTCAGCAGGAATTTTAGTCTTTTTTATCCCTCATTGCTTCAAAAATCTTTGATGCCTTTAAACAGACACTTTAAAAGCAAATCTATCTTGGCCTTTTCTAGTGTGTTTGCTGAATACTGCCATTCAATCAGGAAATAGAAATCTGTTGGTACTATTTTTAATGAATATATACCATTACTTGGAACCACTGTCAGGGTCTGTGGCCCAGCTCTGATCTAGGTTTACATCCAATATTTTCCGATCCTCCTTTTCATTTCCCTTTGCATGAAATTCTTTAAAATTAAATCTATTCATGTCACTCTTTTTTATAGTTATACAGTTTATAAAATTCATGTTTCAAAAATATTATTTAACAATGATGACACTTTTCTAGTCATTGACTTCAGTACCTAGGAAAGGTGCAAATATGAGTGAGACATAGTCCCTCTATTCTATGTACATAAACATCACGTATCGCTATTCTCACTACGATCAACATTACTTTCACCATGACTACTCCTCATTCCTCAAAATACCATGATCTAAAATTATATATTTGTTTTCAAAAGGTACTAAGGTTATTTTGCCCTTACTTCTTTTTATATATGGAACATCTTTCCCCACTTATATATAACACTTAATCTTCTTAAAGATTCTGCACAGTTGCCAACTCAATGAACACATCTCTAAACCACATCGTTTCCTTCTTCTCATCCCTCTGTATGCTGATTAGGGAAAATGCTTTCTTTCAAAATATATTTGACTTCTCACAAAAATTTTAGACTGATTAGTCTGAAAATCCTAAATAATTATTTTCTACCATATATATATAAAATTATTCTCTTATATATATATATATATATAAAACAGTTTGTAATTTACATCAAATTCCGTACAATAAATAGATTAGATTCTCTGAAGGAGTAAATAGGGATCATATTTTTAACAAGTATTAGTTAAACCCTTTATGTCTTTGGTATAAAGTAGTTCAAGTCACACTTAGTAAGGCATGAAAAATTGCCATAGATATTAAAAATTATGTTTTCTCTTCTTAACATATTAATGTAAAATATTTATTTGTAACCATATACTTAAATAGATGCTTCTATTGAGATGCCAGTTGTACTTAATAGTAGCTTCTCAGGCAAAAACAACTCATCTTTAATTAACATATGGATTATTACTTTTTATTCTGAAACTTATTTGCAAAGGTTTTTACCTATTAATTTAAGGACCAGATCATTTACTACCAGGGTAATAACATTCCTTGTTTTAAGTATCATATGTGTCTATAAAATCAAATATTATTTGCAATACAAATGTCTCTGTCCTTATTAAAGTGAGTTCTGTGGATTAAGATTCTGATAAATGAAAATTTTCAGCCAAAATCAAGCTAATTTCAGAATATATAGTAGAAAATGTATGTCCTTAATACTTTATTATGTCAAATGATTTAGGGAGTTACATCAGAAGTATGTTTTCAATATTTCTGTGCCATACACAAAGGAGCAATTGGAGCCATGTGTTGTAAGGGTGAATTAGGGTTTATTGGAGGAGATTTAAAACACTAAAAGAGCAGAATACACATTATTTCCTATTAAGTACATAGAGACGTATACTTGAACCAGGCATTACTGAACTGGACACACCATGGAGAAGACTCCAGAAGAAGGAATGAATCCACATAAAATTCTGCATATTTATAGGAACATCAGGGAAGGAGATATCTGGGAGACTGGGAACTTCTTAGTTGAGAAAGTCGACTTGTTAGAGAAGGGAATTTTGTACCAACCTGTCTTTTACTGATGTAACTCAGGTTCCTGAACAAGTTCCTTGCTAACCTACTGAGAGGGGAAAGCCATAAGACTTTAGAGCCTCTGAGTTCATCTTTCCTCATTCTAATCTTGATTTAACCCTGGATATCATCAAAAATATTCTAAATTTCAGTTTTTAATAACTTCACAGCATGGAGTTGCATCAAGTTACTAAACACATGTATAAATATCTGTGTTCAAAATCTACACCTCTTTAGGTGTTTAGAATTAAAGTGTTTGGGTTATTTATTACTTTCAGTTCATGGAGGGTTAACCCATTAATGAAGATAAATAATTTCCATTGTGACTGTATAAAAAGAAAAAAGGAAGCAATGTGATTAGAATTCACTTTGGAGATATTTTCAATAAGGAAGAATTCATCATTTAAGTATGGAATATAAATAGCAAATTAAACCCATTTTGAAAAGTGTAGAAGGTTTCCTTGAGATCATTTTAATGCATGGTCAGTCCAGTTTCAATGAGTTTCAATGAAACATATGACAGTCCTGCAGCTTGTGGAATGAAAACCACATTCACAGAAAGATAGACAAAATGAGAAGGCAGAGGGCTATGTATCAGATGAAGGAACAAAATAAAAACCCAGGAAAACAACTAAATGCAGGTAGAGATAGGCAACCTTTCAGAAAAAGAATTCAGAATAATGATAATGAAGATGATCCAGGACCTCAGAAAAAGAATGGAGGCAAAGATCGATACAAGAAATGTTTAACAAAGACCTAGAAGAATTAAAGAACAAACAAACAGAGAGGGACAATACAATAACTGAAATGAAAAATACACTAGAAGGAATCAATAGCAGAATAATTGAAGCAGAAGAACGGATAAGTGACCTGGAAGACAGAATGGTGGAATTCATTGTCATGGGACAGAATAAAGAAAAAAGAATGAAAATAAATTAAGACAGCCTAACAGACATCTGGGACAACATTAAATGCACCAACATTCACATTATAGGGGTCCCAGAAGGAGAAGAGAGAGAGAAAGGACCCAGGAAAATATTTGAAGAGATTATAGATGAAAACTTCCCTAACATGGGAAAAGAACTAGCCACCTAAGTCCAGGAAGTGCAGAGAGTCCCAGGCAGGATAAACACAAGGAGAAACATGCCGAGACACATAGTGATCAAATTGACAAAAATTAAAGAGAAAGAAAAATTATTAAAAGCAACAAGGGAGAAAAGACAAATAACATACAAGGGAACTCCCATAAGGTTAACAGCTGATTTCTCAGCAGAAACTCTGCAAGCCAGAAGGGAGTGACACAATATATTTAAAGTGATGAAAGGGAAACTTACAATCAAGTTTACTCTAGCCAGCAAGGATCTCATTCAGATTCAATGGAGAAATTAAAAGTTTATAGACAAGCAAAAGCTAAGACAACTTAGTATTGTCAAACCACCTCTACAAGAAATGCTGAAGGAACTTCTCTAAGTGGGAAACACAGAAGAAGAAAAGGATGTACAAAAAGAAATCCAAAACAATTAAGAAAATGGTAATAGAAACATACATATCGATAGTTAACTTAAATGTGAATGGATAAAAAGCTCCAACCAAAAGACACAGGCTCGCTGAATGGATACAAAAACAAGACCCATATATATTCTATCTACAAGAGACCCACTTCAGACCTAAGGACACATACAGACTGAAAGTGAGGGGATGGAAAACAGATATTCCATGCAAATGGAAATCAAAAGAAAGCTGGAGTAGCAATACTCATATCAGATAAAATAGACTTTAAAATGAAGAATGTTACAAGAGACAGGGAAAGACACTACATAATGATCAAGGGATCATCCAAGAAGAAGATACAGCAATTATAAATATATATACACCCAAAATAGGAGCACATCATTACATAAGGCAAATCCTAACAGCTATAAAAGAAGAGATCAACAGTAACAGAATAATAGTGGGGGACTTTAAAACCTCTCTTTCACCAATGGAGAGATCATCCAAATAGAAAATTGATAAGGAAACACAAGCTTTAAATGACACAATAGACCAGATAGATTTAATTGATATGTATAGGACATTCCATCCAAAACAGCAGATTACACTTTCTTCTCAACTGCACATAGAACATTCTCCAGGATAGATCATATCTTGGGTCACAAATCAAGCCTTGATAAATTAAAAAAAAAAATGAAATCATATCAAGCATCTTTTCTGACCACAATGCTATGAGATTAGAAATCAATTACAGGGGAAAAAATGTAAAAAACACAAACACATGGAGGTAAAACAATACGTTACTCCATAGCCAAGAGATCACTGAAGAAATCAAAAAGGAAATCAAAATATACGTAGAGACAAATGACAACAAAAACATGATGATCCAAAACCTATGGGATGCAGCAAAAGCAGTTCTAAGAGGGAAGTTTATAGCAATACAATCCTACCTCAGGAAACAAAAAAAATCTCAAATAAACCATCTAACCTTACACCTAAAGGAACTAGAGGAGAAGAACAAACAAAACCCAAAGTTAGTAGAAGAAAAGAAATCATAAAGATCAGAGCAAAATAAATGAAATAGAAACAAAGAAAACAATAACAAAGATCAATATAACTAAGAGCTGGTTCTTTCAGAAGGTAACTAAAATTGATAAAACTTTAGACAGACCAATCAAGAAAAAGAGGGAGAGGAATCAAATCAATAAAATTAGAAATGAAAAAGGGTAAGCTACAACAGACATCGCAGAAATACAAAGCATCATAAGAGACTACTACAAGCAACTCTATGCCAATAAAATCGGCAAACTGGAAGAAATGAACAAATTCTTAGAAAGGTATAACAGTCCAAGACTGAACCAGGAAGAAATAGAAAATATGAACAGACCAATCACAATGAATGAAATTGAAACTGTGATTAAAAATCTTCCAACACGCAAAAGTCCAGGACCAGATGGCTTCACAGGTGAATTCTATCAAACATTTAGAGAAGAGCTAACACCCAACCTTCTCAAACTCTTGAAAAGAATTGCAGAGGAAGGAACACTCCCAAACTCGTTCTACGAGGCCACCATCACCCTGATACCAAAACCAGACAAAGATACTATAAAAGAAGAAAATTACAGGCCAATATCACTGATTAATATAGATGAAAAAATCCTCAACAAAACACTAGCAAACAGAATCCAGCAACACACTAAAAGCCTCATGCACCACGACCAAGTGGGATTTACCCCAGGGAAGCAAGAATTCTTCAATATACCCAAATCAATCAATGTGATACACCATATTAACAAATTAAAGAATAAAAACCATATGATCATCTCAGTAGATGCAGAAAAAGCTTTTGACAAAATTCAACACCGATTTATGATAAAAACTCTCCAGAAAGTGGGCATAGAGGGAACCTACCTCAACATAATAAAGACCATATACAACAAACCCACAGCCAACATCATTCTCAATAGTGAAAAACTGAAACCATTTCCTCTAAGATCAGGAACAAGACAAGGATGTCCACTCTCGCCACTATTGTTCAACATAGGTTTGGAAGTCCTAGCCGTGGCAATCAGAGAAGAAAAAGAAATAAAAGGAATACAAATTGGAAAAGAAGAAGTAAAACTGTCATTGTTTACAGATGACTTGATACTATACATAGAAAATCCTAAAGATGCCACCAGAAGACTCATAGAGCTAATCAATGAATTTGGTAAAGTTGCAGGATACAAAATTAATAAACAGAAGTCTCTTGCATTCCTATACACTAACAATGAAAGATAAGAAAGAGAAATTAAGGAAACAAAACCATTCATCATTGCAAAAAAAAGAATAAAATACCTAGGAATAAACCTACCTAAGGAGGTCAAAGACCTGTACTCAGAAAACTATAAGACACTGATGAAAGAAATCAAAGATGACACAAAAAGATGGAGAGATATACCATGTTCTTGGATCGGAAGAATCAATATTGTCAAAATGATATACTACCTAAAGCAATCTACAATTCAATGCAATCCCTATCAAATTATCAATGGCATTTTTAACAGAACTAGAACAAAAAATCTTAAAGTTTGTAATGAGACACAAAAGACCCCACATAACCAAAGCAATCCTGAGGGAAAAAAAATGGAGCTGGAGGAATCAGGCTACCTGACTTCAGACTATAATACAAAGCTACAGTAATCAAGACAGTATGGTACTGGCACAAAAACAGTAATATAGATCAATGGAACAGGATAGAAACCCAGAGATAAACCCACGCACCTATGGTCAACTAATCTATGACAAAGGAGACAAGGGCATACAATGGAGAAAAGACAGTCTCTTCAATAAATAGTGCTGGGAAAACTGGGCAGCTAAATGTAAAAGAATGAAATTAGAACACTCCATAACACCATACACAAAAAATAAACACAAAATGGATTAAAGATCTAAATGTAAGACCTGAAACTATAAAACTCTTAGAGGAAAACATAGGCAGAACACTCTTTGACATAAATCACAGCAAGATCTTTTTTGACCCACCTACTAGAGTAATGGAAATAAAAACAAAAATAAAAAAATGGGACTTAATGAACCTTAAAAGCTTTTTCACAGCAAAGGAAGCTATAATCAAGATGAAAAGACAATCCTCAGATTGGGAGAAAATATTTGCAAATGAATCAATGAACAAAGGATTAATCTCCAACATATATAAACAGCTCATGCAGCTCAATATTAAAAAAAACAAACAACCCAATCAAAAAATGGACAGAAGACCTAAATAGACATTTCTCCAAAGAAGACACACAGATGACTAAGAGGCATGTGAAAAGCTGCCCAACATCACTAATTATTAGAGAAATGCAAATTGAAACTACAATGAGGTATCACCTCACACTGGTTAGAATGGGCATCATGAGAAAATCTACAAACAACAAATGCTGGAGAGGGTGTGGAGAAAAGGGAATCCTCTTGCACAGTTGGTAGGAATGTAAGTTGATACAGCCACTATGGAGAACAGTATGGAGATTCCTTAAAATACTAAAAATAGTACTACCATATGACTCAGCAATCCCACTACTGGCATATACCCAGAGAAAACCATATTCAAAAAGACACATGCACCCCAGTGTTCATTGCAGCACTATTTATAATAGCCAGGTCATGGAGGCAACCTAAATATCCATCAACAGATGAATTGATAAAGAAGATGTGGAATATTACTCAGCCATATAAAGGAATGAAATTCGGTCATTTGTAGAGATGTGGATGGACCTAGATATTGTCATACAGAGTGAAGTAACTCAGAAAGAGGAAAACAAATATCATATATTAATGCATATATGTGGAACCTAGAAAAATGGTACAGATGAACCAGTTTGCAAGGCAGAAATAGAGACACAGATGTCGAGAACAAACAGATGGACACAAAGTGGGAGGTGGTGGTGGTGGGATGAATTGGGAGATTGGGATTGACATATATACACTAATATGTATAAAATAGATAACTAATTAAAAAAAGAAAGAAACATATACTTAAGAAGCCTTAACCATAATGGGTATGATTTTATTTATTAGAGAATGTTGTATTGCTTAATTCGCAGATTAAATTCTAGGAACCTAGATCATTTTTTAGTTCTTCCTTTTCTTCTAGATATAATGAGACCATCACAGTGCTATTGTTCTTAATTTTCTCTTTATCTCCTATCAAGTTATTATTTAAGTGCTTTCGCATTCTTGGGAGCATAGTGTTTAATGATAGTGATTGTGTTTTCTTATCTATAGGCAGACACATAGATTAGAAAGTTCCCTTAAATTGATATATACGTCCCTACTCAATTCTCAATTCTGGTAAAGCTTATTATTCAATCTCAGCAACTGTGAAGAGAACTCTAGATTCCGCAACCTGTATTGATGTGATCTTTGCTGGTGTTAAGATACTAAGAATAGTGTATTGCAGGTATTTCAAGAGCTGAGAACTTTTAGAACGTGTGTTAGTCCTTAATTGTCAGTGCCATTCATATATTGGTATGCAGAACTTAGAAGTACTTAAAGCATTCTGAGGCTGCTGAGATGACACTGCAGGATGTTCTTAAAAGATTACATAAACTGGTTGCCCTTTCGTGCCATTCTCTAGGAGTCTGCATGGCTACCAAGTAATATCATTTCAACTCCAGTATTTTTCCTGACATGGAATAGATGCTTTTATTATTATTATTTTTTTGTCCCACCTGAAAGACAGAGAGTAGAAGTTTTGTTTTTCTTTTAATATCTTTAAAGATATCTGTTCTTCCAAGGAAAAATATGGGCCAAGGAATGACTATAATGTGCCTTTTATTTGTTACATGTTGGAACAAGTAATACTTTTGGCAGAAGAAGGTGATGCATTGAATTGATATTCTTTTTTTTCTTTAAAAAATATTTTCGGATCAATTTTAGAACAAAAATATTTTCCACCTGGTAAATTTTAACTACTATAAATGTGTATCCAAAATCATCACAGTTTTCTTATCCCTTAAGTTACCACAGGGATTAAAAAAAAATACCGTAGCGGTTGTAAGGCCAGTAATTTGGAAAGTGTTCTGCCATACTGCATATGCAGATCATGGATATACAGCTACTCATGACAGAAAATTAACGGACTGCTTTAATGACCTTCTGATTTTTCCCTGTTTTTCAAGCAGCTGACTCAATCCCCAACAGCTATCGTTAAACAGAGCAATCTGTCAAGGAAGATAGCTGCTCTTGTTAATTCTGTAAACCACCATGTTGGTCTTTCCTATTGTGCTCTGTGGCTGACACAATCTTGAAGGCTTTTTGCCAAAGCAAACTGCCAGGGGATAAAACTCTAAACAAGCAGCTGGTGGAATGAAGCTGAAGATGCTTGTGCACTATAGCATCATGTCACCATTTTCAGTTTGGAAACAGGCTGTCCTGGAGCAAATACAATAGAGAAATACTATCATGTTTGTAAGTAAAAACAAACAAACAAACAAAAAAAACCCCAAGGATTCTGGCATTACATTCGGTAACTGAATTTCATAATAGATCAGTTGGAATTTACTCTTTTATAATTCTGGGGATAAATGCTTCAAGCAGTTTGTTTTCTTTAAACCCATTATCAGACAAGTCAAATTCTCTTGTTAAATGAACATCTCCTATTCTTATGTGCCCTCTCAGCTTCCTGCCATAATAGATTATACCCCTCACCTATAGACCATTTTGGAGGCAGTTCCTCTGTGTTTAAAGAGAACCAATTTATATGCAATATAGAAATAGCTGAATCCAGTAATGAGACTAATTTTATATGCATTTTTCTTTTAATCTAGCAAAACATTTTTCAGTATAGTTACTATGTAATGTTTGTGTCTGGTTTGAGGTACGTAAATAACAGTGGAAATCAGAAGGAAGCTAAATCTCTAATTAGGATAACTTCTAAGAACTCACACATTGTACAAAAATAAATTGCTGAGTTTATTTTGCAATCAGTAATTTTATGATATCCCTACTTTTCTGATTGTGGAAGTGTAAAGCCCCTCTTTCTCTGAGTACACAAGGTTTTAAAAATACAAAATTATTATTATTAATTTATGTGGATTGAGAGTTAATCTCCTTTCTCATTTTCCCTCTTGTCCTTCCTTCTCTGTGACATTTAAGCTCCCATATGATAATAAGGGGAATGTCATTTAGTCTTTCTCTTTTCTTCTACCATAGTTTTCCATCTAGCTATTAGTTAATTTATGACTATCCACACTTTTGACTATCTTTAAAATCAAGAGAAATAAGGCAATTATTGGGCATTGGAATATAGTCCACATCTCTTGAAAAATTAGAACTCACAAGCTGAAAGTCCAAACATTTCTCTCCATCTGTACAAAAGGTTTTTGCTTGATTTCCATGAAAAATTAGAATTCCTTTGCCTTGTCCCATTTTAGAGACATTCTCTTATTAAAAAACTTATTATTAAAGATATTCTAAGAGAAGAAAACTGACCCTCTAAATGAAATGTATGTATTTCATACAGTTTTCACTGGCAATGAAATGACAGAAAAATCAATTTTAATAAACATTTTCTGGGCATTTCTGGGTCATTTTGATTGCACTTTGGTTGTAAGAGCTGGAAATGGTGACACGTAAATTCATTTTTCATAAAAAAATTTAGAAATACTGCATAAACTTTCATCTTTAGTAAGATAAATCTCCCATAAAGCAGTTTTATACTACCTGATATCCTGACTGCCCAAGCAATAGATTTGTATGAGTAGTGAGTGGCTTATTAGTCATGTCAGTGTACACTTTAATGTTTCTTAAGTATTTTGTGTGAAAATGAATGTTTAAATAAATTTCCCTAGAGAAGAAAATTATGTGGAAAACACTTGAAAAGTGTGTTTATACTGTATTAAATCCCCAAGTCTCTGTGACTTTCAAATGGAACACCAAAAGTGAGGACACTGAAGCATTCAAAACAATTATTGGCCCAAATGGTTTAGTTGCTTTTCTATGTCTCCAAATAGGTTTTGGTTTGTTTTCATTGCTTTTAGAAAATCTACTCTTTTCCTTGCTCCAATTTATCGTTATTTTTATGTTAATCCCTTAAAACTACTCTTTTCACCTCATGATGTCCTTGGGAACTTCCAGGGTGTAATCTGAAACCAGCTTCCACACTAATGGAGGACAGGAGAGACAAAAGAAAGAGGCAGACTACTCCAGATTGATAGGTGGAGGTTTAATAAGCAGGTTTAATAAGCAAGGGAAGTTACTTATGAGGTTTTTCTTAGGCAGCCTCAAGATTAGTATGTTTTTGCACCTGCCCAGAAAATCTTAAATGTTTATATAGAAGAGTTTACTGGGTTCAGTCATGTATACCATCCAGGTGGTCTCAGCAGCATATCCTTGGGGCAGCTTCTGGGAATGGGAGAGGCAAGGGAAATGCACATTTCAAGGACAGGGAAGAGAGTGGGAGCCTCCAACTGCCTGGGTCCAGCTCTCCGGTCAACAGGCAGTCATTATCTTCTCAATGATCTCCCCCAACACACGGTAACCACAAAGCAAAAACTTACAGTAGTTATACAGAAGATAAAGAGAAGGGAATCAAATAATACCACTATGAAAAATCATCAATTCACAAAGGAGAGCAGCAAGAGAGGAAGGGAAAAATAAAAACAGAACTACAAAACAGCCAGAAAAAAATAAGATGGCATTAGTAAGCCCTTACCTATCAATAATTACTCTAAATGTAAATGGTTACATTCTCCAATCAAATGATATAGAATGGCTGAATAGATAAAAAAACAAGATCCAACTATATGGTCCCTACAGGAGGTTCACTTCAGCTTCAAGGACACACAGAGGCTCAAAGTGAAGGGATGGAAATAGATATTCCATGCAAGTGGAACCAAAAGAGAGCAGGTTAACTATACTTATAGCAGACAAAATAGGCTTTAACTCAAAAGCTGTAACAAGAGATAAAGAAAGCCATTATATAATGATAAAGGAGTCAATTCATCATGAGAACATACAAATCTTAAGTACATATACACCTAAACATTGGAGCACCCAAATATATTTTTAGATATGACACCAAATGCACAAGTCACAAAACCAAAAATAAATAAGTGGAACTACATTAATAAGAAGCTTCTACACAGCAAAAGAAACAATCAACAGCATGAAATGGCAACCTAAGGGATGGGGGAAAATATTTGCAAACCATGTATCTGATAAGGGGTATTATCCAAAATATATAAGGAACTCATACAATTCAATACCAAAAAATCAAACAATCTAATTAAAGAATGGGCAGAAGACTTGAATAGACTTTTTTTTCCAAAGAGGGCATACAATGGCCAACAGGTGCATGAAAAGATAATCAACATCACTAATCATCAGGGAAATGCAAATCAAAACTGCAATGAGACCACCACACACCTATTAGAATGGCTGTCGTCAAAAAGTCAAGAGATAAGTGTTGATGAGGATGTGGGGAAAAGGGAACTCTTGTGCATTGCTAGTGGGGATGTAAATTATTCAGCCACTATGTAAAGTAGTATGGAGTTTCCTCAAAAAATTAAAAATAACTACCATAAAAATAAATAAATAAATGAGAAAACTACCATATGATCCAACAATTCCACTTCTGATTATATATCCAAAAGAAATGAAATCAGGGTCTTGAAGTGATATCTGCACTCCCATGTTCATTGTAGCATAATTCATAATAGCCATGATGTGGAAACAAGTGTCCATACATGGATGAATGTATAAAGAAGAGGCAGTATACCTGTAGAATGGAATATTAACCAGCCACAAGAAAGAAGGTAATCATACTGTTTGCAACAACATGGATGGATCTTGAGGGCATTATGCTAAGTGAAATAAATTAGACAGAGAAAGACAAATACAATATGATTTCACTTATACGTGGAATCTAAAGAAGCCAAATTCATAGAAATATAGAGTAGAATGGTGGTGGGGGAAATGGGAAGATGTTGGCCAAAGTGTACACATTTCCAGTTATAAGATGAATAAATTCTGAGGATCCAATGTACAGCATGGTGGCTATAGTTAATACTGTATTAAATATTTGAAAGTAAATCTTAAATGTTCTTACACACATGCACGCACACACACACACAAATTACAATTATGTGAGGTGACAGAAATATTGTGGTAATCATTTTGCAATACATATATAAAATCATCACATTGTATACCTTCAACACACTGTATTATATATCAATAATATCTCAATAAAGCTGAAAGAAAAAAATAAATTAAAAAATAAAAATAAAATTCCCAGCTAAAGTAATCTTTGATATGTTCACATAAAAAAAAAAAACCTACTCTTTTAAAACTTAAGTTATTGGGTTGAGACTTCAAGGGATGGAAAAAAAGACTATGGTGCCAACTGGGGAAGACTTGACAGTTAGGAACACAGGTGTCTTGAGGAATTTAGGCAACTGTTAATTTTCCAAATCAACTTTTCTAATTTTGTTTTACTTAGCTCCATAAAAGGAGTACTAGAAAAATTGTTTCTGTTTTGTTAGTTTATGTCATGTGCTTACCCCTGGTCTCCAGATGGGAAGGCATCTCAACTATGGAGCTACCAGACTCCCAGAAAATAAAATTAGAAAAGAGATGTGATGTAAGAAAGTGGGAGTGAATGCTATATGACCGAAATATCAATAGTAGCATCCATCAACAAATATTCACTATATTCTATATTTGAGGTGTTGAGCTTAGAAGTGTCAGATTAATATTTAAAAAAGACACTTTTTGTTTGTAAGGTGAAATATCTAAATTTTATATTAATTTCTCCATTAGTAGAGAATTAAACAGAGAAGACAAATGTCCGTTCACATCACTCTCAACAAAAGTCAGTAAAATACTCTCCAAAATACCTTGATTGTATGTAGAGTGTTTTACTGTATATAAAACATTTTAACATCTATTATCTTATTTAAGGCTCAATACAACCATATGTTTAGCAGTAAAGGCAATATTTTTCTTATTTTATAGATGAAGAAGACTTGATAATCAGCAAAATATGTAAAGTGTAGAAAGGGCAATCTTAAGAAGTAGAAAAAAATACAATCTCTTTTTCACAGCACTAGGGAAAAAATAGCATAACAGTTGGTGCTGTGTCACTAGGGACTCTATGAGCATTTAACACTATGTGTTTACATTTACTGAAATGTTTCAGGTGGTTTAGCAAAAAACAGTCCTTTAAATGAAGAAAATTTATGTTTACCCATAATCACCTGGCACTACATGGCACTATGATTCTCTTTTTTTTAATCCATGAAGTCCTTCTTGGCCAGGGTTGATTTACTTAACTCTCTTGCATACTTGATATATTCTGTAGTCTTTCAGCACCTTTATATGTTGTATACTATTCAATCAAAGTATTTGGTTGGCAAAAAGTTCATTTGGGCTTTTCCATAACGTCTTATGGAAAAACCTGAATGAACCTTTTGGTCAACCCAATGTGTTTCTGGATAGTATTTTCCATTTGAGAAGACATGACTCAATTTGATCATGCTGTTGGTAAAAATATAAATAATTCCAGATATCAATCCCAAATTCAGATGCAATTACCCTTCACTAATTAGTAAATCAGCAATTTTCCAATCTTCCTATAAAGTAGAACTAATGTCAGAACATTTACCAATGTTCATAGAAAACTGGATTTTTTCATTGATCCTGCATAATGTAAAACCAAATACATATTTAACTTTTAAGTAGGTGTGTAACTGATTTTCTGTAGGGAAACTACCTTTCTCATCATAAAGTTTCATTTTTTAAAGTTTCCTAATCTCAATACTAAGTAGACACAAAATGTCATTTATAAAATTTGTGTAATTTATAAAGAATAATGAACAGAGATACACTTACCACACAGTTTAATTTGAAATACTGTTATAATCATCTTCAAAGACCTTTTATGCACTATTCCAATCCACTTCCTTTCTTCTTCAGAGGTACCCATTATCCTAAATTTTGCATTAAATTTTGCAATTCCTTAGAATACTATCATGTATATTAGTGCCCCTGAACACTTTTTTCATTTTACAGGCTTTTAACTTTATAAAATGCAAATCATTAGGCATTCTTCAACATACTTTTTTTTTTTCCATAAACATTTGTTCTGAGATTTTTGCATGATGGTACTTAAAGCTAAAATCCATTCATTTTTACTGCTGCGGAGTTTTCCATTGTATGAAGTTACTAATTTATTATCCTTTCTCCTGTTTCCAGTTATTTGCTAATACAAAAGGGAGTACTATTAACACTTTTGTAGATGTCTCCTGGTGCACATATGCAATAGATCTTCTAAGATAAATACCTAGGGGTGGAATTGCTATTTCGTCAATATATACATCTTCAAATTTACTTGAAAAAGTCTGTCATAACTTGTGTTCCTGAGAAGCAGACCCTGAGATGAGGAGTCAATTATGAGTAACTTATCTGGGAGGTGATCCCAGAAGGAAGTGAGATAAGGAAGGGAAGACAGCTAATAAAGCATGAATTTTCAAGCAAGTTACCATTGTGGGCAACTGGCACTTAATTTTACTAAGAAACTATGATAACCAGTGTAGAATGTGGTTGAAACTCAGAGATATTCAAACTTAAGTGTGTGGGAACTAGAGTATTTATACATTAACTCACCTGTTATTGATTGAGGGTTGTTCCTAGAGCCATTAATTCTCTAGGACTCCTGGCCTGCCCTGCATGCATGCCTGGGGTGAGTGTGAGTGGAGAAAAGACTCTCAGGTTAAAAATATGCAGATGACTTGCGGCTAAAAGCCAGTCTTACTTATACTATAATGGTAAGGCCAAGGAAAATAGCACAACATCTTTTAAACATTTTCTCTTTCTCCAAAGCATTGTATGGATTTACATAGTTACTAACATGTTAAAAATACTCAGGTTATAACACAGTGTTACCAACACTTGATATTAATAGACTATTTTTTTCTATGTTCAATCTGTAGAAATGAAATGGTATCTAACTCCTTAACTGCCATCATTGTATAAAGTTCTGTTGGTCAGCACTGGTAAATCAATATTTTTAAGAAGGTTTTCTGTGAAAAGAAGGAAAGCAGTTAGGCAGTCAGGAGAAAAAGATGTAAAGACTTTAATTTAAAGTATGTCTGTGTGCTTTTAAGGATGATCTAGTAAAATAGGAGAACTTATGGTGTAGGTTAAATAGAGGAATCTTGGTGGAAAAATTTCCTTGATATATTAAAAAGATGGGATCTAGTGCAGCAACAGAGATTTTGTCCCTGCTAGGAGCACAGACAATTCACCTTCAACAATAGAAGTAAATTCCTCAGTCAGGCTATCTGGGCCTTGATTTTTCTTTTGGGGAAAGTTTTTAACTGCAAGTTCAATTTTAATTAATTTAGAGTTATTAAGATATCTATTTCTTCTTGAGTGAACTTTGCTGGCTTGTCTCTTTTAAGGAATTGGTCCACTAATACAGGCATTTAGTGTTATGAGTTTCCCTCTAGATACTGCTACAGCTGAATCTTGAAATTTTTGCTACATTGTTTACATTTTCATTCAGTAAGAATACTTTTTAATATTAATTTAAATGTCTTTTTGACACATGTCTATTTAGAATTGTGTTGTCTCTAAATATTTGAGTATTTCCAGAGATCTTTCAGTTACTGATTTTACTACTATTTACATTTTGCTTAAAGAATTATTTTGTATGATTTGAATCCTTTGGAATTATTGAGTCTTTCCCAGGAGGCTAAAAGAATGCATTTCTGTTTTAGGGAGAAGTATATATAAAGGTCAATTAAGTCAGGTTCATGAAAAGTGTGGTTCAAGTCTTTTATATTCTTATTGAGTTTATGTTTTTTTTTTAAATCAGTTCTTGAGAGATAATGTTGAAATCTTTTACTGTAATTGTAAGTTCATCTATGTGTCCCTGTGGTTCTATCAGTTTTTGCTTTGTGCATTTTTAATATATTCTATTATGTGTTTAAATGTTTAAGATGATTATGTCCTCTAGACAAAACAATCCCTTTGTCATTATGAAATGACTCTGTATTCTTGATAATATTCTTTGCTCTGAAATTATTTTGTATAATACTAAAATAGCCACTCTAGCTATCTTTGGATCACTGATTAGTGTTAACTTTGTATATCCTTTTCCATTATTTTACTTATAGCTGAGGAAAAATCAAAATTTCCTTGTATTTCTCAGTGTTCCTAGAAAATTCTGACGTTCTGAGCTATGGAAATTGATATACTATAACAAAGCATGTTTTCTTTCATTTTCCCAGTAATGTTTGCTCTTCACAAAGCATTTATATCAAACCTGCAGCCATTTGCTTTCTTCATGATAGAGGCATTTACTTCTTTTTGGAAGATTAAAAAACCAAGAAACCCAACCACCCCCAAAACACACAGACACACATGCACACACACTTTCCCTTACTTCCCCTGTAGCCAGATGCTTACATTCCAGAATACTGGGTTAAGGGACAAATTTTGAAAGTAAATTCCATAGGGATGTAGGGACATGTCTCCTTATGTGTTTATATTTCAAAGGGGAATAAAACTCTGGGTTGTAAGCTTAGAGGATGATTTAGAGACATTTATCTACATTACAAAGTGTAAGAACCCAGGATCTTCCCCTTTCTCTTCCAGAAGAGAATTTTTGTTTACATTAGGGAGCAAAGTCTTCTTTTCTTTTATAAGGAGGGGACTGGGAAACAATTACTCTTCTCTTATATAAACTCCCAGATTAATATTTGCATTGTTAGACCTGCGCGGTCTCCTAGGAGTTTCGACTCGCCCAGGAAACAACAAGAGTCGGAAGTCGATGCAAAACGCAAGAGGTTTATTGAAGGCCGGTGCACCGGGGTTCCTTGGTCCTCACGCAGGAGGTCGAAGAAGGAACCCTTTTGGGCGCGAATATGTCAGTTTTATAGGTTCCCACTTCCCCGTATGTAAATTATAGATTTGGTTGTGTTCTCCTGCTGATTGGTCCCGGCTTAGGCTCGGACCAGAGAGGGAACTTGTCCCCAGCTGCCTGATTGGTCTTTGACAGACACATTTTTTACATTTTGTTATCTCCCTCCTTCTCCCCAGCTGCCTGATTGGTCTTTGACAGACACCTTTTTTACATTTTGTTATCTCCCTCCTTCTCGGAAGGGGGCCGGACATCCTGGAAATTCACCCATTGTCTAAGAAGCCCCTATTGTCTGGAGAGTTCTTAATCATTAGCTGGAACAATGTCCCTCGAGTCCCACATTCCCCCCTTTTTCTTGTGACTATTGATTCCAATCATGAAATCTCAACCTTCTGTTCGTAAACTTTGGTACTGTTGTCTTAACATTAGAACTTGTACAGTACTGATACGTTCTCTAATAAATGCTATCAAGCGATTTAGAACACATGGTCCAAAAGTTAAAATCAACAATAAAACAATAAGAGGTCCCAACAGAGTAGAGATTAAGGTGGTAAACCAGGGGGACTTATCAAACCATGATTGAAACCATCCTTTTTCGTTCTCTCTCTCCCTTTGCCTTTTATCTAAGCGTTCCCTTAGTTTATCCATGGTTTTGGTAATGGTTCCTGAATGATCAATATAAAAGCAATATTCTTCTTTTAGAGCGGCGCATAATCCCCCTTCTTTAAGAAACAGCAAATCTAGGCTGCAACACCGTTTCTGAAAGTGAGGTGAGTGATTCCTTTAGTTGAGTTATGGAACTTTCTAATGCTCGAAGGTCGATGTCTACAGCCTGTCTTAAACTTGCATAATACTGGGGTTGTTGTATGAGGGCTGTGGTTCCTGTTCCTATCCCGGCAGATATTCCTAGTCCTAGAAGGACAGCCAATGTGAGGGTTACAGGTTCTCTTTTGTTTTTTGTTTTTCCTACGTATTCATCTAAAAAGGATGAGTCTGAATGGTAGATAAGTCTAGGGACTAATTGCACT